>NC_047089.1:39074271-40314271 GCF_902459505.1 Geotrypetes seraphini
AAATTACCATAGGCTTTTGTTTCCTAGAATTTTTAAATTATGTAACTTCTTCATTGTTCCTGTAATATGTTTAGAGGAAACTTTCACAACCAAAATGCACCAATATGTAAAACCTGCAGATAAATTTTCTGCTTTTTCTGATAGGCGGCAATGGTTAGAAGAATGAATTTGGTGAGTGTCTGAGGAGCTTGGTAACTGAAAACATGGTTCCCTTTGGGTTTTCAGAGAACTTCGTTGATGTTTTCAGGTACCAAGCTCCTCAGATGCACACGAGTAACAGTGACACAGTGTCCCTTGATGAAGGCATCGATGATGCCGAAACTTAGATCCTTGTTGGGACTTTACCCATAATAAAGGTTATATATTGGTTGAATAGGACATCTCTCTTGCCTTTTCTCTTGTTTTAGTTCGTTTGTCTCTTTTAAGACAAGTACTCCCTGTTTGTTCTGCTCTATTATCCATATTCCCACCATCTAGCATTGACTCATCTCTCACTCTCTCTCTACCATCCACCATTGCACAACTCTTCTCCATCACCATCCAGCATTGCCCCATCACTCTCTTTCCTCTCCTCTCCCATTCCTTCACTCACATGCTTGCTGGCTCCTGGCAAGGGTGGCAGCAACAGGAAATGAAGGCAAGAATGGCGATACTGCCCTATGCTCATTGCTGCTAGCTCTGCCTGTCTCATCCCTATGAACAAGACGTTACATTTTCCTATTGCTGTTACTGCTCTTACCATGAAGACCCAAGAAAGCAGTGGATCTGACAGAGGTGCTGGACAGCAGGTAACTGAGCAAGTGGGGAGAGGAAAGGAAGAGAGATGGGGCAATGCAATGCTGGAATGTTGGGGGAGGAGAGAGAGAGAGAAGTGATGCAGACCCAGGGAAGCAGTGGGTCCAGCAGTGAGTGAACAAGCAAGTAACCATGTAGGTTGGTGTCAGAAGGGAAGGTTGTGGGTTGGATCCATTAACTGTGATACATTTTTTAATGCACATTAATGATGTAATTCTATATAATGTGCCAAAGGTTAGGTGTCAATTAGGCATCGTGAGGAAGTGGGTGGTTCAAGACAGGATTTTCTTAGGAACACTTCCTCACTGAAATGGAGCCATCTTAAGAACAGGTATGCAGTGGCGTACCTAGGGTATGTGGCACCCGGGGCCCATCATTTTTTGACACCCCCCCTATGTAAAAAAATATTTTTTGTAATGACCATGAAACAGAATAAATGGTCAGAATAGAAACAGGCAGTGAAAATTTTCTTATATTCCAAACATAACATAACATAAATTATGTCTGAATTGTCATGACATCAGAAGTACATATGGAGTAGTTGCAGGTGATGCTTGGGACAGTTCTGATTGTGTTAGTTCGGTTTTATGTGTTTTTTGAATAGAAGGGTTTTTATTTCTTTTTGAAGGTTTTGCAGTCTGTGGTCGATGTCAATTGGTTGTAGAGTTGGGGGTCGAGTGTTGCAGCTCGAATGGCTAGGAGGTTGTCGAACAGTTTTTTTCTTTTGACGTTTTTGGTTGGAGGGTGTGTGAATGGTGCGTGAGTTCTTCTATGTCTGTTTGAAGTGGATTGAATTATTTAGCTGAAGAAATTAGTTACCCCCTCATCCCACACACATTAATTCTCTTCCATTTTTGTTCCCATTATAAAAAACACTGATAAGTTCCCAGAAAAAAAATACATTAAAATAAGAAGTGAAAACAAAGGCCCCTACAGATGAGAACATAACATAAGAATAGCCTAACTGGGTCAGACCAATGGTCCATCATGCCCAGTAGCCCATTCTCATGGTAGCCAATCCAGGACACTAATACCTGGTCAAAACCCAAAGAGTAGCAACATTCCATGCTACCAATCCAGGGCAAGCAGACACTTCCCCCATGTCTTAATAACAGATTATGGACTTTTCCTCCAGGAATTTGTCCAAATCTTTCTTAAAACCAGCTACACTATCTGCTTTTACCATAACTTCTGGCCACTTCATTTTTAAGTTTAGATCTTTCCTTTCAAACAGAGACCTTGCTAGATGTCAAATACAGCACAAGGTAATTTCACATGGACTTAGCTGTGCAGAAAATGTGAATCTCCTCATACACCCACCATATAGTGCAAAAATGTGCAAAGGTCTGTTTTTTTCTTTCGATCACTACATAGCCTAATGCCACACAAGCAGCGCTGTTACAAACATATTCTGTAGGTCAATGCTAAGGATAACAAAGTTTCCTTCCTTGGACCAGGAGATAAACCACTGGAAGAGATCCCAAAACAACACCCAAAGACCCACTCAGTGTGTGAACCAGTTGAGTGGAGTGGACTAACTGGGGGGTGGAAATGGGCCCGGAGTTTGCTCAGTAGAATTTCCCAGACCACCTCTTCCTCTCAACACATTGACACGCTGCCACCATCACCACTAGGAACACCTCACTGGGTAGGCCAGCTATGCTATAAACTTTATAAAACACATTATTATATTTTCTTATAAAGCACATATTTTAACTGAACTCTCTGACATCCTCAGCCTTTCCATTCACAAAAATAGAAGGAAGAAAAGTTCCCATTTCCTGCTGTCTCATGTCCCCGGCCTATACAATATTTTTTTTCTGCAGACCCTTCAAAAGTCTGACCAAATCCTCGTTTCACTTGCATTATAAAGTACTGAGGATGCCATCTCTCCCCAATCCCAGGTCCTAAAGTCTAAGACAGTAGCGCAAACTAATGCTGCCAGATACAGGAAAAAATTTTTTGATTCGATTCAGCCCTATTGAATTGGTTTTTCAATTCGATTTTCCTGCCCAGTTGGGTGATTTTTTTCAAAACTCCTGGTGGGTTTTATAGCTTTTTCACCCCCTTTGGCTTCTCCTAACCACACTGGCACTGTGGTGTAAATAAAATAAAGAAACAAAAAGGACTTTTCCTCTCTCTGTTAAATCCTAGCTCACGTTTGCAGTCCAACACCAGCTCTGGCAGGATACACATTTCAAATCTGACATATTATAATCACAAAACAGAAAATAAAATTAATTTTTCTACCTTTTGTTGTCTGGTTATATTTCAAATCTTGTTGGTCTGGTTTTCTTCTGATAACTTGCTTGCCAGGGTCTCCTTCTTTCTGCATGCTAACCATCCATCTGCCAACTCTGTCCTCCCTTTCCATTTCCCTTCCCTTCCCAGGAAGTCTGGTATCTTTCCTTTTTTTAATCTCCCTCCACAGATCCACCTTTTCTTAAATACCCTTTCATCCGGCATCTCTCCCTCCTTCCCCACCACCCCAGAGTCCACCATCTCTCCCTTTCTTTTCCTAATTACCCTCCTATCCAGTATCTCTATCCCTCCTCCACACCATCCCTTGTGTCCAATTTCTCTCCCTTTCTGTTCCTTCCCTCCCTAAATCCCATGGTCCATCATCTCTCTCCCTCTCCTCTATTTTCAGACCCATTATTTCTTCCCCCCCCAAAGTTTGGCATATGCACGTCTCTTTAAACACCCCCTTCCCTCCGTGTACTTCTAAATCATGGTCCCCCCCAAAGGCCTGTCCCCCCCTTAAAGGTCTGCCTGTCCCCCCTTGAAGGCCTGCACCCCCCTTGAAGGCCTGTCCCATCCCCTTGTAGGCCTGTCCCCCCTTGAAGGCCTGCCTGCCTATCCCCCTTTGAAGGTCTGCACCCCCCGAAGGCCTGCACCCCCCCGAAGGCCTGTCCCCCACTTGAAGGCCTGTCCCACCCCCTTGTAGCTTCTCCCCCCCCTTGTAGGCCTGTCCCCCCTTGAAGGCCTGCCTGCCTGCCTGCCTTTCCCCCCCTTGAAGGCCTGTCCCCCCTCGAAGGCCTGCACCCCCTTGAAGGCCTGCACCCCCCCCCGAAGGCCTGCACCCCCCCCGAAGGCCTGCACCCCCCCCGAAGGCCTGTCCCCCCCTTGAAGGCCTGTCCCACCCCCTTGTAGGCCTGTCCCCCCCCTTGTAGGCCTGTCCCCCCCCTTGTAGGCCTGTCCCCCCTTGAAGGCCTGCCTGCCTGCCTTTCCCCCCCTTGAAGGCCTGTCTCCCCCTTGAAGGCCTGCACCCCCCCTTGAAGGCCTGCACTCCCTTGAAGGCCTGTCCCCCCCTTGAAGGCCTGTCCCACCCCCTTGTAGGCCTGTCCCCCCTTGTAGGCCTGTCCCCCCCTTGAAGGCCTGCCTGCCTTTCCCCCCTTGAAGGCCTGTCCCCCCCCTTGAAGGCCTGCACCCCCCTTGAAGGTCTGCACCCCCCCAAAGGCCTACACCCCCCCCGAAGGCCTGCACCCCCCCTAAAGGCCTGCCTGCCTGCCCCCCCTTGAAGGTCTGCACCCCCCCCCCCGAAGGCCTGTCCCCCCTTGAAGGCCTGCCTGCCTGCCTGCCTGTCACCCCCTCCCCCTTGAAAGCCTGCCTGCCCGCCCGCCCCACCCTGAAGGCCTGATGCCCCGACCCACCCCGAAGGACCGCTCGCCCCCCTGACCTCCCCGCGCCACCTATGAAGCAGCCCGCAGCAGGATTGGGAAGTCAGCGTCAGCGATCCCTGCGCTGCTTCCTGCGCCACGGTCCCGCCCCTCCTCTGACGTCAGAGGAGGGGCGGGATCGCGGCGCAGGGATCGCTGACGCTGACTTCGCGATCCTGCTGCGGGCTGCTTCACAGGTGGTGCAGGAAGGTCAGTGGGGCGAGCGGTCCTTCGGGGGTGGGGGGGGGGGACTGAACGGCAAGGCCGGGAGCACCCCCTTAGGGCTGGCACCCGGGGCGCATCGCCCCCCCCCCCTTGGTACGCCACTGCAGGTATGGTAGCCTGTCTGGCCAGGAGGTGGGGCTCAAGCAGATAGCAGGAAGTTAAAACCCCTCAGGAACAAGAAGACCTGAGCAAGAATCCTCTCAGTGTGTTCTGGCTTGGCTGCAGTACCTGAAGGGAATGTCAATCATTTAGAATGCTAAGAGACAGATTATGTAACCCTTCTTGAAGAAGAACACTGACTACCATTAGCCTGTAGAACCCCATATAAAATCCTAACGATACCATCTTTTGTGCTGAATATCTCTCATGAAACTCCTTTTACAACACTCCGGCCTGGATTCTATAAATGACATTAGCCATGCCTATAGTGGCCTCCATAGGTGCAATTCCAGCACCATTTCTTTAGGCACTGGTAAGCACTTTCAAATTCATTTTAAAAGGTCTTTTAAACAGCGTCTTGCACTTAACTTAGACGCTGGTAGGGCATTTATCAGCACCTATGTTAAGGCACCATTTATAGAATATGGGTCTAATTGTTTGGAGCTTTGGTTTATTTACCCTTCACAGGCCCATTATATAATGTCACTATAACCATTAACTATTGTGATACATTTCAGTGATAAAGGCCTTATTTTTCAAGGAATGCTTCCTATTAGGAATGAAATCCTTAATGAATATAGCCCTAAGAAATCCCAAGAAAGAAAATTTATGGAAATCCTTTAGCTCTGCTTTTCTTAGGCATGTCACAATATATTATGGAACTAGACAGAGGAGAAATACTTCATTAGAAAAAATTGAATGGTGTAGGTTTGAAAAAAAATTTGATATTTCACTGTCTGTTCTGGAGAAGAAAAGCAAAAGATTTCCAGTTAAGAATGATTTATATAGACTCTTTCTAATATGCCTTTTGCATGGCATAGCTGATGAGAATCCACTTTATAGGGTGAATATTTTTGACATATTTGTCAAAAGAATTCATCCTGTTTGCAGCTCTTAGCTCATATCTCAGGCTCACAGCAATGGAAACCAGCTGGAGAGGTTACAAATTATAGATTAGAAATGAAAGTGGAAAATAAAGTATTTGAATCTGGCTTCATATTTATTTATTTGTTGGTTTGTTTAAAAGATTTCTATACTGTTTACTGTTCACCTATAACAGATATTAGAGGACAAATGTAATTATGCCTGTAATATGTATGACTGAATTTGGGTCTACGGTTAGCCTCATATTTTAATCTTTGTTTATCTTTATTTTTTCTGAATCATCAATGTGGCTTCTCAGTGTTGTGGGCTTGAAAGGTAATATTGAAATGATGTATTTTCCTTTATGTATTGTTATATTTCCTTATTCATTATGTTTGTAACGTAATGATTGAAAAATTTATAAATAAAAAAATATATTTCTATACCACACTATCCTACCATTCTTGGTGGGTGAATAAAAACATTCACACTAAAAATATAAAAATATCAAAACCATAAAAAACATAAAATGCAATCAACACAAATAATAAAATGTCACACAGTGACATCAAAGTAACTCCTCAAAAAAAAAAAAAAAAAATCAACACCAGCAGCAGTATTGAGAACTAGTAATACCAGTAGTACAGCTTACAGATTGAAAATTTTCTCTTTTTTTTTTTCAAATCATTTTTATTGAGGTCAATCAGAGAAACAAGTGGAATACAATAAAAATTGGAATACAATAAAAACAGATGCAAATTTAAGTTGTTTTCTAGAAAGAATGACAGAGCCAATCATATGATATTAACTATTCCTTCACTTAAGATTATAATCACAAGACGACAGTTTATTTTTTCAGTAACCGCACCACAGACTTGGAACGCTCTTCCAATTTATTTACGAAAAGAGCAGGATCTGGGAAGATTCAAAAGTAATTTAAAAACATTTCTTTTTAAAGATGCCTTTGATATTTAATCTTTTAATACCCAGGTCACTGATTTTATTCTATTAATATGCTTTTATTTCTTTCCCTCGTGTATCTTTCCTTTTTTTGTTCTGCTTTTCTTTATTAAATTGTATTTCACATCCCCTTTTTACCTTATGTTATGAATATGATGATTTAACCTTTAACCTTATTGTATTGTTCAAAGTTTGTATTGTATTGTATTGTATTGTTTCCCTTTGAATGTATTTTAAATTGTTCATCGCTTAGAACTATGATTAAGCGATTAATCAAAAGAATTAATAAACCTGAAACTTGAAACTTACTCCTCTAGCTGATAAAAGGATGGTACATCAAACAGCAATTTATCAGAAGAGTGAAGACATTAGATTGGATGATAAATCCTACAGGAAGCAGCATTTGAGAGAGCAGTGTCGGTATTCAAACCCTTATTTATCCATGCAAATAGTATGAATCTTCTCGAGCTGTAGGTTTAAGGATTCTCTAGGGATCAATAAGGCTATAGTTTCTCATAAGGCTTTTGATTTCTTCTAATGTTTTGGACTTAGCCGGCGGCATGTGGAGGTCCTATCTAAAAAAAGATCCAGTGGTTGGTTGCGATCTCTCCCTATAATTATTGGAACATTGGGATACTTCAGCAATATGCTTTGTAAGGAACGGTAGAAATCAGGATCATCCGCAACAGGCGCATATACATTCAGCAACAAAATAGGTGATTTATAAAGCGTAATATGCACCAAACACCTACACCATTGTATCAGCTGCCAATGTAGCTTCATACATTCGAGACAGATATGATCAAATTTAGATCGACCTGAGAGTAAGCGTTCTGCAGATTTCTGTGCAAATTGTAGGGTACACAGCATACAGGTAGGAACCCTAAATATGAGGTGGTGCTGAAATGTTTTCAGCCCAACCAGCTGACTTCTTAAATTCTGAGCATTAATTTGCTACTGCAGCGAGATCTCTCTATTCAGATCTTCAGCCTTGTAGCCTTTCTTAAGAAACGAAAGAAAGGTAAGAAAGGAAGGGGCCAGTATTTATCCGGGTAGAAACTGTTGCTAGACAAATAAATAGCATTGATTGGATCCAATCAGTACTTTTCAGCAGCATTATCTCTAGACAATGCTGCTGGAAATGATCAGTCTTCTAGTGCTATCCAGGTAGTGTAGAGGTGGAGCTAAGTTGCAGCCATGCATTACATCAGCCCACTGGGTAACCATCCATATAATATTAGGGCTGCAAAAAGCCTGGCTTAACTTTATCCAGATCTTTATCGGGATACAGGTTCGAAAATTAGCAGTACTTGGATAAATCCTGGTGGCTGCTTTACATCTTGATATTGACTGTCACTATTTAGGTACAGTCTGCTGCTGCGTCTAATAAAATGCTAACTACTAAGGGTTAAATATTACTCTGAAGCTACTCACTAATATATCATATATACTTAAATATAAACTGAGATTTTTTTGGTCCATATTTCTCCCCTCCCCCCCCAAAAAAGTACATTGGCTTCTATTCAAGCCAGGGCAAAATTTTTCTCCTTCCATCCTCCCCTATGGCAGTGGTTCCCCCATGTCCTGGAGGACCACTAGGCCAGTCAGGTTTTTGGGATAGCCCTAATGAATATGCATGGGGCATATTTGCATGACGGTCACCTTCATTATATGCAAATCTCTCTCATGCATATTCATTAGGACTATCCCAAAAACCCGACTGGCCTGGTGGTCCTCCAGGACAGGGTTGGGAACCACTGCCCTATGGTATCTGGCATTTCTCTTCCCTTCCCCCCCTCCCCCCACGGTGACTGGCATTTCTCTTCTTACCTCCCTCTCCTTGCTGATACTGATACAAAAATCATTTCACTTGAGCTGGAACATTCAGAGAGGGCAGGAAGTGGAAGGCCTTGAGCATATACAGATGCTCAAGGCCCTGCACCAGCTGACCATGATGATTTTTTTGTCAATGTTGGCCAACCTAGAAGAGGGAGGTAAGAAGAGAAATACCCGTTATGAAGGGGGAGGGTGCAGAAGAGAAATGCCAGAACCATAGGGAAGGAGGGAATTTTAATCCTCAATTTATAATTCAGTCACCCCCCCCCCCCCTTTTTAGAAGAACACAGCTGCCTTGGTTTATATTTGGATGGCTTTATATTCGAGTTTATCCAGTACCTAATTCACTTTGGTTTAAAGGGAATTCATTCAAGAAAGAAAGAAATTGAGAAGAAAGAGAAAGTAGCATCATAGTACTCTGTGACTCACTGGAGAAAGAACAAAATGCCAAAACATAAGTGTCACTTTACTAAGAAACAAGAACAGGATTTTCAAGCTATCAGAAGGGTGGAGATGACTAGGAAGCTGTGTGCTTAGTTTGCAGATATGACATTTATATCACTGCGGCAAATGAAGGTGCTGGAGATTTACTAGCTCACATAGACGTAGATAAGCATTCGAAGTCTGCTCAAGGACAGATCTTATCTTTAAAATTAGTAGACTTTTTTGTAACACCTTGCAGGAAAATGGAAGAAGCAATATCTGGATTTACTCTCTATATGGTTGTGCATCATAAGAATTATAAGTCAAGGAACTGCACTTCTGCCTGGTTGTAAAAGGCGTTTTCTGATTTTTAAATAGGCAGAAAGGCCCTGATTCTATAAACATAGGCGCCAAGGAATGCGGTGCTTGTCGTCTGCCAATCTTAAGTTAGGCACTGTTTATAGAATCATGCTTACCAGCGCCTACCTGTCACCTTTCCACTCCCCAGACGCTTCCGATCCTCTTTCTTGTTTACTCTGTTCACTTCAGTTACATTGTTCTAAAAGCATACACAACCTCCCTGGTCTCTTGGGCCACCTCTTCACCGGTCCTCCTCGTCAACACCAGTCACTCTCTCTCGGGCCACCTCTCTGGGTTATCAGACTGCTTCTTAGGGGGTCCTCTGACAGCTCCCAGTACCATTTACCAGTCTCTCCGATGGTCCTTCGCCAGTCCCCCTCTGCCTTTGTGGGGCCAACGCCGATACCTTGCTCCCCAGCCTCTTGGATTCCCACCAGTCCTGGATGCTCTTCCTCAGTCCCTCTGCTGGTTGTCAAGCCTGGAGTACTCCCCTGGTCACCCCTCTGGCTACTTCACTCCTCAGCTGGTCATCACCTGTCTTCCTCATTGGTCTCTCCACCAACCAGGGTCAGTCAGGACTCTGCTTCCACAGACCCTCTGGTCACCAGTCATTCATTGAGGACTGGTCCTTCAGGCACTCTCTCTCTGAGGACGCTCCTAATCTCTCAGATGCTCTCTGGGTCTTCTGTGCCCTCATATATTTATTTGGGCTCTGGGCCCTCTGCTGGTCGTAAAGCCTGAGTGCTCTCCAATCACTCCAAGATCTACCAGGTAGGCTAGTACAGGACAGGGTCTCTCTCTCTCTGCTGCACCATGCCCCCTGTCAGTACCGGTCAACACTGGACAGCTCCTCTACTGCACCAGGAAACCTGTCAGCGCTGGTCAGTACTGGTATTAAAGGCTTACAGGGAGTTAGGCCGAAGACATCATTATTCCTCCTCCTCCTGTACGGGGCTGGGTTTCTGGGGTTCTGGCAGGAGGGACTTGGCATCACTTCTGCTGGCAGTCTTCACGGGGGAGGGGGTGACGGGTTGCTGCTAAACTTATCGTGGCGGGGAGATCCTTTGTTGCGATAAGCTCAGCGGCAACCCGATTCTCTAACTAGCGCCTGTGACATCTACACTGGTTAGAGAATCATGGTGTTAGGTGGGCTTAGGCATATGGCCTTGAGGACATTGCGATTCTATATAGGACGCCCGTGTGCGTTTAGGTGGCTTCTGAGACTGGGTGTCCTATACAGAATCTGTCCCATACATACTACCTTACAGAAAAACATGAAGTGTGCTTGCTTATGAAAATGCCAACTGTTACGGTCTCAACTCTCCCTATTTTGGCTTAACTAGGGTGATAAGGAAAGGCAGCCCTCTCTCACTCCTCGTTTAGCATTGCACTGAAGCCTTTAGTTATAGCCTTGCATCATTCCCCAAATATTTTGGGCATGAATCTAGTGGAATATGAATTCAATTTATCACTTTTTGCAGATTTTATGATTTTTACTTCGGTAGCATCCATTCCACATTTATCATTTCTTATTGACAGCTTTACTTCAGTGTTGAGGTATAATGTTAACTGGAACAAAAGTGTCTTACTTTCAATAAACATATCCACAGTTTGGATTTAGTTCAGTATCCCATTAGATGGCAACAGCCTACATCAAATACTTAGGTATTTGGTTCAGCAGAACCCTTGAGGGAATCATGACTAAACTTTGGAGATCTTAATACAAATGGGTGAAAATCACACTTCTCTCTTGCCCACATTATAACTCACCTGATGGGGCAGATTGGATAGTGATAGCTCTGAAGCTTGACTATATTTTCAGTATGCTTCCTGTACAACTCTCATCTTCAGTGAATAAAGACATTGGATGATTGCTGGTAACATTCTTATGGAACAACAGACCCCCCCCCCCCCCCACCCTGCAAAGCTTTTCAGTAACTCAAGCAATCCAAAGGGTGGGGAGTGGTTAATTTTCCAGATTTGGCTATCTACTATGTTTCATTCATATTGAGCTGTGGTGGATACTCTTGCTGAGTCTAGGAAGCCTACTTGACTGGTTTTTACGGAAGTCTTAGTTGCTCCACTGAATTAAACAGCCTTGCTGGAATGTCCTTCCTTTAGAAAGCTCTCCAATGCTCTTTGATCTTTGCCATCCTGGGGATCTTCCAATTGTTGGATGCCGTAGAGCAGGGGTGTCAAAGTGCCTCCTCGAGGGCTGCAATCCAGTCGGGTTTTCAGGATTTCCCCAATGAATATGCATGAGATCTATTAGCATACAATGAAAGCAGTGCACGCAAATAGATCTCATGCATATTCATTGGGGAAATCCTGAAAACCCGACTAGATTGCGGCCCTCGAGGAGGAATTTTGACACCCCTGCCATAGAGAACGACAATTCAGAATTTTCATAAAAAGCTTATAAATGGTATAACTTGACAATAGATCCATTAACTGAAAACTATGGCAAATCAAACATGTCTTATTAATTGTTAAGCTGATGGGAGATTTCTGATCTAAAACATTTCACATCCTACAGAGTAAGTTTGGTTTTCCATCAAATCAGTTTTGGGTTTTTTTGCTTGGATACAGCTGCAGCATGCAATAAAATACAAACATGATTTAAAGGACTTAGATGCGGACTGGGTATTGAAATTATTTTAAGAGTAGCAATTTCCTTTTCCCAAAATAGCCTTCTGCTTTTATAAATTACTTTGATTAGACTTGCAAAGAAGACACATAGGCAAAGAGAAAAGATGTGAAGCAGAGAGAGAGAGAGAGAGGACCTCATTACAGTAGCAAATATGGGATAAATTTTGGTCAAAGGCTCCCACACTATTTTTTCTATATTATAGGGCTTTGTGGACCTGAGTAAATTTAGTAAAGTATATAACTCATAAGTACAATAATTAATGCTCATTCTGCAAGCAAGACATTGGTACTCTCTTTAACATGATATACAGTAGAGATAGTTTGGTCCAAAGTTTGGAAGTATATCATCTCTGTTTTGAATCTGGATCTTGCACTCTCCAAAATATTAATTTTGAAATCCTTAGTTAATTCTTAGTTGATACTTTCTGCTGAGGACTTTTATTTCTGTTTTGAGTTTTTATTACCTGTAGCATTAAAAAGTTATTTTCAACAACTGGAAAAAAGCACAAATCTAATTTGGGATGGAGCTGGGGAAGTTTATTATGTATAAGGGCATGCTGAAAAGTTCTCAGTCCAACCAACCAACCAGCTTCCTAGGTTCTGAGCTTTATATTGCCACTGTAGCTGAAAAGAGTGTTATCTTATTTCATTAAGTGCCATTTTGCAGAAACGAAATTCTATATTGTTTCAGATCATCGATTGAATCATATCTGTGTCGTTCTCTTCTTGGTTGGGCTGAGAACTTTTCAGCACTCCCTCATAGTACGAAAAGTTTCAGTCTCTGGTAGCTAGAGCTGAGATTGTGATGTCATAATGCCTCATTCCACCAATAAGAGCTAGCCTCAGCAGTGATGTCACAATGGATCGATTGTCCTATACCTGGCTCACTTTTATTACATACGAGAGGGTGCTGAAAGGTTCTCCGCCTAACCAACCAACCAACTTCCTAAGTTCTGAATGTTATTTTGCCATTGTAGCCGAAAAGAGTGTTATCTTATTTCATTAAGTACCAATTTGCAGAAACAAAATTCTATGTTTTCACATTGTTTCAGATCACTTATTGAACTGCATCCATGTCATTCGCTTTTTGATTGGGCTGAGAATTTTTCAGCACCCTCTCATAATAATAATAATAATAATAATAATAATAAACTTTATTCTTGTATACCACCATACCATTTAGTTCAAGGCAGTTCACATTCAAGAGAGACTGAACAGTTCAGTGACAATTAGAGAATGACACGAGGAAAAAATTTATCACCATTTCCGCCCCATCCCCTTGAGCGCGGGCCCATCCCTGCACCATCCTCGCGAGCTCAGTCCCCGTCCCTGCCCCATCCCCATAAGCTCGGTCTCCATCCCCGCCCCATCCCCACAAACTCGTCCCCACCCTGCAAACTGTCAGATCGTATCCGAACAAGCATCGAATAGAGACAATATTCTGTACAATTGTCATTTTATAAACACAAATAATACAGAGCAAGGATCAACAAAACCCCTGTCTCCCCTCCCTTTCACAAATATCCCCTCAACTATTGTGAAAACTGAACAAACCAAATTACTACAGAATGCTACACAGAAAAATCAAGTTAACAGAATACTTCAGTCACACATGGCAGGAATAGTGTTAGGGGAGTGCAACTAGGGCAACTGCCTCCTGGTCAGAGAGAGAGCCCTAAGCTAGCTGGAAGCTACAGAAGCACAGCCTAGGCTTTGCAGTTCACAGTTATGTCTAATCCCAGCTCTAGCAGGATACATATTTCAAATCTGAAACATTCTAATCACAAAATATAAAATAAATTTATTTTCTTCTACCTTTTGTTGTCTGGTAATTTTATTCTTCAAATCACATTGGTTTCAGGTGTTGGTTTTTGGGTTCCTTCTGTCTTCATCGTGGCATGGCTGTCTCCTGAAGGTATAATAGGCGCAAGAGGAACTGGGGAGGAGATGCCGAGTCTGACATGGGTGCAATTTTTTTTACCACAGGAGCAAGGTAAAAGGGGCGGTAAAAGGTCTTGTCCCCATTCCTGCAGTAAACCAGTTGCAAATGTCTCCATTTCTGTGGATTTACTACGGTGACCACGGTATTGTCTCTAGTGACAATACATTCGTAGAGAATATAGAGTATAATTGACGTTTAATTTACAAATGAGGGTTAAATTAAAAGCAGAGCCTCCACCTTCATAATTTTTGTTTAAATTAAGATGTTTTTATGAATAACAAATGATAATAATGCTTGAAACTTGCTCTTTTTTTTACATGCATTTACTTTTCTACATGGTTGCCACCATTTTCCACACATTTTTGCCAATGGTGGACAAGTTTTTGAAATCAGTTGCAAAAGACTGGCATATCTTGTCTACCCCTTTCTACCTCTTCATTCTAGCTGAGCAGATGCCCCTGAACCTCACAAATGGGGCTAAGTTTGGCCTGTATTGCAGATGGGGTAAGACTGCGAAGCTCATCTTCACAATTGCCTCTTTGGTGTTTTACGTATATTATAAATAAGTTTACCAAAATGAATTTCCATTAATAATTAGCAAAAAATCAATTCAGCAAACATTTCATTGACCTCCACTTTACAAAACCATAGCGCAGTTTATAGCACTGGCCACAGCGGTAACAGCTCCGACACTCATAGAATTATGAGCGTCGGAGCTGGTACCACCATGTCGAGGCACTAAAAACGGTGTCAGGTCAAAAGCGCACCGGGACAAAGGCACGCGCAGACAACTGAGCGCAATGTGGAGGCGTACGCCGAAGAAAATGACTGTTTTAAAGGGCTCCGACGGGTGTGTGTGTGGGTGGGAACCCCCCCACTTTACCCCACTTTACTTTATACAGATCGCGCCAAGTTGTGGGGGTGTTGTGGGGTGTTTGAGGGGTTGTAACCCCCCACATTTTACTGAAAACTTCACTTTTTCCCCTACAAACCAGGGAAACAGTTAAGTTTCCAGTATAATGATGGCGGTTACAACCCCCCCAACCCCCCACAACGCCGCCACGATCTGTATTAAGTAAAGTGGAGGGGGGTTCCCCAACAAAACCCCCCATCGGAGCTCCTAAAAACACTCTTTTTCTTCGGCGCACGCTTCCGTCTTGCGCTCAGTTGTCAGCACGCGCCTTTGTCTTCGGCGGTTTTGTCTATGAACCCTAAAAACTGTGCTTTGATTTTGTAAAAGGGGGGGGTAAATAAATGGATGGTTACATTTAGATCAAATAAGTATTTCATAGAGCAGTGATGCTGGTGATAGGCGTCAGAACAGGGGAGGCCTTAGGGGCCATGGCCTCCCCAAAAACTGGTGCCCCCTCACCCTCCCGACTCCCAGGGTTTAACTTAAAATGATTGGGCAGCTGCCGCCACACAGCTTCAAGGAGCAGGCCTGCCCCCGGAAGTAGAATGAAGACTTCTGAGGGCAGGCCTTCTTCTTGATGCTGCGCGGCAGCTGCCCGATCATTTAAAATTGAAGCTGCCGCACGATTTTGCCGGGGCTAGGGCGGAGCGCTTTGGACCCCCACAAACAAGAGAGCATTCCGCTGCCCCTGATCCTGGTAGTTGTTTACAATTGTTTGATTCCTTTGCTACTGAAGTTAAACGGCAATACTTGATTATAATTTCATTTTCAGGCGATCATCTAGGAGTCTATTTGTTGTGGAAAAAAATGGCACAGCATCACACCATTTTATAGCAGGAAAATTGGACAGAGACTTTTTAAACCGAAATACCTAAGCATCAGAGTTACATAAGAATAGCCTTACTGGGTCATGGGATGGGAACTTTGCATATTTCCATACTGGACCTGCCATGTTTAAAGAGAATGACAATTTTAAAAAAAATGAGGCCTAAAAACGAAAACCTAATATTTGCCAAAAACTTTCAAAAGAACAAAACAATTGACAAAAAAAAAACTTGTTTAATTTCTGCCCTCAAGAACAAGCATCTGTGTCAACATTGATATTAATTAATTAATTCAGACCTCAGTACTGGGGGAACTGTAACACTACTTCACAGTTTTTACCCTGGGCCGACGACTCATGATAGTGTGACCATATGGCTCCAGAAAAAAGGGGACGGATTGAGACATCCGGGTTTTACTTCCATTGAAAGCAATGGAAGTAAGGAGAACAGATTGAGACATCTTGGTTGCTTTCAATGGAAGTAAAACCCGGATGTCTCAATCCGTCCCCTTTTTTCTGGAGCCATATGGTCACACTACTTCATGGATGACAAGCATCGGGTAACTAACTAAATGAGTCCACCCCGTACATCACAAATTCTTATTGAATATTTTACTTGCTTTTTTGTGTCTATGAAAAATCTTTTTAATATAATTTCACACACAGTGCTCTTTTGAGTGGAAAGAAATTAAAATCGCCTGTTGCAAATCCACAATCTGCTCTATCAAAAGTTAATATCTTGCAATTATAAAAATAAGACGATCAAGAACTTATCTGAGCCCCAGAGAAATACTGTTACTGCTCGACAGAGCTCTGTTTTGCTAACTTCGTTGAGAGCAGGAACGGATTCATCTCTTTAGAAAAAAGTAATATAAATGCACATGAGTCGAGTCTCTTTCATTTGAAAGGAAGCTCTGCAATGAGAGGGCATAGGATGAAGTTAAGAGGTGATAGGCCCCGGAGTGGGATCTGGCATGTGGGATCTGTCAGAGAGAGAAAGAGATAATGGTTACTGCGGATGGGCAGACTAGATGGGCCATTTGGCCTTAATCTGTCATCATGTTTCTATGTTTAAGGAGGTCTATTTCATCTACACTATTTTATTCTCTATTTAGGAATGTCTATCTTTAAGAATCTTTAAGTAAATTCTTGGACTTTAACCTAGCAGAAAAAATAGGCATAAATAGGGAGGTTAAGTACCAATGAGGGTGAACAGAAAGCTCATGAACTGTTAAAAAACTGTTCAGAAAGATTAAATGTAATTAAATTTGTTTCCTTTACTTTCTGGTTTGCTACAGACCACATTACTATATTTACTGATGCAGCCTTTTTGACCTCATTCCAGAGTGCCTAATGTTTTTTTTATTGAACTGAATCACAAGATTATAGAAGCAGCTGCACTTACCAATGTGAATAACTCCAAGATTGTAACAAAACACTTATTATTGTAATAAGCAGAACACTTTAGTCTTCTGGCGGTGTTTAGACTGCCAAGACCAGGGCTTGGTTCCATGACGATCGATCAAGTGGGGCAAAACAGGAGCAGAGAGTCTGCAAGTCAACCACTTGCACAGTTTCAAAATAGCACATCTTTTGGTCAACCCTTTAATTTCCTGAAACTTCTAAAATGGAAAATATTCAACAGGAAAAAAAATCCATATATGCAAAAAGCATGATGGGACTTTTATTCAACTCTCACATTTAGGGCTCCTTTTACACAGCCTCGGTATCGATTCTCCTGCGACAATTGCACCGAAGGCCATAGGAACAGAATGGACTGCAGGAGAATTTCTACTGTGGTTTTGTAAGAACATAAGAAGAGCCTTACTAGGTCAGACAAATGGTTCATCAAGCCCAGTAGCCTGTTCTCATGGTAGCCAATCCAGGTCCCTACTACCTGTCCAAAACCCAAGGAGTAGCAACATTCCATGCTACCAATCCAGGACAAGCAGTGGCTTCTCCCATGGATCATTGGTCTGACCTAGTAAGGTTATTTATGGCAGCAATTTGGAGGGGAGGGTTTCACGGTGACTTTGGATGCAGCTGTTATGCACAGGACATAAGCATACAAAACACACACATGCCACATATTCCACAAATGTGCAGCTTTCTAAAATGCTAGCAGACTGCTCCACAAGAAGTCACCCTCACGTTATCTGTAGCTCCAAACCTACTGAAAAATTGTGCACACTAAAAGATAAGCATTCCTCTCTGTGCATAAACCGGCACTTAGACGTCTTACTAGTCAAAACATCCAAGTGGCCATTTCCAAAACTGACTTTATAGACATCTTTCTGGTTGTTTCTTTTCTCCAGTGTGTCTAAATCTCAGGCAGGGCATGTTAGAGGCGTGTTTTGGGTGTGCTTAGGACTTGGGTGTTCTACAGGGATAATCAAACTTTTAACAAAACATCCAGGGCATCATTTAGACGTTTGGGGCTAGACTTGGTTTAAGAACGAATATGCAAGGACATACTGATGTTATTACCATTTATGGGGAAAAGGAGTTGGGAAGTTATATTGAAGTTAGGGTGGAGGGTGGCCCGTTAGCTGTCAAATATAATTTTCATACCCCCTATCTCAGCCAACACCCACCCCCCCTCCAAAAAATGGTCATATCTCTACTGGAAGGTCTCATTGGTAGGCTGAAGGGAAGTATGGGGAGGTTGCACTCCCCAGCTTCAATATGAATTCCCTAGCATGGTCCCTAACAGCATTTACATAAACATTTGCCCCTCCCACCAAGTCCTTGCTTAAAGAGGGGGTAATGCCAATACATCTTCCTTAGATCCTGATTTGTACTTTCACCCCCACCCCCCACTGATCTTTGAATAATCACATTAATGCCTATTTCCCCCCGTATCACCAGTAATTCTGAGCTGGTGTTATGGATGGAGTGGAGTGGAGTGGGGGGGGGGGAGGCATTAATATTCATGTGGAGAACATTGGAGGAGAGCTAATCTTTAGGCGATCCATTTGCATTCATTCTCAGATTTCCATGGGATGCAATTGGCAGGATTTTTTTTTCCAGCTATTATAACCAGTATAAGGTCATTTGAAATTCAGCTATTAAAGTCTGGCCTTTTATCAGCCACTGATGAGGAAAATACAGTTGCATATTTTAATTAAACCACAATGGGGAACCAGTCTCATTTTCACTCTTGGCTGCTCCAGGACTTTAGATAACATCAGGAGGCGTGGAAAGGTGAATATACAATTTTATGTTACAGTTTGAGAATCTGCAGGCTTTATATTCATCAGGCTAAGCAAAAACTTCCCTTTTGCTTTCAGCCATAAAGATGCTATTTTTGTGTGAATAGTTTTTTTTCAAGATAACTAATGGGTGCTTCATAACAATAATTACTGTAGCCATGCATTTATTTGCATTATCACCATAAGATTTGCCTTTCACCTTAATTGTGACAAAAGCCTTTCTCATACAGGTTCACAGTTTAGAACGGCAAAATGCTATCCTTACGGCTCAGATCTCCATGTTCAGCAGCAACGACCAATCTGGACCAGCTAATCCTGCGGTGGTCACAGCCACAGCTGGTTACAAAGCTCAGATTGACACTCTAATACTCACCAAGGAAGCCCATGGTGTCTCACTGTCTCGAACGTAGACATGATTTTGACGACCTGAAATTTGTAGTACTCGAAGTGGTGAGTGTCTCGTTAAGAGGTAGTGACATTAATTCAACTCTAGTGAGGAAAGAAAAACGCTGGATTTTTTATTTACAAAATCTAGCTTTCAAGTTTCAAGTTTATTCCGGTTTTTGATTAAACGCTTGTTCAAAATGCAAAGCAATTTACAAAATATTAAAAATAACATATAAACAAATAAATATTAGACATACTGAACATACTTGGCCATGATAACAAATCTACTAGTGATTTGACAAGTAAGATGTACATGACCAGTTACAAGTACATACTGGGTAGGTGGAACTGTAGAGCCCCTAGGAACAAATAGGGAAGGGGGGAGAAATACAATCGACATAGAAAAAGAGAAAAACAATTAAGGTACAGTGGTGCCTCGCATAACGAACGCCTCGCACAGCGAACGCTGCACACAACGAACTTCATGTCTTGATTCATACAACGAACTTCGTTTCACACAACGAAGTCGCCCAAGCTGCATTACTCACTGCGCTTAACTGCCCTCTCTCACAGCCCTTCGCCTGGCTCCCTGTGCAGTGGCGGACCGTCGGCTCGCCTCCTTTTATGGAGGGGCCCGGCGCCTACTGCTGATGCGTTGGGGGGGGCGGAGCTACTCTCGCCGCTTCCCCGATGCTAGAAAAAAAAAAAGAAAAGTTAAGTCCCAGTTTTTGCCGCTGAGACTCTGCCCTCTCTCACTGTATACAGTCGTCCTTTTAAGATAAACTCAATATTTTTTATATATCATGGCTTCTAAAAAAAGCAGGAAGGTGATTTCTGTTGAAATGAAACGGGAAATAATTAGAAGGAGTGAATGTGGGGTAAATTTATCTTTTTTTATGTCATCTTAGCATATTATATGCTACAGAACGAATTATTTTTTTTAACATGTATTGTTATGGGAAAACGCGTTTCACATAACGAACTTTTCGCATAACAAACTTGCTCCTGGAACGAATTAAGTTCGTTGTGTGAGGCACCACTGTAAATACAAAAGGGAGATGGGAAGATAAGAATGAGAAGCAGAAAGAAGTAAATTGTGGACAGTTTCCCCGGTGGTGAATGTAACCATTCAACATTATTAAGAATCATATGGTCAGCTGAAGGCATCTTTAAAAAGAAAGCACTTTAGGCTGCTTTTAAATTTTTGTAAGTTTTTTTCGATTCTTAAGTATAAGGGAAGAGAATTCCAAGTCATAGGAGCGGTCACAGAAAAGATTAAGGTACGACGTGTACCAATTGTTTTTAAAGATGGAACATTAAGAGTATACTGTGAAATAGATCTTAGAGCTCTGGGGGGGTCGTATGGACCGGTTGGACTTAATAGAGAGTGGGGATGTTTAAAAAAAGTAGTAAGATTTTGATCTGGTAGTATGCTCGATTCCGGTGTGATTCAGTTAGGTGTGACAGTTTTTCATTGACTTGGCGGGCATTAATATAAAAATGAATAGAGTTGCTATGGCGACACATCGAGCATGTTTTCACGTACGTCATCCCTAGGATAGTAGACTTGGGGGTGGGTCAGTAGAGTGGGCAGACCTGATGGGCTATGGCCCTTATCTGCCGTCATCTTCTATGTTTCTATGTCATGCACACGTGATGTTATATACATGGGGAATGGAGTTAAAATAGCGGAGAGTCCGCCATGTACTTTTGGCCCATGAATTTTTGCAGCGGTTCGCGCATTTGATATAATAAAACCTGTAAGTAAGTAAGCTGAGCTTTGTGGAAGTTGTTTATGTTTGTAGTGCTGTTAAATGCTATAGAAACTGATTTTAGTAATCTGGTATCGTTAGGGCATTGTGCAATAGGGGGGTTTAACAGAGTCAAGGAAAACAAATTCTAGTTCAATTTTGTTATGATCTCTTGTGACTTACAGCGTCATCAAGCCACACCATAACTTGCGGAAAATCGCTGGACTAAGTGTATAGCCCTCGATGGAGACTACGCCAACTTTGTGGGCTGGGAACTTTTCAGTGGCTACTCGTGAATAAATCAATAATAAATAAAATATAATGGAGGCAATGCATGCAAAATTTATCTCATGCAGACTCAATGTGGATATCTTGAAAAACAGACTGGCTTGGTGTGTGCTGAGGGCTGGGTGGAGAACCTCTGCTCTAAAATAGTTTTGCTTTCCCTTCATACCGCTGTATTTAATTCTTACTTATTGTATGTGGGCAGTCCCCGGGTTAAGAACGAGTTACATTTTTAAAGCTGTTCTTAAGTCAGATTTGTATGTAACTCAGAACTTGTAGATTTTAAGATTCTTGGGGCTTACCTTTGTCCCTACCAGTGTTCCCTCTAAGGTACAGCATGCACAACCACACACTGTTCTTAATATAGCCATACATCATTCCTCAATCTGCTGCAGAAGTGTAGGAGTCTATGGCACTGGAAATACTGATTAGTGAAATGAAATGACATTACATTAGTGATTTCTATTCCGCCATTACCTTGCGGTTCAAGGCGGATTACATCCAAACTAAAACAAAAATTACATTCAAAATTTGAAGGAATAGAATAAGCGATGACATAGAATTTTTAAGGTAATATATGTTGGGTAAAGAGTTACCAAAGGAAAGTGGAGGTCTTTAGGAGATAAGAATAGGGTGAAATTATGGGTTTTAGATAACGTTTGGTAGATAAAAGAGTATTAGAGAGATCTAAGGGTAAATAGAGTGTTGGATATTGGGTTGGGATTGGTTATGCTGGATAGGTTTTATGTGTTTTTTTGAAGAGTATGGTTTTAATATCTCTCCTGAAGGCTTTGTAGTCTGTAGTCGAAGATAACAGAGTGGTGATTTATCTGTCTAGTTTGGCTGCTTTGGAGGCTATTAGGTTATCATAAAGTTTTTTTCGTTTGACATGACGCTGCAACCATGTTCATAAGTACGAGTCATACTTAAGTTGGGCGTCTGTAACTCGGGGACTGCTTGTACTCATATTAGCAACTTGATCCATTAAGAATTTTCCCAAAGCAATGCATCTGGGGAAGTACTTTAGTCGAGTCAGACTGCCTGTAAAGGGGTGGGAGAAGTGGCAGGGACTTGGTATTTAGCTCATGCGTTTTCAGTTTTAGTAGGTATTTCGTTGTCCTTAGAGTGTTCACAATCTGAATTTCTAACTGAGACAATGAACCACGGTGGGTTTTGAACCAGGCATCCCTGGGTCACAGCCTGCTACTCGGTCCGGCTGCTCCTCAACACCAGAAAGGTTAATCAGCTTACACTGAAGTTTTCAAAATTCATCTGTTCAGGAATCAGATTTGCGGCATTTCCATATTCAGTGTACAAAGTTAATTTATTTCTTATGTAAAGATATTGCTGAAACTCATTAGGGTCATGTTAGGTTAATGTAATTAAAATCTGTGCTTTCAAGGGAAATTTATTATGCCGCTCAGGTGTATGAATTTGCTTTGTCTTCAGTTTTTCTTTTTCCCCTTCATATGAGTAACTACTCTCCAGTTTCTTTCCCTAGTTTGCTTATAAAACAACCAGAAATGCTTTTTTCCTTATGCAGTCCAACATCTTAACGCAGGGGTGTCAATGTCCCTCCTCGAGGGCCGCAATCCAGTCGGGTGTTCAGGATTTCCCCAATGAATATGCATGAGATCTATTAGCAAACAATGAAAGCAGTGCACGCAGCTAGATCTCATGCATATTCATTGGGGAAATCCTGAACACCCAACTGGATTGGGGCCCTCGAGGAGGGACTTTGGCACCCCTGTCTTAACAGGTGCCTCATCCATTGTCCCACTGTTCAGATACACTCCCCCCTTTCTCTCCTACAAGTTCTTAAACCTGTCCTGGGGATCTCCAGCCAGTCGGGTTTTCAAG
Source organism: Geotrypetes seraphini (assembly GCF_902459505.1). Classification (NCBI taxonomy): domain Eukaryota; kingdom Metazoa; phylum Chordata; class Amphibia; order Gymnophiona; family Dermophiidae; genus Geotrypetes; species Geotrypetes seraphini. Next base: position 39,097,375 of record NC_047089.1, read on the forward strand.
ATAGCCCTAATGAATATGCATGAGGCGGATTTGCATATAATAGTGGTGACAGGCATGCAAATCCGCCTCATGCATTAGGGACATCTTAAAAACCCGACAGGCTGGGGAGTCCCGAAGGACCGGTTGAAGAATCACTGGTCTAAATGTTATTCCATAAACACACATGAGTGCCGTGTTGTGAAGTTTACAAGGGGGTGTCCACATAGGCAGTATTAGGGCACACAGTTAATAATAATAATAATAATAATAACAGTGAGGACCGTGAAGTTCTATGCGGTTTACAATGCTTAGAAATGTTACAGATTGAATGAACAAACAAAGTACAGATTTAGCGACAGGTGATTCTTGCGCTCGGTTGTTAAGGACTAAGATTGAATGGGTTGGTCTCCTAAGTATTTCAGGAATAGATGTGTTTTCAGACGTTTCCTGAATTCTCCATAGGTAGTAGGCACAAGCAATTGTTCAAGGTCTTTACCCCATAATGCTGCTTGATGTGCGAGAAGATGTTGATGATGACTTTTAAATGGACATGGACATATTTTACATGGACAGATTATAGAATACTATATATAATCTGAACACTTTGGAGAGTCCTGCCAGCTCAAATGATGGAGGATTCCCCTGCCCCCATCACCTGTAGCGGCAGGCAGGGAGAGCAGGGTCTGCTTTTTTTGATAGGGCAGGCAGGAGGAGCAAGCGCAGTTCCTTCCTCCTGCCCGCAATTCTCTGCATGAATAGCATGCATATAATTTATATGCTATTGTGCTGAGCATTGCTGATAAAAGAAAAATTGCTCCCACCACAGTATTTTATGCAATGGTGTGGGAGCTTTGTGTATCTGGCCCTAAGGAGGTAGGAGGGAGGGAGGGAAGGTGAGTGCATGGCAGCGGTGCCCAGGGCATGACGGTGCCCAGGGCGAACCGCCCCTCCCCCTTACTCTACAACTGCAAGTCATTTAGCACCACTAATTGCATCCTAAAAATCAATTATTGGCATTAATTGGCAACAATTTGTATTTGCGCATGCATCTCGCTAATCGCTATTCTATAATGATGTGCGCTCAAATCTTATGGCATGCAACTCATAAGAGGTGTGGCTAAGGGAGAGGAATGGGTGGGCTAGGGTATTCACTAAAGATGCACTCAGTATTACTGAATGCTGGGGATCTGCGCCTAAATTACGTGCCAGGATTTACACCGGGTTTCAATTGGTCTAAATTCTTGCACCCAAAGTATGACACGGAAATTGGCCCTAAGCACTGTTCTATAAACAGTGCCCAACTCAGAGCGCCATTTATAAAAGAGCAATCCATGCGGAGTTTCTCTATGCCGTCTTTGATTGCCATTTACTGAATATCGTCCTAAGTGACTTGCCCAAGATAACAAGGAGCAAGAGGAATTCTATGAGTGTCGGAGCAGTGTCCAGGCCATGGTAGAAACCTCTACCACAGCTTAGTAAAGGGGAGGGGTAAGCAATTAGGGCCTCTTTTATCCATATCAAGCTGCACTGGAGGTTTTCAGCTCAAGCCAGCATGGTAAATGCTCCGATGCTCATAGAATTCCTGGGAGTGTCAGAGAACTTACCTCGCCAGCCCACGCTAAAAATCTCTAGTGCAGCTTGATTAAAGGGGGGGTAATGTGGTACTTTACTGTTGGCCCACATTTAAAGCTGCAATAAACATCCAACGTAGTTTGGTAAAGAACCCTTTAAAGCTCAATGAATTGCCATGAAAAACTACGAATTTGCACAGTGATATCAAGAACAATCACTTACCCCCCCAAGTCTGCCTAAAGTTAGGCACCTCCACTGGCACGCCTAGCCAATGTAGGCACCTAACTTAATTAATTGACAATTATTGGTGCCAATTTAGCCAAACTGGTAAAAACGAGTTTGTTCAATCGGTTTGTAAACTAAGAATTTTTATACCTCTGCTAATTCAACCAGTAACCTTAAGATCTATATAGCTTTCCACTTCTTCCATTATGTAGATTGCATTGATGACTTTGAATTGTGACCTCTTCGCTGATTGTCCAGCGCTTCTTGTTGTAAACCGCCTCAAATTTTCATGGCTTTGGCGGTATATAAGAATAAAATTATTATTATTATTATTAATTAATACCTCATAATTGGCATTACTTGGACAATTGAAAGTTAGCTGCCTAACTTGGTAGATGCCTACCGCAAAGTGGCATGCACCTAGTCCAAAGTGTGTAGTAACAATTGGGTGTGGTTAGGGGGCACCCATGGGCGTGTTTTTGAGTTAGGCACTTGTTTTTGACTTAGAAACTTAGGTGCAGGCCAAGAAAACCATCGAATATATAAGTTTTACTTAAAGCAATGTTTTTATTTCTTCTGCTTTCAGAAAGAGAAGTCCACAAAAGCTGCAGTTTCCATTTCTGTTGATGAGTACACTCAGGATGTAGATCTGAAAACAGCAATCGCCAACATACAGCAGCAGTATAAACATAAAAACATAAGAATAGACAAGTATAAAAGTCACCTTTTCCTGATCATGGCAGGAATAGGTGTTCAACTGATCATACATGATTGGAAGAACCATGATAGGATTAATTATACTTTTTGGTGGGTAAATGTGTGTACCATATATAAGTATGAAAGAATGATGGCGGAACGTTTGGGGACTAATAAGTCCTTTAATGATGTATGGAGTCCATTGACTACTTTTATTGCATTACAGTAAGGGTCATGTTTCTTCCCTTTTCATTAGATTTCTTTACACATCCAGGGAGGGTGGGGGGAGGGAAATGTACGTTGAGGAGTTAATTATTTAATTATAATATGGAAATCACATCATATGTATTATTGTATTAATAATTAAGATGAGGATGGGAGTAAATGATTGTTTAATGTAATAATTGTATTGTTATTAGTGCGTTCTATGCAGTATTTATGATTTACCAATTGTTTGAAAATAAAGATTTAAACAAAAAAAAAAAGAACATAAGAATAGCCTTACTGGGTCAAACCAATGGTCCATCAAGCCCAGTAGCCCATTCTCATGGTGACCAATCCAGGTCACTACTACCCCCATGTCTTAATAACAGACTATGGACTTTTCATCCAGGAATTTGTCCAAACCTTTCTTAAAATCAGCTACGTTATCTGTTCTTACCACAACCTCTGGCAATGTGTTCCAGAGCATAACTATTCTTTGAGTGAAAAAATATTTCCTCCTATTGGTTTTAAAAGTATTTCCCTGTAACTTCATCGAGTGTCCCCTAGTGTTTGTCATTTTTGACGGAGTGAAAAATCGATCCACTTGTACCCTTTTTACTCCACTCAGGATTTTGTAGACTTCAATCATATCTCCCCTCGCCTTCTCTTTTCCAAGCTGAAGAGCCCTAACCTTTTTAGTCTTTCCTCATACAAGAGGAGTTCCATCCCCTTTATCTTGGTCACTCTTCTTTGAAACACCGGCTGCACAGACTACGTGAAGGTACTCTAGCTTTTTAGAGGTTATTTACATATTGCTTCCATGAGCCATTAACAACGATAATGAAAGGTTCTAGAATGTCCCTGGTTGAAAGGTTGAGAATAAGTCCCTGGAGAAGATACAGTATTGTCTAGTGTTTGATAGCTCAGATTGGGGCTATGACCTTTGACCTCCTCTATCATTAATTTTCTTTGAACAGGTCTGTTCGACCCACTTTAATCCTTCTGACTCCGGCGAGCATTTTCCAGGTAAGCAGGATTTATCTGCTGGAAAAAGCCCAAAGGTGCAAACTGATGAATTAATTCAGCCGAAATGAGGTCAGGCCCAAAGAGATCACACTGAGCCCTTTATCTTTGTGGCCAGCTGTAATAGGGTAACACACACTTTATTCTCCTTTTCCCACTTTTTAGGCAGCTTCATGCAATTTTCATTCAGAAATGTAATACTGTCCACTGTGAAACTAGTTGCACACATGTCTCTGAAGAACTACATCAGGGGTGCCCACACTTTTTTGGCTTGAGAGCTACTTTTAAAATGACCCAAGTCAAAATGATCTACCAACAATAAGATTTTTTTAAAAACACAAAGCACACTGTACGCAGAGAAAATATTAATTATCATTTGTATTCGGGGGGGGGGGGGTTCAGAGGTCAAGACAGATGACTTTAAAATATGCAATGTCACCTCAGTAACAACTATACAAGAATAGACAAATATACCCCCTCCCCTTTTACTAAACCGCGATAGCGGTTTTTAGGGCAGGGAGCTGTGCTGAATGCCCTGTGCAGCTCCCAATGCTCATAGGCTCCCTGTGTAAAAACCACTATTGTGGTTTAGTAAAAGGGAGCCATAGTGCATAATATAGACAGCAGATATAAATTCACAAAACGGACACATTTTGATCACTAAATTGAAAATAAAATAATTTTTCCTACCTTTTTGTCTGGTGATTTCATGAGTCTCTGGTTGCACTTTCTTCTTCTGACTGTAAATCCAATATTTCTTTCTTTCTTTCCTTCTGCCCTCCCCCCTTTCTTTCTGTTTCTCTCTCCCCCTGCCCCCTCTTTATTTCTGTCTTTCTTTCTCCCGCTGCCTGCATGTCTTTCTTTCTCTCTCCCCCTGCCCTCCCCCAAGCCATCGCGCTGATTTCTCCACTTCCCCAATTCTTTATCTCTCCCTGCCCCGCACCCCCAGCCACCATGCTGATTTCTCCCTGCTACCCCAAGCCAGGCCTGGCGTGCACAAGCGCCGGACCCACAATCCTTCACCTCCAACGTCAATTCTGATGTCGGAGAGGAAGTTCCAGGCCAGCCAGGCAGCGATTAGCTGGCCCAGAACTTCCTCTCCGACATCAGAATTGATGTCAGAGGTGAAGGCTTGTGGGTCCAGCACTTGTACGCGTCTGGCCTGGCTCAGGGAGGCAGGAAGAACAAGATCGCAAAGGCAATGCGATCGACTCGCGTTGACTTTGCACTCTACTGGTTGATCGCTATCGACCATTTGGGCACCCCTGAACTACATTGCATACAGCATACTGGCAGCACATTTGGATGGCACATAGTACATTAAAAGAAAAAAAAGAAAAAAAATCGAAGACTTCTATCATAAAAGGGAGAGAAAACCTCAGTGTTGCACAAACCTGTGTGAAGGATTCTATTCCAACTCCACTCATGGCAACTCTCTTCTGTTTTTCTATATTAGGACATTTAGGGGTCTTTTTACTAAGGTGCACTAACCGATTTAGCGAGTGTTAAATGCTAAGGCGCCCATAGAATATCTTTAGTGCGCACTAAATCAATTATCGTGCGCCTTAGGGCCTGTTTTACAAAGCTGCGCTCGTGGCTGCAGCGCGGTAACGGCCCCGAAGCCCATAGAGATTTAAAGGGCTTCGGGGCTGTTGCCGCGCAGCAGCCGCTACCGTGGCTTTCTAAAACAGGCCCTTAGTAAAAGGATGCCTTATTCTGTTATAATTTGAAAGACTAGGAAAATAAGACAAAAGACAGGGAACTTCCTTGAGCCTTGTTACTATGTTTTGGTCTATTTTTAATGTTAATGACTTCCTTGACGTGTTATTTCTGTACTCCGCCTAGAACCGCAAGGCATTGTGCGGTATACAAAGAAAGAATTATGTTATGTTATGTTATGTTAATGTATGAGAAAATAACTCAAGAGAGGAATAATCTACACTCTCCCCTCCCTTTTGTGTTTTCCTTCTTCCTCAATTTTTCTTTTATTTCATTGTATTTCTTTCCTTTAGCTCTTCTGTTTCGTATCAGTCGATTATTACCCTGCCTGTAACTGATACTGTTTTTATTTTATAAACTAAATTGTAAACTGTTTAGAAGTTTCTGATAGACGGTATATCAAAATCAAATAAACTTGAAACTTGAAACATAAGTTAAGCTGTAATAACTGTGGCATCTATTGACTCTTTATCTAGTACTGAAAGGGAGTTTTTTGGATCAGTGATGTATTTTTTCTCTTCTGATGATGTAAATACCAGAAGAGAGTTGCCATGAGTGGAGGTGGAATAGAATCCATCACAGAGGTTTGTGCAACATTGAGGTTTTCTCTCCCTTTTAACACAGAAGTCTTCGATCTTTTCTTTTTTCATGTTTATTGAATGGTATATTCGGTACTTTGATATTATTGACCCTTTCAGCCGTTGTACAGTGAAAGTAATTTTTTACAGGCTGCATAAATCCATGATGAATAGTATGGGGTATACAGTATATTCAGCTGGCAGCAGTGAATATTTTTATAGCTGCTGTCGGCATTATTCCTGGATATTCAAAGTAGGGCCAGGCCCGTTTTATGTGACCACTACCTCCTTGTCTGACGTGCCCAAAATTTGGATTTCTAGGTGAAGCATTGATTGATTTCTGAAAATGGTTTCATGTTTGTATATACAAATTCTGCATGTGGATGTATTGGTTTTCCACACATAAAGCTGAATTCATTCAAATCCAGGACTTAGAAAAATTTGTGGCTAAATTAGAGCCTGCAAAGTAAGCTAAAAATAAGCTCTGTGGATGCTTCAAGAGCATATTCCGAGATATGGTTAAGTGAACACTTTTTAATTTGTAATTGATTTTATAATATATAAACACTTCTTCCTAAACAACCCTTGAGAGGTTAATTTTGCATATTTTTTTTTTGTAGGATTACACCTGTGTCTAAATATTCATAAGTTATTTCTTATTTGAATGTTCCAATGATACAACAAATTGCTCATTATGGTCAAGAATATCAGGACCTTCTAGCAGTAAAGATGGGATTAGATGTTGAAATAACTGCCTACAAGAAGCTTCTGACAATGAGGAAACAAGGTAAAAGATGTAACATTTTGCACTGATGTATTTTGTGATCCATGGAAACAAATTTATATGACATTAAATGTACAGGTAATTAAATTAAAGAGCACCCAAACAGAGAGACCACATAAGTACAACATTTGTGCCTGTTTTCCTTTCTCCTGAAGGAGAAGGGGATTGAAGGGTACAGACAGAGGGTAACTATACAGGATAGTATATGAATAGGGAATAAATGATTTGGGTGAACGATCACTTGCAGGTCATGGACCTGAGGGGCTGCGGCGGGAGTGGACTGCTGGGCACGATGGACCCCTGGTCTGACCCGGCAGAGGCAATGCTTATGTTCTTTGTGCCATGGGTGTGATTGTATGTGATGATTTTAAGGTGGCAAAATATGTAGAAAAGACGATGGTGAAGGCTAAAAAGAAGGTAGGGTGCATGGGGAGAGGTATGGCCAGTAGGAAAAAGGAGGTATTGATGCCCCTGTATAAGACTCTGGTGAGACTTCATTTAGAATATTGCCGACAATTTTGGAGGCCGCACCTTCAAAAAGATATAAACAGGATGGAGTCGGTCCAGAGGAAGGCTACGACAATGGTCGGTGGTCTTCATCATAAGATGTATGGAGACAGACTTAAAGAGCTCAATATGTATACTTTTGGAGGAAAGACGGGAGAGAGGAGATATAATAGAGATGTTTATGTTGAATCGATTTTTATTATCAAATAACACAGAACAAACCAATATGGCAGAACCACAGTAACAGAAGAAAACATCAGAAACAAAAGAGAAGATCCAACAATCCCACCCACACCACCCCCCCTCCCCAAACCCCCTAGTCTGAAACGAGAAGAATGGAGTGCAGTAGGCTTGGACTCAGATAGCCCACTGCCCAAGACAATGAGTAACACCATCACGGAAAGAAAGAAGAAAGAGAGTAAAGACGAAGAAGAAAGAAAAAGAAAGAGAAGTATACCTGGCGCCCCTCAAGGATGGAAAACAAGCCCAGGTCTCAGAAAAAGTCACAAGGAATTTAGAATGTCACTTCTAGCCCGTGGTGATAATGAAAAAAGGTAAGAATCCCAGATCCGAAGAAAGAGTCGCCTTCGTCGTAAGCTAGAAGACGCATCTTTACACTCCAGCAGCAGCAGAGCATGCAAACGATTCCTCCAGTCCCAAAAGGAGGGAGAAGGTTCCCCAATCCAAACAGATAGAATTACTTTCTTCCCCAAGACCCCCACCCGTCTCATAAACTGCCGCTGACCCGAATCAGACAAGCGGAAGGCCTCATACTTATCCAGCAAGAGACCTGCGGCAGAAAAAGGTAATGCCGTGCCGAAGACGCCCTCCACATAAGAGACAACCTGCCGCCAAAAACGTTTGATTTTCACACAAGACCAGAAGGCATGGACAAACTGTAACCAGGTCTGTGGCCTGAACAAGCCTCCACAGCACCTCACTGTGATTACACAAGCAACGACACCTGCGTGTGACCCAGAAAGGAGTCACCCTGCAGACATGGAATGACACCAAGAGTAAAAGCAAAAATAAATCACAATTCTTCAGAAAAATAAGTAAATCAAAACTCAGGATTTATTTTCCTTAGGGCAATAAAGTCAGGATTATTAGTAGTCTTACCAACAACAGGTAAGTAGAATGTCCTCAGTTCAAATTCAAATCGCAGAATAAGGAACAGTCAAAACATAAATTCAAACACCAAAAAAAAAAATATATATTTTTTTTCTTCACCTCACTGGGCTTTATGCTTTCTTTAGCAATCAATTAAACCTGCTCCTAAGCAGGGCATTCAGTTCCTTACACACTCTGACACTCAATAGGGCAAAAGGCACTGGGTACCCTATTGTTAATGCTTCAAAAAGGAAGCCTCTGGCAGCCAAGCAGTGCACTGCCAGGAAAAGGAGAGTGCCTCAGGTTTGCTTTAATTTCAGCCTATAATAGCTTCAAATTTTCCCTCCCAGATAATAGCAAACCTCTCCCTCAGTTCAGGCACCCTCAGCTTCAACCAAAATGCAAAACAGTAAAAAAGAAAGTCCTCCAAGGTTCAGCTTCATTCAAACAGTCACTCAAACAAAGAAAGCTGAACAAAATGCACTCACTGTTTCTTCAATTGTTAGCAGGTACAGCTGGTGGACAAACCAACTTCCATGGCTTCCTCAGCCAAGCTCATTTCTTCTGGCAGGTTGTTAGTCTCCATTGGAAGTTCCAGCTCAGCTACAGATTCTGCCAGGATATCTCCAGCCTCTTGCACCTCCATGGGTGTAACTGGTTCGCTCTTGCCTGGCCCAAGGAGACTCTCAGGGAGGAAAGGTCCCAACCTTCTCCCTAACCTGCTTCCTTGCTTGTACACAGCTGCTGGCTTTTGTACGATTGGGCTACGCCCTAGCCTGGCTGATTCAGCAGTCCTCAAGGCAGCTCTAGAGCTCCTCCTGTGGTGCCCTGGATATTGCTGGTCTAGGGAACTATCAGGAAACTCAGGCTCCCTCTGGTGGTCAGCCTGAGAATCAGCCAGATCCTCACTAGGACAGCTTTTACCTACTCTCTTCCGGGTTTTGCTGGGAGTCTTAGTAGAAACACTAACTGGAACCAGGGCAGGCACGAAGTCTGTCTGGTTACAAAACGAATGAGGTTGCTGGAGACACTTAGGGCATAAAGGAGAGTAACCCGAATAATATAACTGACTTTTCGTAAAATAGCCCCGATGAAGAACCCTAAACTGACACTCCCGTAGATCTGCATTAACGGAAACTCCCGGGATTCTTGCAATCAAGGAAGGGAGATCTAACGCGTCCCGTGCTATCCCCAGATCCTGGCACCAACGGGCGTGTAGGACAGCGCGGTCAGCCGGACCCAATAATCGATGGAAGTCCTTATAAAGACCCGAAACTGTAAACCCATCTTCCAAGTAGGGATCCAGCAGCGCCGCAAATCTGTCCTCAATAGGAAAAGCCAAAGCGGCTCGGGGGAGGGATCGAACATAATGATGAAGTTGCCGAAACGCGAGAAAGTCGCCCACGGAGAAAACACCCGACCGGACCATAGCATCCCAGGACAGTAAAGAACCATCTGCCTGGAGAACATGGGTAAGTAACGTTAAGTCCCGGGATGCCAATTTACGAAAACTAGCAGTCTCCATGCCCGGGCTGATAATAGAGATGTTTAAATACCATATCAAAGGGGATCATAGTATTGCCTTCGGCCACTACATGTGGATTACAAGGTGGACACATGAACCTTGCCTTAGCTCAAACAATCACACCGCCTTTCTTTTGCCGATAGGCTGGCAAATATAAGTATTTTTAAAGACCACAAGAGAAGTGTCACACGTTTGTGAAGCCCCAGATATCTTTCTCTTCCGTTCACAAAATCAGACTCCTGAGGCAGGCCTTTTTAGGCCGAAACACAATCGTGTCAAGTCAGTGTCATATTATCTAATAAAGGAGATCGAGCACCAACTAGTCACCTTCTTTGTTTGTTTCTTTGCCTTCCACGATTTATGAAGAAAGAATCTCCTGTTTTCTCTGATCTTATGGGAGACCAGCAACCACAATGGAGATAGTCACCTCTGCACAGATTGCAGCAAAGTCCAAAGGAAAAGAGCAGAACATGCCTGGTTTTAAAACCCTCTTTATTAGTAACAAACAAACAAACAAAAAAATCCATGTACAAAGCAGTCTTGTCAATCATAAAAGCATATAGTACATCATGGGCTTGACACGGACTGTGTTTCAGCTAAACCGCCTGCATCAGGAGCCCCAAATAGGTAAATGGGAAAACCAACAATGAAATCCAAATCTGTGAGTATAAGTTTCAAGTTTCAAGTTTATTGAAATTTTGATTTGCATGCAATATCAAATATTTTCAATGCTTATAACAAAAATAAAATTGGGGAAATAAATGAATCATTTAAACAATAGACATAAAAACATATTCATAAATTTTAAAAAAAATACATAAGGAATACAGGGATAAAATTACATTTGTTTAAAGTAAAAAAAAAACAAAAACAAAAGAAAAACATTTAAGGAAGAACAACATCAGGAAAGGTATATATATAAAAAAAAATCATTAATATTAATATTAGTATACAGGGTTGAAAGAACAGTGTCACGTGGATTTTATTTTTGCTCACTAATAAATAGGGTTTTGAAGATCAGGCACGCGCTGCTCTTTTCCTCTGGTTTTATTGGAGATCTGCATCTCCAAGTGCCTATCTACTTGGCACTGTTGCTCTGGTTCAAAATCAAGTTACGTAAAGCAGCCGTTTTCACCATCTGCCAATTAAAGGGTTAAATACCTTGGACCACAGGAAACGAGAGCCCATCTGCTTGTTAGCTCAGTTCCATTTTCCTTTCTTGGAAAGGTACTTGCGATGCTTCCTTGGGCTATAAGAACCATGGAACTGGTGGCCAAAGTCACTGTCTTTATTTCAAAGCCAGACAAAACAATGAAACTGAAATGTCACCGGAATTCCAAAATTATGTTATAATAACAAAATGGTTGAGAGTGCAAGATAGACTGCCTTAAAGAATTATAGTAGAAAAGAGAATCCTTTGTGAGGAATGAAGCCAGATGGATTGCCAGCTGTTCCCTTCACAAAGGAAAACATTGGCATCTAATTAAAACATACTGGGGGTTATATTTCACTGAGGTTTGCAAGAAGTAATTTCAGAACTATGGAAAATAGCTACTGTCATTGTAAAATATGTCTGCGTTCTATCAGTTAACATTCAGTTTGCTTGTAAATATTGAAACTGAAGACGTGTGAGCCCTCTACTGTTCATCCTCATTCTCTCCCCTATTCCATGCTGTATATCCCACGGGAGCAAGCAGCCAGGACTTTGTGAGCAGAAATATTTCAGTGGCAAACCCCAATCCTTTTGCAGAAGTATATTGACTTCAGTTTTATCATGAGCCTGTTCTCATTTTAAATGCTGGGATAGTTTTATTGGCGAACCTTGAGGAAATGACACCAGTGCAATATTTGAACACGTTTTATTTATCTCTGTCTGTACAGTGGTAGAGTCCTTTAGTACAGAGCAGGCATGGGGGGGGGGGGGGGTGTTCCATGAAAAATAGTTATATCGGGCAATGGTGCGCCCACACCTGGAGTACTGTGTTCAGTATTGGTCACCGTACCTTAAGAAGGATATGGCAATACTTGAGAGGGTCCAGAGGAGAGCGACACGAAAGATTAAGGGCATGGAAAACCTTTCATACACTGAAAGATTGGAGAGATTGGGGCTCTTCTCCCTGGAAAAGCGGAGACTCAGAGGAGACATGATAGAGACCTACAAGATCATGAAGGGCATAGAGAGAGTAGAGAGGGACAGATTTTTCAAACTTTCAAAACATAAAAGAACAAGAGGGCATTCGGATAAGTTGGAAGGAGACAGATTCAAAACGAATGCTAGGAAGTTTTTCTTTACCCAGCGTGTGGTGGACACCTGGAAAGCGCTTCCAGAGGACGTAATAGGACAGAGTACGGTACTGGAGTTCAAGAAAGGATTGGACAATTTCCTGCTGGAAAAAGGGATAGAGGGGTATAGATAGAGGGTTACTGCACAGGTCCTGGACCTGTTGTGCCGCCGTGTGAGCGGCCTGCTGGGCACGATGGACCTCGGGTCTGACCCAGCGGAGGCATTGCTTATGTTCTTATGTGCTGTATTTATCTCAAAGCGTATTTTCAGTCCTCTTGTGTGCCTTTGTGTCTTGGTCTGTTCACATTGATGGTGTCTCTCCATGTGTGATGGAGATTGGATTCAATGTTAGTTATTCACACAACTGCGTGCACCCCTCTTCACAAGATGACTTTGTTAAGCGGGCAGTTCTATAAGAGGGTGTCTCCAGTTACGCATCCTGAAAATGTGTGACAGGAGTGTATTCTCTAGTGACGTCTGGTACCCACTTTTAATGACATCGGTATTGGCGTCTAACATTCTGGGACTTGCAGCTACGCCAGCCTTAGACCTGGCAATAACTGCAGGGGCCTAAATGTGGCTGGAATGCACATCACACAATAGTTCTCTAAGTTGTGTGGTAACATTTATAAGAGGGGATTCAATAAATGTGCTAAACCACGGGTGTCTAACTTCCACCTTTGCCAGGTTGGGTTTTCAGGATTTCCACAATGAATATGCATGAGATCTATCCGCATACAATGGAGGCAGTACGTTCAACTCATGCATTTCACTGGGGAAATTCTGCAAACCCAACTGGATAACATTTGCCGAATTTTTACAATAGTAAAATCTGGTAACCCTAGGCAAACCCTACCAGTGTGCCCCCTCCCCATCATAGTTTCACCTCTCCAGGTGTAGCACGGAAAGTGCAGAGCTTAGCTGTGGGTATGATAGCAGTAATAGTTGAAGCATAGGATTTATGCAAGCATATGCTTTGAATGGAGAAGTTTAATGGGTAGGGCTGGAGAGCAGCAAAGTTGACAAGTTTAAGGGACGCTCAGTCCTGGATTTCTGCAAACCTATCCTGGTACACTATGGGACCTGAAGCACCGATTTCAATTGGTATCAGGGACTACAGATAGAACACTGAATTGGAATATAAGTTCAAAAGCGAGGCTGACCAAAAAGTCTCCCTCCTGGAGCTGAGTAACTTGGCAGCTTTGCAGCGGTGGGCTGAGAACCAGGGTAGCTGGGCAAGTCATTTTCATTCTCCATTGCCTCTGGTACACATCGGAGATTCCAAGAGCGGACTTACTGAAAACAAAGGTTAACCCTAAATAGGTGGAAACAAATGCCATGACTTTCACATGTGCAGGAGTCAAGCTATGGAATGGCCTTGTTGGCCAGATTCGAAAATGTGGAGAGAGGAATTCATTTAGGGAAATGTTAAAGACTCAACTATTTGTAGATGCATTTCTTTGAGCAATTGACTTTATGTAAGAATGAATTTGTCTGCTTTTATTTTTATCTTGTATAGACTTTTAATATTTTATGTATGTAACTCCTGGTAAACCGTTTTGGAAAAAACTAAACTAAACTAAACCTTAAGTTTGTATACCGCATCATCTCCACATTCGTAGAGCTCTGCACGGTTTACAGGAGATGGGATAGAAAGGAACTAATAATGAAAGGTTAGAGGTCCAAGTATGAAGGGTTTTTAGAGGGCTTAGAGTGCCAGAGATGGAATAGGTATCAGATTTTTGAGAAAGGTATAGAAATTTTGAAAATAAAATAAATAAATAAATTTAAGGGCAATGTGTACAAGATATTAATTTGCAAAGGTTTACAAGTGGAAAAAAAGGTTCACAAATGGGAAAAGCAAATTAAAGGGCTCCTTTTACTAAGGTGCGCTAGCGTTTTTAACGCACGCAGGAAATTACCACATGCTACACCGCGCGCTACACAGCTAGAACAAATGCCAGCTCAATGCTGGCATTAAGGTCTAGCGTGCGCGGAAGGGTAGCGCACGCTAGTCCACGCGTTAAAGCCCTAATGCAACTTAGTAAAAGGAGCCCAAAGTATTTAGGGTTTTTTTTTTTAATGCTTCTGAAAGGATATAGGCAGAGTGGAGGCAGGATTAGGTCGGTGTTCAAGGAATTTGCACAATAAATTTAGGGGTTCTTTTACTAAGGCGTGCTAACCAATTTAGCGTGCACTAAAGATTAACGCACGCTAAATGCTAAGACGCCCATTGACTATAATATAGCATGAGCTAAATCGATTAGCGTACACTAAATCAGTTAATGCGTGCTATATCAGTTTACGCGCCTTAGTAAAAAGATCCCATAATAATTAGCAGGGTAAATTTCATGGGCTGAAACTTTCCCGCCACTGAGGAAGGGCAGTGGCTCACTGGTTGCGCTGCGGCCTCTGCACCCAGAGGTCGTGAGATCGAATCCTGGTGCTGCTCCTTGTGACGCGGGACAAGTCATTTAACCCTTCAGTGCCCACTGCTTTGAAATGCCAAAGCAACAAAAAGGCAACATACGGGTCCCCATTTCCTTTCCTCTTCAACTTGGAATGTGCACCGATGCCAATGAACCTCTCAATTGCTGCCCAGATTTTCAGAGAAAGGCCTTATTTATTTGACACGCAGCTCCTGATTGGTGAAGCCCAACTTTAGTGCAGGAAGAGGCGGTCCGGCTGCTCTCTCCTGCCTCTCCGGCTGCCCTCTCCTGCCCAGTCATTCGCGGTCGGAAAATACCGCAAATCGCCGACCATGAATGACCGGGGAGCACTGTATAAATAAAATAAATAAATAAATAAATAAAAGGGGGGTAAATGTGCTGTTTTCCCCATGTTAAAAGGCCCTTCAGTGAGCTAAGCCTTCGTGCCCACATCTGCACAACCCAAAATTATTTATACTGGCATTTGTAGAGACCACATTATAGTCACTACCATCATAGACTTGCATCAATACCAATTTCCCCTAACGCCAAAAAGGCAAGAAAGGATTGTGTGGTAATATGATCTTCATAGAGAATGACACAGGGACAAATTTGTCCCCATCCCCGTGGGATCTATCTCTATCTCTGCCCCGTCCCCATGAGTTCTGTCTCTGTCCCTGCCCCATTCCTGCAAGCTTTAGGCTTGTGCAGGTGAGGACTAGAGAGTTGCGCGGGGCAGAAATCCCACCCATCCCTGCCCGTCCCTGCCCGTATCCTCTCCGTCCCCACCCATCTCCGCCAGGATCCTCTCCGTCCCCACCCATCCCCGCAAGGAATTACCTCCATCCCTGCCCGTCCCCATAAAAAGCAGCAATTACTTCTGACAGGATCATCAATTCCACAGTTTCTTTTGTGTTTGCACTGCTCTTTTCCTTGTGGAATCTCTTTGGTGGAACCCTTGTTTTGTTTTCTTTTCAGGTTATTAACTTATAAACCCCCTCTTTTACTAAGGCTGACGTGTCCATTATATTATATGGACGAATCCTGCTTTCAATGCCTTCCATCCCCGTAGGAGTCCGGTTGGATTAGAGGGGGGTCCCCGTGGGAGTCCCATGGGCCAGAGGGGGGTCCCAGTGGGAATCCCGTGGGTTAGGGGGGGATTCCCGCAGGACCACCGCCGGATTCCCGCAATCCCCGTTCCTGTGCAGACCTCTAGTGAGGACAGAGCTTGCAAGGGTGGGGCAGGGAAAGGGAGAGAACTCACAGGGATGGGATGCAGATGGAGATAGACCCCCGCGCGGACAGGGACAAATTTGTCCCCGTGTTAGTGTCTTCTACTGAACTCCTGAAGAAATGATTGATGGAGTAAAACAAGAAGCCAGAAGAAGCACAAATCCTATCAGTTTTGTCTGAATAAATCAAGTTAGTGTTAAGGATTATAAAAGACAGTCTTGCAGGGTGGAGTGCTGGGGGAGGCATTTGAACAGTCAGTCTAAGGTAGAAAGGGTTCTTCTATTAGCACTGCAGTGCGAGCCACTTCTTTAGTCTGGCGCTGACATTTCTGGTTGGAGCAAGAAGGTTGCTTGTTGAAATCCTGAAGGTTTGGGCTCCAAACCAAAAAAACAAGCTGCAGTGCTGCAGAGAGCTGCAATGAGGGTTGAATTTACATGTGTACAGAGATTCTGTGGCTCCAAATTACACATCCGAGAGGCTGGACACACCATGCAGAAGTCACTTAGCCGTTTGCTCCTGTAGGGATATTTCCGTATTCACACCTGAGGTTAGGCCTCCATGATGTCATCAAGCCTGAACCATTGTTTCAAGAATCTCTCTCTGCAAGCAACTTTCCAGCATGAATTCCAGCTTTGCTGTTTCTGCCTGATGCATTATGGGGATGTACCCGAATGTTGCTATTCAAGGGCATTCATCTGTGCTTTAATAATGGGACAGTGTGAATCTTGAAGAAATTATTCTGTTCTTATCTGTCTAACGGCCCTGGGTCTTCCAGCATATATGATACTTTATACAGAAAGGCTATTCATCAAGTTCTGTTTTTGGATTGGTCCGAGGAAGTCATCTGATGAGATTCAAGAAAAGAAAGGTGCTAATTAATTAATAATTAGTTAGTCTGTGATAAGGTCCGGGGAAGCTCAGATCTGCTCACAGATGTTCTAATTGTAAACTTTTTCTTTCAATAATTAGACCTGTAAGTTACCTTGTGTGATTCTCTGCCTAAGAGATAGAAATTCGGACATTTAAAAACTGTTCTGAACTTAGCACAGATAAACGGAACTTATTGCTGATGATTTATAGCCTCATCAAGGATTTTCAACACGTGTAACTTTTACAACAATATTCCTGACGTCTTCCAGCTGACAAGAAGTTTTCTCTTCCACCTAATCGTGCCGGAGAGGCTAATTAAGGGTGAGCATACGGAAATTACTTTTATTAGCTTGGGAATTAGATAGGAATCATTGATAAAGGTAAAGGGTTGAAAAGTTACCTGGGTGATAATATAATCATTTGCTAATCAGGGATTATTATTATAAGGAATAGTGTGTGTGTAACAAGAAGTTTTACTTAGTTGTCTAACCAGTAGATTGTGATAATCATGTACTGAGTTTCATTTGTGTAATTAGATATTTTGAACAATACTTAGATTCTGCAGCTGGCTTGTGAATTATATTTTTCTATTTTCATAATAAAGATATTTCTCATTAGCCTGGGTTTGTGTCGTATAATTAGACCATGATATTTGAACTTGATTAAAAGGTTATGGTTTTCTCTAGACCACTTAACAGAAACGTAACGTGTTTATAATACTGCTAAGTGAACCATAAATCCTTCTACAGATTTTGGGGGCTCGTTTGCCGGGATATCTAGGTTTCTAATTTACGACTGTAGCTATGTCTGTTGACACTGAGATTCAGATTTCGTGGCATGCTCTTGAAAAGGATGTTTTTCAGAAATTAGCTGTGCAAGTTTTAAAACAGACAGATTCTGATGTGTATTTTTCTGACCTTGTACGTTTATTACATGCAGATATAGAGGACTCTAATCAGGCGTACTGTTCAGTATTGCAGCGTCTCCTACATGCTCGTACTAAACCTACAGGAGAAAATTATTCAGAGCTTATCTGTGCGTTGTTGGCTTTTAAAACTTCTATCTCTTCTGGTTTATCTCACCAACGTCAGCTTCAGAGTGATTTATATGAGCAATTAGAGGATTGTAAAAATTCTTTGCAAGCAGAACGGACTCGTAATGATTCTCTTGAATTGTTAGCTTCTAATTGTGAAGATCAACATTCCGACTTTGATCAGGTGATGTCTGAGTTACGACATCAATGTTCTGAGTTGAATGCTGAACTTGAAAGTCAGAAAAAAAGTACAGTGGATATTTCTTGTGTTAAGTGTACATCTTTAGTGACGCAACTTAATACTGTCCGGGCTCAGAAGGCAGATTTACAGCTTTCTTTAGCTACTTGTCATAAAGATCATGATAAGAGTGCCGAGCTTGTTTCCAAGTTGCAGATGGAACTTGCAGACGTAACTTCTGCTTATGTTTGTTTGGGTGAAAAGTTAGACGCTACTGAACGTCTGTCTAATGATAAGGCAGCCCGTGCTGACAGACAATTATGTGCCTTACAAGCGGACTTTGTTGAGTCTCAGAACCGACTTTCTGAAAGCGAGGTACAGATCAAAAAGCTAACTGGCTCGTTATGTCAGGCAGATGCCGATAATTTGGCTCTGCGCCAGAATGTTCAAGATATATCTTTCCAAAGAACTACGTTAGCTTCTGATGTGAAAGTTTTACAAGACAAGGTTGCTACTTTTTGTAGTGAGAGGGATATTCCAGCTCCCTTTCTCTCTGTGTCGCCTCTTCATTTTCCTACACCGGCTCCTAGAACCGTCTTTCGTTCTTTTTACAGCTCTAGGGAGGAAGGTGGGTACAGGAATTCGCAGGAGTGTTCTGATTCTACTGCAGATGACTTGTTGCCTAGTAACAAACCCTGCCCTGAGAAATTAGTGACACTAGCTGACCGCCCAGTGCAGCAACCACGCCCTGTAAGGTCTATCTCAAATTCCTGTGACGTCACTGAACCTTCTGACTCTAAACCACGCCCAGTAAGGTCAGTTTACAGTGAGCCTACACAACCACCAGATGGCACCAAAACACCAGACATTTCACAACATACTCCACAAAGGTCACAGCACAATAATGAAACAGGGAAAGAAACTCAAAAGAAAGGAGGTAGTTATACTATACCACCCTATCACGTACAGATAATGAAGATGTTTAAACAAATGATAGAACCTTTTAGAGAGGGAACTAAGCTAACTATTGAAGCACATTTGGCGTCAATACATGAGTTCTTTGAGACTTATGCAGTGACAGAGGACAGTGATAAGCTTCGTTTACTCCGTTGGTCCTTTGCTTCTGAGTGTTCTGAGACATTGCGGTCCATCATCACTGGTACTTCGGATGTGTTAGAGGTGGAACAACAACTCAAAAGACGTTATGGTACATACGCTGATTCCATTGAATCTCGCAAAGCTGCATTCCATTTGCGTTGTGGACTCCAAGAAAATCCCCGTGAATTTGCTTTCCGTCTGAAACGACATTTCTTTCCAGACAGGACTCCTTCTGAGGACGAACTGGAGTATGGAGAATTCCGATCTCTCTTTGCAAAAGCCTTGCCTGAATATATGAGTGTGGTTGTGGCTGGTATGAAAAAGGCCTCTTACTCATCGATCTTAGCCGTAGCCGAGGATTTCTATGATCATAAAGTCAGGGTTCCTGCAGGCCCATCTGAGAAACCGGTGCCCAAAGCACGATCTAATGAATCTAAGCTGAGTGTATGCGCAGTTCAGACTTCACTTGCTTTGGAACCTAGTAGCTCTGTAGTTTCCACTCCAGGACCTGTTTCATCTCGTCCAGCAGACCAGACTTCCTCTTCTGATGCACCACCCAATAGTGATGGACCCAAGACACAGAAGAAGAGACGGCCCAATAAGCAACAGAAGCAGAGTGACCTCAGTGTGATAATGGAACAATTGGCTCAGGTGGTGGATCGTATTTCTGCCCTGGAATTGACTTCTAAACAATTGGCAGCATCTGTCCCCGCGAGAAAGGAACAGACCTCAAGGAGAATGGATAACAATATCAGTTACAGGCCTTCCGGAACTCGAGTGGTCAAGTCTGTAGTAACTGATACCCATGCTTCCTCAGTAGACGACCTGGATGACACACCCGAATTGTTAGAGGATGATACCGCATGACTAGTCCGAGAACCAATTTCTCCACCCACTATTGTATCTTCTGTCCAAACAACATCTCCTGATGCTACACAAGACATAGATCTGGTACAATCCAATGAATTATCTGAGAACACAGAGTGGCTTCCTTCATGGGATTCCATTAAGTCACACAAGTATTTCTTGGGTAGGTTAACGCCTATGGGTCAACGGTACACTTTACCTTTGTTTCTACAACAGGTTTTGTCTTGTCCCGGTTTACTTGATACGGCTTCCGAAGTGACTTTGATCACTCAGGGACTATTCCAACGTTTGCAGACTACCCTGGGTACCCAGAATACACTGTTGATTATTCCCAGTGATTTGTCTTTGGTTGCATATGGACATCAGAACATTGAGACAGTTGGTCAAACTTGGCTGACCTTGCAGTTAGGCAAAATGAATGTTAAACACCCAGTGATTATTACCACTAGTCCAGGAGAGGAGTTTTTGATTGGAAACGATCTTTTGAAGAGATTGCGGCCTATTTTGGATTACGTCCAAGAAGTGGTCTGGGCTCAGGTGACTCGTCCCCTTCCTTTTGGAAAGGTACCAACTACACGCCTTCCCCAGGTTACCAGTACTGTGGAACGAAACGATACTTCAATTCGAATAAATTTCCTGCGTTCAGCGGATCCACACATTTTGGAGCTACGGTATGCTAATGTTCCAGAAGTGGGTCCCACAGACCGCGAGATTGTCAGCGTTCCCAAGGAACAAATATCTGACATTGTTCTCCAGGCTGACCATTTGGAGATTGTTCTGAAGTCTACGTTCCCCGTGCCAGATCCACCTCAAGATACTGTCCAAAACCCGACCTCATCTATTTCCAACTCTTTGACCTCTCATCCTCGTCTACTGGCTGTACTTCACCAGGATGATACTGACTTGTTTGTTGATGTTCACCTGCACGGTTCTGTCCCAGTTCAAGCTCAACTGCTACTCCAGAGTGACATCTCCATAATTAGTGAATCTTTTTACTGTCAACTTCAGCGAACCATATCAGTTCCGTTTGTTCGGCGCCACTCTACTCACCTACCTATACCAGGTCAGGGGGTCAAGCCTCTTGTTGGGGTTTGTAGCCTTTCGCTGACTCTGGGTTCTAAGACTTTCACTCATCACTTTTCTGTGGTGAAAGGCCTACACACATCCTTGTGTTTAGGATCAGAATGTCTTGTTCGTCTAGGAGTCTACGTTGATTTGGTGAACGGTGTGCTTTGGAGCAGATTGCAAGGTACCCCGGTAGAAGCTGTGGACCTGATGGATGGTCTGAAGGCTGGACAACTTCTTCCTCAAGTTTGTGAAGTGGTTTGTGCTGAAGACGTCAAGATTTCTGGCCTTGTACAGGATTTTGCTCTGCCTCTTCGTTTGGCCCATGGTCAACGCATGCTCGATGATATTGGCTTTTTCAACCCGAATTCCTCTTTTCTCGAGCATGGTCTTTCTCTAGGTGCTTTACCATGTCTTGAAGTACCTACCTCTTCTTTCCATGTATTGCTTGTCAATGCTCAACCTACGGAAGTCTTTCTCTCCGCTGGAGAACATTTGGGTTTTCTAGTGGGTGAATCTTTTCCTGATGTTGAGGTAACATTGCCTATCATTGGCAGCTTGTCTTCCATTGTTGACCCCTGCCAAGGGGGGGATATACTGGACCATATTTTTACCTCACCTAAAGGACTCATTTCACTGGACTTCCTTTGGCCATATGATGCAACGACTTCCCATGTAACAGTGGAGAATGATTTTTTGATTTTATCCAGGAAGTTAGCTCTGTCTGACCAATCTAAAGCGGTGAATGCCATTGAGTCTTCATCTTTGCAAGAACAGATTGAAGACCAAGTGGAAATCTCTTCCAACCAACCTTTTTCTAAGTTTGATGCTATGGTAAAGGAACAAGTGGACCTAGCTGATGCGTGTTCTTCTGATGAAGAAAAGGCTCAGTTCACACAGTTGTTGTACAAGTATCGAGACCTTTTTGCAGTGGATTCTTATGACACTGGTCTGACCGATCTACATGTGACCAAGATTCCTATGGATCTCCACAGTAAGCCCGTCTTCGTACGTCAGTATAAGATTCCTTTGGCCTCGTATGAGTCCGTGCAAGAGATACTTGATACCCTGGAAACTAGGGGTATCATTAGGCTTTGCAACAGTACATACAACTCACCCTTGTGGCCAATCCTGAAGAAGAATAACAGTTGGAGAATTGCCTTGGACTACCGACAGCTAAACAAGCGGGTACCCTTGTCTAGGTGGCCTATGGCCCATCTTGACCAGAGCTTGACTACCATCAAAGGAGCTAAGTATTTTACCAGTTTGGATTTAGCTTCTGGATTTTGGACAGTTCCTGTACATCCACCGGATCAATACAAACTAGCATTTACCTTTGGGAAGAAACAGTACACGTGGAATAGAACACCTTTTGGTTTTCTGAACTCTCCAGCTGAGTTCAACATATTTCTCCATAAAGCCCTTCCAGATGCGGAAGCTCGAGGAACTCTAGTCTATGTGGATGATATCCTGATCAAGAGTCCCACCTTTCAGAAACACCTGGAAGAGGTAGAACATGTGTTCCAACAATTGCAATATGCAGGAGCTAAATTGACCCTTGCCAAAGGTCAATGGTGCCGAACATCTCTGAATTATTTAGGGTATGACATTTCCTCTGAAGGTCTTCGACCACAGAAGAAAAGGATACAGGCCCTACAACAATTGAGGAAACCTACCAATTTGCCGGAACTTCGTTCATTTTTAGGAATATGCAATTATTCTCGACAGTTCATAGATCAGTATGCAGAGATCTCTAGACCCTTGGTTGCCTTACTAAAGAAGGATGTACCTTGGACGTGGGGTCCTGAACAGGACGATGCTATGCAAGAGATGAAAGAGCAGCTTAGTCGCTTTCCTTGCTTGGCCTACCCTGAGAGTGGTCGTGAATTCTTCATCGACCTAGGATTCTCCAAACACTCTATGAGTGCTGTCCTGTACCAGAAATACGACTCTGACAAGCGTGTGGTGGCCTATGCAAGCAAAGGCTTCACCGATGTAGAGAAGAAGTATTCTGAATGTGAGAAAGCTCTACTGTCAACTGTTTGGGCTCTTCAACATTTTCGGAGTTACATCCAAGGAGAAAAACTCATTGTAGAGACTTGTCATCAACCCATTAGTTTCTTGGGTAGTGACAAGATCAAGACTGGTCGTGTCTCCAATAGCCGAATAGTCTCATGGACTTTGGCTCTCCAAGGATGGCCTTTACAGGTAAAGTATGCCCTGAAACATCGTAACACAGTAGCCCAAGGGATAGCAGAATTACATGATTGTACAGAACAAGATTCTCTTACAGGTATACCGGAACCTGATGTTCCACCAGAAGAGGAGGAACCCCATCGTCATCATCTTTACGATGAACAGCTATGTGCCAATATACCTCAAGTCTACGTAGATGGCTGTGCCTTTCACCAGACCTCGACCCATAATTTGGTCGCAGGAGTAGGTGTAGTGTGGAATGTCGACACACCTATGGAAACTTTGAAGTATAGATTGGGTGCTAAAACCAACCAATATGCAGAGATTGTAGCAGCTCTGGTCGCTGTACAGTCTGCGGTACAGAAGGGGATCCCAGAACTGATTATCTGTACAGATTCTGATTATGTGCGTCAAAACTTTGTGTCTCACTTACCCGTGTGGAAAAAGAAGGACATGTTAAATTCCAAAGGAAAGCCTGTCCATCATGGCGACTTGATTCTAGCCTTAGATCAATTGGTACGAGACAATGACATGACCATCTACTGGAAGAAAGTGAAAGGTCATGCTAAGGTTAATAGTTCTGACAAGATCGGAAATGACCTTGCGGATCAACTGGCCAAAGAAGGTGCTTTGTCAGGTGAACTATGGCAATGCCCTGAAGAGTTGTTTTCAATGGTACATGCTATTACTCGACGCCAAGCTAAACAGGTAGCTGAAACACCTGTAGTGCAGTGGGGTAATGATATTCCTTCCTTTGATCTTGTAACCGCTCAGAAGACCGATCTTATCCTGGGAAAGTTCTATAACTTCATACAGAATCCACAGGATCATCCATTGTCTGAAGACGATCAGAAGGATGAAGAACTTAGGATACTCTACACCTCCAGAGAGAAATTTTCGATTCATCAGAACCTGCTCACTCGGACGAGTAAGCATGGTATTGTGCAGTGGGTTGTACCCCATGCATATCGAGGAATCATGTTGCAACATGCCCATGATGAACCTTGTGCAGGACATAGAGGTGAAGAAGTTACCTATGAGACACTGAAGCAAGTGGCCTACTGGCCTCATATGCGGCAAGATGTGCAGTTATATACGAGAGGTTGCTTGACTTGTTGTCAATTTCAACCCTCTACACCACTTCACCGAGCACCCTTGAGAAAGAAGGGTTTGGTCATGCCCTGGTCCGACATCCAGATTGACTGGATTGGCCCAGTGGTCCGTTCCTCCCGAGGTAATAAGTATATGTTGACTGTCACTTGTTTGTTTACAAAGTGGATTGAGTGCTTGCCTGCACCCAATTGTACGGCAGAGACTACCGCTACCTTGTTACTGAATCATGTGTTCAGTAGGTGGGGTTTGCCCATGAGAGTGGACTCAGACCAAGGATCACATTTCACTGCGGAGGTGATGCGACATATGTGGAAGATACTCGGAGTGAAAAGTAAATTGCACATAGCTTATCACCCTCAATCATCGGGACAAGTGGAAAGAGCGAATCGTACCATCATCACGATCCTGAAGAAGTACGTGTCTACCTCTGGTAAGAACTGGGACATGAAGTTACCTTTGGTACTGATGGCTATTCGTGCCACGCCTCACCGTTCTACGGGGGTGACGCCTTTTGAAATGATGACAGGTAGAGAAATGACATTACCAATTCATTTGTTGTATAGAACTAATGATGTAAATCTTTCTAGTGCTACTACTGCTCATGAATATGTCACCCATTTACGTAACCATTTACAGGGTGCATTTTCTTTTGCCCAGAAAAATCTGGAAATTGCTGCTAAAGGTAGAAAAGCCTATTATGATCATAGGACTACCACAAAGGAATACCAAATTGGCGACAAGGTATTCTATTACAATTTTGGCAAAACCAAGGCCAAAGAAAGTAAATTTTTGCCAAGTTGGCATGGTCCATTCCCTATAGTGGAAAAAGCTTCACCTGTGGCTTATCAAATTCGCATCAAATCAAATTCTCCAGGTGCAGATGTCCTTAAATGGGTCCACATTAATCAACTGAGACCATGTCATCCCAGTAAATTTGCCCAGGATGAAACCATTGTTGTGATGAAGACATTAACCTAGCAACAGCCTAGGCTGTTCTCTCTCTTTTCTGTTTTTCAGATGGCGAAACGAGTTCTGCCGATGCTGTTCCTGGTTGTCCTGCTGATTGGCGTTGGTACCAAAGTAATCGATCCTGGTCCGCAGTCCCGTGTTGTCCTTCAAGATTCTCCTGGTTTCTTGTTCTTCCCATTCCAGATCCTGCTCCAGCACATCTTCTTTCGATGTTTCTCTTTTCCATTTGGACTCTACTCCTACTGAAACTGAATTGGAAATCCTGGATGTTTTCCGTGGACATCCCATCAACTTTACCCTTGAAGTGGAACAATATTTGATGACAAAACCTTCCCACACCATTGAACTGAAAGTTGATAATGATAAGCTTCATATTGAGGACTTTCATATTGGCTCCTCCAATGTACATGAAGTTGTTGATACCCGCAGTATTGATCTTTTTATCACTGTTGTTATTCCAATTTTTGCCATCCTGTGGGTTCTCTTATTTGGGTTCTCTGTTTTTGCACTCTATGAGACCATCCGGATTAGACGTCTTATTCAACAGAAACCATCACATACAGACTTAAGAATGCATGATTTCATTGCGGCTATGAAAGAGTAATTTTGCTAGCCGTATTTTTGATTATGATCTTCCTGTCTTAACTTTTGCTTTGGCATACCTTTTGTGCCTTGCTAAGTAGTTATGATTTTTGATTTTATCATATATTGCCATTATTCAGTGATTTTATTATCATTTATTTGGCTGGGCACATATATTTTGCCCTTGCCTTTATGATTATTATCCATTGATTATTGATATCTTTGATTTATTGCTGATTTTTATATGGTATTGCTTATGTTTATGCATTTTTATATCACCTTGGGTCTTGTCGATCCTTTCCTACTTAGTTAGGTTGAAGGTGAAATAGACTCCATTGAAGTTATTTCTCCTCCAAAAGGGGGGACTGTAGGGATATTTCCGTATTCACACCTGAGGTTAGGCCTCCATGATGTCATCAAGCCTGAACCATTGTTTCAAGAATCTCTCTCTGCAAGCAACTTTCCAGCATGAATTCCAGCTTTGCTGTTTCTGCCTGATGCATTATGGGGATGTACCCGAATGTTGCTATTCAAGGGCATTCATCTGTGCTTTAATAATGGGACAGTGTGAATCTTGAAGAAATTATTCTGTTCTTATCTGTCTAACGGCCCTGGGTCTTCCAGCATATATGATACTTTATACAGAAAGGCTATTCATCAAGTTCTGTTTTTGGATTGGTCCGAGGAAGTCATCTGATGAGATTCAAGAAAAGAAAGGTGCTAATTAATTAATAATTAGTTAGTCTGTGATAAGGTCCGGGGAAGCTCAGATCTGCTCACAGATGTTCTAATTGTAAACTTTTTCTTTCAATAATTAGACCTGTAAGTTACCTTGTGTGATTCTCTGCCTAAGAGATAGAAATTCGGACATTTAAAAACTGTTCTGAACTTAGCACAGATAAACGGAACTTATTGCTGATGATTTATAGCCTCATCAAGGATTTTCAACACGTGTAACTTTTACAACAATATTCCTGACGTCTTCCAGCTGACAAGAAGTTTTCTCTTCCACCTAATCGTGCCGGAGAGGCTAATTAAGGGTGAGCATACGGAAATTACTTTTATTAGCTTGGGAATTAGATAGGAATCATTGATAAAGGTAAAGGGTTGAAAAGTTACCTGGGTGATAATATAATCATTTGCTAATCAGGGATTATTATTATAAGGAATAGTGTGTGTGTAACAAGAAGTTTTACTTAGTTGTCTAACCAGTAGATTGTGATAATCATGTACTGAGTTTCATTTGTGTAATTAGATATTTTGAACAATACTTAGATTCTGCAGCTGGCTTGTGAATTATATTTTTCTATTTTCATAATAAAGATATTTCTCATTAGCCTGGGTTTGTGTCGTATAATTAGACCATGATATTTGAACTTGATTAAAAGGTTATGGTTTTCTCTAGACCACTTAACAGAAACGTAACGTGTTTATAATACTGCTAAGTGAACCATAAATCCTTCTACACTCCAAACGCAGGTTAATAGTTGACATCCCGACGGCTTAGACCTGCATGAAAATACAAGTGTTTATGGCAATCGATAGTTGCTTCATTATCCATAAAATCTACCTCTAGCAAGGCAAATGGATGACATTCTTGGTCTCCAAGCTCAAGGATATTACTATGTGGGATATGCTAATCAATGTCCATTAAATGGTTTGGGGGTGGGGATGGGGGAGGAATGATGACTTCTGAACCTCTGGAACAGACAAATGATTGTAAGGCAAAGGATCCATGTCTACATGGAAATTGAGGGCTAGATTTCCTGACGTGAGCAACCGTATTAGCATTAATCTGCATTGTTAGTAAATGAGCCCTATTGAATATATTGGGTCTAATGATAAATAATGTGTGCCAATATATGTTAGGGCAGGAACCCAGTATGCATTTTAGTAAATGCGGACTAGACTTAGATTGCAATTTCTGTCTTCTGCGGAAGGAAAAAAACATATTAATTGTGCCTATAGAATTTTAAAGAAAGTTAATGGTAATAGACTATGAGGCTTAGGCACTAAAAGTTAGCATGCGTGCTAAGGATGTTTCATCATATACCAGCAGACCAATGTGAACCAATTCGTCAAATTTACAAATTCTTTAGGGCTTCAGACATGCCATTAATTGTTTCGCTGATATTTTTAGCGATACAAAACATGTTTTTATATGGCTATGGCTGTCTTCATTTGCCCATATATATTTATTTTTCAATTTCTCTTGTCTTTTATATTTTTTAGTTTCTCTTACTTTTTGTATATAAAGTGCTTTTTGTATATAAAGTGCTTCCCATAAATAGTTTTTTTTTAAAAAAGTTAACTTATCTTAACAAATTGTCGTTTCCTTAATAGGATCGGGTCGGGGCTTGTTTCGCCGTGAGGCTTTTTCAAGATACAGTCCCCCTTTTTTTCAATTCAAACTGACCATCCCGATATCCAGGATAGATCAGAAGGTTTTGGATATCGGGATGGTCAGTTTGAATTGAAAAAAAGGGGGACTGTATCTTGAAAAAGCCTCACGGCGAAACAAGCCCCGACCCGATCCTATTAAGGAAACGACAATTTGTTAAGATAAGTTAACTTTTAAAAAAAAAAACTATTTATGGGAAGCACTTTATATACAAAAAGCACTTTATATACAAAAAGTAAGAGAAACTAAAAAATATAAAAGACAAGAGAAATTGAAAAATAAATATATATGGGCAAGTATCGCTAAAAATATCAGCGAAACAATTAATGGCATGTCTGAAGCCCTAAAGAATTTGTAAATTTGACGAATTGGTTCACATTGGTCTGCTGGTATATGATGTTAAATAGGGACTAATGTTAAGGAAGTGACTGGACATTTACTTATATGCTAAGGATGTTTCGCATACACAAATAAGTCTGATAGATGTGAAAGCTCCAGAGAACACACCAAGGACCAATGTGTCTAAGCTGCTATTTACGTGTGTGGATCCACAGCATGCAGTTTCAAAGGAGCATGCTGTGGACATAGTTTTGGACCAGCCAGAAACATTTGCATGTATTTCCAAGTGTACTAATCAGTTAGCCCAGCTACATTACCCCAAGCTAATTGGTTTGCGCAGGAATAGCATCTGGGCCACAGGGGCAGATTCTATAAACAGGCGTCCTGATTGTAACAGCCGTCTGATAGCCCATCGGGATGCACTTTTTTTTTAACCCCGAGACAGGCCGCCTACACTGTAGGCATTTATCTCGAGCGCAGGGAGATGACTAGGGACGCTTAAGCTCGCTCAAGGCTGGGCATGGACGTGGTTTCACCCGGAAGTGACCTTGAGGGAGCTTAAGTGGCCCTAGGCATCTCCCCGGGGACCATGATGGATGCCTCCATTTCAAATAGAAGCAGCCGCCAAGCTGATCGTGGCAAGGGAATCCCTGATCAGTTAAGCTGGGAGTGGCCTAAGACTCTGATTGGCCCAGGTGCCTAAGGCCCCTCCTATGGGAATGCGCCAGAAGGGGGAGGCCCACCATTTTGGAGTGGTGGGCTTGCTGGCCAGAGGGAGTAAGCATCCCTCCGCTCAGACCAGAATTTCTTCTAACAGGTACGGGGGGTGGGGGGGTGTTCAGGGGGGGTAAGGTTTACGGGCTGTCAGGGTTTCTGGGGAAGGTTTGGGGAGGGCTAGTGGCAGGAGGGAGGGAGGTTTCCGGGGGGTGTTGGAGATTCCGGGGGGTGGCAACAGAAGGGAATGGGCATCAATTTTGCTATTTTTAATGTACGTTTCGGGGGGTCGCCTGCTGCAGCCACTCAGCTGATTGTAGCAGGGGTATTCCCCCCCCCCCCCCAATCAGCTGCGCTGGCAAGCTTCCCTGAAGTCGCGGCTTCAGGGAAGCCTGTCAGCTCAGCTGATTGGGGATTCTCTTGCTGTGATTAGCTGATGGCAAGGGATCCCTCGATCAGTCAGGTGCGATTCTTTAACCAGCGCCGGTGACATGGGTGCCAGTTAGAGAATTTGAAGGGTTAGGCAGGGTTCAGTATCTATCTGTTAGGGCAGAATCTGACCCTTACTGCCTACAAAATGGGTAGCGATAAGTGCACAAGCACTAATTTATTTTTATTTATTTAAAAATTTATATACCGTCTACACTAAGACGATTTCCAAGAGAAAACAAACATAAAACTTAAAAGAAAAAAACCAATACAATGAAACCCATGTCTGCAGTGCATTCTGCTTCAGAGTCCCTTCAAATCTCATAAAAATGCTGTTACGAATAATTGAGTCCCTAATGGCTGCAATAAAAATGACTTTAGTATCCAGGAAAAACCTGCACAAGGGGTGCATTAAGGCCACTTTTTGCCGCAGCTCAGCAAGCAAATGGGCCTTCTCTGCTTTTTGCTTTTATCCCCCAAGATCTACATCAACTGTATACTGAAGAAGAAAATAAGGAACATATTCCGGGTGTGATTCAAAGAGGCAGCAACGTTCAGCACCTTCGATTATGACAATGTTGTTTAAAAAACATTCAGCAATCTGGAAAGATGTATCCTGGAGAAACACTGAGCTTCCCTGGACATTATTCTAGAACTCCATATTCTTTAATATTTTCTGGGTATTTTATAAGCACTATACTGTAGACCAGTGATTCCCAACCCTGTCCTGGAGGAACACCAGGCCAATCGGGTTTTCAGGCTAGCCCTAATGAATATGCATGAGAGAGATTTGCATATGATGGAAGTGATAGGCATGCAAATTTGCTTCATGCATATTCATTAGGGCTAGCCTGAAAACCCAATTGGCCTGGTGTTCCTCCAGGACAGGGTTGGGAACCACTGATTTATAGAATAAAATGGATGCCTGAGCATTTAGCATGTACTAAATTGGTTAGTGCACCTTAATAAAAGGACCCCTAATCTTTAGCGTGCGCTAAATCAGTTAGCACGCCTTAATAAAAGAACCCCATATTTCTGGAGCAGTTGGATATTCCTCTAGCCCAGGGGAAGGGAACTCCGGTCCTCAAGAGCTGTATTCCAGTCAGGTTTTCAGGATTTCCCCAATGAATATGCATGAGATTTATTTACATGCACTGCTTTCAATGAATGGGGAAATCCTGAAAACCCAACTGGAATACGGCTCTCGAGGACCGGAGTTCCCTACCCCTGCTCTAGCCTATGGGTGATTGCTTTCAGAGTTCTGGATTGCAAGAGCTCTGCCAGGTGACAGCTGCATTTGTCAGATTTTGACTAGTGCAATAATGTAAATTCAGTACAGTAAAACCTTGGTTTGCGAGCATAATTCGTTCCAGATGCATGCTTGTAATCCAAAGTACTCGTATATCAAAGTAAATTTCCCCATAGGAAATAATGGAAACTCAGACAATTCGTTCCACAACCCAAAAACTTTAATACAAAATACTATGCGTACTTGTATTGCAAGACCTCGCTCGTTTAGAACAGTCACTACACTCCCGCAGCATTAGAGAGAGAAGAGCCATCGGCTCAGTTGTGATGATGTGATATGTGTATACTGTATGTACTTGTATTGCAAGAGATTGCTTGTATATCAAATTAAAATTTAATAAAATGTTTTGCTCATCTTGCAAAACACTTGCAAACCAAGTTACTTGCAATCCAAGGTTTTACTGTATTTTAAATGACCCCTATACTATAGTTAAAACTTAGCAAAATTCAGTTTTGAGCCTATATAGGTTTTTTTTTCATAGCGATAGGCAGTGTTTCCATTTTAGAACTTTGTGAACTATTTGTAATAATAATCACATGCAGCACAAAAGTATTTTCCCTGTAGGGGTAAATAGGTTTCTAGACTGCAAAGAACAAAAAATGGGATATATTCAATATAGTGCACTATTTTGTGTGGAATTTAAAAAAAAGCAAAAAATGAACACCCAAAACACCTTACTTTTATTTTTCTATTTGCCTCAATGTTACAATGACTTCAGTTCATCTTCATGCTATGCAGGAATTCTATTTCAGTAATGGTGATGAACCCCGCTAGTTAACACTCTTGTGGGAGATGTGGCAGGGCATTTTCGATATAACATCCAAATTCAAGTTTGAATGTTTTACGGAACACACACAAAACTCCAGGAGCGAACATGAACATTTTTGAAGCAGAAAAACGATTTTCTTTCAAAACTGGCCATTTTTAAAAAAATAAGAATTGCCATACTGGGACAGATCAAAGATCCATCAAGCCCAGTATTCTGTTTCCAACAGTGGCCAACCCAGATCCCAAGTACCTAACTAGATCCCAAGTAGTAAAATAGATTTTATGCTGCTTATCCTAGGACTAAGCAGTGGATTTCTCCACGCCATCTCAATAATGGCCGATGGACTTCTCTTTCAGGAAATTATTCAAACCTTTTTTAAACCCCGCTAAGCTAAATGATTTCACCATATTCTCCGGCAACAAATTTTAGAGTTTAATTACACGTTATGTGAAGAAATATTTTCTCCAGTCTGTTTTAAATCTACTACTTACCGTAGTAGCTTTATCGCATGCCTCATAGTACTAGAATTTTTGGAAGGAATGAACAAGCGATTCACATCTACTCTTTCCATTCCACTCAGTATTTTATAGACCTCTATCATATCACCCCTGAGCTGTCTCTTCTCCAAGCTGAAGATCCCTAGCTGCTTTAGCCTTTCCTCATAGGGAAGTCGTCCCATTCCTTATATCATTTTTGTCACCCTTAGAGGGAGGAAGAGATAAAGATTACTGTGGATGGGCAGACTAGATGGGCCATTTGGCCTTTATCTGCCATCATGTTCTATGTTTCCCTTTTCTAATCCCGCTATATCTTTTTTGAGATACAGTGACCAGAACTGCACACAGTATTTGAGGTGCGGCCGTACCATCAAGCGATAAGGGCATTATAACATTTTCATCTTTGTTTTCCATTCCTTTCCTGATAATTCCTAACATTCTATTTGCTTTATTAGTCACTGCTACGCATTGAGCTGAGGGTTTCAGCGTATCCTCAACAATGTCACCTAGATGTGCTTGTCCTCAGTGCATCTATCTTTTTGAACCTTTTTTAAAAAAAGCACGTCCAAAAGAAAAACACACAAAACAAGTCATTTGGATGTAGGAGGGGGCCAGCATTTTTAGTAGACTGGCCACACAGACATCCCAGCAGAGCAGTGGGGCACCTTAGGGGGCATTGTTGTGAACTGCACCTATAAAGGCCCAGGTACACAACTCACCATAACTCCCTTAAGTGCATGATGAGTCCCTACAAAACCCACCCAAAAGCTACTGGACCCAAATGTACACTATACCAGTAGCCCTTAAGCCTGTAGGTATCACCTATACTGTATATAGGTACAGTGAGATTTGAGTGGGTTTTGGAAGGCTCACTCTGATAGAGGTGGACAGCGTGTTCCGGAGAAGGGTTGCACAGACGGACAGACAGACCACACCTCACTTTGGGCATTCAAGAAAAAATCTCTTTAATCAAACAGTAGTGCAGAGCCTGTTTCTTCACAGGCTCCTATAAGTTTGTGTTCTTCCAAGAAAACAAGTAGGCTTTTCCCCAGTCTTTTCCCAATCACAAGTCCCATTCTCCATAGGGCTTGACACACCCCAAACAGTCTTTATTCAATGTGCAGGGAACAGTTAGGCAGCATTATGCCCCAGGTCTTAGCAGGCACTAGAACAAATGTAGGTTTTTTAAATGTAGTAGCGTCTTACCTCCTACAAACTCTGTCAGGGCCAAGCCCTTCCAAACAGCTTCTCCAGTAACTAGGTTCCAACTAGCACACCTCTCCTCCTAGGTCTGGCTCAGCCTTTTAAGTTATCCTGAGTCACTTCCTGGTTTCCTACTTTTCTCCCCTCCCCCTTCCCGAGGAAACCTCTTTCTCACTGCTGATGTGGTTGTGAGACAATTTAGCCAGGAGAGGGAGTGCCAGGTTTTCCTGAGGTATATTCTGAGTCTGAGCAGCAGTGTCCAGCAGGGGAAGTGGCAGGGTTTCATACACTCTGTCACACTCACATAATCCACTATAAGTGTAGTAGTTAGAGTGGGCTATGGGCCTGGGTAGGGTTACCAGATGTCTGGATTTACCCGGCCCTTTGTCCAGGTTTTGAAAAGTTTCCACTTCGGGACCATGTTATGAGGGCATCTCTGCATACGCCGATGTAACGTGGTGATATCATGTGCATGCACGCATGCGTGTGACATCATCGCGTCACACATGCGAATGTGCAGATGCCCTCCCGATGCAGCTCCAAGCACCAGAACAGGTTGAGGGGCCAGAGCTGGGGGCGAGGCTGGGGCGGAACGGAATGTTACTTGGGTAGAACTGGGTGGGCCTGGGGCGGGGCTATGGGTCCATATTTTACTTGTGATAGCAAAATGTGGTAATCTTAGGCCTGGGTCCCCATCTCTGTAGTCCACTGTACAGCCCAGCAGACTACTCTAGGAACCTGCTTGCTGTTCTACTAGGACTGGTCATAACATCTGAAGCTCTCATACAGGCAAGTATGTATTGTTTCATTCACATCTTTAGAGGAAGGGAGGGGGGGTTCAGTGACCAATGGGGGAGTGTGAGTGGGTCATGCCTTCATCCCTTCGGTGGTCAGTCTGGGCATCTTTTTGGCATTTATTCATTGTTACAACAGGTCTAGCCCCAAACATCAAAATTGTGCCCTGGTTTTTTCTAAATTGTTCGATTGTTGCAGAAAAGTGTCCACATCATAAGCCCACTCTAGTCCTGGCCAAACCATGTTTTCAGATATTCACTCCTCCCTCCGTATTCGCGGCGGTTGGGTGGTGTAACATAACCGCAAATATGAAAAAAACCCGTAAATAACTTTTTATCTAATCTAATCTAATCTAATCCTTAGGTTTGTATACCGCATCATCTCCACGTTCGTAGAGCTCGACGCGGTTTACAATAGGAGAATTAGGAAGGAACTACAACAGAGGGTTAGAGGTAGAAGTGTGAAGAAAATTTACAGGACTTGGGATGCCAAGATATAAGAGTTTCCTTGATTCCTAAGTTGGAGGGAGACTTACATTTTTTGAGAAAAGCCAGGTTTTCAGATGTTTGCGGAAAACTTGGAGAGAGCTCAAGTTCCAAAGAGGGGAGGTAAGGTTGTTCCAGAGCTCAGTGATTTTGAAGTGGAGGGAGATCCCTAGCTTTCCTGTGTGAGAAATGCCTTTTAGCGAGGGGAAGGATAGTTTTAATTTGTGGGAGGATCTGGTGGTATTAGGGTTTGAGGAATTCCAAGAAAGAGGGATAAAGGGAGGGAGGATACCATATAGGATTTTGAAAGTTAAACAGGCGCGGGGTTTTTGTAACAGCCACCGTTAATATATTGAAATCGCGAATAGCAAACAATGATCATTGGGAGTGCTGTGCAAAAGCGTTCTCTGTGCACGCTGGGAAGCAGCTTTTTTTCTCTGTGCACGCTGGGAAGCAGCGATTTTGAAAGCTTGGAAGTGTCGATTTTCAGGGTGAAAGCTGGTTAGCGCCAAACTTTTTATCAGTACAGTACTTTACTCATGACGTA
This sequence comes from Geotrypetes seraphini, assembly GCF_902459505.1. Lineage (NCBI taxonomy): Eukaryota > Metazoa > Chordata > Amphibia > Gymnophiona > Dermophiidae > Geotrypetes > Geotrypetes seraphini. The sequence continues at coordinate 39,132,702 of NC_047089.1, forward strand.
ATTTGGGGGTGAGGATTCAGCATGCAAAAAATCGCAACTAAGCGAAACCGCGAGTGCTGAAACCGCAAATATGGAGAGAGACGTGTAGATTCACTGAAGACAACCACCATAGAAATCCATCTAGAAAATGGGCTTTGAAAATAGCGAATTGGAAGGGTTTGGTGAGAGAAATTTCCATCTGCCCCTTTATGCTACTTTGAGCTCCATAGGGTTTGAGATGAAACAAAAGGCGCTTAGTCCAGCAGCACCTAATATAAGAAAACGCCCTCACCGGATCAGACCGAGGTCCATCTTGTCCGGTGATCCGCACACGCGGTGGCCCATTTAGGTACTCCTTTTTGGAGACCCGGATTTACCGTATCCCTCAATATGATGTGCAAGAAGGTGTGTGTCCAACTTTCTCTTGAATCCCAGTACAGTAGTCTCCTCCACAACCTCCTCCGGGAGCGCATTCCAAGCACCCCCACACGCTGTGTGAAACAGAATTTCCCGACGTTTGTCCTAAACCTGCTGCCACTCAGTTTCAGGCTATGACCTCTTGTCCATGTCACCTCTGAATATTTCAGCAATGGTGTTTCCTGGTCTATTTTATCAAATCCTTTTAATATTTTAAAGGTCTCTATCAAGTCCCCTCTCAGTCTTCTCTTCTCAAGGGTAAACAGTCCCAGCCTCCTGAGTCGATCTTTGTAGGTCAAATGTTCCATTCCTTTGATAAGTTTCGTGGCTCACCTCTGCACTTTCTCCAGCAGAATTATATCCTTTATAAGGTATGGAGACCAGTATTGGACACAGTACTCCAAGTGCGGTCTGACCATTGTTCTATAAAGTGGCATTATGACATCTTCCGATCTACTCGTAATCCCCTTCTTAATTATGCGCAACATCCTGCTCGCTTTCTTCGCTGCCGCCGCACATTGTGCCGATGGTTTTATGGACATTTGTAGTTCTCTGTCCCAACATTCCAGCCACACTTGCAGCCTAGTCTTGTTTCATGTCCCATTTTTAATTAAAAAAAATAAAATAATAACTTTGTAACTCTCCTGGAAATGTCCAGATAACCTCTTGTGTAATCCGTCTTGAACCGCAAGGTAATGGTGGAATTTAAATCACTAATGTAATGTAATACCACCGGATCTGCTCTGACTTAAGAAACAAACACCTCAAAACCTTGACTGACTCTTTCAAACAAAAAAATAATCTCCAAGAATATTGCCTCCTCCCTTGAAACACCTAGAGAAAATCTGCGTGCATTATGAACTTTATGCTGGAAGTTATATGATGATACAATTATTAAAAATATTTTGAATATTCAGTGGATTAATGGATCACTTCAGTAAAGAATGATGTGGACAATTTACTGGAGGAAAAGTCCATAGTCTGTTATTGAGAAAGACATGGGGGAAGCGTCTGCTTGCCCTGGATTGGTAGCATGGAATGTTGCTACTCCTTGGGTTTGGGTCATGTACTGGTAACCTGGATTGGCCACCATGAGAACAGGCTACTGGGCTTGATGGACCATTGGTCTGACCCAGTAAGGCTATTCTTATGTTCTTACGTGTGCCAAGTATAGGACCATTAAGCCATTGTAACATCACTGATGAGGTTGGCTCTGAGGCACTGTGGAATGAGGCATTATGACATCACAATCTCAGCTGTGGAATGTTGCTCTCATTGGGGTTCTGGAATCTTGCTATTCTTTGAGATGCTGGAACGTTGCTACTCCTTGGGTTTTGGTCAAGTACTAGTAACCTGGATTGGCCACCGTGAGAACAGGCTACTGGGCTTGATGGACCATTGGTCTGACCCAGTAAGGGTAATGTTCTTATGTTATGGAAGACCAACCAGACTGAAAGCTTCCTGTCCCAACATTCCAGCCACCACTTGCAGCCTAGTCTTGTTTGTAAAGAAATCAGCTTTGATTTCAATAGATAAAAGCAGGATAGGAAACTAAAAATGATGCTTTTTATCTAATAAATTTCATTATGTTAAAGCTGCATGTTCCTTGTTAGAGAATTCTGTTGCAGTTGAGTTCAATGCTAGGGCTATCTAACTTCAGTCACAATTAATTATCTGCTGAGGGAATTCTCTACCGCAGGGATTATTGCTCAAATAATTATTTTGTTCATATTATGAAATGTCACACCACAACCTATTGCAGTTAGAGTGGCAATAAATTCTTCTAAAGATATACAAATCTTCAGAGGTTTGAATTATTTTAAAAGTAGAGCCTCAGTCTTGAGTCTGTTAAGAAGTGGATAATAGCCACTGAAACCTCAAACCGCAAACACACGAAATCTATGTTTGCACAGCTCATTAAGGGGTCTGATTCACTGAAAGGACAAGTCTATAAAGGGCCAATTGTGTGCACTTTTTTTAAAATAAAATAAATGGTCTTATGCATGCGAATGGCTTCGCAAATTGACGTTAACACCAGGGGCGGCCATATAATGAGGCCAACTGAGGCGGAGGCCTCAGGCAGCACTCTTCTGGGATCGGCATCCTGCCACCCACCAGCCTTCCTGCTCATGTTACCTCTACTGCAATCCTTCTCTGGCATCTCTCCTTACATTCCCTCCCCCTCAGCAGGGATCTCCTTCCTCAACCTTCCCCCCCCTCGATTCTACTATTAATTGTTCCATAGGTTGGTGATTCACACACGCTGCCCATCTGAGGTCGGGCCAATGTTTTCTCTCTACTGTGGTCCACCCCAGTGGAAACATGAAGTTATGTCAAAGAGGGCAGGCCACAGTAGAGAGAAGACATTGGGCCAGCATGTGTGAATCGCCAACCTTTGGAACAATTAAATGTAGAATCGGGGGGAGGGGCTCTCATCATTCGGGTGGCCCCCTCTCACCATTCGGGGGGGGGGGAATGCCCTCTCATCATTCGCTTCAGGCATCAGATTGCCTTGGGCTGCTCCTGATTAACATGCATATGTGTTAGGCACCATTGTATAAAATGGACACACCAGATGCATCTATATATAGGAAACCTACAGACAGATGCAGTTTCCTCCAGAACTCCAGCTTCCACCCCTCACTTACAAAAAAATCCATTATATAGAAACATAGAAAAATGACGGCAGAAAAGGGCCAAAGCCCACCAAGTCTGCCCACTCAAGTGACCCTTCTCCTTGATTTTGCTCACCACCCCCTGCCCTTACCTCATTAGAGATCCCACATGAATATCCCATTTATTTTTGAAATCTGCCACGCTGTTGGCCTCAATCACCTGCCGTGGGAGTTCATTCCAATGATCGACCACCCTCTCAGTGAAGAAATACTTTCTGGAGTCACCATGAAATTTCCCTCCCCTGATTTTCAGCGGATGCCCTCTGGTGGACAAAGGTCCTATAAGATGGAAGATATCCTCTTCCACCTCGATACGACCCGTGATATATTTAAATGTCTCAATCATGTCCCCTCTCTCTCTTCGTTCTTCAAGTGAGTACAGCTGCAATTTATTCAGCCTTACTTCATACGGAAGATCCTTGAGCCCCGAGACCATCCTGGTGGCCATCCGCTGAACTGACTCAATTCTCAGCACATCTTTCCAGTAATGTGGTCTCCAGAATTGAACACAATATTCCAAATGAGGTCTCACCATGGACCTGTACAGTGGCATTATGACCTCTGGCATCCTGCTGATAAAACCTCTACGGATACAACCCATCATTTGCCTTGCCTTGGAGGAAGCCTTTTCCACTTGATTGGCAGTTTTCATGTCATCACTAATGATTACTCCTAAATCCCGTTCTTCCGTGGTCCTAACTAAGGTCTCACCATTTAATGTGTAAGTCCTGCACAGATTTCTTTTACCCAGGTGCATCACTTTGCATTTTTTAGCATTGAAGTTGAGCTGCCAGGTCGATGACCATTGTTCTAATAGTAGTAGGTCCTGCGTCATACTGTCAGGCATAGTGCTTTTACCTACTATGTTGCACAGTTTGGCCAAGTCATATGATACCTTCCACTGGATCAGTAGCATGGAACGTTTCTACTCCTTGGGTTCTGACCAGGTGCTAGTGACCTGGATTGGCCACTGTGAGAACAGGCTACTGGGCTTGATGGACCATTGGTTTGACCCAGTAAGGCTGTTCTTATGTTATGGAAGACCAACCAGACTGAAAGCTTCCTGTCCCAACATTCCAGCCACCATTGCAGCCTAGTCTTGATTCATGTCCCATTTTTAATTTAAAAAAACACCTTTGTAACTCTCCTGGAAATGTCCAGATAACCTCTTGTGTAATCCGCCTTGAAACGCAAGGTAATGGTGGAATATAAATCACTAATGTAATGCAATACCACCGGATCTGCTCTGACCTAAGAAACAAACACCTCAAAACCTTGACTGACTCTTTCAAACAAAATAATGATATGCAAGAATATTGCCTCCTCCCTTGAAACATCCAGAGAAAATCTGCTGCAGGACAGACATGAAAATGACAGAGAACCCCCCTAGTAGTGACATACAATCTACAGCTAGAAAAATGATAAAAGATCTAAAGCCACTACTCCAGGAGGATGAATTACTGGAGGAAATATTCCCGGCTCCGCCATAACAAGCTGCAAACTATGCCAACGCATTTCACAGGACCCCACAGTCACTCATAAGGGAAAAACATTCAGCATAAGGGGCTCCTTCACCTGCTCATCTTCTAATGTGGAATATATTATTCAATGCAAAAAGTGTAAAGAAGGCGAAACATTGGAGAAACAAGCCAGATGCTACAAACTAGGATCGATTTACACATGTCATATTACATTACATTAGTGATTTCTATTTCACCATTACCTTGCGGTTTAAGGCGGATTACATAAGACTTGTCATGAAATTAGGTAATTTGAACATTTTAGATTTGATAAGGAGCAGACAGTGTAGTAAGTGGAGCTTGGGAAGGAACTGATCGTGTTAAATAGGTTTTATGTATTTTTTGAAGAGTAGAGTTTTAGGGGGTTTTTTTGAAGGTTTTTGAAGGTTTTGTAGTCTGTGGTCGAAGACAGCAGATTGGTGAGTTGTCTGTCTAGTTTTGCTGCTCTGGTGGCCATTAGGTTGCAGTGCCAACCAGTATATCACCTCTGTCCTGAAAACCCGAACACTGCATCAATGATTTTATGATGAGAATACTAAAAGGAAATTATAAGACAATCCAGGAACATAAGCCTTTGAAATCAAAATGATAAAATATTTTCACACACACTAGACAGGACTTAAGAAAGACCTTAGCTTCCTATTGTATTATAAACCATAAAATTATACTGCTTTGTCACTTTCTTATCACCCATCCATATATCTCTGTCTCTCACCTACACACCATAGAAACATAGAAACATAGAAGATGACGGCAGAAAAGGGCTACAGCCCATCAAGTCTGCCCACTCTGCTTACCCACCTGCTGTCTAAGCCCTAATGGTCCAGTTTCCTTATCTTGACCCTCGTAGGGATCCCACATAGGTATCCCATTTATTCTTAAAGTCTGGCACGCTGTTTGCCTCGACCACCTGTTCTGGAAGCTTATTCCAATGATCAACCACTCTCTCTGTGAAGAAATACTTTCTGGTGTCGCCATGAAATTTTCCGCCCCTGAGTTTGAGTGGGTGCCCTCTTGTGGCGAGGGTCCCCTGAGAAAGAAAATATCATCTTCCACTTCAACACGTCCCGTGAGGTACTTAAATGTTTCGATCATGTCCCCCCTCTCCCTTCGTTCCTCGAGAGTGTAGAGCTGCAATTTGTTCCCTCTTCCTGTGAGACTGCCATTGGAATGCTTTTCAGTTTCACTTAATTATACTGATACTAGTCTTTAAGCCCGTTACATTAACGGGTGCTAGAATAGATGTGTCTGTGTGTCTTTCTTTCTTTCTCTCTCCTTGGCCGTTGTCTGTCTGTCTTTCTTTCTTTCTGTCTCTCTCTTTCCTCAGCTGTCAACCACCACCCCTTGCTTGCTCCCCCTGTCCAGCAGTAGCCCTTCTCCCTTCCTTTTACCTCCCTCGTGTCCAGCAGCACCCCTTCACTGCTCCCCCTGTCCTGCAGCATCCCTTCTCCCTTCGTTTTACCTCCCCCCTGTCCAGCAGCAGCTTTTCCCTGCTCCCTAATACCTGCTCCCAAACTGCCATTCCTATCCTCCCTCCATCCTGGCTTCCTGGTCTCTTCTGGCCCACCGGCACGAACCGTCATTCGCGTCTGCCCTCTCCTTCAAAGCAGCCTGCTGAGGATCGCCGGCCGGCAGTAGCGAACCTCGCAGGCCACTCGCCATCTCAGTAGCACGTTCCCTCTGACGTGATCCCATACGTCAGAGGAGGGGGCGGGTTCACGTCAGAGGGAATGTGCTACCGAGGTGGAGAGCAGCCTGCGAGGTTCGCTGCAGCCGGCCGGCGATCCTCAGCAGGCTGCTTTGAAAAGGAGGACAGACGTGAATGAAGAGCAGTGGTTTGTGCCGGTGGGCCAGATTTACTACCCCGCGGGCCAGATTTTGACATGTCAAGACTTACAGTGAGTGAGGGTGGGAGGGGGAGTCGCCGGCATGTTCTCTGCCTCCTTGTGTCCGTGGTCACCATTTCAAACTCATGTGAAGTAGGAGCCAGTAAACCGCCACAGGCTCGTTCTACTGGCACGGAGTTACGGATCACGGACGCAGGGATCACGAAGTGTGAAGTGCGCATGAGCGCTTAGGGTTCTATTACAGTAGATTTGTCAACATTTGCTTATTTCTGATCTGAAGAAGGGTTACCTTTGAAAGCTAATTTTAAAAATGCATTAAGGTAGTCCACTATAAAAGGGATCATCTCATTTCCTTTTGTTTTGTTTCATATCTATACCCTCACAATCTAGAAAGCCAAGCTTTTTCTTCTTCAAATGCAGTCATAAGCAAATATACAGGAAAGGAAATGACGCACTGGCTTGGATAAGGAGTAATACGAGGGGCTGCTGAAAAGTTCTCAGCCTAACCAAGAGCCATGAAAGTTGCAAATCATTCCACACTTTTCATTTCAATGATATGAAACGAAAAGTGTCAAGAAAAGTGTGGAATAACTTGTTATTTTCATGACTCCACATCGTTCTCTTGGTTGGGCTGAGAACTTTTAAGCGGCCCCTTGTATTACAGTTACATTTTGGTTGGCAGCTGGTCTACACCGTTACTATAAGTTAGGAAATCTTGGCAGACTGGATAGATCAGTTTTAGCCACCCTCGACAATGTCCCTGAACATTTTTGCTTGAAACGTTGCTATTGCAAAACTGTGACTAACTCAAGAAATGAATGAGCATTCAGTAAAAGTTCAGACGTTTGGAATGGCATTTTAACTACTCAGGAGGGTAATAAATGGATGGCAAGCAGAACATTGATGTTTCACAGACCACACAAATCATCAGAAGAAAATCTGAAAGAAATTAGGGATGTTATGATTGATGATGAGTGTAAGGTCATGTACTCAGGGAACAAAAATGACTGCAATTTATAAATTAAGAAGAAAATGATATAAAGTCTTTAAATGTTGGTAAAAAGATGAGACAAAAATTAAATGACAAAAGACCACCTATAGTTGAAACTAGTCAAAGAAAAAAAAGGGATTAATTTAAAAAAAAAAAAAAATACTGAATAATATGCACTTATTTTACTAAGGCGCGCTAACCGATTTAGTGAATGCTAAATGCTAACGTACCCATTATATTCTATGGACGCATTAGCATTTACTATGCGCTAATCTTTAGCGTGTGCTAAATCGATTAGCGCGCCTTAGTAAAATAGGGGGGTTAATATTATACCCCTCATTTACAAAGCCGCGCTAGCGTTTTTAGTACCAGCAGTGGCAGTAACAGCTCGGACGCTCATAGGAATTCTATGAGCATCCGACCTGTTACCGTGGCAGCTGGCACTAAAAAACAGGGATAAAGAGGTATCAAAATTCCTGGAAGCTACACAGGATTGTTTCATGGAACAGCTTGTTAGAGAACCGACGAGAGGAAATGCCACTCTGGATCTAATCCTAAATGGGTTAAGGGGACCTGCAAAGGAAGTAGAAGTAGTGGGACCGTTGGGAAACAGCGATCATAATATGATCAAGTTCAAGGTTGAGGTAGGAGTGTCAAAAGGCAAGAGATCCATTTAACTTCAGGAAAGGACAACCTTTAACTTCAGGAAAGGAAACTACGAAGCAATGAGGGAATTGGTAAGGAAGAAACTTAGGAACACTTCCAAAACATGGCTAACGGTAAATCATGCCTGGTCCTTCTTCAGGGACATGGTGAACGAGGCGCAAAATCTGTATATCCCCAGATTCAGGAAGGGGTGTAAAAAGAATCGAACAAAAGACCCGGCGTGGATAACCAAAACAGTGAAGGAAGCGATAGGCAATAAGAAAAAATCATTCAAGAAATGGAAAAAGGACAAAACTGAGGGGAACTGGAAAGAGCACAAGAAGCATCAAAAAGAATGTCACCGTGAGGTTCGGAAAGCCAAAAGAGAGTATGAAGAGAGGCTAGCCAGGGAAGCAAGAAATTTCAAACCATTCTTCAGATATGTTAAAGGGAAGCAGCCGGCTAGAGAGGAAGTGGGACCGCTGGACGACGGAGACAGGAAGGGAGTGGTGAAGGAGGAGAAGGGAGTGGCAGAACATGTTCTTCTCGTCTGTATTTACAAACGAAAACACGTCCAACATACCGGAACCTGAGCAATTCTTCAACGGAAGTCAGGCAGAAAAATTAACATCCATAGAAGTGAGCCTTGAGGACGTTCGTAGGCAGATAGAAAAACTAAAAACTGACAAATCCCTGGGTCCGGATGGCATACATCCAAGGGTTCTGAAGGAATTAAAGGAGGAGATAGCGGAACTACTGCAGCAAATTTGCAACTTATCCCTGAAAACAGGCGAGATCCCGGAAGATTGGAAGATAGCCAACGTTACGCCCATCTTTAAAAAGGGATCAAGAGGTGACCCGGGAAACTACAGGCCGGTGAGCCTGACTTCGGTTCCGGGGAAAATGGCAGAAGCACTGATAAAAGAAAACATCGATCAACATTTTGAAAAACATGAACTTCTGATAACCAGCCAGCATGGTTTCTGCAAGGGAAGATCGTGCCTAATGAACTTATTGCACTTCTTCGAAGGGATCAACAAACGGATGGACAAAGGAAACCCCATAGACATCATATATCTAGATTTCCAAAAAGCCTTTGACAAGGTGCCCCATGAACGTCTACTCCGGAAACTGAAGAACCATGGGGTGGAAAGAGACGTACATAGATGGATCAGAAACTGGTTGGAGGGTAGAAAACAAAGGGTAGGAGTGAAGGATCACTACTCCGACTGGAGGAGGGTCACGAGTGGTGTCCCGCAGGGCTCGGTGCTTGGGCCGCTGCTATTTAATATCTTCATAAATGATCTAGAAACAGGAACGAAGTGCGAGATAATAAAATTTGCGGACGACACCAAACTATTTAATGGAGCTCGGACTACAGAGGACTGCGAAAAGTTGCAAAGGGACTTGAACAAATTAGAAGAATGGTCGACGAAATGGCAGATGAAGTTCAACATTGAAAAATGTAAAGTATTACATGTGGGGAGCAGAAACTCGAGGTACAACTATACAATGGGAGGGATGTTATTGAATAAGAGTACCCAGGAAAGGGACTTGGGGGTAATGGTGGACATGACAATGAAGCCGTCGGCACAGTGTGCAGCGGCCGCTAAGAGAGCGAATAGAATGCTTGGTATAATCAAAAAGGGTATTACAGCCAGAACGAAAGAAGTTATCCTGCCTTTGTATCGGGCGATGGTGCGCCCGCATTTGGAGTACTGCGTCCAATATTGGTCGCCGTATCTTAAGAAGGATATGGTGTTAGTCGAGAGGGTTCAAAGGAGAGCAACACGTCTGATAATAGGTATGGAAAACCTGTCATATTCTGAGAGATTGGAGAAGCTGGGTCTCTTTTCCCTGGAGAAGAGGAGACTTAGAGGGGATATGATAGAGACTTACAAGATCATGAAGGGCATAGAGAAAGTAGAGAGGGACAGATTCTTCGAACTTTCGAAAAATAAGAGAACAAGAGGGCATTCGGAAAATTTGAAAGGGGACAGATTCAAAACAAATGCTAGGAAGTTCTTCTTTACCCAACGTGTGGTGGACACCTGGAATGCGCTTCCAGAGGACGTTAGGCAGAGTACGGTACTGGGGTTCAAGAAAGGATTGGACAAATTCCTACTGGAAATGGGGACAGAGGGGTATAGATAGAAGATTACTGCACAGGTCCTGGACCTGTTGGGCCGCCGCGTGAGCGGACTGCTGGGCACGATGGACCTCGGGTCTGACCCAGCAGAGGCATTTCTTATGTTCTTATGTTATGTTCTTATATACATATTGATGACTGTAACTTTCTAGCTAGCAAATATAGAGGCTCTTTTACTAAACAGCTAACATGGGATTTGCTATGTAATAGACAATACTTCTAACCCGTGCTAGAGTCTCCTGCATTAAAAAGGCAACTGCTGCAATAAAGCTCCCGCATTAGCTGCCTTATGCAGCAGAGGGCAGCATCAGGGCATGCCATGGGTGGCTGGAGCAGTGGCTGGCTGTGACAGCTTGCGCTCAGATCATTACCATGTGCTAGCTGTCAAGAATGCTGACAGCACTGCTGAACTTATTTCCACCTCAAGAGGAGACAGCAAATGCGGCTGCATTACCTGCAGTCCAGTAAAGCAGCATGCTGTAAGAACAATGTGTGGTAGGCCTTTCCTCCCCCCTTCTGTATTCTTCCTCCTTATCTCCCCAGTCACACATTTCTTCCACATCCAAAAGCGCCCAGTCCTTTCTCCACTGCCTTAACCAATACAAACACCCCCTCTCGGAGTCCCTGAACTCCATAAATATTTCCCTCACAGTCCTGATCACCAAAAACATATCAATAGTATGGCTCACCACCTTTTGTCAAAGCTAATTTGTATAATTGGTTTTTACCAATGACATGCCCACTTCTGGATTGTCAGCCAAGCAGACCTGAGGATCTGCCTTCGCCCCCACCTACTCTTTACCCAAGCCACACCCATTCTCTGCTTCACCTCACATATGCTACTGGAAATAATTTCATAACTCTGCCCCTTTTGGTGATATCACAGGAAGTGATATCATAACTTGCCCAGGCCACATCCACTTTTAAGATAATAGTGACTATAGGCACCTATAGCATCATTTCCTGTTTTATACTACTCGCTGCTATCTTGAATGAGCCAGATGGCGAAAAGTAATGTCTGTCAAAAGACATAAGAACATAAGAACATAAGAAATGCCATCTCCGGATCAGACCTTCGGTCCATCAAGTCCGGCGATCCGCACACGCGGAGGCCCTGCCAGGTGTACACCTGTTGTAATTTATATGCTTCAGAGGGGCATGCACAGTTTGCACAAACACTACAGGAAGTGAGCATGCTCAGTCTGGTTCTTTTTATTTTTCAAAACCATAGAAAAATCTCACTATATATTAAAATGTTTTAATAAATCTCAATAAAATTTATGTGAAGTACTCAGTATGACATACACCAGCCAAGCTAACAGCGGTATATTAGAACATCATTGCACCAGTAACCCTCTTGGCCAACCCAAAGCCAGGGAAAAGATTTTATCAGTTCATCAACAATAAAGAATGAGAATAAGAAAAATCACTTATCTCAAACAGCTGTAAAAGTTCAATTCCTCCATAGACAGTACAGGGTAGTCACATGGCACAGTTGTTAGCCTTGGCTATAATCCCCAGGTGAAAAACTCGAACGTGAATAAAAAAATTCTCAAAGTGGAACAGTGAAAATTTACTCCAAAATGTCAGCAATAAACAGTCCTTTATCTCCACAACTTTTCCTCTTCCTCTACACGATTTTGTGCTTCACTCATAGCTTCTTCAGGAGGAAGCTGCAAACTCTCTACAACTGAGCAACAATATTCAACAACTGAGCAAGAATGTCTAGCCGTAAAATGGGCAATTGAGATCCTATAATATTACTTACTAGGTCTCCGCTGTACCCTGGTCATTGTTATTCATCTGGTTAAGCCATTGAAGTGGCTTAACCAGATGAATAACAGCAATGCCTGACTGATGCAATGGTATCAGCATACAAGCATATAACTTCACAGTGGTACACAGAGTAGGCAAAGCCTACTGCAATGCTGATTTCTTGTCTCAAGAAGGTAGACAGGTTGATAGTGAAGCTCCATTGCATACGCTCGAGCCCATTCCAAATTAGCCAAAAAATATTCCAAATCCCAGTAAGTTGTATCAGAAGATAGCATTTCATGAACTGACTCAAAATTATTCTTCCAATACAATAATATCTTCCAATATTTTTAATAGCAAAGGATTCTGTTTCGAGCTTTGTGCAACTTATGGTAGTCAGCCACAAGTTTACTACTTTTATTATTTTCTAGCTGGATCCCAAGAAGTAAAACAGATTTTATGCTGCTTATCCTAAGAATAAACAGTGGATTTCCCCAAGCCATCTCAATAATGGCCTTTAGACTTTTCTTTTAGGAAATTATTCAAACCTTTTTTAAACCCTGCTAAGCTAACTGATTTTACCACATTCTCTGGCAACGAATTCTAGAGTTTAGTTCCATGTTGTGTGAAGAAATATTTTCTCTGGTTTGTTTTAAATCTACTACTTAGTAGGTTTATCACATGCCCCTAGTCCTAGTATTTTTGAAAAGAATATACAAATGATTCACACCTACCCTTTGCAAGCCACTCAGTATTTTATAGATCTCTATCAAGTCACCCCGAGCCTTATCTTCTCCAAGCTGAAGAGCCCTAGCCACTTTAACCTTTCCTCATAGGGAAATCATCCCATCCCTTATTATCATTTTCATCATCCTTTTCTAATTCCGCTATATCTTTTTTGAGATACAGCGACCAGAAGTGCATATAGTATTTGAGGTGACGCTGTACCATAGAACAATACAAGGGCATTATAGCATTTTCAACTTTGCTTTCCATTCCTTTCCTGATAATTTCTAATGTTCTATTTGCTGTTCCCAGCTGGCTAAATAGCGCTGAATATCAGGTGGTATGTTTCTGTGTTTTTTATATATACAAGTATATAGGCTCAAATTACTCACAATTTTGGCAGTTTTTGTGGAGACAAATAGGGCCTGTTTCATGAAGCTGTGCTAGCGGCTGCGCTGCAGTAACGGCCCCGAAGCCCATAGAGATTTAAAGGGCTTCGGGGCCGTTGCTGCGCGGCTTCGTAAAACAGGGGGATAGAGGGGCATTTTCAATATGGCGTCTAAATCTGAGTTTAAATGTTTTGTGGAACATGCTCAGAAATCCAGTACCAAACTACAAAACTACAAAATGCCTATTTTGTGGGATTTTTTTCAAAAATGAATGCGTTTGTGTTCAGTGCATCTATCTTTTTGAACCATTTTTTTTGAAAAAACGCATCCAAAAGAAAAATGCACAGAACAAGCCATTGGGATGTAGGAGGAGCCAACATTTTTAGTAGACTGGCCACACAGACATCCCAGCAGAGAAGTGGCGCACCCTAGGGGGCAATGCAGAGAATCTCACATAAAAAGACCCAGGTACACATCTCACCATAACCCCCTTATACTATATGGTAAGCCCTCCAAAATAGTTACACTGGACCCAAGTGTACACCACAATAATAGCCCTTATGCCTTCAGGTGACACATATATGTGGGTACAATGGAATTAGGATGGGGTTTGGAAGGCTTACGTGTTCTACTTCAAAGGTAGTGCTTAGGGTGGCGTAAGGGCCTGAGTCTCCATCTCTATGGTTGACTATACCACCCCCAACTCAATGTACGTTGTAAATAGTTAAAGCAGGGGTTCATTCACTCAAAACATCACAAAAACAGGACAGTTGACAAAATCATAAATAAACGGAGAAAAATAAACCTCAATTGTGGGTCGCCAGGAATTGGAATGTGGGTCGCCAGGACTGTTTAGCCACGCTACTAGACGTTGTTTAGAATTTATCTACAGCTGTAGCTGATTGCCATACATTTAGTTAGTTTGGGGCTGTCTCTCTTATTTATAGTAAATTACAGGACGTTTGATTTCAAATCTTTTGAGAATCTTTTGATAAATATTCTTCTAAAGCGATGCTGAAGTATGAAAGTAATTTATAACTGTACGGAGTTTTTTCATAAACCCGTGATGAGGTGGTGAGCTTTGGTACTTGTGTAGTCCTGGCGACCCACAATTGAGGTTTATTTTTCTCCGTTTATTTATGATTTTGTCAACTGTCCTGTTTTTGTGATGTTTTGAGTGAATGAACCCCTGCTTTAACTATTTACAACGTACATTGAGTTGAGATTGTTCTTTACAGAATACGATTGTACCTTTATTACATTAGTTGACTATACCACCCACCAGGCTATCCCAGGAATCCGCTTGCTGCTTTAATAGGACTGGCCATAAAATCTGAAGTTGTCACACAGGCAGGTATGTACTGTTTCATTCACATCTTTGGTGGTGGAAGGGGGGGTCGGTGACCACTGGGGGAGTGACTGGACAGATTCCTGGGGGATAAAGGGATCGTGGGATACTGAAAAAGTATAGTGGGATACTGGGATACTGAGAAAGTATAAACCCAACCAGGTCGAGCATGTGCAAGACCGGAGGGCTAGGACTTCGATGGGAAGATAGGACTCATCAGGAAGCCAAGATGGCATGGGGGCCCCTTCTGGTGATTTAGACAGGTCATGACCTGTATGGGCCGCCGCGGGAGCGGACTGCTGGGCTTGATGGACCTATGGTCTGACCCGGCGGAGGCACTGCTTATGTTCTTATGTTCTTATGTTCTTATCCCTCCAGTGTCATCTGTTCAGTTTGGGCAACTTTTTGGCATGTAGTAACATAGTAAATGATAGCAGATAAAGACCTGAATGGTCCATCTAGTCTGCCCAATAGTTGCATGCATTATAAATTCATGATTGAATTAAATTGTCTTTCTTCTATGATATTTTTGGACCATAGACCATAAAGTCTGTCCAGTACTGTCCATAGGTTCCAATTATTGGAGTTGCAGTCAAAGCTCACTCCAGTCTATCCAAGCCATCTTGTGGTTTGCGAGATACAGACTGCAAAAGTGTGCCCAGCACCGTCCTCATGTTCCAAATGAATGGAGTTCCCGTCGAAGCCCTCCTCTGCCCATCCTAAACCCAATCTCCATATATGGGAAACAGACTAAGCAAGTCTGCCCAGTACCAGCCTTAGTTCTTCATTTAATACCGTTCATTTTCTGATCAGAGATCCTCTGTGTTCATCCCACGCTTTTTTGAATTCCGTCACCATTTTCCTTTCCACCGCCTCCCTCAGGAGGCCATTCCAGGCATCAACCTCCCTCTCCGTTGTTAAAACAGGTCTAGCTCCAGACATTTAATGGTGCCCTGGCCATAGTCTTAAATGTTCAATTATGGCAGAAAAACGTCCAGGTCATAAGCTTTTCCTAGTCCCGCCCACACCAGGCCTCTAACACACCCCCTTGAGATTTATATGAACTGCGGATGAACAGCATAGATATCCATCTAGAAAATAGGTTTTGAAAATAGCAAATTGGAAAGGTGTGGTGAGAAAAACCTCCATCTGCCCCTCCGTGTCACTTTTTCTTTTTTTTGAAAATGAGCCCCACAGGCACCTTTGGGTCTTTATAAAACAGGCCCATGTGCCCTTCAAATCCAGGCAACCTGTATAAAATTATCCTTAACGTATCTATGTAAAAAATGCTTAATAAAGAGGATCCTTAGATTTTAAGCCCTCTTGAGCCTGAAATACCTACAGTACTTTAATTCACCCTTAGATTAAACCCCCCCCTTTTTTTTACTAAACCACGATAGTGATTATTAGCGCAGGGAGCTGCGCTGAATGTTCCGCGTAGCTCCCGACGCTCATAGGAACTCTATGAGCATCAGAAGTAGTGCGGACTCCGGAGCATTCAGCGCAGCTCCCTACGCTAATAACCACTATCGCGGTTTAGTAAAAAGGGGGGGGGGGGGGTAAATTTGGAAAGGAGAATAATGAAAAATCCAAACAGCAATAGAGGGGGTGAGGGCACCTTACACATGCTGAGTTTCCATAGCTTTTCCCAGCGTTGCCGTCAGCTCTTATACACCCAGCCATTTGCCTTCAGAGCTTGACAACATTTACAGCTTTATTTATAGCTCATTAAATCATGTCCGCATTCAGATTCTGCAGTGAATAGCTTTAGGAGCGTATTTCCATTTAACAAAGTTTTCAAAGGCAAACAATCTTGAAAGCCTAATTAAAAAGAAACAAGTTTTAATTAAAAACAGAATTCTCATCTTCTTTGCATGAAATTGAACTGCGGTTAAAATGTTAAAAGAAATCAATTTGAAAACTGAAACTGAAAACACTTGACAAGGAAAGAGAGTGCATAAAGGGTTTTTTTTTTCAGAATAAGGAAATTATTGCAACACTGATGAAACTAAATGAAGCAGGGATTTCAGCATGCTGAAAAAGGAAAAGCAGAGCATCCTGAGAAGCCAACTGAAAGGAGAAATTATGTGCAATAAAATTGAAGGAGTCATTAGCAAGGTAATTACAGAATACTAGACAAAAGGAAATACAGGAAAGCTTTGGTTTACGAGCGTAATTCATTCCGAAACATGCTTGTAATCCAAAACACTCTCATATCAAAGCCAATGTCCCCATAACAAATAATGGAAACTGAGACGATTCATTCCACAACCCAAAAACATTAATATAAAATACTATACGTATTTGTATTGCAAGACCTCGTTTGTTTAGGACAGTCACTACACTCCTGCAGCGTAAGAGAGAGACACACCATCGGCTCAGTTGTGATGATGTGACGCGTGTACAGTACTCCCCCAATATTCGCGGGGGTTCCATTCCAGGAACCCCCGTGAATCTTGAAAAACCACGAATACGGTTTTTCATGAGGTAGACTGGAGAGGGCAGCCAGAGCGCCGGTGAGTGAAAGAAATCACTAGCTGTATGCTCCGACTGCCTCTTCCTGCACTAAAGTTGGGCCTTACCAATCAGGAGCTGCATGTCAAAGCGGCTTCTGATGGGTAAGGCCCGACTTTAGTGCAGGAAGAGGCAGTCGGAGCATACAGCTAGTGATTTCCTTCACTTGCCGGCGCTCCGGCTGCTCTCTCCTGCCTCTCCAATTGTCCTCTCCTGGTCGGCGGTTTGCGGTCAGAAAATACCGCGAATGACCGGGACCGCAAACCGCCGACCGCGAATGACTGGGGGGGGAACCCTGTATACTGTATGTACTTGTATTGCAAGACCTCGCTTGTTTATCAAGTTAAAATTTAATAAAATGTTTTGCTTGTCTTGCAAAACACTTGCATACCAAGTTACTTGCAATCCAAGGTATTACTGTAATTAAATATATTAAAATAAAAGTAGACTAGCAGTTGATAGATACCCCCAGAGTATACTGAGAGTTCAGGAAAGAATGACCAGAGACAATATAACCACAATGTCTGAAAGTTACACTGAGACATAGGGCTCCTTTTATTAAGGTGCACTAGCGTTTTTAGTGCGTGCAAATCACGCTCTAAACGAAAAATACTAATGCAAGCTCTATGGAGGCATTAGCGTTTAGCGCACGGGGCATTGTAGCGTGTGCTAAGAGCGTGCTAAATCCGCTAGCACACCTTAGTAAAAGGAGCCCATAATATCCCCATTCTCTTCAGTCATTATAAAACTGTTATCTTAATGATAATTGCAATATTAATTAGGCCCTAATAGATAAATTGTTATGGATTGGAGCAATTTGAAAGGCTTGTTATTTATGTGGGCTTTTCAAATAAACTTACAAAGAATTAACCACACACAACCAATCACACATTTTTTTACTAAGTTGCAGTAGAGGTTTCTACTGTGACTCGGGGCACTCGTGAGCACAAAACACTTTTCAAAAAAAAGGTTTTTAAAAAAGCAGATCTGCTGATGTGTGTGCCATAAAAAATTGTTGTGCAGCCATTGAAATCGAGATTGGCTGGATGGCGGCACTTCTGAGGAATCTGTAAAACAATATTACTTTGAAGTAGCTCTTTGAAGTATTATTATTTTGAAGTCTATGTACTGTCTTATTTATATATATGTGTGAAACAATCTGGACAGTAAAAAATATATTTGGTTATACAGTGGAACCTTGGTTTACGAGCATAATTCGTTCCAGAAGCATGCTCGTAAACCAAATTGCTCGTATATCAAAGCAAGTTTCCCCATAGGAAGTAAGGGAAACTACTTTGATTGGTTCCATCTCCCCCCCCCCCCCCACGAGGCTACCAGCACTGCTCCATTCTCCCCCCCCCCTTGAGGAATCCGACGCTGTTCCAAACCCCTCCCCACGATCCAGCTTCCCCCCCCGCTCGCGTTGCCCCCCCCTCCACCGCGATCCTACTTTCCCCCCTCCCGAGCAGTCAATGACACCCTTTACCCGACTTGGCACCAGTGCTGGTGCCCGAAGATCCTCCCTCTTCTGGCGCGGCTGGGCGGTGCGTCGGAGATCCTCCTTCTTCTGGTCTGGGCTGGGCTGGACTGGCTTTGAGCATTTGCGCATGCTCAAAGCCTTCAGGTCTCGCTCTCTTCGCTCTCTCCGAGATTGAGAGCGAGACCAGAAGGCTTTGAGCATGCGCAAATGCTCAAAGCCAGTCCAGCCCAGCCCAGACCAGAAGAAGGAGGATCTCCGACGCATCGCCCAGCCCAGGCCGCGTCAGAAGAGGGAGGATCTTCGGGCACCGGCACTGGTGCCAAGTCGGATAAAGGGTGTCATTGATTGCTCGGGGGGGGGGGAGTAGGATCGCGGTGGAGGGGGCAATGCGAGCGGGTGGGGGATGCCGGATCGCTGGGGGGGATGCCAGATCGCAGGGGTGGGGGGGGCACTCGTACTGTGAGGCAAGCTCGGTTTACGAGGCACCAAGTTTGCGAATGTTTTGCTCGTCTTGCAAAACACTCGCAAACTGGTGCACTCGTAAACCGAGGTACCACTGTACTTGGTAATACATTTTTTGACAAGGACACTGTAGCGTGCATGCCACATGTGCGGTATTTCAGTCAGTGTTGGCTCATGCTCTGTATGTCTTCCCTGTAGTCGGGTCCGACCAACTGTCCCCTGCAATTATGACGGGGCACCACTGACAGTTGCCACAACTGGTGTGGTAACCACTGGATCTCTGTGGAATCTTAATTTGAATACTGGAATTAATCAATTCACCTATATTTTTTGTAGGTCGGTATGAAATCAAAGGTTTATCGCCTACCAAATTACTAGCTAGGTTGGCTTCTTGCCAGTGCTTGGGGAGGGGGATGGGTGGAACTTCTGAATAAATGTGACGGTCTCTCCGACAGGTCCTGCTTGTATCGTACTAGCAAAGCTCTTTGATGTTGCTCCGATGCTCATAGGAATTCTATGAGCGTAGGAGCATTTCGTGTTCCAGGCCGTGGTAGAAACCTCGACTGCGGCTTAGAAAAAAGGAGGGGGGTCATTAAGGTACACCCCACTTATTTCTGCAATCTCTTACTTAAGACTTCTGCCTGACCGTGCCACAAAATCACAATCTAGGCCAGGTTCTCCCACTGGTCCAATACAACATAACTCTAAGCACAGCTTACTTAGCAAACAAGCAATCAAAGGAACCTTTGCCTTATACCATTTAAGAACATAAGAATTGCCACTGCTGGGTCAGATTAGTGGTCCATCGTGCCCAGCAGTCCACTCCCGTGGCAGCCCCCTGGTCAAAGACCAATGCCCTAATTGAGACTAGCCCTACCTGAGTATGTTCTGGTTCATCAGGAACTTGTCTAACTTTGTCTTGAATCCCTGGAGGGTGTTTACCCCTATGACAGACTCCGGAAGAGCGTTCCAGTTTTTTACCACTCTCTGGGTGACGAAGAACATCCTTACGTTCGTACGGAATCTATCCCCTTTCAGTTTTAGAGAGTGCCCTCTCATTCTCCCTACCTTGGAGAGGGTGAACAACCTGTTCTTATCTACTAAGTCTATTCCTTTCAACCATCCAAGTAGCTATGGGGTATTTCTTAGTAACTACTACTACTACTATTAATCATTTCTATAGTGCTACTAGGCATAAGCAGAGCTGTATATATTATATGTAGGTACTATCTCTGACCTTAATAAAGTGACAAGTGACCTGATCAGGGTCACAAAAAGGCTACAGTGGGTGCTTTAACTGACCCTTTCTCCGCTGTGCTACTTTGTAAACAGGCGTAAACACCCTTTTTCTTTTTATCCTTCAAATTGGCTACAGAGGTGTAGCTTTTCCATTAGCCGTTTCCCCCACTGTGCTACCAAAACCAGGTTATTCTCTGTGCCCTTGTTCCCACATATTTCCATACCACACAGTAAATTTATGGGAGAGGTGGGAGGTGCTTATTCTGAGTCCCGGCTGGCCGGCCCACCCACTTACAATCGGGATGGAGAGGGAGCAAGGAAGCCTGTCAAGCTGGGGGGCCAGGCCTGGCAACTGGAGCACCAGGAATAATGTGTTTGAGCTTGGGGGAGTCGGGGGGAAGGTCCGCTTGACCACCAGGGATTTTTGGGGGGCTGGGGGGTCAGGCTAGCTAGGAGATGGTCCACTAGACCACAAGCTGTATCTATCAATTAGGATGTTCAGAAAATTACTTGAAACAGTACGGTTTGAACGATGCTATTCAGTTTAATTCCATTTAGTACCATTGATTTCAGAAGCTGCAGCTCTTATGTTGTCCTTTTGTATGTTTTAAGATTGTGAAATTGTGATCTATGTTCTAATTATGAATATTCTTTTGTGACTCGTTCATCATTGTTCAACGGCTGCCTCAGGTAGTGTCAAGCCGTTGTCATCCCGTCATACCTGGATTTGGATTTCATTGCTGGCTTGTTTTTATCATTTGTGACTCCTGATGCAGGCACCTTAGCCAAAACACGGCCCGTGTCGAGTCCATGATTTGAGCCTATTATTCGTCATATGTCTGTGTGACTGCTTTAGACCAGTGTTCTTCAATCACTGGTCCGTGGACCGGTGCCGGTCCACAGAAATTTCCTGCCAGTCCACGTTGCAATCGATGCGGCATTATCTTCGAGCCAGCTCCCTCTTCCTCACTGATTCAGTGCACAAAGCCACGGGCTGTGGCTCCTACGCGCGTCCTGCGCCTGAACCGGAAGTCTTCTCTCCGACATTTCAACATCAGAGGGAAGGCTTCCAGATGAGGCTTGGGACGCACAAGGAGTCGCTGCCCGCAGCTTTGTGCACTGCATCAGTGAGGAAGAGGGAGCCGGCCGGAAGATAATACCGGGGCGGCATAAAATGGCCAGGCGGGAGCAGGCCAGAAGGTAAGGCATAGCATGGAGGGAGGGAGACAACAAAGGTAGGGGGGAATGATTTATTTTTGAATTTAGTGATTGAATTATGTCAATTTTGAGAATTTACATCTGCTGTCAATGTGCCTTGTGTAGTTTAATTTTGTGATTAATCATTATGTGTTGTTAAAAAGATTATATTGTGTATCTGTGAATAATGAATGGAAACAAATAGTGTTACAATTAGTACTATTATGGGTGCGGGGTCTGGGGTGGAGATTGGGTAGAGATGGGTGGGGTCTGGCCCACGACTTAGCCCAGTGTTCTTCAACTGCTGGTCTACAGACCGATGCCGGTCCACAGAATAATTCTTTTATTTCTGCCAGTCCATAGGTGTAAAAATGTTGAAAAACACTGTTTTAGACTACTTTGCATACAGATTTTTATTGTTATCAATAAAGAGAACTTTGAAGACCAGGCACGCTCTGCTCCTTCTCTTGGACTCGATGTACCTGTATGTAAACCACTTTGAGTGTGGTTGTAAAATCTACAGAAAGGCAGTACACAAGTCCTAATCCCTTTCCCCTTTCTCTTTCCTTACTTAAAAGCACTTGAACAGAGGACTCTACCTGTTTTTTTTTTTTTCTATTTTTCTGGCCACATACACAGTGGCTCCCAGACTACATACCACAATAGTTCGTAAACCAGACTGGCAGTGTGGTCTGGAAAGAGCAGGCTGAGTGCCGCCAAACAAAACTAGAGTCAGCACTTTGTATTCTGCTCACATTAAACATGACGCCTTCAGGGCTCAGACGCTTCATTGCAAAATTTGCAAAATCCATTGTTGTAAATTTATATGCATCTGCTTTGCAGAGTAGTACAATGTGACTAATCTAAAATGCAAAAGAGGAACTGGGCATCTAGCACTTAGCATGCGTAACCATTAAAGAAGATTAACTAATAAATTTTCTTATTACCATGGTCAGATCTCTGTAACCTAAAACAGCCAAGTCCATTTGTCTCTAAATTTAAATTAATCTGCTTTCTAAATCAGTGGGACACTTGTACTGTAAGATTGGCCACAACGTTAACCTTTTGGGATCTAGATTTATTTTTTTGTTTAAGACTATAGGGAGCAATTTTCAATGAGGTCTGAAGGTGTAACTGTGTGTTTCCTTTTGAAAACGCCCTCTTCCTAGGGTAGCAACGAGGACACGGACATAGTGAGCTTGGTAACATACCCCTGGGGATGTCATTTTGAAATCCCTGCACCCTGCTCCTGCAAAGGAGATGGGGGATAAAGAATCCCCACAGCAGCAGTCTGCTGTGAGATTTTCAGAGGAAGAATATATGGCGTTTCCCTTTGAAAATTGGTTTGCAGACCACTGGGGTATGGGTCTGAAAGGAGTCCTCTGAGTTTCAAAGTAGAGAACGACACGGTGACAAAATTCATCACTGTTCCCGTCCCCGCGGATAACCGCGGGAAACCATCTTCATGTCATTCTTTATGGAGAGAGGGAAGAATCAGAGTATAATTGGGCACAACCACTGACCCGCAAGCTTTGCTTTGAAGAATGCTGGTGTAGAAGGACCGAGGTTGAAACAGACACTACAGAATGACAGTCTCTGGTATCCAGAGCAGATACTGTGATGTCATAATGCCTCATTCCACCAGTGCCTAAGAGCCAATCACATCAGTGATGTCACAATGGCTTCATTATCCTTGGCTCACATAAGAATCAGAGTATGAATGGCCATAATCACTGTCCCGCAAGCTTTGCTTTGAAGAATGCTGGTGTAGAAGGACTGAGGTTGAAATAGACACTAGAAAATGACATGGGATTATTTCCCGCGGTTATCCGCGGGGACGGGAACGGTGATGAATTTTGTCACCGTGTCATTCTCTATTTCAAAGCTGTCTTCTTAACTCAGGGGTGGTCAACCTCAATCCTCAAGGAGTGCAACTCAGCTGGGTTTTCAGGATTTACCCCAATGAATATGCATGAGATCTACTTGCATACAATGGAGGCAGTACATGCAAATAGACCTTATGCATATTCATTGGGGAAATTCTGAAAACCCGACTGGGCTGCGGCCCTTGAGGACTGAGGTTGTCCACCCCATCTTAACTACTACTGATTGTGTGCCTAATTTCTTTATATATATGTAATCCGCCTTGAACTGCAAGGTATAGGCGGAATAGAAATCCGTAATGTAATGTAATGTAATATATGGTTTAAGTGTAATGCAAGAGAACTGCTACCATAGACATAATCCCCCAGATTCTATATATGAGCCCTGATTCTATAAACGGCTGCTAAAACATAGGCGCTGAGGAGCACTGCATTTAGCCCATGTCAATCATAAGATAGGAACCATTTACAAAATCATGTCTAATGGCACCTAAAGTAAACTTAGGCATTCTAACTTTAGGTGTATGCCAGGGTTTTCTTGGCCTAAATACCGGCACCTAAATCCATAACCGTCACCTACATGCCAAACATTACTAGATGTGAATCGCTTGTTCACTCTTTCCAAAAATACTAGGACTAGGAGGCATATGATGAAGCTACTAAGTAGTAGATTTACAATAAACAGGAGAAAATACTTCTTCACACAACATGTAATTAAACTGTAGAATTCATTGCCAGAGAATGTGGTGAAATCAGTTAGCTTAGCGGGGGTTTAAAAAAGGATTAGATAATTTCCTAAACGAGAAGTCCATAGGCCATTATTGAGATGGCTTAGGGAAATCCACTGCTTAAGCCTAAGATATGCGGCATAAAATTTGTTTTACTATTTGGAATCTAGATAGAATAAGCAACATAAAATTTCTTTTACTACTTGGGATCTAGCTAGGTACTTGGGACCTGGTATGGACACTGTTGGAAACAGGATGATGATGGACCTTCGGTCTGTTCCTGTATGGCAATTCTTATGTTCTTATGTACTACTATAGTGCTGAAAGGCGTATGTAGTTCTGTACATTTTCACATTTAATAGATGGTCCCTGCTTTGAAGAGCTTCATTGACTTCCCTTCTGTTTCCGAATACAATTCAAACTTGGCTGCCCCTCACTTTCTCTCTTCACTTATTGCCCTCTATGTTCCTCCCTATGAGCTCTACTCAGCTGGTAAGTCCCTCCTGTCTGTGCCCTTCTCCTCTGCCAACGCCAGACTCCATCCCTTCTATCTTGCTGCATCATATGCCTGGAATAAACTGCCCGAATCCCTACATCAGGCTCGGTCTCATCCTCCCCTAACCATGCCTTGGATCAGGCACCTTCCTGAAAGAGATAGGCAATTACCAAGTTAGGTGCCTAACATAATTTAAGCCAATTACAAAGCACTAATGGCTTGTTATCAGCATCAATTAAGCTTCTAAAATAATTAAGTTAGACACCTAGATCGACTAGGCACGCCTAACTTTAGGTATTTTTTAAATAAAATCTTTGCCATGGTGCCCAGATTTCTATACCCAAATTTAGGCATTTGACCAAGCTGTGTTTTTCAAATTAATTGAGTAACAAGCCCTTAACTACCAATAATTAGGTGCTAACAACCAGTTATTGATATTAATTAGCACACATTATAATTTGCACACCATCTGGTTGTGTACTATTCTATAAGGCACCATGTGTTCCGAAGCATAGCAGATGAAAGTTCTGCCATGGAAAATTTAATCCAGTAAAAATTACTCATTCGTTTCTGTGAACAAAATCCACCATCTGACATGCAGTCTGCCCTTCTCATCATTTCAAGAGGCTGCTTTTAAACAAGTCTCATGGCTATTATCCTTCTTTCTTAAGTTGCAACTCTCCACATCTTTCTACAAGTTCTCCATTGAAAAAGACACATAAAAAGATGGTCTTCTATGGGTTCCAAGTTCACTTTGTCCAGTATGACAGTAGCATCTTCTGCAGCGATGAAGAGGCTCAAAATTTTAGGAGCCTACTCCCAGGAAAGACAATCAGGCTTCTTGAAATACTCCTGATTTGCTTTCAGTATCCCAGGCAGCCATCATTTCTCAGGACTTAAGGGTATTCATACATAATCACCACAAAATACATGCTCTGTTACCAGACCGTGATCCAAACAGAGACAGGGAAGGGAATCCAGGAACTATAACTTCCATTCTTGTGATATTGTCTAATATTGTTATATAGGTAAGTTTAATTTCACCCTGGGTTGTTGGGGGTTTTTTGCTACTAGAGTGGTGAAGTTAAGCTTGTCTATGTAACAGTATTAGACAACATCAATCATCTAGCAGAAGCACAATTGTCATCTTCATATTCAAGTGGAGCTTTTGCTCATGAGATTTTTTATTGTGACCTCTGAGGCAGGCTCTTGTGTGAGCCGAAACACGGACCATGTCAGGACCCATTGTTGTAAACCAGTGTCTCTCAAACTTTTTTAGCTCTGGCACACTAAATGGAGCAAATGTTTTTCGTGCCACATTATAATTTAAATTATAAGATTGCAAAACCAACAAAAAATTAAATTTGAGAGTTATTTATTTAAAGTTCTTTAAACAATGTATGGGTAATTGTAACAACAGTGAAACTAAAGTAGATAGAATAGAATATCTAATCAATGCAATGGATGAGCTTGTTTTTGAGTGCAAATTAACTCAAAATGTGGCTCGATAGTCAACAAACACGCATTTCATCATCCACTATCTGCAGTTCTCCTTTTTTCGATTTAATTTTTGTCAAAGCTGAAAATCCAAGTTTGCAAAGATAAGAAGATTCAAATGGTAACAAAACCTTGATTGCTTTGTTGCTCGTTAAAATAACTACCGCATAAAAAATAAAATTAAATGCCATTAATTTTCAAGGACAATCATATCAAAGAATGATGCTTATCTAGGTGGTTGTATCCTTACGCACACAGACACTCATAACATTGACAGACTCTTGCATACATGTCATCTATTCTTGTGTATACTTATGAAGACAATTTTTTTAAATACAGTAAGAGTCTGGAATCTCTCATGGTACACCCATAATCTCTTTGGGGCACACCTCTGTGCCTCGACACTGAAAGACACTGTTGTAAACAAATAAAGACTCCTTGAAGATTTAAATCCTTTCGTGAAAAGTTGTGGTTCATGCTCCCTTGGTTGGTCTTTTAACCCATTCCCATCTTTTTTTTGCCTCCAGGAATTCCCATTGGACAAGCTGCTTCAGTTCCTGAACACTTAGTGCCTTGCGCCTCCACCTGAAGAAGAAGTGGAAGTCGGTGGGTCAAATTTCCCTCCCCTTCTCTAGGAAAAACTGAAACACAAATGTGAATGTGAACAAGTCTGCCTGGCATTATTTATAAGAACATAAGAATAGCCTTACTAGGTCAGACCAATGGTCCATCAAGCCCAGTAGCCTGTTCTCACAGTGCTCAATCCAGGTCACTAGTGCCTGGCCCAAACCCAAGGAGCAGCAACATTCCATGCTACCAATCCAGGAAAAGCAGTGGCTTCCCCGTGTCTTTCTCAATAACAGACTATGGACTTTTCCTTCAGGAAATTGTCCAAACCTTTCTTAAAACCAGCCAACTTATTAAATAATACATTTATAACAAGTATCAACAGTTTACTTAACTAGCTGAGGTATGAAACGCCTTGAAATACAACTTCAGCTCAAAATAATACAAGACTGCAGGAGTTCTGGCTCTGCTTAGCCTACCTGTCAGCCACAGCATAAAGTCTGACAAAACCTTCATTCTTTAAGAACATAAGCAGTGCCTCTGCTGGGTCAGACCAGAGGTCCATCATGCCCAGCAGTCCACTCACGAGGTGGCCCATCAGGTCCAGGACCTGTATAGTAATCCTCTATCTATACCCTTCTATCCCCCTTTCCTTCAGGACATTATGTAATCCCTTCTTGAACCCCAATATTGTACTCTGTCCTATCATACCTTCCGGAAGCGCATTCCAGGTGTCCACCACCCTTTGGGTGAAGAAGAACTTCCTAGCATTGGCTCTGAATCCGTCCCCTCTTCCACTCATAAACTATAGTTCAACTTCTTTAGTCAAGATGACCCTCTCCCCTCTGAGCCAAAAAATCTAAAAACCAGGCAAAAACTTGAAAGACAAATGTATAATTTCTCATTTACCATTTTTGCTTAAACTCTGCCTGATGCCAGGTACTTAGGGTAGGAATTTTCCCTTTTAGTTCAGGCAATGGATCTTCCTTTCCCCATGAATACATTTCTGCAATCTCTTTACAATATACTCATGTGTATAATATTTCAATATATATATTCTTACCTTTCAACTTTGAGTTATATTATTGATTATATGTGTAAATAGTGACAAGTGATTTCCTCCCATCAGTGAAAGTCCTCAATTTGCATGTCTCACTCTGGCAGTTAATCTGAGTATAGCAGTTGTCTAGTTAACTATTCTCAAGTGTTGAAGTCTATTCTAACAAAATACCTTTCTCTATCTCCCCAGGTACTTCATTCCAGCAAAATAATCATTCATTGTTCTAAATCCCTGAAGGGGATTTCACATATGATAGACTTGAGCACAAGAAATGAAAATATGCAGCTTTTTTTTGGATTAGAGTGCTTTTACTTTTTATGTAACTGAGTAGGTGACTTGGCTTGAACTTGGCTCATCTCTCATGAGCGCTTTGAGCTGAATCAGAGCCAAACCTTTGGCTCGAAGCAGCCTTGGCTTGCCAGCTTTAATGCTATATCATATTCTTCGCACATTCTCAAGGGCACTTCTACCATTACTATTGATGGGACCATTTAGCTCATCATTACAAGGAGTATAGACGTATTTCTGGTGTGTGTAAAATGAGACTAAGCTACTCAAACAAATAGAAAAGGTAACCAAATTGAAGCATATTATCTTGAGAAAACTTTACCCTCGTAATAAATATTAGAAATAAATTAGCATTGCTACTATGCTATGGTTATACCTTTAAAAGACTTCTATGTGCTACAAATAGTTAAAAAGACAATGATGTCCTGATGGATCCTGTCATATTAAATAATGTGGAATTAATGGCTGAAGGCCATAACCCCTCCCTTTGTGGCCATATCTTCTGTTCCAAAGAGCCTCCAGCACTTAATTCCGCTCCTAAAGGTCCCCCAATTCAATACTCTCTGCCCTGCCCTTATATAGAAGCTTGATCCCTAGCAGAAGTACCAGGAGAGGACAGAGGTCTCTTTCTGATGCTATTTGAACCTGGTGGCAGAGGCATGAAAGACTAGAGACTGCTCTCGCCATGACCTCACTAGACCCCAGGAATCTTGCAAGGTAGGCCCGGGGGCCCTATAGGAGGGTTAGGGGGAAGGGGGTAATAATTGAGGGGAGTAAGAGAGAAAACTAAAAAAAATCATTTAAGCTTCATCTCTTGCCTCCATACATCATCAGTGCTCCTCTTCTGCACTGCTGTTTTTTGGGGGATGTGGCTGCCTCTCCTTAGTTCTTCATAATTGCTTCTGGCCCGGTTTCAGTAAAATAGAGATTGAATTCTGAAGCAAGTCATTCTGGCAGGCCGCCTCAGTTGTGAATGGAGGTTAGATCATGAGTCAACTTATAGGCCACTTTCCCTTTTTGTTTTCATTTACTTTTTATAATGATGGTATTATCCTTTTTCACTCTTTGGAGATTCAAATCAAAGAAGCTATATATTGTAGGCCTATTACTGTATTGTAGGCCTATTACTGTATTGTAGGCCTATTACTAGATTTCAATCTGCCATCACCAAGTTTACCTCATTGATTGTATTGGTCAAATATGTACTGTATATGCATTGTGACAGGGAAGCTCCTGTCACAGTGAAAACTACTGCTAAAACTCCCCAGAATGCAGCACAGGGCTCTGTAAAACCCGGCATGGAGCCAGGACAGCTGGCTCAGCCAAATGAATGCAAGCCCAGGCAGGTTCCAGCACAGCTGAAGAGCCAATTAAGGAAGGCTCTGAAAACCACTAATTTCCCCTATCACTCCTTTCCAGAGGTCAGGGAGAAACCTGAGACTAATATAGAGAGGGGTGGAGTCAGACCCAGGAGATTGCCTTATAGGCAGAGTCAGTTTACAGACGGGAGGAAGCAGGAGAGGAGGAAGCAAGAGAGAGAGAATGAGGACACAGCTGTCTCTGATGAGAGCAGCCAAACTACTCCAGGAGTTTCCAGGTCACAGAGGGTGCCTGAATCCCAGCATGAGCGTATGGCAGGAAGCCAGCACCTAAGGAAAGGTGGTGCAGCACTTGGGAGGTACAGTGACTGGCAACTTAAACCCCAGAGAGAAGGGCTGAGAAATTATCCCCAGGGAAAGGCTGCAAGTATTTTGGCAGACTTGCAGAGAGGGGGATGGGCAGCACAACCTGAGAGAAGTAATGAAACTTTAAGCCAAGGTTCCCATGAGGGTGAATGGGAAATGTGCAGTGTCCTGAGTAGTATGAGTGAAGAGGACATGGACCTGGGGGAATACAATATGTGAGAGTCCTCAGCTAAGCTCCTGAAGAACGTTCCCTCATTGTATGTGTTTCCCGATAGCCAGAGCCGTGCTGGCCAAGTTAATGAGGTGAGAACAATGTGTTAAGCAAATGAAGAGAGCTGAGAGGAGAAAAGGCTTGAAGCAAGCCGTGCTCAGCTAGAGAAGCTAAAAGGTGTTAAAGGTCCAGAGAGATCAATAAATCCCAGTGGGGATACAAGCCAAGGAAGGCTCTGAACTGATAATATTTTGATGTTATAATAATTTTTGCTGTTTATAAGGAGGTGCAATCCGGCTCCTCAGTAGAACACCTGAACTGGACTATCATAGTGTGCAGGAGGCACCTAAAGGACTGTAACCAACCAAGGTGAATGTTTTTCTTTTTTGCTTATGTTTTCTTTTCTGTACACTTTGGGACTGTAATAAACCTGATACTATTTTCCAAGGAATCCGGTATCCGGGTCTTCCTTTCACTACCATATAAAAGGCGTACTAAAAATCTTACTTGTGGCCCGGACCATAGCTTCCCACCTACTCGGGGACGGGCCCGGCCACAAGAAGTTGGTGGCAGTGGTGGGATCGCGCCACCCACAGGTTAGTGGAGGAAGTACGCCCAAAGACTTAGAAAAAAAAAAACACCAAGAAGGAAAAGGAAAAAAAAAAAAAAAAACACGAATTTTGGTTTTTGGTTTTTTTTTGTGCAAAGCAAACTGCTGACCTTTTTGAGGTGAAGACTAGTGCCAGAAAGTACTGTGTTCAAAGGCTGGCAATACAGTATTTTGGGAATTGTGGAACAATTCGAGTGTTTTGGTTGAAAGCCATAAATGTTCTAACCTGACTTTATTTGAGCCTGAGGATTACAAATACCCAGAGGCAAAGCAGGAAGAAGGAGCAGTATCCGGTGCAGTGTGGTTCCTGGTGGAGTACAAGACAGCATCAAGGCATCCGGAGGACACAGTCTGCTAAGGAGTGGAGCGGAGTCCGGAGGAGCGGTTCCAGGTTCCTGAGTTCCTGGTCGGAGGAGTGGCTGGGGAGGCCCTAATATCCCAAGGCTGAGACACATCAGTCCCTAAGGTAAAGGTGCTTAGGGGGTAGCTGATGTGGATTGGTGGGTAAGGGAGACCAGAGGCTCGGGGCTAGTGAGGGAAACCCTAGCATTGAAAGTCCGCACTTGGGTTCCTGTTCTCTTTTGTTTGTGTTCCAGGATGGAGGCGTCAAAGTTCCTGACAGGCCTAGAAGGGGAGATGCACAGAATGCAGCTGCGTTTTCAGGAGATGCTGCAGTCGCAGGCAGAGCTCTGGAAAGCAGATCACCAGGCCCAGCAAACGCGGCACACGGAACTTTTGCAGCAAATGTCCGCTCAGATACAGGCCATAAGCAACCTGGCACAGAGGCCTGCAACACCGGTAGCCGGCAGCAGTGATGGCGTCGTCGGGCCGGTAGGCGCTCCTTTTGGGGAGCCGATAAGACTGCATAAAGTAAATGTAGATGATGACATACCAGATCAGACCATGAACGCTGAACAAGCAGCTAATTATCCCATACTGAAGCAAACTCTGCTAGATTATGTGGGGAATAACCCAGGTCACTATCGGAGCCAGTCACGGGTAACCCGTTTGACCCCGAATGAGTGCCCTGGAGCCTTGAAACAAGGCCTTGAAAGATGTTTCAGGAGGTCTGGAGGAAGGTACCAGGGGCGGGCCAGGGTTAAGCGGGCTGGTAATTGTTTTGCATGTGGTAAGCCGGGGCATTGGAGGTTGCAATGCCCGATCAGGAGGAACCTGACAAACAAGGTTGGGTCCTCAGTCCGGGGTTCCCAGAGGGAATGCATGATCCAGATAAAAATAGAGGGAATTCCGGTAGTTACCCTAATAGATTCGGGGGCTGATCAGTCCATACTGGCACAGAAGGTGTGGCAGAGGATCTTAAGAGCCCGAGGTCAGGGAATCGATAGACCCCAGGGACAAAAGGAGATACAGTGCATGCATGGGACCTCCTTAACTTATGAAATGAAGGAAGTATGGGTGGAGTATCAAGGGAGAGAGGATGCTCTGGAAATGGCCCTGATGCCTAGGCCCCCATATGATGTAATCCTGGGACGGGAATGGCCCTACTTTAGGGAATGCTTTGGCATGCGAGGGGTGATGGCTTCCCCAGTGCAGGAGGAGAAGTTAGCCCAGATCTTCCCCCTGGAAGGTGGTGTCCTAGAAGAACCGTCCCATAAAAGAGTTAAAAGCCGAGTGGAGAGGCGGGCGGACAAAAGATCTTGCTCTCCAGGCAAGGGAGGGGGGAGTCACTTATCTTGGAGACCCTGGGTGCCTTACGAGGTGGCCCAAAGATTCCCTACTCTAAGCCGTGAACAAAGGAAAGATCCCTCGTTAGATCAGGCTATAGAGCAGTGGGAAGTTGCTGGAGAGGGGGCTTGTGCATTCCAGGTTGTAGGAGGACTCCTCTATAAGAGAGGATGGAATCCTAGGACCCAAAAAGCTCAAAGGTGCTTGGTAATACCGGCCAGCTTTAGGAGACAAATATTTTGGTCCATTCATAGGGACCTAGGGAAGGAGCATTTGACCCCAGGCCGGACCATTAAAGGGATCCAAATGAAATTCTATTGGCCCGGACTAGCCCGAGAGGTAGCGGCCTGGTGTAAGGAATGTCCGAGGTGTAGGGACATGGGCGGGAAAAGTCCGCCAGAGAATCCTGAAGAGGTAGGCCTGCACAGGGACAGAGGCGGAAAGAGTCCGCCAGCAAATCCTGAAGAGGAAAGCCTGAATAGGGACAGGGGCGGAAAGAGTCCGCCAGTAAATCCTGAAGAGGAAGGCCTGAATAGGGACAGGGGCGGAAAGAGTCTGCCAGTAAATCCTGAAGAGGAAGGCCTGAATAGGGACAGGGGCGGAAAGAGTCCGCCAGTAAATCCTGAAGAGGAAGGCCTGAATAGAGACAGGGGCGGAAAGAGTCCGCCAGCAAATCCTGAAGAGGTAGGCCCGAATAGAGACAGGGGTGGAAAGAGTCCACCAGCAAATCTTGAAGAGGTGGGTCTGAGTAAAGACATTAAAGAGGTTCCCTTGGCAAGGGTTACACCGGACAAGGAGAAGCTAAACTGCCAGTCCGCGTGACGCCAGGATCCGTGGGCTGGGACTTAAGTAGTGTCCAAGAGATAAAGGTGCCAAAAGGGGGCAGGAAGGTCGTGGATACTGGCTTAGTGATAGCTCTACCAGGAGAATGTTATGGGCGCATTGCGCCAAGATCGGGTTTGGCCCTCCGGCATGGCATACATATAGGGGCTGGAGTGGTCGACCCAGATTATCGGGGAACCCTGAAGATTTTAGTAATGAATCTAGGGGAGAGAGAATATGGAATAAAAGAGGGAGATTGTGTAGCTCAGTTAATATGTGAGCGAGTGATGATTCCGGAACTACGAGAAGAGGAGATAAAGACAGACACTGCTAGAGGGGAGCAGGGCTGGGGCTCCTCAGAGGAGAAAGAAGGGGTGGTGAAGAAACCCATAACCCAAAGAGTTCCGTCTCATTTAGGGGAAAAGTCCTCTAAGAGTTTAAAGGGAGAAAGGACCGATAGTGGTTTAAGTAGGGGGGTATGTGACAGGGAAGCTCCTGTCACAGTGAAAACTACTGCTAAAACTCCCCAGAATGCAGCACAGGGCTCTGTAAAACCCGGCATGGAGCCAGGACAGCTGGCTCAGCCAAATGAATGCAAGCCCAGGCAGGTTCCAGCACAGCTGAAGAGCCAATTAAGGAAGGCTCTGAAAACCACTAATTTCCCCTATCACTCCTTTCCAGAGGTCAGGGAGAAACCTGAGACTAATATAGAGAGGGGTGGAGTCAGACCCAGGAGATTGCCTTATAGGCAGAGTCAGTTTACAGACGGGAGGAAGCAGGAGAGGAGGAAGCAAGAGAGAGAGAATGAGGACACAGCTGTCTCTGATGAGAGCAGCCAAACTACTCCAGGAGTTTCCAGGTCACAGAGGGTGCCTGAATCCCAGCATGAGCGTATGGCAGGAAGCCAGCACCTAAGGAAAGGTGGTGCAGCACTTGGGAGGTACAGTGACTGGCAACTTAAACCCCAGAGAGAAGGGCTGAGAAATTATCCCCAGGGAAAGGCTGCAAGTATTTTGGCAGACTTGCAGAGAGGGGGATGGGCAGCACAACCTGAGAGAAGTAATGAAACTTTAAGCCAAGGTTCCCATGAGGGTGAATGGGAAATGTGCAGTGTCCTGAGTAGTATGAGTGAAGAGGACATGGACCTGGGGGAATACAATATGTGAGAGTCCTCAGCTAAGCTCCTGAAGAACGTTCCCTCATTGTATGTGTTTCCCGATAGCCAGAGCCGTGCTGGCCAAGTTAATGAGGTGAGAACAATGTGTTAAGCAAATGAAGAGAGCTGAGAGGAGAAAAGGCTTGAAGCAAGCCGTGCTCAGCTAGAGAAGCTAAAAGGTGTTAAAGGTCCAGAGAGATCAATAAATCCCAGTGGGGATACAAGCCAAGGAAGGCTCTGAACTGATAATATTTTGATGTTATAATAATTTTTGCTGTTTATAAGGAGGTGCAATCCGGCTCCTCAGTAGAACACCTGAACTGGACTATCATAGTGTGCAGGAGGCACCTAAAGGACTGTAACCAACCAAGGTGAATGTTTTTCTTTTTTGCTTATGTTTTCTTTTCTGTACACTTTGGGACTGTAATAAACCTGATACTATTTTCCAAGGAATCCGGTATCCGGGTCTTCCTTTCACTACCATATAAAAGGCGTACTAAAAATCTTACTTGTGGCCCGGACCATAGCTTCCCACCTACTCGGGGACGGGCCCGGCCACAGCATAAATACAATCAATGAGGTAAACTTGGTGCTGGCAGATTGAAATCTAGTAATAGGCCTACAATACAGTATGAGAAACATATGGACAGTGGACTAGAGACAAAATGGACACTTTATGATCATAAACCCAAATATGCTGTACAGGGACCCGTGAGGCAAATAGAGCTAAAGAGCAAGACACGGAGGAAACAGCCGGAACCAGAGGGCTATCAAAGAACAAAGAAGCGGGCAGAGGACGGGATAGACACACCGCAGGAGGCAGCCTGTGGAGAGACCAGCAGGAGCATCAAATCAAGAGTAGATCCAAAAGGAAAGGTAACAAACCGGGACTTAAATTGCCTATATACAAATGCTAGGAGCCTAAGGACTAAAATGGGGGAGCTAGAAGTTATAGCTAGAAATAAGGACCTAGACATAATAGGAATCACAGAGACATGGTGGTCAGAGGACAACAAATGGGATGTGGCCCTACAGGGGTACAAACTCTACAGGAGGGACAGGGCACACAAGAAGGGAGGAGGAATAGCACTGTACATAAAGGACTCCATTCCTTCATCCAGAACAGAAACACCAATAAGGGCAGACAGTCTGGAGTCACTATGGGTTAAGCTGACAGGAGGGGAGGGAGCTGACATCAAGTTAGGACTGTACTATCGCCCACCAGGACAGCCAGAAGCAAACGACCTGGACCTGGAGGCCAAACTGAGACAGGTGTGCAAAAGTGGAAGGGTGGTGGTTATGGGGGATTTCAACTATCCGGGAATAGACTGGGACATTGGGCATTCAAATTGCACGAGATAAACTAAATTCCTAGAGGCGATAAGGGACTGTTTCATGGAGCAGCTGGTCACGGAGCCAACGCGAGGGAATGCCATTCTGGACCTAATCCTCAACGGGCTGGAGGGACCCGCAAAGGAAGTGGTGGTACTGGCACCATTAGGGAACAGTGATCACAACATGATCCAGTACAAATTAAACATGGGAACATCAAAAGTGAAAAGAACCACAACGACAGCACTCAACTTCAGAAAAGGAAACTACGAGGCCATGAGGAAAATGGTAGGAAAAAACCTCAGCAACAACTCAGGGAAGGTGAAGACCGTAAAGGAAGCCTGGACACTGCTTAAAGGCACAGTGCTCGAGGCACAAGACCTGTACGTCCCAAGGTTTAGGAAAGGGTGCAAAAAAAAATCGAACTAGAAACCCAGCATGGATAACAACTGCAGTTAAAAAGGCGATAAGCGACAAGAAATCATCCTTCACGAAATGGAAAAAGGAACCAACAAAGGAAAACCAGGAAGAGCACAAAAGACACCAGAAAGAATGCCATCGAGAGGTCAGGAAAGCAAAGAGTGAATATGAGGAAAAACTGGCAGGAGAAGCAAGAAACTTCAAACCCTTCTTCAGGTATGTGAAAGGGAAACAACCAGCCAGAGAGGAAGTGGGACCACTGGACGATGGAGACAGGAAAGGAGCGATAAAGGAGGAAAAAAGATAGCTGACAGGTTAAACAAATTCTTCACGTCAGTCTTCACCAGAGAGGACACATCCAATATCCCTGAACCCGAGGTGATTATAAATGGAGAACACGATGAAAGGCTGGTACAACTAGAGGTAAGCAAAGAGGATGTCCTCAGACAGATAGACAGACTGAAGAGTGACAAATCACCGGGCCCAGACGGCATCCACCCAAGGGTGCTAAAAGAACTGAGAAATGAAATAGCAGAGACACTTCGCCAAATATGTAACCTCTCCCTAAAAACTGGGGAGATCCCAGAGGACTGGAAAATAGCAAATGTCACGCCCATCTTTAAGAAGGAATCAAGGGGTGACCCGGGAAACTACAGGCCTGTGAGCTTGACCTCGGTTCCGGGAAAGATGATGGAAGCAATGGTAAAGGACACAATCTGCGAACACATAGAAAACAATGGACAACTGAAGGCGAGCCAGCATGGCTTCTGCAAGGGAAGGTCGTGCCTCACGAACTTGCTGTACTTCTTTGAGGGAATAAACAGCCAGATGGATAAGGGGGAATCCATAGACATTATTTACCTTGACTTCCAAAAAGCCTTCAACAAGGTACCCCACGAGCGGCTACTTAAAAAGCTATGGAACCACGGGGTACAAGGGGATATCTATCGATGGATCAAACACTGGTTGGCAGGCAGGAAACAGAGGGTTGGAGTAAAGGGCCAATACTCATACTGGCAATGGGTCACGAGCGGAGTTCCACAGGTGTCGGTGCTGGGACCTCTACTGTTCAATATATTTATTAATGATCTGGAGACGGGGTCAAAATGTGAGGTTATCAAATTTGCTGATGACACCAAACTCTACAGCAGGGTTAGAAACACAGAAGACTGTGAAGACCTGCAAAGGGACCTAACGAGACTGGAAGACTGGGCAAAAAAGTGGCAAATGAATTTTAACGTAGAGAAATGCAAAGTCATGCATGTAGGGAAAAAGAACCCGATGTTCAGCTACAAAATCGGGGAACACTGCTAGGGGTAAGTAACCTTGAAAGGGACCTGGGGGTGATGGTCGACACATCACTGAAACCATCGGTGCAGTGTGCGACAGCTTCAAAGAAAGCAAACAGAATGCTGGGCATCATCAAAAAAGGTATCACGACCAGGACGAAGGAGGTCATCATGCCGCTGTATCACGCAATGGTGCGCCCGCACCTGGAGTACTGTGTTCAATACTGGTCGCCGTACCTCAAGAAGGACATGGCGGTACTCGAGGGAGTGCAGAGGAGGGCGACTAAACTGATAAAAGGTATGGAAAATTTTTCATACACTGACAGGTTAAAAATGCTGGGGCTGTTCTCCCTGGAGAAGAGGAGACTTAGAGGGGACATGATAGAAACCTTCAAAATCCTAAAGGGCATAGAGAAAGTAAATAAGGACAGATTCTTCAAACTGTGGGGAGCCACAAGCACTAGGGGTCACTCAGAGAAATTGAAAGGGGAAAGGTTTAGAACAAATGCTAGGAAGTTCTTTTTTACCCAGAGGGTGGTGGACACATGGAACGCACTTCCGGAGGAAGTGATAGGCCAGAACTCGGTACAGGGGTTCAAGGAAGGTTTGGATAGGTTCCTGGAGGATAAGGGGATAGAGGGGTACAGATAGAACTTGAGGTAGGTTATAGAAGTGGTCAGAAACCACTTCACAGGTCGCGGACCTGATGGGCCGCCGCGGGAGCGGACCACTGGGCGAGATGGACCTCTGGTCTGACCCAGTGGAGGCAACTTCTTATGTTCTTATAGCTTCTTTGATTTGAATCTCCACAGAGTGAAAAGGATACTATCAATATAATGGCCCAATATATACTGTATAAGTATAATTATACTATTGTTATGTTAACCAATTTGTATGTTAAACTGTAATTATAAAAACAATGCTGTGGGGTGGTATGTCACAAAGACGGTCTTACCAACCACAGAGATGGACCAAGGTACCACAAAGACCAGGTGATGCTAAAAACAAAAATGTGGAACCAGTTCCTGGACTTCCAAGAGTGTAAAATTATAAAATTTAATAATTCAAAAAACATACAAAAATAGGGCTCGGTGCTTGGACCCGTGCTCTTCAACATCTTTATAAACGATCTGGACATTGATACGACAAGTGAGGTGATTAAGTTTGCGGACGATACAAATTTATTCAGAGTAGTGAAGACACAGAGGGATTGCAAATATCTACAAAGTGACATAATCAAGCTCGAGAAATGGGCACGACATGGCAAATGAGGTTCAACGTGGATAAGTGCAAAGTGATGCATATCGGTAACAAAAATCTCATGCACGAATACAGGATGTCCGGGGCAGTACTTGGAGAGACCTCCTAGGAAAGAAACTTGGGAGTTCTAATCAACAAGTCGATGAAGCCGTCTGCACAATGCACTGTGGCAGCAAAAAGGGCGATAGAATGCTAGGAATGATAAAGAATGGGATTACGAACAGATCGGAGAAGGTTATCATGTCACTGTACCGGACCATGGTGCACCCTCATCTGGAGTACTGCGTCCAGCACTGGTTGCCGTACCTGAAGAAAAACACGGTACTACTCGAAAGGGTCCAGAGAAGAGCGACTAAAATGGTTAAGGGGCTAGAGGAGTTGCTGTAAAGTGAGAGATTGGAGAAACTGGGCCTCTTCTCCATTGAAAAGAGGAGACTGAGAGGAGACATGATCGAAACATTCAAAATACTGAAGGAAATAGACTTAGATAAAGACAGACTGTTCACACTCTCCAAGGTAGGGAGAACGAGAGGGCACTCTCTAAAGTTGAAAGGGAATAGATTCTTCTTCATCCAGAGAGTGGTGGAGAGCTGGAACGCTCATATGGAGTCTGTTGTAGGGGAAAATACTCTCCAGGGTTTCAAGGCTAAGCTGGACAAGTTCCTGCTAAACTGGGACATACACAGGTGAGGCTGGACTCATTTTAGAGCACTGGTCGTTGACCTGGGGGCCGTCATGTGAGCGGACTGCTGGACACGGACTGCGGTCTGACCCAGCAGAGGCAGTTCTTATGTTCTTATCACAATTTTAAAAGTCAAAATTATAAAATATAAATGTACTGCATAAATAGTAGCCAGACCCTACATGGGCTGTGTTTCGGCTTTATAAGCCTTCCTCAGGGGTACTTGTACTACAATAATTTTGTACATCCTGGTACAAGACTGTCACTCATGTCTTTCTGAAAATCCTTCAAGGTTTCCTCTGAGTGACAGTTTTGTACCAGGATGTACATAATTATTGTAGTACAAGTACCCCTGAGGAAGGCTTATAAAGCTGAAACATGGCCCGTGAAAGGTCTGGCTATTATTCATGCAGTACATTTATTTATACTGTATAATTCTGTCTTTTAAAATTGTGATATTTTTGTACATTTTTTGAATTAATAAACTATATAATTTTATACTCTTGGAAG
Organism: Geotrypetes seraphini; assembly: GCF_902459505.1. Classification (NCBI taxonomy): domain Eukaryota; kingdom Metazoa; phylum Chordata; class Amphibia; order Gymnophiona; family Dermophiidae; genus Geotrypetes; species Geotrypetes seraphini. Next base: position 39,172,217 of record NC_047089.1, read on the forward strand.
TTCAGGAACTGGTTACACATTTTTGTTTTTATGTTAAACTGTACCTGCTGTATACTGCCTTGGGTGAATCACTTCAGAATGGTGGTTAATAAATCCCAATATATAAACAAATACATTTTCTACACTTCAGAAACAAAGCATATCACTCTCTAAGAAAAATAAAATACGTCATGCTGTATTAGCTCTGAATGATAGCCTGATAACTAGCAGGATGATTAATAAATCTGGAGATAATTTAGAAGGATGAGCCAAAGGAGTTGATTCTCTCTTTAGTCATGGCTAAAAAATGTAGAATGCGTTAACCTCAGAGAACTGAATACGAGGGGGTGCTGAAAAGTTCTCAGCCCAACCAAGAAGAGAATGAGGTGGAGATGGTTCAATCAATGTTCTGAAACAATGTCAAAGCATAGAATTTCGGTTCCTGCAAATTTGCACTTAATGAAAAAAGATAACACTCTTTTCAGCTGCAGTGGCAAAATAACATTCAGAATTTAGGAAGTTGTTTGGTTGGGTGGGCTAAGAATTTTTCAGCACCTTCTCGTAAATCATGTAAAAAAGGAGCATTAGTATCTCCCACAAAGTGGGATAATTTTAGTGAAACTATTACAATCAAATATTTCTGAAGTTGAATACATGATTTGTGTTTGGCCAACAAAGTTAGTCAAACTGAATGGCAAACTTGGCTTTTTTAACACTTCATATAGAAACATGATGGCGGCTAAGGACCAAATGGCCCATCCATTCTGTCCATCCGCAGTATCCATTATATCTTCTGTCCATAACTTATGCTAATCTGTCCATAAACCCCCCCTTTTACTAAACCATGATATCGGTAATTAACACAGAGAGCCACGCTGAATGCTCCACGCTGCTTCCGACGCTCATGGAGTTCCTATGAGCGTCAGGAGCAGAGCATTCAGTGGCTTCCTCCACTAAAAACCACTATCGCGGATTAGTAAAAAGGGGAGGAGGGGAAGGTGAGAAAGAGAAAATGTAATTTTGGCCTCTGCTGCCATTATATTCAGATATTCAATTTGGGCCATATCTGGGTAGCAGCATTGAATATCCAGATCTGTGCGGCTGGCTATCACTTATCCGGTTAAGCGTGATATTTATCATTTAGGCGGAGTTCATAAAGGGACACTAACTCCTTTAGTGTATGCTAAACGCTAAGATACTCATTATATTCCTACGGGCTTGTTCTCTGAATTGCACCAGAGTAGTGCAATTCCGTCTGAACTGAAAAAAATTGGCTCATTGGAAGATTAAATTTCAATTTATATGGATGGAAACTGGAAAAGTGCAGCAGATTGTTTCTCTCAACTGGTTTTCTGTTTAAGGTGGTAAGTAACATTCCCGATTCTTTATATATTAATAAGTCCAGAAATTCAGTCTTCATAGTGCTAGAATTTATCCAATCCATAAACGACCGAAGCTCATCCAACGGACATGAAAAAGACATCATCCGAAAATCTCTTCCAAAGTCTAATGTATTTTAAAAAGGAACTTGGATAAACATATTTATCCTCGAGCTCAGCCACATATAACGTGGCAACAGATGGGGCTAACGTGGCACCCATTGCTACTCCTTGGGACTGTACATAAAAATTCCCACATACCAGATTAAAATAAACAACTCTAGAAAAAACAGACAAAAACTACTAAATAACGTCCAGATGGCCTAAACCCATACAGCCCCAAAAAATATATATATATAAAAAGATGAAAAAATACAAGTGAAAACAGTCAAACATATCCCAAACTCTGTCACATCTCCATTTGAAAGTCCATGTCCATTTAAGAATCCTGATCAAAGTCCATATTCCCGTAGTAGTTTTACACCTATAAACTTAGTTCTTATCAAAGTGTCAATATAGTCCGAGTTGTAACAAAAAATAGAAACATCAATCATTAGCTCAATAAATATAAGACTTAATAATAATAATAATAATAACAGTTTATATACCGCAATACCGTTAAGTTATATGCGGTTTACAGAAGATTAGTGGGGTACAAGTTGAGTTGACGTACAAGTTGAGTTAACTTAAGGGATGTGGGAACAATGGGGAGAAAGGGCAAGAGAGGGGATTGAATGATGAATCCAGCTGGAGTAAATCAAACAATAGTTCAAAATCCAACCCGCAACAACAGCGTTATTTAGTAGTTTTTGTCTGTTTTTTCTAGAGTTGTTTCTTTATTTTCTTTATTTTTTATTGTGATTTTTCACGTTTTCATTATATCATTTTTTGGAAGGGGCTTTCTTATACTTCCTTTTTTCTTATATTTTTCTCCCCCTGGTTTTCACCTTGGATTGATGTTTGCACTTGATATTTATCAGCTTATTTATTAGATTTAATGGTACAATGATGTACGGGGTAGGATTTATTTAGACTGCGGTCTAAGTGCGTGTCACTTCATGAATACCTGCCCGGGGCTATTGGTTACCACGAAGGGAGAATTAGGCCCGTACTGATTACCGTTTATTGATTTTTTTGAATCTGTTTTTTACTTTAGGATAAAGCTGACGGTGCATTCAGCATTCCATGGTGGGTCTAGTTGAGGAGAATAATATTTGTTTATCAATTTTTTGTGATTTGGCATCATAAATTACAACATATATATGCACACATATAAATATATCTTCCAGTTACTCCCATAATCTCTAACCCAATGTCCATATTGTTAATATTTAGGCCCTCTTTTACTAAGGTGTGCTAAGCGTTTTAGTACGCGTTTAGCGTGCACTAAATCAACGTGTGCGCTAACCACTAATGCGTCCATAGGAAAACGTTTATCGCGTGATTAGCCTCGCACTAATATTTATCGTGCGCTAAAAAGCATAACGCACCTTAGTAAAAGAGGGGAGTAATGCTCTTTGTTAGTCACCATGAATATGTCCAATCGTACAACCAATTAGAACCCACAGTCAGTGAATCGCATCTTCCAACTCACCTTTATACTGTTTTAAATCATTGGACCATCAGCTTCAACATTTAAAATTCAGTCCTTTAGCCTCCAGGAAGAATATGCAGCCAAGCCCGACACAAAGCTGTGTTTCGCTATACAAGCGTCTTCAGGAGCTGGAGCTAGACGGGGTTCTCCAAATCCTCTTCTTATAAATGCTAATTTTTGACAGCATTTACCTTCCTTTTTTACTAATTTTACTTCGATGTATTTTAAAAAAACCTTTCCCTCCCTAACTTCCCTTTTGTTCCATGTACGCCAATGTGAATCTGTCTAGTATTTTTAATATTTGATCAAATATTGCTTTTATTTACCTATTTTAATTGTTTTCTTCAATCGTTTTATACCCCATCCAAACCACCATAAAACTACTTGGCATGACCATAGACAGACGCGGCACTATGCAACCGCAAATAAATAAAACAATTCAGAAATCATTCGCAATCATGAGAAATCTGAGACAAGTCCGAAAATTCTTTGAAAGAACACAATTCCAACTTATAGTGCAATCCCTAATACTAGGTATATTGGACTACTGCAACATCCTCTTCCTTCCTTGCCCTGCAACGACGATTAGACAACTCCAAACAATCCAAAATACAGCTTTGAGACTCATCTATTCATTGAGAAAACATGATCACATCACTGAAGCCTTCATCAACTCACATTGGCTTCCAATCCAAGAAAGAATCCAATTCAAATTCTACTGCATATTATTTAAAACCCTACACGGAGACAGCCCATCATACTTGAACAATCGCCTCATCCAAGCACCCACTACCAGACACAGAAAAACGCACTCCCCATTCATACCCCCCCAATCAAGGAAGTCAAAAGAACAAAACTACACGACGGCCTCCTAGCCACTCGAGCCGCAAGACTGGACAACCGGATCTCCAACCTTCTGATGACCACCCCAGACTATAGGACGTTCAGAAAAGAAATAAAAACCATACTTTTCAAGAAATTCCTGAAGCAGCAATAACATCACGACCTCTTAGTAACTCTAAAACTGACATTAGATCTACCCATTACCGCACTAATAATAACAAAAGAACCTCCACTGTGACCACCTATTAATTCTTTTACAAACCACCTCACCCACAACAACACGTTAAATGTTTATAAGATCTACAACTTACCTCTCTAGCTAATCATTGTAACTCTACTTTTTTAATTAACCTTTTGTAATCCGCCTTGAACCGCAAGGTAATGGCGGAATAGAAATCCCTAATGTAATGTAATGTAATGTAATGTAATGTTTTATATTGTACACCATTTAGACTCTTGTTTTGCTAGACGGTATATCAAAAATAAAGAAACTTGAAACTTGATTCCTCGATGCTTGAACGTAAAAGGAAACTGCATGAGTTCAAGGTAGGGAGTAGTGCAGACAGCTTTGCTCTAAATAAATTACCAGACACTAGTTGTGGGAGATGGGGAGGAGGTTTCACTAGTCAAATTCCATAATTGATCCTGTTTCCCATTAAAAGTCAAATGCTTGGCAGCATAAATGAAAAAAAAAAAAAAAAAATTTCAACAACTGTTCTGTCAGTTTCCAGTTTGTATTTCTGATTTATAAATTGTCTTATTGCATTTCCAGGCGCATTCAATTTCAAAGTATTTATTAAAACAAGACATTTGCTAATTAAGATGATGCTATAACTGTGGGTGAGAGACATTTCATAATTAAGCATGTCAAATTTAAACAAGAGTTAGTATGTGTTCTGCAAATACTTCCCCTAGGCTATGACTTAATCTTAACATGATAAAGTAGCAAAGCAGTTAGAAAGCAAGATAAATTATTCTGTAATGACCCTATTCTATTTGGGTCAAGAAAGATGGCTATAAATATCACAAACAGAAGCCGGGTACTAAAAGATGAAGGTGGGGATAGGGGTGATAGATCAGTAGAACTGACACAGCAAGGTGCTGTTGTCCGCTCATTTATGTGGTATCACTAAGGGCTCCTTTTACGAAGGTGCGCTAAGCGTTTTAGTGCACGCACCGGATTAGCGCGCACTAGCCAAAAATCTACCGCCTACTCAATTATACTATTGTTATGTTAACCAATTTGCATGTTAAACTGTAATTATAAAAACGATGCTGTGGGGTGGTACGTCACAAAGACGGTCTTACACGCTATTCCGTGCGTTAAGGCCCTAATGCGCCTTCGTAAAAGGAGCCCTAAATGTGCCCCATTTTGTTTTGGCAATATTTTAGAACTATAATCCTTTGCTTATCCAGATGCTGGGAAGGGCCACACAAAGTGTACTATATTTGTTAGGACCAGAGCTGGGACCATCTTAACAGGTGGAGTCCCACAGCAAGCAAACACCAGACACTCCTCTCACTCCTTGAATAATGCAGACCACACCAGGATGTAAAGTCCCAAAACCCAGAATCCAACCTTACTTCTTCTTGGAATCAGGATGAGGCACACACTTGAACAGGGAACTGTTGCTTTCAGAACCTAGTCCAGCTATGTACAAATGTTCCTTCTCCTTCGCTCCAAGATGTTATTCTCTAATTTCCAAACTCCAATTTCAGTGATCATAAGATGGGCTCTGACTAACCGGAAGCCAAACCTCTTAATCAGACTTTGCACTGGTCAGTTGGTGAACTCTGACCATAAAGCAAACCCCCTAAATCCCATTCCTTAAAACTCCTCTGGAGTGAGGTCGCAACTTAAGAACACCTTCCAGGAAGTCCCAAGAACCGGCAGGGCTTCTCTTTATATTTTACTTAGGCTTCTGGAAACTGCTGGAACCCATGTTCTGAGTGTCTGCCAGTTTTAGAGGAGCCTGCCTGTCTGTAGTAATCTGAGGTTACCATGGAGACCCAGGAGTATGAACTTGATTCAAATTCCATAGGTGATAAGTTCACACCTTCTAGTTGTCATCCATTAGTACCTATTGCAATATATTGCAAATTGTGAAGAGATTCCAGGTGTGCCATCAGGGAATCAAGAACACATAACGTGTATGCAAGTCTATCACTACCGGCTGAGCAATCCTATTGGGCCCCCCGCGCATCCCTTACCCCCCCCCCCTCTTCTTCCATGGGCCGAATACATACATACTTTTCTGCTAATGCTCCACCTAAGCCAGTCCCTTAAAATCTTCTCACGTCCATTGGGTGATTTGGCATAGAGGAGATATTCATAAAAAGAACGTCCGTCAAGATCTTTACTCATAGACTGTGCCATTTGCTTTAAATCATCTTCCATCATTAATCCAAATTGCACAATTCTTTCTCTGTCTTTGTCCTGAATGACATCTGGCCACATTGCTGGATCCTTCCAGTCAACAAATTTATGAGCAGGCGCGGAGAACGCATTTTTAAACAAATGTAGTTTATCCTTGTACTCCTTATGTAATTTTAATCATCTATGGATATGTTTGTATGTTTATTGTTCAAATGGTTTTATTTATTTCCCCAAATTTATTTTTGTTATACGCATTGAAAATATTTGATATTGCGTTTAAATCAAAATCTCAATAAACTTGAAACTTGAAACGAGTGCCCGTGAGATTGTGGGAGGGTTAAATACTCAAACTTAGAAGAATAACAATTTACTTAAAGTTTTTGCTACGCCAGCTTTCTGGTATCTTTACATACAGTGGCGTACGTAGCATATGTAACACCCGGGGCCCATCATTTTTTGGCACCCCCCCCATCTGTAAGAAAAACATGATTTTTAGTAACAAACCACACGTCACACATGAGTACCTAGGAAAAGGCAGCATCTTACATATTGCAGTGAGCAGTACATCAATACACCCATTGTAAAACTAAACAAGCAAGACCAGCACAGATCAATCCTACACCGTCAATCCTAACAGAAAACCATGTCTTTCGAACACACAGAACACAGAAAACACCTTCAGTATGGAGTATGGAATATGTCCTCACAAACTAACCCCTCACTCTTTTACAAAACTGTAGTGTGGATTTTAGCCACGGTGGTAACAGCCCTGACTCTCATAGAATTCTGAGCATCAGAGTTGCTACCACCACGGCTGGCGCTAAAAAACGCTCCACAGTTTTGTAAAAGGGGGGATAAAATAGAAATACACAGTTTCAACGCTCTAGCTCAGAGGTGCCCAAACTTTTTGAGCTTGTGAGCTACTTTAAAATGACCAAGTCAAAATGATCTACCAACAATAAAATTAAAAACCACAAAGCACACTATACGCTGAGAAAAGGTTAATTATCATTCCTATTCTGGGTTTTTTTCAAAGAGGTCAAGGCAGATGACTCTATGCATTGTCACCTCAGTAACAACCATACAAAAATAGACAAATATACCCTCCATAAACCACAATAGCAGTTTTTAGCGCAGGGAGCTGCGCTGAATGCCCAGCGCTGCTCTTGACGCTCATAGGCTCCCTGCGCTAAAAACTACTATTGCGGTTTAGTAAAAGGGGACCATATTGTAAAATATAGACAGCAGATATAAATTCAGAACTGTGCATAGTAAGTGAAGGGAAGTTTTCATCTCTGGGAATTTACCCAGTTAACTATTAAGTTATTTGGGCAAATTCCTTTGAAAACTGTGGTAATACTGCCTCCACTTTGCTAAATTTAAAATAAAATCATTTTTCCTACCTTTGGTGATTTCATGAGTCTCTGGTTGCACTTTCTTCTTCTGACTGTGCATCCAATCTTTCTTCCCTTCTTTCAGCCTGTATGCTTCCTCTCCTCCACACCTCATTCCCTCCCCCAACTTTTTCTTCCTCTCTTCATGCCCCCTTTCTTTTTTTCTGTTTCTCTTCTTTCCTTCTGTCTCCCTGCCAGCCCCCTTTCTTTCTTTCTCCCTGCCGTTCCCCAAGCCACTGCCACTGCCGCTGCCATCGAGGAACAGGACCCACCAATGGATAACAGGCCCCAAAGCCGACGCCAACGCATGCTCTCCCTGCTTCGGGCCGACCAGCATTCCTCTCCCCGACGTCAATTCTGCCGTCGGAGAGGAAGTTCCGCCCAGCCAGGCAGCGATTGGCTGGCCCGAACTTCCTCTCCGACTGCAGAATTGACGTCGGGGAGAGGAAGACTGATCGGCCCGATAGATTAGATCGCCAAGACAAAGTGAGTCCTGGGTGATCGACTCACTTTGCCTTAGCGAGCTTCTGGCGCCCCTGCCTTAGAACATTGCCTAGGACCCTGGGGGAGCCCGGGCCCCCTGTCAGCTCCGGGCCCCTGAATGCAGGACTGGTAGTACTGCCCTGATGGCGGCCCTGCTCCGACCCATACAAACCTCATCTTGTCTTCCCTGAGCTCGGGGCCATGTCTGGAGGGCCTCAAAGAAGCCAGTTCTTGGGACCTCCTGGCAAAAATAGTGGCCGTGACCTCTAGCAGTAGTCTGGTGGTAGTACTGCAGGGGATCAGTCATTCACAGAAAGTTGATCCTAGTGATTGCAGAGGAGACTACTGCCACAGGCTGAGGTCATCATTTTTTACAGGAACCAGTAGGGACAGAAGGTTGAACCCTAGTAGTAGTATCATGAGTCAACCACTAGAGACTTCTATTTTATACCAGGAAATGGCAGGATCAGGCATGAACAGAGTTAATTCCTGACTAAACTACCCCCTAGACTAGTGTATCGCAGACTGTGTGCCTCCTGAGATTTCAGGTGTGCCACGACACACTGGCATGGAGAAGAGTCATCTCTGCTGGCTGACTGCCTACAGGATGTGCCTCTCACAGCGAGAGGCACGTCCTGTAGGAAGTCAGCCAGCACAGATTACTTTCCTCCTGGCCAGCGTCTCTCCTCTCCCCGCACCTCCCGAATCCCTTCACCGAAGCAGGTCGTGGCCAGATGGGCCTCCGTGTGACATCATCGCATTAACGTCTGCACACTTCCAGGTGCCTTCCGGCCAAGGCACTGGATTTAGTGGAAAGTTTGCGAGACACTACCCTAGACCACCAGAGATGCTAAAGTAAACGGGGGGGGGGAGGTTACTAGAGCATGGGAGGGTGGCAATTTAATCTTGCTGGGGATGTCAGGAATTGCCCAAAGTTTTGGGGGAGGAGGGATTAGAATTTAGATGGGGGGGGCTAACACAGTGGCATACCAAGGGGGGGTGCGGTCCGCCCTGGGTGCACACTCCAAGGGGGTGCACAGCCGGCCCGATCCAGAACCTCCCATGCTGCTCTAAATGGGACCTCAGTGCGGCTGCCGTACTTATTCCAGAGCAGAGTCAACAGCCGCGCTGAAGTGCAGGAAGGTTCTGCAATGACTGTATCTACTGCCTCTGCTCCGGAAGAGATAAGTGACGTCAAAGGGGGTGGACCAGCAGCCACAGTCATCACGGGACCTTGCCGCAACTCCCTGCGTCTGCCAGCCCATCCCCCCTCTAACGTCACTTACCTCTTCTGGAGCAGAGGCAGCAGAAGTAGTCATTGTGGGACCTTGCTGATTTGGATGGAGAGAGAAATGGTGGTAGAAGGAGAAAAAGGGGGTCAGGGTGGCATGGAAGGGTGGTGAAGGGAAAGAAAGGGGGTCAGGGTGGTATGGAAGAGAAAGGGGGCAGATGCTGATGGAATTGGTGTGCAGGGAAAGGAGAAAGAGACATAAGGGGGAAGGATCCTGCATGGAATTGGGTTGGAGGGAAAGAAAGGGGGCAGATGCTGATGGAAGTGGGGGGAAGGGAGAGGAGAGAGTGAAATGTCAGACTATGGGGGTGTGGGAGAGGGAAGGGAAGAAAAGGAGAGGAGAGAGATGCCAGACCACTGGAGAAGAGAAGGCGAGAAGATGGATGTCAGACCAATGGGGGTGAAGGGAGATATGGAACAGGGAGGCATAAAGTTTCTGGAAGGGGAATAGCAGGAGAGAAGATGCCATATAGAAGGGGCAGACAGAGGGTAAACAGTGGATGAAAGGAAGAGAGTGACAAGAAGATGAGAAAAACAGAAACCAGAGAAGACAAGGTAGAAAACAAATTCTATTTCTTTTTCTTTTTTTTTTGCTTTAGGGGAGATGCATCGCTGTTTCTGTGGTGTTGCATTGTATGTAGAATCCAGCCTTCAATTTAACCTTTGTCTACGTATTTTTATTCTATCTCCCCATTTACAAAACTGTAGAGCGTTTTTTAGCGTTGGCATCTGAGCTGTTACCACCGTGGCTAAAAACCACACTACAGTTGTAAAAGGGGAAGGATTAGTATGTGATTACATAGTAGGCAAAGGTGTTTTCTGTGTGTTCTGTGTGTTCGAAAAGACATGGTTTTCTGTTAGGATTGACTGTGTAGGACTTATCTGTACTAGTCTGGCTTGTTTAGTTTTACAATGGGTGTACTGATGTACTGCTCACTGTAGTATGTAAGATGCTGCTTTTTCCTAAAGTACACTCTTGTGTGACGTGTGGATTGTTACTAAAAATCATTTTTCATACAGATAGGGGGGGGTGTCAAAAAATGATGGGCCCCAGGTGTCACATATTCTAGGTACGCCACTGGGCTAACAGAGCCTGGTCAATATTTAGCCGGAATCCATATAAGTAACTTATGTGGGTGCCCAGTTGGATATTGGTCAGGACCCATATAAATGATAGCAGCTAGTACAAATTCAGTGCGATCCAGATCTTCAGTGTCAGGACATGGCCCAGGGTTGAATGTCTGGGTCTAATTTGCCTGGTGATATTAAATCAGAAGGAAAACAACGAAGGTGACTGATGTTCAATCTCGTTTATTGAATAGAAAGACTCGGCACGATCGTGTTTCGGCTCAAGCGGGCTTGCCTCAGGAGTCTGAATTTAGGATGAGATGATATGTGTGTGGGTATTCGATCTTCAATTCTTATTTTTGTATTGCAATATGCATACAGTGAAGGATTAAAGTACACAAGCAGAAAGCAGTAATGTCCCTTTACCGCAACCTATGATGTGAGCCGCTTTTTTTATTTTTTTAATAAATCTTTATTGAATTTTCAAAGCTGCTAAAAAATGTAATACAATATACATAAAACTAATAATAATCATATATGCATTTATAAACTATCAGTATCCATACAATAATAACCCCCCCCCCCCCCCCCCCCCACACACACACATACAACTATCATTTTCATCCGGGAATAAAATCGCACAAAAGATATACCCCCCTCCCACCCACCCTCCCCTGGATGTGTGGGTACTAAAACAATGGGAAATAGATATCAAGACAGCTATAACGAATCCACAAAAGATGTCAATGGGCCCCAAACTAACTTGAATATCTTAGATGAGCCGCTTTTTTTGTTGTTGTTTTCATACTAAAAGCAGCTCACATCGCAGGTTGTGGTAAAGGGACACTACTGCTTGCCGCTTGTTTACTTTAATTCTTCGCTGTATGCATATTGCAATAAAGAAATAAGAATTGAAGATTGAATAATGCAACACACACAAAAAGCTGAAAAGAAAGAGTCTGCTATCTCTCTATTTTTGTCTGAAATTGTTCTCACTTTCTGAATTGAGGGGATGCATTCCTGTAGTCATGTTTTAGGCGGGCTTGGCACCCGTCCGTCCAGCCAACGTTTTCAAGGTATGGGCGGTGGAATTGGGGGTAGAGGAGGTCGTGGGGGTCGGCCGGGGGGCCGATCGGGGGTTCGGGGGGCAGTTGTGGGAGGGTCGATTCAAGGGCAGGAGGGCCTGGGATTCCTCCTGCCCGTATTTTAGTGAGGGTGGGGGGTAGGGGGTCCACCTGGCAGGAGGGGTTGGGCTCCATCCTGCTTGATCTTGTAGGGGGTGGGGGTCGCGTGGCCAGGAGGGCTTGGGCTCCCTCCTGGCCGATCGTGGGAGGGGAGGGGAGTTGGAAAGCGCAGGGCCAGGAGGGCTTGGGATCCCTCCTGCCCCGAACGTAATCGGGGTGCCACTGGGGCAAGAGAGCTTGGGCTCCCTCTTGCCCCGATCGAGTCGGGAAGGTTCGGGGTGCCGCGGGGCAAGAGAGCTTGGGCTCCCTCTTGCCCCGATCTTCATCGGAGGTTCGGGGGTGCCACGGGGCAGGAGGGCTTGGGCTCCGTCTTGCCCCGATCGTTGTAGGGGGGGGGGGATTCTGTAACCGGTGTTGTTTTTGACAGACACCGGTTACAGAATCCAGTTTTTAGGTGAAGGACTGGATCCTCCTTCGTCTAAAAGCTCTTGTTTTGGACGTTTGGGGCTTAGGCTTTTTTTAGGTTGATTATAGGGTATAAGTTTAGACGTAGTGGTGGTCTGGGCGTTTAAACAGCTGAACGTAGAGGCAGGCCGTTATAAAAAAAAAAAAAACCCTCCTTTTGGATGTTTTTTTTTTGATAATAGACATTTTCCCTGCTTCTACTTTCAACGTTTAAGGCCTTAGGCCAAAAGGGGACCTAGACGTTTTTTTTTTTATTATGCCCCTCATATTGAACAGGATCGGCCCTAGCACCGAACCCTGAGGGTCTCCACTACTCACCTTTCCTTCCTCCAAGCGACTTCCATTAACCACCACACTTTGGCATCTGTTTTCTATATTTCTGCTTAAATGGTCCTTGCGGTCTTCCTTTCTGTAATAATAATAAAAGATATGATTATTGTATGGCAGTCTCCTGCAAATCTACAGCAGGATCGGAGTATTTTTAATTACTGAGCAATATAATCACTGCAAGAAATGATAGCTAGACATGTCCTTCACAGGCATACGTATTGGGATGAGGAGGGCATGACCTGTTCGCCACCTTTCCTGCTTCCATTTTTTCTTTGTTCTACAGATGACGTTGGCTTATTAGGGCTTTGCCATTCAAAGGTGTTTTGATTTGTGTGCTGTGCAATTCATCCTTACAAGGGTGAAGTCGACAGTGTGGTGATTAAGACTAGAATGAATGCCAAGAATCGAAGCAGATTGCTGGTGAATGCTGATAAAGAAATTTCTCTAGCAGGAGCTGAACCACAGGGTTTGAGAGCAAAGCACAGAACCAAGATGTTAGATGAGATGATGTAATAAATACTGTCTTCTCCAGGGAAGCTGTACTGCTTATTTAGTTACCCAAACCGGTAATTTCCTGTCAGTGAGTGACCAGTAATTGAAGCTTATCAGCAATAAAAAAAAACAGGTAGTTTATGAACTCCATGCTGGCAGTCTGAAAGTCAGAACTGAATTACAAACTGCCCTTGTACTGCTGTTTGGAGGAGAGTGTGGTGTAGTGGTCAGAGCTAAAGCTAAAGCCTCAGCACCCTGAGGTTGTGGGTTGAAACCCCGCGCTGCTCCCTGTGACCCTGGACAAGCCACTTAGGCCCAAATTCTGCCTATTTTGGTGGCGCCCCACTAGATAGGCACCTGTCTAAATTGAACAGCAAGCTCGATTTAAGTTTTTTAATCAGCGATAATTGAAACTTAGGCGCCTATCAAGAAAGAGCGATTCTGTAACAAGGTGCCTCTAAAAATATAGGCGGCCTTCAAAAAAAAAAAAATAGGCACCACGCCTGTTAGGCATGGGTTTAGCTTCGTGTTAGGCGCCTTGTTACAGAATCGCTGCTCTTAAGCATGCTTAGGTGCTCGCATGACCGCCTAACTTTTAGCTGGGCCTAGAGCTGGCCTATTTATTGGGCACCTCCAAAATAGGCGCCGCTCAGCGTGATTCACTAAACAGCACCCAATTTTACTTGAATCATACTGAACGGCGCCTATTTTGGCACCTAACTTTTGGGCGATTCTTATAGAATTTGCCCCTTAATCCTCCACTGCCCCAGGTACATTAGATAGATTGTGAGCCCACTAGGACACATAGGGGAAAAAATGCTTGAAGTACCCGTATGTAAACTGCTTTGAGTGTGGTTGTATAACTACAAAAAGGCGGTATAGAAGTCCCAATCCCTTTCCCCTATCTGTAAGACTTCTTAGAGAGAAGCCCAGATGGGGCTTGGGTGGTTTAATCCAGTGGTTCCCAACCCTATCCTGGAGGACCACCAGGCCAATCGGGTTTTCAGGCTAGCCCTAGTGAATATGCATGAGAGAGATTTGCATATAATGGAAGTGAGAGGCATGCAAATCTGCTTCATGCATATTCATTAGGGCTATCCTGAAAACCCGATTGGCCTGGTGGTCCTCCAGGACAGGATTGGGAACCACTGGTTTAATCTATTAATTGGTAATAAGTGTGACTGTTGAGCAGACTGGATGGACTGTTCAGGTCTTTATCTGTCATCATCTACTATGTTACTATGGAGCTCATAATCGAAACAGAAATACTTCTAAAAACCCGCCCAAATCGGCACTTGAATGACCTAAAAGACAGGTCGTCCAAGTGCCGATAATCGAAATGGGTTTTTAGATGTATCCAGAGAGACTTTCTAAGCTTCTGAATCCCGCTGTGTGCCCAGAGATGAAAGGGGCATTTTTGAAGGAGTGGTTAGGGCAGGATGTGGGCCTAGACTTAGTCATACTGCAGGGATAATTGAAAGTTTTACAAGGCTGTCTGGATGGAACTTTTACATTGTGACATAGGCGATCTAAAAACAGGTCTAAGTGCCCAGAAGGTATCCAAAGTGACCAGATAACAACTGCAGACACAAAGTACAGACCTCCACACACTCTCCCAGTGATCACTGCCCCCTGCCCCCAACTCTGCCGTAAAAATCGGATTAAAAGCGTACATACCTGCCTCCAGAACATCAGCAACTGGCATAGGAAAGCCTAGAAGAGCTGCACAGAGGTGGCTTAAGTAGTCTGGTGGGGGAGGGGGCTAGTGAAGCATACAGAGGAGGACCCAGGCTTATAAGCTACTCTAACCACTACATTCTTGATGGAAAATGTGAGTCCCTTCTCTACTGCCATATAGCTGGCACCTGCAGCCATAAGGGCTATTGGGGTTGCAGACAGGTGGGTATAGTAGGTTTTGGGGGTGTTTTGGTGGGCTCACCATGACCTGCAAGGGAGTTGTGGTGAGATGTTTATGTAGCACCCTTTTGTGAAGTTCACACCTGTAAGGTGCCCCACTACTCTATTGCCATGTCTGAGTGGCCAGTCCATCACTTTGCTGGCCCCTCCCACATTTAAAAGGTCATGTTCTAGACATTTCAGACTTGGATGATTTTTTTAGACGAGAATGTAGTATAAAGATAGACATACTAGTGGTCTGGATGATCAAACGGCTGGACGCAGAAGTACCGGTAGATGATTTTCAGAAAAAAAAAATTGGGGACGTGTTTTTCAAGAATGGATTTTGGACGCTGCCGACTTTGGTTGACTAGCACCCTAGGCCCCAAATGGCCTTAGACATTTGTTTTGATCATGCCCCTCCACGGCACTTATTTTTGAAGCATATGGACACCCATGGGCTTTAAATGTCCAAGACGTTCAACACTGCAGTACCTCCACATAGCAAGGGGGTGTGTTGTGGGCGGGATTAGGGAGGGCCTACAATTTGGATGTCCGCACCTAAAGTGATTACCGAAGGGAAAGACATTTCCAAGTCTATAAAGGGCATCCTTATTTAATGTACGTATGTTTCAAGCATGTCCAGGGTACAAAAAACATGCCCCGATTGAGCAGGATTTACTTGAGGGATTAAGGCACGATACTTCCTTAATCCTCCAGTGGATGGTGTCCCCCTCCTTCTCCCATGAAAATGAAACAGAAAGGGGATGCCAGGATCTATGACTCCTTCAAGTATTATGGGTATTCTGAACAAAGCCCCAAGTAAGTCTGAGAAGTAGCCAAATGGTTGGTACTATGCTATGTAAACCAAGGGACCCAGGTTCAAGTCCCACTTTAGTCCTTTTTTTAAATTTTTATTAATTTATTTAGTAATTATGAGCTCCCCAGAAAAATATCTACTGCATCTAAATATACAAGCTACTAGCAATCCTAAAAACTATAGAAGTAGTGTACATTCAGGTATGTTGTTGTTCCTGGAGGGCTCACAATTACAAAATACAAGAGTTAAAGTGGGATTTGAACCTGCATCCTATGGCTCACAATGCACTGCAGTAACCCTTCTCTGTATGGATGCCTGTGGCCATTTTCATGAATGCTGCCATACAGATATTCTTAGGCCCTCCTCCTTCATAATTTGGACTTTCCAGTTCATAAAGTGGATGTTGATGATGAGTGTTTGACATATTTCCTGTTTGAAAATAGATGTGAGATGGATGTCTGTTTGGGCTGTACTGACTTAGATGTCCTTATGAAAATGCACCTCCACGTTATTGTGCATCACAAGCAAATATTAATGCATGGTAAGTGCAAAGCCTGTGTATTAACTTTATGTCTCTGTAGAGTTAAAGAAAAGTAGTAGATTTAAAATAAACTGAAGAAAATATTTATTCACTTAGGGCTCTTTATATCAAGCTGTGCTAGAGGATTTTAGTGCAAACCGGTGTGGTAAATGTTCCGACAGTCGTAGAATTCCAATGAGCATCAGAGCACTTACCTCACTGACCTGCACTGAAAACCTCTAGCGCAGCTTGATAAAACGGGGGGGGGGGGGGGGGGGGGGAAGGGGGTAGTAATGTGTAATTAAACTCTGGAATTGGTTGCCAGAGAATGTTGTGAAAGCACTTAGCTTAGCAGGATTTTAAAAAAGTTTGGACAATTTTCTAAAACAAAGGCCTATAAGCCATTATTTAGATAAATTTTAGTCTGTACACTACCTTGACCAATGGAAAGGCAGTATAGCAAATCTTTTAAATAAATATAAACATAAACTTTGGGAAATCCACTGCTTATATCTAAGATAAGCAGCATACAATTTGTTTTACTCTTTTGGGATCTTGCCAGGTACTTGTGACCTGGGTTAACCACTGTTGGAAACGGGATACTGGACTTGATGTACCTTCAGTCTGTCCCAGGATGGCAATTCTTATGTTCTTAAGTGAGCCAAGTATAGGACAATTAAGGCATTGTGACATCACTGATGAGCTTGACTCTTAGGCATTGGTGGAATGAGGCTTTCTGACATCACAATCCTGCTCTTCTTTCGTGTACAACAGTTCTTCACCCCCTAAACTGTGCTATTCCCTTAGGCTTTTTGCAGCCCAAATGCATGACCTTGCATTTCTTAGCATTAAATCTCAGCTGCCAAATTTCAGACCAGTCTTCAAGTTTTGCTAGGTCCCTTCCTCATCATAGTAACACCATCCAGGGTATCTACTCTATTGCATTGGGCTGCCCTGGGCATTTTGCTGGTCTCACTCATTACATTACATGACAATTTACTTATATACCACAGGACCATGAAGTTCTATGTGGTTTACAAAAGAAATTGAATGAGATGAATTAACTTAATTACCTAAGTATTTGGTAAACAAATAAGTTTTCAGATGTCTCCTAAAATCCAAGTAAGTGGTTGAAGTCATAATTAAGGTATTTAAATCTTTGTCCCAGGATGCTGACTGGTAGGACAGAAGGCGATGGTGGTAATTTTTCAATTTGCATCCTTTTACAGATGCAAAAATAAAATTGGCATGTGAACGTCTAGTATATTTATTGGTAGCGAATGAGAATGAATCCGTGGTAGCTATGCCCTGATCTGAAACCATTTCCAGATTTTCAAATCTCGATTACCTCCCTGCCTCCCAAAACTGCAGAAGTATATTTTAGCAGTTCAAATGAACTCAATTTGTCACAGTGATGATTTTATACAACTTTTTTCCTCTATCACTCTCAACACAGTGGAAAAAAAAAATCAATCTTCTCTACACAAGGCGTGGGTCTGGAGCTCCTTTCAGTGTCAAATTTGAAATGGCTTGTGGCGGCCTTGTAAGAATTTCTATTTCACAAAAGAAGGCCCAATAATGATTTGTACATTTTAACCACATCTGACAAATTATTTCTATGCTACACTACACTTTAATTACTTTTTTTTTAATTAATTGATGGTGCATATAATAAAGGCCCACATTTTCATGTTGCTTGGGGATTTAGACTAGTTTATTCAGGCACCTATGTTCAGATATGAGTCAGATAGAAAAAAAGGAGAAAAAGGCAGAAATTTCTAGATGAAATTAGCACAAGCTCTATGGCTACAAACTAATTAATCACTGAAATTTACTTAGTACAAAACAATATATGGAGAGACAGAAATGTGGTAATATGAATTCCTGTATATAAATTGTATTTTATAGTGAGGAGAATATATTTGTTAAAGCCCAAGTATTATCTACTCTTGGAAAAAAATTCTTGAACAGCTCTTGCAATTGTAAGCTGAAAGGAAATGGAAACTGTAATGAAATTTTGAAGAGAAATAGCCTACATGGTTTCTTCTTGAAATCAATGAGTGCAAAGGACACCCTAAAAAGAACTGTGTACATTGCACTTGCTATTGGTATGGAGGGTGGGGGAAAAGGGACAAAATAGCACAAGTGCATGTGAAAATCAAATATGTGTGCTGATTTCTTCTGTGACCTAAACATACCCACAGGGGCATCTTTTATTCAAGGTAAAATTACCCACTCTATGGAACTTGTACTAATCTGAACTGATTAAAATTTATGCATACAATTTGTTAAGGGAATTCTATACAGTTGCGTGCGTAAAGGGGATGGAACTCCTCTCGTATGAGGAAAGACTAAAAAGGTTAGGGCTCTTCAGCTTGGAAAAGAGACAGCCGAGGGGAGATATGATTGAAGTCTACAAAATCCTGAATGGAGTAAAACAGGTACAAGTGGATTGATTCTTCACGCAATCAAAAATTACAAAGACAAGGGGACACACGATGAAGTTATAGGGAAATACTTTTAAAACCAATAGGAGGAAAAAATTTTTCACTCAGAATAATTAAGCTCTGGAATTCATTGCCAGAGGTTGTAGTAAGAGCGGATAGTGTAGCTGGTTTTAATAATAATAATAATTATTATTATTTTATTTTTTTGTATACCACCCAACCAGTAATTCTGGGCAGTTAACATCAAGAAGACTAACATTTCAGAGAAAAAATACAAAATCAGTAAAATACAATAAAATCAGCGTATAAATCTTTCAAACAAATAGGTTTATATCAACTTTCTAAACAGATAATACGACTGTGTTTGAATAATCAAAGAACTCATGCATGAATTCATTTTTCCTGCTTGGAAAGCAAGTGTCTTTTCCAAAGAACTCTTGAAACGGTAAGCTTTTGGAGTGGGGTACATGAACATGCAAGAATTTCTTGTATTTCAATTGAGATGATAGGTATGCTGGACTTAAGCCGAACAACACTTTAAAGCAAATGCAACCGAACTTAAAGATGACTGGCCTCAAAAGGTAGCTAGTGAAGTTGTGACTAGAAAGGACTTACCTTTTCAAGCCAAAAATCAACCAAACTGCTGCATTTTGTATTAGAAACAGTCTGGTGAGTGTTTTCTTACATGACCCCAAATAGATGATATTATAATAATTTAGGGTGGATAAAATGGTAGATTGTACTAATATCCTAAAGGAAGCTGAATCAAAAAACTTTTTATAGTTCTAAGTTTCCACAAAGTCGCGACACATTTTTTAATCATTTGATCAGTGTGTTTCTCTAGGGATAAATAACGGTCTAGTGTTACACCGAAGATTTTAATTTTATTAGCTATTTCAAAGTTTTGGCCATTGAGTTGGATAGTGGTTTGTCATTGGGACTAGCTAGAAAAATCCTTGTTTTTTCAGGATTGAGTTTAAGTTTAAACTCCATCGTCCATTCTATTTTTGCCAGGATGTTTGAGATTCAATTTTTCAGTTTGGTTGAAAAAAGATTTCATCGGTATTAATATGGTGATATCGTCGGCATAAATATAGAAAGTAAGATTCAAACTTTGTAATAGATTAGCCAGGGGAACAAGATAAACGTTAAATAATGTTGGCAATAATAGAGAACTCTGAGGAACTCCACAGGAGTTTGTCCATAAAGAATAATATTTACCTGCACTAGTATAGTATGTCAGGTGTAACTCTGGGAAAGACCGAACAGGAAAAGGACCTGGGTGTACTGATAGATAGGACCCTGAAACCATTGGTGCAATGTGCGGCGGCGGTGAAGAAAGCAAATAGAATGCTAGGCATGATATAGAAGGGTAGATCAGAGAAAGATCAGAGTAGATCAGAGAAAGTTATAATACCGCTCTACAAAGCCATGGTCAGACCACACCTGGAATACTGTGTCCAGCATTGGTCTCCATACCTATAGAAGGATATAAAACTGCTAGAGAGGGTGCAGAGACGAGCAACGAAGCTAGTGAAAACTATGGAGAACCTGGACTACGAGGAACGACTTAGAAGACTGGGGTTGTTCTCCCTTGAGAAGAGGAGCCTGCGAGGGGATCTGATCGAGACTTTCAAAATACTTAAAGGATTCATCAAAATGGATCAGGGAAAGCAGTTATTTACAATGTCTAATGTGACACGAATAAGAGGACATAGACTGAAGCTGAGAGGGGACAGGTCCAGGACGAATATCAGGAAGTTCTGTTTCACGCAGCTAATGGTGGACATCTAGAATGCTCTCCCAGAGAAAGTAATTGCAGAATCCACCATTCTAGGATTTAAGGGTAAAGCTTAAGGTTAACAAGTCAATGGGGCCTGACAACCTACACCCCAGGGTGCTCAGGGAGTTGTGTGATGTCATGGCGGAACCGCTATCCACGCTCTTCAATCTCTCCCTTAGTACGGGTAACGTCCCGTTGGACTGGAAGACGGCTAACGTCATTCCACTCCACAAGAAAGGCTCCAAGATGGAGACAGCAAACTACAGACCGGTGAGTCTCACATCAATAGTGTGCAAACTAATGGAAACTCTAATCAAACGCCAATTGGATACAATCCTGAACGAGGAGAATCTACGGGATCCCCGTCAACATGGATTTACTAAGGGGAGATCCTGCCAATCCAACCTGATCAGCTTCTTTGACTGGGTGACGAGGAAGCTGGATGTTGGGGAGTCTCTGGACATCGTATACCTGGACTTCAGTAAAGCATTCGATAGCGTACCACACCGCAGGTTGCTGAGCAAGATGAGTTCTATAGGATTGGGCGACACATTGATGAAATGGGTTGGGAACTGGCTTGGAGGTAGGCTTCAGAGGGTAGAAACATAGAAATTGACGGCAGAAAAGGGCCATAGCCCATCGAGTCTGCCCATACCAATGACCCACTCCCTGATTCTTACTCCCCTATAGATCCCACATGAATATCCCATTATCTCTTAAAATCTGACACGCTGTTGGCCTCAATCACCTGCTGAGGCAGCTCGTTCCAATGATCGACCACCCTTTCAGTGAAGAAGTACTTCCTAGCATCACCTTGAAATTTCCCTCTCCTGATTTTCAGCGAGTGTCCTCTGGTTACCGTGGGCCCTGTAAGACTGAAGATATCATCTTTCACCTCTATAAGCCCCGTGATATATTTAAAGGTCTCAATCATGACCCCCCTCTCTCTTCGCTCCTCCAGTGAGTACATCCGCAGTTTTTTTAACCTTTCTTCATACGTGAGATCCCTAAGCCCCAAGACCATCCTGGTAGCCATTCGCTGAACTGACTCAACTCTCAACACATCTTTCCGGTAGTGTGGCCTCCAAAATTGAACACAATACTCGAGATGAGGTCTCACCATGGATCTGTACAGTGGCATTATAACTTCAGGTTTTCTGCTGACAAAACCCCTACGGATGCAGCCCATCATTTGTCTTGACTTGGATGAAGCCTTCTCCACATGATTGGCAGCCTTCATATCATTGCTAATGATCACTCCTAAATCACGTTCCACCGTGGTCCTGGACAAGGTTTCACCATTTAGTGTGTAAGTTCTGTGTGGATTTTTTTTGCCTAGGTGCATTACTTTACATTTTTTAACATTGAAGCCTAACTGCCAAGTTGATGACCACTGTTCTAGCTGCCGTAGGTCCTGCATCATAAAGTCAGGCACACTGCTTTTGTCTACTATGTTGCATAGTTTGGCGTCGTCGGCAAACAGTGATACTTTTCCTCTAAGCCCTTGGGTCAAATCTCCTATGAATAAATTGAATAGAATCGGCCCTAAGACGGAGTCCTGAGGTACTCCACTTTTCACTGCCGATGTTTTGGAGGGGGTACCATTCACCATCACCCTCTGAAGCCTACCATCTAGCCAATCCCTTACCCATTTAGTGAATGTATCCCCTAATCCCATTGATTTTAGTTTGTTCAACAGCCTGCGGTGTGGGACGCTATCAAAAGCTTTGCTGAAGTCCAAATATATCACGTCCAGGGACTCCCCGGCATCCAGATGACTGGTCACCCAGTCAAAGAAGTCAATCAGATTAGTTTGGCAGGACCTTCCCCTGGTAAATCCGTGTTGGTGTGGATCACGTAAATTTTCTTCGTCTAGAATTTTGTCAAGATTCTGTTTGATCAGTGTTTCCATGAGTTTGCACACTATGGATGTAAGACTCACCGGTCTGTAATTTTCTGTCTCTGTTCTGCAGCCCTTTTTGTGGAGTGGAATTACGTTAGCTGTTTTCCAGTCTAGGGGTACTTTTCCCGTGCGCATGGAAAGATTGAAGAGCATGGATAGTGGTTCAGCCAGAACTTCACTCAGCTCTCTGAGTACCCTGGGGTGTAGATTGTCTGGTCCCATGGCTTTGTCTACTTTGAGTCTTGAAAGTTCATGGTAGACGCTACTGGGTGTAAACTCGTAATCATGAAACAGGTAATTTTGGCTGTCTCTTATCTGTAGTTGTGGACCAGCTCCCGGTGCTTCACAGGTGAATACTGAGCAGAAGTATTCGTTTAGCAGAAGTGGTGAACGGCACCCCCTCCGAAATGACGGAGGTAATCAGTGGAGTGCCGCAGGGCTCGGTCCTGGGCCCGATCCTATTCAACATCTTTATAAGAGACTAGGCAGAAGGGCTGCGAGGTAAAATAACATTATTCGCCAATGACGCCAAACTAAGCAATGTAGTGGGCAAAAGCACAACAGACATAAATTCAATGTCCGACAACATGATGCACGACCTACTCCTACTGGAGCGCTGGTCTAGGTCCTGGCAACTCAGCTTCAATGGCAAAAAATGCAAAGTCGTGCACCTGGGCAGCCAAAATCCATGCAAGACTTACACCCTTAATGGCGAGATCCTAACAAGAACTGAAGCAGAACGAGACTTAGGGGTGATCGTCAGTGAGAACATGAAGACTGCCAATCAAGTGGAGCAAGCTTCATCCAAGGCAAGGCAAATCATAGGTTGCATACGCAGGAGTTTCGTCAGCCGTAAGCCTGAAGTCATTATGCCATTGTATAGATCCATGGTGAGGCCCCACCTGGAATACTGTGTGCAATTCTGGAGGCCGCATTACCGTAAGGATGTGCTGAGACTGGAGTCGGTCCAGAGAATGGCCACCCGGATGGTCTCGGGACTCAAGGATCTCCCGTTCGAGGAACGGCTGGATAAGTTGCAGCTGTACTCACTCGAGGAATGCAGAGAGAGGGGTGACATGATCGAGACATTCAAGTATCTCACGGGCCGCATCGAGGTGGAAGAAGATATCTTCTTTTTCAAGGGTCCCGCGACAACAAGGGGGCATCCGTGGAAAATCAGGGGCGGGAAACTGCACGGGGACACCAGGAAATTCTTTTTCACTGAAAGGGTGGTTAATCGCTGGAATAGTCTTCCACTTCAGGTTATTGAGGCCAGCAGCGTGCCTGATTTTAAGGCCAAATGGGATAGACACGTGGGATCTATTCACAGAGAAAGGTAGGGGAGGGTCATTGGGGTGGGCAGACTAGATGGGCCGTGGCCCTTATCTGCCGTCTATTTCTATGTTTCTATGTTTTAGATGCACATCTCATTAAGAGTGGCATAGAGTGATACGGGTAAGGGTAAATTAGATGCACATCTCCCTTGAGAAGCATACAGTGATATGGGGACTAAAACTATGCCAGGGTACACCTGGCGAGCCTCCGCGTGTGCGGATCACCGGACTTGATGGACCCAGGGTCTGATCCGAAGATGGCAATTCTTATGTTCTTATGTACAGTGTTCCCCTGCAAATTCACGGTTTGCAAATCGCAGACTCACTAAATCACAGTATTTTCTGACTGCCTCTTCCTGTGCTAAATTCAGGCTACACCAATCAGGAGCTGCATGTCAAAGCAGCTCCTGATTGGTGTAGTTCGACTTTAGTAACCAGAAGAGGCGGTCGGAGCATACCACGAGTGTTTTTGCATCCCCAGCTGCCCTCTCCTGCCTTTTAACCATATTTGTGGTTTTTCAAAATTCGTAGGGATTTCTGTAACGAAACCCCTGCAAATTTGGGGGGAGTATTGTATTTTGTAGGAAGCCCTTAAACCATTTCTGAACATTTCCCATGATTCCAATTGAGTTCAAGCAGCCCAACAGTATGTCGTGATCTAACAAATCAAAGGCACTGCTCAAGTCCAACTGAAGAATCATGGCACTAATGCCTAAGCTACATAGGCCATTGAGATGGTTAATCAACGATACCAATACAGTTTCTGTACTATAGCTCAAATGAAATCCAGATTGGAAATCATGTAAAATGTTAAATTTGTCTAGATATTTTACCAACTCATCATTTACTAATCCTTCTATAATTTTAGTAAACAGCGGAATGCTAGCCATTGGTCTATAATTAGTTTCACGCATAATAGATTCTTTAGGATTTTTTAATAATACACATAACTAGGATTTGCCCTATCTTCTTCTCAAACCACCCGTCTTTCAATAAAAAGACAATCCATTTAAATAAGTTTGCTTTAAAAGTAAATGGAGCATTACTTAATACATCGATCGGACAATTGTCAAAATGACAGTGGGAATTACCCCCTCTTTTACAAAGGTGCGCTATGCTTTTTAGCGCACGTTAAATATTACCACGCGCTAAACGCTAACACATGCATGTTATCCTATGGATGCGATAGTGGTTAGCACAGGTATTGATTCAGCATGCGCTAAATCCACGCTAAAACGCTTAGTGCGCCTTTGTAAAAGAGGGCCTTAGTGTATTTGGAAAATAATCTACAAAATGTTTCCAATGTGGAATGGCAGGTTTGGACAATTTCCTGGAGGAAAAGTCCATAGTCTGTTATTGAGAAAGACATGGGGATGCCACTGCTTGCCCTGGATCGGTAGCATGGAATGTTGCACTATTTGGTGTTCCGGAATCTTGCTTACTCTGAGATAATGGAAATTTTGCTACTCCTTGGGTTTTGGCCAGGTACTAGTGAGAACGGGCTACTGTGCTTGATGGACCATTGGTCTGACCCAGTAAGGCTATTCTTATGTTCTAATTCTATTGCGTGGATCTCAAAAGGGGCATGACCAGGGGAGGGACATGAGTGAATAATGGCCTTTCTTAAGTTGCATGCACTGTTACAGAATATAGAATATAAAATCAGACCAGTATGTCTACTGATGCAAACAAATACAGTATATTGTTAACATCTTTATGAGTTTATTCAGTTGTATCCCGCATTATGCAAAATGGGTCACAGCAAATACTTACATAGTATTAAATAAACACTAATACATACACAGTACATGCCTAAAGCAGAAAACAGTTCAGCAACCAGCTCTCAAACATATACAATGAGCCTAATTCCCATATTTCATTTGACAAAACAAGTTCTTAGTCTTCCGCAGAGCTAAGGAGTTGTGTTTTAACACATGATTTTTCTTCATGTTTTGCCTTCCTGTACTTTTCTTCCTTTTCTTCATCATCTTATTTCCTTAGTGATTTACTTTAATTTCCTTTCGATTTTGATACCTTTGGGCATTACTGGAAAAATATGGGAAACACAATATAACAATTATCTGGCTGCACACCCCTATAAATTGCATGGTTAAGTGTTATAGTCTCTGGAATGCCACAAATCCTTCTCCCTTTCTAGACCTGTAACTTTTGTTTATGCGGTGCGCCCAGCCACCGACCCCATGAGTATTTTTCTAATATTAATTTTTTTTTTCAACTCTTTGCCATTCTTAGATAATAAGGGTACCTCAACATTAGGCTATTATCTTCTGATATAGTGGTTGTACTGCTTCCTCCTCAAAATGGCCAAAGATAGCAAAGGCAATCTAATGTTATCTGAGACAAAGCAGTATGAATGCAAAATATATGATCTGGAACTGAATGGACCATTAAGATTATGTTCTAACTTTGGATCATTCAAAAAACTGCTAAAAACTTACTTATTTGTAAAAGCCTTCAATGAATAAGGAATTACTGCTTTGATGTAATTATTTTCTAGGATCATTTTTATTTGTTGAATTTTTTTTTGTTGTTGTTGAGTCTGTATTTTAGAATGTTTTTGTTTGAATTTGTATTTTTGGTAGTTTTTTTAATTTTATGTATGCTTGCTTTGTAATCCAAGTTGAAACATCCAAACCCAGATCATTTAGACAAGGGAGTGGCCATCATTATGATGGACTGGCCACACAAACATGCCAACAGAGCAATGAGACATCTTAGGGGGCATTGCTGTGAACTTCAAATAAAGGGTGCCAGAAGTACATTGCACCTTAACCCCCTCCCTCAAAACCTACTATACCCACCTGTCTACCACCCCAATAGCCCTTATGGCTGCAGGTGGCACCTATATAACAGTATAGTAGGTTTTGGTTGGCCTCACTGGGCCTGGGTCGTCTTCTATATAATTCGCTAGCCCATCCACCAGGTTCTCAAAGACACCTTTGTGATGCTTTAGTAGGCGAGCAGAGGTGACTGAGGAGATGGTGAAAAGATTGTTGTATTATGTACATTTGATTTTATTTTTGTGTCATTACATTGTGGTTTATTGATTGTATTTGTTTTAAATTATGAATGTATTTTGTAACTTTCATAGAATTGTAGGATATAACAAGTAAGACATTTTTAAATAAATAAATAAAGATTTCCTATGCTAGATGCTGCTATTCTACAGACAGGTATTGATACTATTAACACATTTGTATGGTATGATTTTTATTTATATATTTAAAAATTTATATACTACATAGATTTATATACTACATAGATACTACATAGCTAGATTGTGAGCCTTCGGGACAGCTAGGGAAATCCAAAGTACCATTTTAATTTATTTTATTTTAATGTATCTTTAATCTATCTTCATTGTAAACCGCTTTGAACCTCACGGTATAGCGGTATATAAGAAATCAAATCAAATCAAATAAAGCTATGCATGGATATGAACAGACAATAGACAGACATCTTATCAATTAAACGTTCATTAATAAAACTGTAAAAAGTTAAACCCCAGATATTCGTTGCCACTGTATCTTACAGGAAGAACAGAAGTAGCAACATTTTCATAGGAAAGCATTAACCAAGAGCTGCGTTTTCAACATTTTCTTTAAAATTGATCTGTCCAACACAAAATCACAGTGTACCTGACAGAGCATTCCAAAGTATGACACCCGCCACTGACATCATTGATGCTCCAATTCTAACAGGAATAATAGGCGTCCTCTCCTATGAACTCAATTTCATAGAGCTTTCAGACCTTCGATTTCTTCTGGGTTGGTAAATTTCAAGCAATTCTTGTAGTACCCTTAGAGCAATATGGTACAATATCTGATGGATGATTGCAATGATCTTAAAATGTACTTAAAATGGCAGCCTGTGTAACAGTTTCAGTATAGGAGATATATGTGAGCTCCTAGGAACCCCTGTAATCAATCTAGCAACCGTATTGTATTTGTATTTTAATATTATTTTAACTTTTGTGCATACTTTTAGACAGGATCAGATTGTCTCTTGTATAACAGGATGCTACTGTAGTTCACTTAGATGGAAGGATGTGCAATCAAACATGCAATTAGCACCTGTCATCAGCTATGACTATATTATTCTGTCAGAGTGAAGATGAATTATAGGAACATCACTTCTCTGCTCCAGCAAAACAAATCTTTGTCACACTTATAAAACACAGCTCCTGGTGAACAGTCAAAGCAAAAGGCATACTGCCCTATCCCACCCCTTCTTCCTGATTTGCAAATTTTAAAAAAAAACTATGCATGAGACATTTGAATAGTAACAACCCCCCCCCCCCCCCCAGCATTATTGAACATTTTTAGTGAAAAGTTCTAGCAACCCCTTCCTTTTCTTTATCTAAATAAGGTTTTTCTCTGTTACATAGAGCGTTATGGACCTCTGTTAGGTTGCAAAAATTAGATAGTTCTTTGTCTAATAGATGCTGGCATTGTCATCTAGAAGTAGGAACTTTAGATCATTTATTGTTTCATTGCCCATATATTATGAATTTTTGGAAATCAATTTGGGACCAAATTAATAATTTATTAGATAACCCAGTGGCATTATCTTATGATACTGTGATATTTGGTATGGAAATGAGAGCAAAAAGTCAGATTTCTGCTAACAACAATAAATTATTACTAATAATGACTGGTGTTGCCATTCAGCAAATCACATACAATTGGAAGGATTGGAAGAGATTAAATTATAACTTTTGGTGGAATTCTTTATGCAATATCTATAAAATGGAAAGATTTATTGCTTTATAAAGGGGATACTTTAAGAAATTTCAGGATGTGTGGAAACCATTAACAAAATATTGTAAGGATTAAGTAAAATTATTTCCCTTTTAATTATCAGTTCAGGATATAGGGAGGGGGTATTTTTATTATTACATATATTATATAATAATGGAAGATATGAATGGGAGGGATGGGAAAGGGGAAGGGATAAAATTTATATAATGTACCAATGATTGTTTATAAGCGATATATTTATTGTTACTGTGAAAGAATATATTTTACACTTAATGTAATTTTGAAAATGAATGAAGAATATATAAAAAAAAAAAAGAAAAGTTCTAGCAACTATATTGGTAAGAGTTGGAATCTATACTAATTCCAATAATTTTTTCTTGAGAGGGGGGGGAGGGGAATGGGTTATTTGAATGTTGACACCAAACAAGAAGAAAGAGGTCCCACAGTGGGACCACACCAGGTGTATGAATGGGATATACACAAATCAAATCTTTATTGCCAACACAGTACTCAACAAAGGCCATGTTGTAGCATAAACCTTCATCGGGAGTCCGAATCAAATTAGTGCTTTTCCGATCATTACAAAATATAAGCACAAGACGAGTTGTGGGTTAGAACAAACTTTGCACTGATCACACAATTGCACAGGAAGTTTTGATTTGATTTCAAATATTTTTATTGGGTTTTCAGTAACAAAAGAAAAAAAAATCAGTAATTAACACTGAGAAAAGAACCAAAACTTAACAAGTGAACAATAAGGTTCAACAGAACCATCCAGAAAACCAGTGGAATGACATACAAAATATCTCAGAAATATACTTGGGGGAAATCCAGAGGGTCCGGAAGAACCAAGAAAAAACCTGAAGAGGAAGCAATAAGAGTTGAGGAGAGAAAGGAGAGAAAAAAGAGCAAGGACATAGAGAAGATAAGAGAAATAATCTAATAAGCAGAAGAAAGGGGGACGGACATCCCGCTCCAAGAGGGAGAATTAAAAAAAAAAAGGAAGTTTAGTTCAGAAAAGAACTGATTTGATACGGACTCCTGATCAAGTCTTATGCCACAACACTACCTGTGTTGATTTGCTCACGTCCCATTCATATGCCTGGTGTGGTCTCATTGTATTTTGACCTATTTGAATGTTGTCCAGGAATCTTTTTTTTCCAGATACTATTTGAGGGTGAGTGAACTAAGGTGTTAGTTTTAACTATAACACCACCTCTACAAAATAAGAATAGTATGAACTTTTCATATATAAGTGATTGTAACTCATTGTTTATTTGAGATGTGTGTGTGTGGTTTTGCTTTTTTAAGATTTATTTTATCATGAAAATGTAGTGCATTTTTTTTTTATTTGAATTTTTGGATTAAACATAAAACTGAAAGAGGTTTTTGTTTTATTTTTGTTTAAACTTTTTACTGATGAACAATAAATATAAACAAGATAACCCTGAAGTATGGCAACAATAGGTATGGTATACCATTCTATACTACAAAATCTGACAGTTGAGATAAAGACTGAAAAAGGCAAATTTCCTCTCAGACAAAATACAGCAAAGAACCAGAAGGCACTGAATATATGTATATTTCTATATATTTATTTATTAGGATTTATTAACCACTTTTATGAAGAGATTTGCCTAAGGTGTTGTACAGGCGGTACAGTTTAACATAAAACTTACAATTGTGTTAAACATAACTAGTATAATTACCAAATATACACATAAATACAATCCATGAGATAAACTCAAAATCAGCAAATTGAAACCTACTAATTGCCAAACTACTCTATGCCTTAGTACTCTCCCGCATGGATTACTGCAATGTGCTATTCAACAGTTTCACAGTAAAGAATATATGTCTCCAGCGTATTCAAAACACAGCGATTAAGCTTCTGAACAATCTCCATTCCCGCAACCCTGTCTCCCAGGCTCTAACATCAGCCCACTGGCTGCCCGTAGCCAAACATTGTGTCTTCAAGGGTCTGATGCTAGCACTCAAATTCTTACATGACATGGCATTAGCCTACGTGACCACTAAGCTTCCTCCAAATATGCCAAACCGGTCCTTCCACTCTCAGGATGAAATATGCCTCAAAATGCCCCCTGAGTGTGCCCTTCAACTGCAAACTGTAAATCAACGGTCCCACTTCCACTTCTTACCGAGCCACTGGAATCGATTTCCCCCGCAGATCAGATCTCGTGTACTCCTCAACTTTAGAAAAGCAATAAAAACATATCTTTCAAGAAACCAACCCTAAACCTCTTCTTCCCTTCTAGTGATCCTATCTCTCCCCTTTGCCTTTTATTCAACTCCCCTAATTTGTAATTCCCCTGCATCCACTGTATAAGCGTCCCCTGCATCTACTGTGTAAGCGTCCCCTAAATGTCAACTTCCTGGAAATGTCCAGCAATCTTATACTGTAAATTGTAACTTCCTGGAAACGTCCAGCTATCTTATACTGTAATCCGCTTAGAACTGCAAGGTACAGGCGGAATAGAAGTCACTAATGTAATGTAATCTCTTCACCTAAGCCCCTACCCTTGACTGATAGACTACAAAGAAAATTTTATTGGTTCCAGAACCAGTATGTGTCACATAAGGATAAATTGAATCATACACTGTAACTTTGTTTGTCAAATTAGAATATAACTCATACTGAAAACCTTGCACTGTAAAGACAATTATAGCAAATTGTAACCAGTAAACTGTATATTATGCATATTAATATTAGACCCTAATATACTGTACACTTACCCCTCCCCATTCGCGGTCTTGGCAATTGCGATTTCACATATTTGCGATTTTTTTGGGGAGGGGAAAAAAAGAAAAAATCCCCCACAGTTTAGCCTTCCGCCCGGCGTAGGAAGATCGCTCCTGCCCCGAAAGCCCGCTAGACCACCAGGTAAGGCCGGGATGCCGGGAGGGAGGCAGGGGTGGGTCAGAGCCGGACCAGAAGATATTCACGGTATTTCACCATTCGCGGTCCGGCTCTGCCCCTATCCCCCGCGAATCCGGAGGGAGAAGTGTATATCTGCCATCATGTTTCTATATGCTATAAAGTCTTACATGGTTTAGCACCTGATTATCCTGTGGATCTTTTTTTATTCATTAATTCACAACACCCAAGACATAATTATAATTTGTTTGCTTTTCCATCGGTAAAGGGTCATTTATACAAGAACTATTTTTAACGACTCCTATCTTTTCAGGCAGCTTCTTGTGATAAAGAGTTTGTAAATCTGTTAGTTAGCTCTGTCTCTTACCAGCAGCGTAGGAAATTATTGAAAACCTATACTTCTCCCTCGTTATTCGCGGGGGATACAGGCAGAGCCGGACTGCGAATGGCGAAAAACCGCGATTATCCGGCTCTGACCCACCCCCACCTCCCTGCCGCCTTCCCGGCCTTACCTGGGTGGTCTAGAGGGTTTTCGGGGCAGGAGCGATCTTTCCACGCCGGGCGGAAGGCATCAACATCTATGAGACAAACATGTTTTTTTCTGTTACATAGATCTTCTTGGACCCCTGTTAGGTTACATAAGTTAGACCAGGGGTGCCCAACGCGTCGATCGCGATCGACCAGTAGCTCAGGAAGGCAACTCGAGTCGATCGCACTCGTGTTGCCGTCCTGATCTACGGGCCGATCAGCCTTCCTCTCCAGTGTTCTCCCTAGGGCCTTTTAGCTGGGCGGTCCGCCCAGCTGTCATCTGCCGCTGCTGAACATTAAAAAAAAACCGGCTTGGAGATTTCAGCCCATAGCGAACTTATGCTCCGGGCTCTAACGTGTGCGTGCAGGCTTCTCTTCTCTTCCCTCCGAAACCGGAAGTTATGCCCGGGGAGGGGGGGAGGGGAGAAGGGAAGCCGGCACGCACATGTTGAGAGCCCTGAAGCAAGCGTTCGCTACGGGCTAAGGCGGGAGACATGTTAGTGAAGCATTTCCTCTTCTTGCTGCCGGGTCCTGCCTACTTTCTGTTTCCGCGAAGGCAGGACCCGGCAGCATTTCCCCCAACAGTTCCTCGCGATGCTGGTCGGCCGAAGCAGGGAGAGGTTGGGGCGGCGTCGGCTTTTGGGCCTGTTATTGGTGGCGGTTTGGGTCCTGGTCCCCGATGGCAGTTTGGGTCCCCGATGGCAGTGGCAGTGTCTTGGGGGAGGGCAGGGAGAAAGAAAGAAAGAAAAAGGGCAGGCAGGGAGACAGAAGGAAAGAAGAGAAACAGAAAAAAAGGAAAGGGAGGCAGAGAGAAAGAAAGGGCAGGGGAGAGGAAGGAAAAGTTGGGGGAGGGAATGAGGTGTGGAGGAGAGGAAGCATACAGGCTGAAAGAAGGGAAGAAAGACTGGATGCACAGTCAGAAGAAGAAAGTGCAACCAGAGACTCATGAAATCACCAGACAAGGTAGGAAAAATTATTTTATTTTAAATTTAGTGATCGAAATGTGTCTCAATTTATATCTGCTGTCTATATTTTACACTAAGGTCCCCTTTTACTAAGCCGCAATAGAGTTTTTTAGCGCAGGGAGCCTATGAGCGTCGAGAGCAGCGCTGGGCATTCAGCGCAGCTCCCTGCGCTCTAAAAACTGCTATCGTGATTTAGTAAAAAGGGAGGGGGGTATATTTGCCTATTTTTGTATGGTAGTTACTGAGGTGATAGTGCTTAGAGTCATCTGCTTTGACCTCTTTGAAAAACCCTGGAATAGGAATGATAATTAACATTTTCTATGCGTACAGTGTGCGTTGTGTTTTTTTTTAATTTTATTGTTGGTAGATCATTTTGACTTGGTCATTTTAAAAGTAGCTCGCAAGCCCAAAAAGTGTGGGCACCCCTGAGTTAGACAGTTCTAAATCTAATAGATTCTGGCACTGTCATCTAGACATTGGGACACTGGATCATCTGTTGTTCTATTGTCCTTTGATACTCAGCTTCTGGAAGTCAATATGGGGACAGATTAACCTCATACTGGAATCAACAATCCCTTTGATGTATGAGGCAATTATATGTGGAACATTGCTGCATATCAAGCCGCCCATGGATTGCTACTAAGGCAGACTCTTCTTGATTATGACAGGGATAGGTATGCAGATGATAACCTGCAAATTGGAAGAATTGCGATCGCCTCAACTTTCCATTTTGGTGGGCCAGTTTATGTTTAGGGTACAAATACGAAAAGATGAATGCAGATATGTTGGGACATGGCAAATTATTTGATTTGGGGGCCGTTGACATCCTTTGTTAATTCAACATAGTTGTCTTGGTTTAAATTTTTTGTTTATTTTTATACTTGTCCAAGAAGGGGAGGGTGGTTGGGGGGGATATCTTTTTGGATTATTTCTTGATTAAATTGATGGAGGGGAGGGATATTTATCTTCTCCATTGTTATTAATGGAATTTAAGTGCTTATTTTGTTATTCATGTCTGTATAATTTATGGCACTTTGTATTAGCTTTGAAAATCAATAAAGATTAAAAAAAAAAAAAAGAAAGGTTCACAAGACTGAGCTAATGGTTTTGGATATCTGAAATATACTGTTAGTTTAACTGCATAAATATTGCTATAAGTGTGTAATTATTGAAACTATTGAAAGTGTTTATGACAAATTGTTCTCCATTACTATCTCAATTGTACTTCCTACCCATTTACCTTTCGTCTCATGTTAGTTAAGTTTTATTCATTTAATCCTGTTTTTAAAATTTTTTGTTAAATTTATAGTCTGTATTTTTAATTGATATTTATTTTAGTTCTACTTTTTTTTCTTGTAACTCGCTTAGAAGTCCAGATAAGCGATTGTATCAAATTTTTTTTTTAATTCTTTATTGATTTTCCAAACTTCAATAGTGCAATACACAATATATCACATATAATAAGCAATATAAGCACATTTAACTTACAAATATACATAACCAACCATTTTCTCCCACCCAATGATTTCCCCAGTAACCTTACCATATTCAAATTAGTCATATCCTTCCAACCTCCCCCCATCCCAAGTATAAATATTCAAAGATCAACTTATGACAGAAATAACCCCCCACCCCCCCACACACACCCCACCCCTTTCCTGGATGTGTACAAAAATAAACAAAAACTGACTCAAAGACCTACTATAGTGAGGTAATACAAGATGTTAACGGGCCCCAAACCAATTTAAAAATATTACTATGTCCCAAACTATCAGCATTCATTCTTT
This sequence comes from Geotrypetes seraphini, assembly GCF_902459505.1. Lineage (NCBI taxonomy): Eukaryota > Metazoa > Chordata > Amphibia > Gymnophiona > Dermophiidae > Geotrypetes > Geotrypetes seraphini. The sequence continues at coordinate 39,206,756 of NC_047089.1, forward strand.
CATACCTATAGCTGGAGCAAAGATTTGCCCACCAAAAAGGAAAATTTAAACGATCATAGTTCTTCCAATTATGGGTAATCATCTGCATGGCAAGTTTTAGTAAAACTTGAAACTTTATGACTAGGCCTATGTATATAGTTCAAATAAACCTGCTTAATTAATTAGCTATCCTTGTACACAGAACTCATTTTAACTTTTTCCTGTGGGGAGAAGAGGGTGAACTCACCCATTAGCACTCCTTTTCCCCAAGTGGAGGCATCAAGCACGAACCGAGTGAGGGACCGATGGAGACTGCCCCCAGTCTGGCCCTAGACCCAGAGCTGCCCTGAAGGGGGTGTTACAGTTGTGTGGATTCAGTTACTTAACTCACCTTAAAAAACATTGAACAAATGCAAAAACTTCTTAATGTAAGTATAATCAATTTGCATATATTAAAAAGTTTTAATATATATTAACCCCTCTTCTATTAAACTGCACTAGCAGTTTTTAGCACAGAAAGCCATGCTGAATGGCCTGCGCTGTTCCCGATGCTCATAGGAACTCTATAAGCGTCGGGAGCAGTGCGGGCCATTCAGCACGGCTCACTGCACTAAAAATTGCTATTGCAGTTTCGTAGAAGAGGGGGTAAATTTTGTTCAAATGATGTCTAAAGCAGTGTTTTTCAACCTTTTTACACCTACAGACCGGCAAAAATAAAATAATTATTCTGCGGACCGGCATCGGTCCGTGGACCGGCGGTTGAAGAACACTGGGCTAAGTCGTGGACCAGACTCCGCCCATCTCTACCCAATCTCCACCCCCATAATAGTACTAATTGTAACACTATTTTTTCCATTTATTTTTCACAGATAAATAATATAATCTTATTAACAACACATAATGGTTAACCACAAAATTAAACTACACAAAGCACACTGACAGCAGATGTAAATTCTCAAAATTGACATAATTCAATCACTAAATTCAAAAATAAAATCATTCCCCCCTATCTTTGTTGTCTCCCTCCCTCCATGCTTTGCCTTACCTTCTGGCCTGCTCCCGCCTGGCCATTTTATGCTGCTCCTGGTATTATCTTCAGGCCGGCTCCCTCTTCTTCACTGATGCAGTGCACAAAGCTGCGGGCAGCAGCTCCTTGCGCATCCCGTGCCTCATCTGAAAACCTTCTCTCTGACGTTGCAACATCAGAGAGAAGGCTTCCGGTTCAGGCACAGGCCCCTGACCCTCCTCTGTCTGGTAGATATCCCTAGAAAAGAAGGAATCTAGTACGTCACAATCTCAGAATGCAGGGTGAAGTTCCTTGATCTCTTCACCCCAATAACCTTTTTCAATCGCTTTCTCACTTCTGGACGCCTGAGATATCTCAAGGAAGCAAGATTTACATATCATCTTTAGGATCAGAAAGTCCTGATTTCACACATTGCTCTCTGGTTCCTTTTTCCCGTAGGAGCCACTGCCCATGGCTTTGTGCACTGAATCAGTGAGGAAGAGGGAGCTGGCTGAAAGATAACACCGCATCGATCGCACCGTGGACTGGTGGTTGAAGAACACTATTTTGGACCTGATGCACATGCTGGCCTTGTGGACCAGCAGGAAATTTCTGTGGACTAGTCTAAAGCAAATCAAACACCCCGCAATTGGGAAAGTCAAAAAAAAAATCTGAAAACAAACTAAAAGTTGTTTGTGTGTGAATATCCACGAAGATAAATTAAATATATATGTACTGTATGCTTTTAGAGCCTGAAAAGCAAAGTATGTTAAACATCTTTATTTGAACTTCCTTCTTCACAGAATGCTGTCTGTTTTCTCTCCTCTGCCATCTGCTCTTTCGCGATGAATTAATGAGTGTGAACAATCTCCTCTCTCTTCCTGCAAGTATATTTTTTCTCATGAAAATATTGTCAGTGATTGTCATTACAAAAATTGCCAGAGCATTAGACTACTCCAACTTCATATTATATTTACTGTATCTTTGTTAGGAAGGAACTCTAACAGACAGAAAAATGGAGCTTCCAGACTCTCCCTCCCCACCATATGAAACACAGCAGTAAAGATACATTTCAAATGTGCATCAATTTCAGAGGCAGAAGTGTTTTCAAACAAGTGCCAGGCACAATCAAGTTCTGTATAACTACTGATGCTTTTCAAGGGAACAGTTGGCACAGAAATGAAGGCACATAAGAGAGAAAAGGATGAAAGTCAATGTGTGGGCCGACACCAGGGTGAATAAAGAACACCAAAGTCAAGTAGTCATGAGTAATAGAGACATATTTTAATAGTGTCATCAAGTGTTTCTCTGTGGATGTGATTCATATTTGTTTGTGTTTACTCCGTTGTTCGGTAAATCTTTCAATAAAAGTATTGAACTCAAAGAGGCGCCTGACTTGTTAAGTATGCATTTTTTTTTCTCTCCAAAAGGTCGCAGGTGAGTGGCAGACCCTTCTTTATTTCCCACAGCTTTAGAACCGAAGTGTTGAGAATTATGTTGTGGCATTGTATGCGACTGGAGAATAGATCGGCTCATGGCCTTGAAATTTCAATGTCCTGCCACATTATGGCGCCATGGATTTTGTTTTGATATCTCAATATTACTGCCAATAATTTAGAGATAATTCAATCAGGGGCGTAGCCAGAGTAGGAGGCGCCCGGGCTGGAGGCGCACCTCCATGCCCTCCTCTCCACCCCATAAGAACATAAGAAGTGCTGCTGCTGCTGGGCCAGACCAGTGGTCCATCGTGCCCAGTTGTCCGCTCACACGGCAGCCTTTAAGTCAAAGACCAGTGCCCTATTTGAGTCTAGCCTTACCTGCGTACGTTCTGGTTCAGTAGGAACTTGTCTAACTTTGTCTTGAATCCCTGGAGGGTGTTTTCCTCTATAACACGCCTCCTCTCAACCCCCACTCCTCCCCCGCCTCCTATGCCACACTGACACCCTCCCTTCCTCCTGTACCTCTTTATGTCTTCACCAGCACGAGCCACTTCTCTGGCCTGCTCCTGGCGATGGCGCTGGTTTTCTCTCTGATGTAACTTCCTGGCCCCGCAACCAGGAAGTGATTTCAGAGGGGAGCCAAGCTGGTGCAAGCAGCAAGCCGGAGAAGTTGCTAACGCTGGTGAAGATTTAAAGAGCTACGGGGGGAGGGGGGGGGTTGAAGAGAGGGCGCAAGTGTGGCATGGGGGAGCAGAGAGGTGCGGGCGCCCCCAACAAGATGGCGCCTAGCTATGTTGGGTTAGGTGCTGAATTAGAACAATAAAATTGTTTCTAGACCCTTCGATCGGTGTTGGTTTGGTTTCTTCTGGGATCCTCTGGCTTGCTTTTCTTCCATTTGCAAAGAGGGTACACATGCGTGAACCAATGTAATTGCTGCATAAGTGGAAATTAGGGCATGTAAGGTAATGAGTACGCAGTCTTAATGACATTGCAACAAAACGAAAATGAACATGTTTGGATAGGTTCCTAGAGGATAAGGGGATTCAAAGAAGGTTTGGATAGGTTCCTAGAGGATAAGGTGATTGAGAGGTACAGATAGGAGTTGAGGTAGGTTATAGGAAGAGTCAGGGACCACTGCACAGGTGATAGACCTGAAGGGCCACCGCAGGAGCGGACCGCTGGGCGGGATGGACTTCTGGTCTGATCCGGCGGAGGCAAATTCTTATGTTCTAACACTAACCCAAACAAACCAAACAATGCTGCGGATGCATGGGAAATGAAAATGTCTCGGTTACTCATCTCAAGGTTTATGGGGCTCATTTTCAAAAAAGAAAAACAGCCATAAAGTGGCATAAAGGGGCAGATGGATGTTTTGCTCAACAAACCCTTCTAATTCAATATTTTTGAAACTTATTTTCTAGATGGATTTCTAAGCTGTTCATCTATATTGTGACCGGGCCGGTTCCTTGGTGGCTGGAAAGCCAGACCCGGACCACAGGTAGATTTATGTAGCGCCTTTTATATGGCTGGTAGAAAGAAAAACCAGGAAAAGGGATTTCTCAAAAGAAAAACAGCTTCATTTTTATTTGTAATCCTTGAACATGGTAAACCAACAATATGTTCATCAAGGCAATGTCCTATAAGTCCTTTGGAGCAATCCCTCTTGCTCCAGTGTGGGCAACTTGCCCTGTACTTGTCAGCAAAAACATAAAGAAAAAAAAAAACGTTTTTCCAAAATCCCCACTCAGGAGTATGCTTTAATTTTCTGGAGCCCACATCTTCCTAAGCAGGCTGGCAACTCCCAGCCAGTGTCCATGGGCTCCCCAGCCAGTACACCCTGCTGCTGGGCTACTTGTTCTCCCCCACCAAGGGTCTCCCTCCCCGAGGCAATTACCAACTCCTGACTTGGCCTCTGGAGTCCTCTGGGCTTATTGGAAAGCCTGGAAACAGACTTCCCTCAAATGGTCTTTAATTAGTGCAGAGCTGCTTCTGCCCTGTTCACAGCCTCGCTCTAGCTCAGGGGTGTCAAAGTCGGTCCTCGAGGGCCGGAATCCAGTCGGGTTTTCTGGATTTCCCCAATGAATATGCATTGAAAGCAGTGCATGCAAATAGATCTCATGCAGATTCATTGGGGAAATCCTGAAAACCCGACTGGATTCTGGCCCTCGAGGACCGACTTTGACACCTGTGCTCTAGCTCAAGGTTTTTAAACCACCAGGACTGGATTTCCCATAAGACAGGAAGGACCTTTCATATTTCATTCCCTCCTATATCCATGCCCTCTTCAAACTCACTTTCATCAAGAAGGCTGCTCATTTCCCAGTCATTAGTTCTGTAGTCAGGGCTGTTTCTCCACCCATTAACTTCAGGCTGTTCCACCCATCCCCCACTTTGCCTGCCTGCCAGCTCCTTCAGAACGTTATGTCTCCGAGGGCAAAACCCCGGGCCTCCCTCCCAAGATTGGCCAGGCAGTGCACTGTACCTCCCAGAATTAACACTTCCTCCTTTGCTGGGTTGACCTCCTGCAAACGTCCTGGGTTGGGGAACTGGAACTCTGGAGTCTTGGCGTGTAGCTGAACTCTCTTGATTAGAGCCAGCTGAGCTCCCCTGCTTGCTCTGCCTCCTCTCTATTTGAGGCAGCTGGTCCCCTCTAGCACGAGTGCTGACCCCACCCCCTCCTGGGTTGGGTTTAGGTTTCTCACCTTGAGGAAAGGATCAATAGGGGAGATAATTGGTTTGCAGTGCCCTTCCCCCCTGGCTGTTGTGTTGTACTGAACTTGGCTTCTGCCCCTTCCCTCTGGGCTGAGTCAGCTGATTCTGCTCCAGGCCAGGTTTTACCAAGCCCTTTGATGCCTGCTGGGGAAGTTTACCTGTTCTTTTCCTTGGGACAGGGGCTTCCCTGTCACATAATATTGTCTAAATTTCATGGGTAGTGTCATAAGTGTGCCGTATTTATGGGAATTTTGAATCTTATGGGCGGCACTAGGGCAGACTTATGACCTGGATGTCTTTCTGCCCTAATCGAACATTTTAGAATACATCCAAAGCATAATTGGATGTTTGGGACTAGACCAGTATTACCAATGAATAAGTGCCAAAAAAAAGTGCCCAAACTAACCGGATGACTACTGGATGACTGTAAGCATGACCCACACCCCCCCCCCCACACACACACACACACATACACACACATACTCCCAGTGGTCACTTACCCTCTCCAACCTCCTACGATGCCCTGTGTAGGCCCCTGTAAAAGTATATATGATCTTTTGGTACACATGCTCTTTACATGCAAATATGGACACTCAATTTTTATATAAGTCCTTCTCGATGTGTAAAACAGGCTTAAGTCATGGAAAAGTTTTTATAAACCTATGCCCAAATTGTGGATTCTTGTATTTCCTGCAGGAAGAAAATGGAACCAGAGAGCAAGGTGTGAAATCAGGACTTTCCGATCCCAAAGATGATATGTAAATCTTGCTTCCTTGAGATATCTCAGGCGTCCAGAAGTGAGAAAGCGATTGAAAAAGGTTATTGGGGTGAAGAGATCAAGGAACTTCACCCTGCATTCTGAGATTGTGACGTACTAGATTCCTTCTTTTCTAGGGATATCTACCAGACAGAGGAGGGTCAGGGGCCTCGCTGCAAATTTTATGCACAGCCGTAAGAGTCTTTTCTAAGGAAGACTACAGCGCAAAATGTGGTTGCTGGTATTCATGACTATAAATAGTTATGTTGGGAACACATATTGAAGAAACTGTCTTGAAGATGTAATTACTACAAGTAAAGTTTTATTTTTCTTTGGGAACCAGCATTTGTGCTGCTTGGTTATTGATTCTGGGAAATAATAGAGACACTGGAAGGCACAGCAGAGAAGTATGTCCTCTCAGGGAAGAACCCCTGTGTAAAAAGTGCTTTAGTGAGTTGTATATCTGAGGACAGGGGAGGTTGTGCTATTTTGCTTTTTTACTGTATAAGATAGATATAGATATATATATGAGGGTGAATCAAAACTTAAAAGCAATTGTTAAATTACACTGGAACAGAGCTAGTGAAATGCAACGCGTTGCCAGAGGATGTGGTAAGAGCGGATAGCGTAGTTGGTTTTAAGGAAGGTTTGGACAAGTTCCTGGAGGAAAAGTCCATAGTCTGTTATTGAGAAAGACATGGGGGAAGCCACTGCTTGCCCTGGATCGGTAGCATGATACTCCTTGGGTTTTGGCCAGGTACTAGTGACCTGGATTGGCCACCATGAGAACGGGCTACTGGGCTTGATGGACCATTGGTCTGACCAGTAAGGCTATTCTTATGTTCTAACATATGCACTCGTACATTGCCTGTTGGATGTCCATGCACAGTTTAACACCCAGACTTTAGTCGTGTGGCAGCCACAAGGTGAGAAACAGAGAAGCTCCATTGCAATATTGCACCATTGAAGAACAACGTGGTGTAGTACACTTTTGGGGGGGAAGAGGGAGTGAAACCTGTAGAAATTCACCGGCGGATATTGACTCAGTATGAACATAGCACCATGAATCAACAAAAGGTTTATGAGTAGGTAAAAAGGTTTAAAGCAGGAAGAACAGGTGTAACTGACAAAGGTCATTCTGGTCACCTATCAGCATCACGCACACAAGAGCACATTGGCAGGGCGGATGTCATGATTAGAAAAGACCGACGGATAACGGTGTCTCCATTGGCTGCAAATTTGGATAGCAGCTATGGATCTGCAATTGCCATAATGCATGATGACTTGGGATGCAGGAAAGTCTGTGCACGATGAGTTCTCAAGTTTCAAGTTTCAAGTTTATTTATTCTTGATGAATCGCCTATTTAAATTGCTAGGCGATGTACAATAATATTAACATGTATTAATAAATGAAACAAGCACAATATTAATGGTGACATAAAAACAAATTTGTTGTTAGTTAAAATTTAACACAATTAAAAACTGAGTGTAAACATAAGTTAATAATAATTTTGTGGGTAAAACATACAAGACATGTGTGGTTAAGAGGGGGAATAGTTACAATTTTTGATAGAAGAGAAGAAGAAACATAAAAGGGAAAAACAAATAGGGAGGTTATAATGGTTGTTTAAGAAAAAAATAAAAACAACTAGAAAACTTGAAACGGTATAAAGATAATAGATTTTTCTTTATCCTAAGATCCATACGCATCTTTAAAGAGGAAGGTTTTTAACGTTTTTTTAAACAGTGTTAAGTCTTTTAGTTCCCTAATGTATTGTGGTAAAAGATTCCAAGCTTACTGATCTGCACAAGCAACAGTGTGTGGAGGTTGGAACCCAGTTCTTGAGACAGTATGAAGAAGATCTGAGTATTCTGAAGAGAATTGTCACCAGCGTTGTCATCATCATTGCGACCCAGAAAGCAAAAGACAAAGCATGATAAAGTAAAGGAAGCGGTGCTCACCTGGCTTCGGGAACAGTTGAAAAACTTCTTCTCTGCAGAAATGCAGAAGCTAGTTGCATGAGACAACAGATGTGTCTTTTTGCATGGTGGATTATGAGGAACAGTGATATATGTTCAATTGCTCACCGTTACTTCGATTAAAGCCATTAAATGTATTTTGCCTTTACTTTTTGATGTACACTCATACATCATATGATAATGCCTTGTTAATGGACTGGGCAGCCTAAAGCTACGTATACCAAAAGTATATCTAGGTTCTGATGAGCTGATACAACCTCAACCTGGCATCTAGATAACTGACCATTGTACTCCATACCCCCTATGTTCGTACAAACTTACATGGATGTGGGCACATGCATTTCATGGCCCTGTAATGCCAGCCCTATATGTATATACCATATCATTACATATCAAGCCCACTCTCCATTTACAAAACAGCCCAGGAGACCCTGTAAAATGTCTGAACAAGGTAAAGCCGCCGTAATATTTTCTTGCCCGCACCCCCACATACTGTTTACAATACCAGGAGGTCATACGATTGCTTGCAGACATGATCTGGTCTTTGGCCTACTGTCCTGTGAGAAGAAACAAAACCAAAAGAAATGTCACATTATTCCTCTTACTATTATAGTACAAAAACTCGGATATGGTGAATATCAATAATAATCACAAAAAACACTTTCACCAAAAGGATGTATTGAAGGTATATTAAACAAAAGACACAAGCAAAGACCAGTCTTAATGGAGGAAAAAGCCTCAGACAGGGGCCCACCCACCTCCACAATGGTGGAATAACGGTGTTCAGGCGATCACTTCACTGGCATAAAACCTCCTACTGTAAAGGTCATAGCAATGTATCAAAAAATTGCTTTCAAGATTGAGTGATGCAGAGAAAAGTAATAATAACTTAACTTTCTCCTTAAGGATCGGAACACCAACGATGGCCAGCGTTTCACTGTTAAGCTGCCTCAGGGTGTCAACAAATCCGATCACACTCTCTTATCGGACGCCGCCGCGTCTCAAAAGATCCTTAGGATAGAACATTATTCCTCTTACTACATGTCACTATAGTAGAATGTATAAACTATACCCTTGGTATGAGTAAAGTGGCAGCTTCATGACCAACCGTTGCAGGTGATAACACACATTGGACTTACAAACTATTCTAAATCTGATTGTTCCTGTTCCACTGAGAATGAGGTTCAGAGGTCCGGGGAGGGGCCTCAATAACACCTGCAATAGATGCATAGTAACCTACGAGTAACATAGTAAATGACAGCAGATAACTCAAGGCTGCCGGTTACATCTGTCAGACTCCCCCCCCAGTTTGCATGCCAGTTCTGTACACATAACATTTGCATAGACATAACTTTCTGCATGTCACGGTATTACACTTGGAGTAGAAGCTGATTATCTGTATGCTTTCTACCCACAGCTTTTTCCGTCAGCCCCTGAGTTGGGACATCATGCCACTTCCCTGAGTCTGTTCCAGTCCTGCCTAAAAGCTGCGACAGCGGTTTTAGCACCTGCTTAGCATTGAGCTGGCGTTAGTTCTAGCCACGTAGCGCGGATTTAGCTCGCGCCAAAATCCTGCGTGCGCTAAAAACGCTATCGCAGCTTAGTCAAAGGAGCCCTGTGTTTTTGAGGCTCCTTTTAAATCTTATCATCTTATTGTTCCGTTCTGAATGAATGTGAAGAGCAGGAAAGGGGATTTATGTCTGCCTGACACAGTGTCAAATTTATTCATGTAGAAAGCATCTGTAGCTGGCCTGAACCTGATCCCCAGGAAGTTTCAGAATAGCTTTTTTCCCAGATGCTATGGCATACCTGGAGAATCTTTTGGAGTTTTCATACCATAAAATATATGCAGGGGTCTCAAAGTCCCTCCTTGAGGGCCCCAATCCAGTCGGGTTTTCAGGATTTCCCCAATGAATATGCATGAGATCTATGTGCATGCACTGCTTTCAATGCCTATTCATTGGGGAAATCCTGAAACCCGACTGGATTGCGGCCCTCAAGGAGGGACTTTGAGATCCCTGATCTACAGGGAACTGAAGTAGACATCAAACTGACAAAAATCTCACTCTTCAGAGCATAGGGTATAAACAGGGGGAGAAGAAAAGGATCTCAGAAACCTACTTGGTGACAGGGAATAAACCTCAGCCAAGTCTGACAAGGTTCCACGTTTCATCTATTGATCCTGAAAAACCTCCTCCTTCCAGTTTTATTTATTTTTTACTTATAGGGCTCCTTTTACTAAGGTGCGTTAGGGCATTAACGCGCAGAATAGCGTGCACTGAATTGCCACGTGCACTAGACTGTAATGCCAGCATTGGGCGTAATTCTAGCCGCGGTGTAGCACGCGGTAATATCCTGCTAAAAACGCTAGCGCACCTTAGTAAAAGGAGCCCATAGTGATTTTAATACATGGAGACAATATATTTTTTTGGTTCTGGCTCCCCAATTGTGGAATTCTTTGCCAATTTATTTGAGGGAAGAAAGAAATATTGATAGATTTAAGAGCCAGTTGAAATGCTTTCTTTTTAAAGATGCTTTCGACTGCTAGACATCGTAAAACCCTGTTGAAGACTCAACTATTTTTATATTTAAAAAACCTACCCCCAAAACCCCTCCTTTTGTAGTTTTCCTTGATTGTCTCATTTGCCTTCAATTATTGTATTTCAATCCCTACACTCCGTATTGGTCCTGTTTGTCCTGTAAGTTAGTTATTTGGTATATGAATTTTTGTTTCCCTGTACAGGCGATCAGTCAAATTTTAAATAAACTTGAAACTTAATCATTTTATTAATGATTTATCTTAAAATCTTCTTCATTAAATCTTCATTAAAACCATATTCATGAGAATGGTATTCAATATACACTTCTCCCTCCGTATCTGCAGGGGATGTGGGCAGACCATAGGCGTGAATAAGGAAAAACCGCAAATAATTTTTTAAATGTTATTCACGGTTTAGAAAAAGCCTTCCGTTTTTATTCTTGGAACCGCGAATAACTTTTCCACAGCGATTTCTGGGCAGGCATGCTGGGAAGCAGCGTTTTTCTCTATGGATGCTGGGAAGCAGCGTTTTTCTCAGTGCACACTGGGAAGCACGGAAGCAGCGAATTTGTGGGAGAAAGCATGGTAGCAGCGATTTTCAGAGTGAATGGAAAGCGTTACACTTTTTTATCGGTACAGTAAAAGGAAAAATAACTTTAATGATGATGTAATTTGGGGCGGGCGGAGTCAGCTTCCAAAAAATCGCAGATACGGAGGGAAAAGTGTATCTTCAAGGTACTTATCTTAAATGTTGCAGGCAGCCAGAGCCCGACGGGACCCGTTTCGCCACAATTGCTGGCTTTCTCAAGGGTTCAGAATAGCTTTTTTTCCCCCAGATGCTATGGCATACCTGGATAATCTTTGCGAGTTTTCATATCATAAAATATATCTACAGGGAACTGAACTAAACTTCTCATGAGCTATCCTAAATATCTTTTTTCTGCTAAAATGAAAAACTAGTTATACACTCCCCAAAACACTTAGAGTGGCCCTGGCAATTCAGCCTACTCAAACCATACACGTACTCTTTTCCCTGTAGGGATTGTGAGAGTGCTGGGAGAATGAAGCTAGATATGACAGGTGTAGTGAATTATGCTCTGTGTATGAAGGGGTTCATTGACAGTAACGCGGAAGACAAAGGTGCGCGCCGACATCTGAGCGCAAGACGGAGGCGCGTGCCAAAGAAAAACACTGTTTTTAGGGGCTGCGACGGGGGGGTTTTGTTGGGGAGCCCCCCCCCCCACTTTACTTAATTCAGATCGCGGCGGCATTGTGGGGGGTTTGGGGGGATGTAACCCCCCACATTTTAGTGAAAACGTAACTTTTTCCCTAAAAGCAGGGAAAAAGTTAAGTTTTCAGTAAAATGTGGGGGGTTACAACCCTCACAACTCCCCACAATGCCCCCACAACGCGGCGCGATCTGTATAAAGTAAAGTGGGGGGGTTCCCCCCACCCCCCCTGTCATAGCCCCTAAAAACAGTCTTTTTCTTCGGTGCGCGCCTCCGCGCTGTGCTCAGTTGTCTGCTCGCGCCTTTGTCCCGGCACGCTTTTGACCTGACACCGTATGAAGGAACTCAAACTTTCTTGTTTTAATTTTATTCTCTTTTTCAGTTCATTGGAGAGTGAAGTATCTGATTGAACTGCTTTGGGTCAGCACAGGTTCACCAGATGTCCAGGAAAACCTAGACGTGTCCTCTTTTTAGAGAATTATCTGGGCGCCTGGACAGATTTCCAAAATCCAGCAGTTTGTCCAAGTTTTGGAAGGTCCTGAGCTTGGGGCCACCTCTGGAGGGCCTCCAGACGCGGCCCCGAGTTCGGGGAAGAAGACGAGGTATGTGTGTGTGTGGGAGGGGCTGGGGCAGAACTGGGAAGGCCACATGTCCTAGGTCTAGGGCAGTGGTCTCAAACTCGCGGCCCGGGGGCCACATGCGGCCCGCCAGGTACTATTTTGCGGTCCGCAGCCTGTACTAGTACTGTCTGTTCTAGTGCTGCCCGCTCTTTGCAACATCCTCTGGCTTCCCCACTGGCCTCCTGTTCTTACCTTCAAATAATTACTGCAGCCTGCAGAGAGGATTGCCAGTGCTGTAACGATCCTTGTAGGCTGCCGTCATCCTCAGCAGCATGTTCCCTCTGCCGCGATCCTGCCCCTGATGTCAGAGGAGGGGCGGGACCGTGGCAGAGGGAATGTGCTGTGGAAGCCAATGGCAGCCTGCAAGGAACACTACAGCACCAGCGATCCTCTCTGCAGGCTGTGGTAATTAGCTGAAACTAAGACCGGGAGGCCAGGGGGGGAGCTGCAAGATGCTGCAAAGAAGGGGGGAACATGCAGGCCTTCGGGGGGGGAAGATTTATAAACTATAAAGAGTTTTACCTCATGCAAAATTTTTATTTCTTTAATAAGACATGAACTATTTTTTCTGCGGCCCTCCAAGTACCTTCAAATCCAAAATATGGCCCTGCAAAGGCTTTGAGTTTGAGACCACTGGTCTAGGGTTACCAGACATCCGGATTTCCATGGTTATGTCCTCCTTTTGAGGACATGTCCGGAGGTCCGGATGGCTTTTCAAAACTCAGCACTTTGCCTGGGTTTTGAAAAGCCTCCTCACATCGCGTCAGGCAGGGAGGAAGTGCGTGAGCAGACTTCCTCCCTGCACAAGAGCAGTCAGTGGGGGCGGAGCTAAGGCAGGACTAGGGGCGGGATTAGGGCAGGGATGGGCAAAACTGGGCGGGTCTAGGGGGTCCGGATTTTCCGATTGGAAAATCTAGCAATCCTACCTAGGTCAGCAGAACTGGCAGGCATGCTCAGGTGGAAAATCTACACCTAATGCTTCCTTGGAGACAAGGCCAACCTTAGCAATTGTTCTGGAATCTCTTAAGCAGTCTCTCTCTTTCTCCGAATCTCCAGCTTGCCAGTGGCCGCAACAATTCGCCTGCACTGCTTGGGGGGCAATCCTGGAACCTTCCTTCTGCCGTGTCTCGCTCCTGCAGAAACATTCTGGACATGGCAGAGGGAAAGTTCTGGGGCTAGTGAATCGCCACTGCTACTGGTGAGCTATAGACTCAGGAACAGATGCCATTTGAAGTGTGGGGGAGGGGCAGAGAAGGAAATATGCTGGACTGTGGAGGGAGTATTCAGAGGGAGGGCCATATGCTGGACCGTGGGCAGGAGGGGTTGAGAGAGGAGTGAAATGCTAGACCCAGGGGCAAAGGGGAGGGTAACAGAGATGCTGATGCGGCTAGGTGCAGGGCTCTATTAGTGTGGGTCCTTGTGCAGCCACTCCTGTTGCCTCTTCTTAAAGTCAGCCCTATATGGAGAGCTGTGTGCTGGCAGTAAGCAAAGTTATTGGTTACAAGGAAGTAAAATATACTTCTTGAATGAACAAAGCTGTCATTGCTTTTGTATATACCGGTAAGTAAACTTTTGAGCAATACGCAGTTAGCAAGCCACTTGTTCAAGTATTGGAAGCTCACAAATTGCTATTAAAATGAATCCTTCAGGCTTCAATGCAGAGGAGGTAAAACAAGTCATGCCTTTTAGAAGGCAAGAGTTCATGATGTTGAATATGTCCTTAATTAGCGTTCCTCTTTGATAAGTGGGGCTGAGGGATACCCTGGAGACAGGTGCACAAGCCAGTTAAGGAGGGTCTATGGCTACAACACATCAAATCTCTCAGAAAGGTTCTCTGGATGCACACGGACTATTAAAGGGTTCCCTGGAGGCAGGTTTAAATGTTGGTAGTATTAGACAGGCACAATAAATTCAAAGTCAAAAACATAGCTAGGAGACTGTTAGTAATTATAATTTAAAAATCCCATATATTGGGGTCTCCAATACCGTACAAAAGGTATCCCAAAGTATCAGAGGATTTACAACTATTGGCTTCCTCTGAACATTGCTGTCTATTTGAAGCTCATACATCTTTCACACCTCATTGCAGATTGGACAAGTGTTAAAAAAAATCTTACTCCTCTATAATGTGCCTTTAATCTCCCTCAAGTTGGTCAGCAGCTTCTCTACCTCATCAGGTCTTCATAATTATGTTTTTAGCTCCTGGGCATAGGTTAATCCATGTGGAGCTGTAGCAAGCTATGTGCAGCCAGTACAGCTTCAGAGGGTGCAAGGAAAGCCATCTATTGGCTTCTCTTACATTGGTGTCACCAAAGAAGACGGGGCAGGAGCATACCACATTAAACCGTGTCCGTCAAGGTGATCAATGCCTCTGCCATCTTTCCCGGTACTGAGGTCAGACTCACCAGTCTGTAGTTTCCCGGATCTCCCCTCGAACCTTTTTTGAAGATCGGCGTAACATTCGCCAGCTTCCAGTCTTCCGGAATCTTTCCCGATTTGATCGACAGATTGGCTATTTGTTGAAGCAGTTTAGCTATAGTCCCTTTCAGTTTCTTGATGACCCTCAGATTCATTCAACTGTTATCTTGAAAGTATAATTCTCAACACCTTCAATGACCCCTCACTTCCAAAAGTATATACACATAAACCCTCAGAAGTACCACTTAATACTCAAAAGTTTCATTGTATTAGGCTTTATGTACTACTTCCTCATTCAGTGGTCGGTTACAACGGTGATAAGCTGAATAATGGGATACGAGCCTTGAGAAAACCCTTCGGGTGAAGCATGTTGGCGATATAATCCCTGAAAATAAGACCACAAGTATAAGCTAAGTACTTAAACATCTACATTCATTTACGGCGGTTAAGCAAATAAATTAAAATTTGACAGGAGTTGTAAGACCCAGTGAGGAAGTAGTACATAAAGCCTAATACAATGAAACTTTTGAGTATTAGGTGGTACTTCTGAGGGTTTATGTGTATATACTTTTGGAAGTGAGGGGTCATTGAAGGTGTGGAGAATTATACACTTTCAAGATAACAGTTGAATATGTTCTTATGTTCATTCTCATCTGGGAAAAAATATGAACAAAACAGTTGATAAAAGCAATGATAAGGGACCATTTGGAGTCTCACCTACCATCTTTAAAAAGGACTGTTTTCTATTATAGATGGCGATGAGCTCATAGAGCTGTAGAAAAATTGTAGTCCAAATATTAAGGAATATGGATGGTGAAGCACCAGTGCCAGCTGCCTGTCCTTAGCATGACTGGACAGGTTTCACATTTTACAAAACCAATTAAATTTATTGGCTGGCAGTCAATTTGTTCCCAATAGGTTTTCAGATCACAATATGGTATTCTTTCATGTTACTTTACCTGCCATATGCTATCAGTGTAACAGACCACCCTCAACATATGGTTTTCACTTAATTTTACTTGAAATATTATGATGAATCACTCAAATCTTGTACTATTTCAAGTATTCCATATAGTATATAAGGACCTCAGATCTTGAATTATTTCCCACACTCATTCATTTTACATTCTTCAGGATCTCAGCGGCACTACTCACCGCTCTAAATATCTCATTGTGATTAAGCTTTATGTGCCTTATCGTCATAGATCCACCATTATATATTAGTTTTATACAATTTTTCTTTTTAAATATATCATTGCACACCATACCCAATACCGCTTCATTGCCAACCCTTTCTCACGCACCCTAAATACTGCACTAATAAGCACACATCCTCCCCAACTGCTTTGGGAAACTGTTATTGGACCCATTTTCAATTTTCCGCTCCGAGCCCATTCAACCACAATCACACTGTGCAGGGCAGGAGCGATGTTTTAAATCGCAAGCCTCGCCCCGCACTGCTTTCTGATTGGCTGCCGTTGCAAGAACTGACGGTAGCCAATCAGGAAGTGGTGTGAGGTGAGGCTTGAGATCTCAAACATTGCTCCTGCCCTGCACAGTGTGGTTGGAGGAGGCAGCCATCCAGGAGATATGTACCGGCAGGGAGGATGGCGAGGGAGGTATTTAAGAAGGGGGAGATGAATAGGCCACCCCAATGTACAGTATAGACCAATTTAGGTTTAAAAACTCTTAGCTAAGCCACAGCTAGTAACATGGGGTGGTTTATCTAAGAGTTTTTAAACCTAAATCGGCATTTCCTGCAGCCTATATATGGAGGCAGCCTATACATAGGGAAATACGGTACTAGTAAAGAAGAACCATTTTTTTAAAAATGTATTTATTTAGTTTTATAATCCCATCCTCCCAGGAAAGCTCAGAATGGGTTACAAGTTTACATACACAACAAAGCATGGTAAAACCATAATATGACAAACATGGTATGGTGTGGCATAGCATAACAAGCATTGTATGACAAAACATAGGATGACAACTTAGTATGGCAAACATAGTCTTATATATATATACAAGTGTCAGCATAACATGATAAACATAGTATTATAAGTTTGACACCCTCTCCAACCACCACCACCACCACCACCACCCAAGGCAATTTTAGCTGCTAGGAATCTTACTGTCATCAGCCTGATGCCAGCTCTAGATCTCAAATATCTCCCACCGATCACCTAAAGATGAATAAAAAAATTTTAATTAAAATTGTCACACCTGATTCTCCTCCCCCCTTCTTCCCCCTTCCCCCCAAACAAACACAGAAACATAGAAATATGATGGCAGATAAAGGCCAAATGGCCCATCTAGTCTGCCTATCCAAGTAACCACTATCTCTTCCTCTCTCTAAAAGATCCCACACTTTTTTGAATTCAGACACAGTCTCTGTCTCCACCACCTCTTCCGGGAGACTGTTCCACCTATCTACCACTCTTTCTGTAAATAAGTATTTCCTTAGATTACTCCTGAGCTTAACTTCATCCTATGCCCTTTCATTCCAGAACATCCTTTCAAAGGAAAAGACTCGATTCATGCACATTTATATCACATAGGTATTTAAACGTCTCGATCATATCTCCCCTCATCCACCTTTCCTCCAAAGTATACAGATTGAGATCTTTAAGTCTGTCCCCATACACCTTATGACGAAGATCACAAACCATTTTAGGAGCCTTCCTCTGGACCGACTCCATCATTTTTTTATATCTTTTTGAAGGTGAAGCCTCCAGAATTGTACACAGTATTCTAAATGAGTCTCACCAGTCTTATACAGGGGCATCAATACCTCCTTTTTCCTACTAGCCATACCTCTTCCTATGCAACCGAGCAACCTTCTAGCTTTCGCCGTCACCTTTTCAACCTGTTTGACCACCTTAAGATCATCACATACAATCACACCCAAGTCCCGCTCTTCTGTCGTGCACATAGGTTCTTCGCCCCTAAACTGTACCGTTCCTTTGGGTTTTTTGCAGCCCAAATGCATGACTTAGCATTAAATTTTAGCTGCCAATTTTCAGACCATTCTTCAAGCTTTGCTAGGTCTTTCTTCATGTTATTCATATCATCCGTCGTCTTACTTTCCTGGGGCTGCAGCTTGTCTCTCTCTTTCCACTGCAATTTGGAAGTCACAATCACTGAATCGGGTTCCAACAAAAGTGCAGAACAGTTTCAAGGCTCACAGCTAAAAACTAGAACCCTCCAATCCAAAAATATCACGGGTCAAAGAATGAATTGAGGCCCAGGGCCTGGGAGCTCATCCTGCATAGGCCTGCACTTCAGCACAGCATCATGTCCCCCCTCCCCCCTTTCCCTGTTATAAATATATTAAAATGGAAAGTGGAGAAGAGTAGTCTTAAACAAATGAATCTTTCATATCCTTAGATTAATGTTAGGCCAGGAAGTTCAAATTAAATTATTTTGTCAATATAATACAGAGCAGGTGACAGAGAGCCTAAATCAAAGCATGAAGGATCTGGAGGGGAAAATAACTGAAACAAAAAAAAAAATAAAAAATCTCTTGGAAAAAAAAGTTCAGTTCTGGCTGTCTGAGAACCATAAATACAAGAAAGAGTGGTTAATAAAGTTGTGAGACAGAAAGGTTCAGAGTATACTAGTGAGAGCTTGATCTTGAGGACTGAATAAGATGCAAATGTTTTACTCAAGAGTAGAGAATGACACAGGATCTATTTTTATCCCTGTCCCATCTCCATGAGCTCTGTCCCTGTCTCTGCTCTATCCCTGTAAGCTCTGTCCTTTTCTGCACACGCTTGGGTTTGAGGCTTGTGCAGATGAGAATTGAGCTTGCAGGGATGGGGCAGGGACATGGATGGACTTCTCATGGATGGGACAGGGATGGAAATACATAGATCCCGTGGGGACAAATTTGTCCCCATGTCATTCTCCACTTAAGAGTTGTATGCAGATGCTGCTGTGAATAACTGTAGCTTAGCAGTATTCTTGACGATTTCATCAGAGGAAGCAAAGATTTTCTCACCCTTGGTGAGCTATCAAATTATGTTCAAAGACTGATCAAAAAATACCAGCTATTGAAAGATTACCACTAGTTTTATAAACGCTTCTGGCTAGTGCTGGACAGAATCTTTTCTGTGTGTCTGAAGAAGTCATTCAAGAAAAAAAGAATATAAGATTACCATACTGTGGCAGACCAAAGATCCATCAAGCCCAATCCATGTCATAAGTACCTGGCAGGATCCCAAACAAAATATACATTTCAGGTTACTTACACTCAGAGATAAGCAGTGGCTTTTCCCAGATCTACTTCAATAATGATTTACGGATGTTTCCTCCAGGGATGTGTTCAAAGCATTTGTAAACCAAGCTACAGTAAAGGGAAATGAGACTCTATACTAAAATAGCATGATGTGGTATATGTAATAACCCATCTTAACAATAATTCATGTTGATATCTGCCCCCACCCCCATGCTTTTACTATAGTTGCCATTAAGCTGTCAGAGCTGTGGAACAGCATTTTAGAAAGGATGTCCAACTCGGAAAATGGACATCCAAATCAGAACTTCATAGTTTATTAAAATTTGATAAAACGCTTCTCCTGGAATACAAAGCGTTGTACATTAAAAATTTAAATATAACAAACAACAAATAGTAGACATAGACCATCCACGACTGACATATTTGGTTGGGGTTGTGATAGGAGAACAATAGGAAAAAAAAATGGAGGAACTACAATTTATTAAGAAAAAGCACATTAAAGGGAGGTACAGTACGGAAGATGTGACAGGTTAAGTGATAATAAAGTAAATATATACTGTATATGTGATAAATCAATTGTAGGCATCTTTAAAAAGAAAGCATTTTAAACTACTTTTGAATTGTTCAGCTCTGAGGTGTAAGGGAAGAGAATTCCAAATTGAAGGGGCAGTAACTGAGAAAATAAGACTACGATGGGTACCAATTATTTTTAATGATGGGACATTTAGAGAGTGTTGTGAGGCTGATATTAAGGTTCGGGAGGGGGGTCATATGGAATCAGTAGTCTATCTATAAATGCAGGAGCATTAGTCTGTAAAGTTTTGAAGGTTAGAAGAGCAATTTTATAAGTAATCCGGTGTGGAATAGGCAACCAATGAGCTTTCTTTAACAAAGGGGTGACATAAAAATCCACTTGTATACTGCCATACCTCTCAGTTCTAGGCGGTTTACAAAAATTAAAAGAAAAAGCTATACAAGCATAAAGGATAATAAATTCATTTATAAACTTTGTCAAACAAGTATTTGAAGTATCTGAGTTTACCCCTCTGACCCACCTTCTGCGCTCCAACTCCATCTTCACCTACTCCTCCCTGCAAGGAAAACCCAAGAAAGCTTACGTAACAAAACTACTATCCTATCAAGCAGCTCACTACAGCGGAGAATTACTCCCCATTCTAAGGTCTTCTTCTTCATACATGCATTTCAGACGAAGACTAAAAACATACTTGTTCAATTAATTCCTAGTAGATCACTAAACCCTGTGCCCTCTTCGCATGTCTCTCACTCTCCTCAAGACTAAGAAAAAGCTCTAGGTATGGACTCTTTCTACTCTTACAACCTTCCCTCCCATCTCTCTCACCCTTTCAGGTCTCCATATCTATACCTGTACCGAGAATCTACCTCTGTTCACTTCTTGAGTTCTCCTTGTATTTCCCTACTTCTATTGTATCCGATTCTGACCTTACTATGGTCCTATGTTACTTGTACTTGTAATTGTAATTGTATCCTCACCTCTTATGTATGATTTTTCAGTTAATTCCTGTCAACCAGATCGAACTTCACGGTGTATTGCAGTATACAAATAAAATTTTATGTTATAAAATGGACCGCCATCTCAAATGTGGCTTTAAAAATGTTAGGTTTTGCTAGACTTTATGACCATGTTACCCCTTTATTAAGGCAAATCCATTGGTTACCAATTAAATATTGACCAATATTTAAGATCTTATGCCTAGCTCGTAAAGTGTCATGGGAATACCAACCTTCCTATTTGAATAGTTGGACTAGTCTTTATACTCCTACTAGATGCTTGAGATCTCTCCAGGATTATAGCTTGTCTACTCTACATCTACCAGTGGCTCACTGGAGTACAACCAAGGAGAAAGCATATTTTTGATTAGCACAGGCTCTCTGGAATAAATTGCCACATGAAATTTGTAGAGAGCCAAATTATAAGAAATTGAAATCAATGTTGAGATGCCATTTATTTAAGCAAGACTTCAAAGTTTAGACAAGTTAGCATGCCTTCTAAAGCCTCTACAGACATGGAAGGATCGAAGTATACGCTATGCAGGCAAACTGGGAAAATCCTCTATAGACATGGAAGGATCGAAGTATTCGCTATGCAGGCAAACTGGGAAAATCCCTTCTCTTCAGAATCACAGGTCTTTGGAACGACCTTACTACCCCGCTGCGGAACCTGGGCTCCCTCCAATTATTCCGCAAGCAACTGAAAACCTGGCTTTTCACTAAAATGTAATTCTATCCCCCCTTACTCTTCTCTTTTATATATGTTCATGTAAACCTTTTATTTTCCTTCTCTTCCTATATTTTAAGTTCTTGTAAACCGTGCCGAGCTCCACAACATCCGTGGAGATGATGCAGTATATAAACTTAAAGTTTAGTTTAGTTAGTGTGCACAAATGGCAAACTAACATAAAGGCCCTGATTCTATAAAAGGCACCTAGAATTAGATCGATACACCTAGCTAATTTTTTTAATTGGATTAATTGACACTGATAATTGAAAGCGTCATTAAAAACCAATTTAACAATAATCAAGAAATGAATTTGCCAGTAGGTGCCTAACTTGGTAGGCGCCTATCACGTCAAGATAGGTGTCTACACTGAGGCGCCTACCGGCACCTACACAGCAAGTAGTCATGGTTAGGAGGTGGATTCGAGGTGGAGTTTGGTTGTGGATTGAATTAGGCGCTAAGTAGGCACCTACATTAGGTGCACTCATTTAGGCCAAGAAAACCCTGGCCTAAATGGCAGTGCGCCTAAGGATTTAATGCCTATCAGTACCTAAGACTGCTTAGGTGTCTCTAGGTTAGGGTTACCAGATGTCCAGGGAAACCTAGACATGTCTTCTTTTTAGAGGACTTTCCAGGTGCCCAGAGGGATTTCCAAAACCCGACAGTTTGGGTTTCGGAATTCCCCGAGCTTAGGGCCATATCTGGAGGCCCTCTGTGTATGAGCAGACATTGATGTGATGACATCATATGCATGCATGTGACATCATTGTGTTGATATCCGCACACGTGTCGAGGCCCTCAGACGCAGCCCCGAGCTCAGGAAAGGAAACCAGAGGTTTATATGGGGAGCAGGGCTAGGGGTGGAAGAGGGCGAAGCTGGGGGCAGAATGGGGCAGGGCCAGTTGTCCTCTATTTTAAAAACCTTACTCAAGGTGCAGTTCTATAAACATTGCCTAGCGGTTGTTTGACAACTACCTAGGAGTTAGACACTGTTTATAGAATCGGTTCATAGTCAGTGGCGCGCAAGACGCCAGCGCGCTGACAATTTGGCGCAAGACAGAAGCACGCGGGGGAAAAAGTAATTTTTAAAGAGCTCCGACGGGGGGTTTGGGGTGGAAACCCCCCCACTTTATTGGTTAGTGTTCGTGCTGCTATTGGAGGGGGGTTCGGGGGGTTGGAAACCTCCATTATAGCAAAAATTGAACTTTTTCTGATTTTTTTCAGGAAAAGTTCCGTTTTCTCTATAATGTGAGGGGTTTCACCCCTCCCCCACCCCTCCCGCAACGGCAGCGCAAACACTAACCAATAAAGTGGGGGGGTTGCCACCCCAAACCCCCAGTCGGAGCTCTTTAAAGATTACTTTTTCCCCCGTGCGCTTCTGTCTTGCGCCAAATTGTCAGCGCGCTGGAGTCTGGCACGCGATTATCCCGTCACAATAAAATCAGGGCCAAAATGCTTTAACGCATCCTACATCAGTTCATTTTTCCCACTTTAAGTACACATTAGCACTTAATACAATTTAGTAAAAGGGCCCCTTAATTTCATTATAGAATGACTCTCTTAGGTCCTCCTCCCTTACTTTAAAAGGAATTCAGAAAATGTTACTAACTGGTTAAAACAACCTGCGAGTATTTTGAATTTGCTTGTGCTAGAGGGTAATCTGGGGCTGATTGATGCTGCAAGCAGAACAGCAGCTTTCAGGCTTCAGTCCCTCCAGAGATTACTGCTCTTTGAGGAGTCGGTCATTTCAAGACAAAATTTTGACTTTTCTGTCAAAAGCCTATGATGGAGAGCTGCTCTGGACTGATAGAGAAAAAGTGGACGAGGCTGGCCTGACTGACCTGACTGACGTTTACAAATCTGTTTAAAATGCCTGGAGATTGCTGAAAGTTGAAAAAGAGGATAGGCAATTAAAGTTTCCAGCACAGTTTGAGAAATCCCCTTTTCCACAACCTTGCTCTGAGTTGAAGTCTGGCTTCATTATTCATTGCTGTCAGAATAATGAAAAATTCATCATCTGGTGGATTACAATCATTTCAGGTGGTTGTCAGAGGATTCATTATTTGCTGTATTATATATTCAATGTATTAGTCATATTAAAAAGCGTGTTTGATATTAAATCAGCTCTTCCTGATGAATGTTTGAGTTAGCAATGTATTTTTCAGAGGAACTTACTCCTGACAAAATCTTCGCTTTCTCCTCTCTGAGCATCATCCAGAACAGAACCCGTTTATTCATTTTCAAAAATACAGTAAAACCTTGGATTGCAAGTAACTTAGTTTGCAAGTGTTTTGCAAGACAAGCAAAACATTTGATTAAATTTTAACTTGATATACAAGCAATGTCTTGCAATACAAGTTACGTACAGTATACACACATCACAACTGAGCCGATGGTTCTTCTCTCTCTGATGCTGCAAGAGTGTAGTGACTGTTCTAAACGAGCAAAGTCTTCAAATAAGAGTACATGCAGTATACACGCGTCACTTCATCACAACTGAGCCGATGGTTCTTCTTTCTCTGACGCTACAGGAGTGTAGTGACTGTTCTAAACGAGCAAAGTCTTCAAATAAGAGTACATGCAGTATACACGCGTCACTTCATCACAACTGAGCCGATGGTTCTTCTTTCTCTGACGCTACAGGAGTGTAGTGACTGTTCTAAACGAGCAAAGTCTTCAAATAAGAGTACATGCAGTATACACGCGTCACTTCATCACAACTGAGCCGATGGTTCTTCTTTCTCTGACGCTACAGGAGTGTAGTGACTGTTCTAAACGAGCGAGGCCTTG
This sequence comes from Geotrypetes seraphini, assembly GCF_902459505.1. Taxonomy (NCBI): domain Eukaryota; kingdom Metazoa; phylum Chordata; class Amphibia; order Gymnophiona; family Dermophiidae; genus Geotrypetes; species Geotrypetes seraphini. The sequence goes on from NC_047089.1 coordinate 39,230,719, forward strand.
CAATACAAGTACGTATAGCATTTTGTATTAAAGTTTTAGGGTTGTGGAACGAATCATCTGAGTTTCCATTATTTCCTATGGAGAAATTTGCTTTGATAGATGAGTGCTTTGGATTACAAGCACTCACACTAAAGATGGCACTATTTAAATCTGTTTCATTTATGGTTGGGAATCATATAACACAACTCTCCAATGCTTTACCCAACCTCCAAAATATCCAGCGTTCCCCTCCGTAGAATTACAAATTGTAAAACATACTCTCATATATTTCAAATGTAACAAAATGTGGCCTCAGGTACACCTCCTCCACCCTTAGTAGTGTTCAATATCGTTGGGAATACTAGTGTTTTCATTCCTCATTGGCTCACATTCTTTTTTTGCAATTATTTAAGTAAACTTTTTTTAAAATTTTTTAATTTTTTTATCCACCGTGCTCTTTTTAGAAATTTCCTTGAGATTATTCTATTTAAAAATGTTCAAATAAGTTATATACTTAGCTTATCATGCTACTGGGTTACATGATCTGACATGTTTGCAACAACTTGCTTTATCAAGGATCCCCCAGAGCAAAAAACTTTGAGTAAGATGGTGGACACAATGGCTCTGGGGGATCCTTGATAAAGCAAATTGTTGCAAAACATGTTGGATCATGTAACCCAGTAGAATGATAACCTAATTATATAACTTATTTGAACATTTTTAAATAGAATAATCTCAAGGAAACTTCTAAAAAGAGCACGGTGGATAAAAAAGTTTAAAATTTTTTTTAAAAGTTTACTTAAATAATTGCAAAAAAAGAATGTGAGCCAATGAGGAATGAAAACACCGGTATTCCCACCAATATTGAACACTACTAAGGATGGAGGAGGTGTACCTGAGGCCACATTTTGTTACATTTGAAATATATGAGAGTATATTTAACAATTTGTAATTCTACGGAGGGGAACGCTGGATATTTTGGAGGTTGGGTAAAGCATTGGAGAGTTGGATTACAAGCATGCATCTGGAACGAATTATGCTCGCAAACCATAGTTTTACTGTATATGTACAAAAATATATACACACGTGTTGTAAAAGTTAGATTTTTATCAACAGCTCAAGAGTGTCCTACATACCATTTGAAGAGTTGAATTAGAACAGCTATGTTTATCAAGCTTGCTTCAGAACACCGTATAAACCTCGTATGTTGAATTTTAAACATACCACAAGTAAATAATGATTGTTGCAACTAAGTGAGCATTTATAAGGAATAATCAAATAATAATAAAAAGATTACCACCCTTTCTGTAAAAAAAAGTATAGCCAGGTACAAAGCCAGTAGTGGTCAGCAAAACACTGAATGCCACAGGGTCAGTGGCATAGCGAGGGTAAATTACGCCCCTTCCCTGCCCTCTTCTTCAGACCCCACTCCTTCCTGACTGCTCCCCCTGCCCTGCACATGCACCCCTTTCCCTTCCCCCATACCTTTTTAATTTTCCAGGCGACAGCATCAGCACAAATTGGCTGCCTATGTCTTGTCAGCTATCCCTTTGATGTCACTTCCTAGGCATGGAGACTGGAAGTGATGTCGGAGAGAGGCATAAGAACATAAGAATAGCCTCACTGGGTCAGACCAATGGTCTATCCAGCCCAGTAGCCCGTTTCCATGGTGGCCAATCCAGGTTACTGGTACCTGACCAAAACCCAAGGTGTAGCAAAATTCTATGCTACCGGTCCAGGGCAAGCCATGTCTTTCTCAATAACAGACTATGGAGGAATAATATAAGCCCTTGCACGGAAATTGATGATTCTTGATGTTAAAAAGACATATATCAGGAAATTAGGCAAGCCTTTTGGTAAACAGGACGTCACGCTTAATATGACTCAGAAAAGTATAAATGTTAACCAATCAATGAACTGATAAGAGAAATGACAATTATGAATAGCCAATAGAAATTAGGAACGTAATATGTACTAACGTGGTCTCAAGATGTCTAGAATGTATAAAAAGACAGTCTATTGAGGACTTAATCAGGACAAACACCCAGGTACACCCAAGCTGGCTTGACGTATATATGTTCTGTTGACTCAATTGGCTGAAAGACTTGTTTCTATAAGCTGTTATTGATTATTAATAAAATATATATTACTTATACCAGCACATTGAGTTGTCGTGAGGTCATTGGTGAAGGCCTAATAACAGGTGGTCTTCAACTTGAAATAAAGCTTTTTACTTTGCAGTTCCAAACTTATGGAACCATAAGCCACGAGAGTTAAGATTAGAGGCAAATTTAAAATCTTTCAAAATTATGTTAAAAAAACAGTTTTTTTTTAAGAAGCATTCTGGTGAAATTTCAAAGCTCAATGGTATTTTTATGATTTTATTTAGGGGTGAATGCTTTTTAGTATGGTTGTTGTATGTATGGTTAGATTTATCCTCCTCAACAAAGGAGTTTTTTTGTTTTTCTTTAAGAGTGAATGTTTCTTAGTATGTTTGCTGTTTGTATGGGCCAGGTCTATTCTATCTAATACCGGGACTTAGTAAAAGAGGGCCTATACTATTCTTGACTTGCTATGACCTTTAAAAAATAATGAATAGCAAGATAAGCAATGCACATTAACATAATCTTTGATCCTCAAAAGAATTTTATTGTATATTTGAAGATTAGTTCATAAGAAGCATGGATACTAACTGAAGTCATTTCAAACTCCTAATTTCCATCCCTGCCGATAACACACAGAAGCATTAAAATGCTTCAGGAATAATTGTAAGATGGAGACTGTAGTAAGAAATACACCAGAGCACTTTGGACAGCTGTAAGCAGAAGGCAAATATTTTGGCTCTCTTTTTTTCCCCCTCCTTGATTATTCCATCTGCTTCTTTTTTGAGTACTTGTTGTACTGACAAGTACAGATTGATCCAGTGTTGGTATTATTGCAGCATCTGTGCGGATTTATATTTCTGAATATATAAACCTGAGAAAAGGAAGAAGAAATCCTTTGTTAGACAAAAGTCTTCTTCGCTGCTTGATCCATATTTTCAACTGTGACTTTGTTTTTGCTTCAGAGAAAAATTTTCCTCAAAAGACATTTCATCCTCCTTTTCATTTAGATCAATCCCGAAAAGCTTATACCGGGGTGTTCTTTGAAGTGTTTATTCAACTCCTAGTATAAAGCAGTTTGAGTTTTACAACCAACTGGTCCTGCAACACTTTGGGGCCCTTTTACAAAGGCTGATTGAAAAGTAATGAGACCATTTGTGGGTTGTTGTGTTTTTTTTTAACTAAGAATCAGATACTCTACGGGATCTGAACATTTTTCTTTTTCAAAGTAACGTCTTTCACATTCAATACATTTTTTATTTTGGCAGCATTTCAAAAACAATTCAAATACTTCAATAAACTGTTTTGCGACATCGCTTTTAGTGCTGAGGCGGTGGCGTTTTTCACTTCATCATCTGAAGAGAACTTATTTCCGTGCAGTTCCGTACGCTTGCCGCAGCATTTCAAGAGTTTCATTAACGCTCTTTCCAAGTTTAACACAAAATTCAATCACACACCTCTGCCATGATGAAATGCACAAACTTCTTCCTCTCGCTGTGACCCAACAATGAAGACTACGGCAATCCAGCTGCAGGTTCAGAAACGTCAATGTATGAAACTTCACAAGACCCAGCACAATGTTGCCACGTCTACTTCTTGGAAAGAAAAACAGAGGTAGTCTCGTTACTTTGCAATCAGCCCTCATACTAAAGTTTAGCACACATTAACACCGTCTCCGTGACATTCACATCAGAAATACTGCCGTCAGCTGGTTTGCTTCTTTTTTTTGATAGGCAGATCCTTTTCAGTGTTTACTATCAGCTCCTCTTATCAGCATCAACCACTTTCTAGTGGATCCCAAAGGGCTCGGTGCTCATGCCCCTACTATTCAATATTTTTCTAAGTCCCCTAGCATTACTAAATCAGGAATTAGGTTTTTCAGCCTACGAAGTCCTTTTTTAGAGTTCATTATATCAATCTTCTTATCTCTAATGTCTCAACTTTTCAATCTGCATTACTCGGGATCTCTCAATGGCTCTTAGATCATCTTCTTGTGCTCAATCACACTAAAACAGTTGGTTGCTGGACTACTGGTCACCTTTTTACTCTGACTATAATATCATCTTTTTGTGGCTCTCCCTTAACATCAGTTCATAGCTTTAAATATCTTGGAATTATCATTGATAGTGAACTTTCTTTCCAATCAGAGGTAAACACTTTAGTTAAATCCTGCTTCTATACTCCCAGATAATTCCAATCATTCGCTCATTTCTGGATCACTCAGCTCAAGTTAACAATATTATTTGCTTTGGTCATTTCAAAACTTGACTACTGCAACATTGTCTATGCCGGGCTAACCCAGCTACTTCTTCAAATACTTCAATCTGTACAGAATTTAGCGATCAGAATCCTCTCAAGCCAGTCGTTTTGCTCACGCTTCCTCGATCCTGAAGCTATATCACTGGCTTCCAATTGCTCAAATGAGGATAAGGTGCAAAGGCCACGATTCTAGTAATGGCACTCTAAATTAGGTGGCAGTAGGCGTCCTATTGCCACCTAACTTAATTGTTTTAATTGGTGATAAACAGCGCAATAATTGGCCGCATTGTTTAAAACCAATTTTTAAAAGTGGCGACGCCCAAAATGGCTATCATTCTCTCATCTATGGAGGCATTGTACGATGCCTAATGCCACTGTAGGCATGGCTAATGCTGGAAGTATCTTTAAGCATCGTAAAGCGCCTTTTGTAGCCATGATTATCATGAAAGGTAGGGCCGGAAATGTACGTCTTTTAAACCCTAGCCTATATTTCTGGCACCTACCTTTCACGAAGCTGCGATTGTGTGATGGACATGTGATTGGCGGCCATTTTTATAGGCGCCCACAAACAACGGCACTGCTTACAAAATCCAGCCCAAAGTGCTTACTTTAGCCCACAATATTCTGTACGCTAACACTCCCTTATATCTTTCCTTGCATATTGTTCCTTATAGTCCCTCTTGTGCTCTTTTTAATGACTGCCTCCTCCATCTTTCTCCTCATCCTCCACTCATTTGGAATCCACCCGGTCATCTGCATTTTTTTTTCTCACTTAGAACCTTCCCTTTGAAACACATTACCAAAACCAAAAGATTTTCTGTTTAGAAATATCTTACCCAAAATTTAAAACTGGTTTAAATATCATGTAACTGGCAACCGATAGAAGAATATTTAGCATCAGATAAAACCCATTGATGAAACAGAGAAAAGTACCTCCTTCTTGTTTAAAGCTGTCAAAGTATCCTTCCCCCCTCTTCTGCTAAGCCCTGTGTTGCTGTATAATCGAGTATATTTCATATTCCTATACGCTCAAAGGAAAACAAATAATAAGTGCAGGCTAATCAAACACTGAGTTGTTCAATCATAGTCACTGAAAGGCATACCACCTCAAACCTGGAAACTTAAGAGGAAGAAGAAAAGCCTCAAAATAGTGTAGCAGCATAGCACTATCAAACATACATTTCAGTCTGAGAAAAAGCTGTGGTAGGGGGTGCTATGGTCCTGGGGAAAGAGCAAAGGAGCTACTCTTAAGGTCAATGGAGGTTGCCTTGCAATGAAGAACTGTGCAATCGCAAACGAGGAAGGAGTGGTGCAGTGGTTAGAGCTACAGCCTTAGCCCCCTGAGGTTGTGGGTTCAAACCCTGCACTGCTCCTTGTGACCCTAGGCAAGTTACTCAATTCTCCATTGCCCCAGGTACATTAGATAGATTGAAGGCCCACCGGGACAGAGAGGGAAAATGCTTGAGTACCTGATTGTGAAACCATTTAGATAAACTTGATAGGCAGTATATAAATACCTAATAAATAAATGATTTTGAAGTCATTCAGGATCTCTGACTTAAAGGGGAAATAAAGCTAAAAATGGACTCATTTCTTGCATGTTTTCATTTGTTTCAAAATGAATGCACATCCCTACCAGTTAGCACTTGGGATTTTACAGAAGTGTCCTATGAGCCCTTACAGGTGGAGGTCTGCATAACATGTTATTTTCCCTTAGCCCATGAAATCCTAATACGCATATAATTCTTCCTTCTGTCATCCAGGTACATGCCAATTATAGTGCATGCAAGTTAACATGCCCAAATGCTGGGGAGTCATCTTAATGTGCACCTAGAAAATTCTATAAAGGGCACCTTTATTTAGGTTGCTAGAAGACACTTAATGGGAAGTTATTGCATAAGGAAAAATAGGCACCTACTGTACTTCATAGAATACTAGCTTAACAGATGAAATTTGTGCCTATATTTTAGGCACAATCACTTAGCTAACGGTAGATATGTGGGAAGCCACTTTTTGCCCTGGATTGGTAGCAATGGAATGTTGCTACTCTTTGGGATTCTAGAATCTTATTACTCTCTGGGATTCCGGAATCTAGCTATTCTTGTTATTCTTGAGATTCTGTATGGAATGTTGCTACTCTTTGGGTTTTGGCCAGGTACCAGTGACCTGGATTGGCCACCGTGAGAACAGGCTACTGAGCTTGAAGGACCATCGGTCTGACCCAGTAAGGCTATTCTTATGTTCTTATGTTCATAGAGATGGTATAAATGTTTACACTTAGGGCTCCTTTTACTACACCCACGCTAAACTTCTAGAACTAATGCTAGCTCAATGCTGCTGTTAAGGTCTAGCACGTGCGGCAATTCAGCGCGTGCTATTCCACGCGTTAAAGCCCTAACGCACCTTTGTAAAAGGAGCCCTTAGATTCCTCAAAAAATATGCATAAATTATAGTAATTGTGTGCTCCGGCCATGCTCCACCTAGACTCTACCCATGTGTACACCAAATTATGTGCCATCACAAATGGGCTTCATTTTATAGAACAGCGTGAAGCCAGAATATTAGCTTTTAGGAATATTTGTGGAGACATTTACATACGTTCTTAGCACCTACATGATGGTACCCTCTTTAAGACCTAAGTGGATAGAGTACGCCAGCTTTGATGCCTTCAAAACGACCCTAATTCGCATACTATTGTGCAGGCGTAGGCCTTAAGGTGTCATCATTGTGCGATGACTGGAACCTGCAGAGGTCGTGCGTGCTACCTTCACAGAATCTCCAACCTCCGTTGTCACAGTGAGCAGGAACCTGGCCTAGAAAATGGGGGGGAAAGGTGATTGGGACTTGTATACCGCCTTTTTCGTAGTTTTATAACCACACTCAAAGCGGTTTACATAGAGGGACTTCAAGCGTTTCCCCTATCTGGGCTCACAATCTATCTAACGTACCTGGGGCAGTGGATTTATAAATTAATTATTAATATATCAATTTAATGTGCACTAAATGCTAAGGCGCCCATTATATTCTGCGGGTGCCCGAATGTTTAGCGCACGCTAAATCAGTTAGCGCGCCTTAGTAAAAGGACCCTTAAGTGGCATGCCCAGGCTCACAGGGAACAGTGTGGGCTTTGAACATCACAGTGAATCACATGACAGTGCACTTAGCATGGAACCTGAGTGGCTGTCTCTGGTCTGAGACTCTGATTGGCTGTCGCCTACGACATTGAAACTGACGTAGATATTTAAATCATTAGGCAGATGCCGTGGCCATCTTTGATTCCAAAGTTCTACTCGTCGGGATGGTACGCGGTGATCTGAAGAGTTAATGAGAAAGTTTTGTATACTTTTAATGTTTGGTTAAATATATGGAGAATGAATTTCTTCACCTTGGGTTTGCTTTGAACCTACAGGGGGCTGGTCTTGATAAAGCCTAAGGGCGAAACATGTTGGCCAGTCCCTTCCCAACACTAAGAAGAGAAACTCACTAAAAGTGCAAGCCGAAAATCAAAGGGATTCTTTTCCTTATCTAAGAAGTAATCGTAGCTAAAAGCACAAATATAATTTTAGTACAATCTTAAAAACATGACTAAAAATTATTAAAAACCACTAATATTTATTAAAAATAATTTTAAAAAAGCAGATCGGACGATGATTATATGCCGACAATGATGCACACAGCTATGGCTGGTGGTGGCATTTCTGATCAATCTGCTTAAAAATAAATAAAAACTGTTTTGCAAATATTAGAAGGGCTGCTTTGGTGATGGTGTTAATAAATGTAGCAGCATAAAGTTAATTCTGGCTAGTTGATTATTACTTCGACAGTGCAGAGTTGTTGGCACTGTGCCATTGGTCTAGCCCTCCTACCAATTCCCCTAAAAAAGCATTTCAATAAAAATAGAAGAAAGATAACGTAGTGAAATAATAAGAGTGTAAACAATTCTCATTAATAGTTTCTATTTTTAGTTTTCTTCCCATTGTTACATTTGATCACTATTGGCTACACAAGAGATTTTAGAAAGTATGAAAGGAGAAACATAATTTCTATAAGAATTGAACACTTGTGCCAAAAAGTTTGATAATGTGTCAGGATGTCGGTAGTGACGTTGTTGATGTGCCATCATACAAAAAAAATAAAAATAAATCTTACGCAATGGAAAAACTGTCCTAACTGTTAAATAATTCCAGTGTATAATGAGTACAATGAGCTTTTTGCAGATGTCCTGATCTGACACTGCTAATTGCTAACACAAGCACAAAGCTTCCATTTAGCAAATTAAAGTGATAAAGCATTTTATCTTCTGTCAACATTTCTAAACTCACAGTACTCCGACTTGCAAAGGAAGAAGTTGGCTATGTGTGTTTGAAAACACTAATGCTACTAGAGTTGATTACTTGCATTGCATGTCCATGTCCCAGAGAATGCGCAATCTTTGTACCTAGGGAATGGAGTGACCTGTTCAAGGTCACAAGGAGTCAGTGGGTGAAATATATAATACAAGGTATTTATTTTCCACATTTTACCAAAGGTCTAGAGCGGATTACATAAAAGTATAAGGGGGGCGGGGGAAAACAATCCCCCAAGGAAGCAATGTAATTAATAATGATAATTATAAAATCAAAAACTTTTTAAACAAGAAAGTTTTCGGTAATTTCCTAAATCTAAGGATTCAGATCTGATTTCTAACAGTAGAGAGTTCCACAGTTTAACAGCCGTGCTGAGCTCTATCTTATAAATGTGTGGTTTAGTTTAACCTGATATAGAAATGAAGCAGTAAAAAATCTATTATAATCTAACATTCTTTGTCTATGCCACAATTATACTGTGTAATTTGTGCCACTGCATATTTTGTTATGTTACCTCTGCACCATTCTTCAAATAAACTGCATAACAAGATACACCTACCTCATCCTACACACCCCTTCCTCCTTCCCCGTGCCATCTCATCACATAACTGTCTTTCTACCCCCTCACTGTCCTTATAGCACCTCTTGTTGTGCACCATCTTGAACTGAAAAGGTATGATGGAATATAAATAAAGATATTATTATTATTATTATACCAGTTCCACTTTATTTTCCATTTTTCCATAGAATAATAAAGCATTTCTTACTCTGGAGATTCTTGAGAGGAGTGGAGTGCAGTGAGCTAAGAACATGAGGAACTGGGTTCAGTTCTCACTACAGCTCTTTGTGACTCTAGCCAAGTCCACTTAGGCCCTCTTTTATAAAGCCAATTACTGCGGCAGCCCACGGCGATTGCACTGAAGCCCATTTGGAATTAATGGGCTTCGGCGTCATTGCCATGCAGCTTTGTAAAAATGGGGGGGGGGGGGAGGGTTAGACTTTGAGCCCACTCAGGACAGAAAAAGTATCTGCATAGGATAATTGTAAACCACTTTGATTGTACCACAGAAAGGCCCTATATCAAATCTCATTGCCCTTACCCTTGAGGAAGAGATACGCATGGCACATAGTTTGGGGCTATGCCATGTATAATTCTAAAAACAATAGTGCAAATTTCAAAATAACAATGTGCCTGTGCAGGCAACCAGTGACAAGAGATGGCCCATTTCCATTGTTGTTAGAAAGTAAAATTTGCAAATGTGAAAAAGATTTTTCAGTGTAACTCACAAAAAAAAAAGGTTGCAGTAGTCCAAAGAGGACGGTATGATAGCATGAATAAGTCATTTTAAATGAACAGGCAGGAAAAAAAAAATGAGTTCACCCCTGGTTTCTCTGGTCCTCTCCAATTATTAGGCTCCTCCTCTATACTGCTGGCCTCTAACTGGAGTCCCAACAATGCAAAGAAATGGTGGTAAGAAGGCTTATAAACAATGTCAAACCCAATACAGCAACATTGATTGACAGCACCAAAAGAAGAGTACAGGGAGAGAGGTTCAGGCAGCATATTGCTTTTACCTTTCAGTCCTTTTCACTATGGGAATATGTGAAGTTTCCTCTGGCGTACACAGGATTCAACATCCGCATCCATTGGTGCGAGCTCAAATTTGCGTGCACAATTTTGAGCCCCATAAATAGAATTAGGGTATATACATGTGGAGGGGCATTTTCAAAACGTACGTCTAAGTCCGATTTGGATGTATGGCACTAGACGTCCAAAGTCAGCAGTAAGAAAGTGCCTATTTTCAAAAGGCAAACCACCCTACGTCTAGAAATAATTTTGGGGAGGAAATCCTCTGTCTGGAAGTCCAGGCCATTGGGACGTCCAGACCAAAATTTCATCTAAGTCCTAAAACGCCCAGAACAAGACCAATTGGACATGGGAGGGGCCAGTCCTGTAATAGACTGGCCACCCAGACATGGCAGCAGATCATTGGAGCATCTTAGAGGACACTGCTGTCAACATCACATAAAGGATGCCAGAAAAACATCTCACCAGAACTCCTATATAGGTTACAGTGAGCCCCCCCACCCCCATAACCCATTTTACCCAACTGTCTATAATCCCAATAGCTCTTATGGCTGCAGGTGGCACTTATATGGCTGCAGAGCAGGGTTTTGAGGGGTTTTGGTGGGCTCACATTATCCACCATGAATGTAGTGGTTAGAGTGGCTTATGAGCCTGGGTTCTCCTCTCTATGGTTCACTAGCCCTCCCACCAGGCTACTTAAGACACCTATGTGGCGCTCTTCTAGGCTTTCCTATACCAGGTGCTAATGTCCTGGAGACAGATATCTATGTTTCTATTCTAAAATTTTTACCTTTCCTCATGTACCTTCCATTCATGGCTTCTTCTTTTCTTTTTTAAAATGAAAATCATTAACTTTGTAACTTTCTCCCTTTTTTCCTTATGTATTCAAGTTTGTCTATATGTTTGTCCGTCTAACCCATTTTAAGCTGTACGTCAAATTGTATGTTTATTTTATATTTTATTGTAACTCGCTTAGTAAATTATATATAAGCGATTTATCAAATTTAAATAAACTTGAACTTGAACTTGATCTTTGTGGGTGTGAGGGAATCCATGAGCACTGGGGGAGTGTGGGGTATCTTACCTTGAAGCATGCAGGGGTCATCTGATCAGTTTAGGCACCTTTGTGGCACTTAGACCCTTCTAAAACAGGCCTCGTTCCAAACATTTAAGTTCTGTCCAAGATATCTTGCAACATGTTCGATTATCACATCAAGACGTCCGTATCTAACCAGCCCTTGAGACTGCCCAAAGCCCGACCATAACATCTCGTGCTCTGAAAGGACAGAGGCTGGAACACCTTGCTAGATGTTCAGAAAGATGACTTTGATTAGCAGCACTTGGATGTCCTGGCGATTAGGACGTCCTAGTGCTGATTTAGGATGCTTTTTGTATGTCTATATCTTTTGCTTATGGGCCCTATAGTGAGAGGCACTGAGGCCCAAATTCTGTAACCAGCGCCTAAAGTTAGGCACCTATTTCGGAGGCGCCCAACTAGATAGACGCCTATCTAAATTGAATAACAAGCTCAATTAGGCTTTTTAATCAGCACTGATTGAAACATAGTCGCCTATCAAGAAAGTGCGATTCTGTAACAAGGCGCCTCTAAAAATGTAGGCGGCTTTCAGAAAAAATAGGCGCTATGCATGTTAGGCGTGGGCGTGGCTATGTGTTAGGTGCCTTCTTACCGAATCACTGCTCTTAAGCGTGCTTAAGCGCTCAGCTAGGCGCCTACCTTTTAAGTGTGCTTAGAGCTGGCTTATTTATTGGGCACCTCCAAAATAGGTGCCCAAATAGGTGCCGCTCAGCATGATTCACTAAACAGCACCCAATTTTACTTGAATCGCGCTGAACAGTGCCTATATAGGCACCTATCCTTTGGGCGCTTCTTATAGAATTTGCCCTTGAGGGCCTGATTCAATATATGTCGCCTAAAAATGTGGCGCTGACTAGTGCAGTGCTAAGCAAGATTCTATAAAAGTTAGGCGCCCGTTACAGAATCACGCTTAGCACCACCTAAGCATGCTTAGGCAGTGCTAAGCATTCCAACATTTAGGCACACCCTATTTATGCCAGGATTTTCTTGGCCTAAATGCCTGCGCCTAACTCAAACCCAGGCGCCTAACTCAAAAATGCGCCCATGGTCTACCCCCTAACCACACTCCCTTTCAACAATGTGCTTTAGGCGCCTAACTCTTGTAGCATCACATCTATCAAGTTAGGCACCTAGGCCCAAATTCTGTAACCAGCGCCTAAAGTTAGGCACCTATTTAAGAACAAGCTCAATTAGGCTTTTTAATCAGCACTGATTGAAACATAGGCGCCTATCAAGAAAGCGCGATTCTGTAACAAGGCGCCTCTAAAAATTTAGGCGGCCTTCAAAACAATAGGCGCTTTGCATTTTAGGCGTGGATGTGGCTGTTTTAGGAGCCTTCTTACAGAATCCCTGCTCTAACTTTCAATTAAGTTTAATCAGTGACAATTGAAGTGTTGTGTCCTGATTAATCGGCACCAATATAGCCTTTGGAAACAGTAAGAGCTAGTGTGTTTTCTTGCGCAGGTCCTACTGAATGGAACAAGTTACCAGTTCATATTAGGCAGGAAAAGGATATGTGTTAATCCAAGAAAATGGTGAAACGTCATTTATTTTGTAAGATGAAATATGGCTATTGATGTTTATATGTGACTTTTTTTTTTTTTGGTATAGTGGGATATTATGTAGTTCTGTGCATTTTTTATGCATATAAGGTTGTAATCTGCTTTGTTAAAGGCAGACCATAAATAATAGATAAATTACAACCTTGCCTTTTACAAAGCCGTAGCGCTGGCCGCGGCAGTAACAGCTCCTACACTCATAGAAACTCCGTGAGCATCAGAGCTGTTACTCCAGTGGCCGGCTCTAAAAAGTGCGCTATGGTTTTGTAAAGGGGGGGCACACTTTATAGAATTTGGGGGTGGGTAGGTAAATAGACAGACAGACAGTTAGTAGAGAATGGCACGGGGACCGTGGTCACTGCAGTAAATTCACAGGAATGGAGACATTTGCAACTGGTTTACCGCAGGAATGGGGACAAGACCTTTTACCGCCCCACGGGAGCAGTGAAAAGTCTTGCTTCTGTGGTTAAAAAAAAAATTGCGCCTGTGTCAGACTCGGCATCTGCTCTTGCGCCTATTTTACCTTCAAGAGCCAGCCATGCCACGATGAAGACAGAAGGAACCCAAAAACCAACGCCTGAGTCCAATGTGATTTGAAGAATAAAATTAACAGACAACAAAAAGTAGAAGAAAAAAATTTATTTTATATTTTGTGATTAGAATATTTCAGATTTGAAATATGTATCCTGCTGGAGCTGGGATTAGACATAACTGGGAACCGCAAAGCCCAGGCTGTGCTTCTGTAGCTTCCAGCTAGCTTAGGGCTCTCTCTCTGACCAGGAGGCAGTTGCCCTAGTTGCACTCCCCTAACACTATTCCTGCCATGTGTGACTGAAGTATTCTGTTAACTTGATTTTTCTATGTAGCAGCATTCTGTAGTAATTTAGTTTGTTCAGTTTTCACAATAGTGGAGGGGATATTTGTGAAAGGGAGGGGAGGCGGGTTTTGTTGATCCTTGCTCTGTATTATTTGTGTTTATATAATGGAGATTGTACAGAATATTGTCTCTTTTTATACTTTAATAAAATAAGTTCAGTATAAAATCATAACTATTCGAGGCTTGTACGGATAGGATCTGACAGTTTGCAGGGCAGGGACGGGGACCGAGCTTGAGGGGCGGGGATGGTGACTGAGCTTGCAGGGATGGGGCGGGGATAGGGTAGGAATGGTGATAAATTTTTTCCCCGTGTCATTCTCTAATACAGGGGTAGGGAACTCCGGTCCTCGAGAGCCGTATTCCAGTCGGGTTTTCAGGATTTCCCCAATGAATATGCATTGAAAGCAGTGCATGCAAATAGATCTCATGCATATTCATTGGGGAAATCCTGAAAACCCGAATGGAATACAGCTCTCGGAGGACCGGAGTTCCCTACCCCTGCTCTAATAGATAGACAGGCAGATATCTTACAGTCATCATGCCATATAATACATATATTAAACAGGTCTACTATAGCAGCCTAAAAACACTATTATTCAGCTTTTTGTTTCACTCACGCCATTCCTTAATTTTACAGAAAGTGTCAGGCTATTAAATATATTTTCAGACTGATATTATCCATATATTGGCCCACTTGTGTATATATTAGTTTCACAAACATCCTGGGTTGAACATTCTTATTATGAAACTTCAGAGATTTTTCAGTTCCAGTTCCTAGCCATTGTTTTGTGTTTGTAGAAAACACGTGAGTGCAGGAGTGTCAATGTCAGAGTTTTTTAATTAAATTAATAATTAAGTACACAGAGAATGCTATATTTGCTGAAAACAGATTATAGATTAATAAATTATAAAAAAATCTCATAAGTATAGAAAGTCACTGGCCTTTTGGTTATGCAGGTTAAGTATGATACTTAGCAGTGTCCGTGTGCAAATTTTGAAATGTTAATATTTACCTTTTTTTAATGAGTTTATATGAGAGCAAATCTGCATGGGGTGATTAACCACCTGTATTTTTGGCCTTCAGAAGGGAATATCAGCTTCTGCTGAATAATTGTCAGCTATTCATTGTATTTTAAAATACAGTGGTGCCTCGCAAAACGAACGCCTCGCACAACGAACGCTGCACACAACGAACTTCATGTCTTGATTCACACAACGAACTTCGTTTCACACAACGAACTTCGTTTCACACAACGAACTTCATTTCACACAACGAACTTTGTTTCACACAACGAAGTCGCCCGAGCTGCCGATGTATTGCATCCTTCCGCGCAGGCACTGCAGGCAGTCGTTAGTCACTGCGCTTAACTGCCCTCTCTCACTGTATACAGTCGTCCTTTTAAGATAAACTCAATATTTTTTATATATCATGGCTTCTAAAAAAAGCAGGAAGGTGATTTCTGTTGAAATGAAACGGGAAATAATTAGAAGGAGTGAATGTGGGGTAAAACAGTGTGACCTCGTCAAAGAGTTTGGCCTCAGCAAGACCACCATTTTCACCATTTTGACAAATTTATCTTTTTTTATGTCATCTTAGCATATTTTATGCTGCAGAACGAATTATTTTTTTTAACATGTATTGTTATGGGAAAACGCGTTTCACATAACAAACTTTTCACATAACAAACTTGCTCCTGGAACGAATTAAGTTCGTTGTGTGAGGCACCACTGTATTCAAAATACCGTTGGCAACAGTTCACATTGGCATTTATCTGTGGCAAAGCAGCAGAATGCCCACACTCTTCCAAAATACATTTTCTCTTGTACTTTATTCATGTTATCTACCTGGAAGAAAAAAAAAAAAAAGATCAAGTTATAGATGTTATCTTTTTATTGAACTAATTTAAAACATCTGTGTAAATCTTTTGAAAGTTATCCTCCATTCATCAGTTTGGTTAACTCAATGACCTCATGATAACAGGATAACTCTCAACAGATAAGATTTTGGTCTTTATCTGTCCTCATTTACTGTTGCTATGTTAATAACAGACATATAGAAACACGGGGCTCCTTTTACAAAGCCGCGCTAACGGTTTAATGCGTGTAATAGCACGTGCTAAACCGCTGGCCGCGCTAGCCACTACCACCTCCTCTTGAGCAGACGGTAGTTTATTGGCCAGCGCGGGGGTTAGCGTGTGATTAAAAGTCGCGGGCGCTAAAGCCGCTAACATGGCTTCGTAAAAGGAGCCCACTGAAACATCATGGCAGATAAAGGCCAAATGGCCCATCCAGTCTGCCCATCCGCAGTAACCATTATCTCTTCCTCTCTCTCTAAGAGATCCCAAGTGCCTATCCCATACTTTTTAAAATTCAGACATAGTCTCTTTCTCCACCACTTCTTCCAGGAGACTGTTTCACGCATCCACCACCCTTTCTGTAAAAAAATGTTTCCTTATTCCGGAGCCTATCACCTCTTAACTTCATCCTATGCCCTCTCATTCCAGAGCTTCCTTTCAATTGAAAGAGACTCGACTCATGCGCATTTACACTATGTAGATATTTAAACATCTCTATCATATCTCCTCTCTCCCGCCTTTCCTCCAAAGTATTGAGATCTTTAAGTCTGTCCCCCATCCGCCTTATGAAGAAGACCACGCACCATTTTAGAAGCCTTCCTCTGGACCAATTCCAGCCTTTTTATATCTTTTTGAAGATGCGATCTCCAGAATTGTACACAATATGGAGCTCAGACCAAGATAGAGGATGAAAGCAATTCAGTGCAACATCAACACAAGCACAATGTAGACAGCCACAAGAAGCAAAGGATTTGTGGAAAGGAGCAATTTATTTAGAAGACCTGACATGGGCTGTGTTTCAACAACTTGCCTGTATCAGGGATTATCCAGTAACTTCACAGTAATGCTGTCTCCAAATATTCAAACCCATATTTCTGAAGTATTTTACAGAGTTACCCATATGCCACTGCACCAACAATGCATTCAACAATTTAAAAACATGTATGGTCACTAAATACTGCAGTAATTCAATGACTAACACACAGTTGGCATCTGTTCAATTTAAATATAAAGCTTACAAAGCTGATGCTTGAAAGGTCACCTCACAAAGTCCTTTGATAGAAGCAAGGTAGAGAATGAGCAAGATTAATGGCTCTACCCATAACAGTCTGTCAGCAGAGACAATCTGCATTCTAAGAAGGACTTGTAGAGGCTGAAAGCAGAGCCATAGTGGATTGCAAATTAGTTTTTGAGAAATGCTATCCAGGATGAAATGTACATTCGGATGCTATATGTCCTCACCTTTGAAAAGGCCTTTGAAAGATTTGTATGGAAAACTACTCAGAACACATAAGTGGATACCAAAGACATTGAGGTGTTTCACGAGTTGTAATGCTGCTACCTTTTCAAAATAAAAAAATGATAAAATAAAACTGACAAAACCAGGGGTAAAACAATAAATATTAATACAATGTAAAGGTCTTTGTTTTAGGAAGCTTATTGGCAATTTGCACATAGAAATTCTGCCATTTATACATGTAAAGCAATATTCCCATGTAATTGGCAGTTTTAGAAAGGATTTATAAGACCATAGTGAATTGAAAATAACTAATATTATTATAAGCCTTTGGTTTTCACAATATGGAGGTTTTTCTGACTAATGACAACTTCAAAAGTTGTCATTGAGAAGCACTTGAAGCCTTTTCCTCCTTAACTACAATTTATGTTTCTTTAGAGAGGACTGCTCAATATATAGAGGACTTAAATTGATATTTATATTGGTTTTAGTATGGGTACAATTTACTGTACATATGAATGTCTATAGTACATGGAAATGTATGGTGGCTCCGGCTTATGTGGTACTTAAAATTACAACTTAATGGATCTAAATGGTGTGGAATAATGATCATATGTGTTATACAAAAATATATAATAAACAAGTTACATAGTGATCAAGTGACAATGTGTTATAAAGTGATTATAGTACTACGATATATGTGTGTGATATATATGTGTGTGATACAAAGTCTTTATATCATGCTATGATGTGATATTACAAACCTGTGAGGGTAAAAAAGGAAGAAGGCCATGTAAGCCATAATATGATATGAAAAAAGTAAAAAATAAGAAAGTATGAGGCATGCTAATTTTTATCCAAACCTGGATTAAGGTGACCAGGATTAAGGTTTGGATAAAAATTAGCATTTCACACATATATCGTAGCACTATGATCACTTTATAACACATTGTCACTTGATCACTATGTAATTTGTTTATTATATATTTGTGTATAACACATATGATCATTATCCCACACCATTTAGATCCATTAAGTTGTAATTTTAAGTATCAATTAATATTTATGTTTATCAGGACCTCTGAGGAAGGCGTGTTGTCCGAAACACGGACTGTGTTGGGTCCCTTGGTCGGTAATAAGGTTGTATGTTTCATTTATGTTATAATAAATAGTGCCTGCATCTTGTAGTCTGCAGTTTTAGTTTTGGTTTTGGTTTTTTTGCTTGCTGCTTGTTTTACTGCAGTTTTTCTTGGATTTTTCTTTTGTTCTTTGCTTTCCGGCTTATGTGGATCACAAAACAACATGTGCATTCCTCATTTCAGAAAATTTTATTCTTCAAATCACATTGGTCTCAGGCTTTGGTTTTGGGTTCCTTCTGTCTTCATCATGGCGTGGCTGGCTCCTGAAGGTAAAATAGGCGCTCCCACGGGGCGGTAAAAGGTCTTGTCTCCATTCCCACGGGGCAGTGAAAGGTCTTGTCCTCATTCCCGTGGGGCAGTGAACGGTCTTGTCCCCATTCCTGCGGTAAACCAGTTGCAAATTTCTCCCTTCCTGTGGATTTACTGCGGTACCCAAATTTACGCACGCAGCTCAAATTGCCATTTATAGGACCCAGGGGATGACTTCTAACTGGATTAACTTCACCCATTTAGTAGGACTGCATAACTTAAATGAACTAGGAAGAGGGGTACAGATAAAAGTAGAGATAGGTTAGGAAGAGTATAGATAGAAGAAAAAGGGGGATCATAGGGCTATGTCAAAGAACACCGGACAGGTCATAGACCTGCTGGGCCACCGCGGGTGTGGACTGCTGGGTGCGATGGACCTCTGGTCTGACCCAGCGGAGGCAACTTCTTATGTCTTATGTTCTTATGAGGCATAGAAGGATATAGGTGACTAAAAAAAAACTACTGAAAACTGCAAGGGAACTCACTTATCCAAGGTGATGCTATTAAATAACTCCTTCACTAATCACCTTGTTTCTTTATATCCAACACTATTATTTAATTCAACACATAGCTGATGTGGTTAAGTGAACACTCAGATCCACAGCTGAGGTCCCAGTGAAAAAATCACGGAGCAGCTGTATAGGAGACTAAATAACATTAAATCAAATGAAATAAAGTAATACAAAGCTTCAACTTAACTCAACGTAATTTAGGTCAAATTTTGAAACATCGTGATCCTGCTCAACAGATCAGAAGGGGTCCTCATGTATGCTGTCATCAGTGTGTATATTGCTCTCATGTCCTTAACACTGACCAAGTGTTAATTCCTCAAACAGGGGGTAAGAAATTTTATTTAAGAACTGGTACTAACTGTTTGTCATCTGCAGTAATATATTGTATCATATGCCCTTGCGGGCTATATTAATAGGACACACCCGGCGGGCAGTCAAAATCCGCATCGCCGAGCATTTGAGTAATATAAGATGTAAACGGGTATCTGCTCCCCTGGTGAGCCATTGGCTCGAGCAGCAGCATTTGATAGAAGATTTACAGTATACCGTTTTAATGCGTGCCTATAAAGAAACTGGAAACATCACTCAACATTTACTGTACCTGGAACAGAAGTTTATATTCCAGTGGCATACCTTGGCCCCTATAGGATTAAACAATGAAATCGAGTGGTTTCAATTGTAGTTTTCCATTCTGACGTAAGGAATGATGACATGGAAGTTAGGAGTGAGGAGTTAGAAAGGGGGTGTGTGTATATAAAGCGTGGCCTGCTGGGACGTATCCCATCGTCAGTAGCATGTCTGTGTGCAGCATGGAGTGTCTGTGCCGGTAAGTCGTAGAGTGTATGTGTACATTGAGTATTTAGAACGTTTTCAAGTTTATTGAGAAGGTAGAGTAAGCTGTTGGGTTCAGTGTTGATTTTAGTCATCTTGTAATTTCAGCACCCCTCCTGAAGAAGCCAGCGGGTGAAACCTAGGTTGGGGGGTCGGTATTGAGAATAAAGGAGGAGCCCGGAGCAGTTGTGCTTACTACCCCCACCATTCAAAGTTAAGTTGAAGCTTTGTATTACTTTATTTCATTTGATTTAATGTTATTTAGTCTTTGCATGGTGGAGGAGACTGTGAACAACTATGATGGTCTCCTATACAGCTGCTCCATGATTTTTTCACTGGGACCTCAGCTGTGGGTCTGAGTGTTCACTTAACCACATCAGCTACATGTTGAATTAAATAATAGTGTTGGATATAAAGAAACAAGGTGATTAGTGAAGGAGTTTAAAAAAACTACGCCAGGTGTACACCTGGTAGGGCCTCCGCGTGTGCGGATCGCCGGACTAGATGGACCGAAGGTCTGATCCGGAGATGGCGCTTCTTATGTTCTTAACTGTTATTGGTTTAAGTTTAGGACCAAATATTTAGCGAGCCTACCTAAATTGGATACAGCTGTCAAACGTCAGGCACAAAGGTGTGGATAAATTATCTTTTTATCTTTATTCACCAGTTAAATATCAGCCCTGTATTTAACGGACAGTGTCATATTTCACTGTAAGTCTTATATACACTAAGTTGAATTCTATCAATATGACTTCATATTAAATACTAATATTATACACACAAACTCCTGGATTCTATAAATGGCACCCAAATTTGGACTCCCAAAATTGCACACGACTCTGAGATCCAAGCACAGATAAATTAGTTAATAAGCTGTTAACAATCATAAGAATAACCTTACTGGGTCAGACCAATGGTCCATCAAGCCCAGAAGCCCATTCTCACGGTGGCCAATCCAGGTCCCTAGTACTTGGCTAAAACCCAAGGAGTAGTAATATTCCATGCTACCGATCCAGGGCAAGCAGTGACTTTCCCATGTCTTTCTCAATAATTGGCTGTTAATCAATTATTGATGTCAATTGCTTCTAGTATGGATTTGCACATGGATCTGGCCACGTGATTCTATAAAGATCTGCACCCAAATCCTCTTGCTTGCAACCCAAAATGGGGTGTGGCTATGTGTATTGGCATTTTATATATTGTCCTATCTTGGAGAAGTTCAGGGTGGTGTACAATTTTTTTTAAAAATCAGGCACTCTAAATACATATAGCCTTCAATCCATAACCCTTCTCCCCTCTGCTCACCACCCTAGCCAGCAGATTAACCATCCTCCCTACTGTATCCCCCACCATGGCATCTTGTTTGTCTATTTAGATTGTAAGCTCTTTTGAGCAGGGACTGTTTTCTTCATGACTATGTACAGCATTGCATGCATCTAAGAACATAAGAATAGCCTTACTGGGTCATACCAATGGTCCATCAAGCCCATTAGCCCATTCTCATGGTGGCCAATCCAGGTCCCTAGTAACTGGCCAAAACCCAAGGAGTAGCAATATTCCATGCTACCGATCCAGGTCAAGCAGCAGTTTCCCCCAATAACAGACTATGAACTTTTCCTCCAGGAACTTGTCCAAACCTTTCTTAAAGCTAGCTATGCTATCCGCTCTTACCACAAACTCTGGCAATGCGTTCCAAAGCTTAACTATTCTCTGAGTGAAAAAAAATTCCCTCCTATTGGTTTTAAAAGTATTATAGTCCCCAGTTTTGGGCACAAAAACTTCTACCAACTGAAACCTGGTGTAAATTCTGGCATGCAAGTTGGGCATGCAGCAAGGACTAGGGGACACTTGAAGTTACAGGGAAATGTAACTTCAAGTGTCCCCTAGTCTTTGCTGCATGCCCAACTTGCATGCCAGAATTTACACCAGGTTTCAGTTGGTAGAAGTTTTTGTGCCCAAAACTGGGGACTATAATACACGCTAAGCTGAGTACAAATTTTTCCTGGTTCCTACTTTTTGGTGTCATTTATGAATGCAGCCCAAAGTTGATTATTCTATAAAGTAGGCGGCAATATTTTCCTGTCACTTATGTGCATAAATGTTTATAATACTAGCACATACAGTATGTGTGCACATTTTAGCATACATGTTGGATATGTGCCTAAGTGCTTTTCTATACTTATGTGTATGATCTCCAATAGTGGATAGGTAGTGGGCAAGGTACAGAATTACATATGTAACTTACAGAAGAGTATAAAGTACATGTGTGTAAGAGCTAATGCCTAAGTGCATAAGGGGGGGAAAGAGGATGCGATTTGTATATTGCCTTTTTATAGTTACACATTCTTAGCAGTTTATATATAGGTAGTTATTTTGTACCTGGGGCAATGAAGCAGTGCTGGGATTGATCCCATAACACTTTATAAGAAACTCAAACACAACCCCACATAGAACAAACAAACATGCTCAGCAACGCTACAAGGCTTAAACACACACTCATACAGCCAACCACAGCAGGAGAATAACAAAACAAACAAAAAAATAAAATAAAAAAAGAAGTGGAGAAAAAAGCCTCAGTTCTGCTTCATTTGGCAAAAAAACTCCACTTCACAAACACTCCCACACACACAGACTTGTAGAGTGAAAAAAGCACTATAGTAGCTTGCAAAGTCAATGTTCAAAAGCACCCGGGGTACAAAACCCCACACAGGGTGCTGAGGCAGCAGTTCTACCAATGGCCACTCTTCACCTCCATGCATATATACTCAGTTATCAGTTATACTAATATTCTATAAAGGAAAGTATGTGCCTTTTGCCTTTATAGATTATGCACCAATCAGATGTCCTTTGGGCGTATATGGATAGATAGATAGATAGATATAACACATGCGCCAATCAGATGTTCTCTGAGTGCCTATACATGGATGAACAGTTATAGAATTACTCTCCAAATTCTTGAAGTACAATGTGGAATTAAGATCAAGTTAGTGTTACTGATTAAATGGAATTAGGAATCAAGTTGGTGTTAATAAGTGGGAATGAGTGGACAGACTCTTTCTCATCATGTGGCCTGAGAGTTAAAGTCTGCATAGACAGCCATTTCATGGTTGCACAAATCCCCAGCAGATGGGTAGGCAAGCATGAAAACACCTTTTATTGAGCTTTGTAGCCTGCCTGTTTTCCGCTGACTGATGTTCAAATTGTGATAGTGTGAAGTTCAAACTTAATGCTTTTTGCGCTTTGTCAGAGTAACAGAGGGTTTGCTCATTTGTCTGATACAGAATTACCACACTGCCACCTAGTGCATTTTCCTATTCTTGCAGAAGAAAACTCCAAAGGAAATCCAAGAATGTATAATGCAAATGCTGAGTGGCAAAGGCCCATCATACTGCACAGTGAGGAAGTGGTGTGCAAACTTTCAGCGTGAAGATTTCGGGACCAAAGATGCAGCAAGGTCTGGGAGGGCTCAAACAGTGTCAACTCTTGAAATTGTTGACTATGTCCATGACCTGAGTTTGGCAGATCGGCGAATATCTACTAAAACAATTGCTGAGACACTACAGATATCCAGGGAACATGTTGGGTGTATAATTCACGAGCAGCTGGGTATGCAGAAGCTGTCAGCCTTACGGGTGCCCAAATGTTTGAATGCTGGCTGGGTTAGGGACAGCAAACCCAACCACAAAGGTGACCAATTGGTGTTCAGTCTCTTTTTTATTGCGATGGACTCGACACGATCGTGTTTCGGCCCACAAAGGGCCTGCCTCAGGAGTCTTTTTATAATCAAATTGTACAAAATCCACAAAAATTCACCACATTCTATAGAAAACTGCAGCTCAGTGAACAAGTTTTTTCTTTTTTTTTCCCACTAATCGCAGGCAGTAGCAGACGCTAGTTCACTGAGCTGCAGTTTTCTATAGAATGTGGTGAATTGTTGTGGATTTTGTATGATTTGATTATTAAAAGACTCCTGAGGCAGGCCCTTTGTGGGCCGAAACACGATCGTGTCGAGTCCATCGCAATAAAAAAAGAGGCTGAACACCAATTGGTCACCTTTGTGGTTGGGTTTGCTGTAGAGAATGACACGGTGACAAAATTCATCACCGTTCCCGTCCCTGCAGATAACTGCGGGAAACCATCTTCATGTCATTCTTTAAGGAGAGAGGGAAGAATCAGAATATGAATGGCCACAACCACTGACCCGCAAGCTTTGCTTTGAAGAATGCTGGTGTAGAAGGAATGAGGTTGAAATAGACAGTAAAAAATGACATGGGATTATTTCCCGCGGTTATCCGCGGGGACGGGAACTGTGATTAATTTTGTCACCGTGTCATTCTCTAGTTTGCTGTTCACCGGTGTGAAGGCAGTTTCTCCTGTTTGTTTCCTAGGTTAGGGACAGTCCAGGGGTGGAGTTTTGGTAAAGCCACAAATAGCCAGTTAGCAGCAATATTCAGTCTGCTAAGCAGCTAAGTAAGCACATAAGGGACGATTCTATAAATGGTGCCTTCTAGTGCCTATCTTCTAGGTGCATTTATAGAATTGCGCCTACTTAGGCATCACTAAGGATCCTCAGTATATTGGGCCAGGGTTTTCCTAGCAACAGATGCCTAGCAACCACGCCTAAGTCATACCACGCCTATTCTCTGAACCTAACCATGCCCACTTTTCAGGTGGGTATTGTAAGGCACCTCAACTTAGGAGTCAGTAGGCACCACTCCAAGTTCTGTGAAGAACTCTTAATTTTTTTTCTAATGAGCTTTAAATGGTGTGATCAGTTACCACGCCAATTAAGCTCATTAATCAAATTTGAGTTCCATGTGAAACTCGGCTAGGCGTCGCCAATCAGGGCGCCTAACCTAAGCACCATGTATAGAATCTGGTCCATAAAGTTAGGAGAGCAGTCCTAACTTTCTTTCATTATTATTATTTTATTTATCCAATTTCAAATTATATTACAAGAATTAACTCTTGTGCCATAAACACAGCAGAAAAGGAACAAAGAATTCATAACACAAATAGTAGAAGAAAGCAAATTTTTAACCTCCTTAGACCACTATCTGGAAAGGAGGAATTCCAAAAAAGTGAAGAGAAGCTTAATTTCCATATAATAAATCAGGAATTGGCTTTACAGCTTTGAATCCCCTTATTCTAATAGCTGTTAAAAATAACTAAGGGCTCCCTTTTACTAAGGTGCGCTAGCGTTTTTAGTGCACGCACAAGATTAGCGTGCGCTATAGCGCGCGCTAGCTGAAAAATTACTGCTTAAAAGGAGGCGGTAGCGGCTAGCGTGCGTGGCAATTTAGCATGAGCTATTCCGCGCGTTAAGGCCCTAACGCACCTTTGTAAAAGGAGCCCTAAATGTTCCCTATTACCAGATCAAAAAAAAAAGCTCGCAGTAGTTCGGGAGAGTAGAACGCCTATTTAACCCCCAAATATTTATCTAGACATTTGCAGGGGTAGGCTAGAAGAAATGTACCACCCAAAGACACTATTTCAGGTCTCATTGCAAGAAACAATTTTCTACGCTCCTGTGTCTGTCTGGTTACATCTGGGTACACGTACTGTATACTGTGTCCCCATAGAATATGATGTGTAAATCATTTTTATTAAGCAACAGTAAATCGACATTCTTACAAACAGCAACTTCACAATGCCAACCAATAAGAGTAAGACGTACGTGCTCAAATTTCAATAACAAAGTATCCCCATAGAATAGCATTTGAGAAGTGCGAAAATATCACCGAAACAGGGCATTTACATCTTGTTCAAAGACTAAAGACCCTAACAACGAAGCTCTTTCTGAGGTCTCAGATACTGTTGCCTCAAGCAAATCAGTAACATTTAAGACTCCATCAGCATTTCAATTAACTGGTTCCAACACTGGTTCACTCCTACCTGTTTTTTTTTGTAATGGTGCATAATATTTGTGATTTATTTTAATGGTAAATAATCGATTTATAGGAGGTATACAGTACATGCAGGGGAAAATCTCAAAACCTCAATAAGATACTTTTTAAACATCTCGGCAGGAGTCACCCCCAATGATCTAGGAAATTTCAAACAGCCATTAAAGTTCTCTAATTGCTCAATCTTTCTGTTTAGCTGATTTTTATCTTTAATAAGTTCTGAAGATAACTCTTGAAGGTTTTCCACCTTTTCAGCAACCTGTTTTAAGTTGTTTGTGAATTCTTCCTTAGTCCCATCTAATTTAAGTCCCAAAGTGTCCACAGTGCAACCTCCTGTAAAAATCTGGTAACGTTATTGTTTAGCCTGGAGAGAGCCTCCCAGATACTCTCCAGTGTAACCAACGCAGGCTTTACCAATTGAGAGCTGACTTCCATGCCGGCTCCCAAGTCTCCCTGCTCCCTTCCTTGCTCTCGCAGTCTCTGCCCCTCGAACAGGGGTTTCTCCTGCAGACTCCATTCAGCAGCAGGGCTCCCCAAGCAGAACCACAACTGGAGCTGGGTGCGGTGGTGGAACAGCTACCGGGGGGGGGGGGGATAAAGAGGTTTCCAAGGCTAAATCCTCCACTTCTCCTTGAGCGGGAGACAATGCCGTCCTCGCCCCAGATAACTCCATGGGATTCATGGTGGTTGCAAAATCCTGGATTGACCGCTGCATCGGTGAAGAAGTTCTCAGCGCCGAGGAGTCCGCCCAAACTATCCCCGTGCACTTGGTATGTGGCATCTCGGTATGAAGGTAAAACTTTTCTGTTTGCTTCCTGGCCAACTCAGGAGTGCAAGCACCTTGCCGCCACCATCTTGATTCCTCCTCGTGAATATCGAACAGTGCCTAGTTAACTTCTGGAGCAGCACACATACCTGGATATGCAATGCCGGGAGCCACAAATGCCCCCGGTCTTGAATACCTGGGGTTAATTCAGCCTATGGCTATGAGCTATTTACAAGCCACTTGCACTTGTGGGCTGAATATTACCTCTAGAATTAAAACACATACTCCAGCTTTCTTCAACAGTATAAAGAACCCATTTTGACCAGTAACTTGCATTTATTTTATAGATGATAAAGTACTGAGTTCAATATACCTGAAAGATTATTCAAGGTAGAAATGGCATCACACATAAATTACAAACTATCTCCTGTATCCTCTGAGATCTTTTAATGGAATTCATTGTTCTCCTTTTTCCTATTAATGACTCATAGAACACTCATTAGCCATCACTACCTGAGCATTTAAATATGTAATTTTAGCTATGCCTGATAAAATCAGCAGGCTATGAAATAGAACTGTAAGGCTTTGTTTATCTACCTACCATCTTGTTTTGATTTATAAGACATACACTTTAAGCCAACTGCTTTATTCAAGCAAACGCAGAGCAGGCAAAGATGGGGACAATCTGATTATTTCCCAGCAATCTATATGGAAATCTACATTTAGTATATTTGGAAAAATGAATTTCTGATGACATTGGCTTCAAAGTTAGACAAACACTACACATAAAATTCTGACCTGGAGTTGGGCCTTGGGTAAACCTATGGGGGCAATTCTATAACTGGGTGCCTCCAGCAGTGGTGTGGCTCCCCACTTGGGCTTGGGCCCTCTCCAGAACTTCAGCACCATTTTACCTTTGCTGGCAGGGATGCCCAAGCCCCGCCAGTCATATACATACAGTGCCACCGTTCCCCTCCTCTTCGCACTGCTTCCTTAAATCAGAGGTCAGCGGCGTGCCTTCAGCCACTGATCCTGGGACTTCTCGTGCATGCCAACTTCTGCCTTAATGAAGCAGCACAAGGAGGAGGAGAACGGCAGCACTATATTTATTTGGCTGATGGGGCCTATAAATCCCCACCAGCAAAGGTATATTTGGCATGTGTGTGTGGGGGGGGTGGGGGGGAACAGCAAGAGGGAGCTATGCATTGCCTTTCCAGTCCACCTCTGAGTGCCCCCAAAATGGAGGGCTGGCTACACCCATGGCTTCCAGTGAGGTACACCAATGGCATGCGCTGAGCAACAATTCTAGACCAGCATCTAGAATTGCCATTATAGAATTCTACTGTGTTTCCCCGAAAATAAGCCCTAACAGAGGAACGCCCAGGTGTGAGAAAGCCATGATGGGGGCCTATGCTGCCAACGATGTGGTTTATTATAAGGTACTGTATTTCGGTCTCGTGGTCAGGGTTTGGATGGGTAGGAGAGATGAAAGGGTCAGCAGGGAGAAGGGGGTGCACTGCAGCAGTGGGGAGGGGGGATTGGAAGGATTTGATTCATGGGGGGGATGGGAGGAAGGGAGGGATATAAGCTGCAAGGGTTCTGCTGCACAAGGGATGGGAAGGAGGGAGGGATATAGGCTGTAAGAGTTCTGCTGCATAGGGGGATGGGAGGGAGGGGGAGGTATAGAAAGATACTCCACAAGGGGATGGGTGAGAGGGGAGGAAAGATGTTGCACATATGGGGGAGAGAAAGGAAATAGGAAGAATTGGGGTGGAGGAGAGGAAGGGAGAGATAATCATTGTACATGAAAAAAAAAATAAGACTTCCCCATAAATAAGACCTAGTGCCTTTCTTGGGCTCAAAATGAATACAAGACAGTGTCTTATTTCGGGGGAAACACAGTAGCATAAGTTGGAATCAGTGTGCCTACAATTAGGTGTGATCACTTATATTAGATCAATGGCCTCAGTGTTTCGCAAGATGCACGTCCCTTAAGCAGTCAGCTGGCGCCAGCACCTTTCCTCACCGGGGCTTCTCCTCTTCTCCGTACCCCTCCCTCGATGGCATAATAATATCAGGGTCAGCCAGCTCAGGGCCCCACCTGGTAGGCATCCGCGCAGGCGCCAATGTCAACTTGATGATATCATCATGCACATGACATCACTGCATCGACATCTGCATATGCCCAGAGGCCCTGCAGACGTGGCCCCGAGTTTAGTGTGCTAGGGGTTTGAAAAAGTGCAAGATATTGGCGTAACTGATAGTTTTGTATAAGTTACATACAAAAATTTGAGACATGCCTTTACCCCTCCTATGTTCTGTCTATGTGTATGACCCCCTTGTAGTTAAACGCTAAATCACTTACAACACTACCTTATAGAATAGCACATAGACCCTGATTCTCTAAATGAAAACTGAAGTTAGGTGCCTAGATAGGCATGCCTAGCTAATCTAGGTGCCTAACTTAGGGGTCCTCTTACTAAGGTGCGCTAACAGATTTAGCGTACGATAAGTGGTTTAGCTAACGATTAATACATGCTAAATGCTACGGCGTCCATAGAATATAATGGGTGCCTTAGCATTTAATGTGCGCTAAATCGATGTAGCGCGCCTTAAATTAGCTAGCGCGTCTTAGTAAAAGGATCCCTCAATTATTTAAAAGGCTTAATCAGTGCCTATAATTACAAATTAGCATCTCTTAAGAACATAAGAAGTTGCCTCCGCTGGGTCAGACCAAAAGGTCCATTGTGCCCAGCAGTCCACTCCCGCGGCGGCCCATCAGGTCCATGACCTGTAAGGTGATCCTTGTCCAAACCCTTTAGTCCCCTTTATCCTTCTATCTATACCCTTTTATAACCTATCTCTACCTCTATCTGTATCCTTCAATCCCTGTATCCTTCAGGAATTTATCCAGTCCTTCTTTGAAACCCCATAGTGTACTCTGTCCTATCACAACCTCCGGAAGTGCATTCCAGGTGCCCACCACCCTCTGAGTGAAAAAGAATTTCCTAGCATTTGTTCTAAACCTGTCCCCTTTCAATTTCCCCTTGTTCTTGTGGTTCCTAATAGGCTGAAGAATCTGTCCCTCTCCACCTTCTCTATGCCTTTCATGATCTTGTATGTCTCTATCATGTCTCCTCTGAGTCTCCGCTTCTCCAGGGAGAAGAGCCCCAGCCTTTCCAACCTGTCAGCGTATGAAAGGTTTTCCATACCTTTTATCAGTTTCGTCGCTCTTCTCTGAACCCTCTCAAGTATCGCCAGGTCCTTTTTGAGATACGGTGACCAATATTGGACACAGTATTCCAGATGCGGGTGGACCATCGCACTATACAGCGGCATGATTACTTCCTTCGTCCTGGTTGTAATACCCTTCTTAATAATACCCAACATTCTATTCGCTTTCTTTGAGGCTGCTGCACATTGTGTCGCTGGTTTCATTGTTGTATCCGCCAGCACACCCAAGTCTTTTTCAAGGTTAATTGTATGGTAGACATCTAACTTGGTACCAGAAAGTAGACATGGTTAGGGGGCAGATTGTTGGTGTGTTTTTCATCTAGGCACCTGTTTTGGACTTAGGCGCCGGTAGGGGCCTAACTTAGGTGAGCTCATTTAGGCCAAGAAAACCCTGGCATAAATAGGGTGTGCCTAAGGATGCCTAAGCGCATTTTAGGCACCACTAAGCGCAATTCTATAAAGTGCGCCTAACTTTTATATAATCGCACTTAAGCGCCACACTACTCAGCACCTAAGGTTTAGGTGCCATTTGTAGAATTGGGGCCATAGTGCGATAACGCACGCAAGATGTGCATATCTATACACCTCTGGTTATACGAGGGATCTTCGAAAAGTTTCCGTACTTTTATTTTTTTAAACACTTTAAATATCTCAAAAGTAAATGATATCACTACATGCAAGGTGAAAGTCACATGACATTCTATGACACGCCCCCCCTTGCCACTTGTCCTGCCCCAACCATTTCCCGTGAAAATTTGAAAGTGCAGAAACTTTTCGAAGAACCCTCTTAGAATCGCCCTTCACATCTTTCTATTATATCTGCTGAATGAGGCACTTTACCTACTAGCCTTAATTTGAAAGAGAACTGTGAGACAAATGCACTCGTTTTCGAAGCAGATAACCATCTCAAAATGGCCTGTTCCGCCACTAATTTTCTGACAAGTGGGATGATCAGTGACACTCAGAAAAGCACACAGACAACATCAAACATAAACAATAACACTTTATTATACTTATATATATATAAGAATAAAATAGCATCACCGTATCTCACGTAAACCCTCCCTTCACCATTCGGAATCCCTCAATAGATAGGCGAGTAGGACACGGGAAACTGTCCCTTTAGGCATCTTTTATTCTGTCCATGGAGATGTCTTGGATTCTAAGGTTAGAGGCAAGTCCCGTCTTTTATATTGGGTGAAAAGCTGGGAAAACTGCTTGCCTCTTAGTAAGACAGCTGGTACTGGTCCTTTGTTATTTGTTTTGGCAACTCCTAGGTCAAAAAGGTCAAGATAGCAGATACTTGTCACTGTCCCTTTCTTTTTGATGTATTTTCCCATCTGTCTTTACTGATGATCATCTGGTTTTACTGTCCTTTGAAGATCAATGAGGTCAGATCTCAGATAAGCAAGGTTATTGTAGAGACCATCTGGTCTTACTGTTCTTTGGAGGTCAGGAGTTCAGGTAAGCAGACTTGAGGATACATATCAGTAATATTCTGAACATGTCAGTAATATGCTGAGGCATAACATGGCCCAACAAATGTCCATCTGCTGAAAACGTCCAGATCGCAATGTTCAAAAGGCAGAATTTGGATGTTTTACACTGCAGTTCATCCAGACAGCAAGGGGGCAGTGTTGGAGGCATGTTTGGGGCAGGACGATAGGGTACTCCATCAAGAACTGGGAATTGGCATTGCTATTGGCCCTTTCCAAGCTCTATAATGTTGTCTTCCTGATTTGTATAATTTTTCTTCTTTCTTTTAAGCATGGGAATAACAACTTCCATAGCCATTTCCTCAAATAAAAGTGCATGCTTTGAAGAATAATATGTATACTTTATCTGGATTGAACAAAGTCTTTCCTGGGGGTGGGGCTCAACTCCAACAACACACGTTGTTTTAGTTGGAAAAACTACAGATGGAAAAGTGCAAACATTTCCAGGTACTTTTTTTTTTTTCACCGACAATTTTCCAAGATACCTACATTATTTCATTTTTTTAACCATGAGCATACCCTCCGAACTTGTTTGTGCTGTCTCCGTACAACTTCTTAATTGCCAGCTAAGACGCTGTACAGTTGTAGATTCCAAACTTCTGCATTTCTCTGCATAGCTGTCTCAGTTCCAGCCTGCAATTTCTTCACGGGCCTGCACTATGCCACTGGCCATCTGACTTCGGGGGGATTTTTGTCTAATCAGAAGCTAGGGAACAACGATTTCAAATCTGCTCATGGCTTTGACTGCAGTTTGAGATAGGAAATGAAGGAGAAGTAGTTATGCCTATGGATCTACCCAAAAAACTTGCTATCCTTCTGCTATCCATAAATAGCAGAGTTTGCACATGTAAATGGCCAACATGAATAAACTGTAATTATACAAATCCATTATTTGCATGTCTAAAAGACGTGGGACATTTCAGTGAGGTATGGTTCAGGTGGGTTATAGGCATGGTTTCAGCGGAAACTAAAGTTATGCATATATAGCTGATTTTATAATTAAGAATACATGCATACGAACATTAAAAACACGGATGTCATCATTTACACCTGCTCTAAGGCAAGTGTATGAGATTGGTCATGCTGTGTCTGAGTAAGTAAATAGGAACTGATGCTTGAGCCATTGTGCTGTGGCTTTCTTCAGAGTATGCTAAGAGATCGGTAGCTACCTGACACAGCATGAAAGATGAAATGTCGGGTCCACTTATTTAGATGCAGAAACACCTGGACGACTGCTACAATCATGATGCCAGCGGCAGAAGCCTCAGACAGCAAGTGTGTCAACTAAGTGCTCTTTTGGATCTGTGGTTCACACCAGTCATTTAGGCACTAGGGCCGATAGTCTATAAACGGCGCCTTAAGTATAAAATGCTGTAAAAAAATAAAATAAAATAAAATAAAAGCAGTTACAAAAAAAATGTAGGCGCCCTACTGGAGCCTAAAAAAAAGGCGCCAGCATCACAGCTACAGATGCACTTAAAGGCTCCTAACGTCACTGTAGGCGTGGCTAATGCTGGACGCGGCATTAAGAAATCCTAAAGCGCCTCTGTAGCCACGATTCACGTGGAAGGTAGGCGCCGGAAATATAGGCCTTGAAAACCCTGGCCTACGTTTCCGGCCACCTGCCTTTCACAAAGCTTCGCGTCTACAAACGGTGGCAGTATGCGACACGCGAACGGCGGCCATGTTGTAGGCGGCTGCCGATACCGGCGCTATTTGTAGAATCTGGTCCTAGAAGCGTTTAGTTCTCTGGTGTGATAAACAATGTCCACATTAAAAAAAAAAAACCAACAACCCCCCCCCCCCAGTATAAATGAGCTGACTAAGGGCTCCTTTTAAGAAGGTGCGCTAGTGTTTTAGCGCACGCACCGGATTAGCACGCGCTAGCCAAAAAACTACCGCCCGCTCAAGAGGAGGCGGTAGCGGCTAGCGTGCGCGGCATTTTAGCACGGACTATTCCACGCGTTAAGGCCCTAACGCGCCTTCGTAAAAGGAGCCCTAAGTGTTGTTCTTCCTTATTATACAGTATCCTCCTTTTTCTGTTTAAACTACA
This sequence comes from Geotrypetes seraphini, assembly GCF_902459505.1. Lineage (NCBI taxonomy): Eukaryota > Metazoa > Chordata > Amphibia > Gymnophiona > Dermophiidae > Geotrypetes > Geotrypetes seraphini. The sequence continues at coordinate 39,264,083 of NC_047089.1, forward strand.
GCAGTGCACATTCTGCATGAACTCATAATCGCTGCAGGGATGTAGAAAAAAGTTCACTTTCTCTTTGGAGCATCTAAATTTCATTTGTTTATTTTGTACCATTGTTGATATCATTGATATTTTATTGACTGTACAGTAAAACCTTGGTTTACGAGCATAATTCGTTCCGGAAGCGTGCTTGTAATCCAAAACACTCGTATCTCAAAGCAAATTTCCCCATAAGAAATAATGGAAACTCAAACAATTTGTTCCACAACCCAAAAACTTTAATACAAAATGCTATACGTACTTATATTGCAAGACCTTACTTGTATATCAAGTTAATATTGAATAAAATGTTTTGTTTGTCTTGCAAAACACTTGCAATCCAAGGTGTTACTGTATCTTCAATTGAAAATAAATAAAAATTAAAGTGGAAAAAAATACAGTTTCATTTTTAGCTTGGCTCCATAATTGGCTCATGCTGGACATCCAGTTTTGTAAAATCCAGCGTGCACATGTAGGTACTGACATTTATACTTGTAGATTGCAAAATTTTCATAATTCAGGCAAATGTCAGTACTTACAGTTCAGTAGCTACTGACTTTCAAATTAGTATCATGCAAAAAGCATTCTTTGTGACTGTGAGATTCTTCTCCATACTTCTGCCCAATATAAGTTCAGAGATGGGCAGTCATAGGAATAAGAATAACTACATATACCAACGTATACCTTTATCATTCTTGGAGAGCTTGGCAGTCTTTTGCAGGGTCCAATAGACTCAATGGTTGAGAAAAAATTAGGAACTGTGTGATGCTAACAAGGAGGTATGACTGATTCTATTCCACACTAGGTTCTCAGCCCTCTGCACTAGCCATTAGGCTAGTCCTCCACTCCCCTCCCTTGGAGCCCAAACTGTGGCCTCTTGCTTTAGAACTTCAGCTAGTTTTCTGGATAGCAGCACTTGGTAGGCCCAGCCAGTGATATTCAGTGGCATTAGGAAGACAATATTGATAAACACTTGTCCCTGAACCACTGTGTTTAAAGTTTAGATCTTCAGAGATTTCCAAGGTGAGGACTAGTTCACCATCACTTCTTCATTGATCCATTTTTTAATTTTTTTTGTGTGTTTCAATCTACATTTATGAATTTACTAGTCTTTAAGCCCGTTACACTAACGGGTGCTAGAATAGATGTGTGTGTGTGTCTTTCTTTCTCTCTCTCTCTTTGGCCGCTTTCTGTCTCTGTCTGTCTTTCTTTCTGTCTCTTCTTGGCCACTGTCTGTCTGTCTGTCTTTCTTTCTTTCTTTCTTTCTGTCTCTCTCTCTCTTTGGCCGCTGTCTGTCTGTCTTTTTTTTTTGCTATCTGTCTCCTTGGCCGCTGTCTGTCTGTCTGTCTATTTTTCTGTGTGTGTCTCTCTCCTTGTCCACTGTCTGTTGGTTTGGGGTTTTTTGTTTTTCTTTCAATCTCTCTCCCTGGCCCCATGTCCTTCTGTGTGTGTCTTTCAGTGTGTGTGTCTCTATTTCTGTCAGTCTGTCAATGTCCCTGCCTACTTTCCCACCTACCTTTTTTTTTTTTTTTTAAATCACGCGCTGTATTGGAAAGGGCAACTGGCACGCAGGAAAGTAAACCACCTCATAACTCCCAACGTGCGTACGTGCCGAACGCACATGTGCCGCACATTCCAACATTTCTGTGCCGGCCATGGAGCTACGGACGCACGGAGCCACGAAGATTGAAGTGCGCATGCGCGCTAAGGGTATTATTATATAGGATTACTAATACATCTTCATAGAATTTAATAATTATATGATTAATAAACGAATCTTGTTATTAGAGGGGGTCTTTACTGACATGAATTCACATTTCATATATAGCTGTTTCAAGGCATTATCCCCTCATCGGTTTCATGTTTTGTTTTGCTGATACATGATACAGATGAGAGGATAATGCCTTGAAACAGCTATATGCGATATAACTGGCCAGGAGTTTTAAATATTGACCTCCAGGATATTCAGTGCCAGTACCAAGATTCAGCCCAGTGCTGAATATCTGGATATAAAAATGCCAGCTGCAGCCAATGTTTAAAAGATACTAATCACTTTTGTGCATTATATATACCAGAATAGTATCTGAATGTCTTTATCTTGTTCCCCCCCATCTCATCTCTCCTCAGAGTTATATTAAGTATATTTAGGTTCTTAAGTCTCATTTCATAATGCTTTTAGTGCCGATCCTATACCATTTTGATAGGCCTTCTCAGGACTGTTTTCAGAGATATAGCCTTCAATATTAGACACAATGACCTGTGTAGAGATGTAATTATCTCTCTTTTCTAGTTCAATGTTTTTCTAATTTAGCATTTACAACTCGTTTACTTCCTCTCCCTCTTTTGTATGCCTTCCCTCCCCCATCCCAAGCACGTACTTTCTTAGTAAGGGAGAGTTTGTTCTTCCCCTGCTTAAATAATTGTTTAGCAGGTGACATACAATGTATAGGTTTTGCTCAGAACAGTACAAGGAACTCATCCCATTATCTTTAATTGAATCTAAAATTGAACTTCATTTTACACTCATTGCAAGTCCCAAGCACTGTCTGCAAATAGAACCTTGTCTGCTAGTCAAAAACAATTTTCCATTATTGCTACAATATACTAGGAATTTGTGATAATGCAGGACTGGATGTTATCTCCCTGCAGTTGTCATCTTACTAGATTAGACTGTAGTGAGCTATGAATCTGCTGGCTGTGTATCACTTACATTTTTGGTTTACAGACTCACTTTTTCCCCTGTACAACTTGACTGTCTTATTAACTTGATCATCTCAGTAGACTATAAATAGTTCTCCAGACAGATGGTGATATTCATATGTTTTCATTTTGCATGCTTGCACTGAATATTTGTTTGTTCTATCACAAGAGAAACTGTGAAACAATATTTTATTCTTTGGTACTTTGGAAAGGTTGTTAAAATGCTGGGAATCTGAGTCACTTAAGATGGTGTTGAAAAAATCTGTCTGGTTTATTGGACAGTCACATTGTCAAGTCCTATATACATCTAAGTAAATAATGTACCTACCATCTGGAACTCGGCACCAAATTATATAAGAGAAAGTTCATCACTTGATAAATTTAAAAGTAGCTTGAAGGCCTTTCTTTTTAAAGACGCATTTGGAGTATAATAGTCCTTTTAAAGGACTGTAATGGAACTTCGCTCCTTGCTTTTCTTATTCATTTTAATCTTTTCTACAAAGTGCTAGATTATTTATTTTTGTTTCCTCCCTTTTGTTTTGATCCTTCTCCCTCTCTTTTTCATTACACAAATGTATTTCTACCCTTTTTCATTTTGTTTCGGTAAGTTAATGTTCGTCTATGTGTTTGACTGTCTGTTTTAATAATTATAATTTGTTTTTAATGTATGCCTTTCTACTCTTTCTTTTTATATATTATGTAAAACCGCTTTGAATTTTGATAAGGCAGTATATCAAATTTTTAAATAAACCTGAAACCATAATAAATCTGACTTCATCATAAATAAATACTCATTTCATTTCATGATCTGAAAAGATAGATTAACATACTGTGGGTCCTATTTACAAAGGTGCATTAGATTAATGTGGAAATTATCACATAGTAACAGCACTGATTATAGAATGTACTTTAGAAACATCTTATACAATAATACCCTTAGCGCACATGCGCACGTCAATCTTCGTGGCTCCGTGCGTCTGTAGCTCCGTGGCCGGCAGAGAAATGTTGGAGAGTGCGGCGCATGCGTGTTCGGCGTGTGCGCACTTTCTGAGCTGATATTGGGGAGAGAAGGAGGTGCCGGAGACCGAGCTACGGAGCTAGTGGAGGGAAGGCCACAACCACTGCCGCTCCCTGGTCGCAAGGCCTTCTCCTCTGCTTTCACTCTCCCCTCTGGATGAATTTCAGTTCGTTGGGCAGGATGAGGATGAGGATTTGTTGGAGGCTGGTGGCGCTGCTGCAGAGAGGCTGGGAGGGGGGGCGGCCAAAGGAAGGGGAGCGGGGCGCAGGCAGGGAACGGGAGGGAGGGAAAGAAACATTTGAGCACAGTACCCCCTAGAGTTGAGCACAGCAAAGGTGCACTCTAGGGAGTACTGCAGTGAATGTCACATTTCAAAGTCCCAAGTACACATGTCACTATAACCTGCTTATATTGTATGGTGAGCCCTCCAAAACAGCGGCCAAGGAGAGAGAGAGAGAGAGAGAAAGAGACAGAAAGACAAACTGACACACAGACAGCGGCCAAGGAGAGAGGGAGAGACAGAAATACAGACAGACAGACAGCAGCCAAGGAGAGAGAGAGAGAAAGAGAAAAAAGACAGACATACACAGAGAGCGACAGAGAGAGACAGAAAGACAGACAGACAACGGCGAAGGAGAGAGAGAGACAGAAAGACAGACAGACACATCTATTCTAGCACCCGTTAATGTAATGGGCTTAAAGACAAGTAGAAAATAATGACAGATAACGACCATTATGTCCTAAGCAGTCTGCCCATCCATATCATCTACGAGGAGATGCTGAAAAGTTCTCTGTCCAACCAACAAATATGGGGGAGTCTCCATTGAGGTCTATATATGTGTAGGGGCATTATCAATAGAACATCTAAGTCTGAGTTTGGATGTCTTGGGAAAGACATCCAGATATCCAGTAGAGAAAACATCTATTCTCAAAACAGCAAGATAACTATCTTTAAAAAAAAAAAAAATTTAAATAACCAATCCAGAATTTTTGGTCCTTGCTACATCTAGCTTTTTCATACATTCCCTAATATAAAGATATCCACATAAAAAATACACAAAAGCCAGTTCTTCAGAAATGCTAGCAGCCAGCATTCTTAGCAAACTGTTCGCAAAGAGTTGAGCACAGCAGAGGTGCACTCTAGGGGGTACTGCAGTGAATGTCACATTTCAAAGTCCCAAGTACACATGTCACTATAACCTGCTTATATTGTATGGTGAGCCCTCCAAAATATACCCAAAACTTACTGTACCCACCTGTACACCACAACAATAGCCTTTATGCCTCCAGATGTCATCTTTATGTGTGTACAGTAGGTTTTCGGTAGGTTATAGTGACGTGTACCTGGGACTTTTAAATGTGACATTCACTGCAGTACCTCCTAAGAGTGCCCCTTTGCTCTTCTCTGCTGGGCTCAGTTGTCTGCTTCTGAAGCTGTATGAGAGGGTGCTGAAAAGTTCTCAGTCCAACCAAGTTCTCAGCCCAACCAAAAGTTTTCAGCCCAACGAAGAAGAGAATGGCGTAGATATGGTTTAATCAATGATCTGAAACAATATCAAAACACAGAATTTTGTTTCTGCAAATTGGCACTTAAGGAAATAAGATAACACTCTTTTTAGCCACGGTGGCAAAATAACGCTCATAATTTAGGAAGTTAGTTGGTTGGTTGGGCTGAGAACTTTTCAGCCCTCCCTCATACCTGATATGTTTAATCCAGTTGAAAATCCTAGGAAAACCTAAAAAAAGAAGAGAAGTAAAAAAAATCAGTTCTTGCTATTTAGAAACTTTAAAATTCAAAGTTAATTACTCAAATATAAACTGAGATTTTTGAGCCAAAAAATGGCCCAGAAATGGGGGTCTCAGTTTATATTTGGGTCCTCAAGTCCTTGCACTCCACCGCCCCTACCCGGACCCATTGCAGGCCTCTCGCGGGCCTGCCTTAAGCCCTAATGGTCCAGCAGTGAGTCAGGACAGGAGCGATCCTTCCCGCGTCCTGTCCTAGCCAGCTGTTAACCACCCCGCTTCCCTTCCGCCTCCCAGACCTCTTTACAACATACCTTTTGAACCTTGGTGGTCTAGCATTAAAGTGGGGTAGGAGTGATTTTTCTTCACTCCTGCCCCATGCAGAGCTGCAATCATAATTGATTGTGCAAGTTCCTGGGGCAGTTTCGTGAGACTGAGAATTCGCGAGACTGCCACGTGAACTTGCGCAGCCATTTCTGATCATGACTTCGCATGGAGCAGGAGCAAAGAAAAATCACTCCTGCCCTGCTTCACTGCTAGACCACCAGGTTTCAAAACTTATTTTGGAAAGGGTTCCGGGACACAGGATGGAAGCAGGGTGGTTAACTTTTGGCCAGGACAAGATACGGGAAGGATTGCTCCAGTCCCAGCTCACTGCTGGACCACCAGGGCTTAAAGCAGGCCCGCGGGGTGGTTAACAGTTGGCTTGGACAGGATGCGGGAAGGATCACTCCTGTCCCGGCTAACTGCTGGACCACCAGGGCTTAAGGGAGGCCTGCAATGGGCATCGGCGGATGGGTGCCAAGCTGGACAGGAAGGGAAGGAGAGAAGGAGGGAAAGGGGGTTGGGTGCAAGGCAGGGCAATTGAATATACACCCCCCCCCCAGTTTATATTCAAGTGAACCTTTTTCTCCTTTTGGGGGGGCAAAAAAGGTTACCTCGGTTTATAATCAGATCGGTTTATATTCAAGTATATACAGTAGTAAATTTGCCTAACTAAGATACTTATCTGAACATAAGAACATAAGAAGTTGCCTCCGCTGAGGCAGACCAGAGGTCCATCTCGCCCAGCGGTCCGCTCCCGCGGCAGCCCATCAGGCCCATTGCATGAGCAGTAATCCCTGACTAGCTCTATAGCCTACCTCTACTCCTATCCCTATAACCTACCTCTATACCTATCTATACCCCTCAATCCCTTTGTCCTCTAGGAACCTATCCAAACCTTCTTTGAAGCCCTGTAACGTGCTCCTGCCTACCACAGCCTCTGGAAGCGCGTTCCATGTATCCACCACCCTCTGGGTGAAAAAGAACTTCCTAGCGTTTGTTCTAAACCTTTCCCCTTTCAATTTCTCCGAGTGCCCCCTTGTACTTGTGGTTCCCCATAATTTGAAAAATCTGTCCCTGTCTACTTTTTCTATGCCCTTTAGGATCTTGAAGGTTTCTATCATGCCTCCTCTAAGTCTCCGCTTCTCCAGGGAGAACAGCCCTAATTGTTTCAATCTGTCAGTATATGAGAGATTTTCCATACCCTTTATCAGCTTAGTTGCTCTTCTCTGGACTCCCTCAAGTACTGCCATGTCCTTCTTGAGGTACGGCGACCAGTAATGGACACAGTATTCCAGATGCGGGCGCACCATTGCACGATACAGTGGCAGGATGACTTCCTTCGTCCTGGTCGTGATACCCTTCTTAATGATACCCAACATTTTGTTTGCTTTCCTTGAGGCTGTGGCGCACTGTGCCGACGCCTTCAGTGTTGTGTCTACCATCACTCCCAGGTCTCTTTCAAGATTACTTACCCCTAGCAGTGATCCCCCCCAATTTGTAAGTGAACATCGGGTTCTTTTTCCCCACATGCATGACCTTGCATTTCCCTATGTTGAAGCTCATTTGCCACTTTTTGGCCCACTCTTCCAGTATCGTTAGATCCTTTTGGAGATCTTCGCAGTCTTCCGTGGATTTAACCCTGCTGCATAGTTTGGTGTCATCTGCAAATTTAATGACCTCACATTTTGTTCCTGCCTCTAGGTCGTTAATGTAGATATTGAACAGGAGCGGTCCCAGCATCTGATGTTTATATTGCTGATTTGAAATGTATAGCTTATTTCTTATGATACAGTATATTCCTGTGAAAAGAGAGAGAGAGTTAAATGTTTAGATCTTAGAACTTATAGTAGTTTATGGAGAAAATTGTCTGAGGTTCCTTATTTTAGAAAAATTCAGCAAAATTTATCCTAACACATTTTTCAATTAGAACTTCTATTTAAAGTTTAAAACTTGATTCTATCCAGTATCTTTGTCCCTTTATTTCTCTAAGATACTTTAGACATCTTTATAAATTTAGGCCGCCTTTTATCAAGCCGCGTTAGGGTTTGTTTTTTTTTATCGCCGGCCGCTGCAGTAAAAGTTCCTACATTCTTAGGAATTCCATGAGTGTCGGAGTTTTTACTGCGGCGGCCAGTGATAAAAATCCCTAATGTGGCTTGATGAAAGGGGACCTTAGTTTGTTTCACAGATTAGAGTGAAAACATATTTTCTCTGAAATCCAATTGCTTCTTATTTCCTTTGAGAATTTTGAATGAAGTTTCGTTTTTTTCCCATTGAACTTCAACCCCTTCTTTAGAGAGAAAATCAGCTTGAGATAAATTCATCACCATGACTCATAGAGATAACACTAGAGCAGATAGTGAACTCATGGGGATGAGGTCACATATATTTTTTCAAACTATGGAGCCCTTTTACAAAGCTGCAATAAACACTAACCGTGCTTACCACAGCAAGCTGAACCCATGGCTAGCCCAAATGATACTGGAGGCCCCCACCTACCTCGGCTTTAGAAAACTACTCAAAACCCACCTATTCAGCAAACAAGACCCCTAACCGCCCCCTTCCGGTAATTGCCTGACCTTTGCCCGGCTCAGCTCCTCCTTCTTGATCACTTCTTTCCCCCCTCTCTTCTACCCTCCTCCTTCTTCATCTGCCAAACTCGGCTAATTATGTTGTAAACCTGATATATTGTTGTAAATCTGTATGTCAATGCGGATCCTAACCTAATTGATGTAAACCGCCTAGAACTCGTTGGGTATGGCGATATATAAGAATAAAATTATTATTATTATTATTATATCATGGGGCACGCTGATGTGTCCCAAGGTATTTTTTTGTCGATACAAATCAGACAACCAGCTCAGTTATTTTTCAGAACTCCCCTTTACAAAATCAACATATATATATCTCCATACGAGGAGTCTTAGTTACTTCATCTGATTTAAGCTTCTTAGGCTTACTGACCTCAGTGGTACCTCCTGTATGCCACTAAACTTTTAGATCATACAGAATATTGGTACTCATAGTCGTCATCGGCCACTACAGTGACTTTTTAAATAGTTTTAAATATTTTAAATACTTTAATCTAAATCAATATAAATATAGATACTCATCTTCATCTACGCGGGTGGGGGTAGGCACTCCGACATAGATTTCCGTTTCGCCCCAAAGAGCTGTATCAAGGCAATCCCCCTTAAATCCAATGGCTCATGCTCCCCGCGTTATAGATTTAATCCAGGTATTTTTGCCATGTGTTCATGCTACCCATACACTAAAATATAATTTTTTTTCCCTACTAAACGTTAACTCCCACCTCTACAATAGTTCAGAATCCATCTTTCCACTCAATCCATGGCCCTTCCTTCAGACTGGCAGTCTGTCAACCAATTGATCAGCATCGAGTGTCAAGGACTCATCCTGCCTGGGGCTAGGGCTACCATATTTGGAGCCTCACTAACCCCAGACGCATGGCCCTGACCCCCCTACAACCGCACTAAGTTCTGCCTCATCCCGCCCTGTTCCACCCCCCAGCCCCGACCTCTCAAAGCTGTGTCTTCTTCCCCGACGAGCTCCAGCAGCATCTGGAGAGCCTCGAGCATGCGTGGATGTGTGTGATGTCATCCACACATGCTCAGAGGCCCTCCAGATGTGGCCGGAGCTCATCAAGGTTTTCCCAAAAAAAAGTGGACAAGTCTGGCTTTTCCCAGACATCTGGTAACCCTAGCCTGGGCAGAATTCTTGTTTAGCTATTTGCATGCAGTAGGTTATCTGATTTACTTATAATAAACAGTTGGTAATTTTTTTTTTTTTAAGTATCTTCCTTTGGCTGTTTAGTAACGCAGAGATAGTGATATTGTATTTATATTTATTTTGTTAGACTTACTATTCTACCCATATTCTTCATTCTTCTTCTGGGTTCCTTGTTAACAATGTTTTAAGCTTTTCTGGGGGGTCTTCTTCCATTTTTCCTCTTTTCTGTTTATATTTATCTAACTGATATTTTTCTTTAACCTTTTCCTATCGTAATAAATTTTACGTGACGCTGGTTCCAATCGTAATTATTTTAGCAAAGTTTTGTATTATTCACCGTTATCATTTACGGCTATTGTAAACATCTAATATAATAAAGCCCTACACGCGCATGCGTACTCCCACCTGCATGCTCCTGTTTTCCATGCGCTGTAGGGCACCGCAGGTAGGAGTGTGCATGTGCGCGAATCCCCCGGGGCAGATGTCAGCCACCGCGGCTGTCGGCGGTTGCAGGCTCGGCGGCAGGTTGGAGACAGTGCCAATCCTCAGGTCCCCCTCCCCCCTTCTCTCCCCCCTCAACCTGGGCAGAGGCACAGCCGACAAACGTACCCGGAGCCAAAACGAAACACTGAGGTCATCTTGCTGTAGGAGGGGCGGATGGGAGGGTCAATGGGGTCGGCTGCATGGTGGCGGGGGGGGGGGGGGAGATGGAAACAGGCTGATCACCGGTTCTACTGTACAGGGGGGGATGGGAGAGAGGGAAATAAAAATGCCGGGTTCTACTGTACAGAGGGAATGGAAGGGGGGTAGAAATTTAAAGATGCTGCTCATTGGGTCTACTACAGAGGGGGATGGGAGGGAGGCAGGCAGGCAGGCTGGCTACAGGGGTGGTGTTGGGTCAAAGTCTGGAAGGCAGTGAGGGGGACATAGGAAGGAGGCACTGGGGGGCACTAAGGACATAGGAAGGGGCACTGAGGGCACTAAGGACACAGGACAGAGGCACTAAGGACATGGGAAGGAGGCACTGGGGGTACTATGGCCACAGGATGGAGACACTGGGGGCACTTAGGACATGGGAAGGAAGAACTGGGGTACTAAGGACATAGGAGGCACTGAGGGCACTAAGGACATAGGATGGGACACTATGGACATAGGAAGGGGGCCACTGAGAGACAGGCAGGCATGGCACAACAGAGAAATACAGGAGGCCAGGGAAACAGAGACAGAAAGAAAGATAGACAGGGGGCCAGGGAGAGACACAGACAGAAAGAATGACAGACAGACAGCGTCCAAGGAGAAAGAGACAAAGAAAAAAAAAACCCAAAATAGACATCTACTCTAGCACCCATTAATGTAACAGGCTAAAATACTAGTAATGTAAATAAGTCAAAAGTCTGTAAATTCAAATATTTTGTGTTCCTGGCTGTTTATTAGTATGGGACATACGATGGCAACGACATTTTTGGAATGTCCCGTCATCCGGGACACACGACAGGAAAAGGCTAAGGCATTTTAGGTAGATTGTGAGCCCATTTGGGACAGTGAGGGTAGCTACAATGTATGTAAAGTAGATTTAGCTGTGAATGTAATCTAAATATATAAATAGGTGCTTTGAGAACTGCATACTTTCTGTGTGCCTACTTTCTACACATGTATGAGGTCATTCAGTTATATAAAAGCCATTTTCTGTGCACAATGAAAAGCTTTATAAAATTACCCCCTTTATGAAATACATTTCAAGGAATATTTTTTCTTCCTTACGAATAAATGAAATGTGACCTTAAGCACAACTCTAGTTCAGGTTCCTCCCTTCAAGATTGAATAATGTAGCCAGGGCCGGATTTAGATGAAAAGAGGCCCTAGGCTATTCCACTTATGAGGCCCTTTCACCTGCCATTTTTAAGTTTGTAAATTACATGAGAGATAATAAAATACATCATTACTGTGATATATATCAATATGTTAAATGAAACATGTTGTTATTGGTACTAACCTTTATAAAAAATATGACACGGATAATAAAAAAAGTCGAGAACACTTATTTGGACATTTATTCTCAGAACCATATATAGTACTTGTAAAAATAACTAATCAAACATAACACACAACATTGCCCCTTCCTATATCCATAGTGCCCCCAGTGCGTCCTTCCTCACCTCACCCCCCCTCCGATGCCCGCCTGCCTCCCATCCCCCTTCCATTGAACACCCCCGATGCCATCCTGCCTGCCTGCCTTCCATTAAACCCCCCCACCCCCCCTCCGATGCCAGCCTGCCTGCCTCCCATCCCCCTTCCACTGAAATCCTCCACCCCACCCCATCCCCGATGCCAGTCTGGGCCGCCCTCTCCTGACGGATCCACGTTTTGCCTCTCTCCCTATGTGGCTGGGCTTTGCCAAGCTGTTTCCGAGTCGGTGCCCCGTTGCGGCCGGAGCCAGTTCCAATCCCGAAGCGTATAATTTCTCCTTATTTTCGGTTCAGTGTTTTAGTGTTCACTGTTTTTAGAATAGTGTAATTTTAATTTTGCTAACAATTTGAATGTAGGCCCCTCTTGATCTTGAGGCCCTAGGCTGAAGCCTAGTTAGCCTATAGGAAAATCCGGCCCTGAATGTAGCCCACCTACGGTAGGAGCCAACTGAGTGAAAAAAGCTTTTCCCCAGAATACACTGACACCATCAGCTCTGGAATGTTTACCTAGTTTTAGAGTTTTACAGCTTGTTTTCCGTCTAGGCCTGTGATCCTCCATGCTTCTAAACTGAGTAGCATTTGCAAACTGAGGGACAAAATTAAATCCCCAATTTCTTTCTCATTCTGTGATTCGGAGGCATTAAAGGGTCCTAAAAGGCACTGCAAAAGTACTTCTGATTTTCCCCCCTTAGATGACGTAGTGCCACCCTTAGATTTAATTTTATAAAATGATTGTTCCGTATACTGTCAATTTGTAAGTGAAGAGCTTATCTACTTTATTGCCTTTGTCGCAGTACCCAAGGAAATCAAACAATTCCAGAGAAAAGAAGGCTTTCAAAAAATCATACAGATAAACAAATGACTATACCTGTCGTCATGACTTTTGTATTAAAAAAAAATCAATGTACTATTTCTGAACAGATTTATGAGCAAACTGTTATTTACTTCCCACATTCCCTTTTCAAAACATACTCTAAAATATGCAAGAATTGAGTATGACTCACAGAGCATTTTTGAGGGGAGTGGGGGGGGGGTTAAATGATGGAACAATGCTGTATTATTTAAGAGCAAGGCCATTTTCAGTTGTGAAGTTCTGCAACAGCTCCAAGTTTTACAAAGGAAGACTCTACATTATTTGGCAGCATAGTCAGGTAGCCTTGAAAACAAAAATGACATCAATTAGTGATGTGTGCAGGGCAAAATTCTCAGTTCACGTGACCTTTTTTCAGACTTTTTGTCTGTCTCACAGATGGTTTTAATTTAAAAAAAAGCTTTGAACACACTATAGAACTCACCAGTGAGAGCGAGCCAGACATGGTGAATGTTCAAGATCCACAGACAGGTTATGGAACCCAATACCCTGGGTCCAGGAGAAGATAGGGTGGGTTCCTCTCCTGGCTGCAACCAACTTTCTTTTGGTTTCAAACCTCCAATGCCGGCAGCCATCCGGTTTTTAGCTGCCCAAACCCAGAGCCCAGTGTGAAATATCAGATGCCAGGGGAGCACAGAAAGAAGACAGAAAGGGACAGATTCTTCAAACTTTCGAATAATAAAAGAACAAGAGGGCAGACAGATTCAAAACGAATGCTAGGAAGTTCTTCTTTACCCAACGTGTGGTGGACACCTGGAATGCGCTTCCAGAGAGTGTAATAGGGCAGAGTACGGTACTGGGGGTTCAAGAAAAGATTAGACAATTTCCTGCTGGAAAAGGGGATAGAGGGGTATAGATAAGGTGACCATACGCCCCGTTTTGAACGGGACAATCCCGGTTTCGGATCCCCTGTCCCGTTGTCCCCACACACAGCTTTGGGACGCCCAAAATGTCCCGTTTTCAGAGACAGCGTTCGGAAGCTGTACGCGGGGACAACGGGACAGGCGATCGCTTCCTGTCCCTCCCCTGCCGCACCAAAAAAAAAAAGCCTTCCTCCAGGCCCGATTTAGGTCCACCGCCGCTGCTCCTCTGCTGCAAACTACTCAAACCTGGAAGCCTTCTTCCCGACGTCAATTCTGACGTCGGAGAGGACGTTCCAGGCCAGCCAATCGCTGCCTGGCTGGCTCGGAATGCCCTCTCCGACGTCAGAATTGACGTTGGAAGGAAGACTTCCAGATTCGAGTAGTTTGCAGCAGAGGAGCAGCGGCAGTGGACCTAAATCGGGCCTGGAGGGAGGCTTTTGTTTTCCGCAGCAGGGGGGGGAGGAGGTAGGCAGGCTGGCTGGCTGGCTCTGGGGGAGGTAGGTAGGCAGGTTTTGGGGGAGGTAGGCTGGCAGGCTGGCTGGCTCTGGGGGAGGGAGGGAGGGAGGGAGGCAGGCTTTGGGGGAGGTAGGCAGGCAGGCAGGCTCTGGGGGAGGCAGGTAGGCTGGCTGACTCTGGGGGAGGTAGGCAGGCAGGCTGGCTGACTTTGGGGGAGACAGGCAGGCTGGCTCTGGGGGAGGCAGGCAGGCTGGCTCTGGGGGAGGCAGGAAGGCTGGCTCTGGGGGAGGTAGGCAGGCAGGCTGACTCTGGGGTAGGTAGACAGGCAGACTGGCTTTGGGGAAGGCTGGCTTTGGGGAGGTAGGCCGGCAGGCTTTTTGGGAGGGAGTGGGACAAAGGCTGGAAGCAGTGAGGGGACATAGGAAGGAGGGATGAAGGAAGGAGAGAAAACGGCAGAGAAGGGGGGGTTGTAAGTAGAAGAAAGAATAGAGAGATAAAGGCCTGGACCAAAGGGGAAAGACAGGAGGCAGAAGCAGGACTTTGGGAGGTGCAGACAGAGGGGGAGAGCCCCTGAGGAAGAGCAGAGAGAGGCAAGATCATAACAGAGGAGGGAGAGAGAGAAAGGGAGACCTGGAACAAAGGTACAAAGGAGAACTGACACTGGATCTGGGGGCACTAAGGACATAGGAAGGAGGCACTGGGGGCACTAAGGACATAGGAAGGAGACGCTGGGGACACTAAGGACATAGGAAGTTACTGGGGGTACTAAGGACATAGGAAGGAAGGAGGGAGGGAATAGAAAGGGACAATTGTTGGGCCTGAGTGCAGAAAGAAATGAAAGATAGGATGCACAGTCAGAGGGAAACGCAACCAGAGACTCATGAAATCACCAGACAGCAAAAGTAGGAATAATGATTTTATTTTCAATTTAGTGATAAAAATGTGTCAGTTTAGAGAATTTATATCTGCTGTCTATATTTGGCACTATATTTGTCTATTTTTCTATAGTTACTGAGGTGACATCGTTGAAAACCCCCCAAATATAAATAATTAACATTTTCTCTGCGTATAGGGTGCTTTGTGGTTTTTAAAAAATTTTATGGTTACCATTATGAAATAATAAGTTATTGTGTGTACATGAAAAATGAATGGAAGAAATTGGGGGCGGGGCTAGGGCAGGATTGGGGGCGGGACTGAATATTAATAGATGTCCCGTTTTGATGAAAAAAATAAATGGTCACGTTAGGTATAGATAGAGGATTACTGCAAAGGTCCTGGACCTGTTGGGCAGCCGCTGGGCACGATGGACCTCAGGTCTGACCCAGCGGAGGCATTGCTTATCTTATCTTATCTTATGACTGAAAACAGAATGGAGAGTACAAGATGGAAGGCAAACAGGATGGCAAAAATGGAGAAATGCCAGTGGGTGTGTTCATGTGGTTGTTGTAGGCAAATTCAGCTCAGGGAAGCAAACTCACCCTGGTGGACTGACACAAAGCGCCAAAGGAATTTCTCCAGGTTTTGATTGATTCACATACCCCTCTTTTACTAAGGTGCGCTAGCCGATTTAGCGCGTGCTAAATCGGCTAGCTCGCCATAGTAAAAGGACCCCTCAGTGAGGCCATTAGCCTGAAGAAAATTATACCAAGGTAAATAGGAAAGTAATACCCACAGTTCTACAGAAGCCCCTCCATAATCTGACACAATAAAGACTATACAATCTCCTTGACAAATATGGCTGCCAGCTGGGGAGCAGAATGCAGCTTGAGAACAGAAGCAAATTGAGCCATGTAAGAAAACTAATCAATGATTACCAGAACTACTGTACAAGTGTATGCAGTTAAATGGGATCACAAATGATCTAGACAGTTTACAGTTCTTTGCTGGCTTTTTTGCAAGGAGCAAGGAAATCTCACTCAGACACCCCAGAATAATTATAATCATATAGGGATTGATATTTAGCCAATGGATCCTTATTAGCAATAGGTGCTAAATCTGGAATCACAGGGATCTGTCATCGCTGCTGTTTATCAGACAACAATCACAGAGCCATTTTGTTGATTTATTTTAGGTATTTATATATCACCTATCAAAGTTATCCCTAACTGTCCCGGTGGGCTCACAATCTATCTAACCTACCTGGGGCAATGGAGGATTGAGTGACTTGCCCAGAGTCACATGGGATTTGAACCTACAACCTCAGGGTGCTGAGGCTGTAACCCTCCTTCCTCCAAGTAGAAGATAAGCAAGCAGTCAATCATAGCCATTAACTGGAAGCACAGGAAACAATCATGGAGGGCTCCTCAGCTTTGTTTAGTTTCTGGATGGACTAGAGCAGGGGTGTCAAAGTCCTTCCTGGAGGGCCGCAATCCAGTCGGGTTTTCAGGATCTCCCCAATGAATATGCACGAGATCTATTAGCATACAATGAAAGCAGTGCATGCAAATAGATCTCATGCATATTCATTGGGGAAATCCTGAAAACCCGACTGGATTGCGGCCCTCCAGGAGGGACTTTGACACCCCTGGACTAGAGAATGACACGGTGATAAAATTAATCACCGTTCCCGTCCCCGTGGATAACCACGGGAAACAATCACGTGTCTTTTTTTAGTGTCTATCTCAACTTCAGTCCTTCTACACCAGTATTCTTCAATGCAAGGCTTGAGGGTCAGTGGTTGTGCCCATTCATACTCTGGTTCTGCCCTCTGTCCTTAAAGAATGGCATGGAGATGGTTTCCCACGGTTATCCGCGGGGACGGGGATGAATTTTGTCACCGTGTCATTCTCTAGTCTATACATCCCAGTATCCTGTTTCCAACAGTGGCCAAACCAGGTCACAAGTACCTGGCAGAAAACAAAATAGTAGCAACATTCCATGCCACTGATCCCAGGGCAAACAGTGGCACAATAAATAGGCTTCAAGTATGGGGCACTCTACCACTGGTGTTGTCGGGTCTGATCTTCTTATACAATATGTTGATAATTCCTCTTTGACTCTATATACTGCAGACTCTCTTCATATTTTTAAAATAAAGGGATGTGATAAGATTTCACAGGGCATTTAGAGGTTTTTCGTAGGGTGAGGAATAAAGCTAAATTTCCTTGCTACCAAGAGACAGGGAAGCATGGGTCTATTAGATCTTAGAATATACAATGTAGCATGCAGTCTGCATTGAGTTTTGTGGAATTAGAGAAGGAACATTAACATCTGCAAACTTCGCTTGGCCTAGCCACTACGGAGCAACTTCTTCAGACTCAACAGAGGAGCAGCAACAGACCTCCTTGTCACAGATGTCAGAAGCACTCTCCCATAGTCCCAGTCGACTCCTCCTGCTCAAATAATGCCCTAAAAAGCTACTGGAGGCTTGGTGAGGTGGCCAAAGGCAATTTAAACCACTTATCTAGGCAGCAGCCAAGCCACTTTGCAGGCTAAAAAATCCAAAGGGTTGAGCTACTTATAAGGAGGGCAAGGCCACCATTTTGGAGCGGACAAAATGTACAGCAGATGTTTACAGGCAGCGGTTCCAGAGTGGAGTCCTCCAACCAGAAGAAAGTCCAAGAGATCTCTTCTAGCAATTCAAGGACATGGGATGCTAAAGGCTGGTATAATAATAATAGCTGAATTTGTAATCTGCTTGTACCTTAATAGTTCAGAGCAACTTAACAATATATTAGAAGAAACTGGTCATATCCAAAAATTATCACATCAAACATACGGTATGTCAAGTTGAATAATTTTCATAAAAACATTCCTAAAGAATATCCTCAAGAATATACTTCTTAAACAAATGGAAGGGCATAATCGAAAGGAACGTCTAAGTCCGTTTTCATCTAAATAGCAAGTCGTCCAAAGTAAAAATCAGCATAGGACACATTTTTTAAAAATATGTCCAAATTTTTTTTCGTTTTGAAAATCGTCTAAGTATACGTCCTGCCGATCTGATCGTCAAAGCCGCTAAATCGTCCATCTTTATACCACGTTTTCGTCCAACTTTTCATCCAAGTCAAAAACACCTAGAACAAGCCCTGTTGGACGTGGGAGGGGACTACAAAGTGATGGACTGAACACCCAGACATGGCACCTAAATAGTGGGGTACCTTACAGGGCACTGCTGTGAACATCACAAAAAGGGTGCCATGTCATCTCACTACAGCTCCCTTATAGGACATGGTAAGCCCCCCAAACCACCTCCAGAATCTCTTAGACCTACCTACCATCCCAATAGCCCTTATGGCTGCAGAAGCCACTTATAGGGCAGTCCAAAAGGGTTTGGGGTTTTTTATAGGGGAGTGCACATGTTTAACCAGCAATGCAGTGATTACAGTGGCTTATGGGCATGGGTCCTCCTCTCCTTGGGTCCCTTACCCACCCACCCACCCCTCTGTGCAGGTTCACTAGGCTTTCCTATGCCAGCCTGCCAGATGATGATGGTCTGGAGGCTGAATTTTAAAGGTGTGATTACGATATTTATGGGGTTTGGGGGGGTCAGTGATCACTGGGGTAGTGTGTGGGGGTCTGAAGTTTGTGTCTGCAAGGCTTATCTGGTGATTTTAGGTGGGTTTTTGTGACTTAGACCATGTTTTAAATGGTCTAAGTCACAACGTCCATGCTGTGCTATATAACTTTCAGTTATACATGCAGTACAACTAAGTAGGTGCACTAGAGTTTTTAGTGCACCCACACGATTAGCACACGCTAGCTGAAAAACTACCGCCTGCTTAAAAGGAGGCGGTAGTGGCTAGCATGCGTGGCATTTTAGTGTGCGCTAAAACCGCTTGCGCACCTTTGTAAAAGGAGCCCTAAATCTAAGCCTGCCCACGTCCCACCCTCGACACTCCTCCTGAAATGCCCCGTTTAGCTATGGTCGTTCAGCTGCACTATGAAGGCCCAGGTTGTTTTTAAATACGTCCAAAACCCAGTTTTATTATCGGCACTTGGACGTTTTTGATTGATGATCGTCTAAGTGCCAACTTAGGCCGTTTTTTGGACGTTTTTCACTTTCGATTATGAGCCCCATAAGTTTTAATTTGACTAGGAGTTAGAATCCTGCCATTAATAAGCAGCTCCCATCACCTTAACATTCTTTTTTATGTTTAGGGAAAAGTTAGTACTTTTTTTTTTTTCATTTTACCATAGAGCACTTTGAATAGTTTTAGCAACCTTCTGCTATTATTAAATTCTATTATTAAATTCCACACTCTCGTAACCTCATGTTTAGATTACTGCAATCTACTTCTAACTGGTCTCCCGCAGTGCCACCTTTCCGCCCTGCAATCTGTGCAAAACTCTGCTGCACGACTCATCTACTTACCTTGCTACTCATGTCACCTCTCTCCATAACAAATAAACAGATAGAGGAACCAGTTCAAAAAATACTTTCCACTTTCAACGGTGCTCAGAATCCAAGATGGAATGTAAGAACTCAGAGTGGGGGATTAACCCCTACCAGAACTCTTGTGGTATCTATCATTGCACCATGACTGCTGTGAAAAGTTGTTTTGAAACATTGAATAAAATAAGTGATACTTTGTAACTTGCACACTTTCAAATTGCTTATAATGTATGAATGGTTCAAAGGTTAAGTAACTTAGCTGAAGATTGCTGCTAGCGTTAGTTTGGCTGGGTCCTGACGCGTTTCGCCTTACTGGCTTCCTCAGAGAACCCGCATACAATCTTGCATATTGTTATTTATCCTGGTTTGAAATCAGGATAAATAACAATATGCAAGATTGTATGCGGGTTCTCTGAGGAAGCCAGTAAGGCGAAACGCGTCAGGACCAAACTAACGCTAGCAGCAATCTTCAGCTAAGTTACTTAACCTTTGAACCATTCATACATTATAAGCAATTTGAAAGTGTGCAAGTTACAAAGTATCACTTATTTTATTCAATGTTTCAAAACAACTTTTCACAGCAGTCATGGTGCAATGATAGATACCACAAGAGTTCTGGTAGGGGTTAATCCCCCACTCTGAGTTCTTACATTCCATCTTGGATTCTGAGCACCGTTGAAAGTGGAAAGTATTTTTTGAACTGGTTCCTCTATCTGTTTATTTGTGATTCCGTTTTTTGGAACTAGGCTTTTTTGACCTAACCCAGTCGTTTATATTGGGATTCAGCACCTCTCTCCATAAATCACTTCACTGGCTCCCTAGCCGCCTTCGCATACAGTTCAAGCTCCTATTGCTGACCTACAAATGTGTTCATTCTGCTGCCCCTCAATCTCTCTCTTTATACACCTCCCAGAGAACTCCATCCCTCAGATAGGCTGCTCTTAACTGTACCCTTCTCCTCCACTGCCAATTCCAAACTGCATGCCTTTCATCTAGCTGCCTCCCATCCCTGGAATAAATTACCCAAGTTTGTCTGCCAAGCCTCTTCCCTTGCTTTGTTTAATAACAGACTGAAAACCCACCTTTTTGATATAGCCTTCAATCCATAACCCTACTCCTCTGCCCTCCAACCCAGCCCGCTGATTAGCCATTCCCCTTAACTGTTTGTCTGTCTTGGCTGTTTAGATTGTAAGCTCTTTCGAGTAGAGACTGTTTTCTTCTTCTTTGTGACTCTGTATAGTTCTGCATACGTCTGGTAGCACTATAGAAATAATTAATAGTAGCAGTAGTGTGAAGAGCTTCAGTCTTTGAGAAGCAGAGCTGAGATTGTGATATCATAATACTTCATTCTACCAATAAGAACCAACCTTATCAGTGATGTCACAATGGCTTGATTGTCCTGTACTCCCCTCTGTCCTCCAACCCAGCCAGCTGATTAACTGTTCCCCTTAATTGTATCCATGACAACCTGTTTGTCTTTGGAAAGCAGAGCTGAGATTGTGATGTCATAATGCCTCCTTCTACCAATAAGAGACAACCTCATCAGTGATGTCACAATGGCTTGATTGTCCTGTACTCCCCTCTGCCCTCCAACCCAGCCAGCAGATTAACCGTTCCCCTTAACTGTATCCATGGCATCCTATTTGTCTGTCTTGTCTGTTTAGATTGTAAGCTCTTTTGAGCAGGGACTGTCTTCTTTGTGACTCTCTAAAGCATTGCATTCGTCTGGCAGCGCTATAGAAACAATTCATGGTAGTAGTAATGATAGTTTCCCATGCAAAAGCTGCTTCTGAAAGGCAATTATATATTTTCTGGTATGGATTGCAGCGTTTGTCTATTAAAAGCCATGTGGGTGCACTATAATAGCTAGAACCTTATTTACAACATAAACTCGTACAGTATTTCTCTTGGAAAGAGTCATCAGTGAACCTATTAGAAGCTACATACCTATTATTTTTGATGTATGTCATCTGTCCTTATTACCATGTCCATGTTCTGTTTTGCCTGTTCTGTACAAATCCACACCACAGGGGAAATATCCAAGCATATTTATATCTACTATCTTGTGCATACTCTTCAAAAAAGCAAAAGTACATGCATTAGTGTAAACCCTGCTCAAACTCTAATCCCAGGAATATTTATTCCTCAGCAGATAAAATGACATGCAAAATGATGCTACGGTACACTTTTAACCATGTGGTGGGAAATTTTATAACAGATAACCTGTTAAGAAGCTACAGAGAAACTTATGTTCCTACTCTTAAGACATAAGGCAAAATATTGCCTGTTTACAAGAAACTAAATTGACCAAGGTGGAGCATGGTAAATTGAAGCTATCATGAGTTAGCCAATGTTATATAGCCTCTTCTGGTAATTGGAGGGCTGGAGCTGCCATTCTAATAAGTAAATAGGTAATGTTCCTGGTGCAGAATAAAATTCAAGACCCTAATGGCAAATTTGTAGCTCTTATAGGGAAATTAGGTGAAAAAATAATTACTATTGCTTCTGTCTATGCACAAAATCATGGTGTCAGGTCAAAAGCGCGCCGGGACAAAGGTGCGAGCGGACAATTGAGCGCAGCGCAGAGGTGTGCGCTGAAGAAAATTACTGTTTTTAGGTCTCCAACGGGGGGGTGTGGGGGGGGAAACCCCCCCCCACTTTACTTAATACACATCGTGCCACATTGTGGGGGCGTTGTGGGGGGTTTGGGGGGTTGTAACCCCCCAAATTTTACTGAAAACTTCATTTTTTCCCTGTTTTTAGGGAAAAAGTTAAGTTTACAGTAAAATGTGGAGGGTTACAACCCCCCAAACCCCCCCACAACGCCGGCGCGATTTGTATTAAGTAAACTGGGGGTGCTCCCCAACAAACCCCCCGTCGGAGACCCTTAAAACAGTAATTTTCTTTGGCGTACGCCTCCGTCTTGCGCTCAGTTGTCGGCGCGCGCCTTTGTCTTCCGCGTTGTTGTCTATGAACCCAAAATCATAACACCAGGCCCTTGTTTCACTCTTTAATGCCCTCTTTGGCTTCCTTCAAGGATACAAGGGGGTGCTGAAATGTTCTCAGCCCTGCCAAGAAGAGAATGGCATGGATACGGTTCAATCAATGATCTGAAACCATATCAAAACATAGAATTTCGTTTCTATAAATTGGCACTTAAGAAAATAAGATAACACTCATTTCAGCTACAGTGGCAAAATAACACTCAGAATTTAGAACGTTGGTTGGTTGGTCTGAAAACCTTTCATCACCCCCTCATATGTAATAAAAGTGAGCCAAGTATAGAACAATCAAGCCATTGTGACATCCCTGTTGAGGTTAGCTCTTATTGGTAGGATAAGGCATTATGACATCACTATCTCAGCTCTGGTAACCAGAAACTGAAACTTTTCACACTACCAGAGGGTGCTAAAAAGTTCTCAGCCCAACCAAGAAGAGAATGAAGTGGATATGGTTCAATCAATGATTTGAAACAATCAGAATTTTGTTTCTGCAAATTGGCACTTAATGAATTAAGATAATACTCTTTTCAGCTACAGAGGCAAAAGAACACTCAGAATGTAGGAAGTTGGTTGGTTGGGCTGAGAACTTTTTTCAGCAATCCCTCATATACTTATGAATTTAGTGGGGGACATTAATATTATTTTTGACCCGCAGATTGATATTAGGATTAGGTTAGAACACATAGGGCACAGGCAGGTCAGATAGATCTGAATATGCCGATACAAAGCTTAGGACTGCTGGACATCTGGTGAATTCTGCATCCCTCAGAGAGAGATTAGTGCATGTTGCCGTGTCCCAGATTGATTATGTCTCAAGATCTGTTTATTCAAGTGACTAATTCTACCATAGGACCTCTGGAAATTTCAGATAATACTCTGGTATGGACAGGAATGGATGAAATTTTGATCGAAAATGTGGTATAAAGATAGCCGTCCTGGTGGTCTGAACAAACAATAGCTTGGACATTCAGATAGATGATATTCACCAAAAAAAATTCTAGTTGTATTTTTCA
Source organism: Geotrypetes seraphini (assembly GCF_902459505.1). Classification (NCBI taxonomy): domain Eukaryota; kingdom Metazoa; phylum Chordata; class Amphibia; order Gymnophiona; family Dermophiidae; genus Geotrypetes; species Geotrypetes seraphini. The sequence goes on from NC_047089.1 coordinate 39,287,374, forward strand.
AAAATGGGCATTGTCCCACTGCCAACTTTGGGCATCTACACCCAAATCGAACTTAGTCGTATGTTTTGATTATTCCCCTCCACTTCTGCAGGTAAAGCTCTTCCACTTTACACATACCAGTTGTCTGTCCTTCTGCTCAAAAGGTTTTGATGTCAGGGGAAGCAGATCTTTTGTAAAACAGGCACTGGTAAGAGGCTATAGGCCCAATTTGCAAGGATGCTATTGCATTCAAAATTCATTTGGAGAAGCAGCTGCTCCCCTTATATCCCATCTAGCTACGTCTCTGCTTCCACTGTTTGCTAGACAAAAATCCAACATGATGGACCCTTTCACACAAGCTTGATCCCGAAGCATTTCATCAAGATCTGATAATAGCACTGCAAGTAAAGATTAGTTTCAGCTAAAGCCTTTCTTAAAGTTTGTAATCATTGTGCTACTACATGGCATTCTGAGATCAACTATATGTAATGCATAAGACTCATGATCTCCAAGGCATGGTCTACTTCCCGCAGAACCCTCAACAGAATACTTCTAAATCTCCCTTCCACAAAAAATCTGCGATACAAACGTGTTTTCCACTCCATGCTCACCTTTCTAGACGTAAAAACTTGGAATGATCTTACTGAAATGACCAGGACGGAACCTAACTACACATTATTCCGGAAGAAACGGAAAACTCGTCTATTTGACACTTAATCACCTGTATCCTCTCCTCCCCCCTCCACCCCTCTCCCTACCCCCTCCTCCCCTCCTCTTCTCTTCTCCCACCCCTCCTCCCCTTCTCCTTCCTCACCCCCCTCTTTAAGTCGCCTTGAGGTATGCGATGCAAAAATAGATTAGTTTAGATCTCCTGTTTAGCTTTGCATAATCGAAATAAGAATTATAACAAAACTCAAACTATGTTAATTTCAATACAAACTGCATTAATAGGGCAACAGAAGGTTTGTGGAAGCAGACTTCTGAAACTATGCCAGACAGAGGATTTATTAAACAAACATTTAGAAAACCAGTCCAAGGCAGAAGCCCAAGCTCCAAAAATATTTGCAGTTCACGGTTTGCATATGATTATGCAATACAAGCATATAGTAACATTGTAAGCATACGCCAACACAACTCAATATTTTTTTTACCTTAATCTGCTAAAGAATTATGTTACAAGAAGTACAAAATTAACTGTATAAGTACCTACAATTAAATCTACCAGACTATTCTTGTAATAAGCCATGGTGTTTTTCATTGATTGCATGCCAGTTAAACGATGGCATTTCATACTTTATTGGCATGAAAAGAAGCTACATTTGTGGCCAGTGTAGTTCAAAGTATTACGTCAAAGTTCTTAATAAAAGTAAAAATACAGGTATATTTTACACGGTTGAGTCACATTATTATGACTATCTGCTAATATCCAGAATAACCACCACTACATCAACCAGTTCACCTTTATCCACAAGTTTATTCACACCTTCAAAGAAGTCAAGCAAATTGGTATGGCAGGATCTCTCTTGGCAGGATCCCATGCTGACTATTCCATATACAGTGGAACCTTGGTTTACGAGCATAATTCGTTCCAGAAGCATGCTCGTAAATCAAGTTACTCATATATCAAAGCGAGTTTCCCCATAGGAATGAATGGAAACTCGCTTTGATTCGTTCTCTTTTGTCCACTCAGTGAAAAGGATGTCATATATCATTCTGTTTAATTCATCCCTCAGATCACGTTTTTGCTACTGAGAAATTAAATTATCCCCCCCCCCCTTTACAAAGCCATGATAACTGAATTCTCTGCGCTGCTCCTGACACTCATAGGAACTCTATAAGTGTTGGAAGCAGCGTAGAGCATTCAGTGCACCAGCCTGCGCTAAAAACCGCTATCGTGGTTTTGTAAAAGGGGGGGGATGGGTAGACAGAGCACAGAAGAAAAAAATACCACTTGAGATTTCCTAAAAATAAGATTATGCAACGGTATCTAGATTGAAGCTGTTTTAAAATGGTGCGCACAACATCGAGGTTTCAATTTCACATCAAATTAATTTCCAGCAACAGGTGCCAGCTTCCATCCAGCCTTCACAAAACACAGAGTACTGTAATTCATTGATATTCATAGAAAATACAAACAATGCACAGGAAGGAATGCGGAGGAGAGGTGAAGAGTCAGGAATGGAACGAGAGGATCAGAGGTAGGGAGGAAGAGTAAAGTAGAGGTCTGCATGGGAATGGGGATCGCGGGAATCCTGCTGGTCCCGCGGGGTTCCCGCAGGAATCCCCCCCTCTGGCCTACGGAACTCCCACGGGGATGGAAGGCTTTGGAAGCAGGGTTTGTCCATATAATATAATGGACATGTCAGCCTTAGTAAAAGAGGGGGTTTATAAGTTAATTACCTGAACAGAAAACAAAAAAAGGGTTCCACCAAAGAGATTCCACAAGAAAAACAGCAGCGCAAACACAAAAGAAACTGTGGAATTGATGATCCTGTCAGAAGTAATTGCTGCTTTTTATGGGGACGGGTGGGGATGGAGGTAATTCCTTGCGGGGACGGGTGAGGACGGAGAGGATCCTGGCGGGGACGGGTGGGGATGGAGAGGATCCTGGTGGGGACGGAGAGGATCCTGGCGGGGACCGGTGGGGACAGAGAGGATCCTGGCGGGGACGGGTGGGGACGGAGAGGATCCTGGCGGGGACGGGTGGGGACGGAGAGGATCCTGACGGGGACGGATGGGGATGGAAAGGATCCTTGCGGGGACGGGTGGGGACGGAAAGGATCCTTGCGGGGACGGGTGGGGACGGAAAGGATCCTGGCGGGGACCGGTGGGGACGGAGAGGATCCTGGCGGGGACTGGTGGGGACGGAGAGGATCCTGGCGGGGACGGGTGGGGACGGAGAGGATCCTGACGGGGACGGTTGAGTCACATTATTATGACTATCTGCGGGGACGGGTGGGGATGGAGAGGATCCTGGTGGGGACGGAGAGGATCCTGACGGGGACGGTTGAGTCACATTATTATGACTATCTGCGGGGACGGGTGGGGATGGAGAGGATCCTGGTGGGGACGGAGAGGATCCTGGCGGGGACCGGTGGGGACGGAGAGGATCCTGGCGGGGACGGGTGGGGACGGAGAGGATCCTGGCGGGGACGGGTGGGGACGGAGAGGATCCTGACGGGGACGGATGGGGATGGAAAGGATCCTTGCGGGGACGGGTGGGAACGGAAAGGATCCTTGCGGGGACGGGTGGGGACGGAAAGGATCCTGGCGGGGACCGGTGGGGACGGAGAGGATCCTGGCGGGGACGGGTGGGGACGGAGAGGATCCTGGCGGGGACGGGTGGGGACGGAGAGGATCCTGACGGGGACGGATGGGGATGGAAAGGATCCTTGCGGGGACGGGTGGGGACGGAAAGGATCCTGGCAGGGATGGGTGGGATTTCTGTCCCCGCGCAACTCTCTAGAGTAAAACGTGCGATTTGATCTGTGAAGCTCTCATACATTTATTTATTTTTGGTTTCTCTTGTCCAAACTGCAGGAAAGCAGAACAGCCAGAAAACAGCTAATAGATGTACATGTCATTCTGGAAAGCCAATCTGTAACTAGCAGAGTACTGAATAACAAACTGGAAACTGTTGTGCAATTAGTTATAGATATTTGATGCCCCCATGCCCAAATAACCTTGTAAGGCATTTCTGAGCCCAGGCACAGCCTGGCAGGCTCCCCACCCCTATAAGCCGGGTCTATCAGTTCTCCTTGGACAGGGGCAGTGGGAGGGGCCAAACAGACCAATCTCCAGCCCTGCCCTCCAAGCGCTCTAATTGCTGACGCTGTGTTGGGTAAAATGTGATCTGCTGAGCAAAAAGGTACCAAAGGTGGCATTACAAATAACAGAGATAACAGTTATAAAGGTTTGGAAGGGTAAACCTGGGCAGCTTTCATTTTTGAGAGTTTTGCGTACTATAGGATCAGTTGAATGGGTCTATGCAATGTTTATCACCAGTTTGATGTTTTCCATGTTCTACAAACAGGAGAAAGACAAGCTGGATCAACCAAATTGGGTCTCTATTGAATTTGGTTGATTGGACATCCACCTTGTCTTTCTCCTGTTTGTGTTACTTTTTCTCAAGACAAGGGGTTCTTCTTTTTGTGCCTGCTTGGTTTTCCATGTTCTATAGCCACCCCATTGCACTGCCTATGGAGAGGAAAACGGTGATGGAATTCAAAAAGGTATGGGATAAAAATAGAGGCCAGTGTAGTTAGTCTAATTAGAAAACAAAGGATGTAAATTAAAGAACTAAAGCTGGTACTGGACAGACTTGCATGGTCTGTGTCCCATATGTGATGATTTGGTGTAGGATTGGGCTGGGGAGGGCATCAATGGGAACTCCTGTAATTTGGAACAAGAGGACGTTAGCGGCTTTGTCGCACGTGACTTTTTATCACGCGCTAACCCCCTTGCTAGCTCATGAGGAGGCGGTAGCGGCTAGCACGGTCGGCAAATTAGCGTGCGGTATTATGCGCATTAAACCGCTAACGCGGCTTCGTAAAAGGTGCCCTAAGTCTTTAATAATTATTTATTGAATTTCACTATAAGAAAAATTCATTATAAAAGAAAAAAAATATATATATATATATTCAGGATCCATAATGATAGCGACTCATGCAATTTATGCATGAACAGTGATTGAAGAGCCTACTGAGGATCCAATGAGATTCTAAGTTGATTTATTAAATAACAATGGGAGTATTATTTTGATGGCGATTGCATACGCTAAGCTCCCTTTATAATGCAATAGCCAATTGTTTGTATGCATTGCCCATAAGCATGCCTAAATTTGCGTGCATAAATTATAATTAAAATAATTCATCCTAAGAAATACTTGTTACAAAGCCAATTATCAGTGCTAATTGGATCATTATTTAATTAAGTTGCTCGTGCAAATTTGCACATGCAACTCAAAGTGCCATTTATAGAATTTGGGGGATAATGTGTTAAAAAGTCCACATTTAACTTCAAATCCTGCATTCCTTGATTATTTTAAAGTTTCCTTTGAGTATTTTGATCATTACATTATTGATGCAATGGTCCAGGTCCAAAAATGTGCTCCTCCAAGGAAGTGACACCTTCCCGTGTTGAATTAGCCTATCCCTCTCTAGATAGGCTGTTTCTGGATCTGCTTCCCTCGCGCTAGATTGTGGTAAAATACCCAGAAACATGTATGCCTGTTCCCACACAGGCATAAATGTCTATGGCTTCGATCTAGGCATGGTTTTTGCTGCTTTACCCCTAGTATTTTATAAAGACCTAAAGATGTTTATCTGTCTTTATAAAATAAACTGAAAATGGGCACCAACATAGCCTTCACACATAAGGAATCTGCTTTAAAATTACCCTCTGATTTCTTTTTGGGTAAGAAAATTATTCTTAGTGTTTGGATGCAACTGACCGCACCTGCTTTCTGGGCTTGGCGGAATCGCCTCCATAATTTAATGCTTTTGGAACAAAGACATGCCCGTCTTTCCTTTAAACGGAAAAAAGCTCTTTTGCAGATCTGGGACTCCTACATTCAGTCTTTGTCCCCTAGGGCTCGGAGATTAGTTTTGAATTTGTTTTAACCAGGTGTTTCTTTCCTGGATTCTGGATATATGGCATGGAGTGTGGAATGGTATGTGTGGCTGGAGTGGCTGATGATATGACTGAGACTTTGGGGGGGGGGGTGGAGGGTTTGAGGGTTTTTTTTGTTTGTTGTTTGGTTTACTGTAGTGGGGGGAGGGGGGTTAGTCCTTGTCAAGGGATTGTTGGAAAGTATAAGAAGGCAACTTTATAACGCCTGCATCGGCTTCGTATCTTGCTGGGAGGGGGGCGGGTGCTGGGAGAGAGGGATGTAGGATGGTTCGGCTTGGTTGGTGGGGGAAAAAAATGGAAAACTGTGGTAATTGTTGATCCTTCAAGTACGATCTTGCTATTTGTGTTCTGTGGTTTAATTACCCTCTGATTTCTATGCTTTAGGTCTGAAAGTCAGTATTGTTCTGCTTCAGTAAACTCTATTTTTTAGCCTTTGCTTCTAGTCATTTTCAGTGTTCCAGTCTGTGAACCTTTCCTGCAATGTCAAGCACTCATGAATCAGATCCAAATGTCATTCAATTGCATCACATCGAAACTCCCCTTTGCCTGCAGCGTCCATATGCTATAGTTGGCTTTTCTGGGACTAAGTCTAAGGATCTTATTAAAAAAAGATTTTCCCTCATGTACAGTGTTGGGAAAAGTCCATTATCCATCAAATGGTTTTGAGCAGTGGTCTCAAACTCAAACCCTTTGCAGGGCCACATTTGGTTTTGTAGGTATTTGAAAGGCCTCAGAAAAAAATAGTTAATGTCTTATTAAAGAAATGACAGTTTTGCATGAGATTAAACTCTTTATAGTTTATAAATCTTTCTTTTTGGCTAAGTCTTAATAATAATACTGTCATTTATAGCTAAAGCGACGTATGATCAAGAAACTGTTTTAGTTTACTTTTGTGATTATGATAAACATACCGAGGGCCTCAAAATAGTACCTGGCGGGCCGCATGTGGCCCCCGGGCCGCATGTTCGAGACCACTGGTTTTGAGGGAATTTTTTTTTCCATAAATATTCTTTCTGTGTGTAAAGGCTTTTTAGAAGTGAAAAGGACTTTTTATAAAATTGCTCCATAAAATATGTACAAATAAATACACATGCCAACAAGACAGTGCTTACTTATATGCTGCTTAAGTGTTCCTGAAGATGTTTGGGCATGAGCAGAATTATGAAACACATGCATATTTTATTTAAAAAAAAAATACAAGCACATACACAGAATACATGCACACTTTTAGAGCAGGTGTAAATGCCTCACAATCCACTCCCTCTGATTGTCCCATACATTCTTATATTCAGATACTGTCTTCACCGGTTGTTCTATGTTTTCGGTAAAAAAATATATATATTTTAGATTACTCCTGAATCTATACCTTTTCATTCTCATCTTATAACCCCTCATTCTAATTCCTACTGTCCATTGAAAAAAACTCGACCCTTGTACATTTATACAATACAGATATTTAAATGTCTCTCGTATCTCCCCAAGCCTGTCTTTTCTCCAGGGGATATATGTTTAGATCTTTAAGCCTGTCTTTTAATGATTATAACAACAATCACTGACCATTTTAGTAGCCAACAACTGAACTGATTATATTTGGTTTATATCCTTTTGAGGTGAGATGCTGGACATCAGGAAGGAAAAGAGAGGGAGAAACGCTGGACCATAGGAGAGGGTGCAGGAAATAAGAGGGAGGGAGAGATGTGGAACCACTGGGGGGAAGAGCAGAGAAATGCTGCATCAAATGCTACAGAGGTTAGATTAACTGGCCTGAAGTTCTCATTCCCTCTTTTGTGAAGAACGACCACACCTGCCCATCTCTAGTCCGCTGGAAACACTTCTGTCTTAAAGAAGCAGGTCATACAATGGAGCTCTCACAACTGTAAAGAACTTGCTAGACTTGGCTAAACAACTTTCCCAAGTCGAGTATATAGTTAATATGAACCCCTCAGATTCCTGCGCTGTTTGGTATGATTACTATAACAGCTGATGGCAGGTGGGCAGTTCTCCTTCATTGGGTGTTCATATTTTTATTTTTAGATTTTTTCTTTGAATTATGCATTAAAACTTTTTTTGTTATAGTCAATATATTATACGTGACTTCAAACACAAAAAAAATGTGTATATATAGCTTAGCGGCACTTATCTTTTATGTGAACCGCTGATGCTTCCAATATACTCTGCCGTTGCTAATGTAGCCCCGACGGGACCCGTTTCGCCGAATATGGCTTTATCAAGGGTCAATGTGCACAGCTACGCCTGTGTATAACAGGTCTTGAAAATGGCGCGCTGAAAGGCCCGTGCTGTTCCCAACGCTCATTGAGCTCCTATGAGCATTGGGAGGAGCACAGGCCATTCAGCGCGGCTCGCCGCCCTAGAAACTGCTCTCGCAGTTTCGTAAAAGAGGGGGCTAGTCTTCTGAAATCATTTGAAGTTTACCTCATTTTAATTCTTATTTGTATCAGTTTTCTGTGGTCCTGCTCTAGACCAGTTGTTCTCAAACATGTCCTGGGGAACCCCCAGCCACTTGGGTTTTCAGGCTATCCCTAATGAATATGCATGAGCCAGATTTGCATATCTTCCATCTCCATTATACAAGGGGACACTGAAAAGTTCTCAACCCAATCAAGAAGAGAATGATGTAGAGCTGTGAAACTTACAAGTTATTCTACACTTCTTGACACTTCATTTCAGTGACATGAAATAAAATGAAAAGTGTGGAATAATATGTAAGTTTCATGGCCCCACATAATTCTCTTATTGGTTGGGCTGAGAACCCGACTGGTTGGTTCCCCAGGACCGGTCTGAGAACCAGTGGTCTAGACCAGTGGTCCCCAACCCTGTCCTGGGGGACCACTAGCCAGTCAGGTTTTCGGGATAGCTCTAATGAATATGCATGGGGCAGATCTGCATGCCTATCATCTTCATTACATGCAAATCTCTTTCATGCATATTCATTAGGGCTATCCCGAAAACCTGACTGGCTGGTGGTCCTCCAGGACAGGGTTGGGAACCACTGGTCTAGACTATAGACACCAACATTTCAAAATGATTGGGGTGCCAAATACATAAAATTTACCCCTTTCTGGACTAGAGAGTTACGCGGGGACAGAAATCCCACCCATCCCCGCCCATCCCCGCCAGAATCTTCTCTGTCCCCACCCGTCCCCACCAGGATCCTCTCCGTCCCCACCCGTCCCCGTCAGGATCCTCTCCGTCCCCACTCGTCCCCGCCAGGATCCTCTCCATACCCGCCCATCCCCGCCAGGATCCTCTCCGTCCCCACCCATCCCCTCAAGGAATTACCTCCATCCCCGCCCGTCCCCATAAAAAGCAGCAATTACTTCTGACAGGATCATAAATTCCACAGTTTTTTTTGTGTTTGCGCTGCTGTTTTCCTTGTGGAATCTCTTTGGTGGAACCCTTTTTTTGTTTTCTGTTCAGGTAATTAACTTATAAACTCCCTCTTTTACTAAGGCTGACGTGTTCATTACATTATATGGACGAACCCTGCTTCCAAAGCCTTCCTAAACTAAACTAAACTAAACCTCAGGTTTGTATACCGCGCCATCTCCGCAAGCGCAGAGCTCGGCACGGTTTACAGAGTTAAGAGGAAAGGAACTACAATAAGGGATAAAGGAGAGGGACTAAGAGGAAAGAGAGGGACAGAATACTGGAGAATGGGAGGAGATTAGATTTTTGCAAAGAGCCAAGTTTTCAAGTGTTTGCGGAAGGATTGGAAGGAGCTTGAGTTTCTGAGTGGGGATGAGAGGTTGTTCCAGAGTTCTGTGGTTCTAAAGGGGAGAGATGTTCCAAGTTTTCCTGCGCGGGATATACCTTTTATAGAGGGGAATGATAGTTTCAATTTTTGGGAGGGTCTGACGGAGTGTGGTTTTGAGGAATTCCAAAAGAGTGGGATAACTGGAGGAAGGACGCCATGTAGGATCTTGAAGGCTAAGCAGGCACATTTAAAGAGGACTCTGGAGTATACTGGGAGCCAGTGAAGCTTGGAGAGGAGTGGGGAGACATGATCGAACTTGCCTTTTGCGAAAATAAGCTTAGCCGCGGCGTTCTGAATTAGCTGAAGTCTATGGAGGTTTTTCTTAGTTAGGCTTATATAGATGGAATTGCAGTAATCCAGTCTAGAGAGGATAGTAGATTGAACAAGGACGATAAAGTGGGAGTCCCGTGGGAGTCCCGTTGGCTAGAGGGGGGTCCCCGTGGGAGTCCCGTGGGCCAGAGGGGGGTTCCCATGGGAGTGCCGTGGGTTAGGGGGGGATTCCCATGGGACCCGTGGGATTCCCGCGATCCCCGTTCCCTGTGCAGACCTCTACTCTGGACACAGTGAAATACCTTGCTCTAGAATGGGAGTGCTCAGCATCCACAGAGCTGACCTCTATGCTATGGACTCTTCCTCAGTATACACTGAATAAAAATTATTTGTTAAACACTTCAGGTTGTTTTATAACATCATAACATAACAGCAGATTTCTAGACTGCATAGCCATGAGTTCAATGCGGTTAACAAAAGATTATACTAAGGGAAAAAAAACAAAGAATGTTATAAAGAATACAAGGGTATCTAATTAATCAAAAATTTAGAAAAGCGAAAGGTTTTCAACAACTTTCTAAAATGTTCATATGAAATAGATCTAACTAACTTTGGTTGAAAATCATCAGCCACTACTTATTCCTCCCCTTCATCTCTGAGTTTCACCATGCCACTTTGGCCTTTCCACTTGTCATAAGCCATCCTATAAGACTTGAAGGACTCCTGAACGTTAGGAAAACAATAAATATTTACCTCTTCACCTAATCCCCTCGCCCGATGCCATTTAGGAAAAAATAATGTATTGTATATAGAAATATATATGTATATTGAATTGGATCCTCTGTAAAAGGTTAATTTTGGATGAATACACTGTAGCATATGTATGGCAAATTGTTATCCATTCTGACTGAATATTATTTTAACCTATAACCCATTCTGAACTCGTTGGGAAGGACAGTATAGAAAATGAATTAAATAAATAAGTATATGCAGCACTATTTAGCTGGCTGGAAACAGCTCCTAGACAGGGCAAGATTAGCCAATAGGCCAAGTAGGCACGTGCCTAGGGCCTGAAATGGTCAGGGGGGCCCGATGAAGGAAGGCATCAACATTGTTTAGTTCCAAACAGCGATGGGCCCCTCCAGCATCGATCGGCAACGCAGGACCTCCCCCCGATCGGCAACGTGGGCCCCCCCCCCCATCGATGGAAAGTAAGACAAGGAGGAGTGTGTGGCGCAGTGGTTGGATCTACAGCCTCAGCACCCTGGGGTTGTGGGTTCAAACCCCGCGCTGCTCCTTGTAACCCTGGGCAAGTCACTTAATCCTCCATAGCCCCAGGTACGTTAGATAGATTGTGAGCCCACCGGGACAGAGAGGGAAAAATGCTTGAGTACCTGATTGTAAAAACCGCTTAGATAACCTTGATAGGCGGAATATAAAATCCTAATAAAAACTTAAAAAAAAAAACAAGCAAGCAACACGGGTAAGAATGGCAACAGGAACTGTAATTGTGCAAGCGGTGCTGCTTGCCCAAAGCTTCCCTCTGACGCAGCTTACTGTTTCCGCCTGAGCCCATGGTGGGGTGGGGCGGGGCAGGGGGCCCAGTGTACTTGTGTGCCTAGGGGCCCTCAACAAATTAATCTTGCCCTGCTCCTGGATGGCTAAATAGCACTATGACGCAGATTCTCAAAACTTACCAATGCCCTTAACGATGGTCACTAAACCTGTTCCAGCCAGTTTAGCGTATATGTTTTTTTAGCGGCTGATTATCAAAACAGCTCACCGCAGTCTTTTCCGAACTTTCTAGCAGTCTCCGATTCAGCCATGCAAATGTAGTAAAATGGGCTTATCAATATTCAAAGCAGCACTCCGGGTGATTCTCTATCATTGTCATGTGATTCCCCAAGCGTGGTGCCGGCTTTATGTGACTAAGGGCTCCTATTACAAAGGCGCACTAGCGGTTTTAGTGCATGCTTAGCGCGCACTAAAATGCAGCGTGCGCTAGCCGCTGCCGCCTCCTTTTAAGCAGGCAGTAATTTTTCGGCTAGCGCGCACTAATCTTGTGCTTGCGCTAAAAACGCTAGTGCACCTTAGTAAAAGGAGCCCTAAAATTCACTGACTGCTCCAGAGGTGCCAGTACTGTGAAATCACATCTCAGGCATGTGCTTCTGGCTGTGACTCATGATAAAATGTGACATTAAACAAAAATATAACAAGATTCATATTAATTATAGTAGTTATTGGGGGGGGGGGGAACAAAAGCACACTTCTTGAGCGCGTGTATTATAGGCGTGTCTCATGTTTTTCGGGCTGTGGCTCATGATAAAATTTAGAACAAAAGAATTGATCCTAATGTCTCCACAGATCAAAAATCCAAAGAGAAACAAAAACCACTGTGAAGAAGTGATGTTCCCGAGATGGACACTGGTCTCCATACCTTAAAAAAGATATAACTCTACTGGAAAAAGTGCAGAGGCGAGCCATGAAACTTATCAAAGGAATGGAAAATTTGACCTACAAAGATCGACTCAGGAAGCTGGGGCTGTTTACCCTTGAGAAGAGAAGACTGAGAGGGGATTTGATAGAGACTTTTAAAATATTAAAAGGATTTGATAAAATAGACCAAAAAGAAGCATTACTGAAATATTCTGATGTGACGAGGACAAGAGGACATAGACTGAAACTGAGTGGCAGCAGTTTTAGGACAAATGTCAGGAAGTTCTGTTTCATACAGTGCGTGGTGGGTGCTTGGAATGCACTCCCGGAGGAGGTTGTGGAGGAGACTACTGTTCTGGGATTCAAACGCAAGTTGGATGCACACCTTCTTGCATATCATATTGAGGGATACGGTAAATTCGGGTCTCCAAAAAGAAGTACCTAAATGGGCCTCCGCGTGTGCGGATCGCCGGACTTGATGGACCTCGGTCTGATCCGGTGAGGGCGTTTCTTATGTTCTTATGACTTTATTGATATTAAAACTTGACAAACCACATACAAAACCCTGGGTCCAGGGTCCATGGCTCTCAGCGGATTGAATCCTAGAAGTTTTGTGTGTGGTTTGTCAAGTTTTAATATCAATAAAGTCCATCTCGGGAACATCACTTCTCCACAGTGGTTTTTGTTTCTCTCAAGATAAAATCTGACATAAAAAAATTAAAAAATTCAAAAGCCCATGAATATAGGCATTTGAGAGCCACGCACGTTTTGTGCTACAATGATGGCATTATGGATGATGGTTCTTATCCTCGCGCTTTTCATGTGGTACTGATAAGAAGATATGTGATGAGACTAAAGATGATGATGATGGTGGTGCTTTTCCCGGCACATTTAAGCCTCTTTTCATGGCATATTCTGCACATGTGCCGATCGCTATCACCAGCATCTCATCATGCGTAAATTTAGCAACCCTTCACGAAACTCCGCAAACCTCATTTGTATGCGTGGTTTTTTGAGAATGACTCGTCATTTTGAAATTTTTACTGAGCACATTCGAGAATCTTCCCCTAAGTCAACTAACATAACCGGCTTTGTCCTCCTGAATATCCCGGTCAGCAGCTAGCCTGGTCACTGGCTATATTATGCGACATAGCCAGTCATAGAAACATAGAATATAGAACATAGAAAGATGACGGCAGAAAAGGGCTACAGCCCACCAAGTCTGCCCACTCTACTGACCCACCCCATCAAGTCTGAGTTCCTTACTAGGCCTCTGTAGGGATCCCACGAAGATGTCCCATTTATTCTTAAAGTCAAGCACGCTGGTGGCCTTGGCCACCTGCTCTGGAAGCTTGTTCCAGTGACCCACCACTCTTTCCATGAAGAAATACTTCCTGGTGTCACCAGGCCAATATTCATTAGTTGACCAGCTAGGTTAGCGGCCAGATAGTCTCACCTAAACAGCAGGTCTGTCTTTGGCATAGCCGGTCAGCCGATGAATATTGACTTGGCCGGCTAAGTCGAATGTGGCCACCGACTGCGGGAGGTAGCCAGGCTGCCTCCCACGGTCTGAAAATTAGACCCAAAGTCTTATCTCTCCTGGTTTGCTGTACTAGCTGTTTTTTTTTCTTCTTTGGGCATGTTTTATCATAAAGATACTGACTGTCCTGCAAGCTGTGGAGGTTTGTGAGTTATCATATGCTGTGCTTTTGCAAACTTGGCTTGAAGCCCCTCAAGCACACACTTTTATTTTCTTTCAGGGTTACCACTGCGAATCATGCAAGGAGACAAGTTTGACAGTGTAAATTGTATTTTGAGGGCTTGTTCATAGCAATGTAGTAGTCACAGTTTGCATTTCCTCTGATACTCTCCTCTGGCTCATACACGTGCACAGCCAGGCTGATTTATAGAAGTTACATGGACCATGTAATGTTAAGGGCTAGATGTAATTGGGAGTAAGCGAGGGCTCAAGGCTGGTGTCAAGGAAAAGCTTAAGGATGTCAGGCAGACTACGTTTTGTATTTTATTCAGAAGAGTCCTTGGGAGGGAGCAGACTGTGAAAGAAATAGAAACAGAACCAGCTGAGCTTCAGTCAAAGTGTAAACATGGAGACCATCCTACATCCCTTCCCCGCCACCACTCAACTAAGAACAAGCTCTGAATTAAACAAAGATCAATATATATATATATATAAATAGTTTTGCGATATAAATAGTTAAATGTTTTAGGGATAATTTTAAAAGCCATTCACATGTACACAAATGTCTTGTTTTAAGACTAGGGGGGCAATATTCAGGCTGCAGGAGGCAGCCCAGCTTCTTCCCAGAAATTTAATGCCAGGGCCACATCCAGCTGCCGGCATTGATATTCCAGTCTAAATGCAGTCCCGGACAAATGCCGGGTTTTGGAAATTCCATCCGCAAGCCCGGACAGTTCTCTAAAAAGAGGACATGTCCGGGTTTTCCAGGATATCTGGTAACCCTAACTATAAAGAGCATGTGATTTAGTGGCCTCTGCATCTTTTTGCAGTGTGACAGCAACTGAACTTGACTGGTTTGAATGGCCTATTTTATGTGACCATAAAGATCTGGAAGTATGTCTAGAGGTTCTAGAATGTTGTGATGCATTATCTATTATAGGTTCCTTTTTTAAATTCTCTATTTTTAATTGGATTTGCTGCCACTCTTTGGTGCATCTGATTCAAACTCTTTTGAAAGCTATGATCATGCGTGTATTAGTCTTTGCTAAGGTTACCAGAAGTCCAGATATACCTCGACACTTTGAAAAGCTTCCAGCTCAGGACTGCTTCGGGAGGGCATCTGCGCATGCACAGATGCAACATGGTGATTTCACGCACATGCATGCGACTTCATCACGTAGCACCTGCACATGCGTAGATGCCCTCCCGAAGTGTCTCTGAGCACTTAAGGGGGGCGGGGCAGGGTGGAACAGAGTGGGTGTGGGGGCAGGGCCATGGGTTCGGATTATAGTAACATAGTAGATGACGGCAGATAAAATCCCCACTGGTCCATCCAGTCTGCCCAACCTGATTCAATTTAAATTTTTTTTTTTTTCTTAGCTATTTCTGGGCAAGAATCCAAAGCTCTGCCCAGTACTGTGCTTAGGTTCCAACTACTGAAATCTCCGTCAAAGCTCACTCCAGACCATCTACACCATGCCAGCAATTGATGCCCTCCCCAGCCTATCCTCAACCAAATGGCCATATACAGACACAAACCATGCAAGTCTGCCCAGTACTCCAGTACTGTCCTTAGTTATGTACTAAGAGAAAATCTGGTAACTCTAGTCTTTGCTAAGAAATTAAGATACCTTTCTGAGTTGATAGTCTTTAAAACTGAACTGCAGCTGCTCTATTTATTAACGGAGGTTTATAGGTATTTCAGGGACTTTAACTATTAACTGCTCAACTTTATGCCATCTTCTATTTAAGTCAAACAGATATATCTGCCTGTCTGCAGTGTATTTTTGCCAAGCCTTTTCTATTAATCTGTAGATTATTTTGTGTTTGCTGGCTGTTCCCCACTTTCTTTCTATGTGCTGTTCCCGAGGTGTCATCTGTCTCAGTCTACATATTCTATTGAATCTGATCACTTATTTCAGTCTTTTACATTAATTTCTGCCATGGCTTGCAGTCACACTGAAAATGATGCTGTCTTTTAAACATGCTTTGAGAGGTCAGTGTGTGAAGCTTGGCTCTATTGCAAAATTGTTTTCATTTTTTCCTTAGACCTGGCAGCATTAAGCTGAAAGGGTGTGTGTGTGGGGGGGGTGGGGGGGGAGAGAGGGGGAGGGGTTGCAGGAAGCTCTTACAAGGAAATAAGTCTCTTCTGTTAGCACACTGCTGCTGGCTGGCTTCCTGACCTTTGTAATAGCTAGGCACAGCTCTGCAATTTCTGCCTTACACAGTTCACAGTTCAGAAGAAATAGGCAAAGATTTAATTGAAGAAATTCACAAGATAGCTATGAAAGGGGAAGTAATACTGATAGATGATTTTAATATGCTAGAATGATGTTGATTGGACTATCCCTGCTGCAGGGTCATCTGGAATCAAGGAGATCTTGGATTCGCGACAGGAAGAATTGTTCCGGCAGTTAATAATGGAATCCAAGTGGGATAGAACTATTCTGGACCTGGTGCTTAAAAACGTGGAAAGTGTTGTTTATGATGTTACAGTGGGTGATCATTTGGCATCTAGTGATCACTGCTGAATGGTGTAGTTCAATATTAAAATGCAAGAGGAGAAGACCTATTCAAATTGATGGGGGAATACCTCAGGAAGGATTTCGTTGGATGGGAACAGCTGAACAAAGTAAAACAGCAGTGGGCAAAACTGAATGACCTACAGTAGAATCTCAGTTATCCAGCACCCATGGGATAAGTATTTTTCTGGTTAATTGAGAGTGTGTTAGAAACCTTGTCTAACACAGTCTCAATCTCCCCCCCCCCCCCCCCAAAGCACCAGTGCAGCAGTGGTCCAGAGCCGCAAAGCCCTCCTCCCTCCCTCCCTTCTTCCCTAAAGACCCAAAGTGGCAGAAGCAGGCAGCGGTCCTGAGCCGAGAACCCCCTCGCTCCCTCCCTTTCTTCCTTACCCAAAGTTGAGATAGCTGGGTTTTACTTCCACTGAAAGCAATGGAAGTAAAACCCAGATGTCTCAATCTGTCCTCCTTTTTCTACAGTCAAATGGCAACCCTAGATGTGGATGAGCAGACCAGATGGGCCATTTGGCCTTTAACTGCCGTCATGTTTCTATGTTTCTATCTGGTCGAGCCATGTGCTGTGTGAATAGTGCTGCAATACTGCATGTTAAAATGCATTAGTGCATGTTCTGTTTGTTAGGGTTACTAGATGTCCGGATATTGAGGACTCTGCAAGAGTCCGGGCTGCATTTTTATTTTACTACTTTTGTCCAGGGAAAACCGGACATCTAGTAACCCTACAGTCTTGGACCCTGGCCTGTCCCTCACCAGGGTCTTGCAGGACCTCCGCTGCCCCTGGTGGCCAATCTGAGCCCCCACCTGCGTCAGCTCACTCTGTTTCCCCTTCCCTCACTGCTCTCCCAGGCTCTGCATCTAGCCACCTTGCTCATGCCCTCCCCTATCCTGCCACTCTCTGCAACCAGCCCTACTCCCTCCCTGCCAGGCTCTGTACCCTGTCTCCCTCCCTCCCAATGACTTGCAGGCCTCCACCGGGCCTGCCATGAGACCTGGTGGTCCAGCAGTGGTTGGGACAGGAGGGATCCCTTCCACCTCCTGTCCCAGCTGATTCTAATAATTTTTTACCTCCCTCCTACCACCCCCTGCCTATCTTTAGTAACCCTGGTGGTCCAGCAGTGAATCACAGCAGGAGTAACCTTCCTTCACTCCTGTCCATTCAGAGCCGCTAGCTGATTGGCTGCTGTGAGTTCACGGCAGCCAATCAGCTAAAGGCTCTGAATGGGCAGGAACAAAGGAAGGTTGCTCCTGCCCATGTAGAGCCGCTAGCTGATTGGCTGCCATGAGATCTCGTGGTCCCGCTCAGAAGTTGGTTGTTTGGGATGAGAACCTTTCAGCACCCCCCTTATAAAATCAGTATTGTTTTGTAAATTCTTAACAGTATTTCGGGGGGGGGGGAGGGGGAGGGGTTGTAACCCCGTTTTCAATGTGACATAAGTAGGTTATAAATGCCCTGAACAGAATACAGTGGTTTATATATTTTTATTTATATGTTGTAAGTTTAGGTGTACTCTGCAAATGTGTTATTAATTGGATGTGCTTTAAAGCTTGGACAAATCAATAAAGAATCATAATGATTAATCTTTCTTTTAAGTGCTAAGAAAATGACCTAATACTGCATTTTATTTGTTGAAAGCTTGTTTTCAGCTTGATTTTGGCACCAGAAATAAAGATTTAACAAGCAAAAACATATATGGTGATGTTGTATTGGATTAATATTATTTTTAACACAGCAATTTACGAAGGGGTGCTGAAAAGTTCTCAGCCCAACCAAGAAGAGAATGACATGGAGGATATGGTCCAATCAATGATCTGAACCATTGTCAAAACATAGAATTTTGATTTCTGCAAATTGGCACTTAATGAAATAAGAACACTTCAGCTACAGTGGCAAAATAACATTCTGAATTTAGGAAGTTGGTTGGTCGGGCTGAGAACTTTTTAGCACCCTCTCATAGAGCCAACATGGCTTTCCTCATGTTGGAACAAAATGGTTAGCCATTAGTAAAGCAGTTACTTACCTATAACAGGTGTTATCCTGAAACAGCAGGCAGATATTCTCAAATGTGGATGACATCATCCACAGAACCAGGCAAGGACCATCTAAAGTGAACTGTCACTTTAAGCGATTAAAAGGCTGCCCGTCCACATAAGTGCGGGTGCCTTCCTGCCCGCCGCCTGCTCGCAGAATCATCAATTCAGTAAGCCAAAGTTAAGAAAGCCAAGAAGGGGAGGTGGGCAGGTTGTGATAATATCTGCCTGCTGCCCTGGATAACACCTGCTACAGGTAAGTAACTGTGCTTTATCCCAGGACCAAGCAGGCAGAATATTTTCACATGTGGGGACTCTCCAGCTAACAAAGAGGTTTGGAGGCCAATTGGCTTCTAGTTGGAGATTAAATTTTAGAGAACTTTGTGGCCAAACTGATTATCCTGTCCAGAAAGATTTTCCAAAAAGTAGTGGGTCATGAACTTATGGAGGACTAGGTGGCTGCTTTACAGATATTCTCAATAGGAGTGAAGCATAGATGGGCTACTGAAGTTGCCAAATGCTCGCACCTTATGTGCAGTTACACAACCCTCTAGTGTCAGACCAGTCTGAGCATAGCAGAGTGAGAAGGGGAGGTGGGCAGGTTGTGATAATATCTGCCTGCTGCCCTGGATAACACCTGCTACAGGTAAGTAACTGTGCTTTATCCCAGGACCAAGCAGGCAGAATATTTTCACATGTGGGGACTCTCCAGCTAACAAAGAGGTTTGGAGGCCAATTGGCTTCTAGTTGGAGATTAAATTTTAGAGAACTTTGTGGCCAAACTGATTATCCTGTCCAGAAAGATTTTCCAAAAAGTAGTGGGTCATGAACTTATGGAGGACTAGGTGGCTGCTTTACAGATATTCTCAATAGGAGTGAAGCATAGATGGGCTACTGAAGTTGCCAAATGCTCGCACCTTATGTGCAGTTACACAACCCTCTAGTGTCAGACCAGTCTGAGCATAGCAGAGTGAGAAGGGGAGGTGGGCAGGTTGTGATAATATCTGCCTGCTGCCCTGGATAACACCTGCTACAGGTAAGTAACTGTGCTTTATCCCAGGACCAAGCAGGCAGAATATTTTCACATGTGGGGACTCTCCAGCTAACAAAGAGGTTTGGAGGCCAATTGGCTTCAAGTTGGAGATTAAATTTTAGAGAACTTTGTGGCCAAACTGATTATCCTGTCCAGAAAGATTTTCCAAAAAGTAGTGGGTCATGAACTTATGGAGGACTAGGTGGCTGCTTTACAGATATTCTCAATAGGAGTGAAGCATAGATGGGCTACTGAAGTTGCCAAATGCTCGCACCTTATGTGCAGTTACACAACCCTCTAGTGTCAGACCAGTCTGAGCATAGCAGAGTGAGATACAGTCCACAATCCATTTGGAGATTGTTCTCTTGGTTACAGGGGTTCCAAGCTTGTTTGGGTCAAATGACAGGAACAGCTGAGTGGAAGATCTGTGAGGCTTGGTTATAGCCAAATAGCAAGCTAGAGCACATTTGCAGTCCAATATGGAAAAAAATACCGGAAGATTAATGAACTGGTTGAGATGAAACTCCAAAACAATTTTTGGGAGGAATTTAGGATGAGTTCAAAGAACCACCTTATCAGGGTAAAAAAATAGTATAAGGTGGACCTGCTATAGCACCTGGAGTTCACTGACTCAGCATGGTGATGTTAGAGCAGGGGTGTCCAATGTCGGTCCTCGAGGGCCGCAGTCCAGTCGGATTTTCAGGATTTCCCCAATGAATATACATGAGGTCTATTTGCATGCACTGCTTTCATTGTATGCTAATAGATCTCATGCATATTCATTGGGGAAATCCTGAAAACCCGACTGGATTGCGGCCCTCGAGGACCGACATTGGACACCCCTGTGTTAGAGCAATGAGAAATACTATTTTCCAAGTGAAGTGTTTGAGTGATGAAACAGACAGTGGTTCAAATGGAGGCTTCATGAATGTGGAAAGCACTACATTAAGGTCCCAAGCCACTGGAGGAGGTTTCAGAGGCACCATGGTGCTGTAAAGGCCTTTCATGAATCTAGAAATCAGAGGATGTACTGCTAAAGGCTTGTTATCCATTGGTGTGTGATAACCCTGATAGTACTAAAATGAACTCTTACTGAATTAGTCTTCAGTCCAGAATTAGAGAGGTGTAGGAGATAATCCAGTATGGATGGAAGAGGACAGGTCACTGGATCCAGAGATTTGACACTACACCACAATGAAAATCGAGTCCACTTGAAACAGTAGCCATCAAGCCCAGTATCCTGTTTCCAACCCAAGTACCTAGCTAGATCCCAAGTAGTAAAACATATTTTATGTTGCTTATCCTAGGAAGAAGCAGTGGATTTCCCCAAGCCAAATCTTTTAGGAAATTATCCATACTATTGCCTGCTGTTCATGTGGTACGTTTGGCATCTACCCAAAAGTCTGCTTTTATGGAAATGGTTCCTCGCCTGTGGAATTCTCTCCCAGTTACGATTCATTCTGAGTTATCCTATGTAAAATTCAGGTCAATGGTTAAGATGCATCTTTTTGGTTTAGCATTTTTATGAGAAGATTGGTGAATTAGTATCCTGTTTTTTTGGCAACTATTTAAACAAGAGTTAAACAAAATTATTTTTATTGTAGATTATTTAGATTTAATTAATTTTACTTTTTGATTTTTCTTTTGTCTTTTCTTTGCTTTCCTATTTTTTATGGGGTTCTTTTCATTTCTTGTTTTTATATATTTTTATACTGTGCTGTTGATAAACCGAAGTGCAGTTAAAACTTTTAATAAACATAAACCCCACTAAGCTGATTTCACCATATTCTCCGGCAAATAATTCCAGAGTTTAATTACATGTTGTGTGAAGAAATATTTTCTCTGGTTTGTTTTAAATCTATTTATTTATTTTTATTCAATTTTTCTATACCGTTCTCCCAGGGGAGTTCAGAACGGTTTACATGAATTTATTCAGGTACTCAAGCATTTTTCCCTGTCTGTCCCGGCGGGCTCACAATCTACCTAATGTACCTGGGGCAATGGGGGGATTAAGTGACTTGCCCAGGATCACAAGGAGCAGCATGGGTTTGAACCCACAACCCCAGGGTGCTGAGGCTGTAGCTTTAACCACTGCGCCACACACTCCCCTTTAGTAGCTATATCGCACATCCCCTAGTCCTAGTATTTTGGAAAGAGTGAACAAGCGATTCACATTTACCCTTTCCATTCCACTCCATATTTTATAGACCTCTATCATATCAACAACAATTTATTATTTCTATAGCGCTACCAGGCGCATGTAATGCTGTACATTGTACATGCAAGAGACGGTCCCTGCTCAGAAGAGCTTACAATCTAATTATGACAGACAGAGCGAGCTAAAAGGTGGTAGGGAACAATTACGGGATTGTCAGAAAGATATGTTGGTTGGATTAGTGTTTAAATGCAGCTTCAAATAAGGTTTTTAGTCTGGCTTTGAATATCACCCCTGATCCATCTCTTCTTCAAGCTGAAGAGACCTAGCTGCTTTAACCTTTCCTCATAGGGAAATCGTCCCATTCATTTTATGATTTTCATCGCCCTTCTCTGTACTTTTTCTAATTCTGCTATATTTTTTCGAGATAAGCGACCAGAAGTGCACTCACTAGGTGTGGCTGCAAGGGCAATAAATATAACATTTTCATCTTTGCTTTCAATTCCTTTTCTGATAATTCCTTAACATTCTATTTGCTTTCTTAGGGCTCCTTTTACTAAGGTGCGCTAGCGTTTTTAGTGCACGCACGAAATTACCACGCGGTACGCTTCTAGAATAACACCAGCTTAATGCTGGCGTTAAGGTCTAGCACGTGCGGCAATTTAGCGCATGCTATTCCACGCATTAAGGCCCTAACGCACCTTAGTAAAAGGAGCTCTTAGTCACCGCCACACCGCTGAGTGTTTCAATGTATTCTGAATAATGACACCTAAATCCTTTTCCTGGGCAGTGACTCCTAACATAGAACCCAGGAAGTATAAGTATTAGAAAAAAACAATACGGGAAAGCACAAAACATAGGCAAGTAATATGTGAAGAAAATACATACAGGTAAAAGGCGTATGTTAAAAAATGTATATGTTGCACCCCTAAGGAAGGCGTGTGAAGAGAAAACCAAAATATGGCTGCTCTGCTCAGTGGAAAACAAAGAACTGATGGTCCTGTGAGCTGGCAGCGGGCAGGAAGGCACCCGCACACGTGGGTCATTGGCAGTCTTTTTAATCTCTTAAACTGACAGTTCACGTTAGAGGATGACGTCACCCACGCTGCCTGCTCGTCCAAAGATAAAGTTTTACATCAGTGACAAAAAGGGGAGAGAGAGGGAACGTAATTTGATGGGTGATTAGAAGGCGACAAGCAGTGGAATTTTACGGCCCAGGGCAACCACTCTAGTATAGCATTTCTTTCAATCTTATTACTGAACTCCACTACCTTTCCCTTTCTTCCGAACCAACCCCCGTGCGTGACGTAATCCCGGCCACTCCCCCCCAATCCAACTCGCCTCTTTTTCTATTGGCGCGCTCCGCCGGAGGGGGCGGGGCCCGGGCGGCGGACATTTTCTCCTGCGGTTGTGGTTTGAACGGGCGAGAGCGGCGGGGCTGGTTGTGAGGGAAGCATGGGGTGAGGAGCGGAGAAGCCTGCTGCCGGCGCGCGGGTGGGAGAAGAAGCGGACGGGCCGGGTAATCGACCCGCGGCCTCTGCTTTCCGCCTGGTAAGGCAACCCCTCGTCTGGCTTGGGAGGGGGGACGTTAGTAGGTTAAGGCGAGACCGTATTTTAGCAGCTGCCCTGTAGTGCTCCGCTGGCAAGAGTGTGTGCACGTCCCTCGCAGCTCGTACGGGGCCTGGCCCCAACGGGAGCGGCCTGAGGCCGCCAGTCCTTTCTGGTGTCACGCTTTTTCCGTAGGCGCCAACTTTGTTAAGCTTGAGTGGAGATTTTTTTTTTTTTTTTTTTTAAACTCGATACAGATGATCCGGGGGAGGAGCTTGTCCAGTTTTGTGGATGCCCCGGGCGCCCACAGAACTGGCATTGATTGCTAGCTGCCCTCCCCGGGCTAACTGGCGTTAATCCTGCTGGAGTGTGCGGGTGAACGTTTAAATATCTTTAGTCGGAAAAGTCATTATCGATCCTAGTTTTAAGCCTTCCTTAGCCAAAAGGGATCGCCTCTACCTGACCGTTTTGACTTTTTCTTTGTACACGAGTCAGGTGTTTTTGTGTGTTCACACATTAAATTTATATATTTATGTATATATTTTCCCTAAGGAATGTATTAGATCTGCATATTTTTTTATGGTTTAAAATTTCTTTGCTTCTCAAGATGCTGTTCTGGCAGCTAGTGACTATAAATATTTTTAGGACCAAAACTACAGCCGATTGACTGTAATAAAGCAAATATATAAGCAGTTTTTGATTATTGAGATGGAATGTAGATTTTTCAAGTAGACCATAGTTTATAAACAATTTGCAAACGAAGTTGAGAAGTAACTACATTATTTTGGTGGTTTCAGTTGTAGTGGTACATTAAGTAAATCAAATCAACCAAGAAAGATTTAGATAACTTAACAGAAATTGGCTGTCGAACTATATATCTGCTTAGGAAACAAAAAGATATAAGGTGAATTTTTTGGGACATGGATACTGGAAAAAAAAAAAAAGGTGATCCTAAAAGACAAACTGCAAATTTTGTACTGAAGCATAGAATACAGGCACTCCCCAGGTTAAAAACGAGTTACATTTTTAAAGCTGTTCTTAAGTCGGATTTGTATGTAACTCAGAACTTGTCGATTTTAAGATTCTTGCTTCTTACCTCTGCTGCCAGCTGACAAAAGAGCCAACTGTCCCTACCAGTGTTCCCTCTAATGTACATAACAATATTCATATCGCAATTTAAAAGAAATAATAATTTAAATAGTGCTCAGACCCACAACCTTAGCGTTCTTGTGTAAAGACACAACACCAGTTGTCATCAGACCATCATGGCACTATTAATGTCTGTACCACCATATAACAATCCAACATCCATTTACTATACAATAAACTTATCTTTGTGGTGGTTACTGCTTCTCCGATGGTCATTTAATAAGCAGCTGGTGTCATAAAATGCATGTGCTAATAAATAATAACTTCTGGAAGCCAAAAATTACAAATATCATCCCTCTAATGTACAACCACACACAATTCTTAATGTGGCCAATCCTGGCCATGCATCATTCCTGAATCTGCTGCAGGAGAAGTGTAGGAGTCTCTGCCACTTAAAATACTGCTCAGTGAAATCAAATGAAGTTGAGTTACACTTAAGTTGGACATTTGTGACTCGAGGACCACTTGTATTTGGTACCTCATGACAGCCTGCCTGTTCTCTGCTTGACTGAGATAAGTAAGTAAGGTGAGTAAGGTGATGTAAGGTAAGTAAGGTGAGAGGTTGATGTTCTCCTGCCCAGCTCCACTGGGGACATGAATTTTGGAATGTGCCCAACTTGGGAGCAATAAACCTCTTCTTAAATAGTAATTCTTTTTGTAAGAGTGTAAGACAGCCTTCCCAGGTGACATGGGCTTAATAAATATAATTCTTCCAGAAAGGGTATAAAGCAGCTTGCGCTAGAGCTGAACACAGATGTCCGAAGCATAATACTGCAGCATGCAAGCAGCAAACTGTGTGCAAATTTTATGCAAAGCATGGGGAGTATGCTGGATTCAAGCGCACAAGGTTTTGTGGTAAGCTTGGCTGCTTGTGCACGTGTCAAAACCAAAAGTGTCAACACACATCTGTACTTATTTTTCTGCGCCTAAATATGAGTCTTGCACAGATGGTTTGTACTTGATATTTTTAGGCGCACAAGACAAGAACAGGTGCCAGTTGAATACGCACACAAGTTTGTAACTTACAGTTGGCTTTAAAACTTGCTTGAGCTGCCTTTTGCTTGCATAATGAGACAAAACAGCACATAAATCGGAGAGACTGATGAAATCCTCTCTGCCAAACCTTCTGTGGTACCCTGGGCCCTCGCGGGAAAATTCCTCAGTTTGCATGTATCAGAAGTGGGTGGTTTCTCTTTATATAATACCTTAATTGACTTATTAGTGTACACTTTAATAAATTTGTACTGTTTTTTCCCATGAAATTTCTGTGTGTGTTGTTTGGTGTGGCTAAGGGCTCCTTTTATCAATTCGCGCTAGCGGTTTAATGAGCATAATAGCGCGCGCGCTAAACCACCAGCTGCGCTAGCCGCTACCGCCTCCTCTTGAGCAGGCGGTAGTTTTTGGCCATCGCAGGGGTTAGCGCGTGATTAAAAGTCGCACGTATTAACCCCCGCTAGCGCGGCTAGATAAACGGAGCCCTAAGTTCACAGTTACTTTCTACCTTGGCCCCCAAGTGAGGTGATGGGAATGTAATTTTGAAGAGTTTTAATGTTGTGTGTTTTAAGTGATTATGTATGTACTATTGTGAGCCACATAGGTTTTAGCTGGATAATAAATTAATAATAAACTTTTTTTATTGAAATAGAAGAATCCCAGATAGCCCTTATCTGTGGGGAAATCAAAGGTCAAACTGGAGATTTATATATATTATTATATACCAACAATTGTGAAAGATATTGCAGGTTGTTATAATTGATTGGGGTTTTGTTTGTTGTCTGTGTATATGCTGTGTGTGTTTTCCAGTTGCCTGCTGGTAGATGCAGTATATTATAAGTTCTTAATTTTTATTTGCATTTATCATATACATATTTTACACAAATGGAATATAAAACAATTTTAGTCCACATCAATGGGAAGAAACAACTGAAACATTGATACATGAAATTTTAAATTTGACAAATCCAAACACCATCGTCATCCAACTTTGATTCTACATTTATTTATATCCAGGTTAATCAGGGCTCCGTCCAAGACTGAAGATCACAAGGCAGTGACACAAGTTGTCCAGCTCCTGCAAGACCTGGGATGGATTATCAATTTCCCCAAAGAATCACCTGGATCTGACTCAGTCACTGGAGTATTTGGAGATCCTCTTCAATATGGCAGCAAGTCGTGCTTTTCTTCCAGCGTTGTGCAAGCTGAAATTAAGAGCCCAGGTTTTAGGCATTGACATTGCCAGGAACTCTAAGGCTTGGCACTACCTACAGGTACTGGGGCTGATGGTAGTAACCATAGAAGTGTTACCTTGGGTGAAAGCTCATTTATGCCTTCTTTAGAATGTGCCGTTATTCCACAGGTCTTTGCAGACAGACTCGCTTCTGATGCTATTGAAATGGACAGCGGAAGCACGTCAAAGCTTGCGTTGGTGGCTGCGGACAGAGACGCTATCCAAAGGTTTGCCTCTCCGCATTTCCTCCTGGGTGATGTATACCAATCTTTATGGCTTGGGAGATCATTGTGAGGGTCACCTGAACCATGGCTGATGAGTACCTTCTCATAGAAAATGGTCCATCAACAGATTGGAACTGAGAGCTATTTGCCTAGTGCTGCAGTCATTCAAAAAGACCTTGGAAGTTAAAGTGGTCAGAGTCTTCTCAGACAATGCCACAGTAGTGGCATACGTCAACAGACAGGCACCAAGAGTGCTCCGTTGAAGCTAGAGGCTCAGTTACTGTTTTGCTGGACAGAATCCCTCCTACAAGCCATTTCAGCAGTGTTCAATAATTTTTCTGCCTAATATGAAAGAAAGTAGCAAGCGTGTTGAAACAAGTCTGTGCATGTTGTGACATGTCTCAAGGTTACGCACAGTTGTGGCTCAGTGTGAGTAACATTCAGAGAGACAGGATGTCAGGAGAGTCCTTGTGCAAATCAGGTAAGAAACTGCTAGATTTGGAACACCATTCAGTGATAAAATTTCTCACAAAAGAGGGAAAAAGCCAAAGGAGATTAATGAACGCATAACTGCAGTTTATGGTGTGAGTCTACCCC
The DNA here is from genome assembly GCF_902459505.1 of Geotrypetes seraphini. Lineage (NCBI taxonomy): Eukaryota > Metazoa > Chordata > Amphibia > Gymnophiona > Dermophiidae > Geotrypetes > Geotrypetes seraphini. The sequence goes on from NC_047089.1 coordinate 39,314,662, forward strand.
ATGATTTTGGAGCAAGTAGTTTAAGTGGAGTAGAGAGTCCACTGAAGATGACCCTCACATTGGACAGCCTGTGGAAGCAGCTTCCACAGAACTGTGCAAGAAAGTTGAGGATTTAATTTTGTCAGACAGACGGATTAAGGTTTCCCGAATAGCTGAAGAAATGGGCATCTTGGCAGGTACAGTTTGGAAAATAATTCATGTCCAAGGTTAGTGCAAGATGTGTTCCAAGAATGCTGAAGGTATGACATGTCATATTGTCCTATTGAAAGATCTCATCGGCTATAGGGAAGACCAACAACATGTAAGGTGTACTTGATCAGCAAGGATGGAAAGATACGCATATCAGTTGAGTGCCTTCCAGAGATATCAAGGGACCCAGACCATACCAAGAAAACATTTCCCAGATCATAATGCTGCTGTCACCAACTTGTGTATGTCCAACAGTGGTTGCTGGGTGTTTGTTTTTGGCTGTTTCATGCCTGACATGCCATCATCTATCCATTTGATGGAGCTCAAAATGTGACTCATCAGAGAAAACAACCCTCTGCCAGTTGGTGCAAGTCCAATGTTGGTACTCCTGTGCAAATTGCAGCCGTTTTTTGCAATGAACCTTTGTGACCATGGGTGCAGTCACCAGCTGTCTGCTCCGGAGCTCCAGTCACAACAGGATTTGCTGCACAGTCATTTTGGACACATCTGGAAGCCCCCTAGTTCATTTGGACGATGAGTTGCTCCACGGTAGCATGCCGATCGGCTTGCACCAACCTGTGCAGCCAACATTCATCTCTCGCATTGATTGCTCATTCTGCCCCATTACTACGTCGGGTCATCAACTAGGTTCCATTTGTCTACTCAAGAGCGACAGTCGGATGGTTTTCAGATTAATTGGCATAAAGAAAGATGTCTGATTCTTAGCTCTAGTTGTGAAATTGTTTTTGAGGAAGCGTGATGGTCTCCCCCTTCTGGGATTTGAGCGCAATTGGTACCAGCATGTGCTATAAACTCTTTTCACAACTATCTGGTGTTTTGTAACCCTTAGATTCCAGTTAACTCTACTTGAACATTTTTGTTGTATTCCTCCTTCTCTAGCAGAGCTATGTGAGCAGCAGAGCACAATAGGAATATGTGAGTTGGGTTTTATTATGAAACACCATATTCACTGCACCATAGTGACAGCACAGGCTAGTACTAGTTGAGCTCAAAGCCCAGAAGGATCAGAGGAAACTATCATACTTTCTCAAAAACAAATTCACAACAAGGACTAAGAATCTGAGCTATCAGTAACAGATTGAACACAAAACTGGAAACTAGTGCACCCTGATGCCCCCTCTCCCAATCTTGCGAGTATCTTGTTGGGAAAGAAAACCCATATTTACAACTCACATACACAGACAATTGTAAGCATTTTGTAGCAAATGTGGTCCACAAAACAAGTGTGTGCTTCTTTTGCTTAAAGCAGTGATTCTGAAACCTGTCCTGGGGAATCTTAGCCAGTCAGGTTTTCAGGAAATCCACAATGAACATGACATGGGATTTTGCATACTAAATGTATTCAAATATATTTCATGAAAGTTCATTTTAGATATTCTAAAAACCTGATTGGCTGGGGTTCCTCCAGGACAGGTTTTGAAATCACTGGTCTAAGGAAAGAACAAATTCATCTATTAGTAGCTAGCCACGGGTAACCCTGAGGAACGGGGGGGGGAGAAAAAGACTGGTTGCCGCGGGTACAGGGACTAGGCCATTCATCGCCCCGTGGAGCAGTGAATGTCCTTGTCCCCGCAGTGAAGTGTCTGCTGCAGTTTGGCTCCATGCCCTCCTCAGTGCATCTAGCAGCCCCATCTTGCCATCGCGGGTGCAGCAACAGCTCCCCCTCATGAGTCCAGCAGCCTCCCTTCCTCCCTATTGCCAGTTCAACAGCCCCCCCCCATCCTTGCACCCTCCCGATGGCGGATGGCAAAAATCCCCAAATAAACCTGCAAGTGCGACTCCTGGGTTGGCCTCTTCGCATCTCCCGGGGCGGGCACACCAGCCTGTCGGAACGGAAACTTCCTGCACGCATGATGCAGGGCTGCTCGGACCAGAACCTTCTTGCTGCCAGAAGTTACATCGGAAGGAGGGCCCATGCAGTGGGTGGAGTGGAACTGGAGAGAAGGGAGAGGTGTCAGATCCACACCTGGATGCTGAAGGGAGGGGATAAAAGTAGTGGACCCATGGGAAGGTGAGAGGTGCAGGGAGGAAGACAAAGAAGGAAAGGGAAAGAGCAAAGCTGAACCAAGGGGATGAAGGAAGAGTTGAGTGAAATATTGAACATAACGGAGGGAGGAAAGAGAGTGTGAGAGACGCATTAGTGTAAGAGAGGGGAGATGCTGGACACAGGGAGATATACAAAAAGAGGAAAGATGGTGGGCATGGATGGGAGCATAGGAACAGGGACAAAAAGGGGAATGATGCATCTGCATGGAGGTGGTTTATGAACACAGAGGGGTAATGCTGGACATGGGAGGGTATATGGAAACAGAGAGAAGATGGCTAGAAATGGGGGAAAACAAGAACGCAGAAGGAAGATGCTGGATAGGCGGGCATGGGGATATAGAGGAGTGATACTGTACACAGGAGGAGGGGATCACAGAGTGGTGAGATGATGAAGGCAGGGAGATGGGCACAGGGAAAATACTAGAAAGGTAAGTATAGGAGACAGAGAAGGGAGATGCTTTGCTGAACATGGGGGGAAAACATACACAGAGATGGAAGATGAATGGTGAGCATGGAGAAAGAAGATATGTCAAATGGTCAGGAGACCCTGGCAAGTGAGTTAAGAGTAGACAGATGGAAACAGAAACCAGAGCCTGAGACCAATGTGATGTGAAGAATAAAATGACCAGACAACAAAAGGTGGAAAAAAATATTTTCTATTTTGTGATTAGAATATATCGGATTAATTTATTTTTTATTATTTGAAATATAAATCCTGCTAGAGCTGGTGTTAGACATTACTGGGGATTGCAAAGCCCAGGCTGTGCGGCTTTAGCTTCCAGCTGGCTTAAGGCTCTCTCACTGACAGGGGGTAGTTACCCTAGTTGCACTCCCCTAACACCATTCCTGTCATGTGTGATTGCGGTATTCTGTTAGCATGACTTTTCCGTGTAGCATTCTGTAATAATTTGGCTTATTCAGTTTTCTCAATAGTGGAGGGGATATTTTGTGAAGGGGAGGTGAGACAGGGGTTTTATTGATCCTTGCTCTATTATTTGTGTTTATAAAATGACAAATTAATATTGTTTCTTTTTATACTTTAATAAAATAAGTTCAATATAAAATCCAACTATTTGAGGCTTATGCAGTTGGGATTAGGCGGAGATGGGGACAAATTTTTTTTCCCTGTGTTATTCTCTAATTCCTATCACTACCAGTCCAAGTTAGAAATCAGCACTATTGCATCCCTTAGCCTATGCTTGCACCATAATCGCTGCTGCCTTCAGCCTGATCTAGAAATGCAGCATCCTGCTCATAAATGCAGGGTACTACTCCCTCCACTGTAGCTATGATCACCCTCCTTACTGGCTGCAGAGAAGGAGGAGATAATCCAGTATGAAACAGATTATTTGCAGGGCTTGTGCTGCTTTACAAAGAATCTGACAGTTTTGCAGTTGTGTTACTGAGGTGATGATAAAAATTGTACAGCACTGCATATGCCTTTCAGTGCTAATTGATAAATGGTAGTAGTAGAGCTGTCCTTGCTCTTCAAAATTGGCAAATAAGTTTACACGCCAGGATTTATTTCTTTATTTTTTTAATCATTTAAGCACATATTGAAAAATCGTTTGCAGTACTTGGTCCCAAATTTTTAACTAATGCAATAAGTGAAGATTTAATTTTTTTGTGCGAAAAACTAAAATGTAATAGTTTTTGATTTCAATAAAACTAAAATAAATTCTGTTAAGAATGATTGAAGGGAAAAACTTCTTAACTACAATAAAATTCTCAGTATCTTTTTGTTTGGCTGTAGATTATAGTGTTCATTGTCTTGCATGGTATGTCAGGATGAGAGCCACTACTTTACCCATAAAAAAAACCATTTTGATTGTCTATCTAGATAACACTCTAGGTTGTCTGATTATGCCTTTCCATTTTGCAGGAGGAGAGTACCAGCCACAGAATGTGAATTGTACCTTTGGTGTAAAGATCTGGCAAAGTGATCCCATTTCCTCGCCCTTGAAAGAGGGCAGTAAGTGTGCCTTGGTAATTCTGATGGGCTCCTTATTTCACCCGCCAGCAGTTTTAATATGCTTTACATTATCCAGTACCAGAGAATGAGGTAGGTTGAATGGCTTAGCAGGGGTTGATTTGACTATCAGATCACTACCTTTCAATTTCTTTTTGCAAAGGAGCTTAATCATATGCTGGTGATCAGGCATTGTACTATACCTCTAGATAGGTTTTCTTTAGTTTTCCAGTGAGAGTGGTGGGAAATAATAAGCTAGCTTGCTGCTTTGAGTTGAAAGCAGTAAAAGCAGCCACTTGCTGCCTATGTTTTGTGAGTCCTAACATTTAAGAATTTTTATCTTCCTTATCCTGCTAGACCAGTGTAGAAGGGTGAGTTATTCTCCCTACTAGCAGATGGAGGCAGAGAATGCTGGCAACTTGCTGACAACATCATCAGCATAAGGTGTGGTGCAGCCCCGGAACTTGCCAGTATTTGTTTGCCTTCAGCAAATGATGCAGACGGACTGATACGACAAGATGTTTTGAAGTCTAGGCTTGCCTTGTTGAGATGCAGGTCATGGCCTTTTGGTTGAGTCTCTGGCTGGTGTGAGCCATTGAGGATCAGTCTATGGACTTTTTATTCCAACTTGCCTCATATGACTTTTCACTCAGCCCTGATTTTGGGTTTTGGCTTAGTATGCCTAGATGGGCTGAGGTTCCATGGGACACTAGGAATGATGCTTGTGGGTGTTCTATGGCTGGTAAGGCTAATTGACAAAGCCAGTGGGGCCATAGTGCAGGAGCAGAGGTCACCGATGGTCATGTGGTTGCTGGGTAGAGAATGACATGAGGGACAAATTTTTCCCCATCCCTGTGGGAACTTATTTTCTTATCCCGACAAGTTCTTTTCCTGTCCCTGCCCCATTCCTGCAAGTTCTGTCCTCATCTGCACAAGCCTCAAACACTTTAAAATCATAAGTGTTCAAGGCTTGTGCGATTAGGGCAGAGCTTACAGGAATGGGACAGCAACAAAACCTATGGGAAGGGGAAACTGAGTTCCTGTGGGGACAGGGAAAAAATTTGTTCCCATGTCATTCTCTATTGCTGGGGCTGCTTCTGGCTAGTCATTGAGGCCAAAGATTGGTGAGTATGCAGTCTTGTGCTCCTTGTGGACTATGTGAGCAGTGGGCAAATCTGCTCTTAGATGCCTTTTGTAAACAAGCCCATTCAGGTAGTTTCACACTAGAGACGCACCTAGCAGTGGTGGCAGCGGTACAGTTGTGCGAGTGGCAGCCATCTTGTGTCAGTTGAGACAGCTAAGATGCTGGCTGTATTTTAGCATGTGCTGCAGTAATGCAATTCTCTTCCCGGGGTCTGAGGTGCTGTCTGTGGGTAGATCAGGGATTTGTGGCTAGTGGTGGTTAAGCTAACTTGAAGGCCTCCTCTATAATTTCCATAGTGGTTCTTAACCTCAAAAGCCAAGGAAAAAAAAAAAGATTTGAGATAGCAACAAATGAGAAGACAATTGAAGGGCTTCTAGGCTGTTCACTGCTTAGCTGTGTAGTGTCAAGCAGCGTTACCTAGCACAGGGGTTTTCAACCCAGTCCTCAGGGATCACAAGGATATCCACAATGAATATGCATGAGGGAGATTTGCACACTAGGAAGGCAGTGCATGCAAATCTCTGATGCATATTCATTCTGGTTATTCTGAAAACCCAAATGGACAGGTGGTTCCTGAGGTCTGGGTTGCAAACCACTGACCTAGACCATATATAGATTTTTTTTTTTTAAGTGGCAGTGAGCTAAAATTTATACAGCAAACATGATCCTTTTTGTTTAAAAAATTTTTTCTATGGACGTAAAAGAAAAAAATGCATAGTTCAGTTGTGGATATACAGGAGTCCAGCAGTTGATTCCCATTTCCTGCGAACTGCAGAAGAATATTCCTTTTAAGAACTTTAGAATTCCTCCCCTTCTGCAGTGGAGCACAGCACCCTCCTCAGTTATTCCTTTTGCAAGCAAACTCAGAAGGTGTGTGTTTTGCTCTGCTTTGTTTTTTTTTTCTTTGTTTTTGTTTTTTTGAGTGGATCATAGAAGAGGCAAGGGAGTATCAGAAGAAGCTCTACCTGTACTTCATTGTTTATACCAAGGCTTTTTGATTGTGTTGAGCTTGATAAGCTTTGGGAAGCACTGAGTGAGGTAGGAATGCCAGTGCACCTGATCAGGTTAATAAGATCGCTCTTCTATGATTAAAAAGCTACAGTGCAAACCAGGTATGGAAATACAGAATAGTTCAAGATCAAAAAGGGTACAAGGATGCATCTTCTCTCCTTTTCTGTTCAACCTCTATGCAAAAGTAATCACGAGGAAGCTGGACTTAAGTGATTTGAGAGTGGGATGAAAATAGGCGGAAGAATCATCAGCATTCTGAGATATTGAGATAAAAACATAGCCTTACTGGATCAGACCAATGGTCATCTAGCCCAGTATCCTGTCTTTGCAGAGGCCAATCCAAGTCACAAGTACCTAGCAAAAACCCAAATAGTAGCAGCATTCCATGCTACTGTCTCAACAGCAGGCTATGGACTTTTCCTCCAGGAGTTTAACCAAACTTTTTTTAAAACATCCTCTGTCAACACGTTCCAGAGCTTAACTATTCTCTGAGTGAAAAAATATTTTCTCCTATTGGTTTTAAAAGTATTTCCATGTAACTTAGTGTCTCCTAGTCTTTGTAATTTTTGACAGTGGAAGATGGATCCACTTACCCATTCTACTCCACTCAAGATTTTGTAGACTTCAATCATATCTCCCCTTGATGTCTCTTTTTTTCCAAGCTGAAGAGCCCTAACGTTTTTAGTCTTTCCTTGCTTCCCTTCTCAGCCCTCCTAGTCAGCAGCCCTCCTCACAATTGCGACACTCGCTCCCTCCAAATGGCAGCAAAAAACCCCCCAAACAAACCCATCTGGGCATCTCTTCCCCTCGTCTAGCCACCTCCCGCCCTTCCCCTCACCTTCTCGGGTGTTCTTCAGAATGTTCTCTTTCTGAGGTGTCCAGATGTGGTAACCGTCCTCACAAGTCCCTCATGACTGCTCCAAAGCTTCTCCTCTGATGCACTTCCTCTTTCCACCTGGCCGGCTTGCGTCGAGAGGAGAAGCTTTGGGGCAGTCGCACGAGACTTGTGAGAACAGTTACCACATCCAGACAGCTTGGAAAGAGAATATTCTGAAGAGCACCCGTGACAGTGAGGGGAAGAGAGGGGGTGGTTAGACGAGGGTAAGAGGTTGAGTGGCACTGAAGGGAGGGAGAGGGGGGAAGGGTAACAGACGCTGAAGGAAAGTGAGGAGGGGAGAGAGAGAGGGGAGCAGACGCTAAAGGGAAGTAGAGAGAGAGAGAGGAGCAGACGCTGGATGGAAGTGGGGAGGAGAGAGAGGGGAGCAGATGCTGGATGGAAGTGGGGAGGAGAGAGAGAGGGGAGCAGATGCTGGTTGGAAGGGGAGAGTGAAAGAGGGGAACAGATGTTGAAAGTGGAGAGAGGGCGCAGACGCTAGAAGGAAGTGAGAAGGAGAGAAAGGGGAGCAGACCTTGGAGGAGAGAGAGAGGGGAACAGACACTGGATGAGAGAGGATAGAGAGGGAAACAGATTCTAGAAGGAAGTGGAGAGAAGAGAGAACATATACTGGATGGAAGGAGGGGATAAAGAAAGAGCACATGCTGGATTGGGGGAAGAGGATACATTTAGTGAGATACTGGAAGGGGTGAGGGAAAGAGATGACAAGCTATAGGTAGACACAATGAAAGGGAAATTGAGGACTGGAACGTAAGAAAGTAGATAAGAGGTAGAAAACAAATTGAGAAGGAAGAGCAGAAAAGGAAGGGAGAGGAGAGAGAGATACCAGAACATTGGGGGAGGAGACAGATACCAGATCTGAAGGGAGAAAAGGAGGAGAGAGATGCTAAAAAACACCTGGGGGAGGGAGAGATGGAAGGGAAGAAGACAGAGATGCTAGCTAGACCATGGGGGTGCAGAGGGAAGAAGATGGGTGCCAGACCAATGGAGGGGGGGGAGAGATGGGAGGGAGAAGCGAACAGTTTCTGGTAGAGGCATAGAAATAGAGCAGATGCCATATGGAAGAGGCAGAGAAAAGGCAGACATTGGATGGCAGGAAGAAAATGACGAGAAGATGAGGAAAGCAGAAACCAGACAACAAAGGTACGTAGAGAAAAAAATCTTTTTTTTTTTTTTTTTTTTGCTTTAGGATAAAGTAGTATTGTATCTGTGTTGATAAACATTTATAAACAAAGCCCTGTTAGCTGAAGATCTCTTCTTCTAGTTCAGCAGCCAGAACTCAGATATAAAATGACAATTGTACAGAATATTGTTTCTTTTTATACTTTAATAAAATAAAATTATTCAAGGCTTGTGCGGATGGGGACCGTGCTCGCGGGGACGGCCGGGGATGGAGACTGAGCTCACGGGGATGGGGCAGAGAAGGGAACAAATTTTTTCCCCGTGTCATTCTCTAGGTTGAGACAGAGATTTGGTGGTTATCAATGCCAGCAATCTGCGGGTTCCTGCAGTGGCTCGACTTCCAAGAAGCAGCTATCACGCTGATCCTCATATCAGAAGACGGCTGTCAGCATTCAGGGAAAAATGGGAACAGATCTCATCCGACCGTTGGATGCTGGACATTATCAGGGATGTGCACAGGATCGAGTTTTATTGGCCCCCCTCCAGATCTATTCCTCGACTCCCCAGCCAGCTGGTCAGAGAAGCAGGTCAGAGTCCGACTCTTGACATTTGTGCCATAGAACCAGTTCCTGAAGAAGAATTGGGCTCAGGCAGATATTGTTTATAATTCATAGTGCCCAAGAAAGGTACAGAAGATTGGAAGCCTATTCTGAATTTGAAGTTTGTAAACAAGATCTGAAAGTCCCCCACTTTCACATGGAAACAGTCTGCTCTGTCAAAGCGGCGGTGGCTTCAGGAGTATTCTTTGCCTCTCTGGATTTGACAGAGGTGTAGCTTCACATCCCCATCTTTCTGCCTCACACAGAATATTTGAGATTTCATGTTTCAGTTCCACTTTCACTTGTGGCACTCCCCTTCAGTTTGGCCACAGATCCCCACACCTTTACCAAGGTAATTGTGGTTGTAGTAGCCAACATTTGTTGGATGGGGGTCCAGGTGTATTCTTACCTGGATAATTGGCTTATCGAGGCACCCTTGCTGGCGGACTGTGAGCACACGGTCTAGCAGGTGATGAGCCTCTTACAGCTCAAGTATCCTAACAGAACTCAGATTACCAAAGTAAGAACCTAATCTGTCATTTAAGTCATATCGCATTCATATCTGATTAAAATAGTTGGAAAGTTTTCAATGTCTCTTTCATTGCTGCCTCGGGTCCTACACTGAAAACTGTACAGTCAAAGCACATACAGATCCTTACCCAATGCAGAATAAGAGATCCTCAAATTAGAAAACGGAAAGTTAGGTGCCGTACCACCATTTATCTTAATTTATTTAATTGGTTTAATCGCCACCTATCTTAATTACTTTAATTGGTTTAATCGGCACAGTAATTGACTGCACCATTTAAAAAAAACAATTAAATTCTCAAAATATGTAGGCGCCGGAATCGCATTTAGAGGTGGAATCTAGCGTGCCTAATGTCGATGTAGGCATGATTGTTGGTGTTAAGGCGCCACGAGGTGTGATTCTCTGTCAGGTGTGTAAGGTTGAGCCCCCACCTAAAATGTAAGGTTTTGGATGGGTGATGTTGCAGCAGACAAGCCCCCAATGATATAATGTGGCCTTACAATCTGCCTGGTCCTGGGTTTAGTACCCTCGAAGGTTCAGTAGGAAGTGAAATTAATGACAAGGAGAGCCGAGAATGAATGCATAAAGAATATAATGTGCAGAAATAGGCTTAATATTACAGACAGGCAATGTTTAGAGAGATAACATCAAGCATATACTTGGTTACAAATGTACAGAAAGAAATAGAAATAAGCTTGAGCAGGAGACTCTGGGTAGTGAGTTAAGAGAAGACAAAGGGAAACAGAAACCAGAGCCTGGGACCAACATGACTTTAAAAATAAAATGACCAGACAACAAAATGTAGAATAATACAGTGGTACCTCAGTTTAAAAGTGCACCGGTTTGTTAGTGTTTTGCAAGACGATCAAAACATTTGCAAAATCGGCACCTCGGAAGCTGAACGTGGCTCGATTAACGAGCGCGCCCCCCCCCCCCCCCGCGATCCGGCACCCTTCTCCCGTGATCCGGCACCACCTCCGACGCGATCCGGCACCCCCCGCTTCTTACCGCTTCTTACCGTCATCTGGGCACCAGCATGTCCTGTGCTTGGTGCCGGTGCCCGAAGATCGGCCTCCTCTTCTGCTGGGCCTTGAGCATCTGCGCATGCTCAAGGCCTGCGAGTTCACGTTGTACTGCTTTCAGAGTCTTGCAACTTAGAGGTTCGTTTGTATATATTAGTACTTTTAGTTTGAGGTCCCATATCTGCATGGGAGTTATCTGTGTTCTGCATGTGTGACCAAGGCCAGGTGTTCTGGTAGGAATGAATGTTGAGAAGCATACAGTGTGCTTTGTGTGGTTTAATTTTGTGGTTAACCATTATGTGTTGTTAATAAGATTATATTGTGTGTGTATATGGAAAAAAATGGTATCACAATTAGTACTATTATGGGGCGGGGTCTGGGGCGGAGCTTTTGGGAGCCCCAAACAAAAAAGCGTTCCGCTGCCTATGCCTAGAATGACTATTTGAATAAAGTTGGGATTAAGTATGGTAACTTCTATGAGGTGAAAATAACCAGGTGGATCGCTGGAATGGTGTCTCAGGGTGAGGAAGAATCTATTCTTCTACTAAGACTTAAGTATCTTAATAAAAAATTTGGCCCGCAGCTTAACCTATGTTTTAGATTTCGGCCACTTATGTGATTGAGTTTGACACCCCTGCTCTAGACTCATGCCCTACCAACTAGATTGTCATTGAGTGCCCTGTCACCCAGACTACTGATCAGCTCCACTCATACCCTCCTTATACTCGAGCCTTTATTCCTAGTCACTCCTAATTCCTCCCTCTACTCGCACAGATATCTGAATAAGCATGCCATGAGTAAAACGCTACTTTGTATAATACGTTTATTATGCACTTTTAAACTTAACATTTTTGAAATTACCATAGCTATCAAATTTCAAAATTGTATGTTGGATAGTTTGCAATATAACTTTGTAGTGTGTTTTTGTTTAATCTCAAATTTGGGGGGGGGGGGGGTTTGGTCCATTAGAAAACTTAGCATGACAAGAAATTTTGCCTGTTAGAGAGAGAAATGTGTTGACGTGAATGAATAGAATTGCCACTTTTGCTTCGATTTGTTTTACCCTTATGGATAACATCCATGTGTCAGCTGATGAGATGATATTTTTATCTTTTGATGCATTGTAAAATGCATGAATTGTTTAAATTCTCTGGGCCTATTCACTATACTATGATGTACTATACAGAAGCAAGTGCATGCATCTTTATTAGCACTAAACCATAGCATGTTTGAATCCTTAGCAATACATTTTGACCATCTGGAGGCCTAGTATTAGGGTAATAAACTGGTCACTACCCAAGGTACGGTACAAGTGACTTAGGTTTTTCCTCTCCATAAGGGCAGTGAAACGCAGATTCAACAAACTGTTGTTAATATTATTAATGTTGGAATTACCAGATGTACAATGCTATACCCTTTAATTCGCTGTATGTACAGTATCTCTTTATTGTATTTACAGTTTCAAGTTTCAAGTTTATTCAATCTTTTGATGGATCGCCTATAACAATTACTAAGCGATGTACATATAATAATAAAAGAGATAAGAAACTTAACATAATAATTAATTACGTGACATAAACTAAAAACATTTAAAACGTACTTGAGGGGCAAGGGAAAATTAAAAAGTTACAATTTCAGGTTATATAAGAAAAAAGGGAAAGTACAAAAGGTAGGGTAAAAAGATAGAACAAAATGGCTCAAGCAAACTTCGTTAACTTCTTTAACAATAAAACCAGATCATAAATAATTTAAAAAAGAAAAAAAAAAAAAAAAAAAAAACTACTAAAGGTCGAAGGCATCATTAAATAGATATGTTTTTAATAGTTTTTTAAATGTTGAGATATTTTTTTCTGATCTAATGAATTGAGGAAGTTTATTCCACCTTTGTGGGCCGGCGACGGTAAAAGTATCAGCTCTTCTGGTGCCTATGAATTTTAGAGATGGAACTGTTAATAAGCATTGGTCGGAAGAGCGAAGAGATCGGTGAGGTTTATATGGAATTAAAGTTTTGGAGATAAATTGAGGTTCGTTGGATGTTAACGTTTTGAAAATTAGAAGCATTAATTTGAAACAGATCCTGTGATTTACTGGTAACCAGTGAGCATCTATTAGTAATGGAGATACGTGGTCGAATTTTTTTGCATTATAAATTAATTTTATTGCTGTATTTTGAATTATTTGTATTCTTCTTATTTCTTTATGTGTGATATTTAGGAATAGAGCATTACAATAATCTATTTTCGCTATTATAAATGAATGAATTAGGATCTTTAAAGAAGAAGGAGTAAGAAATTTAGCAATAGATCTTATCTGCCGTAATTTATAAAAACAGTTTTTAACCAAATAGGATATGTGTTCATGATAGGATAATTTTTCATCTATGTAAATGCCAAGAATTTTTGTTGAGGATACCATGTTAATGGGGATGTTGTTGAGAACAAAAGATTTAGAAAGAGAAATATCGTTTTTCCAGTTAAATAAAATGGATTGAGTCTTATTAATGTTTAATGCCAATTTGTTTGTGTTTAACCAGTTTTGGATGAGCTCTAGCTTTTGATTTATTGAGGAAATATCTGTAGTGTTTTCAGGATCTAAAGGGTGTAAGAGTTGGATATCGTCTGCGTAAGAATAAGGGATGAAGCCTATGGCCTGACAAAGTTCTAGTAAAGGAGCGAGAAAGATGTAAACCACTTCTCTTTATTGTAAACCGCCTAGAAGTCGCAAGATTGTTGGCGGTATATAAGAATAAAGTTATTATTAGTATTATTATTATTTTAGCATATTTTATTTAGTACTTGGTCATAAATCCTATTTTATTGCATGGCTGTGTTTTATTTTGGTGATGAAGCATTGTGGCCGTTTGCTGCCTTCTAGAAATATATTTATTTTTAAGTTTAAGTTTGATTTTCTTGTTTAAAATGGGAAGTCTGTGGATGATTTTTATTTAACTGATTTGCCTCTTTTAGACACCCACCCAACTTTTACTACTTTAGAATAATTTTTCTTTGTTTTGTGAATTAGAAACAGTGAGCAAAAACTGAAGTCTGCACCAAGCCAGGTGTTTCTTGTTGGCAGCCTGTTCCCTAATGACTCTGGCTCTCATACAGCAGCTGCCTACTAGCCTCCTTTGTATTGCCCATTGTTACTGCACACTCCTTGTTAATGCACATGCTGCCCGGGGCAGATCCTAAGAATGACATCAACTTGCTTATCTCGGAAGCCTACAAACCTGATGCAGGGCCTTGCATCTGCCCTGGCCAACTAATTGTAAAGTAGCAGACCCGTGATTGGCTGGCTTTCTGTTCAGTAATAGATTAAGCAAAGACATTGCCCTTCCATCTGTTCAACTATTCATTGTTCTTCTTGTCTGCCTGAGAGTCTGTTGCTGAAACCCCGATAAGGAGTCGCTGCCAGAGCTGCTGCAAGAAACTAAATAGCAGTTTTCCTCCTAACGTGAGTATTGGATTTTAAAAAAAAATCCCTCCTGCTTAATTCTAGATTGGAAATCCAGCTTTTTCTGTATAAATTAAAATATACATATTTCAAAATATTTTAAACTGTATGCTGGTTATAAATGATCATAACATGGGAAGTTCATGGAACAGTATGGAGTGATTTTTATATAAACTAAATTGAATGAAGTAGTGCATTTTCTGTTCGTTCTTTCCATTTGCAAAATCTGAAGATCCTCTCTCCCCATCCTATGTATATAGAAAAAGTTTTGCAGAAGCTTGTATAGTACAACCATACTACTGGTAAAAGACATGAAGTGTAAACTATTATGTAACCTTAAACTCTGATATTGGTTTAATTCTGCTCACTTTGTGAAATAGGTTAGGCTTTTTAGAGGCTTGTTTTGTATAACTTTTAATTTGCAACTTGGTCATTGGAAACAGGTTGAAAATAAGTCATGTCAGATTGTCTGAACACAAGAAATTTGGAAATATAAGGAAATCATATATTTTAGTTTGCTGTAACTGCTGTTGAGCAATCTGAGGTCACTGGTAAATTGGGATATAACTATGAAATTATACCATAATTTATATCAGTTGAAGCAAAACTGTGAATCTACCAGAGACTTTCACACAATGGAAAATATTGGATTACATAAAATCAGCGTGTTCAAGCATATCTAACTTTCAATGCTCCAGCAATAATAACTTTTTTTTTTTTGCCTTTCTGCAAAGAAGATTGGGGGTAGTTTTTTTGGGAGCCATGTTTACATTTAATGCAGACTTTATGTAAAAGCATAGCACACATAGTAATATGACATCAAACTTGAGTTTGCTATTGCCTTGTGTGTATGGAGGAGGTATCCAACATTAATAAGTTAATCTATATATTACTGCTTTTATTGTAGGATAGGCAAAATTAGATCATATTAAAAATATTCCAGTATTTCAAGACTCCTGGGGCATTTGGAGGGGGGGGGGGTGGGGGCTGAGGGAGAAAGACAAAGATCCTCATATCATTTGGGAGGGAAAGAGGGCATGAAAAGGGTTAAAAGAGGTTTGCATTTCTACCACATGCGCTATTGTGTGAACATATGCATAAGTCTATTGAAAGTTTTCAGAAGATGGGCAGGCCACCAGTTGCTGATCTCCTGCAGTTCCAGTAGACATCTGTTGCCCCAGAACATTAACCAATCTGTTCAATGGAACATCCTTCCTTTGTTAGATGGGTATGCAGACAACAGCACTCGCCAGAATACAGTGGTAGCTGAAGTACACAGAAACTGAAGCATTGTATAATTTACATATTCATTATTTTTTTACTGTATTGTTCTCTGCCATGAACAAGGAAGTGAAAATCTGGGGAAAATCTAAACGAACTTGAACCTGTGGGATAGGACCTTGGTACCATTTTATTACAATATACAAAAGCCCTGTCGCACATATGGCATACAAATTTTTTACAAAACAAATATGATTAGAAACAAAGTTGGAACGCATATTTGTTCCAATTTTAGATCTCTATTGTAGTAAATTGAGGTCATCCTTATGTAAGGGATTTTGGGGGGAGAATTCATCAGTGTACCACTGTTAAGATGGGTTATTTTAGTACAAGGTCCCATTTTATTCAACAGTAGCACACATTGATGGATCACCCTCTTTATGAAGATGAGCTTACCAGAGCTATTAATCTGTCAAAATGTATGCATATTTGCTTTTAGCCATGTGCTATAAGTGGCCGACTGTCAATAAGTGACAAGGGGCAATAAGTAACAAGGGATTTGGTTTTCTAGCTTCTTCCCTTCTCCACCCTCCTTACCCAAAAGCAGTAAATAAGGGCCTGTAAGGTGGTGGTTGTGTGTTTTGGGGGGGGGGGGGTGCATGTGTAAAACTCAGTTCCTACAAATGACAGATAGTTAATGGGCATCATTGTAGTTCCATGCAATATTAAGTATAATTTTTTTTAAATACCAAATATTAACATTAATTAGGAATATTAGTTTTAAAACTGGCAGTAGTTGCTGTTCAAATGAAGTACATTTTGGGTTATATTTTAGTTTTTGTTCTGTATCTTCTTTTACGGCATCAAGAGGCATTAACACTGTGCTAGCTTCTGCCACTGTGGTAACTGCCCCAAAGCCCATAGAGATTTAAAGGGCTTTGGGGTTTTTACTGCATGGCTTTGTAAAGAGAGAGGGGGTAGTCAGTGCCCCTTGATGAATTCCCTCCTTAATGTAGCAATTTAACTACAGCAGTAAAACAACTTTCCTAAAGACATTAGGAATGCCACTGCTTCATGAAGCTAAAAAAATATTTGGTATTTTAGTTGCTCTAAAAAATTAAGGTAATCTTAGTAATAAAATCAGATTCTAACTGAGTGATCTCCAAAAGATGTAGCTGAAAATTAATATGAAATAAATTGGCCACACCATGAAAAAATATATTGGCGCTATCCTTAGAATACTGGTTTATTTTGTGTTTAGCACAGATTTGTGTGCATTTAATATACAGTGGAACCTTAGTTTACGAGCATAATTCATTCCAGCAGCATGCTCGTAAACCAAAGTGCTCGTATTTCAAAGCGAGATTCCCCATAGGAAGTAAGGGAAACTCGCTTGATTCATTATGTCCCCCCGAGGCCACCGGCGCTGCTCCACCTCACCCCCTGCCACCGAGGCCACTGGTGAGCTTCCACCACTCCCCACCCCCGCCCAAACACAAGCCCTTACCCCGATCTGGCACCGGCACACAGCACCAACCCACAGGACGTGCCGGTGCTCGAAGATCCTGCCTCTTGCATGGGCTCAGAGAGAACAGGAGCCAGAAGGCCTTGAGCATGCGCAGATGCTCAAGGCCCAGGCAAGAGGGAAAATCTTCGGGCACCGGCACGTCCTGTGGGTTGGTACTGCATGCCGGTGCCAGATCAGGGTAAGGGCTTGTGTTTGGGCGGGCAAGAGATGCCAGTTTGCAGGTGGAGGGGGGCGATGCCGGTTCTCGAGGGGGGGGCTCACAAATCGAGTCAACACTTGGTTTGTGAGGCACAATTTGCTCGAGTGTTTTGTTCGTCTTGCAAAACACTCGCAAACTGAGGTTTGACTGTACTCTCGCTTTTTACTAAGCTGTGGTAGAGGTTTCTATCATGGCCAGAGTGCTAAATGCTCCGATGCTCATAAGAATAGCCTTACTGGGTCAGACCAGTAGCCTATTTTCACAGTGGCCAATCCAGATGCCTAGTACCTAGCCAAAGCCCAAGGAGTAGCAACATTCCATGCTACCAATCCAGGGCAAGCAGTGACTTCTCCCATGTCTTTCTCAATAACAGACTAAGGACTTTTCCTCTAGGAAATTGTCCAAACCTTTCATAGAATTTCTATGAGCGTTGTAGCATTTAGAGCTCTGGGCTGCGGTAGAAACCTCTACTGTGACGTAGTAAAAAAAGGGCCATAATTTTGATACTTTTTTTTCCTCTGCAAAAGAGATTTTACCCATACTCGAATGTTAGCTCATGATGAGCAACCTTGACAAAGAATGAAGCAGGATTAAGTGAGTTTGAAACATTATTGTCAAGGTTCCTCAAGAGCTAGCATTGAAGCTTGAAAATACAGCGCTTTTCACTAGTAATTCTCTAATTTAAGGGAGCTGTTGGGTAATGGTAGGTATATAGCGCACTAAGCTTAATACAGTGGGCATGTTAATGCATTTTAATGGGAGCCATACAGATTTATTTCAGATGCAGGAGAATACACCCAATTTTAGCACAGGACTTCCTATTTAGCACTGAATTGTGATTGTGGTGTGTGGATTTTTTATATACTGTACTTTTACTTCTATGGGAAGTTCAATTGGTAGGTTAAAAAAACTGTCTCCCCCCAAAAAAATGAAAATTTGAAATTGGGAGCCTATTAAAATGAGGTTCCCGAATTGAGGAATGCACAGACCTGAGTCCTAGGGTCCAGATTCAAGAACCCAGATACCCTCACTTACCCCATTTCATCTTGGCTAGTTATCTTTGGGATTGTTGGTAAATAGTGGATATTGATGGGGAGAGTGAATAGGTATATTTTGAATGGCAGTGGGGACTTGGCACCAAGCAGCATCATGGGGTAAAGACCTAGAACAATTGCTTTTGCCCACTACTTATGAGGAATTTAGGAAACGTCTGAAAACACACCTGTTCCTAAAGTATCTAGACAACTGATCCTCTCTTCTCTCTCCCCTCTATAGCGATTAACTTGTTCTATTGACCACTCTCTCCTCAAAAATGGATTTCCTGTCCTATTAACCCTCTTTCTTCCTCCCCTCTTAAAGTCAATCAATTTGTACCTTTGCTTAATCTTTGTAAACCGCATAGAACTTCACGGTATTGCGGTATATAAGCTGTTATTATTATTATTATTACACTCCACCTGACTATCTGGTTTTGGGAAAGCTACTTGCCTGAGGGGTCCTGGAGCATTTGGGAATGGGCAACAGTGCCTCCAAGTTAGTGTTAACTTGAAAGTTAATTTACACCTTTTAACTTCTCTCTCTGCCAATTGAAATTAAAGTTCCGTGTTAATGCACATTTTTACTTTATTTCAATTAACTGAACAGTTTGTAAGAATTGTGCACTATGCAGCTTGTTCTTTTACTTTAGATGCAGTTACTGCGGATGTATATTAAAAAATCAGATATGTAATGCACAATTTTAGTGCATTCTTGTTATATTAGTTTAGGAAGCATATGTATGCATCAGCAGATTGATTTTATTTTTAAATAATGTTAATTCTAGTTCTAGAGTACTAATACATTCAGTTCAGCGCAATCATTTTGGCCCCCTTTTATGAAGCTGTGTTAGGCTTTTTTATTGCCAGCCATGACAGTAAAAGTTCTGGTGCTCACAGAATTCCTATGAGCGTTGGCGCTTTAATCGGCACGGCTGGCGATAAAGCCTAAAGCGGCTTCATAAAAGTGGGGGTTTCTTTGTTGCTGATGAGTTCATAGATATGACTTGTTTTGTTTTTCATTTCCAATAAATATGTTATGGAAATATTAACGAAAGTTACCACAAATTCAAAATGATCCAGTAAAGCAAAAAAGTGTGTATTCTGCTATATCTGAATTCATTAATTAAGTTAGATCCTTTAGTTTTATGAAGCAGTGTCTTGCTTTTCAAAGCTGGAAGAAAAAAGTGTGAGTTTGGATAAGGCGTAATCAAGTTTAATCAGCATTGGTGTTGATCACTTACATTTTTTTTATATATTTGATTTTTTTTTTTTTAATTTGTTAAACAGTATAGCACAAATATTGTGGATGTGTTTTTTATGTAGTCTGCTTAGAATTATATAGATAAAACAGAAAATAAATACTGAGATAAATCTAATTGTTGGCCCTTTAAAATAAAATAAATCCATTGTTAATGGCAAATGAGATAGGAAATACAAAGTATCTGGAACAGCTGCAGCAAGTTCCACTCAGCCAGTCCTGGGGGAAATGAGCTGAACACACAGATGCCATAAAATGTATGTAGGATCGCAAGATTTGCATGATGTCTAGAAACTGTGAATGGAACTATTTGTAGACAGATGAATTTGAAAACCCTTTCATGTCGAGTGCTAATTAGGGGACGGTAAGTATTTTGATGCTAGATTGTGACAAGTAGTATTAACTCCTCATTTTTCTCTAGTTATATTTTGTATAACCATCTTAAGTGCAAGCTTATTCTCTTCTTAGTCTGGTGTTTTTAAACTTATACTAAAAGTTCTGATGCTCATAGAATTCCTACGAGTGTCAGAGCATTTAGCGCTCCATACTGCAATAAAAACCTCTATCATGGCTTAGTAAAAAGGGGGTTAGTTATTAATGCACTTTGTAATATATTTCTTTTAGTCTTTGTAATGTGGTCCTGGGCGCTTGTATAAGGAAACAGGTTAGTAAGTTGGAGACCTACTAAGTAATTCTACTGAATCTATATTTTCACACAATTTTAAAATATATTCGTATTCCACTGCATTTGATCAACATGTTTATTGGAAGGGTGTACTTTATACGAGATATTACTAAACTTTATGGGCAGTTTTTAGATAACGGAGTAGATTATTTCTTATCCCAAAAAGAAGGGAAACTGTTCATCATGTCCAAGGGTATTAAGATATTGCACAACAGATATGGAAAGTTTTTTAAAAGAAAGAAAAATTTTTAAATTCCACAAATAGAAACGTTCTAATAGTTCAGAGAAAATTACATCGAGCAGTAAATTGATCTGAAGCACATTATCTTATGCTACCAAAATATGTAAGTTTACCCAAACTTTTTTCAGGCATGATTAAAATTGTCCTTCATTTAAATATACATCCTCAAGTCAGAGCAGATTGCGGTAGTTATGGAACAATGATGACGGATCTTCCAGATTGGTTTGGCAGTCGCATTGTTCTCGGAGGGTAAGCCAGACGCACTTTAAGTCTCAGTTTCTTTTCATGGGCTTTTGTTCATACTAAATTATTCTTTCACTGTGATAGCATGCATGATGGCATGTTAAAGTAGTGCATCCTAGCAACTAAAGGGTTGTTGCTAGGCAGCCTGGCTTCCAATAGGTTTTCCTTCAGATACACAATTGGAAGTGCTGCTGAAGGTCTGAATCTATTTAGAATTCTAGTTGCAAGGGTATGGCATACATAGGCAGTTAAACCACTCTGAACCCTGAAAAAATAAGAGTCTGCCAGTAAAATAAACTAAATTTCCAAGAACACGTTATTCAACATTCTTTCCACAAGAACTAGGATACATAGGCAGTAACATGTTAAGTCTTTAATAACTCATATGTCATCTACTTAAGATAATCAGGTATATGTTTAATTTAGCAACATCAAAACAAAAATAAGATTTTCACAGTTTAAATATCTACAATTAAATTGGTTTTAAATTTGTAGTGTCCTACCCTATTTCAAAGAATCCAAGCTTGTGTTTAAACCACTTGTACCTAAAATCTGAAAGCTGGGACAAGCCTTTGTAGCTAATCATTGAAAATATGGTCAAAAATATCGGTGTGTTTTGTGGTATATTCTAGAGTACTTCCTGTTACATAATTTGGGTATTTGTTTTATTTATAAAAACTTGCAGTTGTTTAACCCTTTCAGGACCATAAGGATCGTAGGCCAATTTTTGTGGTTTTGACGACATTTTTATGGTAAAAAGGGCTTGCAGATGCCAAAAAATTGATTTTTTTTGTGAAATATCATTATTTTTATTTAAAAAATCAAACTTCTGGCTTATGGACAGTGTGGCAAGTGAATCTTCTCGTCAATCTGGCAACGACGCTAATGAATGAATGTCGGAACCAGTTTGTTTACATAAAGGCAGTATCATATGGAATCCGTACATATCAAATTTAGAACTGTAGACTATCCCAATCAAAATTTATAGGATTTTAAAGTTATGGGACAAATATGTCCCTTGGTCCTGAAAGGGCTACGAGTTATACATGAGTAGTTATGCTTTACTAAAAGTTCTTAAGGCAATTTTATTTTTCTCTCTTGGTGCAAATAGATATCTCTCAATATGAAAAATAAAACTTTAAAAACTATTTGTATCCTCTTATTTGCCTGAATATTTGTGTTGTTTTTTTTCCTGAACATATTTCTAGTGCTCCACTGAAATGATTGGCTTCGTTGTAGTGTGCAGGTCTCAAGACTGTTAGGATTTTAACCTTAGACCAACTTTCTATAATTGCTGTTGCTGTATGTCTCTCTGCCGTTGCAAATGGCCTGTAAAATGAATTGCTTTATTTTGCTTTTCTACCTCTCTTTTCATAAAAGATTACCTTGAGGACTTCCACACTAGTTTATTTTAGTGCGTTTTTAGGATTTGGTTCATCCCTTTCTAGTTCAAAGTGAACTTTTGGATACAGTAATTATATTCCTGACCTCAAAGGGCTTATAGTCTGTACACCTGCTCAAGGTCACAAGGTTTGTTAATGGGATTTCAACCTTGGCTTTTCTAGTTCTACCCAGGATAAAATTTATTTGTGCCATGAAAAGGAATAATTAAGATTTTTTTTTTTTTAAGGTTATATAAACAAGAAAGATGAGAGCCTGACAGGTAAATCAAGGAGGGCTCGCACAAATAGAGTGGTGGTGCAGGGCTAAGAAGGATATAGGAGAAAGGAAAAGAGGAAGGGGAACAGTAATAGTAGGGAAGGGGAGTGGGGAGCGAACGGGAAAGTCATTGGGGAGAAACTAGTCAGGTGAATGAGACAATGGGTGAATCAGAAGCGGCCCCAGCTAAGTTTAAACTATGTGAGCCAGGCATACCAGCTCCGTTTTCACTGAGCGAAGAAATGCCAAAAAGGTTCACAAGCTTATCTTATAAAAGCAGATCCTGAGTCTGTGTGGCTGCTGCAAGTACATCCAAACTCCTGTCGCCTACTGGGATTCCTAAACTAAAACTTAGCTGGGTCATCAACCAACGGAAGCTCGACTCGGTTAACAGTAATTAAGAAAAAGGAGTATTAAAAAACAACAGAAAATTACAAAGAATTAATTTTCAAAGTGTTTAGAAAATAAGAAAGTTTTTAAAGATTTGCGAAAGAATTGAAAAGAACTAGAACTTCTCAAAGTTAAAGGAATTCCTCTTTGGGGATGCCTTGTACTATAATAAATGCTCCATTTAATGTAACTATTTTGAGTAGTTCCATTCATTTGTTCATTGGGTAGTTGAACAGGTTGTTCGATAGTTCACTATTCACTATCTCGACGATTTCTTGTTTATGGGGAGGGAAAGGGATGAATGTTCTGTGGCTTTACATGTGTTCAAAGTCATAGCAAAGCGCTTTGGCATTCCCCTAGTGGAAGATAAAACTATACCCAGCAATTTGCTTAACATTTATAGACATTGAACTGGATGACACTCAACAGGTATTCAAGCTACCACAGGATAAGCTTTCGTAAACCTTCACGAAGAGATCAGCTCACTTGTCTGTGCCAAAAAAGCCACATTGAAATGCTTCCAGTCCATGTTAGGACTGCCAGCATTCGCCACAAGGGTGGTACCCCCATGAGTCTTGTGTTCTCTTGCCACTTTGCAGTGGCTACGGCAGGTGTAAAAAAGAGTCACCATTTCATTAGGATAACAGCACAGTTGCGGGTTTGGGACTTATTTCTCTGTTCCATTAACGGTTTAGCATTTTGGCAGACTCCGCCCACAAGTAACGAGGAGCTCCAGCTGTTCACTGATGTTTCTGGGAAGGGGAGCAGTAGGATCTTGGCTTCTTCAGAGGAGCTTGGTCCACTGAGCCATGGCCTTGGAGCTGGCACACCTTAAAAAAATGGACCCCAAAGCTGGCATATTGTTTTCTGTTCTGACAACATGGTGGTAGTGGAAGTCATAAATAGACTATTGGCCACAGCACATTGTGATCTTTCTTTTCAGGGAGCTAGTACATGCAATATAACATTACATTTAGGGTTGCACATTCCCAGGTGTAGAGAACAACATTGCAGACTCTCTCACTTTAAGTTCACAGAATTCTGGTCCCTCACTTCCACAGTTGATGCCTACAAGACCCCTGTTCCCTTGACAATATGTAATGTGGCCTTCCAATACCTGGAACTTGGTCCTTGCTTCTCTGGCATTTCCTACCAGGTAAAAGTACATAGGAGCATTTCTGAGGTTCCATGACTTCTGTCATGACCAAAATTGACTACATTCCTCCTGGCTGATAGTAGAGACTACTGGCACAGTGGTTAGAGCTACAGCTCACACAGCTCAAGGAGGGGCAACATATGTTACTCCTATTTCTAGGTTTCAAGGTCTATCTCCAGGTTTATCTTATAGGCCACATGGGTAGTATATCAAATGTTAATAAAGATAAGATGAAGATTATACTTATGCACATGTTTGGTCATATCACTGTTATGCTGGTTATAATTTTATTAATTTTATGTTAAGATGTAACTGCTGTATGCTACCTTAGGTAAATATCTTATAAATGTGTTAAATATTCAATTGCATCATATTCCATGAATTCCATATGTGGCCTTCATTGCTCTAAACTTAGAACTGTCTTCCCCTCATGGGTGAAGCATCCCATGTCATGGGGGACTTATCACCAATAGAAAAGGATGACTTCCCCCTAGAGGTCAGGCATTCAGGCAAGATGAGCTGAGCCAGTTAATCATTTATGTGATGAGAGGCTTTGTGTATCCCTGCTCTGCCCCTGTTGGAGCCCTTGGATGGTGGCCTCATTTTGGAGGGTCTTCCCTGTGCACAAGGCCATCTCTCAGTTGGTCCTGACCAAATGGGAGGCCCAGAAGTCATCCTCCATGATACCAGACTCTTGAGTAGGCTATCCCCACCTCATGAGAATTTGAATAGGCTCCCCAAGGTAGATGCCTTGATCATGGTGATGACCAAGACTACTGTTCTGATGGAGAGGGTTCAGCACTTATGACAGGAAGGTGGAACATCTGCTGAAGTGGGTCTTTCTTTCCTCAGTTCTTAAGATCTAGACTTTAGTCTATGGGAGCTGTGCAGCAGCTCTTGGAAACCCCAAGAGTAGTTCATCTAGAAATACCATCTTGGTCCCTGGCGTTCATGGTGGCTTCCTGTAGGTGACTGTGGCTAAGCTCTGGATGGCAAATTCGACCTCTAAGGCCTACCTCCAGTAAACAATACTATAATTCAAACAAAACAATAAAACAGCAAAACATGATTAGAATTTCAAAAGCTAATTAGTAAAATTAAAAGATTTAAATATATACTTGGGCTCTCTTTTATATGTGCTCCAAGACAATTGGTCATTGGCATAAAAACCTTCTATATGTTCAAAAATAAAAACCTGATTTTTCTGTAAAACTTGAATGTGAACTTTAAATAGCAATGAACTTAACTTGAAATATGATATGTGCAGCATTTACAGTTTTTGGTTGTTGAAGCATTCCAGTGTAAAGAAGGTCCTCCCTGTTTAAAGGCTGCTTACTCTTTTTGAGAGGATTTAGAGAAGCTGTTAAAGGATTTAGGCAAGATCAGGGCTTTGCACCTTCTCATTTCTCAAGCAGCAGGTTGAAACAGAGAAGTGGGTCATTCCCACTTTGGTAGGTGCCCCTCAAGCAAATCAGAGAGAATGGAAAGATGTGTCTTTTGGGGAAGGGATCTGGAGGTCCCTGGGATGCAGGCTCCTTGACCTCCATGTTCTCTGTTAACATAATTCTGTAAAGGTCAACTGGGCCTATAGTTGATTCCAGCGAGAGGCAGGCTCTTATTTCATCATGTGTGGGCCTGTATCACCTCTGAGCAGTGAATGACACAAAGTTGTTAAATCGCAAGATGATTGTGAAAAATTGCAAGAGGACCTTGGGAGATTGGGCGTTAAAATGGCAAATGATGTTTAATCTGAGCAACTGCAAAGTAGAGAATGACACGGTGGCTGTTACCTGTGGCTAGCCCGCCGAAATGGGGAGCGAAAAGAAGTGGTCGGCTGTGGTTACAAGGAGAAGGCCATTCACTGCCCTGTGGAGCGGTGAATGACCTTGTCTCTACAGTGAAGTGAGGGAACTCACGTGGTCACCAATCGTGCAGTCCAGCAGCCCCCTCTCTTCTTTCTTTCGACCTCCCTCCTTTCCCCTCACTTTATCTTCCAGAGTGTCGCGTGTGGCTGCCCCAAACCTCTCCTCCAACACAACTGGAAACAGGAAGTTGCGTCAGAGGAGAAGTTTGAAGCAGCCACGCGCAACCAGCTTAAAGACTCGTGTATCAAAAGGTATTGAATTTTTAAAGTTTTTTTCTGGGAGGGGGGTCAGGAGGGGGTCTGCAGGACCACCAGGGTATTTTTAAGCTTGGGGGAGGGGCATGAAGGGCTCAGGAGGGATCCACATCTTCAACGTGGAATAATTAGGAAAGCTTAACGAGGGAGCCTAGATTGTAATTCTTAATGTGCAAAATGAAGAGCACAAATAGGAATATAGTAATCTGGTGGAAAAAACGTCTTATGATCTCAACAATAAAGTTATAACATAATGCCAAAGACTGATTTTAGATTTATCTGGCAGACTAAACAAAATCATTGGCGACAGTGGCAGTGCACCAAGACAGCTGGCAAACACTGAAGTGATTAAAAACTTATTTCTGACTCAAAATTTGTTTGCCTTGGGGGTTCGATCACCATTTGACTATCTCTGTCCAAACACAGACTGGACAACTGTTTTTAATTTGACAGCAGAAGAATACTGCCTTTAGTTTATTCTGATGGATCATTTCCATTTCAAAGGGAACACATTTTGTATATCATAAATATTTCTAAGTGGGAATTTTCCAATGGCATAATATTAAAAAGAGAGGGGGGTACGTATCCCTTTCATACACTAGTAAATAGACTGATGCAAAACTTTCTGTTGATAAACAAAGCCCTGCCAGCTGAAGATCTTTCTCTAGTTCAGCAGCCAGAACTTTTTTTTTTATAAAATGACAATTGTACAGAATATTGTTTCTTTTTATACTTTAATAAAATAAGTTCAGTATAAAATTTGTGCGGATAGGATCAGATTGTTTACAGGGACCGAGTTCGCAGAGACGGGATGGGGACCAAGCTCGCGGGGACAGGACAGGGATGGGAATGAGCTCATGGGGATGGACGGGGTGGAGAAAAGGACAAATTTTTTCCCTGTGTCATTCTCTACTGCAAAGTAATGTGGGAAAGAAGATCCTGAACTATAGCTATATGATACAGGGTTCCACATTAGGAGTATCGCCCAGGAAAAGGATCTAGGTGTCATCGTTGAGGGTACGTTGAAACCCTCAGCTCAGTGTGTGGCGGCTAAGAAAGCAAATAGAATGTTAGGAATTATCAGGAAAGGAATGGAAAACAAAGATGAAAATATTATGCCTTTGTATTGTTCTATAGCATAGCCGCACCTCAAATACTATGTGCAGTTCTGGTCGCCATATCTCAAAAAAGATTTAGCAAAATTAGAAATGGTACAAGAGAAAGACGACAAAAATGATAAAAGGGATGAAATGATTTCTCTATGAGGAAAGGCTAAAGTGACTAGGGCCCTTCAGCTTGGAGAAGAGCTTAGAGGTGACTTGATAGAGGTCTATAAACTACTGAGTAGAGTGGAAAGGGTAGATGTAAATCACTTGTTTACTCTTTCCAAAAATACTAGGACTAGGGAGCATGCGATGAAGCTACTAAGTAGTAGATTTAAAACAGACTGGAGAAAATATTTCTTCACACAATGTATCATTCAACTCTGGAATTCATTGCCAGAGAATGTGGTGAAATTAGTTAGCTTAGCATAGTTTAAAAAAGGTTTGGATAATTTCCTAAAAGAGTAAGTTCATAAGTCATTGAGATGGCCTAGGGAAATCCATTGCTTATTCCTAGGATAAGCAGCATAAAATCTGTTTAACTACTTGCTTTCTAGCTAGGTACTTGGGACCTGGGTTAGCCACTGTTGGAAACAGGATCCTGAGCTTAATGGACCTTTGGTTTGTCCCAGTATGGCAGTTCTTATGAATTTTAGAAGTGATGCACAAGGGATACGCAATTGAATGTGCAGATCCTGGTTTTGTAACCTTTATTTATTTAGAACATTTATATACCATATATTATCTATACCAGGGGTGCACAAAAGGTCGATCACGATCGACCGG
Organism: Geotrypetes seraphini; assembly: GCF_902459505.1. Taxonomy (NCBI): domain Eukaryota; kingdom Metazoa; phylum Chordata; class Amphibia; order Gymnophiona; family Dermophiidae; genus Geotrypetes; species Geotrypetes seraphini. The sequence goes on from NC_047089.1 coordinate 39,342,287, forward strand.
TAGATCGCGAAGGCAACGCAAGTCGATTGCGTTGCCTTCGCATTCTACTTGCCTCCCAAGAGCCAGATGGACCCGAAGCATCCTGGCGGTCCTCGTGTGCCCGGCAGCTCCATTCACTAACTGCACGGAACGGCGCCAGTCAGTCAGTCAGCCTCCCTCCCCCTCCCCCCACCATCCTACCTTCTCTCAGGGATTCCCAGGCCAGCCCTGGAGCTTTCCCCTCTGCCACGGGCCGCCCCACCGGAAGTAGGAAGTTGTGTCAAGTGGGGGGTTCTGGGGGGCAGGAAGCGGCAGAGAGCGCGAGCTCCGGGGGATCAGTCGCGAGCACCCTCGGAGACCATGGTGCGGAGGGTAGAAGCGGGAGGAAGGAATGATTCGGGGGAGGCGGGAGAGAACCGATCGAATGCCTCTTCGCTTCATTGATGCCCCCCCTGTCCTTGGAAATACATGCAGAAAACTCCCGTTCCGTGCAGCAGTTTGTGATAGGTAGTGTTTGTGGCTCCTAGAGGGAGGAGGGGAGGTGGTGGTTCAGAGGCTTGTGGCGGCGGTTTGGAGTCCTGTTCCCAGGTGGCAGTGGCTTGGCAGGCAGGCAGGGAGACAGAAAGAAAGGAGAGAAAAAGACAGACAGAAAGAGGAGCAGGGAGACAAAGAAAGGCAGAAAGAAAGGGGGGGACAGGAAGACAGAAAAAAAGGGAGCATGGAGAAAGAAAGATAGACAGAAAGAAAGGGGGCATGGAGAAAGAAAGAAAGGGGAGGGGGGCAGGGAGAGTGGAAGAAAAGGTTGGCGGAGGGAATGAAGTCTGGAAGCATACAGCAGGCTGAAAGAAGGGAAGAAATATTGGATGAACAGTCAGAAAAATAAAGTGCAACCAGAGACTCATGAAATCACCAGACAACAAAGGTAGGAAAAATGATTTTATTTTCAATTTAGTGATCAAAATGTGTCCATTTTGAGAATTTATATCTGCTGTCTATATTTTGTACTATGGCCCCCTTTATACTAAACCGCAATAGGGTTTTTTAGCGTAGGGAGCCTATGAGCATTGAGAGCAGCGCGGGGCATTTAGCGCAGCTCCCTGCGCTAAAAACCGCTATTGCGGTTTAGTAAAAAGGGAGGGGGTATATTTATCTATTTTTGTATAACTGTTACTGAGGTGATATTGCATAAAGTCATCTGCCTTGACCTCTTTGAAAAACCCCCGGAATATATGATAATTAACATTTTCTCTGTATACAGTGTGCTTTGTGTTTTTTTAAATTTTATTGTTGGTAGATCATTTTGACTTGGTCATTTTAAAAGTAGCTCGCAAGCCCAAAAAGTCTGGGCACCCCTGATCTTTATAGTTTACATAATCGCAGTCATAAATGTTAGACAAAAACTATGCCATAAAATTTGATCATTAATTGGGTAATACATTAGCAGGTATTTACATAATGTAAAATCTTAGCATATAAAGGCACTTACTAACAATTGTGTCTTCAGCATTTTCTTAAAACCCAATCTGACAGTGCAGAATCGCAGAACATCTGGCAGAGCATTCCAAAGTCTCGCACTTCCCACTGATAACATAGCCACACCAATCCTGGAATGAGAGATTATCATCCTTCCACCCAAGCATGCGTTCATGTTATTTTCTGACCTCAAACTCCTCCTTGGCTGATAGTTAGTTAGATTTATGGTATCTTTAAGAGAACTGTAGTACAGGTCACCCTCCAGTGTTTGTTACAGCTCAAGAGTGGTGCTGGCAGTCTCCACTCAGGAGGAAGGACTTATTGCAGCATGGTCTGGAGCATGGCTTGGATTTCAGCTCCTTGCAAGGAAAAATGGTAGATCTTAAATGTTTCTGGGACAAGCTGCAAAAGGGTTGAGGGTTCTTTAGCAGCACTATTGGATATTATTTGATTCTTGTGTGTGCGTGAAGGGGGGGCTGTTAAACCATGTTTTCCTGCAGTGGTATTTTAAGCAACAGACTAATGTCCTCTCTGTACTGCCATTTGAGCTGTTGAGGGGGGCCTCAGTGAAAGACCTCATTCTAAAGATGGTGTTCTTGGCAGCCATCCCTTGACTAAGAGGCTCTTAGTTGCAAGCTCTCTCTTTCAGGAATCCCTAATTGTCCTTTACACATGAGGCTGTTCCTCTCCGAATAGTTCTTTCCTCCTGAAGGTGGTCTCCCAATTTCATGTGACCATTTTGAGACTTCTCAGAAATTCTATAGACATGGATATTCACAAGGTCTTGTGTCAGTATTTAAAGGTGACCAATCCCTTCTACTTGTCCAAACATATTTTTTGTACTGTTTCAGGATATTCATAGGGGCCAGGTGGCCCATAAGTCTTCTACAAGTGCATTAGATTAAGCTAACATTTGAAGCAGCTTACATCATTCATGGAAAAGTGGTTCCAGTGGACCTTGAGACCCATTCTACTTGGGCACAAACAATGTCCTGGGTTAGAGGCTTGAGCTTGTCACACCTGAGTATATTTACAAGATATAACACAGTTCTTGCTCTATTCCTTTATGAAGCATTACAAGGTTGGATGTTCTAGCCAAGAGAGCTACTTCCTTTGAGTGGTGCTGTAGGTAGCCTTACCCCACACAGTAAAATATTGCTTTTGTACATTCATTTGATTTGGCAGGTCTAGCAGGATAAAGAAGAGAGCATTTATTCATATGTTATGTCCTTTTATTGCTAGGCCAGTCCAAGGTCTGATTTGGAAGATTCTGACATATGGGATCTCATTTGGGCTTAGCCTATTGTCTCTCTGTGGTTTATGTAGCCCACAGTGCTCTCAATGTGGTTTTAAATTAGTGTATGGCAAGGTAGGCCTACTCCTGCTTTGACAGTGTCATACTGGAGAATTTTAAGCTGCATTAGCCCTTATATCAGTAACATCTGGTAAGAGGGTTCAACCTGTTGGTTTGAACTAGTGAGACTCAAGGAAAGGAAATTAACAGATATGAATAAATTTCACTTTAAATGTACATAGTGAACACGTAGATATTTTGAATATATGCAAATGATGTGTAACTCTTCTAAAATAATTTCAAGTATGACTAACTTGATCCAGTGGTTCTTAACACGGTCCTCAGTCAATTTTCACAATATCCCATAATGAATATGCATGAGAGAAATTTGCATGCACTGCTTGTTTAGTATGCAAATCTATCTCGTGTATATTCATTATGGGATATTCTGAAAAACTGACTGTGCTCTGAGGACTGCTGAGAAGCATTGACTTGGCCTCCTCAAAGGGAAAACTGTCTTAATATTTTCTAATTGAATGTATTTGTACATAGTGTACTTAACTTTGGGAAAAGGTTGTGGGATCATGCCATTGCTCTGTTTTAGTGCTCATTCTGTGAACGCATATTGGCAGTGCTGTGAAACCAAAGACAAGAAGAGGAGCATGTGCACATAGTGTGGGAGAGTGTGGCGCAGTGGTTAAAGCTACAGCCTCAGCACCCTGGGGGTTGTGGGTTCAAACCCACACTGCTCATTGTGACCTTGAGCAAGTCATTTAATCCCCCCCCTTGCCCCAGGTATATTAGATAGATTGTGAGCCCACCAGGACAGACAGGGAAAAATGCTTGAGTACCTGAATAAATTAATGTAAACCGTTCTGAGCTCCCTTGGGAGAACGGTATAGAAAATTGATTGATTAAATAAGTAGATTCTGGTGGGAATCCCTATGTTATTTCTTTAAAATGGAAACGTTTATGGCCATTTAAAAGGGATATTATAAAAAATTTATGGAAGTTTGGGAACCATTAACTAAATATTGTAAGGATTTATTTATATAAAAGAGGAAAACGTGCACATCCGGGGAGGGGGGTATGTTTTTGGCATTGGTTAAGAGGTATAGATAGGTTTTACAGATATTTTTATGAGGTGTTGGTTAATTGGAAAGTGGGTGGGGGAAAATAAGTCTTGTCTTTATTCTATTAAGTTTATTGTGTTGTAATGTTAATATTTTATATAAATGCATCATCTTTTCTGCACAATTGAAGTTTTGAAAATGAATAAAGAATTAAAAAAAATAAGTAGTGCTTCTCATGGATTCATGTGCCACAGCAAGACCAGAGTCAGACATGGCACGCTAAGCAAGGAAGGGATATTGTTACTCCGCAAATCCTTTGCTAGTTTAAACTAATAATAATAATAATTTTATTCTTATATACCGCCATACCGAAAAAGTTCTAGGTGGTTCACAATAAGCAGAGCTAATACATGCAATGCAGATAAAATACAACAAATTAGGATGAGAGAGACTTATTAACAGTTAAAAAACAGAATGCATTTAAGATACAATGCAGATAAAATACATCTAATCCAATTTTTCAGGTTGAGGAACTCCCCCCTCACCCCCCTTAATTTCTGGTTTCTGTTGGCTGGCAGCATTTGAAAATTGTATGCTATACAAATGAATTAGTGTGTGTTTTTGATTAAATTGCACGTGATAAGTGATTCAGTTTATGCTACAAAACAACTGATGCATGCTAACTCAGTAGTTAGTTGTCACTCATTTCATACTATGGTTAACAAGCCACAACTGACATTGCTTTTTTTAACTGAGGTTTCAAGTTTTATTTAGAATATTTGATTTGATCGCAAAATCCAAATCTATTGCGATTTACACTTAGTTAAAAAATTGGGTTAAAAACAAAAAAAAAAGTCATAATAATTAAACTAAACAGTTAGTACTATTTTACCAGACAATATATGTGAAAAAGGGAAGGAAAAAAAATAAATAAAGGATTAAATACAATTCGTAAACAAATAAAAAGGGTTGGGGAGGTTACCCACTTAATTTTTGCTCACCCGCACTACTAGTCCGCTGTAAATTATCCTTTGAGATGATTCAGTTAAAAACGTTCTTAAAAAGCTAGCTTTTTAGAAGACTTTTAAACTTACTAAGTCATTTTTCTTCTCTTATATTGATCGGGAGCGAGTTCCAAATTTGAGGGGCTGTAACAGAAAAAAATCGCATCCCTCCTTGAATAAACAAATTTTAGCGAAGGGACTAATAGTAAAGATTTTTCTTCGGATCTTAAAGATTTTGTGGGAATATAAGGGATAAGAAATCTTTCTAAGAATGCAGGAGCTTTGTTTGTTAGTATTTTATGTGTGAGTAATGCTATTTTATATGTAATTCTGTGATTTACAGGTAACTAGTGTTTGTAGTCTGTGCACAAGAAGGATTTAATTGCTTATTTCAATTGGATGTTTCAGGCTGTATTAGAAGTTGAAACAGAAAGCCTATCAGTTCTGTCATCCCTTTATAAACATTAAACATTTTTCTTTTGCTCTAGGAATAGAGAACACACTATCAGTAACACTGGAATAACAGCAAGACGGAGTCAAGTATATGCAGCAACTTCATGGGCTTGAACGATCATTTGGAAAAAGACCTAGGCCATGTTTATGTGGAAAGCACCGATGCTTGCACAAGTGCAAATGTGCCTTGGCCCATGGTAGAGAAAACAACAATGGATAAAGTGAACTCCAGAAAGGTGGATGTAGATAAAGATGCTTCTGAAGAGACTAGTAGTTCTAGTTGTGACTCGGAAGAGAGCACAAATTCTGATAATGAACCTGAACAATCAGGTGGCATTTCAGCGGAACCAAGTCAGGTAACTAAGGCTCACAGACAACTGTGCAGGTCTCGCTGTTTAGAGTCTCATGTACTGAAGCATAATGAAGTATTACAGGATTTGAAGACGGAGGAGGTGTACGAGTCGCTTAAAGAAATAAAGAAGCCGCTTGATGTGGTAAAAGAATACCAAACCAAATTGGAATTTGCACTTAAATTAGGTTACTCTGAAGAGCAAGTTCAGCTTGTGCTTCATAAACTCGGTACAGATGCTTTAATCAATGACATTTTGGGTGAACTTGTCAAACTTGGAAATAAGAGTGAAACTGATCAGTCTATTAATGGCAGTAGCAATACTACAGTAATGCGGGAAACATCTTCTATAGAGTCTCAGAGGTCGGAATCCCCCATACAAGAAGAGGTGATAGATGACTATGATAACCTGAAACCAGTAGTCATCGATGGCAGCAATGTTGCAATGAGGTATGTGCAGAGACTAGGTATATATTCAGGGTCCAAAAGAATATCTTAACATAGTCTTCTGTGAAAAAAGCCATTTTAGTTTTTGACTTTGCCTCTTTTAAAAAAAAAATAATAGGAGTCTGGTTTGTGTAGTTCTGTTGGACTGTAGACTTTGAGGTGTGGTATGATCCTAAGTAGTTTTCACATCTGTATGGTGTAAAGCAGGGCTGCCCAAGTCCGCTCCTCGAGATCTACCGGCAGGCCAGGTTTTCTGGATATCCGCAATGCATATGCATGAGAGAGATTTGCCTGCACTGCCTTGGTCTGCGTGTTCATTGTGAATATCCAGAAAACCTGGCCTGCCAGTAGATCTCGAGGACCGGACTTGGGTAGCCTTGATGTAAAGGATAAGAGCTGATTCTAGTTCTTAAAATTTGTTGCAGATTTTTTGAGATTTTGTCTTGGTATTAACCAAATGACACTTCTCATGAAACATTTGCCCCAACTCTAAACTATAGCCATGCAAAAATGGGGCATATAAGATCAGAGCAAGTGAGACTATTTTGACTTAGAAGAGAATGGGAAGGGAGAGGTTTGATTTACAAATGATAAAATGAAACGCAGTGTAATGATATCAAGCCACATCAAATGTGACAGATTTCAAAAGATGACTTTTACATCTACAGGGTACCACTGTCCCACACAGATGCTACTAATAATACTAATCATAAGAACATAAGCAATGCCTCCACTGGGTCAGACCCGAGGTCCATCGTGCCCAGCAGTCCACTCATGCGGCGGCCCAACAGGTCCAGGACCTGTGCAGTAATCCTCTATCTATACCCCTCTATCCCTTTTTCCAGTAGGAAATTGTCCAATCCTTTCTTGAACTCCAGTACAGTACTCTGTCCTATTACGTCCTCTGGAAGCGCATTCCAGGTGTCCACCACACGCTAGGTAAAGAAAAACTGTCCCCTTCCAACTTTTCCGAATGCCCTCTTGTTCTTTTATGTTTTGAAAGTTTGAAGAATCTGTCCCTCTCTATTCTCTCTATGCCCTTCATGATCTTGTAGGTCTCTATCATGTCTCCTCTGAGTCTCCGCTTTTCCAAGGAGAAGAGCCCCAGTCTCTCCAATCTTTCAGTGTATGAAAGGTTTTCCATGCCCTTAATCATTTGTGTCGCTCTCCTCTGGACCCTCTCAAGTATTGCCATATCCTTCTCTATAGTGCTACTGGGCATATGCAAAACTGTATAAAATAGATGCAGGTACTTTCTCTGTCCCTAGTCAGGTCACAATCTGTGTTATTTTTACTAGTTATCAGTAAACAGAACAGTCATTAAGAAACCTTACAGTTCAGTAAGTAGGTTTCACAGCAGAATTGACTTTAAAGAAAAAAAAATGTACATCTTAATCATTAAAAAGCTGCCCATTAAGGGATAGGGCTGTGAAAGCACATGGGTTATATGGGTTAAAGTAAGCAGAGCATGCCTCATGGAACAGTTTCTAGCTCTAGTGTCTGTGAGAGTAGAGAAGAGGGGAGAGGCAGTTTAACTGCTTTTATTGTAACTGATTCTGTAGTAGTTGGAACTGCTTCTCCCGTAGAAATGCATTGGGAGGTTGGTTTCCTGGCACCCTGTGTCTAGTCTGATACATTTTTTTAATGAGAGACATTCTTGATCCCTTGTATACAATTTCTTTCCAACATCCAACGAGTTGGAAAGAATAAAGCAAAACTAGGACACAAAAGGCAACTTGGCTATCTATTAAAGGATATACCGTAATCAGTTATTGTAATAAGAGAACTTTTGACTTTTCTGCACCAAGCACTACCAAGATCAGTCCACTACGGTGTGAAAATAATTGACCATTTCAGTTACAGATTCTTTTCTTCTCCTGCTATTCTGTCTTAGTTTCACTATGCTTCTATACCCTTAGCTAGCAAATGTAATCAAGAAATTTGCAGATTTTTATTTTTGCTATTTTATATTTAAATATATAGTTAGGGCTTCTATTCATGTGTCATTTGATGAAACAAAACATTGGGATGTTGCATTGCACAGGTGCTATTGCTGTCTACCTTTTTTGGTTGAATCAAATATATTTTGTACAGTTAGGAAGTTATCTGTATAAAATGGCACAGGAACAGGATGAAAGATCCAATGCAGAGAAGCCAAAAGATGAGAGTAGGATTATTTTTTTCAGTATTTCAATAAACATGTGGGGGTTTAATCCTAAAATCAGAAATCTTGAGTAAACTGTAACTAAATGCACAATTATGATACAATTGTAGTTTTGAAAAGGGAGGGACCTAGGCAGTACTTTAGGGGTACTTTTAACCATTGCATTCTACATATATGAAATAGTAATGATTATATTTCTAAAATGTTTGAACAGTCAAGCGTTGTATATTGGAGCTCATGGATCCCTTTTGCAGTTCTTTGAACTGTCATTACACTTTAAGGGACTTAACTGGTAAGGCAACTTTAATAGTCAACAGAAGGTACCGCATTTTCACTCATATACCGCGCACCCGGGTATAGCGCGCGGGAAACTGTAATTTATGTAAAGAAATTTTTATATACTGCGCATGCCGCCCCGACTTTCCCGTCGCCGCCGACTCTCCTTTCGCCCGCCCCGACTCTCCTCTCCCCCTTGAAGTCCTGTCCCCACCCTGAAAGCCTGATGCCCCCCCCTATGTCTGATTCACTCCCCCCCGCAGGACTGCTCGCACCCCCCCCCCCCGCAGGACCGCTCGCACCCCCACCCCGAAGGACCGCTCGCACTCGCATCCCCACCCCGAAGGACTGCTCGCACCCCCACAGCCTCCCCACCCCCCCTATCATGGAGAAGCTGCCTACCATTGTCCTGCTGCTTCCTCTGCCGGTGGTCCCGTCCCTTCTCTGAGCCCTGCGTCTGCGCTGCTTCCTCTTCCAGCGGTCCTGCCCTTTCTCGGACGTCAGAGAAAGGGCGGGACCGCCGGAAGAGGAAGCAGCGCAGACGCAGGGCTCAGAGAAGGGGCGGGACCGCCGGCAGAGGAAGCAGCAGGACAACGGTAGGCAGCTTCTCCATGATGGGGGGGGTGGAGAGGCTGTGGGGGTGCGAGCGGTCCTTCGGGGTGGGGGTGCGAGTGCGAGCGGTCCTGCGGGGTGAATCGGACGTCGGGGGGGGGAACTATGTAAAAAAAAATGTGTACAACGCGCTCACGAATATAACGCGCATGGTTATACTCAGTTTGTAAAATCGTGTATAACGCGCGCAAATACGGTATTAGCCTCAATGAAGTTGTAACGGAGACAGTTTCGCTTAATGTTTAGTGGTAAAACAATATGAAATAAATGAAGACTCAAGTGAGTGTTCAGATACAAAAATCCTCAGATTGACATAAAGTGTAGAGCACTCACAATCATATATAGTGCTTGATATATATTAAAACAGAGGAAAAAGACCTCAAAATACCCCAGGAATCTAATCAATAGATTGAAACCATTTTGGGGTTAAGGTATCATCATAGGTCAAAACCTCTGTTGAAAATTTTTATTTTAATTTAATTCATTTAAATATTATATTTATAATTCAATGATTAAATATCTGTTCCTCTCATACTGAAATGAGCAATCGAGAGCTGGCAACCATGGACTTAACCACAATGATATTCCTTCTGGCTATGTGAAAACTATCGTCAAGCACTTATCTTTTATGACCCGACGGAGACCCAATCCGTTTTTCGCACCAACGGACTTCTTCAAAGGGAATGATAAAGCTTGCTAGTGCCTCCTCAGTGTGAAATTGCTTAGGCTAGAGAGGTAAAGGCTAAGTCTGGGGGAGGAGATTTAGTATGTAGTGACAAGTAGAATATAATATTTAAAACCTGTGTAACCTGTGCCAAGTTTAGGGCTAGCACACGCTTACTATACATAAAAAAGACTTACCGTGACACATGTGCTGCTATCCCATGGTAAATTTCCCTATCTGTGCACATACACTGCACTAAAGTAATTTTTTGTAATTTTCTCTAACGGGGTGGTGTTTGGGGGTGGAGAGTGAGCGTGCCAGTGCTAATCTGCACATGAAGCTTTACCGCGTGCTAATTGATTAGTGTGGCATTAGTTCATGGGCCCTTACTGCCTGGTATCCGGTAAGAGCTCACACGGTAATTTGTTTAATGGCTACACATGGCCATTAAATGGAGAAATGGAAATGTCGTCCATTTTCCATCCGCTTCACAAGTTGCCTTAGTGTGTTGGAAAGCCACACATAAGCAGCCACTTTTGCTACAGCTTTAGTAAAAGGAACCCTTAGTTCTCTAAGGTGATATTGCTTCAGGAATGTTTTGACTACATACACAAAAAAAGCAATCTTGATATTAAATAAAATGCTTAAACGTATCACTTCCATCCTGCTGTTTACCATAGAAACTTGCTTTAGTTAGATTCCTAAACTAAGCTAGCATTTGGGTTTTTTGTTTCACGTTACTTTGTAATGAGTTTTTAGTAACCTGTTTAGCATTCCCTGTTGTGCTTTCTAACTCCTAGAAGAATCTAAACTGCATATAAACTGAGATTTTTAAATTTTATTTATTTAAAAAATTTCTATACCGTTTAGCACTAAATGGTTTACATAATTTACATACATAAAATTATAAAAATACATAATAAGACAAGCACATAAACAATCCTCAGAGATCATATCTGCAAACTAACACCAAAGCTTATATAAAGAGATTGTGAATAATTCCTCAATTATACCAGAGAAACAAGTTATTGGCTAAAAAAAGGCATCCACAAATAATTGCATCTTGAGTAGTTTTCTAAACAAGCCCTTTTCACGGCAATTTTGTATTTGGCCCACAAGGGAGTTCCATATTTTAACTCCTGCACAGCAGAAAGTCATCTTACCAGTCTTCACAAGCCTTGGGTTCGCATTTGTTTTCAGTAAAGCTAAATTCTCAGAACATAATGAAAAATGAATAATGAGAGTCTTGGTTTATATGGGAGTCCTCCCCTGCTCTGCTCTACCCCCACCCCCTCTTATGCCCACTGTGGGCCTCACGCAGACCTACCTTAAGCCTTAGAGGGGAGCTAGGACAGGAGCAATCCCTCCCGCATCCTGTCCTGGCCGGTTCTGCTCCATTCCCCCCGGCCCCTTACACAGCCTACCTTTGACTCCCTGGTGGTCCAGAGGTGAACTGGGGGAAGTAGCATTGTTCCTACACTCCTGCCCCGTGCAGACTCACTGTTGAAAATGGCTGCCACTAAGTCTTGTGAGATTGCTGCGGGAACTCATGGCAGCTGTTTTCAAAAGTGAGTCTGCAAGGGGCAGGAGCATAGGAGCAGTCTTATAGCAATATCGATTGGGGGGGTGTAGGGGGAAGTACTCATGCTTCACCCCAATCAAGTGTAATAATGACTTTATCCCAGGAAGAACATTTTAAGTATATACAATATGAGAAATATAGGGGCTATGTTGCCTACAACAGCTAATAAAGAAAAGGAAAAGGTGGTAGGATTTGATATACCTTCTTTCTTTCGTTACAGTCAAGGCAGTTTACATGTTATGTACTGGTATTTAGTTTGTACCTGGGGCAACAGAGGTTTAGGTGACTTGCCCAGAGTCACAAGGAGCTGGAGGGGGAATTGAACCCAGTTCCCCAGGTCACTGCATAATAACAAAAAGAACATCTCAGTTTTTTAAATTATGGGGCTTCTCAATTGACACCAAAAGATTTTTAACTTGGTTGTATAAAAAGCTTTATATCAAGTAGAAAAATGCTAAAAACAAAAAAAACAAACCTAAGGCTAAGCACAATGCAAGAACTTCAATACCACTAAGGCGGCATAGAAGGGTTAACTCATTTTTCAGGGCAACAAAACATAGGAGAAAGTCCAACTTTGTCTGCAGAAAAAAACATGCAAGAGAAACAAACAAAACTGCAGACTGTGTGCAAGATGCAGGCAAAAATTTATTGTACCAAAATTAAAATACAAATAAGTAAAATAAAACCCTTTTACCAATCAAGGGACCCGACACGGTCCATGTTTTGGACAAATCTTCGTTTTGCCTCTTTTTACTGCTTCCTAGAGACGCTTTACTTTTTGCAGCGATCCTCGGCGAACACAATATACAGGCACTTTGTTACTTATCTTCATTTTTTTATGGTATGTCCCAACCTTTTTCACCATGGACCCCTGACGAAGGTTTGTCCGAAACACGGACCGTGTCGGGTCCCTTGATTGGTAAAAGGGTTTTATTTTACTTAACTCATTTTTCTACAGTATCTGTGAGGATTTAATACCTGCTCTTTTTTCCCCTTTGAGAAAATGGAACCTGTCAACTTTTCATAGCCTCTATAAAGAGCATAAGGTGGAAACAGAATGGGGAAGTGACAATTCTGTATAGAGGGAAAATATCTGTTTACAGGTATGAGCAGAAAAAGAAAAAAAAAAAATCAGCACATATCTGTGTATGTGCTTATTGATATTCTGTGCATAAATCACAAAAATTTTATGCGTAGCATTCCAGAATACATGCAGATGCATACCGATATGCTTTCCTAATCGCACATGTGAACAGCACTGGCTGCCCTTTGCATAGATTTGTGTGCAATAGGCTAGACTGCATAAATGGCACAGAAAATTAGGCAAAAATCCAAGCTCAGCATTATTCTGAATAGCATTTAGTGTGGATTTCTATGCCAAACTTAGGGCACAGGGACTTGCGCCTGCTGAAACCTGGTGTAAATTCTGGCGTGCAAGTTAGGCGAGGATCTTCATTACATTGTTCCTATTTTGTGAATGTCCCTGCTGACCTGTTCATTCCCCTCTCATGGCCACATCCACTTTTAAGTTGCGTGCAATCCAATTTAGGTGCCCATGGTTATAAAATACAGCCAGATCTGCATGCAAATTATTAGTACCAAGTGCTTGTTAACATCAATAATTAAATCATTGGTGCTCATCAATTATTTTGCTCGCAGATCTGGGATCAGTCCCAAATTTGAGCAACCTTTATAGAATCCAAGGGAACATGTCTGGCGTATTCCGATTAGTGCACAAGTTTTGTGGAAGTTTTATTTGTATATAATTTGTTACTCCATAGGTAAGCAAACTGGGCATTCCCTTTGTGCTTCTAACCAAATTCTCCAACAAGTTTTCTGCATCAACCCAAGTCATCCGTCACCAAGTTCAAAGTGTATAACAATGATGTCGTGGAAAGTGCTGGCTAGATCAAGGCTCGGCATTTTGTTTCTTTCTGTAGTCTATTATCAGTCTAATAAAACTTGTGTCTTCATCTCAGACTCTGAAATGTGTGTTCATGATTTTTTGTGTATTTTATTGATTGGTCTTTCTTATAAACTTTATAAACTGCATTGTTGCAATGTGAATGGCAGTGTAGAAAGCCTATTAATAAACTAAACTGTGGTTGTGATAAAAGACTACTTGAAGTTAATAAGGAAGCCTAGTAACTAGAACACTCAAAATGACTATTCTTGAATTAATTTATTTCTGTCTGGGATGTTTCCTTAAACTGGTCAACCAGACAGATAAAGAAAAACATGTAATTTCAGTTTCTGGAGGTAAGCTGACATTTTCCAAGTTGCTCTTACCCACATTTTGCTCTAACCCACATGTTTTTCAGGATATCCATAATAAATATGCATGAGATGATTTGCTTGTCTTAAGCCCTGGTATAGCAGTGAACCGGGACAGGAGTGATTCCTCACGCATCCTATCCCAGGCAACTCTGCTCCATCTCCCACCTCCTTCCCACCCCTCTGACCCATCCACAACCTACCTTTGACTTCCTGTAGATATCCTGAAAACCTAAGGCTGTGGTGTCAAGCTTGGGAAGCTCTGCTTTATTAGGCTACAAAACTTACTCATCTTGTGTTTCTACCTGGAGGTTCTGTATGTGTATGTGTGTGGGGGGTGGGGGTTTCCCCATACTTCCCCTCTCTTATAGCTAGACTAGTTGCTGCATCCAGAGCCCCATACGAGGATTATGGACCATAGCTCCTTCTGGGACCCAGTACAGTAGACCCTACCCGCGAATAGGGAAAATTGTGAATAATTTTTGGGGCCAGCTCTACCCCACCCCTGCCTCTCTCCTGCATCCCCGACCTTACCTGGTGGTCTAACAGTGCTGTGAGTTCCTGTGGTCTCATGAGACTACAATAGGAGATTTCATTGTAGTCTCGTGAGACCACGGGAACTCGCAGCCCGGCTCTGCACAGGGCAGGATTGTAGGAAGATCGCTCCTGCCCCGCGTTGCCGCTAGACTACCAGGTAAGGTCTGGGGGATGTCCGGGGCAGCGTTTCTCAATGAAAAATCAAGGCTAAAAAAAAAAAATTTCAAATAACTGAATTTGCGATTGGGGAAACCGCAGATTGGGAGGGGGAGCTGTATACATGTATCCAGTGTGGTCTCAATGTAACCAGTTTATAATGGCAAACTTTTCCCTAAGCCTCTTTCCAAGCATTGCCAATTAATTTTGTATAAAATGTAAAACTTCTGTGCTAGAACAGATGGTTGCATAGTTGTGCTAAATCTCCCCCAAGTACCTACTCTGTTTCATTGTGCAGCTAAGTCATTATGTAGACATGTCTGTAGATTGTATAGCCCTCCTGAGCTAAGCCTCTTACTTTGGAATTGGTGCAGTACATTGAAATGACTTCATTAGAAAACAAGGTTAACAAATTGTGGACATTGAACAGCAGCACAGAATTATGAGATTACTTAATCTTGGCGTTGATTTGCTAGACAAACTGCAATAATGCAAACAAGACAATCCCATTTTATTTTTTTAATTTATAAGTTTATTCATTTTTACAACAAATAAATAGGAATACACACCAATGTAGAACAAAATGATTACATTAAAGGAAATAAATCTTTCAAATCCAAGTCCACATTATTGGGACTGTAACTTCACCCAATAGATCTCATAGAAAAAAGGTAATTTAAATTATATTCAGACAAGCAGACAATGTTCATTTCTTTACTTTATCACTTTTTATCAACCTATGCAATAGTCTCAGGTAATTTATCTACTTTAGATTTATCTTTCAGGAACCATTTTATTAATAATCTAGCAGATATCTATCTCAGTTTAAAAATTCTGTTCAGAAAAAGACACTGGACATCTCTCTCTTCCCTCCTTCCATCACCCTTCTCTGGAATCTGACATCTCTCCCTTCTTTGAGTCCTCTCTCTCCTCCCTCCCAGTGTAACATTTCTCCCTTCCACCTCTCCACCATTATCATGTCCAACAATTCTCCCTCTTCCCCATGTATACCAACTCTCTTTCTCTTCCACTCCACACATCTCTGTCCAAGAATTTTATTTTTCTCTTCCCTCACCCACTGGCAGCATCTCTTTCCCTCCCTGCCTAACCCCCAGCCCGTGCAGTCTCTGTGCTTCCCAACCCCCTCACAGGCCATGCAGCATCTGTCCTCCTTGCTTCCCCCCCCGCAGCTCGTACAGTATGTCCTTCCCTCATTCCCAACCCCAGCCCTCCTCTCTCAGCTGGATCCTACGGTAAGACCTGTCCCCAGTTCCTGACTCACTCATATCCCCGCCGCAGAAATTTTAAATCTTCGGGCAGCTGATGTGAAACCAGCCTCCCACTGACTGCCTGTCCTGGAAGTGTTCTTTCTGCAGCACTTCCTCTTCCTGCATAGGCAGGACGCTGCAGAAAGAACACTTCCAGGGCAGGCTGACGGCGGGAGGCTGGTTTGCGTCAGCTGCCCAAAGATTTTATATTTTAGCAACGGGGAGGTGGTAGGTGGGGGGTCGGAACTCAAGGAGGCTCCTGGAGAGGATTTCCCTACAGGGTGGTGTCAAGTTCACAGTCACCGCGGGCCGCTTAAAACTACCAGGCGGGCCTTGTGTTTGATGCATGTGATCTAGAGCAGTGATTCCCAACCCTGTCCTGGAGGAGCACCAGGCCAATCGGGTTTTCAGGCTAGCCCTAATGAATATGCATGAGAGAGATTTGCATATGATGGAAGTGATAGGCATGCAAATTTGCTTCATGCATATTCATTAGGGCTAGCCTGAAAACCCAATTGGCCTGGTGTTCCTCCAGGACAGGGTTGGGAACCACTGATCTAGAGTATTAACCTTTTGCAGATTTTGGTATCGGCAAAGAGGTAAACCTTCCCCGAAAACTTTTCTGCATTATAACTTTTTAAAAAATGATAAAAAGAATACCACCAAGGTCAGATCTCTGCAACACATCACTATTAATAGCCCTGTCCTCAAAGTGTACGCCACATAACCACTGCCCTTTGTTGCTTCCCAAGTTACTTTTAAGACTTTCAGTTTATAAGTTGCTAATGTGGAACCATGTCAAAGGCCTTAATGAAATCTAAGTATACCACATCTAACACTCACCCCGATCCAATTCTGTGTTCACTTAGTCAAAGAAATTGATCAAATTCATTTTGACAAGACCTACTCTAATAAAGCCATGCTATCTCATATCTTGTAATCCATTGGCTTCCAGAAACTGTTTAATCACTACTGAGTTCAGACTTACAAATAATTGTAAATCTGCCTGTCTATGCAGACCCTAATGTAACTCAATGTAAACCGCCTTGAACTCGCATGGGTATGGCGGTATATAAAAATAAACTATTATTATTATTATTATTATTATTAACTGGCCTGAAATTTTCAACCTCTATCTCTGCAGCAGTGCTTTTCAATCCAGTTTTTGGGAAGCACCCAGCCACTTGGGTTTTCAGAATATCCACAGCAAATATGTGTGATACAGATTTTCCTGTACTGCCTGCTTGGTATATAAATTTATCTCGTGCATATTTGTTTTGGATATCCTGCAGGGACGTGCGGTCAGGGCCTTTGGGGGGATTCACCCCACCCCCTAAAGGCTCTGAGGGCACTGTTCTAAATTTTATTGGTTTAGCAGGCTACAGGCAGATGCTGCTCAGCCAATCAAATTAAGGTCAGTACTGCCCTCAGGGTCTTCAGGGGGGTTCGGAGAATCCCCAGCCCAAGAGCACTGCTTTTATTTTTGTTTGATGCAGTTTTATTTATTTATTTATTTCATTTTATATCAGTTGTCCCCAAATAGCTCAGAACAGATTACAGGTTAACATACATAATTCCAGTAAAAGTTTACAATACAAGTTTTTATCCTAACTTGACACATACTAGAGGTCTAATATTAATATACATTGTATACAATTCAGTTTTACTGGTTACAGTTTGCCATAGTTATCTTAACAGTGCAAGGTTTTCTGTACAAATTTTATCCTAATACATAATATAAAGCTACTAGTGTTTAAGCCCGTAACATTAACGGGTGCTAGAATATATGCCTGTCTGTCTTTCTTTCTTTATGTCTCTCTCCCTGCTCCTGTCTCTTTCTTCCTTTCTTTCTGTCTCTCTCCCTCCTGCTATTTTTCTCTCTCTCTCTCCTTGGCACCCTTTGTCTGTCTGTCTTTCTTTCTGTCTGTCTATCTGGTCCCCTGTCTGTCTTTGTTTCTGTCTATCTCTCTCCCTGGCCTCCTTTGTCTGTCTGTATTTCTTTCTGTCTCTCTCCCCCTCCCCCCCCCACTTTCCTTTGCAGAAGCAGCAGCAGTATTTCCCTTCCCCTCCAGGTCCCTGTGAAGTAGTAGCAGCATTTTCCCCCACCCCCCATTCCCTTCTCTCCCCCCCAACTTTCCTTTGCAGAAGCAGCAGTGATATTTCCCTTCCCCTCCAGATCCCTATGAAGTAGTAGCAGCATTTTCCCCCACTCCCTTCTCTTTCCCCCCCCCCCACTTTCCTTTGCAGAAGCAGCAGCGGTATTTCCCTTCCCCTCCAGGTCCCCCACAGATATGAATGTCTGGCAACTTCTTTCTCGCCTAGGAGATCTAAAATTGAAAAGATTTGGCTATCCTTAGTAGAGCCCTCCCCTTAGCAGAGGGTTTTACATGAGTATAATCAAACTTCATATATAATCACCTTCACAGTTTCCATCATGGGGTGGGGTGATGTCACATTCCTAATGTTTCTCTTTCTCCACTTATAAATTATCTTTGCTGCCACAAATGCAGGACTCTACTTTTTGGCGATCGTGGTGGCTGATCCTCCTCTTCAGAACAGCCTGCGATGGTGGCCGGCTTTAGCAAACCTCGCAGGCCGCTCTCCAACTCGGTAGCACGTTCCCTTTGACACGATCCCGTGCGTCAGAGGGAACGTGCTATTGAGGTTGGAGAGCGGCCTGTGAGGTTCGCTAAAGCCGGCCACCATCGCAGGCTGCTCTGAAGAGGAGGAGCAGTAGCAGCAGCGGCGAGTGAGGGCGGGAGGTGTGTTCCCTGCCGAGGACGCGGGCAGGGAGAGAGCTTGCCTGGCTTCCATGGTGAGTGAGGGCGGGAGGAGGAGAGTGGCCAGAATGTTCCCTGCCGCTGGGTTGGCGGCCACGGATCACACACCACTGCGGCAGGGAACACGAAATCCTAAGTGCGCATGTGTGCTTAGGCTTTTATTATATAGGATTATCCTAACTCAACACATACTAGGGATCTAATATCGATGTCCATAACATACAGTTTACAGGTTGAATTAGTCAGTTATAGTGCCAGATTTTTCAATAAAAAGTTTTTATTCTAACATAACACCTATTGAGGGTCACGTATCCATATACATTTCTTTATCATAGGTCGTGGGTGGGGGAGTTAGGTGAAGAGGTATGTTTTTATTGCTTTCCTAAAGTTGAGGAGTCCTTCAAGGGATCTAATCTGTGGGGGCAGTTGATGCCAATGTTTGGTATGAAGTGAGAGTAGGAACGTTGTTTGGTAGTTTGCAATTGAAGGGCACATCCAGGGGGCATTTTGAGGCGTATTTCATCCTGGGATCAAAAGGATCTATTTTGCATGTACTGAGAAAGCTTGGTCGTCACATAGCCTGGCGCCATGTCGTGCAAGGATTTGAACGCTAGCATCAGGCCCTTGAAGACACAGTGTTTGGCTACAGGCAGCCAGTGAGCCAACAACAGAGCCTGGGAGACAGACTCACAGGGATAGAGGTTTTTTAGAAGTCTGATTGTTGCATTTTGTATTCGCTGGAGATGTATGTTCTTTGCCATGAGACCGCTGAATAGTAGTCCATGCAGGAGAGGACTAAGGCATAGAATAGCTGGGTGAAGTCAAACTCAGAAAAGTAGTTCCTTATTTTTTGGAGTTGGCGTAGGTAGTAGAATGAGGAAGAATACCACCTGAGAGATGTGGTTAATAGGCTGCCTACTCAACAAATCAAACTGCAGCAAACAAAAAGTAAACAAAAAATAAAAAAGCAGGACTGTAGAGCTGAGGATTCACTGAAAGCCCTCACCGCACACCACTGATAATCCTGAAAACCTGACTAGCTGTTTGGGTTAAAAACCACTGCCCAATGAGATCTCTCCTAATCCTCTATAATAAAATCCTAAGCGCTTATGTGCACTTAGGATGGCGTGATCTCTGCCACAGTAGTCTCTGGATCCGTATCGAATTCCATTTTTGAACACGGAGGCAGGGAACACGCCGGCGCCTCCCCACTCTCGCCCTCACTCACCAACTGCTGCCGCTGCCGCTGCTCCTCTTAAAAGCAGCCTGCTGAGGTTCGTGGCCGGCTGTAGCAAACCTCGTAGGCTGCTCTGCATGTCGGTAGCACGTTCCCTCTGACGCGATCCCGTGCGTCAAGAGGGAGCGTGCTACCGGTCAGAGGGAACGTGCTACTGACATGCAGAGCAGCCTGCGAGGTTCGCTACAGCCAGCCACGAACCTCAGCAGGCTACTTTGAAGAGGAAGGCAGACGCGAACGACCAGGAAGCCAGACGCTGGACAGGGGGAGCAAGGAAGAGGTGCTGCTGGACGGGGGAGGTAACAGAAGGGAGGCTTATTGCTGGACAGGAGGAGCAAGGAAGAGAGGTGCTGCTGGACGGGGGGAAGGTAACAGGAAGGGAGGCCTACTGCTGGACAGGGGGAGCAAGGAAGAGGTGCTGCTGGACGGGGGGAAGGTAACAGGAAGGGAGGCCTCCTGCTGGACAGGGGGAGCAAGGAAGAGGTGCTGCTGGACGGGGGGAGGTAACAAGAAGGGAGGCCTACTGCTGGACAGGGGGAGAAAGGAAGAGGTGCTGCTGGATAGAGGGGGAGGTAACAGGAAGGGAGGCCTACTGCTGGATAGGGGAAGCAAGGAAGAGGTGCTGCTGGACAGGGGGGGAGGTAACAGGAAGGGAGGCCTACTGCTGGACAGGGCGGAGCAGGGAAGAGGTGCTGCTAGACAGGGGGAGGTAAAAGGAAGGGAGAAGGTCTACTGCTGGACAGGGGGAGCAGGGAAGAGGTGCCACTGGACAGGGGGAGGAAACATGAAGGGAGGCATACTGGACAGGGGGGAGATAACAGGAAGGGAGGCCTACTGCTGGACAAGGGGAGCAAGGCAGAGGTGCTGCTGGACAGGGGGGAGGCCTACTGCTGGGGACCTTTGCTTTGGAAGCCAAGTCTGTAATTACAGCTAGAATTCCAGCTGTCACTTATTGATTGACCTTGGCACTAATTAATAGGCATCTTAACTTCTCTGGTTCATCATCTGAAGTTTCAGTAATCCTTATAATATATAGAAATTAAAAAAAAAACCCACAAAGGAAAAAAATACCTTTTTTATTGGACTAACTTAATGTAGCTTGATTATCTTTCAAAGGTAACACCTTCTTCCTCAGATCAGAAATAAGCAAATGTTAAAATGCTTGGAAATAACCAAATTGATTTAAGGTTTCTACAACATGAAATCTATCATGCCTCATCCATTCCTTATTTTTATCTGCCCTGTCTCAAAACACAGTTAATGTTCCTATTCTTTATAGAGCTGTCTGTGAAACACAGAACACACAAATGCTGATACATAAAACAAGATCAAGTGGAACCTTTTAAACAACCCTTATAACATCCTCCTCATATAAAACATGATAGAGAATGTCCAGTTGTACCCATTTGTCATCCCATGTAAGGCCTGCCTAGGAAGGCATTTCCTAAGAAATTAGTAGGCCACCATAGATGTCATCACCAGTGTCATCCAGAGGAGGAAGGCTGCCATGCAGTGCCTCTGAGGCTTTACTAAGGTAACTCCAAATAGCCGACCCCAGCACTTGCATAGTCAAAGAATCCTTTGATATAATTTTCCTGTACTTCCTGGAGAAATAGCCTAGTGATTAGAGCAGTGGGTTAAGAACCAAGGAAGCTAGAGCTCAAATCCCCAAAGAATGTCAGTGGACCTTGGGCAGGTCTTTTCACCCTCCAGTGTCTCAGGGGACAAAATATCCACCATACCTGAAGTGCAATTCTTTTTGAGTATCAATTGAGAAGCTTGAGCTAAACCAGATTAGATATTTGGTGGTTCTTGCATATTGGGGATTGACATACATGAATTATGTGATTGTTAAAGTTTTGCATTGCATATAAACTTCAAATATTTTGAAATTAAAGTCAGTAACAAGCATTTTTGAATATTAGGTTTTATTGAAATGCACTTAAGGGTTCATAGACAACAGCGCGAAAGACAAAAGCACGTGCCGACAATTGAGCGCAGCGCGTGCCGCCGCGCCACTCTAAATTACAGTTTTTAGGGGTTCCGACGGGGGAACCCCCCAGTTTACTTAATAGACCGCGCCGGCATTATGGGGGGTTTGGGGGGTTGTAACCCTCCACATTTTACTGTAAACTGAACTTTTTCCCTAAAAACAGGGAAAAAGTGAAGTTTTCAGTAAAATGTGGGGGGTTACAACCCCCCACAACGCCCCCACAACGCGGCGCGATGTCTATTAAATAAAGTGGGAGGGTTCCCCCCCCACGCCCCCCATCGGAGCGCTAAAAACAGTAATTTAGAGCGGTGCGGCGGCGCGCGCTGCGCTCAATTGTCTGGGCACGCCTTTGTCCCGGCGCGCTTTTGACCTGACACCGCACTTAAGGTATTGCAGTAAAAGCTCAAGGACTACTGTACTGTATGTGCCTTTGAAACTTAAATGATGCGCTGCATGGACTACTCTCCATTTTGAAAACTTCCAGATTGCTTCGTAATATTTAATAATGCAACACTAAATTCAAACAGTTCGACAGCACAATATGTTCACTTAGCGCAGTATCATGAAAGAGTAGAAAGCAATTGTAATATACTGTAATTTTGTTATGTTTCAGTCATGGGAACAAAGAAGTTTTTTCTTGTCGAGGAATAAAACTGTCTGTAGATTGGTTTTTGGAAAGAGGTCATAAAGATATTACAGTGTTTGTACCAGCATGGAGAAAGGAACAGTCAAGACCTGATGCCCTCATCACAGGTGAGCATAGCCTATTCTTAAAGCAACTTTATTCTAATGCATTTTCTTTTATCAACATTATAATACAGATCCCAGGCAGTATAAAAACTTCAGTGGAATATTAGTATTAGATGATAAATTAATCCAAAGTATGGAGTATTCATCCCAATTTTTTTCCATTCCTGCATTTTGTGAGTGCTTTTGCTAGTAATTCTGATTGTACTTTGATGGAAATTGTCACTACTGTATTTGTGTAGACTTATGAGACCTGTACTCATATTAGTTTCAAAAGGATCTGTATCCTGAAATAAGTTTAGAAAATATGGTATATAATTAATCTGTTCCCTATTGTAGATACATTTTTATTTTGTCCTGCAAAATTATCACGTTTTCCATTTTTTAAAAAAACCCAAAAAAACTTTTACATTCGTGTTACATCAGTGTCACCCAAAAATAAATTTTAGTTTGGCACAGAGGTAAAATACATAAGATGACGTAGGTGCATAAGGTAATAGTAAGTCCAAAATAATTCTTAATCGGTCTCAAAAATAAAAACCCTTAAACTTTGAAATGGGCATTAATTAAAAAACTTTAAAGTATACAAAACAAATAATATGAACATTATTATTGAATTTGTACAATCTTAAGGTCTCAAAATATTAGTATCCCAAATTGAAAGGAATAGTTAAAATGTATTCCTTTTTTAATGTGGCCATTGTTTGTTCGATGTTACTTTAGGGATATCATTCAGACTCACTAAGTCCAAATAAGAACTTTTTTACAAAACACAAATCTTGCTCGTGACCTGAAAAAAAAAATCATATGTTTTTTTTAAATACAAACTTATTTCTTAATCCAAAATATATTATTGCTCTATCATGAAGAAGCCTACATTATTATCCTTAACTAGCCTACTTATATAGGCTGATAGATTTGATATGAAATACAGTGGTACCTTGGCTTAATTTGTTCCAGAAGCATGCTCTTCATTCAAAGCACTCGTATATCAAAGCAAATTTCCCCATAGAAAATAATGACAACGCAGACAATTCGTTCAACAACCCGTACTTGTCTGGATGATGCAAGTTTGTAGATGGCCAGGCACTGGCAATCTATGGGGTCCCCATACAGCTGCTGGTGGAGGAGGAAAAGGAGTCCTTGGCGCAGAGCAGGTGGCCGGAGAGGGCGGTGGATGTGCTTAAAGGAGCGGGGAAGGGAGAAGTAGGAGTAGACAGGCTTGTGTAGGTCGTCGGTCGGGTTTAGGTAGCAATCGGAGGGGTGCTGGTCATAGAGCCGCTGGCCGGGAACATGTTGATGTAGTCGGCGCAGGGCAGCTTGCCCTCGTTGCTCTCCACGGAGAGTTTAGGGTTGGTCCACATCTTGCTGTAGTCGTCGGGTGAGCAGCTGGGGCCGTGCAAACGCTGCAGCAAGACATAAGAGGGAGCTGGCAAGATGGTAAACATCCGGGGGCAGCAGAGGAAAACACTGCATCGCCGTCGACCAGGGCCGCACAAAATACTTCACGGGGCCGCATGGCCACAGGTTGGACATCCTTGTCTTGAAGTCTGGCCAGTAACATCCTCATGTTCCAAGTTAGTGGAGTTCCCATTGGTGCCCACCCCAGCCCATTCTACACTGAATCACCATATATGGGACACAGACCGTGCAAGTCTATCCAATACCGGCTTTAGTTTTTTAATTTACATCCTTCGTTTTCTAATTAGAGATCCTCTATTTTTATCTCATGCTTTTTTTAATTTTATCACTGTTTTCCTCTCCACTACTTCCCTCAGGAGGGCATTCCAGGCATCTTCACCCTTTCTGTGAAGAAGAATTTCCTAATGTTGCTCCTGTCTTCCTCCCTGTAACCTCAAATTATGCCCTCTAGTTTTACTATTTTTTCTTCTCTGGAAAAGATTTGGTTCTATATTAATACCTTTCAAGTATTTAAATGTCTGTTTCATATCTTCCCTTGTCCCTCATCTCCTCCAAAGTATACATATTTAGGTCTTCCAGTCTCTTATCATACTTCTTTTTGTTCAAACCCCTTACCATTTTTGTCGCCTTTCTCTGGACCACGTCAAGTCTTTTTATATCCTTCACCAGATGTGGCCTCCAAAACTGAACAAAGTACTCCAAGTGTAGCCTCACCAATGATTAATACATGGGCATCAACACCTCCCTTCTTCTGCTGGTTACTCTTTTTATACAGACTAGCATCCTTATGGCTACAGCCACTGCCGTATCACCCTGTAGATGCCTTTAGATCCTTGGACACAATCGCCCCAAGGTCCCTCTCTCTATCTGTGCTTATCAGCTTCTCGCCTCCCCCAAATGCATCACTCCTCACTTCGCATTCAATTTTAGTTGCTAGATGCTAAACTATTCTTCTAACTTTTGCAGATCCTTTTTCATGTTTTCCACTCTGTTACAAATTTTGGTATCATCCGCAAAAAGGCTAACCTTACCTTCTAACCCTTCAGCAATGTCCCTCACAAACATATTGAACAGAATCGGTGTCGGCTCTGATTCTTGAGGCACTCCACTACTCACCTGTCTCTCCTCTGAGTGAATTCTATTTACCACTATCCTCTGGTGTCTGTCTGTCAACCAGTTTCTAATCCAGTTCACCACTTTGGGCCCTAACTTCAGTCCAAGGAGTTTATTTAAGAGCCTCCTATGAGGAACCATGTCAAAGGCTTTGCTGAAATCTAAGTAAATTACATCTAGCTCACGTCCTTGATCCAATTTTCTGGTCACCCAGTAAATTAATTTAATCAGATTCGTTTGGCATGATTTACCTTTAGTAAGTCCATGTTGCCTCGGATCTTGTAATCCATTAGATTCTAATAACTGAAGTGAGGCTTACTGGCCTGTAGTTTCCTGCTTCATTTTATCAACCACTTTTGTGAAAAGGGAACATCTCCCGTCTCTAAAGATTTATTGAGCAAATCTTTAAGAGGACCTGCCAGAACTTCTCGGAGCTCCCTCAATATCCTGGGATGGATCCTGTCCGGTCCCATAGCTTTGTCCACCTTCAATTTTTCAAGTTGTTTATAAACACTTTCTTCCTGAATAGCGTTGTAGCCACTCAAATCTCAGGTATAACTTTGCTGACCAATTGCGGTCCTTCTCCATGTTTTTCTTTTGTGAACACTGAATAGAAGTACCGTATTTTTCACCTGCCATAATACACACCCTAGATTTAGAAGAGGCCTGACCATAATATACACCCTAGATTTAGAAGAGGAAAACAAGAAAAAAGCCATTCTGAACCAATTTCTCCCTGCCAGGCTGTGTACCCTGTCCCCCCCCCTCTAATGGTAGACCAACACAGGGCAGGGACAGAGCAAAGAGCAGGCAGGCTCTGTGCCCAGGGAGGATGATTTAAGATACCCCCCAGTATCTTAAATCATCCTCCATACCCCCATGTGCCCCCTAGTACCTTAAATCATCCCCCACATAACCCCAGTACCTTTTTTTAATCATCCCCCCATACCTTTAATCATCCCCTCACTTGTACCTTTAATCATAGCCCCCCCTTTGTACCTTTTTTATCATGCCTACCCCCCTCCCCCCTTTGTACCGGTACCTTTTCTATTTTTTTAAACCTGTACCTTTTTGTTTTTTTCCTTCCCTCCCTCGGCTCTGTATTATTTCCCGGAAGCAGGCACACGAGTCAGGAATTTGGCGGTCAGGGCCAAGCTTTATACGTTCTTGCATGGCCCCGCGCATTTTCTGAATGGCTGTCAGTAATTCTCGCGAGTCCCATGAGAACTGCCGCCAGCCATTCAGAAAGCTGTGCGGGCCCAAGCGGGATCGTGTAAAACTTGGCCCTGACCTCCATGCTCCTGACTTGTGCGCCTGCTTCCGGGAAATAATACAGAGCTGTTGAGGGAGCGATATACGCTAGACCACCAGGCTTGGAAAATGGTATGGCAGCAGCGGGAGGGGGTGGTTGTTTTGTAATTGTACAGATCAGATGGTCTTTCTTCATCCACCTCATTAATTCCTAGGCATACCTGACTCTTAGGCATGTCAAGGCTACAGATCCATGACTATATCAGTGAATCATCTTATATCAGCTTTTATGGAGGGAGTATTGCAAGGCTGACATGTGGACGTCTGTTTAGAAATTCACATCTCATTGTTAAGACTAACTGATGCAAAAGTAGTTTTGGTCAGCCTGTTCTACATGGTCTTTTTGAGGGGTGGAAAACAACTTTCTTTAACTTTATCTTTATTCCTATACCGCTACTAATGACTGGGGAGTCAGTTCAGAGCAGTTTTCAAAGACATCTGTAATGTTTTTTAAATACAGATTCTGCCTCTCTCCTCCCAGGCCCATTTATATATTCAGGTTGCCTTAAAAATGTGATAAGAGGTGGTTCTTTACAAAGCCATTTCTATTGCTTATTTTTGACTAATTGTTTTTTAGGGTTTGTTTTGTTTTTTGTTGGACAGCAATACAACTAGAACATTCCAGCTTTGTGGCTGATCGTCCTGCTGTTGCTTAGAGAAAGCTAAATTGCTTACCTGTAACAGATGTTCTCCAGAGAAAGTAGAATAATCAGCCACAAGTTTTATCCTTGCCTCCCCATTTGGAGTTGACGTAATGACTGAGGAGACCTATACTTCAAGGCCCATATGTATCCTAAAAAAAGCCACTTAAGCTTTTCTAGGCAACTGTGGAAATGCTCTGCTAAGTATCACACTCTTGTGTGGAAGTAATTATCTTGCTGTCCCCAGGCAGGTATACTGATTCATTTTCTTTTACTTAAAGCAATTTTTCTAGGGAATTGATCTGAATTTCTATTGCAATTTTTCTTTGGGAAGTGCCACAGTGTCTATATATAACCCAAGTTGTTAGGCAGTTGGAAAAACTTGATTATCCTAGGACAAGCAGGCAGCATATTCTCACATGTGGGTGACATCATCCACGGAGCCTGGTATGGCCAACGTTAAAAGTTTATTTTTAAGAAACTTTGTGACTGCCCGCACCGTGCATGCATGAGTGCCTTTCTGCTTCCTGCCCAATGTAGGCTCGCAGTTCCTCGGTTCTTTGTTTTCTGCAGAACGAAGAAGTGCTTTTTTCTGGACTTTGTCCAGTCAATGTTGCTTTCAACCTTTTTGACTGTTGTTTTTTCCTTACTTTACTCATTTTCTTTTCTTATATAAAAAAAATAAAATTTATTTTTCCTCATTTGGGCCTTTCAGCCTTCTTGTTATTTTTTGGCGGGTTTTCTCTTCTATTTTTTCATTGAGTTTAATTTTGCTGCTGCAATTTTTCCATCCATGTTGAAACCGTTGACAGGCTTTTAAAAATGTTGTCAATGCCAGCAGCCTATTTCAATCACTGACCCACATAGCTGGTGTTTGCAGTGTTAGGCCCTGAGCATCGTATTGACACCTGCATGCGCTGTTCTACCTTACGAAAGCGCTCACTAAAACCCCGTCACATTCAGCAAGAGAAGCTCTTCAGCTCGGCCATGAACACTGGAAAACACTCTGAGCCTGCGATACCAGCATCGGCGAAGCCATCCTCTTCCCAACAAGCATCACAAGCCTCGAGCACAGGTGTCAAAGTCGGTCCTCGAGGGCCAGAATCCAGTCGGGTTTTCAGGATTTCCCCAATGAATCTGCATGAGATCTACTTGCATGCACTGCTTTCAATGCATATTCATTGGGGAAATCCAGAAAACCCGACTGGATTCCGGCCCTCGAGGAGGGACTTTGACACCCCTGCTCTAGAGCATCAAGTCCCTTGATGCAGGCTAAAAGACGATGCTATCGCTTTCTATCTCTTCAGGTTGTCTCCTTCAGGGCATTCATCCTCCTTGAGGTCACCAACCCCTCGACATCCTGCCGCACCTATGGTACTGGCTATTGAGCCAAGGGTACTGGTGCAGCTCTTCAGAGAGCAACTCAATGAGTTTTTCAGGAGGGAGATAGGTGACATGTTTAGTTACATGCATCACTGGTACTAATATCGACTCCCTCAGTACCGGCCCAGCCTAAGCATAGCACCTCAAGGCCACAGTGTACCGATTCCAGATCTCCATTGAGACAGTCTAACTCTCATTGATCTGCCCGTAGACGACGCTCTCCATTGAGGCATCGATCCTCAACATCACAACGATGCTCCCCATCAAAACATCATCTTCAGATTGGTATCGAGGAACATTGTCTCATCATTCTCATTGTTCTCCTATACATTCTTCTTCTTACAGAGAGTCACCTGGGATTCCTGCAGTTGATTCTTATCTCTCACGTCACCATACTAACTCTGAGTGTGAGCCCACTTTGTCTGCCCCTAAGTCATATGGCATACCTTCAGATCCATCTCCTCCTCTGAGAGGATGATTTCCTCCTGAAGGACTTTCTTTTACTAAATACATTAGACAGTTGATCAAGGCCCTCCCTGTCAAATTAGAGGCTGACACTGAGCCCAGGGCAGAGCTCTTTGATGCCTTAGATTATGACGAACCTCCTAAAGAACTTCTCAAGTTACCTCTGCATAATCTTCTTAAGGAAGCCCTCTTTCAAAACTGGGAGACTCCTCTTTCTGTTACTGTAGCCCCAGAAAAATTGATTCACTCTACAGAATAATTTCTTGCCCTGGATTTGACGTACCACACTACAACACCAATTGTTGCTTATGGAGTCAACCCTTAAAAAATCCTCCAGTACCAGGGTTTACGCTTATGCACCACCAGGAAGTGAGGGTCACTGCCACTAGGCGCTTGGTGAATACTCTTGGGGAAGAACCCAGGCCGAATGGCAAAACTTTGTACTGGTCACCGTCTCTACCAGAACTCTATGTTGGCTAATAGAGTAATTAATTACAACTTCTACATGTCATCTTATTTTAAACATCTTGTAAAGAAATTGGTTGACTTCGAGCAGTATATTCCTCCAGAACATCTTGAGGATTTTCAGCAGACCACACAGTCTTCCTTAAATCAGGAAATATATGGCATGGACGGCATTCGATGCTTTTGAAATGATATCCAGAGCATCGGCCATGTCTGTTGCTATGAGGTGTCGTGCTTGGCTACGAGTCTCTGACATGGATATTAATCTTCAGGACTGTTTAGCCAACATTCCATGCCTGGGGGAAGAACTCTTTGGTGATAGAATAGAGGATGCTGCTCAAAAGCTGACTCATCATGAGCAAAATTGGAACTCTTTGAATAGATCAAAGTCTGAGTCAACAATCTAAGTCTGCTCCAAAATTAGCTTCTTATTCTTATAAAAGATGATACCCTGCAACATCCTCATCTTCCAAACCACCACCACAGAAGAGACAAAAACAACAGCAACCTCAAGACCCAGACTTTGGTTCCTCAAAAGCCAGCTCAGTCTTCTTGATGTGCTTCTAGAGAGCAGTCTCTTCCCCAACCTATTGGAAGTTGACTACAATTATATCATCGATGTTGGGCTCTCATCATGACGGCCTCTTGGGTTCTCAAGGTCATCACAGAGAGTTACTCCATTTCATAACAATACCTCCAAATCACCCTCCAAGAGAGTCCTCTTTCGCATCACAACAGATGTCCCTTCTTCAGGAAATCAAAGCCTTGCTTCAGCGAAATGCCATAGAAGTAGTTCCTCCTTAGAAAAACCAGGTGTTCTAGTCCAGGTATTTTCTAATTCCAAACAATTCTCAACCTCCAAGACTTAAACAAATATCTAGTCAAAGAAAAGTTTTGCATGTTATCTTTGGGCACTCTATACCCTCTTCTTGAATAAAATGAATGGCTATGCTCTCTAGATTTCAAAGAGGCCTACACATATCTCCATATACCCTGCTCACAGGAAGTTTATGCGCTTTTGTGTTGCTCATCAACACTTCCAGTACAAAGTTCTGCCATTCGGCCTGGGTTCTTCCCCAAGAGTATTCACCAAGCGCCTAATGGTCATGGCAGCAACCCTGTGCGTTCACAAGTTTCAAGTGTTTCCATATCTAGACGATTGGCTAATAAATGCTGCCTTGCCTCAAGATGTGCTTTCCACAATAATGATTCGAGTCAACTTTCCAATGTTTCAACTTCAACTATCCCCAAAATTTCAGTTCATGGGAGCCCTTCTCAACACTGTTCAACTACAGGCTTTTCTACTTCGACAAAGGCAGGACACTTTGCTTCAGCTTTGCAAGCAAGTTTCTCTTCTACAAACCATTTCAGCCAGGCAGATGATGCAGCTTTTGGGACACATGACATACACAGCCACGTTACCCCCTTTGGAAGGCTCCATCTCAGAACTGCTCAGTGGACCCTAGCATCTCAATGGTCTCAGGTTCTTGATCCTTTCTCTCAAAGGATTACAATCACTTTGCCTCTTCGTTGATCGTTTCAGTGGTGGATGAATCCAACCAATCTTTCCAGAGGTATACTATTTCACATCCCTACACATCAAAAAGTGCTCACCACAAATGTGTCCATGTATGTGTGGGGAGCCCACCCAGACAGTCTTCACACACAAGGTTGCTGGTCTGCTCAAGAGAACCTATTAGAGCTCAGAGCTATTCAAAATGCTCTAAGAAACTTTCAGAGCAGTTTTTCCAATCAAGTCCTCCTAGTTCACACAGACAATCATGTAGCGATGTATTACATCAACAAACAAGGAGGAACCGGCTCTCTCCTTCTCTGTCAAGAAGCCGAGTACATTTGGAACTGGGTGATTGCTTGAAACATATTTCTCAAGGCCATATATGTGCAAGAGTCTAGCAGACACATTCAGCAGATTTTTTCAACCGCATGAGTGGACCCTCAACTCCAAAGTATTATACAACATTTTCTTACTATGGATTACTCCTCAGATCTGTTCACCTCAATACTGTTCCAGACAGTATTCTCTTCACCGTCTAGAAGCAGATGCTTTTCTTCTGGATTGGACAGACATGTTCCTATACACATTTCCACCAATCCCTCTCATTCTCAAGATGTTAGTCAAACTCAAGTGAGAGTCAGCTACCATGATCCTGATAGCTCCTCGCTGGCCCAGACAACCTTGATACTCCCTTTTACTTCAGCTGAGTGCCAAGGATCCCATTCCCTTTCAGATCTTTCCATCTTTGCTCACATCAAGGGTCATTTTTTTTTTTTTTTTTTTCATCCCAATATGAAATCGCTACACCTCACAGCTTGGTACCTCTCAGCCTGACTTTAGAAGATCCTGATTTGTCTGATGCAGTACAAGCCATTATAGCTGCTTCTAGAAATCCCCCTACTCAACAATGCTATCAACAGAAGTGGACACGTTTCAATACATGATGTACTCTCCATCACCAAGATGATCCATCTTTGTCTCTATCATCGGTATTGGATTATCTTCTCCATCTTTCCAATTCTGGCCTAAAAACTACTTCACCTCAGTGCTATTAATTCTTTCCACATTCTTGTCAACAATAAATCTCTGGCCTCTCATCCTCTTGTTTCCAGGTTTTGAAGGGACTTTTCAATTCCAAACCTCCAATCAAGCTGCCTCCAAGTTATCTGGAAGCTTAATATAGTCCTAGCCACTGTGAAACCACCATTTGAACCTATGGCTTGGACCCGTGCTCTTTAACATCTTTATAACAATCTGGACATAGGTACAACAAGCGAGGTGATTAAATTTGCAGATGATACGAAGTTATTCAGAGTAGTGAAGATGCAGGGGGATTGCGAAAATCTGCAACGTGACATAATCAGGCTCAAGGAATGGGCATCGACATGGCAGATGAGGTTCAACATGGATAAGTGTAAAGTGATGCATGTCGGTAACAAAAATCTCATGCACGAATACAAGAAGTCCGGGGCGGTACTTGGAGAGGGACTTGGGAGTTCTGATCGACAAGTTGAAGCCGTTCACGCAATGTGCAGCAGCAGCAAAAAGGGCAAACAGAATGCTAGGAATGATAAAGAAGGGGATCACAAACAGATCAGAGAAGGTTATCATGCTGCTGTACCAGGCCATGGTGCATCCTTACCTGGAGTACTGCATCCAGTACTGGTCACCGTACATAAAGAAGGACATGGTACTACTCGAAATGGTCCAGAGAAGAACGACTAAGATGGTTAAGGGGTTGGAGGAGCTGCCATACAGCGAAAGATTAGAGAAACTGGGCCTCTTCTTCCTCAAACAGAGGAGATTGAGAGGGGACATAATCGAAACATTCAAGGTACTGAAGTAGATAAGGACAGGTAGTTCACCCTCTCCAAGGTAGGGAGAACGAGAGGGCACTCTCTAAAGTTGAAAGGGGATAGATTCTGTACAAACGTAAGGAAATTCTTCTTCACCCAGAGAGTGGTAGAAAGTTGGAACGCTTTTCCGGAGGCTGTTATAGGGGAAAACACCCTCCAGGGATCAAGACAAAGTTAGACAAGTTCCTGCTGAACAAGAACGTGTGCTGATAGGGCTAGTCTCGGTTAGGGTGCTGGTCTTTGACCAGAGGGCCGCCCTGTGAGCGGACTGCTTGGCATGAAGGACCACTGGTCTGACCCAGCAACGGCAATTTTTATGTACTCACCTCAAGTTTCTCACTTAGAAAGTGATCTTCTCGATTTCTCCCCCTTCTGCTCTTCGAGTGAGTGAACTCCAAGCATTGGTGTTGGACCCACCATTCACAGTATTCCATCATAAGGTGATTCTCCACACCCATCCTAAATTCCTCCCGAAAGTGGTCTTGGAATTTCATCTTCATTCCCTAATTGTTGCATTTTATTCAGTCTTTTGTAAACTGCATAGAACTGCAAGGTTATGCGGTCTATAAATCGATTTTTATGTTTGTTATGTTATCTTAATTAATCCATTGTGCTACCAGTTTTCTTCCCAAAGCCTCATGCTCATCCTGGAGAAACAGCTCTTCACATGGACTGTATACATGCCTTGGCTTACTACATACAACGAACAAAGCCACACAGGACTTTGCCTCAACTGTTCATCTCCTTTGACCCTAACAGATTGGGCAAGCCTGTAACCAAATGAATTATTTCCACATGGCTAGCAGCCTGTATTTCTTTCTGTTATACTCAAGCTGGGCTGCAGCACGAGGGTCATGTAACAGCACACAAAGTCCGAGCTATGGCAGCATCAGTAGCTTTCTTATGTTCCACTCCCATTGATGAAATTTGCAAAGCAGCTACTTGGTCCTCAATTCACACATTCACAACTCATTACTGTCTAGAATCCTATTTCAGATGAGATGGTCATTTTGGCCAAGCAGTATTACATAATTAATTTTCTTCTTATTGGCCAACTCTCCTTCCATCCCATTATGTTCAGCTAGGGAGTCCCACATGTGAGAATTTGCTGCCTGCTTTTCCTAGGATTAAAGCACAGTTACTTACTCTAACACGTGTTATCCAGGGACATCAGTCAGATATTCTCACATTCCTCCCACCTCTCCTAGTTGGCTTCTTAGCTTGCTTACAGAACTGAGGAACTGTGAGCCTATGTTGGGTGGGAAAGCACTCATGCAGGCAGTGGCAAAATTTCTTTTAACACTGTCCATACCGGGCTCTGTGGATGACATTACCCACATGTGAGAATATCTGCCTGCTGTCCCCGAATAATACTATAAGTTAACTGTGCTATGTGAACAAATAATAATTTTTGTGCCTGAAATTAATGAATTGTGCAATGAATTGTCTTTTAATTATGAAACGTCTGCAGTTTTCAGTGGATCCTAGTGATAATTTATGGGTAAAGGACAAATGACCATACTATTGTTGGAAGCCTATCTGCATGCATAATATCCATAAGTATCATATGAGTCTTCTAAACCTTTTAGATAAGGGCTTCATCGGAATATGCTTATTCTAGCATTTCACTCACAGTATGATGCTATGTAGTTTTTCTGAGTGAAGAAAATCAAATTTCCAGCAGCAGGTATGTAGAATTTGTTTTTCAAATATATATCATTGGCCTAATTTGAACTATTGCCTTTCTTCATATTAGATCAAGAAATCTTGCGTAAACTAGAGAAGGAGAAAATTTTGGTGTTTACTCCATCTCGTCGGGTTCAAGGACGGAGAGTTGTGTGCTATGATGACAGATTCATTGTGAAATTGGCCTTTGAATCAGATGGTATCATTGTTTCTAATGACAACTACAGAGACCTGGCAAATGAAAAACCTGAATGGAAGAAATTCATTGATGAACGGTTGCTGATGTATTCATTTGTCAATGACAAGTAAGTAATTGGTGTAAGCAATTTAGTGAAAAAAGGCTGAGGCAGTCTACTGTTGACCCATTTAGTAACATTGGCTAGCCTATCAAAGCACTAAGGTGGTAATTCTATAACAGCCCACCTAAATTAGGAAGGTAAAGAAGGCACCTATGTGTCTTAATAAAATATTAGCACAAATCCTGTAGAAATTGAGCATAGGTTAACGACACAGGCATTACACCTGTTCAAAAGTAGGTATAAATAGGTGTCACGATTTACGTGTGCATTTTATAAAAATGTGCATCATCCATGATCCACCCAGAATCTGTCTAAGAACAGGCCTACCTGGAATGCATGTCCAAAGCAAATGATCTTGCCCATTACATGTACATTATATGCAGGGAATTTTATAAGTGGCTTATGAGTATTTTGGTATATATGCTTGAAAATAACTATAAAATTACTCTTGCAGACTGTTCTGTCAGAAACATTAGCAGGTCTTGATATTTCATTCTTAAAATAGTAAGATTGCTCAGTGACGTAGCAAGGGAGGTTGGTTCCCAGCATCGCCGTGCCGGGCTCCCCCCACTCTTCCCTGCTGCTTCGGCACTCCTTCAACTCTTCCCTGCATCTTGATGTCACGAGCAGCATCTTTTACCCATTACTCGTGCCATCATCTGCTCCCTTCTGACATCACATCCTGATCCCATGACCAGGAAGTGATGTCAGAAGGGAGCCAACGTTGGCGCATTTAAAGAGATATGTGGATGGGTGGAGAGGTGCTAGTGTGCCTGCGAAGCTAGCACCTGGGGCAGACTACCCCACCCCCTCTTACTACACCACTGAGATTTTGAAAATGAATAAAGAAAAAAAAAAAAAAAAAAGAATTGCCTTAATTGCTGAAAAGGGAGATTTTTAAATTTTATCCACATTTCACTTCTGTTATAGCTATTTACATAGAACAATGTTCAAAATGTGCTCAGGAAGGAAAGCTAGGGTGACAGTATTATCTTAATTTGTTTTAGGGTCAGGGTCAAGTGATTTGATCATTAATAATGTATATAGATGGGTGGATGGTAAGTATGAAAATTATTTGGTCACAAGCTCACCTAGTATGAAATTGATAGATCTTTTACTTAGATATAATTTTAAGAACGAGCCAGCTGTCCATTATACTGTGTAGATAGGAAAGTGCTGAAAAGGAAGTTTTGAAAATCAAATTTAGGCTTTTAGGCAGAAAATTGAAATCCAGAACTTCTAGGGCAGCATTCTAAGAAATGTTCCCTGTCATATGCAGTATTGCAGGGATAGTCGAAGCTCTCCAGTCTCAATGTATAGATAGATGATGGTGCAAGATAGATAGATTTTGTTAGGACCTGGGCAACATTCTAGAGAGAAGGGAGTCTATTCCAAATAGAGGGGCTCCACCTTAACCAGGGTAGAACCAGGCTGTATGCTACCATTTAAAATTTCATCTCAAAGGGTGGGGATAGAAAGGAAGTGCAGTCAGTCACTTACCTTACTCTGAACCATATAAATGTATCTTCAACATTTTGCCAGTATCTTTTGAAGTTCAGATATTCTGCTTGAGAAATTATGATAACGGCTGAAGTAACCCAAATAAATTTAAATAAAGAATACAGATAAAAGATTACAAATTATCCCATAAACTGCCACACAGATTGTGAATGCAGCCAAAAACATACTTTATTTGTCTGTATTTAAATGCCTGAAGTCCAAAAACATAAAGTTGGAGAGTGAGAAGGTAGGGCACTTATTTAAAAATAAGATATAATGTAGAGGTCACTGAAATTCAAGCAGAAATGTGGAAGGCTAACAAGCCTACTACTACATTGAAAGATTTCAATTAACCCCAACACTAGAGAAGTATAATTTCTAGATGCTATAAATGACTGCTTCGTAGAGCACCTGGTCCTGAAGCTGACAAGAGGGGAAACTACTTTAGATCTAGTCCTCACTGAAACAGAGGACCTGGTGTGAGGAGTTACAGTGGTGAGGTTGCTTAGCAATAGTGATCATAATGCAATTAAATTTGACATAATCATGAGAAGGAGGACATAGAAACATGATGGCAGATAAAGGCCAAATGGCCCATCCAGTCTGCCTTGCCACATCATCCACTATCTCCTCCTCTCCCTAAGAGATCCCACATGTTTATTTATTTATTCAATTTTCTATACTGTACTCCTAGGAGAGCTCAGAACGGTTTACATGAGATTATTCAGGTACTCAAATATTTTTCCCTGTCTGTCCCGGTGGGCTCGCAATCTATCTATTGTACCTGGGGCAATGGGGTGATTAAGTGACTTTCCCAGGGTCACAAGGAGCAGCGTGGGTTTGAACCCACAACCCCCTGCTAAGGCTGTATCTTTAACCACTACGCCACAC
Organism: Geotrypetes seraphini; assembly: GCF_902459505.1. Lineage (NCBI taxonomy): Eukaryota > Metazoa > Chordata > Amphibia > Gymnophiona > Dermophiidae > Geotrypetes > Geotrypetes seraphini. Next base: position 39,379,197 of record NC_047089.1, read on the forward strand.
TGTCCCATGTGTTTTTGAATTCAGACACAATCTTTGTCGCCACCATCTCTGCCCAAATCACAGCACAGAAACTGTCTTAGCCTCTCTGACTAATTACCTCCTCCACTTATTCTCTCTGGGAAAAAGTGCCTTGATACTCCAGTTCAACCTGAGCAGTGCCTTCGACCTGGTTGACCATGACATTCTACTCAGATGCCTTGATTCCATCGGCATCTCCGGTCAGGTCCTAAACTGGTTCACAGGATTTCTAAAAAACCGCTCTTACCAAGTACACTTCAATGGGACCTTCTCCCAACCCTGGCACAATCCCAGCGGAGTTCCTCAGGGCTCTCCTCTTTCACCCTCTCTTTCAGTGTCTAAATGGCCTCGCTAGGTCATATGCTATCCAACCTAAAACTAAAATCATATATCTACGCAGACGACATCACTATTATCATTCCCATTACCTCGCTTTCCCAAGAGATTGAACAATTCACCTCATCCATCCTCACCAAGATAGAACAATGGGCCACTCAATTTAAATTAAAGCTGAACCCAGAAAAAACCAAAATTTTCCTGGCCAGTCCCAACAACAAGCTAACAAACACCTCCCTGAAACTTAACGGGTTAGACTACCCAATTAACCCCACAATCAAAATCCTTGGAGTCATCCTGGACCGCTGCCTTACTTTCGAAGTCCACACCAATGCTCAGATTAAAAAATGTTTTGCACCATCAAACACTACTTTGACTTCTTCTCCTTCCGATTACTGGTCCAATCACTAATCCTGAGCATTCTAGACTACTGTAATATCATCTACCTAGGTTCATTTAAAAAAACCATCAAACGCTTAAGACTCGTTCAGAATGCAGCCGTTCGACTCATCTATAATCTCAAAAAATCTGACCATATAAGCCCCTTCTACAAAAAACTGCATTGGCTGCCTATGGAAGCGAGGATTATCTTCAAATTTGCTTGCCTCTGCTTCAAAACCCTAACAGGCTCGTCTCCAATCTACCTATCAGATCACTTTGTCCGTCCTGGCCCCACCCGCACACGTAACGCCCACTTGTTTGCCTTCCTGTCCCTAAAGTGCTGCATCTACAAGAGATTCCTTGACAGATCCCTGGCGTTCCAGGCATGCAAATGGAACAAATGTCTATCCACTCTCATCTCTAATTCTCCCTCCTACCAAACTTTCAGGAAGTCAATCAAAATTTATCTCTTTGACAAATATCTCTGACTCCCGCCCTCCTTGTAACTCTACTTTTAACTATGCCTTGTACATCCCACCTTCCTGCACCTCCCACCTACCTGCTTCCTCCCTACCTGCACCTCCTACCTACCTGCACCCGACTTCCTAAGCCACGCCGATTGACTTGTTTATAACCTCTCTATCTCCTTCTTGCCTGCTCCCGACTTGCTAAGTTATATTGATTGATTGACTTATTTGTAAATTTCTCTGTAGATGTACAGTCTCTTGTCATGTAAACTGCTCTGAACTATTCTGGTACTGCGGAATACAAAAATAAAGTTGTTGTTATTATTATTATCCCAGGACAAGCAGGCAGCATATTCTTAACACATGGGTGACGTCACCGACGGAGCCCTCGGTACGGACCTTTTTAACTAGAAGTTTCTAGTTGGCCGCACCGCGCGTGCGCGAGTGCCTTCCCGCCCGACGGAGGAGTGCGTGGTCCCCAGTTTCTTCGTTTCCGCGGAGCGAAGAAGACGCGTGTGTTTTTTCAACGGCCGTTGAAACCACTTTTTGCCTTCCCGCTCGCGCTTTTTTTTTTTCCTTATTTTTTCTTTCTTTACCTTCGGGTTTATTTTTCTTTGATTTGCAAAAAAAAAAAAACAAAACTTTGCTTTTTTCACCTTTTTTCTTTCGTTTTTGCCCCGGCGGGGCCTGTTGCCAGTATACAGGCCTCGGGCTTCGATTTTGCGGAGGCTATCTTCCCCTTCATGCCCCCGCAGGTCGGTTTTAAGAAGTGCCAGCGGTGTGCACGCCCGATCTCCATAACTGACCCACACAATTGGTGTTTGCAGTGTCTGGGTCCGGAGCATCGGGCGGACTCCTGCACCCGCTGTGCCACTCTTCAAAAGAGAACCCTTAAAAACCGAAGAATTCAACAAACTCTTCTCTTCGGCACCGAGTCGGCGATGGACTCCTCAACTTCAACGGCGGTACCTCAAAAATCGGCACCGTCGACCTCGACACCGACCGACCCCACATCGGCGTCGCTGGCGCCAGGTAAGCCGGCTAAGAAGCCTTCCTCTTCCCTCGAGCGCCCTCCAGCTACGGTGGCGACACCATCCCTACCGGCATCGCACCGGTCCCGCAAACGCTCCGCCCCGATCTCGGTGAGTGCCTCGTCATCGGCCTCCTCATCGCCGGGGCGTGGAGCGGCATCCAAGGAACCGAAGAAAAAGAAAGCGGTTCCGATGCCACCCCTAGATGACCGTATCTCGGCCATCTTAAAGGCTCAACTCCAGGAGCAGTTAAAGAAACAACTTGAACACCTGTTGCCCACTATCCTGGCACCGCTCCTTCCGGTACCAGACCGGCCCGAGCCCCATACCGAGCCCCCGGTGTCCACCCCTTCGGTACCTGTGAACACCTCCATGCCGATCCTTTCGGCCCAACAACTCCATGGCGATCCGGTGGTTCATTCTCAGGCCACATTGGATCCTCCTCGGCACCAGGCGGTACGGCATTCTTCCCGGGACCGAGATCGACGCCGGTCGTCCTCTCCTGGTACCGTTTCGGTGCGCTCTGGAAAGTCTTTGTCCAAGACTCGCCATACCGCGCCCTCCACCCCGGTGTCTCGACATGCACCAGAGGTCAGGGACCCTGACTTATGGGAGGAAACTCCTCTCGGTACCGAGGAGGATCCCTCCTCATCTGATGAGGAACCATCGGCACCCGATGCCACCTCTAAACCAGAGCATTCCTCATTTTCTAAATTTCTGAGAGAAATGTCTGCTGCCCTGTCCCTTCCCCTAGAATCTGACTCAAAAAAGTCTCAAGCCTTTCTAGAGGCTTTAGACTTTGAGCAACCTCCTAAGGAGTTCCTCAAGCTTCCCGTGCATGACATCCTACGGGAAACGTTCTACAAAAACTTGGAAAATCCCCTCACGGTACCGGGAGCCCCCCGTAAACTGGACAACCTTTACCGTGTCATCCCTATTCCTGGATTCGACAAATCTCAATTGCCCCATGAGTCCCTTCTGGTTGAATCCACCTTAAAAAAGACTCAGGGCTCCAGTGTCTATGCCTCTACCCCTCCTGGCAGAGAAGGTAAGACCATGGACAAGTTTGGCAAGAGGCTTTACCAGAATGCCATGCTTGCCAACAGGGCAAACAACTATTCCTTCCATTTTTCTTTCTATCTGAAACATTTGGTCCAACAACTGTCTGCCCTCCAGAAGTACCTTCCTGAGCGCAAGGTCCCGCTATTCCAACAACACATCTCTGGCCTTCTCCAAATGCGCAAATATATGGCCCGCTCAATATACGACTCCTTCGAGCTCACCTCTCGGGCCTCTGCCATGGCCGTAGCCATGCGTCGCTTAGCCTGGCTCAGAGTCTCCGACCTGGACATCAACCACCAGGATCGTTTGGCCAACGCCCCCTGTCTCGGGGATGAACTCTTTGGAGAGTCACTGGATTCCACCACCCAGAAACTCTCGGCCCATGAGACCAGGTGGGACACCCTGATCAAGCCGAAAAAGAAGGCTCCGCCTGCCCGACCCTATCGGCCTCAATCATCTTACCAGCGGAGGTTCTCAGCCAGGCCACTCAATCCGCCTCCCCAACAATCTCGGCGACCCCGTCAACAGCAGCACCATGCCCAGGCTCGATCTCAGGCCACTCAACCCTCTAAGCCTCCTCAGCCTGCTAAACAATCTCAGCCCTTTTGACTCTTCTCTCCAGGGCATAGCCAGTCATCCACCCTCGCTGCCTCTTCCACAGCCTATCGGGGGTCGTCTCACCATTTTCTCCAGCCGTTGGGAAGTCATCACGTCGGACCAGTGGGTCCTCAACATCATCCGCCACGGCTACTCTCTCAACTTCCAGACTCTTCCACCGGACAACCTTCCCGTAGAGTCTGCTTCACACTCATCTCAAACCCCCCTCCTCCTGAGGGAGGTTCAATCCCTCCTCCTTCTCAATGCCATCGAAGAAGTACCTCCAGATCAAAGGGGTCAGGGATTCTACTCCCGCTACTTCCTGGTTCCCAAAAAGACGGGAGACCTCCGTCCCATTCTCGATCTCAGGGACCTCAACAAGTGTCTGGTCAAGGAAAAGTTCAGAATACTCTCCCTTGCCACGCTTTACCCTCTTCTTTCTCAACACGACTGGCTATGTTCCCTGGACCTCAAAGAGGCCTACACTCACATCTCCATCAATCAGAATTCTCGCCGCTACCTGCGGTTCCAGGTGCTACACCACCACTATCAGTACAAAGTGCTACCGTTTGGCCTCGCTTCCTCCCCCAGAGTCTTCACCAAGTGCCTTATAGTGGTGGCGGCCTTCCTCAGGTCTCACAACCTCCAGGTGTTCCCCTACTTGGACGATTGGTTGGTGAAAGCACCTTCATCTCAACTCGTGCTACAAGCTACTCATCACACCATCTCTCTCCTCCACCTCCTGGGGTTCGAGATCAACTACCCCAAGTCGCATCTGCTTCCCACCCAGCGACTTCAATTCATTGGAGCAGTTCTGGACACCACGCTGATGAGGGCCTTTCTCCCCTCCGATCGCCAGCGGACCCTGCTCCATCTCTGCCGTCAGGTACTCATGCATCCCTCCATTCCTGCCCGACAGATGATGGTCCTCCTGGGTCACATGGCCTCGACGGTGCATGTCCTTCCTCTGGCACGTCTCCACCTTCGTACGCCTCAGTGGACTCTCGCCAACCAATGGTCACAGACTACGGATCTTCTTTCTCATCCCATCTCTGTGACATCATCTCTTCAGCAATCTCTCCAATGGTGGTTGAACTCCTCAAATCTTTCCAGGGGTCTACTTTTTCATCTGCCCCCCCACTCTATGATCATCACCACAGATGCGTCCCCCTACGCGTGGGGAGCTCACCTAGGAGATCTACGCACCCAGGGACTTTGGACCCCACAGGAGCGTCGTCATCACATAAATTTCCTGGAACTCAGAGCCATGTTCTACGCCCTCAAGGCTTTCCAACATCTTCTCTGCCCTCAAGTCCTCCTCCTGTGCACAGACAATCAAGTCGCCATGTACTACATAAACAAGCAAGGCGGCACCGGATCTCGCCCCCTTTGTTTGGAGGCTCTGCGCATCTGGACCTGGGCCACGGACCGCAATCTCTTTCTCAGGGCGGTCTATATCCAGGGCGAACAGAACTCTCTGGCCGACAATCTCAGCCGCATCCTTCAACCTCACGAGTGGACGTTGGACCCTCCGACTCTGCTCTCCATCTTTGCTCGATGGGGCACTCCGCAGGTGGACCTCTTTGCAGCACCTCACAACCATCAGCTGCCCCAATTCTGTTCCAGACTCTTCTCTCCTCACCGTCTGGCTCCGGATGCATTCCTGCTCGACTGGAGGGATCGGTTCCTGTATGCCTTCCCTCCACTTCCTCTGATGTTGCGGACCTTGTCCAAACTCCGCAAGGACAACGCCACCATGATTCTTATCGCACCTCGGTGGCCTCGCCAACACTGGTTCTCACTCCTGCTCCAACTCAGCTCCAGGGAACCCATTCTCCTTCCTGTGTTTCCTACTCTACTTACGCAGCAACATCAGTCTCTACTGCATCCCAATCTGTCTTCGCTCCACCTGACAGCTTGGTTTCTCTCGGGCTGACCTCTCCAGAGAACCTATCTCAGCCGGTCCGCCTCATCTTGGACGCCTCCAGGAAGCCGGCCACCCTCCAATGTTACCATCAGAAATGGACCAGATTCTCCTCGTGGTGTCTCCGGCATCATCAGGAACCCACCTCCTTAGCGGTGGAAACTGTATTGGAATATTTGCTCTCGCTGTCCAATGCTGGCCTCAAAACTACCTCCATCAGAGTCCACCTCAGTGCCATCACTGCGTTTCATGAGCCTATTCTCGGAAAACCCCTCACGGCTCATCCTCTGGTTTCCAGATTTATGAGAGGTCTCTTCAATATCAAACCGCCTCTCAAGCCTCCTCCTGTCGTCTGGGACCTCAATGTGGTTCTCTCAGCACTCATGAAACCTCCGTTTGAGCCTCTTGCCACTACTTCGCTCAGGCTTCTTACCTGGAAGGTGCTTTTCCTAATTGCCATCACCTCTGCCAGGAGGGTTAGCGAACTGCATGCACTGGTTGCTGACCCACCATTCACTGTTTTTCACCATGACAAGGTTGTTCTGCGTACCCACCCTAAATTCCTTCCCAAGGTGGTCTCGGCTTTTCACCTCAACCAGTCCATTGTGTTGCCCGTCTTCTTCCCTAAGCCTCACTCGCATCCTGGGGAACAGGCGTTGCACACGCTGGATTGTAAGCGTGCCCTTGCTTACTACCTTGATCGTACCAGAGCTCAACGAACATCCCCTCAGCTATTTTTATCTTTCGATCCCAACCGTTTGGGTCGTCCTGTCTCCAAACGGACACTTTCAAATTGGCTTGCTGCCTGTATTGCATTCTGCTATGCTCGGGCCGGTCTCTCACTGGAAGGAACTGTCACGGCCCACAGAGTCCGAGCTATGGCTGCTTCTGTAGCTTTCCTCCGTTCCACGCCCATCGAGGAAATCTGCAAGGCGGCCACTTGGTCCTCAGTTCACACGTTCACTACTCACTACTGTCTGGATGCGTTCTCCAGACGGGATGGACACTTCGGCCAATCTGTGTTACAAAATTTATTTTCCTAATGGCCAACCATCCCACCTCCCTCTTTGTTAGCTTGGAGGTCACCCATGTGTTAAGAATATGCTGCCTGCTTGTCCTGGGATAAAGCACAGTTACTTACCGTAACAGGTGTTATCCAGGGACAGCAGGCAGATATTCTTACGTCCCACCCACCTCCCCGGGTTGGCTTCTTAGCTGGCTTATCCTAACTGGGGACCACGCACTCCTCCGTCGGGCGGGAAGGCACTCGCGCACGCGCGGTGCGGCCAACTAGAAACTTCTAGTTAAAAAGGTCCGTACCGAGGGCTCCGTCGGTGACGTCACCCATGTGTTAAGAATATCTGCCTGCTGTCCCTGGATAACACCTGTTACGGTAAGTAACTGTGCTTTATTCCACACATCTACCACCCTTTCTGTAAAAAAAAGAAAATTACTGCTGTAAAATTTAATTTAAAAAATGAAGATTATGATAAATTGAGAATTAAAATATACTAAGAGAAGCAATTGTTAGGGTCAAGATTTTGAATGCACCATGGTCATCATTTAAAAAGACAATCTTTACTGGTAGAAGAGGAGAAAAAATAAATTCCATTCATCCAAAAAAGGTTGCAAGAAGACCAGATGACTGTGTGGTTTAATAGTGAAGTGGGGAAAACCAAAAAGACATGTATTACGTAGATAATGAAAATCAAATCCTAATTAGGAAAATATGGATAAGGAGAAGCACTGACAAGTTGGATATAAGATAATAAGGCAGGTAGGCAAAGAAAAACTTTGAGAAGCAAAACTTTACATTACATTGGTGACTTCTATTTCGCCAGTACCTTGCAGTTCTAGGCGGATTACAAAAGGAGATAACTGGATATTTCCAGGCAAATTACAATTTAGGGTGCTGTTTACATGATTGAGTCTTTGAAGGGAAAATTACAAGAGTGTTAGAGACTTTGAAGGGAAATTTACAAGAGAGGGGATGGACAAGGGGATGTGTTTTGATATCTAGATAAATTTTTTGAATAGCAGGGTTTTGATTTCTTTTCGAAATGATTTGAAGTCGGTCGTTCTTGTCAGCATGTTGGAGATGGGGTGGTCAAGTTTCGCTGCTTGCGTTGCTAGTGGGTTGTCATACATCTTCTTGCGCTGAGTACCTTTGAATGGGGGGTAGGTAAGCTTTTAATATGGAGAAGTGCAAAATAATTCACATAGAGAAAATAATCCCAAATACTGATATGAAATGCTGGATATCAAGTTAGACATCACCAGCCAAATATATATAAAAGATGTGCAAAAGGGCAGTAGTCAGGGTTCACATTTGACAGCTGGTACTGCGGCTCACAAGTTCAAGTTCCTTAATGTGTGAGTAACTGAGGATGGAATTTGGTGGGTTTTCTTTTCTTTTTTTTTTTTTTTTTTGTAAATCTTTATTCATTTTTCATCTTACAATAAATACATATATATAAAACTTTTGTCAATGAATACATCATTTGCAATTCTATCATTTATGATACTAATAGATAAAAAATTTTTAATCTCATCCCTCCCACCCTTCCAATCTTACATTCAATCAAATATATCACATAACTAATCTTTTCTAGAAAACTAATCATTAATAAATTCAAATTCCCCCCACCCATCCCTTCTACCTAAAATTGTATCTATAATGTAAAATGGTATCTACTCATTTGCAATATTTTGCTAATGGCTCCCATATCTCTTTAAATTCACTTTATGCACAGCTATTGTTCTCTCCATTTTGTAAATATGACAAATCAAATTCCACCAGAAGTTATAATTGAGTCTATTCCAATTTTTCCAATTACTTGTGATCTGTTGTATGGCGACTCCTGTCATAATCATTAAAAGTTTCTTATTCTTTGATGAAATTTGGCTTTTTTTCCTCATTGACATACCGAATAAAATCGTATCATAGGATAATACCACATGATTCTCCCAAAAACAATTCATTTGGGGCCAAATTGATTTCCAAAAGCCATAATAAAGGTGGGTTTTCTTTGTTTTAGTCTACTAAATCCTTTTATTTTCCCCTACTAGATATATTCTGTCTTGCTTACCAGTCTTGCCAGTATTTCTACATTTCCTTTTCATTACCTTCAAAGTCTTTGTATTCATAATTTGCCTTAGCTTTGCAAGCATCTAGTCCGCTACTGCTATTGCTTTTAATTTCTCAAGTTCACTGTATCTGATGAGCTTATGTACTCTTAATTGAAAATATTGCTTATTTTTTCTTTTTATGAAACATTGTGTTACCCTTATATGGCTCTCTATCCTATTTTGACATGTAGTTTTCCCCCCTCTTCCCTTTGGTAACAGTTTTATGTAACCTAATTTTATATTTTATATGTATACTACTTAGAAATTTGATAAACGGAATATCAAATTTTAATAAAATTTGAAACTTGCTGAATGCTTTACAATAAAATATAATAGACCTATGTAATTTATAACTTATTTCATGTTTTCTGTAAAATGATCAGTCATAAATTTGACCTCTAAAAGCCTTCAATTTTAATTCTTTTCATTGATATCTTGTAGATTTATGCCTCCTGATGATCCTCTTGGTCGCCATGGTCCAAGCCTTGATAATTTTCTGAGGAAGAAACCAATTGTTCCTGAACATAAGAAGCAACCATGCCCATATGGTGGGTGACCTCTTTTGAATAATTTTACTTATGTTAGCTTTGTTTTTGGCATAGAGAAGAGTTGTGAAACACTAGGGCCTATAGTTGCCAGTTCTGTCGCTCATTGTGCAGTTTTGTGTGTAAGGGGATGCTGAAAAGTTCTCAGCCCAGTCTACAAAGTTGGCAGCCTCCATCGAGGGCTATACTGTACACTTAGAGGAAGTTTCTCAAAACTTTAACGTTATCTCTAAACTATTTACCAATGATTTAGCCTGTACGCATTTTAGCGGTGGATTATCAAACTGGATTATCTCTGTCAATAGCGAGTTTTCTAGTAGTCTCCGACAATGACATGCAAATGGGCTCTTCAACATTGAAATGAGCCCTCTGGATTCTTTTTTTTTTTTTTTTTAATTTCTAAATGCGGCATTGGCTTTTTGCAACAAAAATAAGCGACTGGTCCATGGTGCTGGTCATTGTCAGAGACTGCTAGAAAGCCTGTGTTGTGATGCAGTGGGAGAGATGCCCATTCTGTCTCCCACTGCATCACACCCCTCTCTGCCACCGGCAGCGATGACACCCCCCTTGCAGTGGGAGAGATGCCAACTCTCCCCACTGCCAAGAAACGCCTACCGCCACTCAACCACACACACTCCCCACAGTGGGAGAGATGCCCATTCTCCCCGCTGACAAGACACCTGCCGCCGCTCAGCCACACTCACTGTCCAGAGCGGGAGAGATGCCTACTCTTCCTGCTGCCAAGTGACCTCCCCCCACCTCCGATGCCCCCTCCACCTTACCTCAACATAGATGCACAGAGGGCGTGGACAATCTCCCCCCAACTGGCCTGCCTGCGCCATCTAAAATGGGACTTCCCCTCCCCGGTGCATCCTGAGATGCACCGTGGGAGGAGCCTTAGAAGTCTGGGCCAGTCAGAGCCTTAGGCCCCTTCACGGTGCATCCTTGGAGGGGCCCTAGGCTCTGATTGGCCCAGATTGTATAAGACCCCTCCCATGGGAGGGACCTTATACAACATGGGCCAATCAGAACTTCAGGCCCCTCCCTGGAGCATCCCAAGATGCACCGGGGAGGGGAAGTCCCATTTTAGATGGCGCAGACAGGCCAGCTGGGGGGAGATTGTCCATGCCCTCTGTGCATCTATGTTGAGGTAAGGTGGAGGGGGCATCGGAGGTGGGGGGAGGTCACTTGGCAGCAGGAAGAGTAGGCTCTCTCCCACTCTGAACAGTGAGTGTGGCTGAGCGGCGGTAGGTGTCTTGCAGCAGGAAGAATGGGCATCTCTCCCACTGCAAGTGGTGAGCGCAGCTGCAGCTGGGGAGAGTGGGCATCTCTCCCGCTGCAGGCGATGAGCGCGGCTGAGCCGGCGGCATTTGTCTTGGCAGCAGGGAAAGTGGGCATCTCTCCCGCTGTTGTCCTTTTGGGTTAGGTTTTCTTTTATAACAGCATTTTTCTGCGCATGTGCCCATCGCTATCATCAGCGATGGGCACATGCAAATTTAGCAAATCTTCGCTGCTGTACACCAACCTCATCTGCATTCCCAATTTTTTTGAGAATGTCTCTTTTTTTTTTTTTTTTTTCAAAATGGCTATGTTAGCAGACCGTCACTTTTTAAAGTGGGTTTTTGAGAATCCTGGCCTAAGTCCAGTGATTTTCCACTTTTTTCATTCTGTATTTTTCTGACAGAATGAAAAAGTGGAAAATCACTTTGTTGGTTGGGCTGAGAACTTTTCAGCGGCCTCTCGTAAGTTACTAACGTCACTCTACTCAACCTTTGGATACAGGAAAATAATGTGCTTTCTTGTACAACTCCACTCTCTTCCTGAACCTTTGGGTAGTTAATCCCTTCTCAAGAGAACCCTTGTAGGAAGTTTCATTTGTATACTTTTGCTCCTCCTCTCTTACATCTGAGCTGCCTTCCAATTCCTCAGTTGTCTTCCTATAAGTGAGAGAGTAGGAGCTTGTCTTTTGTACTTGTGTTTATTTTTTTCTATAAATTCAGGTTTTTTCCGCTAATTTGCGTGGCTTAGTTTTCATACTGCAGAGGATCCCTTTGGGGGCAGCTCTGGCTGCGGGAGACTGCACTCAGAACTTCCTTTTTTCCGAAGGTAGTTTCTGCCTTCAATATCAATCTAGAGCTTTGTTTGCCTTTCCTTTCATCCTATGGGTTGAGCGAAACAGGACAGACTTTTGTAGAAGCTTGTGTGCAGAGAAGACTAATAATTCCAGCCTTTCTGATCTTTTTGTGTTGACTAGCCACTCAAGCTGTGGCAAGCCAGCTTTCAAGGCTTCCATTGCCAGATGGATTTGAATGGCGATTTCACCTTCCTGCATTGCCTGCAGGAAACAGCCCCCTATCTCTATTGAAGTGCATTCTACAAGAGGTTTAGTGGCTTCCTGAGCGGAATCCCAGGCTGTCTTGCCCGATGAAATCTGTAGGCAGCTACTTAGGCTACTCTTCATACTTTTACGAAGTTCTACAGAGTGGATGTGGTGGCTCAAGAGGATGCTGTTTTTGGGTCCTCAGTTCTGAGGGCAGGCTCATCTGTCCTTCCCTAGACGTTTAGCACTGCTTTGGTACTCGGCTAAAGTATGGATTCCTGTGTATATGTTCATGATTATTATGTAGTTTTATGATATGAGCAGATTAGACTTGTTTCTCGGGGAGTATCCCCATACCCTTCCCCTTTCTGTGTCCTATACAGGTATGACTGTCTGCTTTTGTACCAACTAGAAGTCATAGGGCAGTCCTGAGGTAAGAGGGGAGGATCAAAAATATGTAAATGAAGCTTTCTACAAGAGATCTCGCGAGATGGGATTGACTTCCCTCTTGTCCAGGAATAAAGTGAGAATTTGCAAGAAAGAAGATTAGCAATCTTTCCTTCTTACAGCTCTGTAAGGAGCACTGGTGCATGGCCCCAGGATGAAGATATTCACTATGGTGATTGATCTAAGTCATTTGGAAGGCTGTAAAAAGTAGGGGAATATGATTGCTAAGAACCAAGAATTATGACATTAGATTCTAACCCTAGTCTGACAGACTAGATGCCCAAAGGAGCAAGAGGAAACTGTTGGGCTAGGCCAAAAAATAAGGCTAATCACACATTGTACTGAAGTGAAAATTACACTTTTTTCTTCTTATGTTTTACAGGAAAGAAATGTACCTACGGACATAAGTGCAAATACTATCATCCAGAAAGGGGTAATCAGCCTCAGCGATCTGTAGCTGATGAACTTCGTGCTATGTCTAGAAGCACAGTGGCCAAAGCAGCAAGTGAAGGAGGACTGGTAAAAAGTAATAGTGTTCCTTCAAGTATCAAAATTGATAGCACTTCTGATGTAAAACGTACTGCTCCAAAGAGGCAATCTGATCCTAGCATAAGGACTCCAGTCTACCAAGACTTGGAAGAGAAGCTTCCCACCAAAAACAAGTTGGAAACCAGGTCTGTACCTTCTTTAATTAACATACCAAATCCTTCAACTGCAAAACCCCAAAGTACTGCACCTTCAAGCAATGGCATTCCTTCCGCAGTCCATTTTCCATCTCAAGAACAAAGACAACAGGGACAATATCCACAAATAATGATGGGAACCAAAAATCATGGAAGCATGCTTTATGACCAGTACCCAAAATGTGATTCACCTAGGGATGTAGGGTATTTGTCTGTGATGAATTCATATTCACACCTTAGCATTTCTGGACCACGAAGTCCTGAAAGACGCTTTTCTTTAGACACAGATTACAGGATTAGTTCAGTGGCCTCTGACTGTAGCAGCGAAGGAAGCATGAGCTGTGGCAGCAGCGATTCATATGTGGGTTATAATGATCGGTCCTACGTTAGTTCTCCTGATCCACAATTAGAAGAAAATTTGAAGTGTCAACATGTGCAGCCTCACAGTCGCCTTAATTCACAACCCTTCATGCCAAGTTACCATGATTCTTTAACCAGAGTGCAAAGTTATGGCCATGAGGAACCAAAGCATCATAAGCCTCCATATACCTATATGGCTGTTCATCTGTCGCATCCTGTTGTTGGTACCTGCTCTAGTTGTCCCAATGATTATCCTGTTTCTCAGGGTTCACCACATTCCAAAAATATGCATATGGGGAGATCCCTAGTATCCACAAGGATAGAGAGCATCTCGGATTCTCGATTGTGTGAAAGCTCTCCTTTAAGACATAGGAAACCCTATTCAAGCCAAGATGGGATTGGAAGTTGGGAAAGGCACAATTATGGTATTGATGTATATGGTTATCGCCAGACTTATTCTTTGCCTAGTAACCCTTCACAACCATGTTATGAGCAGTTTGCCTTCCAAAGCTTACCGGAGCAGCGAGATCAGATATGGAGGATACCTTTTTATGGAGGATCACAAGAACCTCAGAGATATCAGGATGCCCGGGAAAAGGTTTACATAAATCTTTGCAACATCTTCCCAGCTGATCTTGTGAGGATTGTTATGAAAAAGAATCCTCATATGATGGATGCTCAGCAACTTGCTGCAGCCATTTTGGTGGAAAAATCACAGCTAGGGTATTGAGAGATGATGCATCTGTGTGGTGTTCATTATTTTTCTGGTGTTCAGCTCAAATGCTGAGGGCAGTTTGCTACAGTAGCATTTGTGATCTTCTTCTCAGCAAGGAGGTTTATAGTAATCCATTTATGTGAGAACTGTATCATGAATACTTAATCCCATGCTTAAAAGTATCGGTTATTTTTGCATTCTAATTTGAAAAAATATTCTCCTCAGATTCTTGCAAAACTTTTCTTACTGGTTCCATTCAAGCTTCATTGAAGGTATCTGACTTGCTTACTTATTTTGATCCTTGAAACTTTGGTTTACATATAGCACTTTTGTATTCTTGCTTACTCAACCTGCTTATTTGCCTTAGGTCCTCTTATCCAGCTGCAAGGGCCTAACTAATTTGTAGTAAGTTAAGAGTATATTAGTAAACCTATATTTTCAAGTCAAGATTAATTTGTACATGTCACAGCAATTAAGTTATTTATTCTTGCATGGACTACTTTGTGCTATATAATCATTATTTATATAAGACAAAGTTTAATATGGCACTGATTTTATTTTATTTTATTTTATATAGTCATGGAAATTACTCATTGGTAAAATGGGTAGCAGGTTTAGTTAGTTACCGTATGGCACTTTTCTATAGTTTTGTTTTAATATGGTTGACTTGAAAGCAGATGCAATCAATATTAAGGTAACAAAAATCAATTATGTATGTTAAGATAAGAGTCTTAATATGTTGGGGAGGGGTATATAGAATCATCCAATTTTCCCATACTTTTAGTAGAATTGGACTTTGAAGATTAAAATTCCATTCTGCTGTTAGTCGCATGGTGTAGAGGTTGCTGGATACGATGAATTTTCATAGATATCAATGAAAATTTTTAATTTTATTAAACATACCATTTTAAAGTATCTCCAGCCTTTATTGAGACTGGTCTATTGAAAGTATATAACGTTTAATTGATGATGCACTAAAGTAATAAGTGGGGATTTAAGTATTAATTTAAACATTTCTGTAAGATACTGTAGATTTTCCTTGAGGGCTTTTTGTGTTGTGGGGTGGTGGGATAGTACTGTTGTACTAGACCTAATTCTTGCCATTAATACTTTTCAGTTTAAAAACTGTCAAATCCGTTTCAGAAAGGGATATTTCTGGTACTTGCCATGGGTTTTGTTAGCTGTTCTTAAATATTGTAGAAGTCTTCTATAGGTTTTGCAGTTCATCACTGATAGCAGTGGGATATGATCTTTGCAGCTGCTCATTATCTATAACATTAATATTCACTGAAGTCCCTTTTTGCATATTAGTGTTTTCTGAAGACTCTCTAGACCTGTGGTTTTCAACCCAATCCTCAGACCACCTGGCCAACTGGGTTTTCAGGATCTCCACAATGAATATGCACAAGCATGTACCTCCTCCACTGCATGCAAATATATCTCATGCAATTCATTATGGATATCCTGAAAACCTGACCGGCCAGATGATCCCCGAGGATCAAGTTAAAAAACCACTGCTCTAGATCACTATTTAATGGTTGGAGATTTTGTATACATTTTGCGGTTTGAAAGCAAGACCCTGAATAACCAGAAAGTACTTTTGCTGTTGATACAAATTGTATCCTTTTGATTAACATGATTTTATTTTGTAGATCTAGCTGAAAGTGAGGTAACTGTGACTAGACTTTTGGGCAACATTTTATCCCCTTATTTAAAACAAATATATAAGGAAAAGTATGGTTGTCAGATGCAGAATAGGGTAGAATTTCCTTTAGAAGTCTATATGGCATCATAATATCCATAATTTATTTTCCTAAACCACAAGAATTAGCATTCTCTAATGACAAGCACAGGCAATGGAGCCACATACATGGGCCTTGTTCCAGAGCTTTGTAGGAATCTTTGTTTATTTTTCCATACTGCTGAATCCATGGGTGCTGTTCCCCAGGGGTAGGGAACTCCGGTCCTCGAGAGCCGTATTCCAGTCAGGTTTTCAGGATTTCCCCAATGAATATGCATGAGATCTATTTGCATGCACTGTTTTCAATGCATATTCATTGGGGAAATCCTGAAAACCCGACTGGAATATGGCTCTCGAATACTGGAGTTCCCTATCCCTGCTCTACGCCTACTGAAAGAGGATTCTCTTGGACCACTTCACAGGAAATTGTTGCCGCAAGTATTTTTTTTCTTCCGGTGAATGTTGTTGCTTTAACTAACCTCTCTTGCTTCAAGTAGCACCCTAATTAGGGGTTTTCATATTTTCTGCATTTTTTTTTTCTTTTTTGCCCTTTGCTTTCTCACCAGGTAACATTAAATGATAGTAGCCCTGTCAAATATTTTCTTGACCTGGTTTTGTTTTTTGGTCACGATTTCTTATAATTTAGATTTGGTTTTCCTAACCATAGCCAAAAACCAAACCAGAGAATTTTAGGAGAACTTAAAAGTTCTTGCAGAAGATGTGCCTTGTAAATTATCAGGCCAAGTGCTGTAATTAACTTGGGACTAGATTATATCATTTCAGCTTCTGGAGCGCATTCTCTCTTAGGCTGCTAAAGTATGGAATGACATTCCTCTTCATTTGAGCTCGCTCAGTTCATGTATACTTTTTTTTTTTAAGGCTCTTAAAACTTATTATTTTAGCATATGTTATCTTAGTAAAACCAACAGTTGTTAGATTTTTAAAAAAAATTAAATCTGGGTCATTTCCACTTTGGGCAACCTGTTCCTAAATTTTAAGAACTGAATTCTTGATGAGTCTCTAATCGAGCAGCTCATCTGTGAAGAGTAGCTTTCGAACATGATAAACATAAAAAAGCCATCTTCCCAACTGAGGATGTTTTCTTTCCCACCTTTGTGCAGAGGATGCCTAAGTAGTCTCTTTAAAGGACTCTGAAAATCCTAGGGCCCCAAGGCTTCTGAAGTACATGGATCCACTTCAAGAGTTGGTGGTAATATCTGTTCACTCTCCTTCAAGGGAGACCAGAAGATGCAAGAGAACCATAATGTATCAAAATGCTTGCAGATTTCAACAGGGTCCTGCTAGCTCATGATAATTATACTAATTGAACCCACTTTCAAAACTCCTAAGATGTCTTCTTGTATTTCAGAAGGCTTAAGTCTCTGGACTTCACGGGGAAGTGTTTGTTTAAAAATGCTGGGTTCTTATGCATAACTCAATCTTAGGTCATTAGTAAATTACTTGCACATTCTTGAGAATGATAAGAAAGCTTCCACGCTCATCCTACAGGAAAAGGAATCTCATGCCCTCATTGCCAAAGGAGAGGAGTATGAGATGCAGTTGGCTTATGCTGATAAAAAGCAGCCTTTTTTGTCACAAGTGGCACTTCCAAAATCTAAGGCTCCAGGACTCATCAGCACAAAGAAAGGAGCCATGAACCCCACGTAACCACCCAAAGCAGTGTTTAATTCAAAGTTTTTAGTACACATTTTCAGGTTTTAAGGCCTGTGCAGGGTGGATTACAAGTTACAGGAAAAGCAAAAGTTAAATTTACCATTTGTTTGTATATGTTTATTAAAATGTAATATACCACTTCAACTGAAAACAGACCCAAGTGGTTTACAATAAATTAAAAAAAAAGCAAAATGAAAGGGAATTCCAAAATTGATAGAAATAACCTAACATCATGTACTATCAAGATTATACGTGCTGTTGGAATAAGAAATAAATTTCACACTACTCTGCATTTCACAGGGACAAGCTGCATTCTAGCTTGCTACCAATGTGAATCAAAGTATATTTATTCCCTGTTGTGCCTCAACACGAAAAGATTGTTGAAGAAAATAAGGTGTTTTTTAAATAACATTTAACATAAACAGCTACATAAAAGAACAGTCAATGACTGGCAAAATCTAATCATTCAGACTGACAAAAATAAAATTTTATTTTTCAGGCAAAGCCAATAAGTTCAATAATATTGAGTTGACTGGGTCCAGAGTAAATAATGAGCAGGTTTTTTTTTTTTTGTTTTTTTTGGGGGGGTGTATGCCAGATTTACTTGTGGGTATTGAATCTTTGATCTTTCGTACACCAATGGCTCCTTGTAGCCTATGAAAGCAAGTTTCTCTAAGTTGTTGAACATAAGAATTCCCAAAGTAGGTCACATCAAAAATCTTGTATCCTGTTTCCAACAGTGCCCAGTCCAGGATACAGGTACCTAGCAGATTCCATGCTGCTTACCACTGGAGAGAAACGGTGGATTTCCCTGTCTACTTTTAATAATGGGTTTTGAACTTTCCCTCCTTTTTGTAACCCAGCTACGGTATATTATCTGCTTTTACTTCATGCATATATACATAACTTTTAAGTGGTATATGAATAATAAATATTTAATTAAACTACTGAAGCAGAAATCCTTTTTAAACCCTTCTTACCCTCAATCACAAGATACACAGCTCTTCTAAAAAGTCAGCCACAAATAATGTAACTACCATAGGAAATAAAGTCAAGGGAATAGCATCCTCTTGCAATGCATTCCAAAGTATAATTATGCTTTGAAAAAGATTTTCTCTAAGTTGGTTGCAAGTTGATTTTCTCACTATTAATTGTAACTTTCCTCGAGTGCTGTGTGTGTCTTTTTGCAAATTCTCCCACTATATTACATAACCCATCCTGGGCTGGGGATGACTTAGAGGAACTATCTTCCCAGAGCCATTTGTTCCAGCAAGAAAAGTCATTCCATCTCACCCTTGTTAAGATGTGAGGGTAGTTTTGGAAATTGACTGGCCAATAAAAATGTCCTGGCTCAGGCAGACCAACCAGCCATTCATCTTCCTAAAGAAGTTTAGAAACATAGAAAGTGACAGTGTGGCCACTGCTAAGTTCCCTTCAGAGATTCTCTGTTCTCGTCATACTTTCTTGAAATCCGATACCATCCCCCAACCTTACGAGCTCCATGAGAAGGCTGTTCCATACATCTACTACCTTATGTGTAAAAATAAGACAATTTTATTTATTTATTTATTTATGTATATACATTCATGAAATATTTCTGAGTCTACCCCTTTTCAGCCTCATGACCCTCTGGCTCCAGAGCTTCTTTTCAGTTGACAGAGGACTGCCTCCTCCTATACATTTATATCATGGAGTTATTTCAATGCCTCTGCCATATCTTCCCTCTCCTGTCTTTCTTCCAAAGTATGAATATTTAGATCTTTGTCACCATATGCTTTGTGATAAAAGCCACTGATCATTTTGGTAGCTACCTTTTAGCCCTGTTTATTTCCTTTTGAAGATGCAGTCTCCAGAATTGTACATAGTACTCTAAATGAGTCGCATCAGAGACTTGTACAGAGGCACTATCATTTCCTTATTCCTGTTGAGCCACTCCTTATGCACGCAAGCATCTTTCTGTCTTTTGCTATCACCTTTCATTTGAGCATTTTAAAGCCTTTATCCTAAAAGACCAGATCTCACAGGTCCAATGATCACTCTCTGGATAAAGAAGTGCGTATTTGTCTGCTCACTTAGTTAACCATTGAAACGGGTGGCTCAGGATGCCCTTGTGTATGTCTAGAAAGCTCTGAATGTATTTACATGTTCCATATGTGGCTCATTGCATTGCTGTCATCCTACAACACTTAAGCAGGTAAACAGTTTTGCAATTTCATTTTCCCTTGTAGCATTCCTCTTATCAGTTTTGCTAAGACATTAACAGTATTGGTATGTTCACGTTCCCGAAATAAAAATATTCATAGTAAACATAAAATAAAGGTAAAGTGCTGCCTGAAAATGATGTCCAAACACCTTTTCAGTAGGATAAAATTTACACCACTTGTTCAACACTATGTGTTACAACAAGTAGGATTTGGATATACATAAATGCTTCGAAAAGGCGTTATGTGTGTTTGATATATCCAATAATCTGAACCATGTTCAGCAAACTTTAATTCAAGAAATGTTCTTTTATACAACTTTTATTCTGGATTTTAAGGGTGGCTTGCATTCATCAGTCCCCTCAAGAAAAAAGGTGGACTGCTATTCATACTAAGCTAGTGTAAGGTTGTTTGGAAAAACAATCCATCTACTTGTGAAGAAAATCTTGATTTAGTTGGTCGTTACTGGTAGAACATGTTTTAATGTAGAAAGTGGTATAGTGCTCATGACATTTATAGTGGGGGTTCTTCTTGGCTCGCTAAGAGGTACTTCACTTAGTTAAATTTCTAACTAGTTTAGGTGCAGCTGTTTTAAAGTTGCAGTGATTTTATTTCTTTTAGAATTTGTTCAAAATGAGCATTTTTTTTCTTTTAGGACTGACCTTCTGCCATTAGTTGCTGAAGGTCTTTCAGGATAGGAGAATACACGGGAGACATTTTTACTGCTTAAAATAGCGTTAGAATCTTTATAAAGCATGTTAAAGCAATTAAAGGTGGTCACATTATTTAAAAGAAAACTGTGGCAGCTTTTATTATTTATTTGTATTTGTGTATCTTTTAAAGTGAACTGATAGCTGAAAGTATTGGGGCTAATATTCAGAAGAATTATGCAGTTAAGGTCTGGAATTCGCCACATAAGCTTCTCTTTTAAAACTTTGGGGGCCGCTGAATAAACTTTGGCCAAACATTTTGATGTTCAACCAGTAGCTAGTTATGTGGAGGAGGACTGAGAGGCATTCTGAGGAATGCCAAAGGTTGACCAGAATGTGCTAATATCAGCACTGTCTAGTTAAGTGTTTGATTTTTGGGCCACATAAGAGGCTGTTTTAAAATTAACTGGATACTATATCTGGTTATCTTTAGAACCAAATGTTTAATTGCATAATATGAATGAATATTAATGTAAAAGATTATCCACTTACCTTGAAATGGATAATGTTCTGCTGAATATCTGCCCCATTATTATGTTAAATGGTCTGTCTACTTTGTACTGAACCCCTCCCCCCCATTGCTTTTGCTTTTAGATGTACAAAAACGAATCATGTGATAGCTTTTAATTATGTGCAATGATATTCTAGTGCAAGATGCTTGATATAGTACAAAGGACATACATTGCAGACCAGAATGACTTTTGCCATCCACTTTAAGGCACCTCTGTAGAAGTCTCCTTTTTAGTTTTAAGAAAAGGCAAGAGGAAGGGCCCATGGAGTTCCAAGTCTTTAAACTTTTATTGTCTTGCAACAATGGTCTTCAAATGACTACTTCTTTCCTGTGGCTTTTGTACTTCCTCCTAAAAGGAGTAGAGTTGTAATCTTTTTCAAAAATGAAAAAGTTTTTACTTAAATTAGCCTTGCATAGGGTTTCCATAGATCCCCTCTTGTCTTATATTTTTAAAAGGAAAGGAAGGAGAAAGCTCATAATGGGCAAATACAGAGCAAGTGTGTGATTGCAAATTAATGTTTTCATTCTAGAGATTGTATGTTGAGGGACATAACATACTAGTATTTATTTAAGATGTCTGACACTGGGTTTGTCATGAATATGTGTTATTATAAAATGTATATATAAAACTTAACAGTACAGTTTTTCCCTTGATTTTAGTTTCTGCTTTCCTCCTCCAGCAAAATATCCCCAAACTCCCCTTAAATTTACCCTTCTTACTTCTCACTCCTCTTGAACCACCCTTTCACCTTAACCCTACCAAGTCTATATAGTTCTCATGGTATGGGAATGATACCCAGTAGTTTATGATTCCCACCCAGCTCAGACCCTGGGGATTGGGTAAGGTTTCAGGGTAAAGGAAGGGTGAAGCAAACTTTGGGAGAAAGTAGGAGCAAGTCTTGGGACTTTAATTCTTAATCAAAAAGGGGAGTCGGGGCCAAACAAATCAATCTGTATCCCCACTTCTAGCCACTGATGCTACATTGCCTGAAATATTGGTGGGGCCATGGCCCCAAAGACCCACCCCATTCCACTGCCTATGGAGAGGGCAGCTGCCAACCCTTAGTGCATACTGCCAATATCATGAATTAAAACATTGTAGTGCATAGTATCATCAAATAGCATGCACAAAAAAAAAAGGAAAACAAAATGGCAGGGAAGGGGGAGCCTGGCCAAGAATAGCATCTAAATGGTTATAGCACACTATTGCAAATCTAGGTTAGTGTGCAGAGTAAATGCAATACCCAGGTAACCTAGTAGAGTCTTCCCTTAGGCATGCCATAACTTTGTATGTATACCTTATATGTTTATTGCAGCTATTTAAGAAGAATATCATATTTTCTAAGATTTAATTGTAATATTTTTAAATAACTTTAATTTAATGAAACTTGTATGAAATATTTCTAAAGCAAATTGATACTAATGCAATATTTTAAAGAATTATTGATATGTAGATGTAAATATCAAGTATAATGTACCTGCGTAATATGCCTACGTATTGTATAGGTGCATACATAGTATTATGTATTTCATGTCTGTTACATCTTAAAGAACTATGTTCAGATTGTTACCTGAGTTTCTTTTATTTGTGTTTAAGTGCAGTGGTTGCTGGCCATGAGGCATGTTTACTAAAGTATGGTAAGAGTTCATAGTTTGTGGATTAAAAGTCAAAATTAATGTACAGTAAAGGCACACTAACTGCCCACTTGACAACGCATGTTAATTTTCATCCTTCCCACACTAAGCGGTTAGCAAAAGATTTTTGCCATATTGGCTGTGGCCTACACTAGTGGTTACCACATGCTAAATCTTGTGCTAACTTCTTGACGCACTTCAGTAAACATACCTCTAAGTCATATTTGTCAGGTAACATACCTGCCAGTTTTACCATTATAAATAAGTATTCCGTCCCATCCTTTATACACGATTGGCAAAAGTAATGAATTTTGTATTATAGCCTTGGTGGTGGTGACTTTTCTTGCTGTTGATACTTGTCCTTCTACTACCACATGTCTCGCCACTATTTTTAATGATATTTTATTCTGCTTTATGTTGAAGCAATATTTATAAGAGATCTGCTTTATTACATTTGATGGAATCTCTGAAAGGGTCTTGCCAGATTGAACTTTCTGGAGTTAATATGTTGTGATTCTTGGTTTTCAGGCAGTAATACCACAGCACGGCTTTTATACTTTTCAGTACTCTAAAACACAGAAAAACTGAAAAAAAGCTATCTAGTTTATGAGAAGAAATATTTGGGTGAAAACCTTAATCGGGCATAACAAATATTCTGAGACAATAGTCTAGAATTGGATCAAATGCCAGCAGGAGGCATGAAGGTGTCCGAGACTCCTTGCCAGATCTAATAAAAATGTTACTGGTTCACAGTAGTCCTAGCAGTCTATTGTTATGCTGAAATTGCTATGTCTGTATTACTGTGAATATTAAAAGCAGAAAACTGGAACAATAAAAGAACATTGGTCCATGTTTAGAACTAAGAAGCAATAAATATTTCATTTGTTATTACTTTGTAGTAGATCATTTATTTCATTTTCTTTCTTATTTTTTTAATGCTTTAAGCCATGAAAAAAAACATTGCTTCTGAAAAGAGAATTAATAATGTAAGCATACACAGTAGCAGATGTGCACAAAATATGTTTGTTAGGTCTTTCCAACTAGTCTTCGGTGACAGTTGTATAAAGTGGCACGCTAAGTGCCAATTCTATAACTGCATCAAGGCTTGCATAAACCCGCTTTGGCATGCCAAAACTTAAGTGCAAGAATTTGCTCCAGGTCAGTGGCAGGCCTAAGCTGGTGTGCCTGGCCATCCATCTGATGCTATTCTGCAAAGTGCAGTATTTCTAAGCAGAAAACCCATGACGTGCCAATGCTCTATCCTCTGGTAGAGCCCATCTGACTAGTACACCAATTTTATAGAATAATAATAATAATAACTTTATTTTTGTATACCGCAGTACCAGAATAGTTCAGAGCGGTTTATATGACAAGAGACTGTACATCTACAGCGAAATTTACAAATAAGTCAATCAATCAATATAACTTAGCGAGTCGGGAGCAGGCAAGAAGGAGATAGAGAGGTTATAAACAAGTCAATCGGCTTGGCTTAGGAAGTCGGGTGCAGGTAGGTGGGAGGTGCAGGTAGGGAGAAGGCAGGTACCTAGCACGTGTATAAATACCATGTGTGTGCCTATTCTATAAATTAGTATGTGCAATTGCTGACAGATTCTATAAAAGATACCTAAAGTTAGGTGCCTAGCTTATTTAAAAACCTTAAGCGGTGCTGATAAGCAATTAGTGCTTCATAATTGGCATAAATTAATTGGATGGTAGGCATCTACAACTTTCAGGTAGTGGGTGTGGCTAAGGGGTTGATTGTTGGTGTGTTTTGGCATGTAGGTGCTGTTTTGGACAGCGCCAGTATTTAGGCCAAGAAAACCCTGGCATAAATAGGGCGTGCCTAAGGCTCAGATGCCTACCAGTGCCTAAGTCCACTTTAGGTGCCACTTTGCATGATTCTCTAAGCAACACTTCATTTAAGATTGACATGCAGTAAACACCACATTCCTAGGCACTGTTTATAGAATCAGGCCCTACGTGCCTAAAATAGGCACCCTTTAGAGAATTGCCCTTTTAGTTTTTTGTAGGAAGCCTACAATTAAAAAGTTTTATAGTTGCTTGTATTCTTAAATAAAAATCTGTAAATCTAAATAATTTGTACAGCATCCTCTGTCTTTCTCACATCCGTAAATCAGCTGTCTATATTACTGATTTATGTTGAACTTGCTTCAAAAGAACTTGTACTGAATACATGTAATACAATACTGTATGTGTTCTGCAACACAGAACTGAAATACATCGTTATA
Organism: Geotrypetes seraphini; assembly: GCF_902459505.1. Lineage (NCBI taxonomy): Eukaryota > Metazoa > Chordata > Amphibia > Gymnophiona > Dermophiidae > Geotrypetes > Geotrypetes seraphini. The sequence continues at coordinate 39,403,933 of NC_047089.1, forward strand.
TATAAATTGCAGATTTAACAAAGGATTTCTTTTATTTGTATGTGCTTAACCCTATCATCAGAATGTTTTGCAGAATGTGTTTTCTACTGTATGTAGGTTAAATCTGTATTTTTAAGCTTGTCCTGGAGTATCCGTTCCCTGCCACCACTTAGCTAGTTTGGTTTTCAGGATATCCACAAAATAACATAATTCCTCTCGTGTATATTTTGTGGATATCTTTAAAACCAGACTGATTTTGGATAACCCAGAACCAGCCTGCAAAACACTAGGTTAAACATTTGAGTTTTTTCTATGACTGAAGCAAATTATTTTCTTTTCTTTGCATTACAGCATGGGGAAAGTACTTTTTGAATCTTCCATTTAAATCTAGCCAATGATGTTAATCAGTACTTTCCTAAATGAAAATTCTGTTTTGAACTTAGAAATAAAGATTAACAAGAAACTTGTGGATGATGACCTTTTTGGCTTTCAAGTACTCTCTGCCATTTCAGTCCATTGCTTTTGCAGCTTAATTGTTGATCTTTTATTTCTATGTATCAAAAAGGACTAATATGCAACCATAATGCATTATTGATTATTTAAATTGAAAAATTTAGTTTATATCCTGTAAATTTTTTTTCCTAAATTTGGATTCTTTCTCTGAATTTTTACTTAATTTCTTTAAAAAACAAACTTTTTAAAACTAAAATCTACAATGTTTTTATGCTTCATATAATAGAATAAGGTAGGACAATTTTAGATTTATGTAAAACTTATGGGATTCTATGATTTGTAAGCCATTAGTTTTAGATAACCCTGAATTTTTTTTTTATTTAAGAGATCATATTTAATAACTTCTTGAACCAGTAATGTAGCCTAAAGACTTATACGAAGTTTCTACTGCACATAATTCCCAATTTTGATTTCAGTATTGGTGTACAGTAGTGTTTGAGAAACATACTCGTTGCAATATTGTATGTAGAATATATGTAGTGTGTTCTTCCACTGCCAAATGTTTGTTTATGTGCATATACAGTATATATGGTGACACTACTGAAATGTGCTACAACAGATTTATGCTTTATTTCAGATTTTAACCAGAACTCTTATAAAACATATGCCTGAATTCTACTGTTAATAAACAGAAGAATAAATGCTTACACTTCTCCCTCCGTATTCGCAGTTTCAGCAATTGCGGTTTTGATTATTCGCAGTTTTTAGCTTGCTGGCTCCTCCCCCCAAATTACATCAGCTTGCATAGAGAAAACGCTGATTCCAAGCACTTTCTTCACCGTGTTGCCTCTCCTTCAGGAACAGGCCAGGTCTCCCACCGCGGTTTCAACATATTAAAACAGTGAATAACATATGAAAAAGTTATTCGGGGGTTTTCTGTATTTGGGGGGTCTGTTAATTCCCTATCACAGCAAATACGGAGGGAGAAGTGTACTTTTTTTTTGTTTGGTTGGTTTTTAAATTGAATTTAAGGAAATGCATGGAGAATCTCATTAATAGAACCTGTAGGTAAGTGGGATTTTCAGATCTCTTCTGTGATAATTGTGAAACCTTACTTTTAGCATGCAATAAAGCAGTGGTCTCCAACCTTTTTCGTGTAAAGGGCCACAGTGTGAACATGAGAAAAGCTCTGAGGACCACCAAAAGTTTTCAAGCTTGCACATACTACTAATTTTGTAAAACCACCTTGACCTGTTTAAACATTAAAATTTAATACTGATATTGATTCTAAAACACTCCAGACCTGATTTCAATAATGACACTGTAAGTTAGGCGGCAGTAGGCACCCTATCACCACCTAACTTAATTGTTTTAATTGGTTCGATCAGCACAGTAATTGACTGCATCGATCAAATGCTGTTTAAAAAATGGTGCAGTTCTGAGTAAGGAGGCGCCTTATGGTGCCTATGACCCCTGAAGGCATGGTTAACGTCAAAAGAGGCCTTAGGTGCTATTAGGCCCCTCTGTAGATGCAGTTCTCATGAAAGGTAGGTGCTAGAAAGGTAGGCCGGCCTTTAAAACCCCAGATTGGAGGAGGAGAGGGTGTCAGGTGTTGAGGGGAAGTTAGCAGAAGGAGATGGGGAAAGGCAGCCTGGTTGAAAGCTCAATGTGAATATTCTGGATCTTATTGTAGAAGAACTCTGCCATAGTTTGGGGAGAAATTGAACGGGGGATAGTAGGTGAGGGTGCTTTAAGTAGGGAGTTTAGTGTGATAGGTTAAAATATTAAGGGCTCCTTTTATCAAGCCGTGCTAGCGGTTTAACGTGCGTAATAGCGCCTTGAGCAGGCGGTAGTTTTTTGGCCAGGTGGGGGTTAGCGCGTGCTTAAAAGTCACACGTGCTAACCCCGCTAGCGCGGCTTGATAAAAAGAGCCCTAAGTTTTTAGGTTTTTCCTGTCATTTTGAACTAAAAATGACATTGGAAGTGTCAACATTTCAAATGAATGTACATCTTTAGTATACTAATGCGTTTGGTATTAAAATACATATTTCGTGCTCACTAGAGGGTATGCTGACTCTTCCTAATTTTTGTGCACAAGATTTTTTTTTACTAATCCTGGCTATAAGAGGCTTGAACCTTGTCATTGTGAACTACAGAATGATGGCACATAAAGGCCAAATGGCCCATCTAATCTCCCTAAGAAATCCCACATGTCTGTCCCATGCTATCTTGAATTCTGAAACAGTCTTCATCTCCACTGCCTCCACCGGGAGACTAGTCCACATATCTACCACTCTTTCTGTAAAAAAGTATTTTCTTGCATTACTCCTGAGCTTATCACCTCTTCATCCTATGCCCTCTCCTGGAGTATTCCTTCATTTGAAAAAGACTCTCCTCTTAATTTTTTGTAGTCATTAAATTCAATTAACCTGGCTGCCAGCAACAAAAGAGTGACCATAGACACATTAGGGACATAAACACTACAAAACAACACTGTCATTGGAGCTTCCCCGTCATAATCACAAATCTCTTCCCCCCACTCCTCATCTTTTAATAGCTTTATGTAATTCAAAGAATACGCTGTTATGAATTAAGATAGCCTCTCCCCTTTACCTATTATTATATGTGGAGCATCCCATTTCGCCTACCCATCCTTTTTAGTTTTTGATGTTCATAAGCACTTGAGCGAGTCTCCTGGACTAATGTCACATCAAGCCCTCTCTGTTCAAGTATGCCAGAGCTTGCATTCATTTCTCTGGGAAAAGACCATCCAAGTTCTGAACCAGCACAATCAGATCAACCCTTACCCATTTCCTTCTGTCCCAGCAGATACAGCACTTCAACAGATGTCTCCCAGTCTAAACCTCAATTCCACTCTTTACCACTCTTTTATTCAGAAATTGGTTATACTTCTTCAAAGTATCCATTATCCTCCAGAGTTTTCTGAAGATCATTATGCAAGTTATTTTGTTAGGAAATTTGATTCCTCATTAGGTGATGCCTTTTTTCTATTGTAGAATTTGATAATATTTGGGAGGATATTACTGTTGGTCCCACTCATTGGAATAGTTTCTTTCCCATAAGTGATTAGTTAGTATCATCTGCTTTGGATAGGATGAAACCAATGATTTGTCCTCTGGGTTGTATCTTAGCTACTAGTATTAAATTTATGAAGTACATACTCGGTGCTTTCCTTAGAGATTTGTTGTCTGCTTTGTTTTCAACATCTTCAAAGAGATCTGCCTTTTTGGAAGTGAAGTATGTCATTAATAGAATGTACTTTCCTTATTTTCCTTTGTTTTTGTTTCCTTAACACAGGCCAACAAAAAAATATTTTTTCTTGGTGCCTTGGGTTTTTTGACCTGTTCCTGGGGTTATTTGGGGCACTGATTCAGAACCAACTGCATTGGATAGACCACATCAGCTCTAGTTTCATAGATATGATTGAGTTTATGGTTCTATTCCAATCGGTTACCCCACCAGGATGAAAGAAGAGTACAAGGCCATCTCTTTAGTCTTGTAGAGAATAAATTACGAAGACCATTAATGGATGATCTGTGTAGACTTGAAGATGGTTAATTTTCTTCTTGTTCAACAGTGGCTGCACAAAGTATCCTTGCTTTTTATGCCTTTGGGATAGTAGAGCCAAACATGAACATTGGGCAAAAAAAAGATTGGCCTCTGAAGGAATTGATGGTGGTTAGATGATAAAATGTAATTGATGAACCTTTGGTAGCACGAGAGAGAATCTTACTGCCACCACTACATATAAAGCTAGGCCTGATGAAACAATGTGTAAAGGCTTTGAATAAAGATGGTTTGTGCATTGAATACATAGTACATCCGTTACTTGGACTCTATGGAAAAACTAAAGGCATCAGTGAATAAAATTGAATCATGTGTCTGGTCTTCATTTATTCTTCTTGTGAAAAACTTTCTTGGCAACAAGAAAGCAGATAACTGCACACAATTAGTAGAGGATATGCTCTTTCATTTCAACAAGCTTGGAACTACACATAATTAGTAGAGGATATTTTTTCATTTCAATAAGCTGGGCTGTAACATGAGTGTTAAAGTCCATTATCTGCACAGTCCCTTAGATCACTTTCCAGAGAACCTTGGTGACTTAAGCAAAGAGCAAGAGATGAAAGATTTCACCAAGACATAAAAACAATGGAAGCCAGATTACCAAGGAAGATGGGATGCACATATGATGGCAGACTATTGTTGGAATCTTATGTAGGATTGTCTTGGCAAATCCCACTCTTGGAAGTCTTATAAAAGGGCTTCTTGTGTGTCAAATGACTGAAAGTTTGTATCATAAACTTGTGCTTTTGGTATGAAATAAATAGATTTTCATGCTGTATACTTTTCTTTTAATTTTTAATAGGTTTCCTTCATGCTTAAAAGATATTCATTTAAATACTACATTAAAATATCCTGATTTTTTAATGGACGAGCAGAGTGAAGAGTGGTATATGGCACATCTCTAAAACTAGAGCTGATAGGAGAAAACTGGTGCCATTTTTGGAATCAGCAGGTCAAATATACTCAGAAACAGTTCTAATGAGGCATCAAAATGAGTGCTGGCCAGTGTAATTTATCTTACTGGGCTCTCTTGAATACTTATTACATGGATTGTTTTTTTTGGGGGTGGGGGGTCTAATTTTTATTATCTTAAAATATATCCTATACTACAGTACTTTGAACTTTAAAAAAAAAAATATATATATATATGTAGAGTAGTTAAAAGTACAAACACAAATCTGATTGTGAACAATTTGGCATTCTTAAAAGGAAGTATAGTTGACCATTCATTCAGTTAGGAGTGAAATGCCAGACCTGACTGAATCCACTTTTCCAGCTCAGGGTTTGTTTCCTCAGCCTTATATCTATGTATATATCTAGATCCAATAGTTGGTCTTCCACTGGGATATGCAGTCAGTGGCTCTGTTTTCAAATGTCCACTCTAGACCAGCTGCAGTTATGATAACTCACATATCAGAGAGTAGCAGTTGTGTTCATTCTCAATTTTCTAACTAAAGACCTCCAGGACTGTAAACTATTGTATCTGAAAACCTGTTGGCTCCTCTAACTCTCTTTTTGACTGTCGAAGCCAAAGTACATAAATGAATTCCAGGAGTGACCCTGGAGACTATTTCACCAAAGCACTTAAAGTTCCTTTGAACCAAGTCTATTTGCTACCTAGGTTGCATCTTCAGCACTGTGACATAAGAAAAAAAGAACAAAAAAAAAATCTTGCCTGATCAGCTCTATGGGCTATTTCTACATAGTACACGATGGGCAGATAAAAGACCTGCGTGGTCCATCCAATCTGCCCAACAATCTCTCTCTCATTGTCTGAATTAATTATTCATTTTGCTAGCTAAGTTTATTTATTTATTTTAGTATTTATAGTCTAAGTGGGTTACATTCAGATATTCAAGCATATTTCCCTATCTGTCCCGGTGGGCTCACACTCTTCCTAATGTACCTGGGGCAATGGGGGATTAAGTGACTTGCCCAGGGTCACAAAGAGCAGCATGGGATTTGAACCCACAACCTCAGGGTTCTGAGGGTGTAGTTCTAACCACTATGTCATACACTCCCATTCAAGTTCCTTTATAAGATATCCTCCCCCACTCCCGATAAACAAGACCTATACTTGGATGATATGACTGTGATATAAAATATGAATACTTGCTCCTGATCCATTTTGCTATATATAGGACACAGACTGTAGAGGTCTCTCCGGCTTCAGCCACATTGCCCCATTACTGGAGTCACCCTCAAAGCTAACTCCAGCCCATTCCAATCTGTCTTGTCATATACAGGACAAAGACTGTCGAAGTCCATCCAACATCAGCTTCAATTCTACTGCTGAGGCTCCATTTATGCAACCATTCCTGCACATCATGAAACAAAGTTGTAATTGTTGAACTGATGATCTTTTGAGTTTTGTGTTAACACTATCCACAGGGAGGGCATTCCAGACATCTACCACCCTTTCCATAAAAAGTATTTTTTGGCATTATTCTCAAGTCTACTACCCTGCAACTTCTTATGTCTAGTTTTACCACTTTTCCATCTCTGGAAAAGATTTGTAGATTAATACCATTCAAGTATTTAAATGCCTATTATATTTCCTCTAGGGCAGTGTCTCTAGGGCACACTAAACTTAGTGTCCCTCATGTACAAGGGCCCTTCAAACGGGCCTTGAGCCGAGAAGGACCTGCGCTGGAGAGAAGGGCTGGCAGAAAGAAGAGGTGCAAGCGGTGGGAGATTTATTACAGGACGTGCCTCTTCGTGAGAGGCATATCCTGTAGACAGTCATCTGGCATCTCTCTTCCCCAGTGTACCACGGCACACAGTTTACGATACACTGCTCTAAGGTATACATATTGAGGTAGTAAAGCCTCTTATATATCTCAGCACAATCCCAATATCATTTTTGTCACTTTCTGCTGGGCCACTTCAAGTCTTCTCACATCCTTAGCAAGATATGGCCTCCAGAACTAAATACAATATTCTAAGTAGGGCCTCACCAGCAACTTGTACAGGGGCACTAACACCTCTCTTTTTCTGCTGGTGATTCCTCTCTCTGCAGCCCAGCATCCTTTTGGCTAAGGCCACCACTTTATCACATTGTTTCACAGCTTTGAGGTCCTCTGACACTATCACACCATGGTCCCTCTCTCCCAGTTTCTCAACCCCCTAGCATTACAGCTCCTTTGGATTTTTAATTCCCCAAGTGCATCACTCTGTAATTCACATTAAATTTTAACTGCCAAACCTTAGCATTCGCAGATCTCTTTTCATTATAAAGCTGTGGTAGTGATTTCCAGTATGGCAAATGCAGCAAAATTAGGCTTCATCGCATTTGTCACATGGGAATCACTACTGTGGCTTTGTAAAAGAGCCCTATATTTTTTCTGGTTCCTCTCTGCAGTAGAGGAATCTGTTTCTTTTTGATCAGAAAATTTAGTTGGGCTTTAAAATTGGCCTATCAAAATGGGGAGGGAAGAAGTTTTCAAAACTAAATTTGTTCAGGTTACTCATACACTACTCAACAAGCTTCCTGGGAAAAAGGATCATTAGAGTCCTCTGTTATAAAGTTTGGTATAGTATGATTTGTCCTTCCTGTATGCTGCTAGTTTTACAGAGATCTTGTACATATGGTTTTTCCTTCTTGAATCTCCAATATTGCTGTATTCTGTAAGATAACATACTCTTATTAGACAAAATCTGGATCATCTATGCTACTACTAGTTAAGACCGGTCAGTGGTAACTCTCTTGCCTCCCAGGCAGCTTAGATTTTTGCTTGAAATAAGACCATTAATTTTGGTACCCAAGTTGCTACTATTCAAAAATACCTTTGTGTCTTATGTTTCTGGAATTCGTACTAATCAGTTATTTTAAGGTTCCTATTTTTCTTGGCCATCATCAAATGGCACCTTTTTATACATTTGAGCAAGTTCTCTGAGGGTTACATTTCTCATTTTCATTTCCAATACTTCAGCCAACTGTTTTCCCAAACTTTTCTTCAATTGACAACTGTAGTTTGAATTTTACCCAGTGAAACTGGAAGTATTCAGCGGCTAGCTGAGCTAATTCTTCCCTGCCTCTGTGTTGCCAATTATGTACTATTGCTATTTTGCCTTCTAATGTGTTTGAGGACATTGTTTTAACCATTTTCAAAATATATCCAGCTCCATGGTGTTTCAAAGGTGAAGGCCAGGAATGTAGAGATCAGAATTGAGACAGCCAGGTCAGGACCTGCTCAATTCCAACAGTATTTTAGAAAAGGCTCTATCAAAGCAAAGTGTTTGCTAATACCTGCAAGAGTGTGCATATATCTGACACACACAGAGCAGAACCGTACAAGAGATTTTGAGCAGCAGCCAACACACTGAACGCTCAGATAGAGTTCCTATGAGCATTGGAGCAGCGCAGTTTTGTAAAAGGGAGGGTATATGACAATGTGAAAAATCACTGGGTTATACTTTGTTTAAAGCACAGTGATCTACTCACCTGTTTATTTTAATAAAGAAATTTTATATGCAACTGCTTCAATGTTATTTTAGCCTAGAAAAACTCTGCAGTAGCTCCATCCACTTGTTTTACTGCTCAGTCCATGAATCATGTTCCAAATTTCTTTCATGTACTCCTTACGGATACTTTTTTTTACTAATATACTTTAATATACTATACTTAGCCTTTCTGGGTCCACCTGGAATAAGCTGTCATTGGGATAAGATGAGAGGAAGTGTTTGCTCTGTGTTATTTACACGGCCTACTAAAGACACTATTTTTTGCAATGACAAAACTGATTTTCTCAACTATTAAACTACCAAAGATGTCTTTGAATTCTTGAATCTTAAAGTTTTGAATACCCAAAACTGGCTCTGATGCCCAAATCCGGTCCTCGAGATCTACTGGCAGGCCAGGTTTTCTGGCTATCCACAATGAATATGCATGAGAGAGATTTGCCTGCACTGCCTTCTTGGTATGCAAATCTCCCTCATGCATGTTCATTGTGGATAGCCAGAAAACCTGGCCTGCCAGTAGCTCTCGAGGACTGGACGTGGGCAGCCCTGCTTAGTGTATAATATGACTTTTTCTGTTATACCGTTTCATACTGGAGTAACCCACCTTGAAATTTCTTAAACAGGAATATCAAACAGATGCATAATGTAATCTACCTTCCACTTGAAAAGTTATGTCAAAGTGTCTAACTCCTACATCAAATTTAAAAAGGCAGTGAAAAGTAATGACCCTGGTAACAAGGAATAGAAAAATATCAAATACAGTAAAACCTTGGTTTACGAGCATAGAAACATAGAAACATAGAAATAGACGGCAGATAAGGGCCCACGGCCCATCTAGTCTGCCCACCTTAATGTCCCTCCCCTACCTTTGCCCTGTGAATAGATCCCATGTGCCGATCCCATTTGGCCTTAAAATCAGGCACGCTGCTGGCCTCAATCACCTGTAGTGGAAGACTATTCCAGCGATCAACCACTCTTTCAGTGAAAAAGAATTTCCTGGTGTCACCTCGTAGTTTCCCGCCCCTGATTTTCAACGGATGCCCTCTTGTTGTCGTGGGACCCTTGAAAAAGAAGATATCTTCCTCCGCCTCGATGCGGCCCGTAAGATACTTGAACGTCTCGATCATGTCCCCCCTCTCTCTGCGCTCCTCGAGCGAGTATAGCTGTAATTTGTCAAGCCGTTTTTCGTATGGTAGATCCTTGAGTCCCGAGACCATCCGGGTGGCCATTCTTTGCACCGACTCCAGTCTCAGCACATCCTTGCGATAATGCGGCCTCCAGAATTGCACACAGTATTCCAGGTGGGGCCTCACCATGGATCTATACAATGGCATAATGACTTCCGCCTTACGACTGACGAAACCCCTTCGTATGCAGCCCATGATTTGTCTTGCCTTGGACGAAGCCTGCTCCACTTGATTGACAGACTTCATGTCCTCACTGACGATTACCCCCAAGTCTCGTTCTGCTACCGTTTTTGCTAGGATCTCGCCATTAAGGGTATAAGACTTGCATGGATTCTGGCTGCCCAGGTGCATAACTTTGCATTTTTTGGCATTGAAGTTGAGTTGCCATGTCCTAGACCATCGCTCCAGTAGGAGTAGGTCGTGCATCATGTTGTCGGGCACTGAATCTTCGTCTGTTGTGCATTTGCCCACTACATTACTCAGTTTGGCGTCATCGGTGAATAATGTTATTTTACCTCGAAGCCCTTCTGCCAAGTCTCTTATAAAGATGTTGAATAGGATTGGGCCCAAGACTGAGCCCTGTGGTACTCCACTAATCACCTCCGTCATTTCGGAGGGGGTGCCGTTCACCACCACCCTTTGGAGCCTACCTCCAAGCCAGCTCCCAACCCATTTCGTCAATGTGTTACCTAATCCTATAGAACTCATCTTGCTCAGTAACCTGCGGTGTGGTACGCTATCGAATGCTTTGCTAAAGTCCAGGTACACGATGTCCAGGGACTCCCCTATATCCAGCTTTCCCGTTACCCAGTCAAAGAAGCTGATCAGGTTGGATTGGCAGGATCTCCCCTTAGTAAATCCATGTTGTCGGGGATCCCGTAGATTCTCCTCATCCAGGATCTTATCTAATTGGTGTTTGATTAGAGTTTCCATTAGTTTGCTCACTATCGATGTTAGACTCACTGGTCTGTAGTTTGCTGAAAACATGCTTGTAATCCAAAACAGTCATATATCAAAGCAAATTTCCCCATAAGAAATGGAAACTCAGACGATTCGTTCCACAGCCCAAAAACTTTAATACAAAATACTATACGTACTTGTATTGCAAGACCTCGCTCATTTAGAATAGTCACTACATTCCCGCATCATCAGAGAGAGAAGAACCATCAGCTCAGTTGTGATGCGTGTATACTGTATGTACTCGTACTGCAAGACTTTGCTTGTTTAAAACAGTTACTACATTCTTTTAGTGTCAGAGACAGAAGAATCATCGGCTCAGTTGTGATAACGTGACACGTGTATACAGTATGTACTTGTCTTGCAAGACCTTGCTTGTATATCAAGTTAAAATTTAATAAAATGTTTTGCTTGTCTTGCAAACCAAGTTACTTGCAATCCAAGGTTTTACTGTGCCTATCTTCTAGAAACCTTGCTTAATGAGCTTCAGGGATAAAAATTGTTAGATTACCACCAGATCAAGAAAGACTTGTTACATCAAGAATAATATTTCCATGAGAGTTAATCCTCTAAGGCATTCTCTCTCAAACTTTCTCAAGCCGGGGCACACTAAAGGTAGTGGCCACAGCTTAAGGCACCCAGAAGTGCGCGGATGTTGCCGTGATGACATCATGCATATGTGTGACATCACGTTGACATCCGCGCATATGCAGAGGCCCTCCAGATGGGCCCTGAGATGCCAGTAGGGGGTGCCAGCAGGGAAGAGGGCCAGAGAGGAAAGGCACTGGTGCTAGCTGATTGCCTAAAGCAGCGTTTCTCAACTACTTCAAGCTAAGTACCTCCTAAGTCTAACATATCAACTGAGTACCCCAACCACAGACCTCCCTAGGCCCACCCAAGCTCTGCCCCAGATCCCATCCCCTTTACTAATCGTAATGCAAATTTTCCCATTCATTTTTCATATATATACACAGCAGATATAAATTATCTAAACTGACACATTTCAATCACTATATGATTTTATTTTCAATTTTACCTACCAGTGATCCTCTGCAGGCTATTGTAATTAGCTTTAAAGGTGAGACCAGAAGGCCAGGGGGGAAGCCGGAGGACGCTAGAGAGAAGGGGGAAACATGCAGGCCTTCGGCGAATCAGGAAGCAGTGGCACTGTACCGCTTAGGGAAGGCAGCTGGCAGGCACCTCTCTTCCTCCTCAGTGTGCCGCAGCACACTTGGAATCTCAGGAGCCTCAGCACACAGTTTGAGATACACTGCTCTAAGGTTTGCATAAGTGATCAATAAGTAGTTTTTACTTTTCCAAACAGTGTACTGAATTAAAAAAGAAAAACCTCAAAGCATGGATGAAAATGATGATTCTCAAATGAATGAATTGTAATCTTTTATTGTTAACAAATGACATAAAAAATAGTTGCTGTAATTTTATCATCACAAAACATGATAAGTTGGGAAAACACACATGTTAAAAATTACTTTAACAAAATCCTAATTAAGGTCCTCTTTTATGAAGCCGCATTAAGCTTTTTTAGTGCCTCTCTGCGGCAGTATTAGCTCAGATGCTCATAGAAATTCTATGAGCATCAGAACTTTTACTGTTGTAACCAGGGATAAGAAAGCCTAATGTGACTTTATAAAAAGGAGGGGGGGGGATAAATGTTTCCTTAATGTATCTGCACTTATAAGTACTCCCTACTGCTTACAATGGCAGTTACAGACATAACTGCAACTATGAAAATATGCTATAAAATGGTCATTCTGACTTAAGAAAGATAAATTTTACACTTTATAACAAATGGACTAGATCCATCTGAAATCTAATCTCTCTCTATATATGAACAGCAAAAAAAAAAAAAAAAAAAAATTAACGTGTTTTCCAGCACAAAAATACATGTATCAATGCTGGTGGCATCCATTTTAGGAATAGCCTATACTCACACTGGAAGCACAGTATCTCATCTGCTATGGCAAATTGTTCTAACACTGAGGAAAAAGCAATGCTTATGTTTCAATGCCTAAAACCATCTGTTCTCCTGATGTACTGCAAACACAAACAAAATTCCACAGTTTGAGGCCTGCGTACACCAGTATTTTTAAGGCTAACAAGATTAATATTTTAACTAACTTAAATCTTTTCATAAATGTATGACCATGTGTGTCTTTCAAATCAATATAAAATCAAATAGTGTAAGAACTATCAGAAGTAACTTGAATCTACTATGTATGAAAAATAATTAAATGGCAATTTTAATAACAAACAACTTGTATGACTGCATAATACCAAACAGAAGGTAGCTGAACCATCCTCAGAGAAAGTAAGTTTTTTTTTTCCCTTCTAAACAAGGACTATTAAAGAATTAGGAGACATTCAAGGTTAGGTTAATCACAAAAGTCAGTTTGTGAAATTTTTCACACCTTCTAGCTTTTCTTTGTATGAATGGTTCACTGTCCTGTCAATTCAAACTGTAGTTCCTTTTCTTAACTCTTTATTTTAGCCTGTAAGCCACTTGGCTCCTCTTGTTGAGTGAAGCAGTATAGCAAATCTAAATAAAGTTTCTCTTATGTATTATTTGATCCCTAAATTTACTTTGGGTCAATTTCCTTTTCTCAGAGGTTCAAAGAAAAAACTCCACGTACCACACAGCGCTTAAAAAAGATCTGTGCTATAAACCAGTAGAATAGCTTATTGTAGCTTTATATAAAAGGGTCATTTTGGAAATTTGGAAACCAGAAAACCCATTCTTTTGGGGCTAACTATGATCAGAATCTCAATGACCACATCATATCCTTTGCGGTCCACAAGATCAATTGTGTACAAGATCCAGTACCAAAGTGCACAATTCTAAGGAGGCAGATTAAAGAACCTAAAATCTGAAACAAGTATATCATGACTCATTATGTGAGCTTCTAAAATACTGTCATGATTAAAGTGGAGCTTTCTTTCAAACAAACTCAAGAGTTTAACACTATTGATAGAATCACACTGCATTGAACTTCACTGAAAAATGAAGCTACAACCATTCTGTGCGCTAAATTATGGAAACATCTGGCATACACATCATTTATACATTTAACACCCTTCAAACAAAAAAGGCATATCAATAATAATAACAACTATGGATGAGGGTTTATCTATATATATAGGTACACAAAGAGATCTGTACATATCTCTATGCAGATATCTATCTAGAAATCCATACACACATATACATATATCATACTCATTACAATTTAACTCAATAAAAGGCAGTTAGACTGTGTAATATAAAACATGTTAAAGAAAGAAAGTATTAAGTACTCCAATTTCTAAGGTATTGTATCAATGTGTAGTAAAACCTAAGTACTAAGCAGTGTGTCAGGTGTTTGAAAGACCAGTCATCATGTGTACAATATTGAGGTAGCATACTGTCCCCTCCCTGGGACTGATGTTTTCATATGCTCCCTTGCCAGAAAGGTCCAGAATTCAAAAGAACTGAAATAGGTGTGTAACTGTTTCAAATCCTTTCCCACCAATGATATAAACTTCCACATTTCTCCATAAAAGTTTTAAAGTTTACAGATAGTGTTCCACCAATCACAGTGGTGAAACAGCTAGCTGCTAACTAGACCTTTGTGAATAGGTAAGCAAAGAAAACCATCAACAATGACAGGTCACAAAACAAACACCTCTGCTTTAAAGAAACATTTATTTTTTATTTTTGGGGGGGTCAGACTTCTAGATCTGTATCTAAGGCAAAATATTACATCAAAATTCTCTGGAGACAACTTCAGTTTGAAAAAAATATTAATTAAATCCTCCAGTTCTGAGAAATTGTTATTTCCTGTGCATGTGAGCCATAACTATTCATGTCAGTCTAAGACATAATCCAAAACCACATACACAAAAGACCAATATGAGATTGTGAACATGAAACAAGGTTGATATCCCATTGCCTTTTGTAAATCACTTTTTTTTCCATTTTTTTAATTTGTCTTTTCAAATCACCACAGTCAAACTGGTACAAGTGCTTTGGCAAGGTGGGAATGCAAGCCTTTCATTCTGCAAAGGCTTGCTTTTTCTCTGTTGGTGGTTCAGCTTTATGAAGAACATGAAGATGAACAAGCTTCTCACATTGCTTCAAACTCATCAATACGCTGTTTTGTATTGCCTTGTCGGATCTGCCGCAGAGTCTTGTACTTGTCACGGCCTGCTTTCACGTTCTCAGCATGAAGAACATCATTTTGTGTTTTCTTAGATTCATCTCTAGCTTGGGCTAGCTCTGAACTTAGGGCCTGTTGAAAAAAAAAAATACTGTTTAATTCATTTCAATTAGTTATCTAGTCTCTGAAGTACATGTTAACATACACAGCAGTGCATTCTACTTTAGTACTAAAATTCTTTCCCCAGACATTAACTAAAACAAAACAACCAAATATTTTGCTGGTGAGGCCCAGTTCTAAAATTCCACACCAGAGCTTTCACCCAAAATCCATTTAAATCTCAGTCTGCCTGTTTGACATTGTCTCTCCTGAATGTCCCAATACCAACTTAAAGACCTCTATGTCCAGGGACAACAATACCACTGTGTCCTAGTCTCTTTATCTCTTTCCCTTCTCCTCTTTATGCACATTCAAAACAGTGCTAGCACAGACAGTTTTGAGATGACCCTGTGGCTCTATATTTTAACCTTCACTAAGCTTATGTTTTGGGTTCTCTTTTAAAAAGAAAGAGAACTTAGCCTGAGATGTTTAAGAGAGACCTAAAGAACTTCCATTTCAATGATGTATAGAAATTATCTAGTTTGTCTGTCTTAACTAGATTGTAAGTTCTTTCAAGCAGGGATCATCTCTTTCATGTTTTTGGTGTACAGCACTGCGTATGTCTGGTAGCACTACAAAAATGATTAGTAATAGTGAAATTGGATTTGGAAACCTTAATAAAAAACTTACACATCCTATTCCTTCTTAATATGTGTATTTATTCAAATAATCATCTCAAGAGGAGATCATATACCTTTTTTGGCTTATAAATTTGTGAGGGAGATGGGAAAGCCTTTTTTGAACTCAGTCAAGAAATAATTCTTTGTAATAACTAAAGATGTTAGTTCCATCAAAAATGATGTAGAAATGCGCTGAGGTTCAGGTTTGTCCTTTAAAACAGATTCTATTACATCCAACGCTGGGGAATTTTCATATATAGAGAAACAATATCTAATGATACTAGAATTACCTCATCAGGAAGAACTAACTCTTAGATCATCTATAATAATAAAACCCTAGAGCGTGCATGCGCTCTTGAAAATTCATGATTCCTGGCACCGTGAAGTGTGCTTCTGTGGCAGTATTCTATTTGACACCTCACGGCACTTGCAGGGGCTGGAGGCGTGTGCGGTGGCTGAAGGCACGCGACTGTGCTCTCTTCCTGCCCGCGTCCTCGGCGCGTCATCGCCCGCCCTCGCCGCCTGCCCTCACTCACGTGACTGCTCTCTCCCTGCCCGCGTCACCTCCCGCCCTCACTCGCCGCCGCTGCCGCCGCCGATCCTCCTCTTCAGAGTAGCCTGTGATCGTGGCTGGCTTTAAAGAACCTCGCAGGCCGCTCTCCAACCTCAGTAGCACACTCCCTCTGACGCACGGGATCACGTCAGAGGGAACGTGCTACCGAGTTGGAGAGTGGCCTGCTAGGTTCGCTAAAGCCGGCCACCACGATCGCAGGCTGCTTTGAAGAGGAGCAGGCCAGAAGACGCCGGGATGGAGGGAGGGTAAGAAGGGGATCAATACCGGGAGCCAAGGGGAGAGGGAAAGGGAAAGGGGAGGGGTGTACTGGGGGGAGACAGAAGGGGCCATGGATAGGGAGAGGGAAAGGGGGCAGCTTTGGAGGGGAGGTGTGCTGGGGACAGACAGCTTTGCTCTGGGGGGGAAGACAGAAGGGGCCCTGGAGAGACAGGGAGAGGGAAAGGGGGCTGCTTTGGGGGGAGGTGTGATGGGGACAGACAGCTTTGCTCTGGGGGGAAGACAGAAGAGGGCCATGGAGAGACAGTTAGGGAGAGGGAAAGGGGGCTGCTTTGGGGGGGGGAGGTGTGTGCTGGGGGCAGACAGCTTTGCTCGGGGGGGGGAGACAGAAGGATACAGACAGCGGCCAAGGAGAGAGAGAGATAAAGAAACACAGACAGACAGACACATCTATTCTAGCACCCGTTAATGTAACAGGCTTAAAGACTAGTTTATAATAAATACGTTGTATCTTGCAAATAAGATTTCATAAGCTTAAGATGAGGATGTATAAAAAAAAATAAAAATCTATAAATTGAACCAATATTTCCAAAACAGAATTACACATAGATATTAATAATAACTTTATTTTTGTATTCTACAGTACCTTGCAGTTCAGAGCGGTTCACATCAAGAAAAGCTGCGAAATCGCAGCAAAAGTACATCAACATTTTATATAAAAATTATATCATCAAAATAGTTAAACAAATTTATTAAATAAATAAGTTTTTAAAGATTGTTTAAATGTTTATATGAGAGTGAGTTCAAAATCAGAACATTTAAAATCTTGTTCCATTTATCAGCTTGGAAAGATAGTTTTGTCAAGAAATCTTTTAGATATGCATCCTTTCAAAGTTGGAAATGAGAACAGAAGAGTTCTACATGTACGGCGAGCGGTCACTGGTAGAACAAAATGATTTAAAAGATAGGTAGGTGCAAAACCTAGTAATGTTTTATAA
This sequence comes from Geotrypetes seraphini, assembly GCF_902459505.1. NCBI lineage: Eukaryota > Metazoa > Chordata > Amphibia > Gymnophiona > Dermophiidae > Geotrypetes > Geotrypetes seraphini. The sequence continues at coordinate 39,421,279 of NC_047089.1, forward strand.
CAAACAGGCGAATTTGAAAACAATTCTAGCCTCCACCGATAACCAATGCAATTTTTTTATAATACAGTGCGATATGTTCAGACTTTTTCAAACCAAATATTAGACATATAGCTATATTTTGATGGTTTTCTTATAAGATCCCAGATAGATGGTATTACAGTAATCCAAGGTGCTCAAAATCAAAGACTGCATTAATAATCTGAAAGATGCAAAGTCAAAATATGATTTTAGAGTACGTAGTTTCCATAAAATGAAAAAACATTTTTTAACCAAGATATCGGTGTGGACATCAAAGGTTAAATATTGGTCTAAATTGACTCCTAAAATTTTTTGGGTGGTATTAATAGGATAATCCCTCCCATTCAGTTTTAAAGAAGTCTCCTTGATTTTATTGGATGAACTGGCCAAAAAAAACTTGTTTTCTGAGTTTAATTTTAATTTAAAGTCCTTGGCCCATTGTTCTACGAGATCACATAATATTTTGTTTCAAGAGACAGTGAGATAACAGGAACAATGATAGTAATATCATCTGCATAGCTGTACAGTTGTAGTTTCAACTTTGATAGTTCTATTCCCAATGATGCCTATATAGAGATTAAAGAGAAAAGGAGATAGTGGTGTAAAACTAAGTATTGATCAAATTATCTGTAAGATCTTGTTTTGACCAATTACAAGAAAAGATTTCTAAATCTTCAGTGGACTTCATATCTATAATCTGAAATTCAAAATAGTCTCTTAAATTATTGCAATCCCCCCACCTCTTTTTGAGTTTCTGGATAACGGGACAATTTTATAACCATTAGGTAAAATGTCATTAATGATTATATGATTATCTGAAATTACCCAGGTTTCAGTCTGTATTCACAAATGAAGACACGTCCAACATACCGGAACCTGAGCAAGAACGTGCGCTAGTAGGGCTAGTCTCAGTTAGAGTGCTGGTCTTAGACCAGAGGGCCGCTGCGTAAGCGGACTGTTGGGCATGATGGACCACTGGTCTGACTCAGCAGTGGCAATTCTTATGTTCTTATGTAATTCTTCAATGGAAATCAAGCAGAAAAATTAACATCCATGGAAGTGAGCCTTGAAGATGTATGCAGGCAGATAGAAAAACTAAAAACTGTCGAATCCCCGGTTCTGGACGGAATCCATCCAAGGGTTCTGAAGGAATTAAAGGAGGAGATAGCGGAACTACTGCAGCAAATTTGCAATCTATCCCTGAAAACAGGCATGATCCCGGAGGACTGGAAGATAGCCAATGTTACGCCCATCTTTAAAAAGGGATCAAGAGGTGACCCGGGAAACTACAGACCGGCGAGTCTGATCTCGGTTCCGGGGAAAATGGCGGAAGCACTGATAAAAGAAAACATCAATGAACATTTTGAAAGAAACGAACTTCTGATAACCAGCCAACATGGTTTCTGCAAGGGGAGATCATGCCTAACGAACTTATTACACTTCTTCGAAGGAATTAACAAACGGATGGACAAAGGAGACCCCATAGACATCATATATCTAGATTTCCAAAAAGCCTTTGACAAGGTGCCCCATGAACGCCTACTCCGGAAACTGAAGAACCATGGCATGGAAGGAGACATACATAGATTGATCAGAAACTGGTTGGCGGGTAGGAAACAGAGGGTAGGAGTGAAGGGCCACTACTCGGACTGGAGGAGGGTCACGAGTGGGGTCCCGCAGGGCTCGGTGCTCAGGCCACTGCTATTTAATATATTCATAAATGATCTAGAAACAGGGATGAAGTGCGAAATAATAAAATTTGCAGACGACACCAAACTATTTAGTGGAGCTTGGACTAAAGAGGACTGCGAAGAATTGCAAAGGGACTTGAACAAACTAGGGGAATGGGCGACGAGATGGCAGATGAAGTTCAACATTGAGAAATGTAAAGTATTACATGTGGGAAACAGAAACCCAAGGTACAACTATACGATGGGAGGGATGTTATTAAATGAGAGTACCCAAGAAAGGGACTTGGGGGTAATGGTGGACATGACAATGAAACCGACGGCACAGTGCACAGCGGCCGCTAAGAAGGCAAACAGAATGCTAGGCATAATCAAGAAGGGTATTACAACCAGAACGAAAGAAGTTATCCTGCCATTGTATCGGGCGATGGTGCGTCCGCATCTGGAGTACTGCATCCAATATTGGTCACCGTACCTTAAGAAGGACATGGCGTTACTTGAGAGGGTTCAGAGGAGAGCGAAGCGTCTGATAAAGGGGATGGAAAACCTTTCATACGCTGAGAGATTGGAGAAACTGGTCTCTTTTCCCTAGAGAAGAGGAGACTTAGAGGGGATATGATAGAGACTTACAAGATCATGAAGGGCATAGAGAGAGTAGAGAGGGACAGATTCTTCAAACTTTCAAATAATAAAAGAACAAGAGGGCATTCAAAAAAGTTGAAAGGGGACAGATTCAAAACGAATGCTAGGAAGTTCTTCTTTACCCAACGTGTGGTGGACACCTGGAATGCGCTTCCAGAGAGCGTAATAGGGCAGAGTATGGTACTGGGGTTCAAGAAAGGATTGGACAATTTCCTGCTGGAAAAGGGGATAGAGGGGTATAGATAGAGGATTACTGTACAGATCCTAAACCTGTTGGGCCGCCGTGTGAGCGGACTGCTGAGCACGATGGACCTCAGGTCTGACCCAGCAGAGGCATTGATTATGTTCTTAATATATCAAGCTGATCTTCTTCCAGTCAATCTTTTACCAATTGTGCCTTGTTTCTGATAGAGCGTATGTTTAAATATGCACAAGAGGAAGTGTAGTAGTCTGAAGAAATTGGAAACTCTGTAAGGGTCATGTTTTTCAAATAACGTTCCCTTTTGCTAATGATTCTGGGGGAATGATGAGTAGAATTGAGGAATTCTATTGGAAAAGGGCCGGCTTCTGAATAGTCATAGAGAGTACAAAATGGGCGATAAAATCTATCAATTCTAGCGTGTCTGTTAAACAAATATTGAATTGGAATTGGTTCAAAAGCTAGTACATTAAAGGACAATGGGCTAGATTCACTAAGCCCACCTTAACTTTCCGGTCCATGTCCGATCCGTGTCTGGGCTCCCAATTCACAACATGTCCTATACTAATTAGGCTGATCGGAAGAAAGCCCCCAACTGACCATGCGGATCGCAAAAGAGCGATCCTGACACATGCGCAGACCATCTTCTTTGCTTGTAGATGGTCTGCGCATGCGCTTGCCTCAGTAAGTATTTTTTTTTTATCCATTTGCAGTTAGTTGCTCGCCTAGTTCAATAAGCACATATTGCTTGTTGTTAGCGCCTGAAATCCGGAGCCTGCCCTAGCAATTTGTACTAGTGCACTTGAATTTCTGGAAGTAATCACCCCCACAAATGTGGTCAGCTGTTTTCCAAACACGATGTCCAGCAAAAACGAGGCTCTTTACCAAAGTACTCTGCAATTAAAACATGCAGATTCTTACAAGCGGCTCTTGGTGGGAACCAGGAACCAAACGTGCCCCCCCTTTCCCGGCTGCTATTTCCGCTGCTGCTGTCTCCAGCCGCGCTCATCAACCGGCAATGTTACTCCCTATACACGGGAGAAGGCGGTATCCCATGGGTAGTGGTGTCCTCTGTGCTTCGCAGTTGCTTTGGGGGAAGTAGATTTCACGGCTGTAGAGCAGAGAGGCAGCGAGCAGGGCAATATGTGAAGTGATTTCAGGCCTGTAGAACAGTCGGCAAGGACTTGAGCGACTGATCCTCACTAGTCACTTCTTTTGTAATCGGCCAGCCCAGTCGGAGTTCCTTACTTTTTTTTGTGAATCACTGCCTTCCCTACTTTTGGATGTCCCTCCCCTCATTTGCATGCGCCGATCAGATCGAGAAGCAGGTTAGTGAATCCGGGTTGCAAAGGGGTCGCTAAGTGGTTGGGACCTGATCGGTGGGCTTAGTGAATCTAGCCCTAAGTCCTAAAATAAATCAAATATAAAACAAGGAAAGTCAAAAATCCTTTTCTAAGAGAATCCATTTCTAGTTAGAAAGTAACTATATAATGGAGAAAATTAACTAAAAATAGAGATCTTTAAATAAGCAAGAAATTTAAAATACATTAAAATTAAACATGCAATACTTATTCAAATAGGGAATAACTTCCATCTCTTCTCAGTTGCTTCATAAAGGCATGCGCTAAGGTGCATGCCTTTGATGGTGCACCATTAGGCGCTAGACTTTTAAAGGTTGCAGCGCCTGACGTGGTGAAAGGAGGGCGGAGCACACTCCCATGCCCAAGAACAGCTTGCCGCTCAGGTAGCAAATGAAAGATGGTAGTTCTTTCGAAGATTTTTCCCGCTAGACTTTTAAAGGTCCCAGCGCCGATGCAGTGAAAGGAGGGCGGAGCACGGTCCCACGCCCAAGAACAGCTTGCCGCTCAGGTAGCAAATGAGAGATGGCCTTCCAGGTGGTCTATTTACATTCTTATGGATCTTTGGTAAGACATAAATTCTTGGTGTGGATGGATGCGCGGGACACAGAAAAACCTGTTTTTTATGGGTAAGCATTCCTCTTTCACTCGCATCCATGACTATTTCCTTGATCATTTGCTGCAAATGCTCAATTGGATTTTGTGGAAGGAGCCGATATGTAGATCTATCATCCAACTGATGTTCAGCTTCTTGTATATACAACTGTATTAGTTGGACTACAATTGGACAACACTTATCTGCTCTCAAGATGACAGTCTTTATTGTCTCTCAGGTCAATAAATGCTGCATATTGTGATTTAGAGATATTATGTTCTATTTTGTAGTGTTGAGATTCCATCTCTTTAAGATTCTTTAACACTAGTTCTTGAAAGGTTTATATAATAGGATCCATTGTTCCAGGCGGATACCAATGAGAGTGGGGTGCTTTAATTGAGATATCAGCACTGCATGGATTAGACACACACACAAAAAAAAATGCTTCAGTTGACGTTTCCGAATCAGTTGAAACAACGCTATTCTAGCTTTAAAGGCATCAAAACGTACTGTTGGTACAAAATTTAAGCCCAGCTCTAATACATCACATTGATCGTTAGTCAAAGTGATCCCTCCTATAATGTTAAGATTGATCTCTCATTCTCTGGGCTCATGTCTTGTTGTTCTAATCCTATTCTCCGATTGAATCGTCCCCCTTCCTCTTCTCCTCTGATCTAAAAAAGATCTACTCCCATATCAGGTTAAAGTTGAGAGATTGATTTATTGAAGATGTGATATACATGTAATCTTTATTTTTAACTGGTTTTTTTGCTGTAGATTTACCCTGCCCTGATGCAGATAGTGAAACATGCATGTTGGCATTGGGTTCAGCAAATATTTAAGAAGTTAATAGCAAACAGCAATTTAAGATAAGTGCAATATGTAAATTTAAGAAATTAAAAATATAAAAATATAAAAATGATAAAAGTGATTTGATAGATTGAAGCCGATAAAGAAGCTTGAGGCCTAAACGATGATTCTTATTGGGTAATTTTCCCATGAGAAACCCCTTCTGATGGCTGCTAAGTAGTTTGTTATAAAGTAAAAAATAAATCTATCCATGTTACAAGGAATGACTGGATGTATATAGTATTCAGAATTTAATGCATAAGACAAGATAACTGGCGGTGTTTGTTTTGTTGGTTGATTCAGTGCTTCCCCCCAGTATAAATAAACACCCAAATTAAAGGGATTTATAGTATAAACAGCATCTGTTAAGGTAAAATACTTTTGGTGATCTTCACTGAGCATTAATAGCAATGAAGGCCAAAAGAAAGGAGTGGTGTTTTCAATCATATTTATAGTAAAAAAAAACCAAAACAAACATTTCTCTCATATGACATTTCTCTCGATGTCATTAATACAATCTTATTACCTGTAGTTGCTTCTTCACACGTTCATTCTTTTGTGACTCAGTCAGGCGTTCTTCCTCACTTCGATGGTTCAGTACTCCTTCAGAGGACAATTCAGCACTGGCCTCTGCACTGTTTTCATCATGCTCATCATGATCATTGTCTGTTGGAGTAACAACCGATAGTGGGGGAGGGGGAGGAAGTGCAGACATGACAGTTTTCAGTTCTTCTTTGGTCTTTTCCAGGTCTTCCTGGGCTGCGAAGGCCTAAACAGAGGGCAGATTTAACTTTAACATTGTTGCATATGCTATACTGCAAATATCTCAAGTATTTCCCAAAGGCAAAGTATTTATAGTAATACTCTCCAATATACCATCAATCCTTCAATGTGTTACATTAAATAGCATATTTCCAACCCTTCATATTATTTAAAGCAGGATCGTCAAGTACTTCCAACTGGTATTATTTGTACTACTCAGGAGTGCACATTACAGTCATCATAAATCTGTTTTATATTAATTATTTATAATTCAACATTTAAGTCTCCTAACTATTTTATTTCCTTTTAAATTTTAAAGACTTATCTGCTCTTAGAGCTGTCGGGTGGGGACTCTGTCCGACAAGTTTCGCTTAACGACTTTTTCAAGGATGTCCCATAAATACATCCCATTGTCGCATCTCAACATAACAAAAGACTGTTGTAGATATGAAAATCACAGAAGCTGATGGATGCTATGGACTAGGACCAAGAGTCACTGTACTAAACACACAAATAAAATAATCATACTAATGTTACTGTTAACAAGTGTTCTATTAAACACACGAGGAAGATGATATAAATGGATGGTACTGGGATGAACAGCTCTCCCAGAGCTCAGAACTGGCCCTTCCTGCATGTAATGGTTTCTTCAGTACGTTCCATATTTCAGTGTTGGAGAGATTGTGTGCCTGATTAATCCTGCCGTCTACAGAGAACACCTGTTACACAAACAACTTTGCTTTCTCCTTTGACAAGCAGAGCTCTATCGGGCACAAAACTAGGTGCTTCCCAAGCTTATGAAAGCTAAATGAAATCATATCACAAAAATATGTGGGGGTGATAAAATGACCTTTCCATGAATCACCTCCCCCCTCCCCCCAATTCAGTCTGGATTCTCTACAGGATCTGTCAGAAACTCAATATAAACCCCAAAACTCCATCTTGGTATCACAGTCCATAACATAACAGCAATCTTATAGTCAAATAAATTTTATTGAGCTCAACAAAAGCAACAAACAGGAGACAAAACCAAGAACAAGCAAGCTCAGCATTTTAAATAACAGGAACACAACCTCCCAAGAAAATCCTCCCATCCCAACATAACCCTTCCCAAAATAAATAACCCCTCCCCCAAGGGACCTCCTTCCAAGCAATACACGTAACAGCAATCTTATATATCGCTTCAACCTCACAGCTCAGCATGGTTTACAAGAAAGAGAACTGCGCGTACGCAAGGAAATGACAATTCTATATAAAGAATCCAAGAAGAAAAAATGGAAATACAACATTCGTAAAGAGATGAGTTTTTAATAATTTCCTGAAGTTAATGTAAGATTGAGAACTGGAGATCAACTTACCAAAGATCTTATCCCAAAGAGCAGCTTGGTAAGTCAAACTTCGGCTGAAAAATCTTTTAAATCGGCAACCCCTAACCGCAGGAAAAGCAAAAAATCTAATTTCACGAACAAGGCGTCTACCATTACCACTCCCCATACAAAAATAAAATACTCAAATTGTGGTCATCACATCAAATTGTGGTCATCCGTTGATAGACACTTTGCGAAATAACACCAAATCCTGCTAAAAGACACTCAAAACCTATACAGGAACCTTACTACCTACCCTAACCCACCTACAGTACTATGAGATACTGCTGAAATGTTCTCAGCCCAACCAAGAAGAGAATGATGTGAAGCTATGAAACCTACAAGTTATTTCACACTTTTCTTGACTGAGACCCCAAATCTTCTAAGGAGGAAGCATGATGGGAGAGTAGTGGAATCGTATCAGACCCCTCAGGATCCTGCAGCACTAGTGGTTGCCGCAAGACCTCGCTCTGTGGAGGAAACTCCTGTGAGCACTGCTCGGCTGGCTCACAGACTGAGCCAACAATCTTCTGTGCTTTCAATAAACTGCATACCTCAAAGACACAAAATCAGGGTCATAGACCTGACCTGGAACCTCCAAGGCACTCTGTCAGTCTACTATGTCTCCTCTCAGTCGCGGTTTAGAGGCTCTAACTGGGCTTTGTGGCCCAAATCTCAAGCTTTCTACCCTTCCTGATCCTTGGAGTGACCAGAGGGAGCTAAGCCCAGGGCTCACATCTCCCCCCCTCGTATGCCCTACAGCACGCGGAACAAGGACGTTCCTCAGACAATCATCCAGTGTAAACTGGTATGATATGGGCTCCATAACAATAAATTTCCACCAAAATGAGGCAATTGGAAGCAGGAGGGGGCTTTTAAAATAAAATTGGGAAATTTAAGATGGCCGCTGTGGCAGCATTTTGGCGCCCAAAAATGGTCCATAGGAGCAAAACTAAAAATTCAAAATTACTCAAAATAGGATTATTCAGGCGGGGGACCCTTGGGACAACCTCAGAAACCCTTTGTTTTGCCTAGATCAGTGGTTCCAAAACCTGTCCTGGGGGACCCCCAGCCAGTCAGGTTTTCAAGATATTCCTAATGAATATGCATGAGAGAGATTTGCATATAATGGAAGTGACAGGTATGCAAATCTCTCTCATGCATATTCATTAGGGATATCTTGAAAACCTGACTGGCTGGGGGTCCCCCAGGACAGGTTTGGGAACCACTGGCCTAGATCAAACCCACTCTGATTTTCACATACACAGTAATGAGAAGCGGATGCAGGCAGAACACATGGCAGGGCTGTAAGGAATTGTAAACTGTTTGCACAGGAAATGCACTCTTCAAACGACCAGTTCAATGTAATAAAATGACCAGCTAAAGCAGTTTATTACTTTGTGCTGCCATTCTGAAGCTTCTTCTTCCTTTTTTTTCTTGGCCTCCTCAAGCAGTGCAATCTTAGCAGTGAATTCAGCAAGTTCTGCTGCCTAAAAATAGAAAGGGAATTTTAAAAATCAAGCATTAATTTAACGTAATATTAACTACTACCCAGAATACATAGATCAAACTGCTTCTGCAACTCACCTCTTGGGAAAGGGGGGAAAACAGTTCAAATACTCTTAAGACTACAATGTTGCCATAATTAACAAACTATGAAAAACAGTGATACAAATTTTTGCAGTCTCTTAGTGTATCTAGGAACCTAAGGAAGGTTGTGGTAGCCTGTGTGTCATCCTACTGTGACATATGCTAATACACCTAAGTAGCACCTCCCAGAACTGCAGCACTATCAAAATTTAAGCATTTGCAAGAATCCTGTTTTTCTATTTTAAAAAAACCTTCCCTACCAGTTGTTCCTGATTCTTCATCTGGTCAGCTGCTTGTTTTGCCAGGGCCGCTTTTGCTTCCTCTGCAGATCGACGTTCTTTTTCCAAGCGCTCTGCATCCTCCTTTGCTCGCTTTCGCTCTTGATCCAGTTCTAGAGCCCTCCGAGTCTGTTCTTCTAGTTCTGTCCAAGGCACGTTGCAGATACCATTAAACTAATTGTTTTTTATAATTTGCATTTAGTAGAAAAGATTTTAATATCCATAAGCATTTCAACATAATACCAAACTGCCCAAACCAGTAGAATTGAAAAGTTTAAACTGGAGGAAGGCAGGGTAAATGAAAATCTCAATTTGAGATCACTATTAGAAGTTTTGTATGTTACCCACAAGGGCTGAGCTTTGGCAAAAAAACCAACCAATTATGTTATATGGGAAAAAGTCTCAGAAGATAAATAAGGAAATAATCTTCCAAATCCAAAACCTACCACAAAAGCAAAGGAAAAGTGTTACAATATATAAAAGCAAATTTTATATTTAGCTTCACAGTACAAATGTGGTCATTGTGTAAAATGAAAAACACAGTGTTGTGTCCAACTATCACCTTTTAATATGGTCTCAGATCTCACTAAACACAATTTCCACTCCATAGCAACTACTTTGTATGTTTGTGCAAGGATCAAGATACGTAAACTACCATACTCTGAATCAGCAAGAATCACATTCAGCCAGACACCAAAGCACTGGTCAGACCATTTGGATAAAGCAAAGATACTTAACTGTAGTAGATGTTCTCTGATGACAGGTGACATCATCCAAAGAACCCGATATGGACACTGCCAAGTTCACTGTCACTTTAAATCTTTAGGCAGTGCTCATACTGCACACGTGCTGTTGCTTTCCCAACCAACACTGGCTCATGGGACCATCAGTTCAGTGACAAAGCTAAAAAGCCAACTAAGGGAGGTGGGCATGTTGTGAAAATAAATGCTTGCTGTCCTCAGAGAATACCTGCTACAGGTAAGTATCTTTGCTTTTTCCAAGGACAAGCAGACATAATATTCTCACATGTGGGACACCCAATCTGCCTGGATAATATTACATGTGGGACTCCCAAGTTACCAAGATCAAGTGCCTGGAAGAGGTTAAACATTGAATATACAGGAGCCTGGTGAAATCCTATAGGGTAGTACAGAATAGATTTTGCAGAACTGCTTGCCCAAACAGACTGTCTCTTCTGGAGATGTGTTCCAAACAGTAGTGAGAAATAAACATATGGACTGAGGACCATGTATCCGCTTTGCAGATTTCTTCAATAGATGCAGAGCAAAAACTAGGCCACTAAGGTAGCCATAGCCCATACACTGTGGGCTGTCCCATGCCTGAGTATACATAGGATACTTTTTTTTTTATAGCCTATTAAGATCAAAGGCCATCTTTGTGGCTTGATATGGTCCAGGTAGTATGGCAGAGAACGTTTGCAGTCTAAGGTACGAAGGGCTGCTTCTCCAGGATGAAAACCTGGCTTTGGAAAGAACACAAGCAAACCAATGGATTGATTGAGTTTGAATTCTGAAATTACCTTAGGGAGGAATTTTGGATGTGTTCATGATGGAACCTTGTATAAGGAGGATCCGATACAAGGGCTTGAATTTCACTCACCCAGCATGCAGACATAAGGGCTATGAGGAGAACTACCTTTCAAGTAAGATGTTTGTGAGAAAGCAAGATGTAAGTGGTTCAAAGGGAGATTTCATAAGAGTAGAGAGAATAATGTTAAAGATCCCAGATGACAGGAGGAGGTTTGATAAGTGGCTTTATGTGGAATAGGCATTGTATGAAACGGGCTACTAAGGGATGTAGAGAAAGGAGTTTGTTGTTCAGGCAGGAACAAAATCACCAAGATGAACTCTTACCAAATTGGTTTTAGACCAGAATTAGAGAGGTAGAAAAGGTAATCATTGATGGATGCAAGTGGACATGAGACAGGCTCCAGAGAATCCAACACATGCCAGGAAGAAAAATGTATCCACTTGAAGCAATAACAGCACTGAGAGCAAGGTTTCGGAGATGCTTTAATGACAGCAGATACTAAAGCTGAGAAGCAGAAAGCATTTACCTGTTTGGTGAAAGAAACCATGCTGTTAATGCAAACGAGTGGGGGTTGGGATGAAGGAAGGACCCTTCATGCTGTTAGCAATATTGGAAACCATGCAGTTCCCACAATTTGCTAATCAAGAGCTGTAGAAGGTGTGGAAATCAAACCTAGTGTGGCCAAAGGGGTGCTATGAGGATCATGGTGCCCCGATCTTGGCAAAGTTCGAGTAGAATTTTCCCTACAAGAGAGATTGGAGGAAATGAATAGAGGAACTTTGCCCCCAACTGCATTGTGTTGGACACCTTTCTACTTCACTGGGGGGAAGCAAAGAGATCTATGCTTAGCATCCTCCCTTCAAGAGAAAAATGGATGCAAGACTATTGTGCTGAAAGACCATTCCCAAGGCTGAAGAAATCTGCTCAACTTGTCTGCCAACACATTCTGCTTCCCCGCTAAATAAACCACCCTGAGAAGCATCCCATAAGCAATGACCCAATTCCAAATCTGGATTACCTCCATACAAAGATAGTAAGATCCCATACTTCCTTGTTTGTTCAAATAGAACATGGCAACCTGATTATCCGTATGGAAAAGTACTACCCATTGAAGGAAGTGGTCCTGGAATGTCTTGAGAGAATTCTCTATCACTCGTAGCTGAAAAAGATTGATTACGGTGGGGTTGTTCATGTTGAGACCACACTCCCTAAGTGTGGAGACCACCTAGAGGAGATCCCCAGGCTAGCATCGAAGCATCTGTGGTTAGAAGATTTTGGTGGGGAAGGAGCTGGAAGGGAATCGCCGGGTAATATTGTGTTGTACCATACTCCATTGGAAAGAGTGCCATAGATCTGGGGTTACAAACTCAAGAGGGATCCCGTGGCTTGGGCCCATTGTGTTAATAAGGGCCACTGTAGAATTCTGAAGAGGAGTACAAATGGGGTCACATGAATTGTTGATGTCATGTGACCGAGCAGGTGTAATATCTGACAGGTGGAAGGGCACTTGAGGGTGGAGACTGATCGACATACAGTATGTGAATGAGATTGTCAATCCTCTGCTTGGGTAGAAAACCTGACCTTGAATGGTGTTCAAGAGTGCTCCTATGAACTCCAAGGTTTAAGGCTGCTGTAGATGTGACTTTTGGTAGTTGACAGCAAACCCTAGAAATTTGAGGAGATGACTATTGAAGTTATGACATACTGAGCTGCTTGCAATGATGTAGCCTTGATCATCTAAGTAGGGAAACACGTGAAACCCTCCATGAGTGAAGGGTTCCACAACTACTATGAGGCATTTCATGAAGACATGAGGAGCAGAGGCTAGTACGAAGGGCAAGACCTTGTACTGGAAGTGTTAGGGACCAATGCGGAAATGGAGATACTTCCTGTAAGCAGGAAGGATGGATATGCGACTGTAGGCTTCTTTGAGCTCTAGAAAGAAAAGCCAATCTCTTATTCTAGCAGGGATAGAAGGGTTCCCAGAGAGATAATGCAAAACCTCTCCATCAGCAAAAATTTGTTTAAGGCTAAGAAGTCTAAGGCCTCTGGCCTTTTTTGGTATCAAGAAATACTTGGAGTAAAAACCCCGACCCCTCTCTTGCAGAGGAATAGGTTATACTGCATGTAGCTGGAGAAGAGCTGAGAGTTCTTAGTGGAGGGTCTTCTAGAGGGAGTTGAAAAGAGACTTTTAATGAGTGATTTGGAAGCTTTTTGAGTAGATCTAGGCATAGTCCTAAGTAACAACTTGAAGCACCCACTGATCTGTTGTGAGAAACTCCAAAATTGGTGAAAATAGAGCAATCTGCCTCTGACAGGGAGGAAGATGAGGGTAACACTGACAATGCTGTCTAGAAGAGAGAATTGTCAAAAGGATGACTGTTATTTGAACTCAGAATGAGATTGAGACTTGTGTCTTTTGTTATTTTGTACAGGAACGCTGACCAGTAGGCCTAGAGGATAATGAAGATGGCTTACCAAAACAACATTTTGTGTTATAGTAGTAAAAATGTTGAAACCCTCAGCTCAATGTGCATCAGTGGCTAAGAAAGCAAATAGAATGTTAAGAATTATCAGGAAAGTAATGGAAAACAAAGATGAAAATGTTATAATGCCCTTGTATCACTCTATAGTACAGCCGCACCTCGAATACTGTGTGCAGTTCTGGTCGCCATATCTCAAAAAAAGATATAGCAGAATTAGAAAAGATACAGAAAGTTGTGATGAAAATGATACAAGGGATGGGATGACTTCTCTAAGAGGAAAGGCTAAAATGGATAGGGCTCTTCTGCTTGGAGAAGAGAGAGCTCAGGTGTGATATGATAGAGGTCTAAAAAAATACTGAGTGGAATGGAAAGGGTAGATGTGAATAGCTTGATTACTCTTTCCAAAATACTAGGATTAGGGGGCATGCTATGAAGCTACTAAGTAGTAAATTTAAAACAAACCAGAGAAAATATTTCTTCACATAATATGTAATTAAACTCTGGAATTTGTTGCTGGAGAATGTGGTGAAATCAGTTAGCTTAGCAGAGTTTAAAATAATTTGGATAATTTCCTAAAAGAGAAGTCCATAGGCCATTATTGAGATGGCTTGGGGAAAATCCACTGCTTATTCCTAGGATAAGCAGTATAAAATCTGTTTTACTACTTAGGATTTAGCTAGGTACTTGAGACTGGGTTGACCACTGTTGGAAACAGGCTACTGACCTTGAAGGACCTTTGGAATGTCCCAGTATGGCAATTCTTATGTTCTTAGATGGGGCAGAGTATCTTCTAGAAGATGATGAAAGAGGTTCGAGGCTTAGATAAAGCTGACATGGGGGGTCTATGTGTATTTTAATTTTATCAGCCACCTCTTCAATCTCGTCTCCAAATAGATCGCCACCCTTGAAAGGAACATTTGAAAGGCGTTCCTGGACAGACATTTCTAGATCAGAGACTCTTGAGTCAAGATAAATGGCACATAGCAATCGCCACTACTGATGTTCTAGAAGAAACATCAAAGGCATCAAATATGCCTGTAGCTAGGAACTTTCTCACAGTGAACAGGTTCTTGGGTAACTGATGGAATTCTTTAAGTTTGTCCTGAGGCTACTTTGGTAAATTTCAGAAGATTTGGAGGCTATTAGCAGATTTTTGTAATGATTAATAACATTTTCCCATAATTAGATATTTGTTAAATGGGGGTGTGGATGGGTATTATTTTATTTATCTCACAATATGTATGAATTAATTAATAAATTTTAAAGGATTAGGTTAGATTTTCTGAAATAGGTAGGGAGGGACTGGGAGGGGGGGGTTTATTTTATTTATATTGGTCATACATATTAAATGAATTACATATTATTTAGAACATTATAACATATGAATATAAATATGATATGTTGTACTTAAAGTGTTCATGAAGGTAAATCAAGTGTGTATTTATAAGATCATATAAATTTTTCTGATACACTTGTAATATGAAAAAATGAATAAAGAAATTATAAAAAAAAATAAAAAATAGTTTTTCCTGAGGGAGGAATTCCTCATACTCCTAAAGTTGTTGAAGTAAGGATTTTAAATAAATGGAATAGAATTGGTAGTCCATAATTCTGTTTATGAGCATAGATGATTGAAAAACACATGTACCAAAAGAAACTAGAGTATTTGCTTCCCTTTCTGGAGGAACAGAAGCATAAGACAATGACATAGTGACAAAATTTGTTCCTGTCCTCACCCCCACAGATAACTGTGGGAAACCATCCTGCGTCATTCTTTAGTGTCTATCTCAACCTCAGTCCTTCTACACCAGCATTCTTCAATGCAAGGCTTGAGGATCAGTGGCTGTGCCCATTCATATTCTGAATGACACAAAGATGCTTGGATGTATATGTTTTTCGTACCCTTTCCATATTTGGTTTGATAGGTACAACCCCCAAAACAACAAAAGCATGGGACAAAAGTAATCTATACTGCACAACAGGTACAAACAAAAGCATGAAGAAAGTAACCTGTACTGAGCAGCAAGTACCACCTTGGCAACCCTACTGGGCACAGTAGATGAACCATAGGTCTTTATTACTGTCATTCACTATGTTAAAATCACATAGTGGGAACCAAGATGGCCACTTGAAGGGAGCCACAGGTGAGGTGTGCACTCAATAATCCCCTTGCTATGGGGAAGAAATGAAAAAGGAATACACAAAACTTTCCCCTCTGAGTCCCAGGTATCTATGCTGGAGCTATTCACCTACTGGGATGACAACTTGTTGGTCTGTTCCAGGGGCATAGCCATAGGTAGGTCCAGATGGGCAGGAGCCCACCCAGTGGTGATGCACATGGTTAATGTAGCTGGTGAGGATTCTCAGGCCAAACCAGCTGAAGAGTCCTTTCTGGAGTCCTGAGCAGACTCATCCTCCCAATAGTCAGCAATGCATTT
Organism: Geotrypetes seraphini; assembly: GCF_902459505.1. Taxonomy (NCBI): domain Eukaryota; kingdom Metazoa; phylum Chordata; class Amphibia; order Gymnophiona; family Dermophiidae; genus Geotrypetes; species Geotrypetes seraphini. The sequence continues at coordinate 39,437,100 of NC_047089.1, forward strand.
CCAGTTTTCCAACAACAATACTCTACTCTCCCTCCTTTGCATGCATTGCATGGAGGATGCCTGTTGAACTGAGCATTTACTGAAGGGGGGGGGGCTGGTGTATGCAGCTAGAAACATACTCCTGACAGCTGGGAAGATGAGTCTGCTCCGAACTCCAGAAAAGGACTGGTGAGGCTTGGGGATCCCCACTAGCCAAAGTATTTATTTTTACTGTTTTGGTGCAGCAGGGTGGAGCAGCTGAACAGAAATGCATGGGCCAGGTCCACCCAATCTACTCAAAAACTGAGGTCTGGCTGTACTTCTGGTCTGTTCCACTCAGTTGATTGAGGTTACAACCCTTAGTAAAGCCAATACAACACCAAAGTTCTGACCAGTGTCAAGCCCCGCCTCCTCATGACTCCTGCAAAAGGGAGCTCTCAGTTGCAGCCACTGTGGAGGAGAAGGTTTCAGCTTCTACTATAATACAAGTGGGAACAACTGTGAGTGCACTTGGCCTGGCTATAGGTAGTCATTTAGATGTTAATTTTGAGAGTTCTGACAATGTTTTGCAAACTTCCAAGTTGAACCTGGAGCCTTTGTTGATTGCTACTCCCCCTTGTTGAACCATGGGCTGTTACCTCAAACTCTTCAGCAGTGTCCTCCTGCTCCTTTAGGTTTCTAATTCAATTGAAGCTGGACTCTGCTGGGCCATAAATTTAACAGCCTTGATTTACAACTGATTTTTTTCCTCAATATCTATCCCAGCTATTGTAGTGATGGTCCTTGACCAGAGGCTACAGTCTACAGTTCCTTTCAGAAATTAGTATGTAGGCACTTAACTCATATTTAACTGGATTTAATGTTGTACAACAGTTGAGACTTCCAATCCTTCCTCCCAAGAGCTGTGAATCCTTAACTCTGTAGAATAGAAACTAGCCTGACAATATCATATGTCTTCCATGTAGCAATGTGTTGCATTGCCACTAAGCCAGTTTCTACTTTTTTTGTTTAAAGACAAAATAAGTTTTTGTGAGATGCTTTAAACAAGCATTTTACTGATGTATTTTTGTGGAAATGTGTTCTGCCACGTAAATCTCATTAAATATATTTCTCATTAAAATCATATTGTCCATGGCATCAGCATAACAAAGCTTCAGTACAACAGCATCTGTTGAGTTTACCTTTCTGAGCCTTCAGTGTCTGCTCTTCAATTTGTCTGAGACGTTCAATCAGTTCATCTTTTTCCCGCTCTATTCTTTCCTTTTCCTTTTCTGCTATTTCCCTTTTCTTTTTCTCATTTTCCAACTGTGCCCTAGGAAAGAGATTTCCCATATACTAAGAATGAATGGATCAAGGGAGGGCGGGTTATTTTATTTATATTTGTCATACATATTAAATGATTTACATATTATCTAAAACATTATAAAAATATGAATATGAATATGATATATTGTACTTAAAGTATTCATGAAGGAAAATCAAGTGTGTGTTTATAAGATTATATGTATTTTTCTGATACACTTGTTGTAATATGAAAAAATGAATAATTAAAAAAAAAAAAAAGAATGAATGGATCAACATTTCAGCAAAAAACATCTGCATAAAAATCCAAAGTCAATGTAATAGACCAGTGATTGTTATTTTTCAAGCAAAAAACAGTTTGTCATGTTCAATATAAAAGCACCAAGACCATTACTGGACAAGTGGTAAACACTCTGTCAATTTCCATCATCCTATCTCCACTCCAATCCCATTCAAGCTGACTCCCTCCCTCCAGTTTTTATCTCCCCCTAACTTTTTTCTGGCGGCTTGTTTATGGCGCCACATTTTGAACAGCTGCTCTGTTTTCTTCTGGCACTATAAAGCATACTGGCCTCAGCTTTGTGAGAATAGACTGATAAGAACGCTAAGTCAGAGCTTTAATAGATCTTTCTAGTAAAGGAGATCTTACAGAAGCTTCATACCTCTCTAGCTGTTTTTGGTGTTTCTCATCTCGGGCCTGTGCCTTCATCTGTTGTACTTCAATTGTGTCGGGTTTTCTTCTCCTCATATAGAGTTCATGGTTTCCCATACATAATGCCAGTATACGCTTATTAATTCTTAGACGAGGTGCATAAAACACAAAATCCTGAACAAAGAAAAATAGAAAATAGTAGCAAAAACTTATTTGTGATTAATAGGAAGTAAATTAGAACAACTACATTTACCACGCCCCCCCCCTTTTTACTAAGCCGCAGTAGAGGTTTCTACCGCAGCCTGCAACACTAAATGTTCATAGAATTCCTATGAGCATCAGAGCAGCTTTGGAGCATTTAATGCTCTGGACTGCAGAAGAAACTTCTACCACAGCTTAGTATAAGACGGCCTTAGTTCGGAAGGGGATTTACTGAGACAAATTCAATGACAACATATTTATATAGAAGCCTAGAGAACTGATGTTGTTTTCAGAAGGACATCACTTATGCTGTGAAATGTTTTTCATACACTGCTGGCTGAAGTTGATTTATTATAATCTACCTTATTTTAAAAGTGAAAAATTAACAGCTTTGCTTCAGAAACTGACTAAGCAGCATAACAAACTTGCAGCACTATTGTTCAATAGTAAAGGGTAAAATGTCATGAACATAAGAACATAAAATTTGCTGCTGCTGGGTCAGACAAGTGGTCCATTGTGCCCAGCAGTCCGCTCACGCGGTGGCCCTTAGGTCAAAGACCAGTGCTCTATTTGGGTCTAGCCTTTACCTGCATATGTTCTGTTCCAGAAGGAACTTCCACCTCCCACCCCCACCACTACCAGATGGATTTTTTAATGCTTTTTCTAATAAAGAAATGGTATTGAATACAGGTGAAATTTTATCAATTTGTAGTAAATCACGGATGTTGGGGATAATTCATTCTAGTTTTTAAGCAACCTGAACTTACAGCACTGTTATAAATATAATCTGTTATCTTCATCTTATCGTAACTTTACGTTGCTATTTATCCCCAACAGGTCCTGTCGGACATTACCTACTAAAATGTACATATTACATTTTCGCTCAGCAAATTGTATTTCTATACTATTGCCTCCTGAGGTCTCTGATCTCTGTATTTTCTCTGAATATCTACTTATTGTATTTCGCTGAATGTCCAGCACTCTTGATTGTAAACCGCCTAGAAGTCGCAAGATTGTGGCGGTATACAAGAATAAAGTTATTATTATTATTATTATTATTATTATCCAACCTTTTCTTGAATCCCTGAAGGGTGCTTTCCCCTATAACAGCCTCTGGAAGAGCATTCCAGATTTCTACCACTCTCTGGGTGAAGAAGAACTTCCTTACATTTGTACGGAATCTATATCTATTCCCCTTTTAACTTTAGCGAGTGCCTCCTGGTTCTCTTCACCTCCAAGAGGGTGAAGAATCTCTCTTTCTCTAAGTCAATTCCCTTCAATATCTTGAATGTTTCGATCATGTCCCCTCTCAGTCTCCTCTTTTCAAGGGAGAAGAGGCCCAGTTTATCTAGCCTCTCATTTTACAGCAACTCCTCCAGTCCCATGGACTTGACATACCACCTTTCTGTCATACAACCAAAGTGGTTTGCATATTCTATGCAGGTCTTTCTCTGTCCCTACTGGATCACAATCTTTTTTTTTTGCACCTGGGGTTAAATGACTTGCCCAAGATCACAAGTAGCTACAGTGGTAACTGAACCCAGTTACAAAGCTTCTCAACCCACTATACTAACCATATTTTGTTAAAGTGTAAGATGACACATTCCCTCCATGAACTTCCCCTTCATCATTTCTTAGGGAGTTGGGGAAGAGGTTGTTTAGCCATCCATCAGTGAAGATCACGCAGGATCTAGTGAGGCCCTTGCTTTTACAATTCAAATCTAAGCCTTCTTTTGAAGTGCCCAATTCCATCTTTCCTGCTGCTGGTTCTATGTGACCCTCCCCCTCCCCACTGTCATCATCTGGACTGAAGGAGGAAAAAGTAAGGCTCTGTGGAGACAGTTCGTGCTGGATTTTTTTTTTTTTTTTTGGGGGGGAAGAAGGAGTTAAGGTGACTCCTCTAGAAGTCCTTTAGGGATCAACTAGAAGATCAGGGATTTTGAAGAAGCCATTATTTTATCTATTTGTAGTTAATTGAGTAAGTATAGTGATATTTGTTCTTACCTTTATTTTCCTCAAGTTCTAATAAACCAATCTAAACCTGGAGACAGACTGGAAGCTTATGACATTAGTATAACAGAGGGTGCAGTCAGAACATTCCAATATACTAGAGTCATATCACACAAGCACTGCTTGTCCCTGAACCAGAGAAAGAAAGTAAAGCAAGATCAGAATAGCAGCTTTTTTTTCCATCCAAATTTATGGACCTCTCAGCCTCCTGGGTAGACCAATGACCATGATCCACCCTGTCTAAACAGTGGGCTCTCCAGCCTCTGAGACACAATCTAATCCAACAGATTCAAAAGAATACCTATCAAGGGGTGGTGTGGAACTGACCACTACTCAAGGTGATGCCAGATCAATGCTAGCAGAGGAGCTGAACCTTAAACCAGCAAGACTAAGCGAACCAGAGAGCTATTAGTGGATCCTTGTCAATGAAACAGCCTCTAGGGTTGCTGCCATGGAACCAAGCAACTACACATAAACCCAAGTTCTTGGAGCTGGGAGACACAAAATCTGGAGCTGGGTCTGAAGCTTGCTCACAAAGAGATCCCAAAAGGGTATCTAATTGTACTTCTAGATACTCAAAACCTGAAACTGGTTCCAAGTGATTCTTAGTTAAAAAAAAAAAAAAAAAGCTAGCCTTCCTGCAGAACCTCAATTGGGTGGAATCAATTCAAGGCATCATCCTCTAGGCCTCTTGTTCCAAAAATAATTGTTGAAGTAAGGATGCACTCTCGTCCCTTCCTTGCAAAGGACCACCACAACCATGACCATTTCCTAGCAAGATCAAAGATTCTCCATCCAGAAAAATAGTAACTTCAAAGTAGTACTGACCCCTTTGAAATACAGATTTGGCCAAATGTCACCTCCCCCCTTCATTCTTGAGGATGTTAAAATAAATTAAATAATGGCCCCAACTACACTCCAATGGCGGCAGCAGTTTCTGGGATCTGGCAAATTACAGGACCGGAGGCAATATGGATTCACTAGAGGTAGGTCTTCTCAGCCAGATCTGATCAATTTCTTTGACTGGGTGACCATAGAATTGGATAGAGGGAGTGCGCTAGATATGGTGTATTTATATTTTAGAAAAGTCTTTGACAGTGTTCCACACAGACATCTAATAAATAAACTGAGTGCCTTTGGCTGGGTCCCAAAGTGACGGGCTGGGTCATGAACTGGTTGAGTGGAAGACAATAGAGGGTAGTGATCAATGAAGATCGCTCTGAGGAAAGGGATATTACCAGTGGTGTGCCTCAAGGTTCTGTTCTTGGGCCTGTTCTTTTTAACCTTTTTATAAATGATAATGCTAAAGGGTTGTCGGATAAGATTTGCCTCTTTGCGGATGGTACCAAAATCTGCAATAGAGTAGACACCCCAAATGGTGTAAATAACATGAAGAAAGACCTAACAAAGCTTGAAGAATGGTCTGAAATTTGACAGCTAAAATTTAATGCTAAGAAATGCAAGGTCATGCATTTGGGCTGCATAAACCGGAAGGAACGTTACAGTTTAGGGGGTGAAGAACTTATGTGCATGACAGAAGAGCGGGTCTTGGGTGTGATTGTATGTTTCCAAGTTTATTCAACAGTTGATATACCGTCCATCAACTAGTACCTAGATGGTTTACAATGCTAAAAAAAAATAAAATTAAAAAAATATTTTATATTATATATTATATATACACACACACGTGTTCAATCGGGTAAGAGAGTCAGACAAACAGAAACAAGCGGATCAAGAGGGAGGCAAGAATAAAATACATAGATATAAAATTTTTTTAAAAAGGTGGTAAGTGGGGAGGGGAAACAATAGTATTAATGCTCCTGTATAAGATTCTGGTGAGACCTTACAATTCTGGAGGCTGCACCTTCAAAAAAATAGAAAAAGAATGGAGTTGGTCCATAGGATGTCTACTAAAATTGTGCATGGTCTTCATCACAAGGCGTATGGGGACAGAATTAAAGATCTCATGGAGGAAAGGCAGGAGAGGGGAGAACTGATAGAGATGTTTAAATACCTACATGGCATAAATGCACATGAGTCGAGTCTCTTTCATTTGAAAGAATGCTCTGGAACGAGAGGGCAAAGGATGAAGTTAAGAGGTGATAGGTTCAGCAGTAATCTAAGGAAATACTTTTTTACACAAAGGGTGGAAGATGCAGGGAACAGTCTCTCTGAAGAGGTGGTGGAGACAGAGACTGTGTCTGAATTCAAGAAAGTGTGGGATAGGCAAATGGGATCTCTTTTTTTTCATATATAAATGTTTATTGAAAAATTTTCCAGATATTGTACAATAACAGCAAAACCACAAGGAACAAATAGTATCAAATACAAGCACAACATAGATAATGCAGTAATAAGATCAATAAAACCAAGCCCCAAAACAAAACCAGTCAACCTCCTCTGGTCTTTCCCTCCCTTCTCATCTCTAACCCAAATTCAAGTTCCCCAACCCAAAATACTCCACAGTCCCCCCCTCCCCATTCACATAGCAGACAACAAAACAACCTATACTAGGAGATCCCCTAAAGTGTGTCCAACAGGGCTTCCAACTTACTCCAAGTGTGGAAGTAAATGATATAGGTGTGGCGCCTCTTGGCCACTGCTATCTCCATCCTCCCCATCGATAACAAGCGGTTTACCCACGTAGTATGAGAGGGAGCCTCTTTATTTTTCCAATGGTTGGCAATAAGGCATTTAGCAGCCGCCAAGCTCCATCTAATAAACTTCGTTTGCCAAGTATGCTCCCTGTTATTATATCTAATCTAATCTAATCTAATCCTTAGGTTTGTATACCTATAAGCCCAGAAGGCAACTCTGAGGAGAAATCACAACACATTCGCCCAGACACGCAGATATAGTGCCAATCACCGCCTTCCAGAAGGATTGAAGGTCCCCGCATTCCCACCAGATATGTAGAAAAAACCCCACATCTCCAACATTGATCAGACACTCCAGGAAACATTCTATGCAGGCGTTCCGGGGTATAATACCACCGTGTGAGAACCTTATAGGTGTTTTCCTGAACCAAAGCACAGGAAGAAGCTTTATATACCTCCCTACAAATTACCTCCCAGTCTTTAGCAGTTAACCGAGATTCTAGGTCCCTCTCCCATTGCTTTTGAAAAGAATAAGTAGCAGGTGAGTATCCCCTCCTATATTGATATAACACCGACAGTGTTATCTGCAATAACAACCACAGATTTTCCAGAGGTTCCTTATCAAGTTGCAATCCGGAACCCCAACCCTGAGCTTACATAAAATGTCGGATTTGAAAATAGGCAAATAGTCACCATCAGGTAAGTCATATTTCTGCTGGAGTGTATGAAATAGAATGAGCCCAAATGTCCCAACTAAGTCTCGAAACACTCGTATCCCCCTTTGAGACCAACGTTGAAAAATCCAATTATCTCGGCCTGCAAGAAATAGAGTTTCAGACTGTATACCAGCCAGGGAGGAAACCAAAGCCCCACCACCCATCTGAGTACGCGCTTGATTCCATATTGGTGCCAAATGTTGCACGATATGCTCTGTATCCATAAGCTCTGTATCCATAAGCGCTGCGACCCAGAAGTCCACAGCTTGTATTTCAAAGACTCCATACCACTGTGGCGCTGTTCTAGCTGTACCCCACTTTTGTGATTCCCTAATTCCCAATCAAGCACCAACTTCAGCTGTGCCGCTTGATAATACCACACCAGATTAGGCAGCCCCCTGCCCACTTCCCTAGGAGCCCACAATAGGGATTGGGAGAGTCGTGGGGATTTACAATGCTAAATAAAAGTACGGATTTCCCTGCCCAGTCTCCGCAATTCCCCCAAAGGAACCGGTATAGGCAATGTCTGAAATAGGAATAGCAACCTAGGAAGTACATTCATTTTAATGATCGCTATCCTGCCCCACCAGGACAGCCACAGTCCATGCCACCGCTGTAAGTCAGCCCTTATACGGCGATAAATAGGCAAATAGTTTTTCTCGTAAATTCTCCTAAGATCCGAGGGAGGCAAATGGGATCTCTTAAAGAGAGGAAGAGATAATGGTTACTGAAAATGGGCAGATTGGATGGGCCATTTGGCATTTATCTGCCATCATGTTTCTATATTGGTTCCTCAGAGTGAGCAGGCCTGCCACACAAGCAGCATCATAAAAGGTCAAACAGGGTTCTGCAAACTCGAGCACATAGTTAAGCTGAACCACTTCCAGGATCCTTTGACAAGAGGAAATGAGGGGCTATTCCTAGTGAAACAAGAGCAGCCCATTTCATATCTGTTCATCACAAGGGGACCTACTGAATCTCACTGGGAGCCTTTGGCATCCCTGGCAGGGTGAGAGCCTGAGCTACCCATTCTTCTTGCCCCCTAAAAGAGCTCCAAGGGATTTAAAAATATCCTCCTTCTTACTGATGTGAAACAGCCCCAGATTCTAGGTCAAATCCTCCCCATAGATGCCCTATAGGACCCCACCCTGTATAGAAGTTGCCGAGACCTAGTTTCCCCAAGTACTTAACCACCTGCTCCAAATCCTTACCAAAGAGCAGATGGCCATGGAAGAGGAGTTTGCTAAGGTATGCTTTAGCAGTGTCATCAACTGAATACAGCAGAGAGAGGGAGAAGCATAGGGAGGTATCAGAAGAGGGGAAATAATGGGCATGGAAAGGAGAATAGGGACAGGGACACAAAGGGAAATGCTGCATGGGAGTAGTACATGGAGAGAGAAGCAATGTCAGACTTGGGAGGGGGTAAACAGACAGAGAAGGAAAATGCTAGTTGTAGGAGAAAACAGGAACACAGGAGATGAGTAATGCAGGACGTAGAGTAGTGATGATAAAAACAGGGATATGGACAAAAGGGAGATGCTAGATGGGGAGGTATAGGGGACTCAGAAAAGGGAAAGATAGGTACACAAAGATGGAAGATGGATAGTGAGCACAGAGAAGAGGAAATGTCAAATGAGCAGGAGACACTGGCAAGTGAGTTAAGAAATGACAGAGGGAAACAGAATCCAGAGCCTGGGACCAACACTGTTGAAAAATAAAATGACCAGACAACAAAAGGTAGAAAAATAATTTTATTTTCTATTTTGTGATTATAATATATGAGAACTGAATTATTTATCCTGCCGGTGCTGGTGTTAAACATGGGTAGGGCCCAGGTCAGAAATTTGGGAGGAGACCTAAAAGCCTATTACTAGGCTGTGCCATCTTTAGCTTCCAGCAGGCTTAGGGCTTTCTTTAGCCAGGGGGCAATTACCCTAATTGCACTCCTTAGCCTAACACCATCCCTGGCATGTGTGATCTTTATATTTTGCCCAGTATAGGAGGAAATGAATCTTTTTATTTCTTTGGTGTTGTACTATATGGAAGATGTGGCTTTTGGTGATTTTGGTTTCATTTATGTTTATCATCTTTGGTCAATTATTATGTATTTGGTATTTGTGTTCTGTGTGTGTGACCAAGGTATTCTGTTAGGATGAACTTTCTATGTAGCATTCAGTTTTCCTGATAGTGGAGGGGATATTGTGAGGGAAGATGGGTTTTGTTGATCCTTTCTCTGTATTTGTAATTTATAAAATGACAGTTGTGCAGCATATTGTTCCTTTAGCATATTGTTCCTTTTTATACTTTAATAAAATGATTTCAATATAAAATAGCTATTCAAGACTTGTACGGATGGGATCAAAGAGTCCACGAGGATGGGGCGGGGACGTGGATAGAGTCCACAGGACTCAGGCGGAGACTGGGACAAATTTTTTCCCCACATCATTCTCTAGTTTTTAGCATTACAGTCATTTGTCTGAACCAGAAGAGAGTCTGGTTGATTTGCCAGTCTCACTATCTTTTTTTTATGTCACAAGGTAAAAGTTCACTGCAAATACAGGAAATAAAGAACAGTAGAACACAGAAGACAAAATGGTAAGAGGTTGAAAATGGAGATGAAGAGAAAGTGGTAGGCAGGAAAAGATAAAGAGGACCAATGACAGAAGTAGATGATACCAGATAACGGGAATTTTGCATCAGAGAGTGATAATTTAATTACTTACAGGAGCCTTTTTGTCAATAGGCTTTATGACAAACTTTTTGTCATTAAATGAAATATTTCTGATTTCACTCCAAGGAAATCCAATCTTGGGTGTCAACCTTAAAAAAACAAAGAAATTTCAATGTTTAAAATGTGTGTGCCTCAAAGATCACAAATTCTTGAATGAGAGAATTCAGTTTTCTTTGCTCCTTTCTGTTGAGTGTACAGTAAACTCTTTGTCGTGGTATACAATCCAGAGCTGAAAAAAACCCCTAGAAAAATCATATAAAACATATAGCAACTTCTCCAGGAAGATATAATACTAAAAAAGAAATTCTCTGCTCTGCTAATACTGGCGAACAATTCCCCAATCTAGTAAACTAGTAAAAAGCTTCTTAACAGAAACTCAAACAGAAAAGAGTGGCAAGTCACTTGCCATATATCACACTAATATTACAGGACTCCAGTTACCTACATAGGAAAAGATATTGAACATAAGGGGGATCCTAGTTTTGAACTTCCTCTCAAGTAGTATATATTATTTAATGCAGAAAATATGAAGAATGCTATGTTGAGGAGACAGATCAGATATTAAAGACCAGGCTCAAATTCATACAGACATCACATAGCAGACCAAGTTGATATCTTTGTGGGAAGGGGATGGGAAGCACTTTTTTAGGATCAGAGCACTGCATCAATGACTATGATCAAGAAACTTAAAAGGGAACTTTAAAACATTTTTAAACATTAAACTAATCAGATACTTTAAAAATAAAGAACTTTAGGATCTGGGCATTCGAATGCATTATGTTTCACTAAGCCCACCGATCATGTCCCGACAACTTAGCGACCCCAACCCGATTCACTAACCTTCCTCCTGAGCATATTCGCACCCGATCTACGCATGCAAATTTAGGCAGGCAGCGATTCACTAAAAAAAAAAAAAGAACACTAACTGGGCTGGCCGATCCAAAACTAAGCAACTGCTGGGGACCAGTCGCTCACATCCCTGCTGACTTTCCTGCCCCTCAGAAGCACTATGCAGATGCCAAACTCTTGACGCTGCAACTGTCCTGCTCTGCCGCCATTCCTCCCCAAAGCGTGGCTGCATTTTGCGTGTTCTGTTCCAGAACACGCCGCAGTGCAGCCCCGCAGTAAACCCGCCACCAATGTCTGTAGGTCTGCAGAGCCTTCAGGCACTTCTCCTTTGCTAACTCCCACTCTTGAGTCTCCCAACTCCAACCTACACATGCAGCAGCCCCCAAAGCAGCCTGCAACATCCTGCAACAACAGAAGCAAGCAGGAGCAGAGACATTTTTCTCCAGCCCCGATTCTCCTGCTTGCCGCCCCGCTCTCTCTGCCCCGACTCTTGCTGGACACCCGCTCCCTGACTCTCCTGCTTGCCGCCCTTTCCTGCAGTGCAAGCCCATGGTTTTAACCCACAGGTTAAAACCACGGGCTCGCGAATAAAAAAGTAAAAAAAAAGGACCTGACTCCGATTGCCCCCATTTGCATGAGGACGCGTCATGAATTGGGCGGCTGGCAACCTTACGGATCGGATCCGTGAGGTTAGTGAATCTAGCCCTAAGTATCTGTATATTTGGCTATGTTCTATGTGACAGCAACAGGTGGGAAAGTACATGTATGTATAATGCTATGCTTTTAAAAGTTGTAGTTTACAAGCTGGTAAGCACAGCCACATGTGCTCCAGATGACATCACCCAATTGTAAAAATATGCTATCCTGCTTGTCTTCTGAGAATAAAATGTCTTGTTAGATAGTATCAAATGTTTTCTACTCATGCCAATGTGAATGCAGAAATAGAACTTACTTATCAGCATGTTCATATATATTAAGACCTAATGCATCAACACCGAGCCATAATTCTGTTCCCTTTTTATTCTTTATTTCAAAATAGTTGACACCATACATTTCCAGATCTTGTGCAATTTTCAAATATTCCATCATAGAATCTTCCCTGTGGAAAACAAAGTGAAGATATCAATAACACTATTTAGTTTTGGGGTTTGTTTTTTTTTTAATGCTCATAGGATTTTGCTTTATTCCATTTTATCTTTGGAGCCATTAAAATTTTACATTATCAAACATTTGAGGCTAATATATTTACAATAACTCTCATATAATTGATTTCAGCCTCATATACCCAGTTTTCAGGAGTCTTGGGAGGTGAGGTGCTGAAAGTAGGTAGAAAACAAAAACTAAGCAAGAAAACAGAAATTTGCATCTGCTGCAGAAATTAAGTACCTTAACATGGCTCTGTGTTCCTCATGCCAGGTTTGTATTCGTTCTTCCCATTGCTCTTTTGTCAGTTTATGTTGTTCCAGTACACTAAGACAGACAGGAATAAAATGAACTCCCACAGAAACTTAGCCATGTCTCATACGAATGCATACTAGAAAATGACTTGGTTATATCGATTGGGACATAAAGAGAATCTAAACTCTTATCTAGAACAGATGCTTTCAGAAGCTGGATTTGAACCCAGGCTTCCCTGGTTCTCAGTCTGCTGCTCTAACCATTTGGAGTATATATTATCCGTACCTAACATGTTTGGGAACTCAACAGTAAACTAAAGGCCATCAGAGCTGAAGCCTGTGGCCATTTGACAACCTACCAAAGATATTGATTGGTAATCATTTTATGGTTGCTAGTAACCTCAGGATTTTTGTTATAGTGCTGCTGAACATCACTGTTCACATGGCGAACATGAGTTAGGGCTGATTGGGAGCCACGTGTTAAAGTACCTGCATACTGCAAATACTACTCAGTTTAATATATTGCATTATTTTGATTTTTTTGGTACATAATTCTTTACAGTGTACATAATACTATCAATACAAGATACTGGGGAAGCAGCTGGTAGACAGTGAAGGAGTCTTTCCCTGCTACATTCAAAGTGCCTCTACGCCCCCCCCCCTTAAAAGATACTTATAGAAGGGATGAACAATGTTCCCTCCCAGCTGCATTAAACATTCAGAGAAATATTCTCTAATGTTCATGGTAAAATCTGAAAGGCGACTATCACGGCCACTATTGTAACGATTTCAAAAAGGCAAATCATTCTTATAAAACTGCGCACAAAAATGAGGTTTGAGAAGGGTCACTAAATTTACATGTGCTGACTGCCGGTGATAGCGATCGGCACATGCGCAGATTACACCCACAAATTTAAAAAAAAGACCCCAAATTGAAGATCGGCAGGAGGGCTGCCGGACTGGAGGTGGGACTTCTCTACAACATTCCTGTAGGTCTCCTCTATGTACCTCTCTGTCCCTCTCAGCTTCTCAAAGTCTGCAACTCTAGCCTCAAGGGAACAGACTTGTTCTTTGAAAGCCAGGAGCTCTTTGCAATGAGCACATATATATAATTTCTCACCAACTGAGAGATAATCATACATGTGACACTGGGTATAAAAGACTGGATAGCTCCCCTTTTGCTACTAGCCTAATGTCTGCATCTTATTATTGAGCTGCTTAATTAAATCCTATTAAGGTACTAGGAATGTTAAGACTAGTTTGTTTCAGGTTTGTGGAGATTGTCCTTGTTAAGATCATCTGGGGAGCTGTGGAGGGTAATTTAAGAGTAGTATAAGAGTAATTTGAGCCTAGGGCAGAGCCAGACAGCAGTTCAGAGGTTGCTGTGAAAACTATCTTTAATGCTGAGCCTCTACAACCTCTCTCTCAGAATCAGGCTTACTGAGGGTTAAGCACTAGGCCAGCATTCTTCCCCTCAAGAGTCACCTGTGGAGTCTGATCTCCAAGAAAGTCCTCAGAGTTCAGATTTGGTACTGGATTAGCTACCGCCACAGTTAGCCCATGTCCTTGCCCCGTCAGACCGGCAGCTAGCGTTCCCTCCCTCCCTCCGAACATGCAAGAGTAACCCTCCCCCTAAGTCTACTGTGATTTCCTGGTGGAAGTCTGACCAGTCACTTTTACCACAGAGAAAGAATGGGCAGGAGTAAGTGGGAGTCACTCCTGCCCTAACGCGCTACTAGACCACCAGAAAATCACAACAGGCCTGGGAGAGGGGTTACTCTTGCTTTTTCGAGAAGGAGGGAACACTAGCTGCCAGTCCAGTGGGGGAGCGGGCACACGCTGACTGCAGCAGCAGAAGTCTGCTGGTTTGCAAGGGGGGCTTGCGGCAGTGGAGGGGGAGACTACCAGGAAGAAGGTTGGAAGGAGACCACAGGGAAGGTAAGGGGAGGAATGGTAGAATATAAACCCTCAGTTTTTATTCAAGTTTACCATTTTTCTCTAAAAAGGGAGGCAAAAATGATCTTGATTTATATTCAAGTCTATATGGTACATGTTTTAGTGGGGAATAATAAGTGCTTCTAACTCCATTAATTTCTTTATACAGTAAAATCTCTCAAGCTACCTCTAATATTTTATATCTTTATTTATCAAATACAAAATCTGGGATTCTTAACAACATTTTTCCCCATAGACTGAGTAAAAGAAAAAAATGCTTCAGCAGTCAAGGTCTTTCCCTTTTTCACTTACCGTTGAGGTAGAAGTCTATCATTAGCTAAATAGCCTGGTTTGTGAACCTCCTTGCTGTTATCTCCATATTTGGCTTGGACAGCATAAGATGCCAATAGCACTGCAGTTTCTGGTGGACAATATATTTCATCATTTAAAATTGCTTCTTTAACTTGCAGGAAGAACAGTCTCTGGGTTATTTCCTGAATTAATTCATCAGACACATCTTCAGGAAAAAATTTAGCTCTAAATTTGAACTGCAAAGGATTTTCTTTTCTGACATCTTGCTGAGTTACCTTAAAATAAACAAAGACAATTCAAATAAGCCCATTACCTACAATTTCCATAAAAACAAAACCCACTGAAACCTATTAGCTATTATACTATTTTTCTTAACCACAATAAAGCAGAAATGGGTACAGCCAAGTTGTTAGAAAGCAGGACTACAAAAAATTGGATATCCAAATAATGATGGAACACTTCAGAATGTGATATCTAGTATTTTAGAAATGTTCATCATGCACAATATGGCAACAATACCAAAAAACAAAATAGAAAGCATACAGCATATCAAACTTAGCACAGCAAACAGATACAAAAACTGCTAATACAGGCTATGCATTGCTTATACAAAATACCCCCCAAACCTCCCTCCCCATCCTGAAGCATATGTGTAACCATACGATGTCCAGAAATGAACCTCAGCAAATTCAAAGCAGTAGTATATCAAAAGTCCAGCATTCATGCTTCCCTCCAAGCAGTATAAACGTCCCAGATCCTATGATATATTTTAATGTATTATGGCCGCACTGTCAGCTTAGACATAAGTTGCAAATAATCTAATTAGATGGAGAGAATCCCAGAATTGGAGGGAAATCATTGCCTCCACTTCATAGCCAGGGTCATATGGGCTGCCGTAAAAATATACGCAGCTAGCTTTTGTTCTGAAGCAGTATAATCTGGCAGTGAGGCATTAAGCAGGCAACAATTATGTGACAAGGAGCAATGTTTGCAAGTGAGGCGTACCACAAATTGGCCCACCATTTGCCAATAGGGTTTAATACAAGGGCAAAACCACCACATATGCATAAAATCCCCTCTATAGCCACAATGCTGCCAACAGAGATCTGTACCCATCCCAGTGAACTGGTGAATTCTAGAAGGAATGTAATGCCAGCAGTAATAAATTTTATAGCCATTTTCCTTCAGAATCAAGGAAACAGACAATTTAAATAAGCATCTATAAATTAAGTGCCATGTGCGTTCTGAATAGGAATAACCCAGTTATTGTCCCTCCTTGTACTCAAGAGACTCTGTCTAAATTCCACATTCCCGCTTCCCCACTCTCACATCACTAACATAGATGTTTAGCAGATTCGAACCTTAGGACACAGAACCAACAGCCCATGCACTCTTTAGAAACTAAAGGGAGTGATCGCATGCTAATTCGTGCCCCTTCTATACTTCGGAAGAAGTTCCTGGACAAACAAGCTACATGAGACCAGCCTCCCTGTTCATTCACTTCATTGGCTAGCTCTTATTTGTTGAAAAGTTTTATGTCTTGGCAAATCTTCTTGTTGGCTTCCGAGTGACATGTGGAAAATAGGACAGAAAAGACATGATCAACCATTGATGCTGGCTTACTCTCGCACTTTCCTTCCCTCAACCCCCCACCAAGGTGCTTTTAATTTTACCTTGCCAGTGCTGCCCGACAGCTATTCAAATAGGCCTGCTCCAGGGCCTTTTATCGGCTGCATCCCACCCTGCTGATGCAACTTCCTGTTTACTCAGGGCGGGATGCGGCTGGCAGAAGGCCCCAGAGCTGGCCTCTTTGAAATCGCTGTCAGGCAACACTAGCAAGGTAAAATTAAAAGCGCCGAGGGGGGATTGAGGGAGAGCGCCAATGACGGACCTGTGGTGGCATGGGGAGGGAGGATGAATGAGTCAGAAGTAATGCATTAACAGGATTAATGTGTTAAAATTGACAAGTGTTAAAATTTTAACACGTTAATCATGCTAAAAATGTGTTAAATATGGAGCCCTCGATTTTAGGTATTTTTGGGAAGGCTCCTAACAGTGCATTGCAGTAATCAAAGTGAGCTGAGATAGTGTTTCTGACTATGAATCTGAAGTTCTCTTCGGATAGTATTCTCTTCAGGGGTATGACTATTTTCAGCTTGTGAAAAGTTTTCCTCAGGGTAGTCTTTCATCTTTAGGGCTGGGTCGAGGAGACCTCCTAGAGATTTTAAGCTTTTTGATAACTTGCTGCACTTCTTTGAGGGAGTAAACAGGCAGATAGACAAGGGCGAACTGGTCGACAATGTATATCTGGATTTTCAGAAGGCGTTTGACAAGGTTCCACATGAATGACTACTTCGGAAAATTACGAGCCATGGAATCGAGGGTGAAATACTCACGTGGATTAAAAACTGGCTGTAGCATAGGAAATAGAGACTGAAGGTAAATGGACAATACTCGGACTGGAAGAGCGTCACCAGCGGGGTGCCGCAGGGCTCGGTGCTTGGACCCGCGCTCTTCAACATCTTCAAAAAACGATCTGGACATAGGTACAGCAAGCGAGGTGATAAAATTTGTGGACGATATGAAGTTATTCAGAGTAGTGAAGACACAGGGGGATTGCAAAGATCTACAACGTGACATAATCAGGCTCGAGGAATGGGCTGCGACATGGCAGATGAGGTTCAACGTGGACAAGTGATGCGTGGTAAAGTGATGCATGTTGGTAACAAAAATCTCATGCACAAATACAGGATGTCCGGGGCGGTACTTGGAGAGACCTCCCAGGAAGGGACTTGGGAGTTCTGATCGACAAGTCGATGAAGCTGTCTGCGCAGTGTGCGGCAGCGGCGAAAAGGGCAAACAGAATGCTAGGAATAATAAAGAAGGGGATCACAAACAGATCGGAGAAGGTTATCATGCCGCTGTACCGGGTCATAGTGCGCCCTCACCTGGAGTACTGCGTCCAGCACTGGTCACCGTACATGAAGAAGGACACAGTACTACTCGAAAGAGTCCAGAAAAGAGCAACTAAGATGGTTAAGGGGTTGGAGGAGCTGCCATACAGCGAAATATAAGAGTGGGCCTCTTCTCCCTCGAACAGAGGAGATTGAGAGGGGACATGATATAAACATTCAAGGTACTGAAGGGGATAGACTTAGTAGATAAGGATAGGTTGTTCACCCTCTCCAAAGTAGGGCACTCTCTAAAGTTGAAAGGGGATAGATTTCGTACAAACATAAGGAAGTTCTCTTCACCCAGAGAGTGAACGGAACGCTCTTCCGGAGTCTGTCATAGGGGAAAAACCCTCCAGGGATTCAAGATAAAGTTAGACAAGTTCCTGCTAAACAAGGACGTACGCTGATAGGGCTAAGTGTCAGTTAGGGCACTGGTCTTTGACCAGAGGGCCGTCGCATGAGCGGGCTGCTAAGCATGATGGACCACTGGTCTGACCCAGCAGCGGCAATTCTTATGTTCTTATGTACTCAGTAACTTCATTGCCAATGACTATACCTTTGGTTGGTTTCCTGACCCCGGCCCCTCCCCCTGGTGTAATTCTGCCTTCTTTTGACCTTGTGTGGCAATGGGAGCAGAAAACTCGTTCTTTCAGATTTACACTGGAAGCCACAACCATTTGGACTCTCCAAAACTTGGCTGGGGACCCACAGTGGATTGAAGACAGCCTTCTGTGTTCTGCTCCATTAGTGCTGCAGCTGTTGCTGGCACTTGATCTCTTAGAAGCAACCACCAACTTCCCTCCTCTGTTTCTACCACCACTCTTAACTATTGTGATTCCATCAACCAACAGACACCGGGGACTTCTTTGTTTTGTTGACTGATGGGATGGAGGTGTCACTAGACAGCAGTCTGAAAGATCAGTACTGTATTTGAACTCTTTCACCCCCACACATATATAAAAGGATGGTGTTTGGACAAATTGTTTGCTCTAACAAAATTCATTAAAACCTCTTCTTTTTTTTTGTTTCTGGTGACTTTAATAGTCACTCACCGTTTCCCAGAGATGATCACATTTGGATTCATATTCATGTATTCAACAAAAGATTAACTACCGTATTTGCCGGCGTATAAGACGACTTTTTAGTACCTTAAAATCATCCCCAAAGTCGGGGGTCGTCTTATACGCCGGGTACAGTTTACATGCCCTTACTTGCGGGGCTGGATGTACTCAGTCGCGCGGCTCTTCTTCTCCCTACCTTCTCTGCTTGCAGCACAGAGCCGAACGGAAGTCTTCCCGACGTCAGCGCTGACGTCGGAGGGGAGGGAGGGCTTAAACAAAGCCCTCCCTCCCTCCGACGTCAGCGCTGACGTCGGGAAGACTTCCGTTCGGCTCTGTGCTGCAGGCATGGCAGGTAAGGAGGAGAGTAGCCTCGCGGTTCGAGGGGCGGCCGCCCCGCCCCGGTTGCAGCACAGCCGGCCAGGTTCCCTTACTTTTTTGGCACTTCCCCGACCGACTGATAACAGCCCGGGTCCGACAATCCTCCCTGCCCTGTAGCCGCGAATCTAAATACCTTCTTACAGCAGCTGTAAGAAGGTAATTTAGATTCGCGGTTAAGGGCAGGGAGGTTTGTCGGACCGGGGCTGTTGTCGGTCGGTCGGGGAAGTGCCACAAAAGTAAGGGAACCTGGCCGGCTGTGCTGCACCCGGGGCGGTAGAGAAGGTGTGCGGAAGAAGGGGTCGTCTTATACGGCGAGTATAACACAAAACTCTATTTTTTAACTGAAAGTTGGGGGGTCGTCTTATACGCCCAGTCGTCCTATACGCCGGCAAATACGGTACTTTCAATGTCTTATGATTATGGATACAGCAGAGAAAAATGATAGGATATACACCAAGCAAGGAATGGTATAGCAGAGAAAATAAATGTGTTACCTTTTTATTTAATTTCAGCCATGTTGAATACCCCTTACTATCCACATACTGAAGGCCAAAGAACCAGACTTCACGTAGTCCCACTGTTTTTACCACCTCCAAAAGAAAAAAAAAACCCAGTTGCTACAAATGAATTTCACAAATACATGTATTATGCATTTTAGAATTTGGTCATCTCTTTCGGGAGATTAAGTTCCCCTTTTCATATATTTAAAGGAAATAAAATGAGGGAACAAAAGGACATTAATGCAGCCACAATTTTTTCCAACTTTCTATATCCCCAATTTCTCTATTCAATTTGTTTAAATATTTTTCCTGTTTATACTGTATATTTTGCCTGCAAACGTGCAAAATAGCGCCAGCCTTTAGCCTCATGAATGACACTCTCAAAAGTTTGGTTTTGAAGGAAATATGCTCCTGTCCTAAAACCAACCTTTACTTTTAAGAAACGATTAAATTTACTCATACCTGTTAATTTCCATTCCTTGTTCCTGCCACACCAGTCCAGACATTCAGATTACATCCCTTCTTGACCAACAGATGGAGGTAGAGAACTGAGTCAAACCAGTGATATCACCAGTGTAGCCTAGTAAAACCAGAAATGACCCTTGTCCCAAAGCAACCACCGCAGAATTCCACTACTGTCAAATGAACTCAACTCCTGAAGTGTAGAGAGGAAGATAATCTCAGGGATCTCACAGCCACAGTCTTCCAGGATGGGCCCTGGACTGGTTTGGCCAGAGAAGTGAGGAATCTACAGGCTTTCAGAAATCTGGAAACAAACAGTGCCACTATTTAGCAGCCACCTCCTCTGAAGTACCAGGCCATAAGCCATAACAGATCCAGATCTTCCATAACTACCACTTCCTTGCTATTACTATCAAAAAGAACGTGTAGATGGCTGCCCTGCACAGGGCTCCAAGATGAATTAAGAAGGAAACACAGAGTGGCTCCCAACAGGTCCACAGCTGAACTAAGGTGCTGATTCCTGCCAGTGGCATGTAGCGACATTTATAGCAGGGGATTCAGTAGATGAGCTAAGTCATGGGTGACCAACCCCAGCCCTCGCCAAGTCATGCCTTCAGGATTTCCACAATGAATATGCAAGAGATCTATCTATATACAATGGAGGCAGAGCACTCAAATAATGTCATACATATTCATTGGAGAAATCCTGAAAGCCCAACTAGATTGAGCTTCTTGAGGTCCGAGGTCACGTCTTGGTCTCTTTCTGTGAGTCACGTTTAATCTAATCTATCTAATCTTCCATTTGTGAGTCGCACAAACCTATACAAGCTCAAGGCAACTGATCAGAGAAGAAGAGGGAAAAGAAAGAGAAAGGGTAAAGGGGGCGAGGAAATATAAAAGGAGGGGCCTAGGTGGCGGGAGATGAGATAGACAGAAGTTAAAACAGTTAGTTGTCAAAGAGGTGAGTCTTCAGGTTTTTCCTGAATGAGGTGTAGTTTGTCTCCTTCCTGATTGCTTCTGGGAGATCAAACCAGGTTTTTACACCCAGATAAATTAGCATGGAGTGGAAGATTTGCTTGTAGTGGAGGTACTTTGTGGATGGCAGGTTTAGTTGAATTCTGTTTAGGATTCTTCTGGATGTTGACCAAGCTGTAGAGAATAGATGGATGAGGGGAGCAGCTGAGTTTCCGTACATTATGTGGTGTAAGATGCATGAGATTTTGAAGTTTATCTGGGATGATATTGGGAGCCAGTGTAGTTGTTTGATGAAGGTTGAGATTGAATCATATTTCTTTAATTTGAAGATTAGTCTGACGGCTGTGTTCAGTATGAGCTGCAATATTTACTACTTCTCCTTTTGACTTCTGTATTGATGTGAAGAAACTAATCAATAACACCTTTTGAACGCTATTCTTCAGATATACAGACTGACAAACCTAAAGTCTTTTTTGTTCAAAGATGCATTTGACTTATAACTCATGACAGCCAGATCCTCGTATCTTCTGCCACAGACATAATTCCCCCTTCCTACTTGTGTTAGCCTTCTACGTCTTCCTATCTTATTTAAAATTGTATTAGTTCATAATGTCCATGTGCACATCTACATTGTCTTTGTTAATGACCAATGTTTGTATATCCCCCATTTTATAATTTTATTATTGTAAAACCGCTTAGAAATCTGATAAGCGGGATATCAAATTATAAATAAAACTTGGAAACATTATATGGTGTAGAACTGCAGATTCCATCAAAAAAATACTATGAGCAATACAGACTTTGTGATATTTTGAGGCTGAAACAGCAAGTTATTGTGGTCAGACAAACAAAAGGCAAAAGCAGAGAGCAGAAGTCACATGATCTCCAGGGTGCATGCAGTAAATATATGGGGCTAATTTTGCCCACAGCTGACAAGATTTAAAAAATGCTGACCACTGGGAGCTGAATATTACCTCCAAAGTTGTTGGGTTTTTGTGGTTTTTGGTTTTTTCCACCTATTTTTCCTGTGGATAAACTGTACATGCAGCGGTTATCTCCAGGCATTCTTTTAACCATAGAAAGGAAGGGAATGGGAGGGAGGAGAATGTCGGACACTATTTAAAACAGGATTTATACTGAGATTTAACATAGTTCCACATAGTCAACTGATAAATAAACTGAGTACCCTCAAAATGGGTCCAAAGGAACAGACTGGATTAGAAACTAGTTAAGTGAAAGAAGAGAGAGTAGTGATAAAATGGAGTTCACTCTGAGGAAAAGGATGTTATCAGTGGTTTGCTACAGAGATTGGTCATTGGACTGGCTCTTTTTAACATCTTTGTAAGTGATATTGTGGAAGGTCTGTCTTGAAAGGTTTGTCTCTTCGTAGATAGTTACCACCAAATTCTGTAGTAGGGTAAATTCTCCAGAGTGTGGACAGCATGAGGATCAGAAGTTCTGCCCAACATCCAATCAAATTAAAACAAAACAAAAAAAAGAAAGCCTTTAAGATTCACTAAAGGCTCAGAATCCCAACAGCATGATGCACTCCAGTGCTCCAAGCCAGGAAGATGCTACAGCCATCCAGCGCAAACCTGGCATGATATAGGGGTAGGAAAATATGAGGGGTCTATCCCTGTCAATTTTAAGTAAAACTGAGGGGTTTTGAAGCAGATGGAAGCTTAAAAAAAAATCATTTAAAATCCGGGATGGCTGCAGCCACCAAAATCATGCCAAATTTCAAAAATTGCAGGGAAAGGGGTTTTAGAGGTGGACCTTAGCTCTGGCTGCAGAAATCTTTAAATTTAACTTTTGAGGAACCCCCCCCCCCTCCCATAGGCTATAATAGCTTTACTCACTGTGCATGTGCCTGCCTGCTTCAGCTTAGGAATGCAGCAGGAACAATTGGAGAAGAACTCTGCCTCACAGATTTGACGGACGAATTTGGTATTTAAGCTGCCAGTTGAACTGAGGTTGGACTGAGCCTCAACCTACAAAAAAAACCTCACGCCAAAGGGGAAGAGGACCACGCAGCTAGTCTATTAAGGCCGGCCAAGCCGGGAAGGAGCCAACAGCCTGTGCTCAAGTTCCTGATAAATTAGGGATGCAAGCAGCTAAGCGAGCGCAAAAAATGCAAAAACAGGCTGGCTAGCTAGGTGTCCCTGAGGGCTGATCCTGCTAGCTGCAGACTTCTGCAGTGCAAGTCTGCATCGTCTCACAGGCAGAGGTCTCAATAAATGGGAACCTCTGGGCACCGAGCCTTCAACCAAACACTTAGAAAAAAATACCTGAAAATAATAAAATCGCAGAACAGAGCAGAAACACTTCTGAGCAACTTGCTTGCAGAAAAAAAACTGAGGGGGCAGGAGCAGCTCTCTAGGAAGGAGGTGAGTTCAAAAGATGATTGACAACATTCTGAAAGCAACTTGCAGGTTCAGCTGCATAACCCCAGCATTCAGAACCACTAGACACATTGAACTAGAAAAGGAAATTTAACACTGCTAGCATAGTTGCAAAGTTCAAAGTCCTTTTCACCCATGGAGTCTGCATCGGTTTTCAAAGTGAAAGTACATGTATGCTCATTCAAAACTGCTTAGGAAAAAGTACCTGCAGATACAAGCACTACCTTTTCTGCAATTGTTTTCCAATTAAAACACATGTAGTTTTGATAATGCAGAAACTACATGCACGCTTACCCTCCCCCCAGGACAACCTCTGCTCATTTACCCAGGTAAGGAAAAATTATGTTCTTACCTGTTAATTTTCTTTCCCTTAGACGCAGCAGATGAATCCAGAGACCAATGGGATAGCTCACATCTACCAGCAGGCGGAGATAGAGAAACTGATTAACAGGTGGTCCTATTGGCTGGCACTCCTCCTGTCTCATCAGTATAGCTCCTTGCCCAAGCACATTTAACCATCAATAGGCATAGCATGTAAAAAACTTATTTCCCAGAACAAATCGCAAAAGGCAACGATACAGAATACAACCATCAACAACAACCAAGCACGAAAGTCGCACATGAAAAAACCGACAACCAAATACCAGAAAGGGTGGGGCTCTGGATTCATCTGCTGCGTCTAAGGGGAAGAAAATTAACAGGTAAGAACATAATTTTTCCTTCCCTAGCAACAGCAGCAGATGAATCCAGAGACCAATGGGATGTAACAAAGCAATCCTCAATCTGGGTGGGAAGCAAACGCCGCCTCCGCAACAACCGAAGCACCAAAACACCCATATCGCATGTGCCCGCACATCCATGCAGAAACGCGGAGAGAAGGCAATCTCGGAAGACGAATTAGCCGCGAGACAAATCTCCTCCAAGGAAAAAACCTCTGGGCCGAGCCCAAGAAGTAGCCATCGCTCCAGCGGAATGGTCATGAAGTTCAATTGCCACCCGCTTCCCTGCCAGCAGGCAAGCATAAAGAATGTCCTCCTGGACCCATTGAGCGAGGTAGGCATCGGATGCCGCCATACGCATGAGGCGTCCCTTGAAGAATACAAAAAGGAGATATAAACAACTAAAAGTTGTTAGAAACTGAGCTCGCGGAGAACGCTACATACGTATCAAAAAATGCAGTGAATAAAAGCACTGCTCCCAATTTCTCCTCCCAGGAAGAAGGAAGGAAAAGCGAGCATGACGTAAAAGAAAGGATGACACCCCCCTAGAAAGAAATAGTGGTACCACCCGAACTGATACCCTATATGACGGAAATCAGAAATAGGAATCCCCGTTGAACAAGGCCTGCAACATAGCAACTGCAGAGCTGAAGCCATGGCCACAAGGAACCCCATGTTCAACGGCACAGCTCTTTAGAGTCCCAAAAGACAAGGCTAAAATGAAGCCTTCGGTAAACTTAGAAGAAGTACGTGAAGATTGTACTCCAAACCGGGCTTTCTAAGAGGCGCATGAATATACCGCACTCTGTTTAGGAACTGAACTACAGGAAGCTGAGAAGTCAGCGAAGAGCCATATACCTAGCCCTTGTAACAAGCCAAGAATGGCACCAGAAGCTGAAGGGAATTGAACGCTAAGCCCTCGGCAATATACTTGTGCCAAAAAGGAACTCTGGAGTGGTTCAAACGTGAAGAAGCACCCAAGAAAGGAAAACCCTCCAAAAGGAAGCAGAAGCCACAGGAGAAGATGTCCGTAGCACCTGGATAAGAGAAGAAACAACCTTCTTCGCATAACCCGTACACGTCAGCCAAGATTATCCAAAAAAAACTAGGTCGTAATACTAAAGTAGTACAAATATCCATGTGGATCGGATCCTAGGCGGGCAAAGCCGGAGACGCCAGGAAACTTCTTAGTCCAGCTGTCGAAAGACTCATCAAATCCGCATAGGAAGGAAGGCGCCGTCAATCCAGGGATTCTACACACACTGTGCCCGGAAGGCGAGCTCGAGATGGCAAATCCAAGCCATCATCAGCCAGCGGAAAACACTGAAAAAGAGAAGGCAGAGGCGAGAAAGGAGCCATGCAGCAACCCCCTCTAACTCCCACTCCCTGGGCCCGCCGAAGAAGCTAGGAAGAGTAGAATTGAGAGACGGGGCCATGAGGTCCATGTCAAGGAGATCTCGCTTTCCTAAAAGGAGCTAGAACGCCTGAGCCACAAATCACAATACCCAGGATGCAGAAGATTATACTAGTACTAAAATGCACACTTTCAAGAGCGTACACAGCGCTGTACACAGTAACATCCAAGAAATGGGCCATGCTCAGATTCCGCGGAGAGAAAGTCTATCCACACTCTTATCCTCATCCAAAAAAGGATCTGCCAACAGAAGACGAAGACGAGAGTCCACCCAGTGAAGCAGACCAACTTCACCTGCCAACTGAGTACAACACCTACTGCCCAAGCTGTAGAGAAAGACCCCCATCCTAATACTGACCAAAAGGACCCTCAGCGGCAATCCGGAAGAATGATCTGAAGCTCCAGAAAGGTAGCCTGACCCTGCTCAAGAGTAGAAGAATGAACAGGTACTGAGTCGCCTCCGAAGACCAGACTCCTGGAGCTGAGG
Organism: Geotrypetes seraphini; assembly: GCF_902459505.1. Lineage (NCBI taxonomy): Eukaryota > Metazoa > Chordata > Amphibia > Gymnophiona > Dermophiidae > Geotrypetes > Geotrypetes seraphini. Next base: position 39,463,133 of record NC_047089.1, read on the forward strand.
ATGGAAGCCACCAAGCCCCCCAACCCGACAGCCCTGGATGGTCGTTGGTCATGAGCTAGACTAGCAAAGATCGAGGCATACCGTGAAAAGAGAACCGCGCTGAGCCATCAAATCATACAGTCAAAACAAAATGTGCAGGGGTAACTCTTGCACAATGAAGGTTACTATTGAGTGACTAAAGAAATCGGTAGCACAAAAAGTATGTGGTGACTTTACTTTTTGTGCTATCAAATCATACAGAGCAATGCACGAGGAGCATACCAAATAATTGGAGCCCTGAGATACCGGGAACCACCGGAACAAAAGTGACTGCTGAAGCATAAGAAGGGGAAAGCAAGCCGAAGGTCCCAGTGGAGTCAGCAATATGGATCCCAGAAACCGTACAGAATCCTATACTCTTGGTCATGGTAAGCGAAGAAGAGTACCAATCTGAGACCGAGACCCCATGCCTAAGTCTCCGGAAAGAAACACATGTCTCTCCTATATGAAGAAAAACATTACCCCAATATACCAATAAATAGTACAGGAGAAAAGAGCGCTGTGCAAATTCGAAGATGCACGTGTAAAGAACCAAGGAAAAGATACCACCCTTTTCTCGTCAGTCAAATGGCCCGACTGGAAGTCGTCCGAATCAAGCAGGCAGCCAAGAAATTAGATGAATTGCCCGGTAGCGCCAAAACGGTACCACCGCCCACATCACCTAAAACGTTTGTGAAGCCTTGGGTAGGCGAAATGGCATGTGCCAAAACCGGAAGCGCCGCTCCAAGAGAGGCAGGCAAACCAAGTGCCGATTCGGAGTCCCTAGAGAAAATGTAAATATACTCCCAGGTTGTCTGCAAAAATGTGTAACCCCGAGAAACTAATTCAGCAGAATGGGATCCAGCCTGCCCAATGCCCCCGTCTCGGGCACCATGCAGGAAGTGGAACAACGTCCCTTAGTTCCCAAAGAACTACAAGAACTGTCCTGAGGACCAGTAACACTGAAAAGGGAAACACAAAACATAGAGACTCCAAGAACGAACTGGAAACTGGAGGAGGATGCAAAGATGCAAGCATCCGGAAAAATCCTTACAGCCCACTGACCTGACATTAGAGTCTTCCCCCTCATGAGAAAGCCTGAAGAGTTATTGGAAGAAGTCAAGATCCCCTCAGAATGAAGTGCAGAAGGTCAGGGAACGGCAGGAGGAGACGGTAGGATCTGCAAGAAGATTCTCCTAGGAAAAATCAAGTTTCCCAATGTAAAGAGGAATATACTGTAACCATGAAAACAGTACCAACTCCATGCCACGGGGGCGAAATACGTAAGGCTTAGAAAGGGAATACGCACTAGCTGCAAGCAAGAAGCTATACTTACCGCCCTTTGACAACCACAGCAACTTAACAGGTATCAGACAACAGCGTCGTGACCTGCCCATATGACTGCTCCCTGTCCATGAGAAAGCCGAAAGAGCTGACAGCGTGTGTGCAGTTCCATGTGGCCCAGGGAAGGCAAATGATGGGACACCCCGGCCGTAGACTCTGGAACGCTATACAGAAAAGATTGTTACGCCCGATGGAACTCGGAAATAGCCAATATGTCCCTAAACAGCTTGAAAGGGTAGGAAGCAGTACAACAGTGCCACCAGACACCGTCCGCGCAACAACAATGGCACCAATAATAAGGAACTGCCAAACGTACATAGTGTCACCAAGGTGAGACCTCGAGAGAGATGAAGAGATCCCCAAAAGAAAAAAAAAACTGGGAACTCTCCTGCGACTGGCTCAAGTTGTACCATGAGACACGGCTTCTACCAACCCAGGATGGAGGGAAGCCGAAACTGGGTGGTGAAGAACAGAGCCAAACCGCACTCTAATGGGCCTGCAGCAAACCCACAGGAGATAACGCCAGCGCGGCAAATTAATGAACTCGGGAGACCTCCACACACCGGGCCCCAATATCTCATGAAAGCAGGAGAAAACTGCAAGCAACTTCCTTCGCATTTGACCAAGAGGCCTAGAAGCCACGGAAGAGCCCATAGAAGCCAGCTACTAGGGAAACCGCTGAACGCCCCCCCCCCCCCCCCCCAGTGCAGGAGCGCTTTTTTTTTTTAAGACCATTGTTCACTGAAAGACCGCGGCTCTCAGCCGGGGAAGCAAACACAGCCGCGGCAAGCAGGAAACTCAAGCCACACTGTGACGCGCTCAGCCGAGCAAGAGAACAAGCCTGAGCCTGTTTCGCTGGCTCTATGCAACTGGGAGGGAAAAACAGGGAGACCGGAAGGCGCAGAGAGAAGGAAGCCGCTGAAACAGACCACAAGAACGCCGCAGCGCGTCTGTCAGCGTCGGAGCACCAGTGCAATCCACCAGCCCGCGGAAAGGCACGGGCTCCATAAACAGCGTACACCCAGTAACGTCCGACCACAGCCGCGGTACAAGCCGAGCGAAGGGCAGCCTCAGCGAAACCCGCTGTAAATGCAAGTACTCACCCCTGCCCCCACAGTAAAACACCATGCATCTCCCGCGCGCGGGAAAGCAGAGGCTCCTCATAATCGAGCCCAAACTATAATGCAGGGGCTCTCTTCACGCAAACATATGCAAAAAAGAAAATGAGCCTCCACTAATTGTAAAATATGTACCGCTCACCAAAACTTAGCTGATGAGAAACAAAGTAAACATCAGGCAAACCACTCGACCGCACAGCCACCGTGTCCCCCGAAGAACCGAACACAACACTAACCACCAGAAAATAGAACTTGCAACTGCAAGGCAAAAAAGGCATACTCACAACCCGGCTCACAGGGCTGTTAGACGCCGGCAGGAACAAGTTGAGCACCACTGAGAGTACCCAATCAGGGAAAGCAGATGCAGTCTCTCTCTCTTTTTTTTTTTTTTTTTTTCAGGGAAAGAAGATAAAATAGAGACCTAAATAGACCCTCTATCATAGGAGGGAGGGTGAGGCAGGGACCTGGGGGGGCCCAGGTGTAACCCCTAAAGCCGGCACCGTTCAGCCGGACACCCCTGTCTCACTGAAGAGAAAAATCTCAACAGGAGAAATAGAATTAATTGTAAGCTCACTGAAGAGAAAATCTCAACAGGAGGGATAGAATCGTAAGCTCACTGAAGAGAAAATCTCAACAGGAGAAAATAAGTTTCCAGCCACAGCCAGAATCCAGGAGCTAGGTGAATAGCGACCTTGTCCTGCTGGGAGATAGAGAATACTGATGAGACAGGAGGAGTGCCAGCCAATAGGACCACCTGTTAATCAGTTTCTCTATCTCCGCCTGCTGGTAGATGTGAGCTATCCCATTGGTCTCTGGATTCATCTGCTGCTGTTGCTAGGGAAATAAGCTTTTGGAAACTGTTGTCTTAATTTTCCCTTTATAATGAACTTCCTTATACTAAAAGATTACCTGGTCAAAGAGTTGTTTGCCAGTTGTGTTGGGCTGGATAGCAAACTCCAGTTCTGCATCCATTGTGGTAACTCTAACATTAATCTATGAAAGCAAAACCAAACAAAATTGTTGTACTCAGATCATGTACATTAAAGGTTTGTATACATTTATCATGCTAAACCAATATTGTGGAAATGGATTTAGGTAAAAGTGAATATAGGTATCAGTTTTATCCTAGATCCCTACTGTACTAGCATCCTATTTAGTTCCCATCTGTCAAAGAAGCCTATTCACTCTTCCAACTTATCTAAAAATATTAAGTCTTCTACAGTATACTTTCTCTTAGAAAGCTAGGCTAACATCCTTTCTTTTGTTCTTTAAAAACAGTAATTTCTCCTCTTTGGCCCTGATTCACTAAAGTCAGCGATAGTCGCTAAACCTGTTTTCACAGGTTTAGCGATGATCACTACTAACCGACCCGATTCACAAAATGACCCACTGTATGTTTTTCCCCTCGATCGCCCATTTTCTGATCTGGCCATGCAAATTTGTAAAACCCCATGCAAAATAGCCAAGCGACTAATTCACTAACATTTGCTTGGCTATTTTGCATCAGGATTTACGATCCCAAAACCCGACTGCTGCAGACCTGTTTACTTTTTATGGCACAGATATTTTGCGTGAATTACACACGCAAAATATCTGTCCCATTAAAAAAAAAAATTTTTTTAACTCTCACCGCCACCAACGGCCCTCCCTAATGACCCACCAACAATCGCACAACACCACATGCTCCCCTCCCATTGCCACAACACCATTGTCCGCCCCCCCCCCCCCATGCGAATGTGGCAGGAGGGATGTCCAGTCCCTCCTGCCATCGATCGCCCCCTCTTCCCGGTCAGGTCGGGTTGCCCCTCCCTGTACCTTTAAGTCTGGAGGAGGGGTGCTCAGACCCTCCTACTCCTCTGCCAATTGCCATCAGCAATGCGAGCCTTAGGCCCTGCCCCGGTGCATCATGTGAAAATCGGCCAGAGAATCGACCAACAGCGACTGAATCGCTATCTTTAGTGAATCTGGGCCTTTATCCCTAATGCTTCCATCCTTTACACCCCCCTCTACATTTCTAAGACAAGCTGCTTATCAGTCATCAAATCTTTCTATTTTCTAAATCACATCTTGCATCCACTTCAGTATAGTTGTCCAATTAGACACTTTACTGAATCTGCTACTGTACTTCTGTCCTTAATACTGGGTTATCCGCTATCACAATATTCTTAGAACTTGCAATGATATTTCAACACCATGGATCCCAAGCTCTCTTCTTTATCACCTCCCTTGTCATCCTAGGCAAGCACTGTAAATCAATTCCCTGACAGAAAAAGTTATGTCATTTTTATTGCCTCTTTTTATGAATAATTCCTATGAATAGCTCCACTCTTAGCTTTAGAATATAATCCCACCTTTATAAAAGGGTCCAGGTAAAAAGGCTTGTGGGAGAGCTGTGTGCAGATGTCTGAACATGTAGCTTCTAACGTGAGCATAAATACCATACCATGCAGAAAGCTAACTGCATACAAATCATCACTAATAGGGAAAAGTGGAGGGACGCATGCTAGATACATATGTGTGGCTTTTTTGAGCATGTCCAAACAAAACAAAGTATCTCAACACACATCTGAGCCTGTTCTTCTGTGACTAAATATGAGCCTTACAAAAACGTGAAATTTTTACAAGGTTCACAATGTATTTAGCTGGAGAAAAACAGTTGCCAATACGTGCTTTCAATTTGTTCAGACGTTATCTCCTATCTACCTCAGAAACTTTAGGGGCTTCCTTCTGCTTGCAAAACAAGCCAAAATCTTCTCTGCAAACCCTTCTATGTTGTCCCAGACCTGGCAAAAATGTTTCTTGCATTGTGGGCATGTCAAAAGCTTTCTGCATTACACAGACTACTCAGCACTGTACAGAATACTTACTACATATACTTGACTATAAGTCAAGACATTTAAGCTGAAAAATGTTTTAAAAAATTACTTGGAAAATCTGTAGAAGCTAAGGAATTAGTGTCAATTTCCTCCCCCCCCACCCCCCGAAAACCCACCAGCAGCAGGAGAATCCAGCCTCGCAATCCGCATCCTTTCCCCTCAATACCTTCAACTCTCTCCTATTTAGCAGTACATCATCTAAGGTCTGCTCCCTGGATCACACCCTGTGACCTGTCCTGCCCATGCAGAAACAAGAAACTAAGGTCGAGGAGGCACAGACATCAGGCGGTGTACCGCTGCAGGGCTGATGCTGTACGAGAAACTCCTGAGAAAATTAAAAAAGTAATGGGATAGGAAACAATGATCTTTTGTGCATTACAAATTGGTTAATGGACAGAAACAGAGGGGTAGGGTTAATAAATGACCATTTTTCTCAATGGAAGTGGATAATTGAATGACGCAGGGTTCTGTATTGGGATCCGTGCTATTTAACACTTATACGTGGGTTGATTCATGAGTCATGGCAACTATTTTTTTTTCTCTTCCAAATGTGCAAACACCGGAAATCTAATATACCAGGCATCTCTGGTAGGGGAGAAGCAAAAAAAAAAAAAAAAACATTTGAAATCATCATTTTATTATGGCATACAGTATAGAAATTGTTTAACTGTTAACATCCTTCAAAGTTATATGTGTGTTATCTTTGGACTAGTGCCATGTAATTTGACTAATCTGATAAAAGGTTTCTTGTGGCAAGAAAAATTCTTGAATGACTGATAAAAGCATGAAAACATCACAATTACTTAATAGTATATGTGTTAAAAAATGTTTAAAGGGCCCTTCTCCTTCAAGATTTATTATATGAAAAGCCATCTTATCTGTTTTTTCAAAAGCACTTGAAAGTCTACTTATTTCAGAAACATTTAGTTTGCAAGTTAATTTGATATTTCTATGTAGGTTATTTTAACTATTATACACATATGATTTTGTGTACTGTATGCTGCTTTGGACAACTTCTGATTTGTACCTCTGTATAATTCTTTGGCGAGACCACTTTGGAGAACTATAAACTGTATATGCACAAGTGTTTAAGCCCGTCACATTAACGGGTGCTAATAAAGCTCCTTCCCTCACATGTCCCCTATTTTCAGCCCCAGCTCTAAACCCCTTTTTAGCCCCCCCCCCCCCAGCCTCCTTCTCCCATCTTTTTCCTTTCAGCTTCCAGCCCCCTTTTCACATGAGGATCAGATAAAAATTAGCATTTATATTCACTATACAGCCTGGTACTGTTGACTTTTCTCGCAGATTATGAGAGAGTAGACGTAGTAGTAGTAATAGTAGTAGAAAACATAGTAGTAGATCTGTTAGAATTTGCACAAGAGGACTGTAGTTCTTAATTATGAGTGGTCATTACTTTTTGCATAAAAAGGAGTGCTTTTTTTAGATTGTTTACTTTACAGTTTAATAATACTTTGTGTATATCATATATGTATGAGACGATCACATTTCGATAAATAAAGTACATTTTATTCATTGCGTGCAAAGCTGGGGAAGGGGGTCCATAGCTTTCATCAGATTCTTAAAGGGGTCTGTGACTCAAAAAAGGTTAAGAATCACTAGATTAGAGCATAAGGGGAGGTACTGAAATGCATTCAGATTCAACAGAAAAGTTGCTGCTAACCTGTAATAAAGTATTCTCTGAATATAGCATATCACAGGTATCACAATGAAGTGAACTTAATGAGTTTTCTGGAGAAGAACTAAAGTATTTTATGAGAAAGCGTGGCAGTACCTGACAGTAGAAGCCCCACAGCTGCCTTCATTTCCAGTTAGTAAAGCTAAGTAACAGGAGAGAACAATTCCCAGTGGAAGGAGGGTATCTTTGTATAACTGCTGATCAAGCACCTTCAGAGAAGATTCACTACCGGTAAACAACTTTGCTTTCTTTTTAGATAAATGTATCACTGATGCTAGTCACACACACAGTCTCCTTAACTAGGAGCTGTGTTCACCTAAAAAAGAAAATTTAAAAAAAGGGTGGGTGAGTGGGAATAAATGAGACATTGATCAACTCCAAAAAGTCTTGATTATATGGGAAAACTATTTTATTTTTCAAAAGAACATAAATAGGGAAGATAAACTGACACCATATAGTCTAGGTCCCCAAGGATAAGACTCAGGTTCTCTCTCAAAAAGGCCTCAAAGGACAGTCAGTCTAAACTTTAGCATCCTGCACAAAGCCATCTGTAAACATCTATTTCTTTTCAGTCTGTATTGAGACACTAATCATCAGTTTTAGCTTGCATTTATTCTTCTATTGCACTTTTTTGTTGAAATGCAGTTAATCCTATGCAACTTGTGCTCAAAGTGCACAAACATGAAGCATGCACTAACTGCCATGAAAACATACATTAGACATGTATTAGCAGTAGAATCAATATTTTTTTGCAGATATTGTACTGGGAATTAGAAGAGAAAATTGTGAGGATCTGGAAAGAACATTTCGTGTGAAAGATATTACTCCTGGATACATTCTGCATAAAAAAGATTCATAATTTTGCCTATTTGTAATTTGTTTGCAGAATTCCCCCAACATAAAACATATTTCCCCTCTCCTCTTGCTCCAAATCCACTTTGCAAGCCACAAAGATATAGCCTAACGCATGATTAATTTCCTAAGGAGTCTTGCATTGAGGACATTATCAAATACCTTCTGAAAATCCAAACACCATATCAACTGGTTAACCATTATCCACTTAAAATCTAAAAAAATTGCTAAGGCAAAGACTTGCCTTTGCTGGCTCATTCCTATTAAGCCATGTTTATCTACATGCTATTTGCTTGAAGCTATGTTTAAAAACATTTTACCTAGTGTTGATATCAGGCTTACTGGTCTTTAGTTTTCCAATCACCCTTTTTAGCCTCTTAACAGAAAGGGCCCTGATTCTGCCACAGCTATAACAAGTATTCCTCATAACGTGATTGCCTGAAGCCAATCAAGCATATATCGTGACCTTCTTTTATGCCTATTTCCTTATTACATGTAGGATACCTTTTAAAATCCAGCTTTTCCTTAGACATACGATGTTTGTTCAAAAAGTTCCAGGACAGTTTGAATTGCGCGCCAACGGGAAGTTCTTTTGAAATGTGCTAGGGGATGCTGAGTAGCTTGAAACCTCACAAGTAACCTCCTTTTTCTGTTTGTTGATATCTGTTTTTGTCTCTGAGCTACAGCAATTTTTGTGAAAGTGTGTTTTCATGATCGGCTATTTTTCGTCATGTGCGCCCTCAATGAGCAGCGCTACAGTGGGAAGTTCTGTTTTAAATTGGATAAGACCGCTACAGAAACTTATGATATGTTGAAAGTGACATATAGGGAACATGTCAAGTCGTGGAAGGTGTTTTGAATGGTATTCACGCTTCAAAAGTGGTTGTGAATCAGTGGAAGACAATTCACGAACTGGAAGACCATCAACTTCAGCTGATGATGATCATGTTGATTAAGTGAGGGTTCTTGTGCACACTAATCAGCGATTAACTGTTAGAGAATTGGCAGAGGAATGCAACATCTTCATTGGTTCATGCCACAATATTATAACATAGAAATTGGGGATGTCTCCCATTGCAGCAAATTTTGTTCCATGTTTGATGACCAGAAGAATAACTGCGTCATGATCTATCAGAATCTTCTAGAGCAGGCAAATGAAGACAAAACATTTCTTGATAAAGTGATAACTGGTGATGAGACATGGGTCTACGGTTATGATGTGGAAATCAAAGCTCAATCATCTCAATGGAGAACCAAAACATCACCAAGACTGAAAAAAGCTTAGCAAGTTTGGTCAAACATCAAAGTGATGTTAACAGTTTTGTGTGTGTGTGTGGGGGGGGGGGTTTACAGTAGCGGCATTATTCACTATAAATTTCTGCCACAAGGACAAACTGTCAACCAAAATTACTATCTGAAAGTGTTGCAATGACTCCATAAGAAAATCAGGAAGAAGCGGCCTGAACTTTGGAGGGAGCAGTCATGGCTCCTGCATCATGATGTGCCCGCTCACACCGCCGTCAAAATTTGTGAGTTAGTTCTGTGCACAAAACGCAATGACAGTTCTTCCCCAGCCACCTTACTTTTCTTACTTGGCCCCTAATGACTTCTTGTTTCCTAAACTTAAATCCATGCTGAAAGAAAAGCAATTCAACACCATTAAAGACATAAAGCAAAATTTGATGCAGCAACTTTTGGCGATTCCTGAAGATGCGTTTAAGGACTGTTTCCAAAAGTGGAAATGACATTGGGAAAAGTGTATACGTAGGGAAGGGGAGTACTTTGAAGGGGACCAAATGGAATAAGTTGTAAGATTATTTAATAAATTTTTATAAAATCAGTCCTGAAACTTTTTGAACAGACCTCGTATCAAAAAGAAAAACTAAGTGATTCAGATACAAAAAAAAAAAAAAAGGAGGGGGGAGAGGACTTTTTTTTTTTTTTTTTTTTTAATAGAAGATAAGGAACATGAGGGGGAAAAATTTATACCTGGCATGTCGCAGACATGATGTGATTTAAGTTAATGCCACTCTTTGTAAAACATTAAGAGATTTACATAACTCGAATAAATTACAGTTGTGTGAAAAGTTGTGGGCACCCTTGGTCAAATTGCATGTTTCTATGAATCCCTAAGCGAACAGAAACCAAAACAAGCTCTAAATGGTAGAACATTAGACACTATAATAAAAGAGTGGCACAGATAAAACCACAACAAAAAAGCAGGCTAATTACCATCCCAAAGTAAAACTGGAATTTGAGGCATACCATTATATACTTTAAAATTATTCAAAAAGATCATCTTGATTAACATGTATAACTCACAGTATGTGAAACAAGAGTCTCATTTATTAAAAAAAAAAAAACATGCTAGGTGAAATAATGGTCAGGTTTCCAATGTAACAGACAGCTAGAGTCTTTTATATTAATAAAGATCGTCTTTTTACATGATGGAAGTTTCTGTATTTTTGAGGGCAACAAATGTTATAAAGGGGATGGACCATTTCACTTAAAAAAAAAAAATCTGAAAAAGGTTAGCGTAAAGGTGATCAAACTATGGTCTAGGAACTAGAATAGCCCGCCACTTACCAGAAAATAAAACAAAATAGCCTATGAACCCATCCAACTGGAACACTGCTGATGCAGATCCTATTGCAGTCATCTTCCTATCACTTTGAACTGGCTGGTCTGCCTTTAATCTCAATGACCCAAGTGTAGTGAAAATCCATCAAATAGCAACAAATAATTCTTTCACCTAACAGTGCAAGGTACCACTGATCTTTCTGGGGAGATAAGTTGTGTTTTCTCTCTCGACATTACCATTTATTAATATTGAACCGCCCAGCGCTTTTTCCAATAACAGAGGAGGTTTTTTATGCCGATGAGGTTATTACCCTGTACACCTTGAGCCACATGTGTGGGGAGGTAAAGGTTGGGTTCTGAGATTTTTTCCTCCTTAATTTTTGTTTGAGCCTGTGTGGGTGCATAACATTTGTTTAGTACTTTGCACTGTTAGGTGAAAGAGTTATCTGTTGGTCTGCCTTTAATGACACATTCCTAGAATGTCATGTTAAAGAGGGTCTCACCGATTAAGAAGGGGATCACAAACAGATCGTAGGTGGTTATCATGCCACTGTAACGGGCCATGGTACGGCTTCACCTGGAATACTGCGTCCAGCACTGGTCGCCGTACATGAAGAAGGACACGGTACTACTCGAAAGGGTTCAGAGAAGAGCGAATAAAATGGTTAATGGGCTGGAGGAGTTGCCGTATAGTGAGCGATTAGAGAAACTGGGCCTCTTCTCCCTTGAAAAGAGGAGACTGAGAGGGGACATGATCGAAACATTCAAGATAAAGAAGGGAATAGACTTAGTAGATAAAGACAGGTTGTTCACCCTGTCCAAGGTAGAGAACGAGAGGGCACTCTCTAAAGTTAAAAGGGGATAGATTCCGTACAAACGTAAGGAAGTTCTTCTTCACCCAGAGTGTGGTAGAAATTTGGAATGCTCTTCCAGAGGCTGTTATAGGGGAAAACACCCTCCAGGGATTCAAGATAAAGTTAGACAAGTTCCTGCTGAACCGGAACGTACGCAGGTAAGGCTAGACTTAATTAGGGCACTGGTCTTTGACCTAAGGGCCGCCGTGGGAGTGGACTACTGGGCACGATGAACCACTGGCCTAGCAGCGGCAATTCTTATGTTCTTCTGGTTCAAAGTGATGATGGTTAATAGTGGAGAACTCAGCATAGGCAACTTTGCAAACTGCTTCATGAGCACTTGCCTAAAGATTTATTTGGTATCTTCAAAAGTTTTATCAGATTATATATAAGGCCCCCAATAACAATATCAACACAATGCTGAGTTTAATAGGGCTCTGGTCTGGCAACAAACAACTCTTTCACCTAACAGTGTAGTAACTCGTATAACTTATGTTTTTTTTCTGTGATGCATCATTTCCAATTTGATTTTTTTTTTCTTTTTGTCAAGCCATGACAAACTGGACCAGCTGGAATGAGAGAACCCAGATAAGGGAGAAAGGAGATTCTCTCCCATAATGATGAAGAGGAGAATCATGCATGGATAGGAAAACACAAGCATTTTCTTTTTTTATGTATATAGTAAGTAAAGTATTGTGGTTGCTGAAATAGCATACAGTATAAGAGGGCTGATTAAAAAAGACCAGTCTCATTACTTTTCATTCAGAATCAGATGACTTCCACAGGATCTGAATATTTTTCTTCTTCAAGTAGTCCTTCAAATTCAATACGTTTTGAAGCATTTCAAAAATGATTCAAAAGACATGCAGCAGACTGTTTTACAACATCACTGTTTTGTGGTAGATGTCCTCCCAGAACACGCTTCATCAGTCACTCGCATATTACTCTCTTTGATGTGCTTCCACCACCGTATGTTTGACGTAACATTTCTAGAGTTTAATTACTGATCTTTCCGAGTTTAACACAAAATTCAATCACACATTGCTGGCGTACTCTCACAAACACGCCTTCCTCATCTGCTGTGATGAAACATACAAAATTCTTCCTCTTGCTGTGACAACTACAGCAGTCCAACTGCAGGTTTAGAAATGTTGATGTACGAGTTTCACAAGAACAAGCAAGTGCTGCCATGTCTACTTCTTGGAAAAACAGAAGCAGTCACATTGCTTTTCAAATTACTAGAGACTTGCCATAGATCTGCTTAGGATCCATATCCTCTTTGGGCCACCTTCGAAAATTACACCAATCCAGTCAACAACCATACAAACAATAACTCAAGAATTTACAGGGAAACCATTACACTTCGATGCTAGGAAGAAATACTTTACCCTGCAAACATGAATCTCCTTCTGATTTTACTGATTTGTCTGGTAATTAAGAACATAAGAACATAAGAAGTTGCCTCCGCTAAGGCAGACCAGAGGTCCATCTTGCCCAGCGGTCCGGACCCGCGGCGGCCCATCAGGCCTAATTGCCTGAACAGTGTCCCTTACTAATTATGTAACTGCCTCTAATCTAATCCTATCCCTATAGCCTACCTCTACTCCTATCTGTACCCCTCAATCCCTTTGTCCTCCAGGTACCTATCCAATCCTTCTTTGAAGCCCTGCAGCGTGCTCCTGCATATCACATCCTCCGGTAGCGCGTTCCATGTATCCACCACCCTCTGGGTGAAAAAGAACTTCCTGGCGTTTGTTCTAAACCTTCCCCCTTTCAATTTCTCTGAGTGCCCTCTTGTACTTGTGGTTCCCCATAATTTAAAAAATCTGTCCCTGTCTACTCTTTCTATGCCCTTCATGATCTTGAAGGTTTCTATCATGTCCCCTCTAAGTCTCCGCTTTTCCAGGGAGAAAAGCCCCAGCTTCTTCAGTCTATCAGTATACGAGAGGTCCTCCATACCCTTTATTAGCTTAGTTGCTCTTCTCTGGACTCTCTCAAGTACCGCTATGTCCTTCTTGAGGTACAGTAACCAGTACTGGACACAGTACTCCAGGTGCGGGCGCACCATTGCACGGTACAGTGGCAGGATGATTTCCTTCGTCCTGGACGTGATACCCTTCTTAATGATGCCCAACATTTTTTTTGCCTTCCTTGAGGCTGTGGCGCACTGCGCCGACGCCTTCAATGATGTGTCTACCATCACTCCCAGGTCTCTTTCAAGGTTACTCACCCCTAGCGGTGATCCCTCCATTTTGTATGTGAACATCGGGTTCTTTTTCCCTACATGCATGACCTTGCATTTCCCTATGTTGAAGCTCATTTGCCACTTTTTGGCCCACTCTTCCAGCGCTGTCAGGTCTTTTTGGAGATCTTCGCAGTCCTCCGTGTTTGCAACCCTGCTGTATAGTTTGGTGTCATCCGCAAATTTGATAACCTCACATTTTGTTCCTGCCTCCAGGTCGTTAATAAATATATTGAACAGGAGCGGTCCCAGCACCGACCCCTGCGGAACTCCGCTCGTGACCCATTGCCAGTCTGAGTAATGGCCCTTTACTCCAACCCTCTGTTTCCTATCCGCCAGCCAGTTTTTGATCCATCGGTGGACCTCCCCTTGCACCCCGTGGTTCCATAACTTCCTTAGAAAGTGCAGAGGCGAGCCACGAAACTTGTCAAAGGAATGGAGCATTTGAGCTACAAAGATCAACTCAGGAAACTGGGACTGTTTACCCTCGAGAAGAGAAGACTGAGAGGGGATTTGATAAGAGACTTTTAAAATATTAAAGGGATTTGATAAAATAGACCAAGAAGCAGCATTACTAACATTTTCAGATGTGACACGGACAAGAGGACATGGCCTGAAACTGGGTGGCAGCAGGGTCAGGACAAGTGTCGGGAAGTTCTGTTTCACACAGCGCGTGGTGGGTGCTTGGAATGTACTCCCGGAGGAGGTTGTAGAGGAGACTACTGTACTGGGATTCAAGCGCAAGTTGGATGCACACCTTCTTGCATATCATATTGAGGGATACAGTAAATCCGGGTTTCTAAATAGGAGTACCTAAATGGGCCGCCGCGTGTGCGGATCACCGGACTGGATGGACCTCGGTCTGATCTGGTGAAGGCGTTTCTTATGTTCTTACCTTGTCGAAGGCTTTTTGGAAGTCAAGGTAAATGATGTCTATAGATTCCCCTTTATCCACCTGGCTGTTTACCCCCTCAAAGAAGTATAATAAGTTTGTGAGGCATGACCTTACAGAAGCCATGCTGGCTCGGCTTTAGCTGCCCAGTGTTTTCGATGTGTTCCCAGATGCTGTCCTTAATCAGTGCTTCCATCATCTTTCCCGGGACCGAGGTCAAGCTCACCGGCCTGTAGTTTCCTGGGTCTCCTCTTGAGCCTTTCTTGAAGATGGGCGTGACATTTGCTATTTTCCAGTCTTCCGGAATCTCTCCAGTTTTTAAGGATAGGTTTGCAAATTTGTCGAAGTGGCTCAGCTATTTCGTTCCTTAGTTCCTTGAGTACCCTTGGGTGAATGCCGTCCGGACCCGGCAATTTGTCGCTCTTTAGCCTGTCTATCTGCCTGAGGACATCCACCTTGCTCACCTCTAGTTGGACCAGATTTTCATCCTGATCTCCTTTTATGATCTCTTCTGGTTCCGGAATGTTGGTTATGTCCTCCCTCGTGAAAACTGGGAGAACTCGTTTAACCTGTCAGCTATCTCCTTTTCCTCTTTTACCACTCCCTTTCTGTCTCCATCATCCAAGGGTCCCACTTCCTCCCTTGCTGATTGCTTCCCCTTGACGTACCTGAAGAATGATTTGAAGTTTGTTGCTTCCCCCGCTAATCTCTCTTCATATTCTCTTTTTGCTTTCCCAACCACTCGGTGACACTCCTTTTGGTTTTTTTGTGCTCCTTTTGGTTGTCCTCTGATTTGTCTTTTTTCCATTTTTTGAATGATGCCTTCTTGTCGCTTATCGCCTTCTTCACTGCATTTGTTATCCACATTGGGTTTTTTGCTCTATTTTGTTTTGCACCCTTTCCTGAACTTGGGGACGCACAGGTTTTGTGCTTCATGAACCGTGCCCTTGAGTAAGGTCCAGGCTTTTTCTACGGACTCCATATTCCATCTGGTGTCGTTGAGTTTCTTCCCCACCATTATCCTCATGGCGTCATAATTCCCTTTTTTGAAGTTCAGTGCTGTCGTTGTAGTTCTTTTCACCTTTGATGGTCCAATTTCTATCCACCCACAATTACAATCAATCAACTACCCGGATCTGTCAATTTTACACATCTCTGATCCACAAGAAAACATAACAAATCACATTACTACTATCTCAAATAAAAGAAGGCACCAACGAATCCTTAAAAAAAGAATAAGGCAAGTAAAACCCATCAAAACCACTACTGCTACCAAACCCACATCTGTCCCCTGTGCATACCTTAATACTAGATCTGTCAGGAATAAAGCCTTCCTACTTAAAGATTGGATCATTAACAAGCAAATAGCCTGCCTTTTACTAACTGAAACATGGTTACTATCAGATGATCCAATAATAATTGATCTCCTACCAGACAATTTTAAAATCCTTACGCTAAACTGCGTGGGAAAAAAAGGAGGAGGTTTAGCAATTATTTTTAAAGAAGGATTTGAGTTCGAACTACTTGATTCCAAAATGACTGACCAACTAGAAATTTTAGCCTGTAAAATTGGTAACTGTCATCTAGCAGAATCCCTATCCTGCATATTATTCTACGTCCCACCAAAAAGCTGGCCAAAAGCCAAAGAAGACTTCTGTGCATTTGTCCTAAACAATTCAATCGGTCCTTCTTACAATATCATCGCAGGAGACATAAACATACACCTAGATGAAGAGGACAACACAAACGTGAAAGAATTTAAAAACTTTCTCTCCCTACTCAATTACAACCTCCCTCCACCCACACAAACACATGAAAAAGGCCAATCAGTTAGATGTGGTAGCCATGTCCACAAAGGACATCCCAGACCCTGCCATCTCTATACATAAAGGCACCTGGTGTCATGATATCTGGTCTGACCATTTTACTTATTATTTCCAGCTAATCTGGTCTTATCATAAATCTAAAACACGCCCAATAATAAAAAGAGAACATCACACAAGAGGCTATATTAACCCAATAGAATACTGGTCACAATACGAACTGCAATCATAGATAGAAGAAGGAATCGATTTCTGGGATCACTGGATGACAACCAGCACATCCATTTTAGACAAAATCGCCCCTATACGTAATAGCAAAAGCTATGCAAATAAATATAACAAATGGTTTGACACCGAACTTCTAAAAATGAAACAACTAGCTAGACGACTGGAAAGAACTTGGAAAAAAACAGGAGAACTAGCTGACCGTAACAAATGGAGAGCTAACATAAAAATCTACAAACAAATGATAAAAAAACAAACGTAAAGCATTCTACTCAATTAAAATCAACTCATCTTGTAATGGCTCACAAGGAATCAATACAAAAGAGCTATTCAACCTGATCACAAATTTATGACACCGCTCGCTACACCACATCCACAAACAACACTAAGTTACCCTCTGCAAATGACTTAGCACTGTACTTCGATTCAAAAATTAAAAACCTTAGAATCCATCGTTCAACTAACGACCCTAGTGATCATCAAATAGCTCTCACCCAAGGAAATGATATACCGGCAGACATGATCTGGAGCTCCTTTCAAGATTTAGAGTGGAATAATTACACCCGACTATATAACAAATACTCTAAATCCTATTGCGTTCTGGATTCATGCCCCCCAGAAATCATGAAAGCGGCACCTTTAAAATTTAAACTATTGCTGATGCAATACTTGGCTCACAACCTAAAAACTGGGAAGTTTATCTCTAATAATGGTCACATAATAATAACCCCAATTCTAAAAAATCGAAAAGAATCTTCAGCCCTAATATTCAACTACAGACCAGTAGCATCCATTCCGTTTATTGTAAAAATAATGGAGGGATTGGTACACATCCAACTGATGGATTATCTTGATCAGTTCTCTCTCCTACATGAAACTCAATCCAGTTTTAGACCGTTATTCAGTACTGAGACAGTAATTGCGGCTATGTTAGACAATCTGCGCCTACTGTTTAGTAAGGGCCTTAATGCCCTGGTTATGCAATTCGATACAAGTTCTGCCTTTGATCTAGTAGACCACGAGAAACTGCTGCAATGCCTAGACGCCATTGGTATCAGGGATGAAGTGCTGAACTGGTTCTGTGGCTTCCTTATATCCCGCACTTATCAGGTACGTTTTAATTATGAGCTTTCAAACACCTGGAGCAATCCATCCGGTGTGCCACAAGGGTCTCCACTATCTCCATTGCTCTTCAACTTCTATATGTCCTCACTGGGCACGCAGCTAACCCAGCTGGGAATAAAACTATTTAGTTATGCAGATGACTTTACGATTATCATCCCATTTGCTAATTCTGTCTCTGAAACTATTCCCAAAGCTTCAGAAGCCATAAACATGATGGAGCACTGGATAACAAACTTTAGGCTCAAACTTAATTCAGAAAAAACAACTTTCTTCGTTGCTTCGCCACATCCGCTTGACACCAAATCACCACTATGTATCAATAAACTTAATTACCCTATCCAGCCCACCATTAAGATACTAGGTGTAACTTTGGATCAATACCTAACCATGAAAGACCAGGTAGACTCCTTAATCAGAAAGGGATTCTTTATTCTCTGGAAGCTCAGATCCATTAACGCTTACTTTGATACATCGGCATTCAGAAGCCTAGTCCAATCCCTCGTACTAAGTCTACTTGACTACTGTAACATCGCATATTTAGCAATTTCCCAAAAGAATATGCAACATTTACAATTGATGCAAAATGCAGCAGTCAGACTGATCTTTGGGCTGAGGAAGTTTGACCACGTGATACCCTACTACCGGCAGCTGCATTGGCTGCCAATGGCGGCGCGCGTAAAGTTTAAATTTGCCTGCTTTAAAGCACTACACGGACTTGCCCCTAAATACATAACTGACCTTTTCTTCTTCTCAGCCAACAGACACAAGAGAAGCTCACATTCCAATTTTGTTTCCCCCCCCAGTTCGAGGTTGTAAACTGAAAAAACACCATGAACACCTTCTCTCACACCAAGCAGCATCATGGGGTAAAGACCTAGAACAATTGCTTTCGCCCACTATTTATGGGGAATTTAGGAAACGTCTAAAAACACACTTGTTCCTAAAGCATCTAGACAACTGATCCTCTCTTCTCTCTCCCCTCTATAGCGATTAACTTGTCCTTTTGTTCACTCTCTCCTCAACAATGAATTTCCTGTCCTATTAATTCTCTTTCTTCCTCCCCTCTTAAAGTCAATTCAATTTGTTACCTTTGCTTAATCTTCTGTAAACCGCATAGAACTTCACGGTATTGCGGTATATAAGCTGTTATTATTATTATTATATTGGACTAATGAAGACATTGGTTCTCTCTTGCCCATTAATCAAGCACATTATAAGTCCTAAGGGGTCTCATCTGTTTTCCTTGTACAGCTGAAATGTAGCTATAGAGCCCTATGTGATAAGTGCTTGGAATAAGTCCAGTTTCCCTCAAGCTCACTCCCTCACAAGGTCACTTAATAGAAGCATTGCTAGTCTGCTTAGCCAAAGAGTTAAAACCATATAGAGAAGACACAGGACAGCAAGGCCCAGAACAGGAAGAAATGGTCCTCTAGGAGAGATTTTCCTAGCCTTTGGCTGAGGATGGGCTAAGGTAGGAAAACTATATTATGCAAACTGAATGTTTGGTCTGCTAAAAGCTGGTCATAAGTATGTATACAATTGAGTTTAAACAAAGTTGTACTTTGTCAGGCTGCCCAAAGCCCAGTTCATTTTGTTGTGTGAAGCTGAACTTCCATATGATTGCTGTCTATATTTGATCACCAGATTTGTGACAACAGATCTTTGGTGCATTTTGTTTAATAAAGGATTTTGCTTCGGTTACCCTGCCTGCTGTCCATCTGTGAAGGCTCTGTGCCCTGCTGCCACAACCACACTACTATACTCTATTACAGTGGCCTCAAACTCAAACCCTTTGCAGGGCCACATTTTGGATTTGTAGGTACTTGGAGGGCCGCAGAAAAAAGTTAATGTCTTATTAAAGAAATGACAATTTTGCTTGCGGTAGAACTCTTTATAGTTTATAAATCTTTCCTTTTGGCCAAGTCTTAATAATAATATTGTCATTTATAGCAAAAGAGACATATGATCAAGAAACTGTTTTATTTTACTTTTGTGATTATGATAAACATACCGAGGGCCTCAAAATAGTACCTGGCGGGCCGCAAGTTTGAGACCACTGCTCTATTAGTAAGAATACAATTTGCTCGGGTGGAAGAGGAAGCTAAATAATTGAACATGATAAAACTGAATTACAAAACAAAGCAATATTATTAGGTTGATACTTATTATCCATTGTCAGTCTTAGCTGCAGCAAAATTGTTAACATCCACTCACTGGTTTCGGCATTTTCCTTTTTTCTTTCTTTCAGGTCTGTGATGGTTAATTATTACTACTGCAAAATCCTCTCCTTCTGTTGAAATAAAAAAACACAGTCAGTTTATTATCATAGTAGAATTATATACAAATTAAAGTACCATGTTGAACTAATTTTATCTCACAAAAGCATCTTTAACATAGTAGCATAACAAATGACAACAAAAAACAAACCAGGAATCCCAGCCCACACCAAAAAAATGTATTCTAACTGAAAGCCATAGTCTAACTACTTGTAATATAACTGTACTGAATAAAAAGGAATTTATCAACCTCGTTTGTACTCCTCTATTTTTAAGTAGACAAATGCTCAAGATCCACTAACTAGATCACATCCAGCATGGCTCCCTTCCTTCCTTTGTAATCTAAAAATCTTAATACCAGTATGGCTGTTGCCTGAACATGTGCATACATGAAGTACAGGACCCCTACTTCCTTAAATATACCAGCTGAAAGTGTAGGTATGTTCAGTGGTGTACCAAGGTGGAGGGGGGGGAGAAGGGTAGTCTGCCCCAGGTCCAGCTCATAGAGGGGTGCACTGGTCCCTTTTCTAAGCTGCAGCCTTCAATCTTTGGGCCACTGGCAGTATCAGTCAGCTGAACACAATGCCTTCAGCAGTACAGAAGCTTTCCTTCTGCTTCAACTTCCTGTCCCTGCATAGGCAGGATGCTGCAGAAGGAACGCTTCTAGGCCACCGAAGGCAACATGTTCAGCTGACTGACGTTGCTGGCAGCCCAAAGATTGCAAGTGGCAGCCTGGAGAAGAAAGAGAGAGAAGGGTACCTATCCCACAGAGGGAGAGGGGAGATAAATGTCACCAAACTGGGAAGGGAAGAGAGGGAGGAAAGAAGGAAGACCGGGGAAGGAAAGGGAGAGGAGAGAGAGAGAGAGATACCAGACCACAGGGAAGGGAAACAGAGGAGATGCCAAATCACAGGGGAAGGGGAGAGAGAGATGGAAGGAAAGGAGACAGGTGCCAGACCATGGGGTGGGGAGGGAAAGGAAGGAAGGAAAGCAGGAGGAGAGAGATGCCAGGGTGGGTGGGGAGGAGGGAGAGATGGAAGGGAAGGAGACAGATGCCAGACCATGAGATGGGGAAGTGACATAGCAAGGGCAGATACTGGATGGAAGGGGTAGAAAGAGAAAGGGCAGATGCTGCATGGAAAGGAGAGAGGAAGAGGTTACAGTTTTTTGTGTGGTAAAATTGCTCCGTTGGCCATGAGTGATATTTTGAAATAACAATACATCTAGTACTGGATTCTGAATTAATGTCACACTTAAGAAAATAAAAATTGCCATACTGGAACAGACCAAAAGTCCATCAAGCCCAGCATCCTGTTTCCAACGGTGGCCAGCCCAGGTCCCAAGTAACTAGTTAGATCCCAAGTAGTAAAACAGATTTTATGCTGCTTATCCTAGGAATAAGCAGTGGATTTCCCCAAGCCATCTCAATAATGGCCTATGTACTTCTCTTTTAGGAAATTATCCAAACCTTTTTTAAACCCTGCTAAGCTAACTGATTTCACCATATTCTTTGGCAACGAATTCCAGAGTTTAATTACATGTTGTGTGAAGAAATATTTTCTCCGGTTTTTTTTAAATCTACTACTTAGTAAATTCATCACATGCCCCCTAGTCCTAGTATTTTTTGAAAGAGTGAACAAGTGATTTATATCTACCCTTTCCACTCCATTCATTATTTTATAGACCTCTATTATACCCCCCTGAGCTTATACAATCAAATATTTGGATCTAGCTCAAGAAAATTATCGAGAATAAACTGAATTATCACACACAAATCAGTACTGTAGTTAGAAGCTGTTTCCATAAACTCAGAATGATCAGATATTTGGCAAATATACTAGAACCATCATCTCTGAACATACTGATTCATTCACTTGTAATATCAAAAATTGACTGTTGCAACTCCTTAAACAAAGGAATACCTCAGAAAGAAAGACGCTTGCAATTAATTCAAGGCACTGCTATTAAGATCATTACTAATTAAAAAAAAAAATACAACCATGTTACGCCGCTTTTAAAAAATGCCCATTGGTTACCAATCCCATATAGAATATCATATAAAATTGCCATTTTAGTATTCAAATCCCATAAAGTTAAACAACCAGCCTTCATAAATAAACTCCTCATACCACATGACCCTCTAAGAACATTAAGATCTGCTACTCAGCATCTTTTCGTGGTACCTTCACTAAAGATAATTGGTACCCACCGTGCCAACTACCTTCTCCATAACTGCCCCTACAATCTGGAACTCTCTGCCCATTCATGTCAGAAAGGAGCAAAATTTAGATAAATTTAAAGGAGCATTAAAGTGCTTTCTTTATAAAGATACTTTCAAATAAAGATTTTTCCTTTTTTGCTTCTCCAAGATGTCCCCCTACCCTCTTCCTATTGTTTATCCCTTGAATGTTTCGTTTTTCTTTGTTATATTGTAGTTCTCCCCTCATCCATTTTGTTTAACTGTATATCAAATCCGCGTATCATGTTTGTTCGTGCCTATAAATTTTAAATTTGTAACCCTTTTTTATTAAAGTAAAACACCTAGAGGCTCATAATTGAAAGAGAAAAATGTCCAAAAACCGGCCTAAGTCGGCACTTGGACAAACATTTCTCAAAAACGTCCAAGCGCCGAAAATAAAAACATGTAAAACATGGTCTAAGTCACAAAAATCCACCTAAACTCACCAGATAAACACTGCAAATACATAACACAGACCCCCACACACTACCTCAGTGATCACCGACCCCCCCCCCATAAAAATTTTATTCACAACTTTAAATTTCAACCTCCAGACCATCATCACCTGGCCGCCTGGCATAGGAAAGCCTAGTCGTCCAACCCAGAGGCAGCTTAAGTCGTCTTGGGGGTGGGTTAGGGGCCCATAGAGAGACGAACCCATGCCCATAAGCCCCCGTAATCACTGCATTGATACTTAAACATGTTCACTGCCCTATACATCCCCAAAACCCTTTTTTACTGGCATATAAGTGGCTCCTGCAGCCATAAGGGCTATTGGAGTGGTAGATAAGTGGGTCTAGGGGATTCTGGAGGTGGTTTGGGGGGCTCACCATCACCTATAAGGGAGCTGTAGTGAGGAGAAGCCATGGCACCCTTTTTGTGAAGTTCACAGCAGTGCCCTGTAAGGTACCCCACTATTTAGGTGGCATGTCTGGGTGTGCAGTCCATCACTTTGCAGACCCCTCCCACGTCCAACAGGGCTTGTTCTAGGCGTTTTGGACTTGGACGGAAAGTTGGAAGGAAATGTGGTATAAAGATGGACGATTTAGTGACTTGGACGATCAGATCAGCAGGATGTATAATTAGACGATTTTCGAAAGTAAAAAAAAAGTTGGACGTATCTTTCGAAAATGTGTCTTAGGCTCTTTTTAACTTTGGACGACTTGCGAGATGGATGTAAACGGACTTAGACGTCCCTTTCGATTATGCCCCTCCTAGAATTCAAGCTAGGTGTTTAATCAACTTGTAAACTTGTATTTTAAAATATTTCTAGCGATTGCTTCCTCTCCGACGTCAGAATTGACGTCGGGTGGCGAAGGTTGGTAGGCCCGGCGCTTCAGCGTCCTCTTTACGGGGCACCCCTGCTCTAGACAAGCCACGAGCTGCACTCAAGTGGCTAAAGAGCCGCATGCGGCTCGCAAGCCACGGTTTGCTGACCACTGAGCTATGGGAACTAAGGTTTCTAGCATTGGAATTTTTCCCCACAAGGATACTTAAAAGTGTGGGCAGTGTTCGGTGTGCCAACATTCATCGACACCATCATCCTTTACAGACCCCCAGACAAAAAGTATTTAGACTGTTCCATGTCAGACTGTAACTCTATATATAGTGTATGTATGTGCCCGTAATCTCACACATAGGAAAAACTAAACATTTGTTCAAATATGTGAACAAAGGCATTAAATTAATAGGCAAATTGCTTCTGCACATATTGTGTCATGTTGGACTAAACAAACACCACTCGATCAAAGACTTGCAGTTTTTTTTGTGCTTAAGGTAATATCAATCAAACAGAGACAAAAGCTTTGCTTAGGATTTATTTTTTGAACGATTTATTTTTTGAACTTAAAACATAAATTTATTTATTCAATTTTCTATACCGTTCTCTCAGGAGAGCTCAGAACAGTTTCCATGAGATAATTCAGGTACTCAAGCATTTTTCCTTAACTGAGCCTTCATATTTGTGAAGTGAAGGAATAAAGATCATCGTTTGGACATGTTGCTTGGTTCCTTTCATACCTCAATCTTTGTGCTTACCAGCAAGGACCCAAAAAGAGCACTCGAAGATATGACTGATAATAGAACCACACTGGTTAATCTAATATCTCCCAACCTTGTCAGAAGTAAGAATTGTTGGATAGTCTTCTCAGTTTGGCCACAAAAGGTAAATTTGTTATGGGGTGCAGTGCTCTCCCCAGGGCCTTACTGCCGGGCGCTGCGCCCGGCTGATTTAGATGACCGCCCAGCTAATCCTGCTGCCGCCGCCGATGCTCCTTCCCAGGCTGACTAGCCGCCGAAAATTTTGTTTGACGCCTGCCTTTTTTTTTTTTTTGCCAGCATGCTTTTACTTGCTTCGGGCCTTCCTCGTTGCCGGATCCTGCCTACTTTCTGTTTCCGCGAAGGCAGGACCCGGCAGCGAGGAAGGCCCGAAGCAAGTAAAAGCAGCAAGTTGTAAGCTTCCCTCCGGGGCTCTATCGTGTGCGTGCTGGCTTCCCTTCTCTTCCCCTCCCCGGGATGCTACTTCCGGTTTCGGAGGGAAGAGAAGGGAAGCCGGCACGCACACGATAAAAGCCCCGGAGGGAAGCTTACAACTTGCTGCTTTTACTTGCTTCGGGCCTTCCTCGCTGCCGGGTCCTGCCTTCGCGGAAACAGAAAGTAGGCAGGACCCGGCAACAAGGAAGACCCGAAGCAGGTAAAAGCAGCAAGTTGTAAGCTGGAAGGTGTGTGAGCTGGGAGGGATGGGAAGAGAAATGCTGCTGCTGCACCGAATGGGGACGGGGAGGGGGAATAGAAATGTTCTGTTGCTGCACCCATTTTTTTTGGGGAGAGGGGAAAGGGAAGAGAAATGTTGCTGCTGCTGTACCCGATTTTTAGAGGGGGAGGGGGAAGAGAAAAGCTGGTGCACCCAATTGGGGGGAAGAGAAAAGCTACTGCTGCATCCAATTTAGGAGGGGAAGAGAAGTGCTGCTGCAGCAGCAGCACCCAATTGGGGAGAGAGAGGGGAGAAGTAAGTCCAGGGAAGGGAGAGGAGAGGTATGAGATGCCATGGGAGGGAGGGAGGGAAAGAAGCTACCAGACCATGGTGAGGGGAGAGATGTCGGCACATATGGGGGAAGGGGAGGAGGGAGATGCCAGGGCATGGGGGGAGAGAAGTGAAAGAGATAGAGATGCCAGATCATGGGGTGGAGTGGGAAGGAAGGAAGGAAAGGAGAAGAGAGAGATGCGAGAGCATTGGGGAGGGGTGAAGCTGAAATGAATCATGTACAAAGGAGAGAAAGGGCACAGGGTATACAGTTTATTGAAGGGACATATGGAACAGAGAGAGGGTGGACACTGGATGCAAGGGGCAGAGAGAGGGTGGACAGTAGATGGAAGGGGTATAGAGAGAGAGAGAGGGCAGAGGCTGGGTGGAAGGGACAAAGAGAGGACAGATGTTGCTTGGAAGGGAGCGAGGACAAACGCTGAATAGAAAGAAGAGAGTGAAGAGAAGATGATTAAAGCAGAAATGACAAAAGGTAGAAAAAAAATTGTTTTGTTGCTTTACGTAGAATCAAGTAGTATTGTAACTGTATTGATTAAAGTTTATAAATAGGAAATGGAAATAAGGCAGTTTTTTAGGGACTAAACCCCTTTCCTCATGTCAGGACAGGATACCATAACAGCAGGGGTGCCCAAATGATCGATCGTGATCGACCAGATCGCAAAGGCAATGTGAGTCGATCGCATTGCCTTTCCATTCTTTTTCTTCCTGCCTCCCTGACCAGGCCAGGCACGTACAAGCACTGGACTCACAAGACTTCACCTCCGACGTTAATTCTGATGTTGGAGAGGAAGTTCTGGGCCAGCCAATCGCTGCCTGGCTGGCCTGAAACTTCCTGTCCGACGTTAGAATTGATGTCAGAGGTGAAGTCTTGTGAGTCCGGCGCTTGTATGTGTCTGGCCTGCCTTGGGGAGCCAGCAGAGAGAAATCGGCATGGTGGCTTAGGGGGTAGGGAAAGAATCGGGGAAGTGGAGAAATCGGTGCGATGGCTTGGGGGGGTAGGGGGAGAGAGAAAGAAAGAAAGCAGGCAGGGGGAGAGAGAGAGAAAGAAAGGCAGAAATAAAGAGGGGGGACAGGGGAGAGAGAAAGACAGGCAAGCAGGGGGGAGAGAGAAAGAAAGAGACAGAAAGAAAAGGGGAGGGACAGAAAGAAAGACATATTGGATTTACAGTCAGAAGAAGGAAATGCAACCAGAGACTGATGAAATCATCAGACAAAAAGGTAGGAAAAATGATTTTATTTTCAATTTAGTGGTTTTGAGAATTTATATCTGCTGTCTATATTTTGCACTATGGCCCCTTTTTATTAAACCACAATAGCGGTTTTTATCGCAGGGAGCCTATGAGCATCGAGAGCAGCGCAGGGCATTCAACGCATTTCCCTGTGCTAAAAATCGCTATTGCGATTTAGCAAAAAGGGAGAGGTATATTTGTCTGTTTTTGTATAGTTGTTCCTAAGGTGACATTGCATAAAGTCATCTGCCTTGACCTCTTTGAAAACTCGCATAATATAAATAATAATTAACATTTTCTCTGTGTACAGTATGCTTTGTATTTTTTTAAAATTTTATTGTTGGTAGATCATTTTGACTTGGTCATTTTAAAAGGAAGTCATATTGAGCATTGGAAAATAATAATAATAATTAACTAATAAAAATAGTACACATTTAGGGCTCCTTTTACTAAGTTGCGATAGTGGTTTTAGCGTGCGCTTAGCACGCGCGCTAGACCCCAATGCCAGCATTGAGCTGGCGTTAGTTTTCCCGCATAGTGCAGGGGTTTGCGTGCTCTAAAAACGCTAGCGCGCCTTAGTAAAAGAGGGGGTTAATTTTCCCCACCACCAAATTTCCCCATCCCACCCCACCCGGCTACTTTTTCATGCCACCCGGCTAGAAAACATTTCTGGGGAGAACACTGGGGTGAAAATTATATAAAAGTAGAAGGATAAAGATTAGACTTCCTCCAACTCTAGATATTAAATCAACTACTTCCAGCCTACTGGCACTGTATCTCAATTTACACTAGAACTAATTATATCCTGTAATGGGTCAATAAAACAGAACATAGGCCCACAGGGAAAGAAGCAAATTTCACAGCAGAAAGAGAAAAATCTAGAAAGAGCTACTCTTGGAATACTGCACACAAATTTAAAATTCTGTGCCAATGTAATTCTGTACATGGTATTTTAAAATTTTGCTAACCTATCCACATCAAAGCCATCATGTCACAGAAGCTGGATTTTCTTTAATGCCAAATTAAACTTTAAAGTAAGTGACACTAAGGGCAGAATTCATCAATGGGCACTGATTTAACATATGCTAAATGCTAAGATGCCCATAGGAATATAATGGGTGTCTTAGTATTTAGCGTGCGATCATTAGCACATGCTAAGTAGCTTAGAACCTGTTGATGAATTTACTCCCTAAATGTGCAATTTTATTTTTTGATAAAGATTTTTAAAAGGTTGTTATAGTGCCAAAACCAAAGACATAAAACAGTTAGCCCTTTGCCTGCATTTTCTAGCTATTGCCACAAGCCATTTCAAACACATCTTAATATTTAAAATTACAGCTGGCCTTTACTGACTATAATTCTTACAATGCCAAAATTCACAAACAAATGATCACCAATTGTAGCATAAATGGATTTGTATTGCATGGTTAATTAATGTCATGTTTTCTATTTAAGCTTTGTTGTTTACGTATAACTAGTTACACAGCAAGCTTTGGGAACTGCTCCACATTTGGCAACTGAATAATTGCTTACTTGGCAGCTGTTTATACTAAATGACAGTAACAAAAGAACGCAAACAAATTTTATCAGATCTGTTTTCATTTCTGTAAATAGGGGCTGTATTTGCAAAGCTCTATTCAGCAGTGTTTCATAAGGCTGTTATGCAGCTGTTTGTGTATATAAAATTAGGTGTAAACTCCTACACAGAGCTAACCAGAGCTATTCTTCAGTCTGATCAGATCTGCATGATATGAGTGTCCTGTTCTTGCTCTTGGTTGCAGAAGGGTGGATCAGATCGCTCCATGAGCTATTACTCAGATGATGGGGAGGAGATGGGTTTTCTTTGTTTTTGTCTTTTGTTAATCCCCAGCATTTTGGCCTTCTTGAAACAGTAAGCTTATACATGCTGGAATGCTTTGTGTATGAATTGCTATATTCAAATGAAACTGCACTACTGATCACATGTGTTATTTGGTCCCCCTGAAGCAATATCTCACCTCAGTAATATTGCTACATTACAATAGAATCTAACCGAGAATGGCAATGGTTAATTGTCCTGCATATCTATTCAATATATGCAGACTAAGCCTCACAGTTATTATTCTCTATTGAACTGCTTTGTTACCAACACTTGCTTCCTTCAACCTGCAATTTATTCTACACTCAATTTTACCATGTTGCACAATGCAACCCTTTTTTACATGCTTCAAATCAGTGTTTCTCAACCTCTTCAAGCTAAATACCCCCTAACAAATATCAACTGATTACCCCCGCCCAAGCTCTGCCACAGACCTGCCCAAACTCTGCCCACCCCTACAATAATAGTACTAATTGTAATACAATTTCTTCCATTCATTTTTCATATACACACAAATATAATCTTTTAATACAAAATGGTAACAACAAAATAAAAAAAAACCAACACAAAGCACACTGTACGCAGAGACAGGACCGTAGCAGAGAGAACATGCCGCTGAGGACGACGAGCAGCTGCAGGGATCGCTATAGCACTAGCGATCCTGCAGGCTGCCGTATTAGCCTTAAGGTAAGAGCAGGGAAGCAGGGGGAAGATACAGGCTTGGGGGGGGGAGCAGGCCAAAGAGTGCCTTCACGGCAGGGGGGCAGGTCGAAGAGTGCTTTCACGGCAGCGGGGACAGACCTTTGCAGGGAGAGCAGGTCTTCGTGGCAGGGAGGCAGGCCTGTGCAGAGGGAGGAGGAACGAGTAGGGGAAGGGAAATGCCAGACCTGGGGTGAAGTGAAGGGAAGAGAGAGACCAAACCAAAAAGAGGAGGAGGAAAGCAAAGGAGAGGTGCTGGACTAAAGGAAAGGAGAGAGGGAGAAGAAATGCAAGACCACAAGGAGAAGGGGACAAGAGGGACAGATACTGCCCCAAAATAGGTGGGCAGGGTGCAGGATGGCAGAAGAAATAGTAGGAGAAAGCCTGTACCTGGGGAAGGGGATACTGACTTACTAATTAAGTTACTTATATAGACAATACTATGCCTTGAAGCATCAAAATATACCCAACCTGAAAGACACGTAATGAAGATTGTCCCTGTATGCAAATTGCTTTTATATAGCCTTTTCAGGCAGAATCCATCAAACCCATGTACAAGCATGCCGAAACTGCATCATTTCCATGGACGCTGTGCAACCTGTCCTAAATGTATGCCTGGACATGCCCACACTATATCCAGCAAGGTATAATGTGAGCAATAGGCCAATAATAAATTTAATTACCCTGAAAGTATAACTAGAAATTGTAAAAATGTACTTTTTTTGTTAAAACAGCATGATATATAATATTAACATGACTTTCATGATCAGCAGCCAAAAATTTGTGAGATGCACCTGAAAGCGTTGAAGAAGCAAAAACTTTGTTGTCCATTGAACTGCTTTCCTCCCAAAAACACAGCATGTTTTTAATGTTTGGCTTTAATAATGCTGGGCTTGAAGATTGTTGTGTTCTAAATAAATATATCCTTTTTCTTGCATCATTCACCCATTACCCCTCTCAGTTTCAGTCTAAGCGTAAAGTGTTCAGTAAATATTAATCAGCACTTCAATTAGACCTATTATATTACAGTTAAGTAAATCAGGACAACAATCACTTTTTATGAAGAAAATCGAGAAGATTATCACCACACGCAACGTAACAGAAGATAAAACATAATTGCTCTAACCCAGTATATTACGAGGTACACGTTCAGAATTACTAAAAATTTCAGGAACTTCAGCTTTTTAAAAGCTGCATTCCTTCTGTTTCAAAGCTTCAAGACAAATTGCTATCACTCACTTTCTCTCCTCCATCTAGATAGAACCCACCACTCTTACTCTCCCAAAAACCTGCACCCAACCTACCCTAGCCTAAGCTGATTAGCTCCTAATCTGTAGGCCATGACCCCAAATAGTCACATAATACAAATTGGGGGGGTTAAAAACAGAAAGCAGTGCCACTGGCACACACACACAGTCTGATGGGACACTAATGTGGTATGCATAAAAACTCAAAACAGGAGACAAGGATTTCAGCATCATTATCCATCGACACTATAAACTCAGCTCAGATCACAGGCAAGGAACAAAACATAAAAACAGTCATATATATACCCACTACAATGGAATGTCCCAACCAAAATAGATTTGAGAAGCATAGCACCAGAATGAACTCTCTCATACCAATTACTCACACTATTTCTCACACAAGGACAGGAATTTCGTTTATTTAGTATTTGATATACAACCTTACTGGCAAAATCACAATAAAATATCACGGGGAAAAAAAGGAACTACTTAAATCTAGACAGGGCAGAGGATATACAAGAAGAATAAAACAAACACACCTTTGTTTATTCTTGCAAACTGCACACTATCAGTGTGACCA
Organism: Geotrypetes seraphini; assembly: GCF_902459505.1. NCBI lineage: Eukaryota > Metazoa > Chordata > Amphibia > Gymnophiona > Dermophiidae > Geotrypetes > Geotrypetes seraphini. The sequence continues at coordinate 39,493,949 of NC_047089.1, forward strand.
TCTTGTCTTCTAAATATCTGAAAGGCTAGGGTAAATTTTAGACAGGCTTTTATGAAGGCCCTAAAGCATGCTTAAGACCGTTCAGTACAAAGTTCAATAGAAGTGAATTCTATAAAGCAGGGGTAGTACAAAAAGAACACTGAATGTCAAATGGACTCAAGGCAAGAACTGTGAATTGGAGGAAGTGACGCACGATAGACCAAGAATAGATGTAAAACCTGAGATGGAGCGTAAGGACTATTGAGAGAAAAAAAAAAAGATAAGGAATTCCAGTATAGAGTAGCTTATGTGTTAGGGTGAGGATCTTGAAGTGGACACGAAATGGAATGGGAAGCCAGTGGTGCTACGTTAGGAGGGGGCGTGATAATCAGATCTATGGACATGTGAAAGTAACACAATTGAAGAATTTTTAACTGTCTGGAAATTACAGTAATCAAGATGGGAAGAAAACAAATGAGCAGAGAGCGGTGTAACACAGGAATTATCATCCATTAACTGCACATAGAACAAATATGACAAAAGGAATAGAAACAAGATTTAATAACTGAAGAAATGTGCAAGTCAAGGATCGCATCCAGATGTTTCAGATCAACTGTGAGTTCTGAAAAAGAGGGAACCAGGGAGGAGAATGAACAGATTTAGAACAGTTTAACACAAGAGACAGAGGAATGTAGAATAGATAGAGATTTTAAGGGTCCTGGGAGGAGACCAGAAATATGTCATCTGCATAAATATTTAAAAAAAACAACAACTTAGAGCCCATTCCCTCCTGCCAATTTTTACTGACAAGGGTTGATTTTGTGTTTTGTTTTTTTTTGCAGTGGCCGGAGGGAAGCCCATTCCCTCCTGCCCCCTTGCACCAGGTGCCCCCCCCCCCCGAACAATCCCTTATCCTCCCCTGCCCCCCCCAAAAGGCAGGAGGGATGCCCACTCCCTCATGCCACCAGAAGCTCCCACAAACTTCCCCATACGAACCCCCCTAATCTTTGCCCAAAGTTGAGAGGCAAGAAGCCGGTCCCTCCTGCTCTGAGGCACACCAGTCCAAAATGATGGGCCTTCCCCTCCCCAGAGCATCATGTGATGCACAGGAAGGGGTCTTAGGCATTTGAGCCAATCAAAGCCTTAGGCTCCTCCCTCTGTATCCCCTGCCTCTCAGCTGTTCAGGCTTCCCCTGCCGGCTCTGCACATGTGTGAGTCGCTCTCACAGCAATCCATCAAACAGGAGAGATGGGGATTATGGCGAACCTCTGCGCAAATCATTTGCATGCAAACTTGTTTGTGCATCAATCACTCTTTTGGAATCAGCCAAAAATCGGATCATAGCAGACCCATACGGTATTGCTGACCCTTTTTAGTGCATCTAGCTCTTAGTACTTAGTTTTAAGGAGCAAAGGTTTGCTCACTTTTCTGTGGCTAGTATTAATGAGGATTTTGTACCAGCATTAAAAAAGAGCACATAATTTAAATTAAGAGAAGAGGTAGATAATCCAGCAAATGAAATGAAAAAAGTGGATGAGGGAAGAGCAGCAAATGTGATACGACCAATTAGGGTGTTAAAAGTTATAGCTGTGAAATGATGTGATGTGTTAAATTGCAAAACCTTATGCATATCACACCAATCACCATTAACAATTGTTTTTTGTTCTTGGGTGATCTGTGGCATAGGCAATTAAGAACACTTAAGTATAGAAAATGGCCACCGTTCCCCTCAAACTTTGCTTTTGTAACCAGACATCGATACTTTGAAATTTACCTTTCAGACAGAACATTTCAGATTGATTACAAGCTGAATAAACTTAGGAGCCCTTTTGACAACTAGGTTCAGGCAGTGGAACTTGTTGGATGAAAGTGTACAAGTCACAGATCGGAAGTGTCACCAAGCTATTTCCACCTTCATCACCCATCAAGATGGGCTCTGCTTCTGACACAATATGACCAGTCTGTTTGAGGCAACTGAATAGCCTGGAACCTGAAAGAGTGGCTTCTCTTCATTGACAGCTCATCTAGGAGCATCAAAGCCCTGCTGCTCTATAAATGGGAGCAAGTACCTGTCTCTTCCACTGGTTCACTCAGTGCATCTCAAAGAGGATTACAATAGCATCAAGACTTTACAAGGCACATTGAAGTATGATGAGTATGGCTGGGAGGTCATCAGAAATTTCAAAATAGTGGTATTCCTAATGGGTCTCTAAGGCGGTTTTACCAAGTTTTCCTACTATCTCTGCCTTTGGGACAGCAGGGATAGAAAATGCACTACTGACAGCAGGACTGGACACAGCAGACCGGGTTCTCTGTGGGGAGAAACAACGTCAAATGGGAACCACTGGTGAACACCCAGAAAGTGCCAATACCATCAAATTGGGCCTAATGCAACAATTTGTCAGAGCTCTACATAAGGAGTCAGCAGTCTTCAAGTACCTTCAAGACATTATCCCTAATGACAGGAGTCTCAAAAGTCTCTCCTTGAGGGCCAAAATCCAGTCGGATTTTCAGGATTTCCCCAATGAATATGCATGAGATCTATGTGCATGCACTGCTTTCAATGCATATTTATTGGGGAAATCCTGAAAACCCAACTGGATTGTGGCCCTCAAGGAGGGACTTTGAGATCCCTGACTAATGAGTTTGAGGCAAATGTCAAAGCTGGTATCTTCATCAGACCACAGATAAAGAGGATCCTGAAGTGCAAGGAATTTCCCAAGAAGCTAACTAGAAGGAGAAAATGGCTTGGGACAGCTTTGTCACAGTAGTTTGGGGCTTCTTGGGCAAACACAAGGCTGAAAACTACGTGGAATTGGTTGAGAATCTGTTGAAGAATTATAGTAAAATGACCTATAGGATTTCTCTCTCAAAGTCCATGTCCTTGATACTCATCTTTACAGTGTATGGCCCAAAAAGCCAAATTACAGTAATTTAATCATGAATTTATAATGTGTGCAACTAATAGACAGATTGGATGGACCTTCAGGTCTTTATCTGCTGTCAATTATTATGTTAATTTGTTAAGACATTCAAGAACATGGTGTTGTACCTAGGGCCCGGGGGTAAATGAACTCAGCATACTACATGACATGTCTCCTCAAGTCTACTTATCTAACCTCCTTAACCTTAGTGTTACCTTGACAACATCAAAGGGATAGTAAAGACAGATGGTAAACCAGTCTCTGTAACACCTCCTGGATAACATCAAAGTCTGCTTCTCTGACTTCCTTTTGCCTGCGTGTCGCCCGATAGCATCAAAGGGACAGTGAACTGAAACACCTCCTTGTTTCCTGACTTCCTTTGCCTGCGTGTCACCCACAATAACATCAAAAGGACAATAAAGCCAGATGGGCCGGTCTCTGCCACACCTCCTTGACCTAGGTGTTGTCAAAACAAGGAACAAAAGAGCAGGACTAATCGTAATAGCAGGACCAGCTGTTTATGCTTTTACTATGAACTCCGCAGTTTGCATCCTATATAAGACCGGAATTCTGACCCTGACATCAGAATCCATGACGTCTGGAGGGAGAATCTAATACGTCTAAAGGGACAGTCCTTTGGTCCACCCATCTATCAATTGCAAGGATTCCCAATTGTGAAGATGGTCGTTGTATGGGGTCAAGGTGATGCTATTTTATATTTAATTCTTATATATGTATAATTCTTATATATGTATAAGTGTTATTGTTTATGCTTTATATTGTCTGTGTGCTTTTCTGAGTGTCACTGATCATCCCATTTGACAGAAATAAGTGGCGGAACACATGGGAGCATTCTCAGAGGAAAAAGATGAATGTTCCCACCAGGATATATTGGACTCTGAATGCCGCTGCCAAGGACAATGTAGCAAGAACATGATGGATGACTACATTCGGTGGCTGATTTGTGAAAGTGACTTACAATATAAATCTCAAAAAACTACTCACTTCTAAATATTCTGTGGTCATCTCTAATTAACTTAAATATAAGTACATATTAACTGTGATTCATATGTTGCTTTTTATGACTTTATAATCATGAAAAGATGAAAATTTGGTGTTTTCACATTTTAAGACACATTTCAAAATTTGACTATTCTGGCCACAAAAACAAAGTTTTCTAGAAAAAGACATTTTCAAAACTTTTTAGTCATGAGAGATTAGGAAATTTCAGTTACTGCCCAGAACAAAAATCCTGTTATATAGTGTAACATTTATGTGCAGAATACACATTCCAGACATGCACATCTAATATGCATAACCTGATATTCAACTAAAGCAGCCTAGGCACTGCAATGTTCCTCCAGGTTCTAGTATAATCTCTGCATAAAATATCAATTCTTCTGCCAATGCATGCTTTAGTGCACTAGAACATACCTATATTTCCATGGCAATTAGTTCAGTATCAATACATATTTTTTGCATATGAATTATTTACTGCATCAAACATCAATTTAATGTTTGTCTTACACTGCATTAGGAAAACACTGTGCTGAACTTCAGCACACAAGCTCTACTGCATGGCTTATCATACTGGTCCTTCAGAATCAGCTATTTCCCAAGGATAAGGAAATGTCCTTCAAAATCTGTTCCAATGTAAAGTTTAATAAAATCAAGTCCTCTTTTTTTTCCATGTAAAGACCCATTTCAGATCAAGACCTATTAATTCTAAGAAATAGGGGTGTTACAGCCTGAGGCTGTTAGTGCAAATGGTAAACTGCGCCTAATTGTGCGAAGTAACTTTCTTAACAGCCCTCATCTAATTTTGCAGCTAAGGATATTTTCTTGCAGTAATATAGACATTATTTTGAAATTGGGAGGGGGGGGACGGGACACTGCTCCCTTCTTAAGAAGCGTTTTATTTATCGTCGTTTATACATATCTAATAGGAGACGTATACTGTACTTTACCGATATAATGGACAGTTTCAATCTCACATCCTTAACAACTAGCAGGGTCCCATTTTTTTTTAACCCTCTCCTACCGGTCAAGAAACAGCAAAATACTTTTCCACAAACTCTTACATAAAATAAAATGCATTGGAAACCTTCCCCGCTTCACTCGACTGAAACAGCAAAACCGTTACACGTAGTCTCTCATTTCACTTCCAGCCAACCCGCGGGCCGCAAATCCCTAGTTTCCAAAAGGATCTCCACGCTGCGGGGGAGAAGAATCAACAGGCAGGCCGAGGCATCCCCCAAACAGGGTCAGTGAATTCTCCCTGGGGGATGGGAGGGGGCGCGACTCCACCTTCTTCACGCAGGAGATAAGGGCTGAGCTCAGGCCGGTGCCACGTCCAGCCCCAAGTTGGGCTATAGCGCGCCGAAGCCTTCAGCCCTCCCCAACCCCTACTCTCACAGCACACACGCTCCGGCCACGCGGGGCAGGGGGAGGTGAGACAGCGCGCGCGGCCTCAGCTTTACCTGCCACAAAATAAGGGACAGCCGCGGCCGGCCGAGGATCCGTTAGAGCGGGAGCTCTACGTCAGCAGCGGCGGCAGCGCCGCCCTCTTCTCCTCCTCTTCCCTGGGATGTAAGTGCGCTCGGCCCCCCCGTTCTCCCAATGCTAGAAGCTACTTCCCTCCACCTAGGGACCGCCGCCAGCCAGCCCTGACAGCTGCACAATATGGCGGCAAGGAGGAGGGACGAAAGGCGTGGGCACTGCGCTGACCCGTTCACAGCCGGCCGGGGAGGCTGAGGAGGAGCGGGATTGTAGGATAACGGTCCCGTGATAGACTGGAATTTGCGCGACCCAGCAATACCCATCAGGGGTTATCGAGTAATTTGATGTAAAAAAAAAAAAAAAAAAAAAGTTGACTGATGAGGGAGAGAGAAACTGGGGCGGGGACAGAAGAAAAAGGTAGTGGAAGGATACTGATTATTAGGGCGACAAAGCTTCTTCTCTGCGAAGTGCTCTGTAATGGTGATCAAGAACTTACACAATTGATGCACCGCGAGCATGAATGAACAAGTACAGAGGGGCGCGTGATTAGACTTGGCACGAGCCCCAGAACGTAGGCTCAGCACCTACAGATTAGAATACATATTGAGATATATATATATATATTTTATTTTTTAGCCCAGCGCTGCAAATGATTCTCGAGGCAACGTACTGCATTATTATAAAGCAGCAGTAACTGCTCCTAAGAACTTACAATCTAAGTTGGTACCTGGTTACAAGACATAAATGACACCCAGGGTCATAATGGCTGTCAGACTGGGATTAGAATTCCGGTCCTCAATAAAACAGGTGCATTTTTATAGGAGAAAATCACTAGTTTGAGTATGATTGTGCACCTGCTGTATCTGATATACAGTTTTGGATAACTCTTCTAGAGGTATGGAGGTGCTTAATGCCCTAACTTAAAATTCAAGATGTTATATTTTCAGTACAGAGTGCCAAACATAGAGTTACATTTACTAATTTGCCGAGGAGCTGAGTTAACAACGTAGGCTATCGAGACGTGATAAACTTAACACAACAAATCCAATTCCTCTGCTCAAAATTTGTAATAAAACACACACTTCTGAACACATTTCAACTGCGATATTTAAAGTCTTCATCACCTTTCATTGTATTCTTTCACATTGACGGTTGTAGTTGCTTATAATTTGTTCACCATATAGAAATTGTCACTGTTAAAAAACATAGGAACCCCCCATTTTCACAGTGGTTTACTCAAAGATTTTCCCAGGTTGCAGTGCAGGCAGAGCTCTTTAAAATAATACTTCTCTGCACAGTGCTAGCTCCAGGTCAAGAAATAATCACTCGGGCAGAGAGAGGAATGGGGGAATGCATGCAGGGAGCCCCCTAGCTATGACAATATGTAGATTTTTGTCATGCCCAAGGCACACCCAGACCATGCCTCATCACACTCTCTCAAAATCTCTACTTGATGTGAATCTCAACATGCAAATAGCACTTTCTGGAATTGCCATTTACACATGTATGCAATATGCACATGTAAATGCTTCTAAAATAACCCCTTTAATCACACATTCCCTACAAAATTCCAAATAACTGTTCCATAAAGCTTGAGCCTGGGGCCTAAACTGAAGAAGCTCTCTACTTTAAAATATTTATTGTTTCATTCATGTTAATTCTTTTATTTCCCCCCCTCCCTTTTGATATGAAGGGAAGAAATATTCCAGATATTCAGAAGATATTGGTGAGAATTGTTGACCCCCTTCAGCATGTTTCTTCAAATGAAATATAAGTATCTATTATTACCACTTTCTTCCTTGTATTCTAAAAGACTCTCTAAGCTTACTCTTTGTAGCAGGGTAACATTAATCCACTTGATTGACATACATATTTAGAGCTGTAATAATGGATACAGACAGGCTTTCCAAAACAAAGTGTACCATATATACTCTAATATAAACTGAGATATTTAGGGGACCTCAGTTTATATGCAGGTCAACACCCACCTGCCCCCCTCCCAGGCCTGCCGTAAGCCCTGGTGGTCCAGCGGTGGGCTGGTAAGGGAGGGATTCCTCCCACCTCCTGTCCTAGCTGACACATCCCACCTCCCAGACTTTTAAAACACCTACCTTTAAAGCCCTGCTAGTCCAGCGATGAACCGGGACTGGAGTGATCTTCCTACACTCCTACCCCATACAGAGCCGCTATCTGAATGGCTGCCATGAGTTCTCATAGCAAACTCGCAAATTCTCACAGCCTCGCAAGTTGCCATGAGAACTCACGGCAGCCATTCAGATAGTGACTCTGCACAGGGCAAGAGCGTAGGATGATCACTCATGTCCCAGTTCACTACTCAACTACCAGGGCTTTAAAGGTAAGTTTTTTTTGTAAAGTCTGGGAGGCAGGAGGAATGTGGGATGTGTCAGAGTCGGCCGGAACAGGAGGGTGCCCTCCCCTCATGGCCCACTGCTGGACCACCAGGGCTTATGGCAGGCTCAGTGGAGGCCTTTAAAGCATCAGGGGATGGAGGGAGGGGGGTACAAGCTCTGCACCCAGCCCCCCTCCTTCCCCTGCCCTGCCAGGCTGTACCCAGCCCTCCTCCCCTGCCCGGTTCTGCATCCTGTAGGCCGGCAAAATGCTGGCCTACATTTAAGGTGTCCGTTCAGTGATGTAGACGCGATTCTTTTTAGGATTAACACGTGATCGGCAGCTGCCTCTTAGGTGTCTGCCGAAATTGGCGTCCTATAGAGAATAAGACCCTAAGTTCAAGTAGATCTCTTACATTTTCCATAAAGACCAAATCAAAGAATTCATTCAGTATCTCCGCTATGGCCTTATCCTCCCTGAGTGCTACTTTTGCTCCTTGATGATCCAACGGATTCCCTCACAGGTTTTCTGCTTCTGATGTACCTGAAAAAGCTGTTACTATGAGGTTTTGTCTCTTTGGCAAGTTTCTCTTTATATTCTTTTTTAGCTGTCTTTATCAATGTTCTGCATCTAATTTGACAATGCTTAATGTTGGTTCTTATTTTCTTCATTTGGATCCTTTTTCTAGTCTTTAAAGGATGGGTTTTTTTGGCTCTAATAGCCTCTTTCACTTCACCTGCCAGCTTTGTTGATATATGGAATACATCTGGTTTGGGCTTCCAAAATGGTATTTTTAAATAATATCCACACCGAGTTTACAGTTCTAACCTTTGTAACTGATCCTTTTAGCTTCTTTTTAACCATTTTCTCATAGTCACCCTTTCAAAAATTAAATGCTGCCACAGTACATTTCTTTAGTAATGTCACTCCAAATATCAGCTCAGATTTGATCATGTTATGATCACTGTTTCCTAGTGGATCCACCACTGTTACCTCTTGTACTATGCCCTGCATTCTACTAAGAGCTAAATCTAAAACAGCTCCCCCTCTTGTCAGTTCCCAGACCAGTTGCTCCAATAAGCAGTCATTTATTACATCTAGGTATTTTACCTTCCTAGCACTCCTGATGTACATAAGAACAGCCTTACTGGGTCAGACCAATGGTCCATCAAGCCGTTCTCACGGTGGCCAATCCAGGTCACGAGTACCTGACCAAAACCCAAAGAGTATCAACTTTCCATGCTACTGATCCAAGGCAAGCAGAGACTTCCCCCATGCCTTAATAACAGACTATGAACTTTCCGTCCAGAAATTTGTCCAAACCTTTCTTAAAACCAGCTACACTATCCACCTTTACCACAACCTCTGGCAGCGCATTCCAGAGCTTAACTATTCTCTGAGTGAAAAAATATTTCCTCCTATTGGTTTTAAAGGTATTTCCCTGTAATTTCATTGAGTGTCCCTTAGTCTATGTAATTTCTGATGGAGCGAATAATCAGTCCACTTGTACCCATTCTACTCCACTCAGGACTTTGTAGACTTCAATTATATCTCTCCTCAGCCTTCTCTCTTCCAAGCTGAAGGGCCCTAACCTTTTTAGTCTTTCCTCATACGAGAGAAGTTCCATTTCCTTTATCATCTTCGTTGCTCTTCTTTGAACCTTTTCTAGCACCGCTATATCTTTCTTGAGATAAGGAGATCAGAATTGAATGCAATACTCCAGGTGAGGGTGCACCATGGAGCAATGCAGAGACATTATAATATCCTTAGTCTTGTTAATCATCTCTTTTTTAATAATTACTAGCATCTTATTTGCTCTTTTGGCCGCTGCCGCACATTGGGCAGAAGGTTTCATTGTATGGTCTACAATGACACCCAGATCCCTTTCTTGGGCGCTAATTCCCAAGGTGGACCCTAGCATCCGGTAACTGTGATTTGGGTTATTCTTCCCAATATGCATCACTTTACATTTGTCCACATTAAATTTCAGCTGCCACTTAGATGCCCAGTCTTCCAATTTCCTAAGGTCTGCCTGCAATGTTTCACAATCCGCATGTGTTTTAACAACTTTCCAGTCAGTGTCATCTGCAAATTTAATCACCTCATTCGTCATTCCAATTTCAAGATCATTTATAAATAAGTTAAACAGCACCGGTCGCAGTACAGATCCCTGCGGCACTCCACTGTTTACTCTCCTTCATTGAGAAAAATTACCATTTAACCCTACCCTGTTTTCTATCCAATAACCAATTCCTAATCCACAGGGTTACCGTTCAGTCTGCAGTCAGGCTCCCGGGTGTAAGTGTGTGAAGGAAGGCTGGTTCCCGGGAATCTGACTGCAATCTGAACAGTAATGCTGTGGAGCCTGAAGTTGAAGGAGTTGGGAGTCTTCAGAGAAGAATATCTAGCAAAGTCACTTCTGCATACAGGGCTGGATCGGGACCTAAGTTGGTTTATCTGCATGCTCAGTTGGTGGTGTGGAACTGTGACATTACGTATTCCTGTGAGGTTTGGGTGAAGCTGAAGATTCTTGTTACTAACTGAAGACATAAGTTGTGAATTGTGATGGAAGAACTGTGGAGTGTTATTTTTTTAAGATCTATGAAGCTGAACTGAGATCTTTTTTTCTCCACATTTAAATTGCAGTCTTTCTCGCTTGTGAATGGTGGGTGTGGTTTAAACATGAATTGAAATCACCCATTATTATACTGTTGCCCAATTTGTTATCTTTCTTAATCTCATTATGTTCTAGGCACTGCTCGGCACAGTTGTCAATCAACCGCTAGGCACCATTTATAGGCAGGCCTAGCCATACATAAGTGGCCTTAAGCATCACTAGGCATCCTAGACATAGGTGCAGCTCCAATAAGCCAGCTTTTCACTCACCTAATTTGACGAACTGTGTTGGACACCTAACGATGCCTAACTCAACCACGCCTATTCTCCACTATAACCATGCCTACTTTTTCAGATAGGCATTCTTAGGCCTGGGAGGGTGCCTCCACTTAGGCGTTGCTAGGTGTTCTAAGTTCAAGCGCTGAACTCTTAAATTATTTCATTAATCTTTTTGTTTGATTGGCTAAAAACCCATGCAGTCAATTATAACACTGACTAGTTTTTTAGCCCGTTACATTAACGGGTGCTAGAATAGATGTGTAGACTTAGGCATTTCTTTCTTTCTCTTTCTTTCTCCCTGACCCCATCTATCTGTCTTTCTTCCTTTCTGTCTCTCCCCCATGTCCAGCAGCACCCCTTCCCTGCTCTCCCTTTCTTTTACCACCAATCACACCCCTCCCCCCCAAGGAAAGCAAGATTGCTCCCTGGGCCCCTTTCCCAGCACCCCCCCCCCACACACACACACTCTGTCCTTTACCTAAATCAATGCACAATAGTTAACAGCTTCCCCAGTACACACCCTTCACCCAAAACAAAATGCAAGTATGTTTTTCCTGCCCAGCAAACTGCTTTTTTTAAAAAACAACAAACAACCTTTTCTTCAATGTCGGTGCCTTCGGCAGCAACCGTTGAATGCGCATGCTATTACCACGGAGGTGTTCCAGCTGTAAGGGTATTTTGCTCGTTAGAGTACTGCAAGATCTTTGAATTAAGTGAGAGCGGGTATGTGGTGCAGTAGCGGTATTTCCCTCCCCCTCCATGTCATCCCTTACCAGATTTTTTTTTGTGTGTGTAAAAGTGCCCAGCGGCTTCTCTCAGGATCCCTGCCTGCCTCCCTTAGTCCCTTGCCGCCCCCTTCCCGCGGTCCCGACAAACGTCCTTACTCCAGCAGGGGCCGCAGCACTCTAAACACGCTGCTTCGCGGCCTTCTACTGGCCTGATTTGCTCTGCCATGTCGGGCAGAGCAAATCAGGGCAGTAGCAGGCTGCGAAGCAGCGTGTTTAGAGTGCTGCGGCCCCTGCTGGAGTAAGAACGTTTGTCGGGACCGCAGGGCGAGAAGCGGAGCGGCGGCAAGGGACTAAGGGAGCCGAAGGTAGGGTCGGATGAGAGGCTGAACGGGGGTTCGGGTGTGCCGGGAAGAGGAGCGAAGACGACGCCGACAACCGGCCAGAGAGAGAGATTCGCGCGCATGCGCACTCCTACCTGAGGTGCCCTACAGCTCACGGAAAACCGGCGCACGCAGGTGGGAATGCGCATGCGCGGCTAGAACTTTATTATATTAGATAAAGCCAATTTTTTAAAAAAATTGTGTGCATCCCGAACTTAGGCATCGCTAGGTGGCCACAATTATGGTGCTTAATGTAGGGCTCCCATTCTAATCATGTGCAAATCAGTATGAGGTATACTAACTGATCAGTGCTGGCATCTCCACTCTACGCACACACACACACACACACTCCTGCCATAAAAATGAAAATATTTTTTGTGCGCAATTTGTGCATGATAATTTCAGACTTATCGCAGGACCTCCCATGATAAGCCCTTTTAAGCTGCTTTATGCATGCATTAGTTTTACTACTGCAAGGACCCCTTTTCTGTTTATTTTGTCATTCTTATTTTCTTTCTTTTTGATTTGTGATCAGCTTTTCTATACAAGTTGTATATCTGAAAAACTTGCAAAAATTAAAATTGAATGTATTGATACAGTACTATGCTTCCTATACTGTAAATTTATGATTTAATACAATGCTTAAGATAGGTCTATTAATATGAGTTTGCTTATTTAAGCAAAAAAAAATTTATCTGTGGCATTTTATCTTTTAAGACGGCTTGTTAACTAGAGCTTATCAAACAACAACTATGATATAGCAAATAAAATAAAATGTGTTGCAGAGTAAATTATTTATAAATGCAGGTAAGAGGCATGCATAGCATTGAGGCACCTGGCAACTACAGTAGAAAAATTTCTAATTACATTAGGTAACAGGAATGCTTTAAAGAAAGTTAAAAAAAAAAAAAATCCCACTACTGTGTGAAGTCAGGGAGTAAAAACCTCACTATGAATAAATATGATAAGTGTATAATGTTGACTCTTTGTTTACCCAGCCATTGTAAATTGCCCTTGATTAATTAGAGCACTTTTATAAATGAATAAATCCACAAAAGGCTGTCAGAGCTCTGCTATCTTTCAAGCACACAGTGAACTGTAGAACACCAATTATCAGCTGCAACCTTTTAGTTCCAAAATGGAGTGCTGTAGAACTTCCCTACTTGAGACAGGATACTTTTGTAGCAAATAAGTTTTGCTTGATTTCACTTAGCGCCAGATAGACTTAAAGATCTCAATATGTGTACTTTTGAGGAAAGGGGAGATATGATAGAGACATTTAAATACCTATGTGGCATAAATACATGAAGCAAGTCTCATTCAATTGAAAGGAAACTCCAGTGAGAGGGCATAGAATGAGGTTAAAAGGTGACAGGCTCAGGAGTAATCAAAGGAAAGATCTTTTTTTTTTTTTTTTTACAGAAAAGGTGATAGATGTGTAGAATAATCTCCCAGTAGAGGTAGTGGAGACAAAGAGTGTATCTGCATTCAAGAAAGCAGAGGACAGGCACATGGGATCTCTTACGGAAAGGAGGAGGTAGGGGATGCTGTGGATGGGCAGATTGAATGAGCTGTTTGGCCTTTATCTGCCATCATGTTTTTAGGTTTCACATACATAGGGTTGCCTGGTCACACCCCGTTCCGCCCAAGCCCTGCCCCATTCTTCCTCCAGCTCTGTCCAGTTTGCCCCAGCCCCGCCCCCACATAAACCTCCCTGAGCTTGGGACCACATCAATATGTGCATGCGTATGATGTCATTGCATCAATGTCTGCCCATGCGCAGATGCCCTCCAGACACGGCCCTGAGGTCGGGGACTTCCAAAACCTGGACAAACTGCTGGGTTTTGGAAATTCCTCCAGGAACCTGCACAGTCCTCAAAAAAAGTGGACGTGTCCAGGTTTTCCCATACATCTGGTAACCCTACACATCCAAGTTTATTAATTTCTTGTTATACCATCTATCCCAAGGACCTAAATGGTTTACAATAGGTACGTAAATACAATAAAAGTTTTAAAAGAATATATACCTCCTCTTCTATTAAACCACGCTAGTGGTTTTAGCGCAGAGAGCCGCACTGAATGGCCTGCGCTGTTCCTGACGGGGTTTAATAGAAGAGGCCCATAGTCTAAAACATTAGAGGGGAGATAAACAAACGACTAACAAGAGACCTAGGGAAGCTGGGGAAGGAAAAAAAGTTACAATAAAATTAAGGGAGAAAGAGACACCAAGAGGGTGAGTACAATAGGGGAGGAAATCTCTTCTGTATTTCTTCATTAAGTAGAAAAGTATTAACCCATAATGAAAGCATCTTGAAATAGGAAGGTTTTAAGTTTGGATTTGAATACCGATAATGATGATTCTTGTCTGAGTTCGTTGGGCATTGCGTTCCATAGTGTCAGACCCATAATGGAAAAAATTGATTTACACTTAGTGTCGTAGATTTCATGAATGGAGGGGATTACAAGAAGATTTTGAGAATTGGATCTTAAAGTTCTAGAAGAGGAATAAGGAATTATAAGTTTGTCAATGAAAACAGAAGTTTGCGGGGCTGGTTTTAAAAGGAGCAGTTTGTAGGTGATCCGATGGGAGATGGGTAGCCAGTGTGCTTTTCAGAGTAGAGGGGTTACATGATCATATTTTTTTTTTTTTGCTTTATGGTAGACTGAACATATTTTTGAAAATACTGGTGCATGAATGCTGAACATTGAGCACCTCAGTTACTAATTTGGAGATTGTTGAGAGCAGTGTCTCTCAACTCAAGTCAGGTTTTCAGGATATCCACAATGAATATGCAAGAAAGAAATTTGTATATAATGGAGGAATTATATGCAAATTAAGTTTATGCATATTCATTGTGGATATCCTGAAAATCTGACTGGCAAGAGGGTACTCCAGGACTGAGTTGAGAAACACTGGTTTAGAGCAGGATTGCTCAATCTCAATCCTCATGGGCCACAATCCAATTTGGTTTTCAGAATTTCACCAATGAATATGCATGACAATTCTTTGTATGCTCTGCCTCCATTGTATGCAAATAGATATCATGTATATTCCATTTTGGGAAATCCTTCCACACAATAATGTTTCAAGATATTGTCCATATCTTCTCACAAATCAACAACTCCTACTGTGTTCTCGATATCTGCTCTCCTGCAATAATAAAAGCCCTGAAAGATCTTTCTGTCCCTTTCTTTGCTGAGACTATCAACAAATCTCTTCTAGATGGAAACGTCCCCAAAGGACTTAAAGTTAGCAGCTGTGAGGCCATCATGTTTCTATGTTTCACTTGATCCCAACATAGTGGATAATTACAGACCTCTATTCTCTTTACTTTTCCTAGCAAAAAAGTTCTTGAAAAAGTAGTATTTGAATTGATTTTTTGCATACTAACTCTATTCTTGACCTCTATCAATTTGGTTTCTACTCATGTCATGACACTGAGAACCATCTTCTCTCATTCTTGAACTTTATTTGTCTTGAGTTTAGTCAAGGTGAACACTTCTTCCTGGTAAGCCTAGACATCTCTACTGCATTCGATACTATCCATCATCAAGCCTTCCTTTCTAATAGATTCTGTTCTGTATTTCTTTCTCAAAGTAGGTCTAAGGAAACCCATATTACCAGTGGTGTTCTGCAACGTTATGTTCTCTCAACCGTTCTATTCAATATCTTTCTTCTGCCAATTTGTAAACTTCTTATGAACCTTACCATTGTCTATCATCTCTATGTTGACGACATCCAATTCTTGGTTAAAGTCAAACACAACATGGATGAGACAATTACTGAGTTGCATTTGCACTTGAAATCGATAAAACATTGGCTGCATGATGGCTTTATGAAACTTAATCTAAACAGTATCTTTCTTTTATCTGATCTCCTTTCTCCCGATATACCTAAATCTTAGGATTGACAATTTCAATATTGCAATAGTGGATAAACTGTGTAATCTGAGAGTGATTTTAGATTCCAACCTTTCCATAAAATACCATATTTCATAAGCTTAAGGTTGTCAGGCATTTACGTGATGTCTTGTCCTTTTCCAATTTTTGATCTGTTGTTCAGGCCCTCATAGTTCCTTGCTTTGATTATAGTAACTGCCTTTTAATGGGAAATTCAAAACACAATCTGAGAGCTTTGCAAGTTGCTCAGAATGCCACCACTAGAATGATCACCAATGCTACCAAATACACTCATATAACCCCAGCTCTAATTTCGCTCCATTGGCTTCCAATAGAACAGAGAATCATCTTCAAACTTCTTTGTTTGACCTACAAAGCTCTTCACAACTTCCCACACCTATTTCTTCACTCTTTCAGCAAAACCAGCCTACTAAATCACTTCTTTTCTCCGATGATCTTCTAGTTGTCCTTTCCTCTCAATTTTGTAGGTCTCATTTTATGTACGTTCATTCGTAATCCGCCTAATTGATAGGTGGAATAAAAAAATTTTTAAATAAATAAATAAATTATTATGACTAGAAACTTACAGATTTCTCTTCAGCATCATGGAACCGAAACTGTGGAATGCCATGCTCTCTACTCGTCATACAATGCCCAACTTTGGATCTTTTAAAAAGGCTTAAAACCATTCTTTTCTTATGTTCCAATAGGGTCTCCTTTAATGTATCCTCCTTCTAATCATTTGGGACCTATTTTCATTGCAACTTGTCCTTGACTGTTCATTGTCTATTGTTTCAATTTAATACTTTGTGTGTTTGTTGCAATCTGCCTAGAACTTTGGATAGTGCAGAATATAAATAAATAAATAAATTAAATAAAGCAGCCAATATTATAATGATAAGGCTCTTATTTTGAAAAGGAAAATTTGAACATTTTTGTCACAATAACAAACATTTTGTACATTGAAAATCCAGTTTATGACTTATATTTCCAGATATCTTTGTTCCATAAGTCTTGTATGCCATCTAGAGGCTTTTTGGTAAACCTGGTGTATGAGTAGCAATGTTGTTAGATAGCAATGATTTCTTTCTGTTTATCCTTTCATGAACATCATTCCTATGTATTTTCCTAATAGTTGATGCATAAACCACCATGAGAGAGGCATGCAGGCCTAGATGCACTAAAATCAGCAATCTGCAAATGATCTTCGCTAAACCAGTTTTGATTGGTTTAGCAAAGATTAGCTTTGCCAACCCAATGCAGAAAACGGCTCACCACGTAGTTTTCTGCA
This sequence comes from Geotrypetes seraphini, assembly GCF_902459505.1. NCBI lineage: Eukaryota > Metazoa > Chordata > Amphibia > Gymnophiona > Dermophiidae > Geotrypetes > Geotrypetes seraphini. The sequence goes on from NC_047089.1 coordinate 39,510,894, forward strand.
GGATTGCTCATTCTCCATGCAAATAAGGTCATTAATATTAAAATGCCATGTAAATTAACAGAGCGATAAATGCCCTAACATGACTTCCTGATGCACATAAAAAAGTGATCGCTTTTAGCGATCCAAAAAAGCGACTGGTCAAGACCAGTCACTTAACTGTCCCACTGATACAAAAATATTTATAAGATGCCAATTCCTTTTCTTTTAATGAGCACAGAAGTTGTGTGGGTGTTACACATGCACAATATCTGCCCCATTTAAAAAAAAAAAAAAAAAGAAAGAAAGTCTCTCCCTCTGATGATAGCCCTCCCCAACGAACTGGCACTGGGCATCGATCTTCCCCGTGACAGTGAAAATCAGCAGCAGGGATGCCCACTCCCTCTGGCTATGCTAACCCCCCCTCCCGCATGAGAAAAAATTAGCAAGAGGGATGCCTCCCCGGCGCAAGGCACCACCCCAAAACCATCCCCTACCTTCCCCTCCCCCCCAAATAAAGGCAGGAGGGATGCCAATCCAACATGGCGGACCTTCCCCGTCTCAGTGCATCATGTGATGCACAGGGAGGGGCCTAAGGCCTTGATTGGCTCAGATACCTAAGGCCCCTCCCTCTGTATCCCATGTGTGAGAGTCACTCTCACAGCGATCAATCGGACAGGAGAGACGGGGATTATAATGAACTTCTGCACAAATCATTTGCATGCAATTTTTTTTGTGCATCAATAGCTCTTTTATAATCAGCCAAAAATTGGATCAGAAAGGACCCACGTAGTCTTTTCGATCCTGTTTAGTGCATCTAGCCCCTAGCATGCAGATCTTTCGATGTTAATCTGGGGCTCTTTGTGATTTCACAGATAATTTTCTGGCTTGCTCATAGGATGATCTTGCAAGACAAATGCTCTCGGTTAGAGGCACCATAGTCTTCAACTTCTCGTTTGTAGATTATCAGCCTAATAATGGATAAATATAATTTCATATATTTACATACAGTGGTATAACGAGGGTGAGAGGTGCCTGGGGCGTGATGCCCATCCCTGCCCTCTTCTCCGCCCCTACCTCCAAAAGCTCCTTCCCCGCTCCCTCCTGCCACACACACACTGCTTCCCTTTCCCCATACCTCTGTAACGTTCCTGGGATGAGCAGCAATCCCCAAGCTGCAGTTGCACCAGCGTCTGCTCTTCCTCTGATGTCACTTCCTAGGCACAGGTTCAGGAAGTGACATCAGAGGAAAAGCTGATGCTGGCACAACAGCAGCTTGGGGGTTGCTGCTCGCACCAGGAACGTTACAGATGTACAAGGGAAGGGAAGTGGCGCACATTCGCAGCAGTGGGGGGGCAGGGAAGGAGCGAGGAGGTGGCAAGGAGGATGGGTGCCTGCACCATCACCAAAACGGTATCTGGGGTAGACTGCCCCCTGCCCTCCCTTACTATGCTACTGTTTACAAAAGGTATTACAACCACATCCAGACACATGCGTACCAACTATTCCTTTTCATATGTCCTCTAACATTTATTTTGATTATGGAGTTCCAACTAACTGTTACTGTGAAGACAAAATGCAAAAACCTTTTGAACCTTTATATAGGGAAAGATGCCCAAATTCAGTTGTGCAGTTCTTTAAGTGAAATCTTCTAATGAATTAATTTAATGTAATAAGAAAATTAGGGATTCTCTTACTATTTCAAACATGGATTCTGACAATCTTGTTACTACTTTAGCCATTATTGTGTCTTAAGAAAACTAAAAAATTTAATTTATGCTCTTCAATTAAATAAAAGTATCATATTAAGAACTTTTGATTTCTCTTTAGCAATCTTTCTCAGTGCTGTAAATCTGGATGCCAACAGCCATGTTTCACTATGGTTAAAGAATAGGCTCCCCTTCCACAAATAGTTGCCTAGTTTCTAGCAAATCTGAAGCCTTCTTCCCATCATCTACTCCACATTAAGAAGGGTGGTCGGGATGTCAGGATGGATTGGGCATCCCTCCTGCCATTTCCGGTGCTGTGAGGGGAGGGGATTGGTCTCTGTGTTGGTCTTCGGGGAAGGCCTTGGGGAGGGTCATTGGGGGGGGGGGCTTTTTTTAATGGGACAATGAATGTGTAACATACACAGCATCTGTGCCCATTAAAAAAAAATTCGGTATACAGGTAAGACCAGTCACTTTTTTTGGATCGCTAAAACCTTGGGGGGGTGCATAGTCAAGTGGTGATAGTGCATCAATTGCTTAGCTAGTTTGCATGGCTGGATCAGAAAATAGACGATCGATGGGATAAACACACCATGAGCCATTTGTGCATCGGGTCAGCAAATGCAATTGTTGCTTAAGCTGTCAAAACAGGTTTAGCGACGATCGCTGGCTTTAGTGTATCTAGCCCCTAGTCCTTCACCATAGTGCATTTTATTTCCTTGCCCCAGCAACCTGGAACCACTTGCCCCTCTCCTGTCCTAAATCCTCTCTTCTACTTTCTCTTTTTCCCTTCCCTTAATTTCCTCCTTTCTGAGCAATGGCAGTTATCCTTTTTCTATCCACCCTCAAATCTCCATTTCCTTTATCCCAGAAATTTCTTTGTCATCTAACTTTCCTATTCTCTTCCCAATCTCCGTAGCATGATTGACATTGTCCTATTTTAACTGGAGTTCTTTTCTTCCTTTGTTTTTAAAAAATTGTACACCGCTATGTTCTGCATGTCAATAATTAGCTATACAGAAGTCTTAAGCTGTAAACTGTATTTTATGTTAATTTAAAATGATTAGGAAAAGGATTGCAATTAAGCTATTGGTAAAGTTTGGGTTACTCTCTTGTTGATGAGAATTCCTAACCTACTTTTGTGAAAAATTTCCCTTCTAACCTCTTAATCAGGAAAATGGTGTACAGTGTTCCCCCGCGAGTTCGCAAATCTGCTTCGACTGCCTCTTCCTGTAGTAAAGTTGGGCTACACCAATCAGGAGCTGCTTGTCAAAGCAGCTCCTGATTGGTGTAGCCCAACTTTACTACAGGAAGAGGCGGTAGGAGCAGACCACAAGTGATTTTCTTCACCCACCGGCGCTCCAGCTGCCCTCTCCTGCCTCTCCAACTGCCCTCCTCCTGCTTTTTGACAGGCAAAAAACCGCATTTGTGGTTTTTAAAAATTCACGGGGGTTCCTAGAACAGAACCCCCACAAATTTGGGGGGAGTACTGTGTGTGTGTGTGTGTGTGTATATATATATATATATATATTCACCATGTCAAATAATGACATGGTGAATGTGAGATGAAGTATGTGGAAATCAAGCACTTCTATTCACTACCTTTTTTTAAGGAATACTCAAAGAAAGAAAAGGGTAGCTGGGGTTTAGAGGGGAGGGCAGGAGAGGAAGGATGGGGGAAAGGAGAAGAGCCTAATCGTATTAGCAAAGCAGGTGTCCACAGAAATCTTAGTCGTACTATGCTAGGACAGGTGCCTATAAGAATTGTCAAACAGTAGAGTTTTCAGTTTCTTCCGGAATAGGGCGTGGTTGGCTTCTCATGCATTTTTTTACTCTTGGCTTATCTTGCATTTTCTCACAACAAGAACAATATTCTTCTGGCAACTCTTTCCTTCAAACACTATTTCATCTAGGAAACATGTTGTCACTCTATATATACTGATTTATTCCCACTAGCTTTCTGATTCTTATAGCTCAAACAGAATTACATTTTCTTTCTAGCTTTCTATCATTTGTCAGCTATAACACACACAATTTCTCAGCAAACCAATACTCAAAAATCCTTCTCACCCATCTTCAAAGCAGCTTCTGCTATCAGCATTCATTCAGGATTAAGAGTTGCTAAGCTCCCACCTTTCTATATGATTCTACTTCTAAAGGACAATCTAATATAATAAAACCCTAAGCCACACATGCGCACTCCCACCTGCGTGAGCCCGTTTTCCGTGAGCTGTAGGGACCCACAGGTAGGAGTGCGCATGCGCGCGGCGGCGCAGAGCCTGTCGGCCGCGGCGGCTCTTGCCATCGGAAAGAAGGAAGGAGGAAACGGGATGCGATCCCCACCTGCGTCGGAAGTCCGATGCAGTCGGGGATCTTGAGAGGAGCCGCCGCTGCGTCTTTAGAGAGACAGCCGGGACCAAAGGAGCCAACGGCAGAAATTGTAGCTCGGGGAGCCACAGCTCCGCCTCTTCCGACCCCACCGCTCCTCCTCGGGCAGCAGCAGCGTTTAAAATTCGCAGCTGTTGCCGGCTTCAGGCCTTCCTCTCTGGTGGGTCCTGCCTACTACATGTTTTCATGAAGACAGGACCCGCCAGAGAGGAAGACCTGAAGCTGGCAACAGCAATTAATTGTAAATGCTGCTGCTGCTGCCCGATGAAGTTCAAGGAGGAAAGGGAGCAGAGGGGGAGAGAATGGTAGGGCATGGAGGTAAGGAGGAAGGTATGGGGAGGGGGAGGAAAATTCTGCACAGGGAAGTGGGGTGGGAGGGAAATGTTGCAGTACAGGGAAATGGAGGGGCAGAAAAAGGAAGGGAGGCATACTGCTGGACAGGGGGAGCAGGAAAAAGGGATTGATGACAGGGGAAGAGGTGCTGATGGACCGGGGGGGGGGCAGAAAAAGGAAGGGAGGCGTACTGCTGGACAGGGGGAGCAGGAAAAAGGGGTTGATGGACAGGGGAAGAGGTGCTGATGGACAGGGGGGGCAGAAAAATGAAGTGAGGCCTACTGCTGGATAGGGGGAGCAGGAAGGAGGTGATGATGGACAGGAGGGAGGTAAAACAAAGGGAGAAGGGTTGCTGCTGGATAAGGTGAGCAATGATGGGTTGGTGGAGGACACAGGGGAGGTAAAAGGAAGGGAGAATGAAAAGGGGGAGCAGGCAAGGGGTGGTGGTGGACAGCCAAGGAAAAAAAAAAAAAGAATGACAGAAATACAGAAAGCGGCTAAGGAGAGAGAAAAAGAAATAAAGACAGACACACACACACATATATTCTAGCACCCGTTAATGTAACGGGCTATTAAGACTAGTTATTTTTAATAAACTCTTTCGATGATTCACACTGCAAATGGTCATAGATTCCTTGGCTGAAGTGTGGGTGGCCACTATGGTAGGGAACTAAGGCTTGGATGCTGGCAATTGCCCAAGTTAATTTGTACCTCTATTGATGCAATAAATAAATAAATAAATAAAGGAATGTCAAAAAGAAATGGACACATAAGGAACAAAAATCCAAGGAACAGGACAAGCTGCAATAATCCTGAGGCACCAATAAACAAAACAAAGTAGGAACTGAAATTGAACCTCAGAAACAAGATGGCTGGACAAGACAAGAACTCTCAGGATAGGATACCCTAAAGGAACAATTAACTAACAGGGAACAAACCCAGATGCGGTACAGAAATAGTCAAGTCAAATCTTAGCTTGTTCTCACTGAGCTAATCAAAATAAAGGAATTTTTATTAAAAGAAATGCAAGATATATCTAAAAAGAGTGGGCTGACTGGAAACAACTCCCCCAGAGGCAAAATACCTTCTTTTAGGAAACCAATGCTTTCAGACCCTTATGGCACTGGTTTGATGCCAGTCCATCCTTAAATATCTTCCTCCACACAGAGGGCTTCCAGATGCTCTGAGATTTCAGAATGGGCACTTGGGGGCTCAACCCACTGTAGGCATAAATTCAGACCTGAAAAAGGAATCAGAGTCAATCAAGTTATATTGTTCTTGAAAAACAAACAAACCTCAAATCACTCAACAAAAGTGGATTACAGGACTGGAGGCAACATGGATGCACTAGAGGTAGGTCTTAGATTCAGATAGGGACTGGTTACTAAAAATGCAGTGGCGTACCTAGGGGGGGGGCGGGGGGGGCGGGCCGCCCCGGGTACCAGCCCTAAGGGGGTGTTCCCGGCCTTGCCGTTCAGTCCCCCGCCACCCCCGAAGGACCGCTCGCCCCCCTGGCCTCCCCGCACCACCTATGAACAACCGCAGCAGGATCGCGAAGTCAGCGTCAGCATCCCTGCGCTGCTTCCTACGACGCGATCCCGCCCCTCCTCTGACGTCAGAGGAGGGGCGGGACCGTGGCGCAGGAAGCAGCAGGGATCGCTGACGCTGACTTCGCGATCCTGCTGCGGCTGTTCATAGGTGGTGCGGGGAGGCCAGGGGGGCGAGCGGTCCTTCGGGGGTGGCGGGGGACTGAACGGCAAGGCCGGGAACACCCCCTTAGGGCTGGTACCCGACGCTGACTTCGCGATCCTGCTGCGGCTGTTCATAGGTGGTGCGGGGAGGCCAGGGGGGCGAGCGGTCCTTCGGGGTGGGTCGGGGCATCAGGCCTTCAGGGTGGGGCGGGCGGGCAGGCTTTCAAGGGGGAGGGGGTGACAGGCAGGCAGGCAGGCCTTCAAGGGGGGACAGGCCTTCGGGGGGGGGGTGCAGACATTCAAGGGGTGCAGGCCTTCAAGGGGGGCAGGCAGGCCTTCAGGGGGGTGCAGACCTTCGGGGGGGGGGTGTAGGCCTTTGGGGGGGTGCAGACCTTCAAGGGGGTGCAGGCCTTCAAGGGGGGAAAGGCAGGCAGGCCTTCAAGGGGGGGACAGGCCTACAAGGGGGGGGGGCCAGGCCTACAAGGGGGGGGGGCAGGCCTTCAAGGGGGGGGTGCAGGCCTTCAAGGGGGGAAAGGCAGGCAGGCCTTCAAGGGGGGGGACAGGCCTACAAGGGGGGGGACAGGCCTACAAGGGGGGGTGCAGGCCTTCAAGGGGGGGTGCAGGCCTTCAAGGGGGGTGCAGGCCTTCAAGGGGGAGACAGGCCTTCAAGGGGGGGGAAAGGCAGGCAGGCAGGCCTTAAAGGGGGGACAGGCCTACAAGGGGGTGGGACAGGCCTTCAAGGGGGGGACAGGCCTTCGGGGGGGTGCAGACCTTCAAGGGAGTGCAGGCCTTCGGGGGGGGGTGCAGTCCTTCAGGGGTGGGGTTTAGGCCTTCAGAGGGGGACAGACCTTCGGGTGGGAGGTAAAGTCCTTCGGGGGGTGCAGGTCTTCAGGGGTGGGGTGTAGCCCTTCGGAGGGGGGACAGACCTTCGGGGGAGGGGGGTCCTGGTGTAAAAGTACACAGAGGGAGAGAGGGAAGGGGGGGTTCAAAGATACATGCATATGCCAGACTTTGGGGGTTAGAAATAATGGGTCTAAAAACAGAGGAGTGGGAGAGAGATGGTGCATAATGGGATTTAGGGAGGGAAGGAACAGAAAGGGAGAGAACTTGGAAACAGGGGATGGTGTGGAGGGGGGATAGAGATACTGGATAGGAGGATAGTTGGGAACAGAAAGGGAGAGATGGTGGATCCTGGGGTGGTGGGGAGTTGAGAAAAGGTGAATCTGTGGATGGAGACAAAAAAAAGGAAAGATGCCAGATCTCCGGGAGAGGGAAGGGAAACGGAAGGGGAGAACAGAGATGGCAGACGGATGGTTAGCACGGAGAAAGGAGACCCTGGCAAGCAAGACAACAAGAGCCTGGGACCAACAAGATTTGAATATTGATCAGAGAACAAAAGGTAGAAAAAATAATTTTATTTTCTGTTTTGTGATTACAATATGTTAGATTTGAAAAGTGTACATGAGACAGCTTGAAATGGGAACTTTTCTATTTTTGTGAATGGCAAGGCTGAGTTCAGTTAAAATATATGCTTTATAAGAAAATATAATAATGTGTTTTATAAAGTTTATAAGCATTGCTGGCATACTCGGTGAGGTGTTCCTAGTGTTGGTGGTGGTGGTAGCATGTCAGTGTGTTGAGAGGAAGAGGTAGTCTGGGAAATTCTGCTGAGCAAACTCTGGGCCCATTTCCACCCCCAGTTAGTCCACTCCACTCAACTGGTTCACACACTGAGTGGGTCTTTGGGTGTTATTTCTGGGTAGTTGTTTTAGAATCTCTTCCAGTGGTTTGTCAGTATCTCCTTCTGGTCCAAGGAAGGAAACTTTGTCAACCTTAGCATTGACCTTCAGAATATGTTTGTAACAGCGCTGCTTGTGTGGCATTAGGCTATGTAGTGATCGAAAGAAAAAAACAGACCTTTGCACATTTTTGCACTATATGGTGGGTGTATGAGGAGATTCATTTCCTGCACAGTTAAGTCCATTTTTTCTACTGAATAATAGTATAGGTACAATGAAAGTAAATAGCAAAAATGTTTGAGTAGATAATTAAGGAAATCTTTTTCATATTGCTTGCTTATGGACTGGGAAAAAAGACTGTTCAAGCAAATGTCTCCAGAACTGCTTTAATGGAAAAATGTGATTTTTTTTTTTTTAAGTACTTTGTGAAATTTATTGTTGTTGTGAAATTTATTGTTATACTTTGTTTAAACTTAAAAAGCGGTGTCATTAACAGTGAATCTAATCGAAAAATCGATTCAACAGGGTGAATCGGATCGAATGAAATATTTTTCTCTGAATCGGGCAGCACTATTGGCTACCATGAGAATGGGCTACTGGGCATGATGGACCATTGGTGTGACCCAGTTAGGCTATTCTTATGTTATGTTCTCATCTGTAGGGGCCTTTGTTTTCACTTCTTATTTTAATGTATTTTTTTCCTGGGAACTTATCAGTGTTTTTTTATAATGGGAACAAAAATGGAAGAGAATTAATGTGTGTGGAATGGGGGGGGGGGTAACTAATTTCTTCAGCTAAATAATTCAATCCACTTCAAACAGACATAGGAGAACTCACGCACCATTCACACACCCTCCAACCAAAAACGTCAAAAGAAAAAAACTGTTCGACAACCTCCTAGCCATTCGAGCTGCAACACTTGACCCCCAACTCTACAACCTATTGACCTCGACCACAAACTACAAAACCTTAAAAAAAGAAATAAAAACCCTTCTATTAAAAAAACACATAAAACCAAACTAACATAATCAGAACTGTCCCAAGCATCACCTGCAACTACTCCATATGTACTTCTGATGTCATGACAATTCAGACATAATTTATGTTATGTTATGTTTGGAATAATGGTTACATAAATGAGGTTCAATAAAAGAAAATTTTCTGTGGGAGCATTTGTTGGAACTTCTGTTATCCTGATTTCTTCTATCTGTGGGCTTTCTTTAGCTAACCTACTTATCTGGGGCTTTCCACTTCTGCAGCTGCCCTTTTCACGGTCCACTTTGCGCTTGCACTCTCTGGGGAGGGGGGGTTGGGTCTGGGCTTGGTGGGGTAGGTGTGTCTGGTAGTTTTGTCTGGGTGGTGGCTGGGTGTTTCTTGGGTGCTTGTTGTGCGGATTGGTGTGTCTGGTGAGCGGTCTGGGTGTTGTTGCTTGTGGGGGTTTTTTTCATTATAAAATATGGCTGAGGGTCTAGTCCGGCTTATTATTCTTGTGGGTTCTGGGGTGGGATTTGTTTGCTTGCCCCAAGTTTTGGCCTTTTGTTGTGTATTGCTATGCCTCTCATTGGCAATTTTCTCTTGGGAGAGGCTTGTTCATGCTTGTTGTTGCTGTTACTCTCATTCTGTGTTCTTTTTGATAATGTATAAGTTTCTGTACAGACCATGGTTGCTTGTCTGGACCTTTTGCCATTCTCAATAAAAATACTTTGGAAAAAAAAAAAAAAAAAAAAAAGAAAATTTTCACTGCCTGTTTCTATTCTGACCATTTATTCCATTTCATGGTTATTGCAAAAAAAAAAAAAAAAAAAATTTTACATGAGGGGGGGGGGTGTCAAAAAATGATGGGCCCCGGGTGCCACATACCCTAGGTACGCCACTGTAAAAATGTTTTTTAAAATATAAAGATAAACTATTCCTGAATCAAAAGATAAGAATGTATCCTGATGTAGCTAGAATAACCCAAAAGAAAAGGAAGCAATTTCTAATTTTGCGGCCCCAGGTTATAAAACTGGGTGCTACCTTTATACTTAGATTTCCTTGCAAATGTCTTGTTAATTACAAAGGAATTAGATATTCCTTTTTTGAATCCTCCCAGTTATCTATTTATTTCAGGTGAAGAAGTGATTACTGCTAGCACCCCAGTTGAGGAACAAGAAGTATGCTCGCAGTTAGTAAATTAGGTTTGACTCAGGCGCTTATTGGTTTACTTTAAGGGGTCCTTTTACAAAGGTGCAGTAGCGGTTTAATGCTGCGCTGGTACCTAACGCCTCCATTGACGAAGCATTAGGTTTTAGGCTGCCGCGGGGGATAGCGCATGATGAAATGTTCAATGCGCTAACCCCCGTAGCGTGTCTTGATAAAAGGAACCCTAAATAATGTTGTAATTATAATGTAATCCAATTGTTTCTTTGACTTTCTCCCCATAAATAGTGGACTGAAATAACAGAACAAAAGGGGAATACTTGCATTATTTAATTTCTGATTGTATAAAATTATTATGTTTGTTTCTGTTTAAACTGAATGATTTTGTGATCATGGAAAATGAAACTTCAATAAAAAAAAAAAATAATCAATCTCTAGATACTTTATCTCTGAGGTGAGCTTTTGGCTGAATTTGAATAGGAGCACTGAAGTATGACATTTCATATTGACTCTAGACATTTATTCTAGCCCTAAGGCGCAACTCATTAAGTAGTTTACAATAGTAGTAGAGCTGCCAAGTTCTCGTATCCAGTTCCAGCAAGGAGATTCAAGACTAGTTCCAGATTTCTGACAACTCCATCCCCTGAATTATGGATCAACAGCACTGATCTCAATTAGTAAAATCAGAGACTTTAAATATTACACAGCCAGTGGCAGACCTAGCGTATGTGACATCAGGGGACAATCATTTTTTTTTAACACACCCACCCTCATAAAAATAATATTTTTAGTAATTTTATTTTTTTATAGCTCGTCCTCCCCAGAGAGCTCAGAATGGGTTACAGTTAACATTCACCGTGGTACTATATATCATTACATAGGGTTTAGAAAGAAAACAAAAATGCCTTTTCATTCAGGGGCTATGTAGAGGACTTCGTAGCATAAGACAAGAAAATACTGACTTGAACACTCAGTGCCATCAGCTGTCCAAAGACAGGCAACCTGGTCTCTCTCTCTCTCTCTCTACATTCAGTACAGGCAACATGGTTTCTCTCTCATTTTCTATCTCTTATTTGGATCACACTGGATTACAGCTGCTAAATGATATCTGGACTCTTTTCAAGCCGGTTTATCCCTCCCTGTATGCAAAGACATCATTTCATCTCAAGGGTGAACACCACTAGTTTCCAGTGACTGACAAATCCTGTGCAAACATCATTTCATCCCAAGTGTGCATCTCACCAGTTTAAAGAGACTGCCGGTTCCTGCTGGACTAATTCAGCTTCCAGATACCTGTCCGCAAAGATCTCCTACTCCTCTACTTCTTCACACACGTTGTACTACCTTGGAGCTGGACATTTTTGTTTTCACCTATTCTTTCCACAAAACGTTTCCTGTTTGTTGGATCTATGGATTCATGATAGCCACCTTCCTATGAACGCTTTGCTGTACAGTTCAACCTATTTACTGAATAATACCTGGTGTAGTCATTCACCTCTGTCCTCCATCACCATTAATGGGACAACCTACTCCACACCTCTGGTAACTAATGATTCTATGGACATTCCAGACTTTATTTCATATGCTGTGCATCCACTACCTCTTGGTATGTGGAATGAGACATTTATCACTTTTGAAAATGGACACATTGCATAAACTGTAGAAAATTTGCTACGAGACACTCATGTCTCAGTTTGGGAACTTTTCTTTGAGTATTCGCCCACTGCAAACCACGTATTTAATGTTTTAATTCACCCTATCATTATCTTAATTATTGTACAAATTTTGCTATGTATTATTATGATTTTCCTTTGCTGTACAGTGAAACACATGTACATTTCTTTACAACACATATCATACAAAGTTCCTTCTAGCTTTTAAGGCAGTTATATATGTATTTCCAGTATCTTCTCTGACACTTGCTAATTTGGCTAATTTAGTTCTAATTTGGTTTTAATTTGGCATGGCCTATATATTGCATTGCACCAGGGTCAGACATAATATTATCCCATACTTGCATACTCTCTCATGACATCTTGGTACCTTTATACCTGAACCTCCTGAAAAAGCTTCCTGCATCCCTTATGCACCGTTCATTCGCTCAACGACGGGTAAGATATAAGCATACTGGGGTCCCCGTCCAGATGACGGACTATACAACCTAAGACAGAGGTTTGAACTCATAATGGGAACTATTTATCTTCATAGCTTGGAGATTCTGCAGGACAGGGGACGTGCTGTTGGAGGTAAGCGAGGATACCACAAGCTTCCCTTCATTTCAAAGAATAAAAATAAAAATAAAAAAGTATGGGAGATGTCAGCATAGCTATTGCTGGCATTCAGCATTTTCAGTTGGCATAACTGATGTCAGCAAAGGCCTAAGGAAATTATATCAATCTGACTGGTATGTGAATGCAGATAGACCCTGAGTGAAGGCACACTGTTTCATATCGCCTGAAAAGATGGTTTTAAGTAGCCCTGATTAAATCATGATTAGCTAAAAGGTGTTAATGTGTTAATGTCTGATTAAGAGGGTGCTTAGGACAATGGGTCCAGGTGCACAGATAACTAAAGTTAATCAGAAACTATTGTCAGAGGCATACTGGAAATTACATTTGACCATAGCCTATTCTTCGGCTGTCTAGCACAAGTTTACTAAGGAGGGGGAGATTTAACTTCTATTGAAGCTCAATAGTTTTCGATATTCAGAATAAGATTCCAAGCTATAAAAGCCTCCTCTCTGCAACACACAAAAATCTATCTCTCTTCTCTTGGGTCTTAGCTCTCTTCTTTCTTTTTTTCTCTCTCTCTCTGGCCGATCTCTGGAACCCAAAACTTAGACTATCACCCCATCCCCCTTTCTCTCTCTCTCTTTTCCTCTGAACTCTGTAAGGCAGGGAAACTGCGTTGCTCTCTCATTAATTGTAATGCTTATAAATATTGCTTTTCTGTAAGCCTATTTCTATAATATATTCTTTATCCAATCACCTCTGGCTGTGCCTTTTTGATTCTACTTCCTGGTGAATGTTCAGTGAGGGAACTGAACCTGGGACCTAGCGTTTGTAAGGGCACCTCTCAGGTGACCCCACTAACAAACCTTACAGGCCCCTCCACAGGGCAAGCAAAGCCAGGAGGAGCCTGTTCATCACATGTCTCTGCCCGCTGGCCTCCGCCACCGCCGCTTTAGGAGAACCAGACAAGACCCAGATGTATCAGGAGACTGAAGGATTCACTAAATCAGCGAGACCAATTTTTTTTTAGGTGAATCGATTTGAATTGGGCAGCACTGATCATCCTGACGCAGTGAAGTTCCTGGACCAGGATGCCGATCCCGGGAGCACCCCCTTATGGTCTGCACCTGGAGTAGACTGCCCCCCCCCTCTGCCTACCCATCCACTCACCCCTTTGGTACACCACTACACACGGCTCTGGGATGTTACTGTATTTTTCGCTCCATAATACGCACCCTAGATTTAGAGGAGGAAAACAAGAAAAAAACCATTCTGAACCAAATTCCCCCTGCCAGGCTCTGCACCCAACCTCACACTCCTTGCCAGGCTCTGCACCCTGTCCCCTCCCTCCCTGCCAGGCTCTGTACCCTGTCTTCCCTCTTGTGGTCTAGTGGTAGGCTGGGACAGGGCAGGCAGGAAAGTCTTTCTGTTTCCTGCTCAGCTTTGGAAAATGCACATCTCTTATATCTTTACATTTTTATTTCCTGTCCAGCACAAGGCCTCTTGCCTCAGCTCTACATTTGTTGTACATTTACAACAAGTGATTAATTTACGGTAATTCCGGCAGGAGGGCCCCCTTCCCCGGTACCTTTCTGCAGGGCTGGGAAGCCTCCTGATTAATTTAATTTCGGCAGGAGGGCCCCCCTTCCCCGGTACCATTATGCAATCCTGGCAGTCTAGTGCTGCATCAGCAGGCTCCCCTGCTGGACGGCCGCCTGAGTCCCCATCTGCCGCAGCAGCATGAGGCAGGCGCAAGCTGCGAACGCGCCTGTCTGGTCCTGTGCTGCCGCCCAAATGGTGCCGCAGCTCAGTCCAGCGCTGCATTGGCAGGCTCCCCTGCTGGATGGTCGCCCGAGTACCCATCTGCCGTGGAAATGAAAGGCAGGCACAAGCTCTGAGCACACCTGCCTGGTCCCGCACCACCACTCGAATGGTGTCGTCAGCTCCCACGAGAACCGACGGCACCATTCGGGCGGCGGCACAGGACCAGGCAGGCGCTAACACTAGATCTCTTGTGAAACTTGATTATTGTAAAGCAGTAGTGTGATCACAATAAACAGTGCATACCTTTTGTGAAGAGGGTGATTCCTATGTTCAGGGCAGGATTAATTTGTCGAGGGCCCCTAGGCACACAAGTACACTGGGCCTCCCTGCCCCGCCCCACCCCACCCCACCATGTGTCCAGGCGGAAACAGGAAGCTGCGTCAGAGGGAAGCTTTGGGCAAGCAGCACTGCTTGCACAATTACAGTTCCCGTTGCCTTTCTTACCCGCGTTGCTTTCTTGTCTTACTTTCCATCGATTGGGGGAGGGCCGCGTTGCCGATCGGGGAGGCCCACGTTGCCAATCGATGCTGGAGGGGCCCATCGCCATTTGGAAAAAACAATGTTGATGCCTCCTTCATCGGGCCCCCCTGACCATTTTGGGCCCTAGGCACGTGCCTACTTGGCCTATTGGTTAATCCTGCCCTGCCTATGTTCAAGGTGCAGGAATTCATCAGAGAGCTGCTATTTCCTCTGATATCATGGCAACAGGGAGGCTGTATGCACTCTGTGTGGACTCCTCCTACTGCCTAGAGCAGAAAGCTACTATTGGCTGTTTTTGAAAGATTGAGGGGTTTTTTTTTTAGCCTGAGAACAGTAAAAAGGCAGAGAACAGTTGGTGTGAGAAGGGGAAGGGAGCAGTTAGGGTAGGGTTACCAGATTTGTTGAGGCAAAAAAGAGGATTTATAATAGTAATAATAATAACAGTTTATATACCGCAGGACAGTGAAGTTCTATGCGGTTTACAATGATTAGAAAGATGCTACAAATTAAATGGAACATTCATAGTTAGAGATTAGTGGCTAACAGTTTACGGGATCAGATTTAGGGGAGAGATTGTGATGGGAGCAATTGTACAGATTCGTTACCTAGGTAATTCAAGAACAGGTATGTTTTTAGGTGTTTCCTAAATTCGCCATAGTTATTTGCGTGTATAATTAGTTTTTCCAGGTCTTTGCCCCATAAGGCTGCTTGATACGATAGAAGTTGTTGATGGTGTCTCTTAAATTTACATCCTCTAGCTCAGTGATTCCCAACCCTGTCCTGGAGGAACACCAGGCCAATCGGGTTTTCAGGCTAGCCCTAATGAATATGCATGAGAGAGATTTGCATATGATGGAAGTGATAGGCATGCAAATTTGCTTCATGCATATTCATTAGGGCTAGCCTGAAAACCCAATTGGCCTGGTGTTCCTCCAGGACAGGGTTGGGAACCACTGCTCTAGCTGATGGGGAAATGAATTTCAGATGTGTACTTCTCTTATGTATGTTGGTTGAGAAGGAGAAGAGGTCAGTTATATATTTAGGGGCTAGACCGGATAGTACCTTGAAGCAGAAATATCCCAGCTTGTACTTCGCACGTGCCTCCATTGGCAGCCAGTGCAGGAGTTGGTAGGAAGGGGTTATGTGATCGGACTTCTTCAACCCAAAGATCAACCTGACTGCCGCATTTTGTACCAGTTGTAGTCTCTGCATGTTCTTCTGGGAGATTGCCAGATGGGCAATGTTACAATAATCGAGATGGCTTAGTATTAGGGATTGTACCAGTATTCTGAATGATGAAGCATTGAAGAATGCTTTAATGGACCTAAGTTTCCAGAGAGTAAAAAAACCCTTTCTGACTAGGGTCCACTTGGTCTTTCATGGTTAGGCCTTGGTCCAGTATTACCCCCAGAACCTTCATTGTAGGTTGAATAGGGTTGCTGAGATTGTTGATGCGCAGTGGTGTTGTAGTGACAGGTGGGTGAGGCGAGGCTATGAAGAATTTAGTTTTTTCTGAGTTAAGCTTCAGTCTGAATTCTGTGGTCCATTGTTCCATCAGGTTTAGTGCTTCTGTTGCCATGGGGGTGGTTTCAGAGGGAGAAGTAGTGAACGGGATAATGATTGTAAAGTCATCTGCGTAACTGAATAATTTTATACCCCGCTGGGCCAGCTGCACGCCTAATGATGACATGCAGACATTGAAGAGCAATGGGGATAATGGAGACCCCTGTGGAACGCCAGATGTGTTTCTCCAGGTTTTAGAGAGGTTGTAATTGAAACGTACTTGATAGGTGCGGGACGTAAGGAATCCTCGGAACCAGTCAAATACCTCTCCTCTGATGCTGATTGCGTCTAAGCATTGTAGCAATTTCTCATGATCCACCAAGTCAAAGGCCAAGCTCATGTCAAATTGCATGATTAGGGCGTTATGGCCCTTGCTGAATAAGGAGTGTAAGTAATCTAGGATCGCCGCAATCACTGTCTCGGTGCTAAACAGAGGTCTGAAGCCAGATTGGGTTTCATATAGTAGAGAGATTGGTCAAGGTAGTCCATCAACTGGGTAAGTACTAAACCTTCCATTATTTTTACGAAGAATGGAATAGATGCTACCGGTCTGTAGTTGGTTACTGATGTTAGGGATTGTTTACGATTTTTTGGAATTGGGGTGATTATAATGTGACCGTTATTAGTTAGGAATTTTCCATATTTGAAATTATTGGTCAGATAGCTCCACAGTGTTAGTTTAAAGTCTAATGGGGCTGCTTTCATAATGTCAGGGGGACAGGGATCTAGAATGCAGTGTGAAAGGAGTTCCAAATCATATCCACTGGTATTTCATTTCCGTGTATGTTGGCTATTTGATGTGCATGTATGTTGTTTGTCGAACAGTTGTTCCTTAGGTTTATAATTTTTGAGTCAAAATGCTGTGCTAGATCGTTTGCTGACGGTAGTTTCGTATCGTGCATGGATTGATTGTGGTGTGTGGTGTCAAATAAATTTGTAACCAAGTTGAACAGTTCTTTAGTGTTGATTCCTTTCGAACTCGTATTGGATGTATTAATTTTGGATGAGTAGAATGCTTTTCGTTTTTCTTTTATCAATTGTTTGTAGTTCTTTATGTTGGATTTCCAATTATTCCGGTCTGATATTTCTCCTGTTTTATTCCAGATCCTTTCTAGTTGTCTTACTAATTGTTTCATTTTTAATAGTTCAGAGTCGAACCATTTATTATATTTATTTGAGCAGTTTTTACTGTTTCGTTTAGGGGCAATTTTATCTAAAATGGATGTGCTTGTTTTCGTCCACTGTTCCCAGAAATCATCCCCTTCTTCTATTTCCTCACGTAATTCATAATGTGCCCAGTATTCCTCTGGATTGATATTGCCCATTGTGAGATGTTCTTTTTTATCTTTGGGTGAGTTTTTGCTTTTGGTTGATTCCAGATTAAGTTAAAGTAGTAGGTGAAATGGTCGGACCAGATATCGTGGCACCAGATACCATCGGATAAAGAAATAGAAGGATTTAGGATCCCCTTTGTGGACATAGCTACCAAATCTAACTGATGGCCTTTTTCATGTGTTTGTGTGGATAAAGGGAGATTGTAATTGAGTGAGGATAGGAAGTTTTTAAAATCTTTCGCGTCTGGATTGTCCTCATTCTCTAAATGTAGGTTTACGTCTCCTGCTATAATATTGTAAGACGGAGTAATTGAATTATGTAGAATGAATTTGTAGAAGTCCTCTATGGCTTTTGACCAGCTTTTTGGCAGGACATAAAATAGAATGCAGGAGAGGGATTCTTCTAGATCCTTGTTACTAATTTTGCAGGCTAGTATTTCTAACTGGTTGGTTATCTTGGAATCTACTGAGTCAAGTTCGAGTTCTTCCTTAAAGATGACTGCCAATCCTCCCCCTCTTCTGTCTTCGCGATTTAACGTGTGAATTTTATAGTTATTTGGTATAAGGTCATTTAATATTGGATCCTCTTCAGACAATAGCCCCACCCAACCCTCACCTGTTCTTCCCTGAGCTTGGGGCCACATCTAGAGGGCCTCCAAGCATGAGCGCTTGGAACGCAATGACGCCACATACATGCACGCATCCACACATGTTTGGAGGCCCTTCAGATGCAGCCCTGAGCTATTGTCAGAGCCTGGGCCTTCCAAAACCCGAACAAACTACCAGGTTTTAAAAATCTACCTGGACACCAGGACAGTCCTCTAAAAAGGGAACATATCTGGGTAAATTCAGACCAGTGGTGTAGTTAAGGGGGGTGGGGCACCTCTCTACCCCCCATGCCATGCTCTCCCTCCCCTCCCCCATACCTCTTCATATCTAGATTTTAGCATAACAAATTCTGGTCCACCATAAAAACAGTAGAATTCCTATTTGTCTTTTTACTCTCTTGCCACCTGATAGTGCTCTTCTGTTCTTCTTCCTGTGCATACAACCAGCCATAGGATACCATAGCAAAAAAATGGCTACAAACCCAATAGGGTAAGAAGTACTGTAAAGCCCAAAGAATAAGACGAAGGCAGCGCCAGAGAGCCAACTAAAGTAGAGAGTTGCGCGGGGACAGAAATCCCACCCGTCCCCACCCGTCCCCGCCAAAATCCCACCCATCCCCACCCGTCCCCGTGAGGAATCCCTCCGTCCCCACCCGTCCCCGTGAGGAATCCCTCCGTCCCCACCCGTCCCCGCGAGGAATCCCCTCCGTCCCCACCCGTCCCCGCGAGGAATCCCCTCCGTCCCCACCCGTCCCCGCGAGGAATCCCCTCCGTCACCATCCTTCCCTATAAACTTCAGAAATAGTTATTTTATTTAATTATGCTACTGAATTAAAGGCTCTGGTAGAGACCCATTTACAAATAAGCAAAGAGACTATTAATTTGGAAATATTAATTGGGAAGAATACATACTTTGTAAATGGGTTTCTACCAGAACCTCTAATGTAAATATAAAATATAAATACTCAGCTGATGAGAACCCACAAACTGTCAGCTGAGGACTTCCTTTGCAGTTGGCCTGGGGTCCCTTTTGCCAAGCTTGGCAGGCAGCAGTAGCGTCCCTGAGTCACAGATGCTGGCACCTCAGTGGCTCATGGATGCTGCCAGCGACTGCTGCGCTTGGTGGAGGGGAGTTCTGACCATCTCTAGAGGAGGTCCTCTGCTGGCGGTGCTTGGGGATCCCCACCAGTCACAGCAAGGGCCAACAAGTACTTCAACACTGTAGAAATAAAACCAGAAATGCATTTCCTTTTCTTTTGAACACAAAACAAAGATATCTGCCATATACATTTCCCAAGGCAGATGACTCTATGCAATGTCACCTCGGTAACAAAATACAAAAATAGACAAATACACCCCCTCCCTTTTTACTAAACCACAATAGTAGGTTTTAGCACAGGGAGTTACGCTGAATGCCTCGCGCTGCTCTCAATGCTCATAGGCTCCCTGCGCTAAAAAACAATATTGCGGTTTAGTAAAAGGGAGCCATAGTGCAAAATATAGATAGCAGATATAAATTCTCAAAACAGACACATTTTGATCACTAAATTGAAAATAAAATCATTTTTCCTACCTTTGCTGTTTGGTGATTTCATGAGTCTCTGGTTGCACTTTCTTCTTCTGACTGTGCATCCAATCTTTCTTCCTTTCTTTCAGCCTCCTGTATGTTTCCTCTCCTCCAGACCTCATTCTCTCCCCCAACTTTTTCTTTCTGTCTCCCTGTTCCCCCTTCTTTCTGTCTCTCTGTCTGCCCCCTTTCTTTCTTTCTCCGTGCCCTCCCCCAAGCCACTCGGTTTGCTGCCACCGCCATCGGGGAATAGTCCCCAAGCCACCGCTGTCCCAAGCTTTCCCTGCAGAAGCGTCGCGCTGACCAGCATTCCGCTCCCTGACGTCAATTCTGACGTAGGAGAGGAAGTTCCGGGCCAACAAGGCATTTCTCCTCATTCCATCCAGCCTGAGCCCCATCTCTCCTTGATCCAGCATTTCCCTTCTGTGTCTGTCAGAATTACCATTCCACCTATTTTCCAGCATCACCCTTCTTTGTGTCCATCTCACCTATATCCCTATCTCACCACTTTTTCAGAATCTTCATTTGTCTCTGTCCTTGTCTTTACCCCATATTCACCATTTGCCCTTTCAATGTCTTTATCTCCCCCCCCCCCCACACACACTTTTTCAGCATTACTTCTATGTCTCTATTTCACCTCCTCTTCATGTCCCCTCTGTATCTCTATCCTTATTCAGAAGGTCCTGCTTACCCTTTCTCTTCTTTGTGTCACTATCTCCATTTTCAGCTTTCCCCCTTTTTCCTTTGTTAATGCACCCTGTAGCCAGAATCTTTCCACCCTCTCTCCACTCCGGCCCAGCCCAGTATGAAATATTTCCTTTTGTTTCTCTCCCCTCTCTCTTCTCCTCCCTCACCCACGAGTCCTGCATCTGGCCCTCTCCCTTCTACCTGCACCTGGCAACACCCCCCTGCTCCGCGGCTCTCTTAAGCAACTCGTCAGCAGCGGTGATCAAGACAAGCTGCCGACATCGAGGCCTTCCCTCTACGAGTCCCACCTTTGTGGAAAAAGGAAGTTGAAACAAGCGGGACTCGCAGAGGGTAGGCCCCGACGCCAGAAGCTTGTGTCGATCGTTGCTGCTAAGTTGCCGAAGAGAGCCGCAGGTAGAAGGGAGAGGGAGATAGGAAGGCTGTAGAAGCTCCGGAGCATGACACCGAACCCGGCCAGGATGATTTCTTTTTCAGGCTGCTGCTGCCGCTACCATCCCCCACCCGAAATGACAAAAAACAGCCTAATGCCCGCGTCGGGAAATAGCCATGCTGAGCAGTGAGCTCAGCACGTACACAGATGGAAAGCCTTGCTTGCTGATTGGTCCGGCGGCACGGTGGGGCGGGGCCGCCGGACCAATCAGCAAGCAAGGCTTTCATCTGTGTACGTGCTGAGCTCACTGCTCAACATGGCTATTTCCCGACGCGACGCCAGACTTGCATCGCCAGAATTTAGGTAGGTTGTTTTCATCCCCGTGGGAGTCCCGTGGGCAAGGGGGCGTCCCCGTGGGAGTCCCGTGGGTCAGGGGGGCATCCCCGTGGGAGTCCCGTGGGCCAGGGGGCGTCCCCGTGGGAGTCCCGTGGGCCAGGGGGGGAACCCGCGGGATCCCCGCGGGACCCGCGGGATCCCCGCGATCCCCGTTCCCGTGCAGACCTCTAAACTAAAGACAAAGCCAGTTTTGCAACTTATCTCTTATATCGTTGCGTCAACTTTACGCCGTTTGCGGATCACTAGAGTCAGCCCAAAGGTTCTCAGTACGTGGTTTGCATAACTCTTGCGAAAAGAAACCGTCATTACGTAGCCTACGCTTATACAACCTCTTTACTGAGAAGGCGGAGCCTTACGGGAACTTTAACCAGGTGGAAATCTGGCTCGGCCACCTGCGATGGCTGCCGGCGCCGTGCGTCTTCTCTCCGCCTGCCGCACCTTAGCATCGGGCCTTAGCCTTCCGGCAGTTCCGAGACTGAGCCGCGGCGGGCAGGCGTGCCGGGCGCTGAGAGTAGGCCCTTCATTTCGTGCTCCCAGCCGGAGCGTCAGGTAAGAAAGCGTCGGGCCTTACGCCGTACGCGTGTGAGAGTTGCTCAGTAGTGTTATTTAAGGTCGCCGCTTCTGCGGTACCCAATAAGTGTTTGACGCCTCGTCTGTGTGTTTTTTTTCCAGCCAGAATACTCCCCGTGTCAGAGACTTATTGCGCAATGTTATTACCCGGAAAGCTAGTTCAGAACTGTCCATAATGCTTTGAGGAGCAGATGAATGGCGATGACTAGTTTCTAAAGCTCTCTAGGTTAAGTTGGTTCAAACTTTTGCCACAGTGCCTGCTGGGATATGTAGTTTTGATATTTTGCCCTTTGTGATCGGGCAGGTCTTATAGAGTTTCAGCGTGGGAGCCTTTATTCTACCAAAACTTTGATTATATACACGAACCTACATTCTAATTTAAAAATAGACGGTGAATCAGCAAAAAAAAAAATAAAAAATATATATATATATATATATAGGATTTGACTGCTATACCAATGCTGAACAGATTTTGCCCATCTGAAATGGAGACAAACTTTATTTCCAGCACAGTAGGGATGGTATGCTGAACCATAGGGTTATCCATCTGTGCTTGCAAGCATATTTCAGAAGATGCCAATTATTCTTTTCAACTCCTCTGCCACCTCCACCGTCTCTCTGATCTGCTCTGTTTATTTTTTTTATTGGGGGAGGGGGGTTTCAGCTTGTTTGCAAGGTTTTCATTACTGTGTCAGAGATCCTGATTTCAAGGAACTTCTCTGCCTGTTTGGAGAGGAGCAGACGTTTAAGTGTGCAGCTGGCAGGTATATCTTTCAGGAACCTGTACAGCCAGCCTGATGAAGATTTGTGGAGCTCAGTTTCCAGGCCATCAGCACTTGCTCACTTCCTTGATTTGGACAGGAGCTTGAGCACAGGCTGTTAAGCATCAATAGAGGACCTTAGGGGCACTAGGGATGCTGGCTGGAAATTCACTTCACCTCCACTTTTTTTCCTGCATCATGTGTTGCGGTATGGAGCATAGAAGATCAGTCCGTCTAATGTCCAACCAGTAGCTCGATCTTGGCCTGGCGGTTGACTGGCAGTTTGAGGCAGGCTGCTGCACCATTTCCCCCACACAGTCTGTGAGTACAGGCTGTGACAGCCTAGAGCACACATGTCAAACCAGCCCGCCTGACCATTTTATGTGGCCCATGGGGGTGACTGCACCGCATCCTCCTAGCTTTGTGCACTGCTCTTTGCCTCCACTGCCAGTGCCTGAGGCGCATCACGTGGTGCCATATTGGCCTGGTGGGGCTTGTAGTTTCACAAGTTTTGTTTGTGTAGGGAGGACTGACGTTCTGGGCCTGCAGAGACTACACTTCCCACGATCCCTGGCATTTTGTGGACGGATTGAATTATGGAAGAGGCATGGATTGGGCACCAGTTGAGGGGACGGGCTAGAGGTACGGGCAGTAGCCAATGGAGAGGTGCCATAAATGCATTCAGGTTTGAAAGGCTCCACAATGTATGCGGAAAGCAGCAGCCTCTTAGCCTCATTCTTCCAGTTCAGGCTCAGCATTTGAAACTGCAAACCCTTTAACTACAGATACAAGAGATCTTCTGCTTTTTAATGATTGAGGGATTGTAATAACAATACTGAGACCAGCAGAAGGGGTGGGAACCATTTTCTTTCTTAAGAATTCTACAGAGACGCTTTTAGCATATGTGGCCCTAAGGCGGAGCTACCCAAACTTTGGAATGGTTGTATAGATTAATAAGCAGTGCCCTAAGACAGTTTGGCTAAATGCCTAGGGTCTCTGTGTTTATTAGGGACCTCATGTTATCAAGTTCAAGTGCCTGACTGTGCAGCCCCCTGTTTTGCTCACAGTTTGTTTTCTGCTTGTAGTTATTTTCAGAACATGATTAATGCACGAAGATGGCGTGTGATATGGTGAGGAAGGATCTATACTTCTACTAAGACTAAGTATCTTAATAAAAAATTTCGGCCTGTGACTTAGCCTGTGTTTTAGATTTCGGCCCCTTATGTGATTGAGTTTGACACCCCTGGCCTAGAGCATGGGTCATCAACCTGCGGTTCAACAGCTGCATATGGCTGCAGGGAGAGAGGGGTTGACCAAATGAGAGGGAGAAAGCGTAAGATCTTTAGCATGGATAAGAGGTAGGGAGAAGTGAAGGGAAGTAAGGGCGTCGTAATATTGGACCACCAAGGCAGTACTGGGAGGGGGGCTATTCCAGGTAGGGGGGGTGGACTGGCTGGCTTCTTGGCTGCAGAGCCAGCAGACAGGACGCCAGGGAAGGGAGGAGGGGGTCGCATCTGCTCTGTACCGGTACTTGAATATAAACCACTTTATATTCAAGTCAACCTTTTTTCCTCCTTTTTGGGGGGAAAAAGGTTACCTCAGTTTATTTTTGGATCGGTTTATATTAGAGTTTATACTGCCATGAAATTTTTATTTTAAGTTTTTTATTTTTGTTTCAATCTTTGACTGTTTAAACTTTCCACCTCCTTTCTTTTTATTTCTAGTTCAATTGCAGTTTTTCAAGCAATGTTTACTTTTCTTCCTTTATTGTATAATGAAGATCAAAGTTTCCTTCTGTTGTGTTTTGACATTCATAGAAATGGAAAAGAGAAAACTTGAAGGGTAGTCACAATGCTTAGGAACCAGAGCAAAACCTTTTTTTGTTATTTAGCTTTCTTGCATTTTTATTTTTAATTCTTATCATGCTAGGCCATTCCAGACTTGACAGGTTCTCTGCCTCTAGCAGATGATCAGGCAGGGCCAGAGTTATGTATATTGTTGCCCCTAAGCTGTAACATTTTAGAGCTTCTCCCCCCCTCGATTTAGTTAGGAAGTAAATTTTGGGGTTAATAGATTTTTATGCTTTATGAAAGTATATACATAAAATACTACATTGCATACATAGCATTTTTATTTATTAATACAAAACATTATAATAATGAGGCCCTTTGTAATAGGACAAAAGCACCTGTTTAGGATCTATCTTATATGTAGGTCCAGCCCTTCAATTTGAACTGGTGCAGCAGGATATTTCTTCATAGTAGGCTTGTCTTCCCCATGGTGCAGTCTATAGCCTACAGCCCTTGTGTCACAATTGCCAAGGGTAGCCCATCCCAAAGAGAGATTTACAACTTCCGTAAATGTTTTTCTCAGTGCATTTAAGGTATAAATTTGCTGCTTGCTACTTTTATTGACAAGTAATACCTACATGCCACTTAAAAATGGATGTCTTTTTTTATTATGGGTGACTTAACTCATCTAAGATGGAACACAATCCCTCTACTGCAAATTCCCAGGACTGTGAAAAGGCAGCACTATAAATATTACACCAGACCCTAAAACACCAATACACCATCTAGTGAGAGAGCAGAACAAATGGGACTGCTTCAAGATCTATATCAAAATTTCTGCACACCATGGTCATACAAGCAAAACAGACTGTCCCTAAAGTATGAAACAAGGGTCCATAGATCAGTAATAGAAAGATGAACTGGAAACCTCGAGAAGTCAACTGAATACGAGAAAAATAGAAACTGAAAAGAAAGATATCTGAGATCAAAATAGCAGGGAATGGAGGGAAAATAATCCAAAACAAAATCAAGCACACTCCATAAATAATGTTAGTGCATCCAAGCAATTGTTTAACCA
The DNA here is from genome assembly GCF_902459505.1 of Geotrypetes seraphini. Taxonomy (NCBI): domain Eukaryota; kingdom Metazoa; phylum Chordata; class Amphibia; order Gymnophiona; family Dermophiidae; genus Geotrypetes; species Geotrypetes seraphini. Next base: position 39,536,149 of record NC_047089.1, read on the forward strand.
GCGAAAGAAAAAGCCTCGGAGCGTTGGAGGTACGAACCCACACTCACCCACCCTTACATCACAATGAATTTTGTCACCGTGTCATTCTCTATATCTGAACAAGGTAGCTGTAGCACTCGGAAGCAGCTAGATTTATATCTAGGGATTTTTCAGTGGCCCAGTATTTGGCTTAGTCAGTGTTCATGCTGTCTTTCTCAGCAGGCAACTCTTGAAGTCCCTTGGTTTTCAGACCCTAGTGAATAGCCTGAGACTTTTTTGTGTCCATTTCAAGGCATTCAGCCAGAACAAAAAGTGCCTTCAGCTGCAGGGAAGAATTGGGTTGGATGAAGGTGAAATCTATGTGTTCGTCCATGGCCCTTGATTGGACTGCTCCTCTGAAAGTAGCAAAATATCATTGAGATCCTGGTAGTGCTGGATTGGGCCTGCCAGCTATGGTATGTAGACCTGGTGTGATTTTTGTTGGCAGAATCCCTAGTTCTCCTTTTAAGAGGGCTTGGGTTCCTATGGCAAGGGGGCACTTATGAAAGATCTGATCCTTTTTCGCTTATGGTCTATCCCTTGAGAGGCAGAGGAGCTACCAGCTCTCTTGTCATGACTTTGCTGTGGAATCATTGGTCTTCGACATCTCTGTGAGTAGTGAAAAGCGATATGCTTGTCAAAATAAAGATAGTTTTTATTTTTTTTTAAACCTTTTGTCCAGACAAATTTTTTTTTTTTTTTTATATCTTTATTCATTTTAAAGCCAAAAATAAGTGCAACATATTATACAGACAATTTACACTTTAACAGCACTTAAATTCTATCAAATTATATTTTATGACAAATACATATATTATCCCACCCCCTTCTACATATCCAACAATTGCACTCAAATTTCCTCACCCCACCCCACCCTGGACGTGTATGATCAAAGGGCAAAATCAACAATCACTCCTTACAGAATACATCCATAAATTTCCTATAATGTCCCTGTTGTATGGCTATCATACGTTCCATTTTAAAAGTGTGGCATAGAGATTCCCACCAGACAAATTTAATGGGTAGATCATTGCATTATTACATAATATGTATTTCAATGTGATTATTTGAACCTCAATAGAAATTGTTTAACCTACTTCCCTTAGCCAAGTGTCATGGGAATAGTCAGGATTTCAGTAAATTGCATCTACTAGTTTCAATGATCAGCAGAGGTCAGCAGCAACACAGCTAAAATTTCTCCAAATTCTTCCAGCATTTATATGTGCTTAGTAAGTATGAAATCGGATCTCTTTCCATTTAAACTGCGATGCATATTATGGGCAGCACTCTTGATTTTCTCTGACAGATCAAGGGGTACATTTTATGATAAAAGGTTTGAAACTTTTGAGTTCTGTTTTGAATGTAGTTGTATTAACATTCCCCCCCCCCCCCTTGCGATAGCGGTTATTAGCGCAGGGAGCTGTGCTGAATGCTCCACGCTACTCCCGACGCTCATAGGAACTGTATGAGCATCGGGAGCAGCACGGAGCATTCAGCACTGTGTCTCCCTGCGCTAATAACCGCTATCATGGTTTAGTAAAAGGGGGAGGGGGAAATAGTATGCCCAAAATGTTACAGCATTGAAAAGTTTGTGTACCACCTAGGATTGTCTGTCTGTGGTTTGGCACAGTTTATACAGAAAACATGAGGAGATGCTAATCTAAACGCCGATAAGAGAAAAAATAAACCAGTTGAATAAATTAACTCAAGACAAAAGGTTTTATTTTTAATTATTAAACATTAGTTTGTAAAACAGGCCCTTAGTTTGTTGTGATATGCTTTCTGGTGTTTTCTTTGGGGTCCTTTTATCAAGTCGCGCTAGCGGGGTTAGCGCATCAGACATTTCATCACGCGCTAACCCCTGCGGCCAGCTAAAAAACTAATGTCTGCTCAATGTAGGCGTTAGCGGCTAGCGCGGCAGGCGGTTTAACGCGCGTTAAACCCCTACCGCAGCTTGATAAAAGGACCACTTTGACTTTATTTTACAGTTATGTTTTTGACTTATAATTTTTTAGTGCTGGTTCATTTTAATTTGTGTACTTTTTTTACTTGATTGTTTTATATTTACTATGTATTTTTTACTTTTTAATGAAAAATAAAATTTTATTGTGGCATTATGAATGGGTCAAAAATTCTAACATTCGCAAAATGAGAGGTCAGTTCTGGGTCAGTAATGATATTGATACTGATAATTACTGCTCAAACAAGATCCTCCCTTCCTATTGTACTTCTCTTAAATGTCTTACTGTTCTATAAATTTTATGGATTTCCCCCATATCCTTCTGTCTCCAATATGTCTGTAATGTCCTGTCTGTTTAGATTTATATTATTAGTTTGTAATTCTTTTTTGTTGTTTATTTTATATTCTGTACACCACTTAGAAGTATGATAAGTGGTATAACAAATTTTAAATAAACTATAGTTTTCCACTACCTGTCCAGGTAAGCAGTCTCTTTATCAACTCCCTGATAAGTCCTTCTTCCTTTCTCACTGACTTTGACTCCTGGCTTGCCTTCTTTCTTGATTCTCCATCTTCCTTCCTCATTTTTAGGGATTTTAACATTCATACTAATGACCCCTCTGATTCTTAGGCCTCTTAAGTTTCTCGCTTGACCATGTTCATTCAGTCTTCAACTCTGCTCCACCACCTGTACTCACCAGAATGGCCACAGCCTTGATCTTGTCCTCTTCTCCAACTGTTCATTCTCTAGTTTCTCCACTTCAGTTCTTCCCCTCTCTGACCACCATCTGATAATTTTCACACTTAATCACCACCTTTCCCTCTCCAATCTCATACGATATCCACCAATACATTTAGAAATATTCAGACTATTAACCCTTTTACTCTCTCTACCACTGTTTTGTTTCTTTTCTTATCCACTATGTTATCTGGCTGTCTCTTATAATGCTATTCTCTCCTTTGCTGTGGACACTCTCACTCCTCTGATTCCCTGTTCTGTAAGGTGTACCAACCCCCGGCCTTGGATGATCTCCAGAATCTGCCACCTATGTTTCTTTGCCTGATCTGCTGAACACCTTTGATTATAATCCTGTGCTGACTTCATACATTTTAAATTTTTGCTGACCTCTTTCCAGTCTGCCCTTTCATTTGCCAAACAAGATTATTGACCTGGAATGACCTACCAGAAGCCATCAGGAAAGAGACAAACTACATCACATTCAGAAAAAACCTGAAAACTCACCTCTTTGACAATTAACTGTCTTAATTTCTGTATAGCACCCCCCTACTTCTAGGTCCCTCCTCTTGCTTCTCCATGCCCCCTTCCCCTTCCTTTTTGATCTGTCGCCTTGAGCCTGTATAGGTATGTACGACTCACAAATGGAAGATTAGATTAGATTGAATCAATTTGACTAACTTTCTTGGCTCCAACCTTTACTGTCCTTTCTTTGGGGAAAGAGTTTAGTAGCGGTTAGAACTACAGCCTCAGCACCCTGAGGTTGTGGGTTCAAACCCCACGCTGCTGTTTGTGACCCTGGGCAAGTCACTTAATCCTCCACTTCTCCAGGTACATTAGATAGATTGTGAGCCCACTGGGACAGATAGGGAAAATGCTTGAAGTACCTGTATGTAAACCACTTTGAGTGTGGTTGTATAGCAGCAAAAAGGTGGTATATAAGTCCCAATCCCTTTCCCTTAGTATGCAAAGTGACTTCACCTCCCCCCACCCTTACTTTATCCCCATTATAACCAAGTACTTCCATCACAAAGCTCACAAAATTGAGTTCTCAACCATATCATCTTCCTCTGCTCCATTTTCTCCACCTTCCTTCAACCCTTGCCACCTTTTCTTCCTTTTCTAAAATCACTGAAGAAGAAACTGCACATCCTCTTTGCTCCTCCTTCCTCCAAACTTACTACCTGTTCCTCCGATGATCCCAATCAACCCATCTACTTAGAAGGGATGACATTATGAGAGCTAGTGCTATCTGTCATATCCTCAGTCTTTCACATTCCATTGCAACTCTTCTGATACCTTCAAATATGTTGTGATTACACCACTCCTCAAAAAAACCTTCATCTTACTATCATCCCATCTCCCTCCACCCTTTCTTATCCTAGCTACTTGAACGTTGTTCACCACCGTTGGCTTTCTTTCATTTCATGCTATTCTTGATCCACTACAATCTGGCTTTCACCCACTAGCAAAGGTTTCTGTTGAATGTAAAGACTCCATTGATCTGCTCCTGGCCAGATCGTGGGGCCTCACATAATAGATTACAGCAGATTAAGACCTGTATGGTCCATCCAGTCTGCCCAACAGGATAAACTCATAAGTGATACTACATATGTATACTTGATTTGTCCTTGCCATTTTCAGGTTACAGACTGTAGAAATCTACCCAGCACTGACTTTACTTCTCAATTAATTGTGTTGCCATCTAATTGCCGCTAAGCTTGTTTGGTTCTATGCCTTCCATTCAGGATTCCTTTGTTTATCCCATGTATTTTTGAATTCAGTTATCATTGTCATCTCTACCACCTCTCACAGGAATCTACCACCGTCCGTGAAAACGTACTTCCTGATGTTATTCCCGAGTCAGCCCCCCTGCAGTTTAAATTCATATCCTCTAGTTCTACCACCTTCCTTCCTCTGGCAAAGTTTGCTTATACAGTATTTTAATACCTCTCAAATATTTGAATATGTGTACTTTGTCATCCCTGTTTCTCCTTTGCTCTAGAGGGTATACATTTTCAGGTCATCAAATCTCTCCTTATAAGTCTTATGGTGCAAACCTCGCACCATTTTCATTGCTGATCTCTAAACCACTTCAAGCTTTTTAAATTTCTTAGCAAGATACAGCCTCCAAAACTGAACACAGTACTTCAAGAGAGGCCTCGCCAATGACTTATACAAGAGCAACAACACCTCCTTTCTTCTGTTATACCTGTTTTTATGCAGCCTAGTATCCTTCTGGCCATGTCACCGTCTTGTCGCATTGTTTTGTCATCTTGAGATCCTCAGATACCATCAAGAAACATGATGGCAAATAAAGGCCAAATAGCCCATCTAATCTGCCCATCCGCAGTAACCATTAACTCTTTCTCCCTCCGAGAGATCCCACGAACCTATCCCAGACCCTTTTGAATTCAGACAGGCTCTGTCTCCACCACCTCTTCTAAACTAAACAAAACTAAGCCTTAGGTTTATATTCCGCATCTTCTCCACTGAAGTGGAGCTCGACACGGTTTACAGAGTTTAAAAAATATGGGAAGAGAGAAGAGAAAAAGTTTACAAAGCATAAAAAGAGGGGATGTAATCAGGAGAAGAGATTATTATATGCTAGAGAAAAGCCAGGTTTTCAGTTGTTTTCAGAATAGTTGGAGGGAGTCCAGGTTCCGCAGCGGGACAGTGAGGTCGTTCTAGAGGCCGGTGATTTTGGAGAGGAGGGATCTACCCAGTTTACCTGCGTGGAGGATGCCGTGTAGAGAGGGGAAGGATAGTTTATGTCTGTGGGCAGATCTGGTGGTAGTTGGTGTCGGGGCGAGGAAGGATAGAGGGAGTAGGGGCGGAAGGATGCCGTGAATGATCTTGAAAGCCAGGCAGGAGCATTTGAAATTAATTCTGGAAAGTACTGGGAGCCAGTGAAGATTGGTAAGTAGAGGGGAGACGTGGTCATATTTGCATTTAGCAAAAATCAGCTTAGCCTCAGTGTTCTGGATGAGCTGGAGTCTGTGAAGACTTTTTTTCGTTAGGCCTAAGTAGATGGCGTTACAATAATCGAGTTTGGATAGGATGATGGATTGTACAAGGACGGTGAAATGCTTTTGGTGAAAATAGGATCTAACTTTCCTCAGCATGTGGAGGCTGAAAAAACAAGATTTTGCCAGGGAATTCAGGTGATCGTTGAGGGAAAGGGAGGAGTCGATAGTGATGCCAAGGACCTTGCTTGAGAACTCAAGGTGTAGAGCAGGGCCTGTGGGTAGGGTGAAGAGGGCGGGCAGGTGAGCTAATTTTGGGCCGAGCCAGAGTAATTTTGTTTTTGATTCATTTAATTTCATCTGTACTGAGAGGGACCAGGCATGAAGTCTCATTATGCATGATGTGATGTTCTCTTGGAGGTTTGTAAGGTTTGGATCTGTTTCGAGGAGGATGAGGATATCGTCTGCATATGTGTAAATTGTTTCAAGGGGGGATAGTTTAAGGAGCTTCAGGGAGGTCATATATATGTTGAAGAGAATAGGGGATAGGGGAGAGCCCTGTGGAACACCACAGGATGGTGTCCATGAAGCGGATTTGGAGCCGTTTGTGTTGACAATGTAGGAACGATCGCAAAGGAAGTTTGAGAACCACTTTAGGACAGAAGAGTCTATCCCAATCTCAGAAAGTTGGTAGATTAGTATGTCGTGATGCACGACGTCGAAAGCCGCGGAGAGATCAAACTGTAAGAGAACAGCAAATTTGTTTTGGGCGTGTAGTTGTTGCACCTTTGAGATTAGGGAAACTAGGAGGGACTCGGTGCTGAAATTGGGCCTAAATCCGTATTGGTAGTGTTGGAGAATGGAGAATCTCTCTAGGTAAGAGGAGAGCTGAGTGGCGACTATGGTCTCTAGAAGTTTTGTTAAAAGAGGGATGTTTGCTGGGAGACTGTTCTATGCATCTACCACCCTTTCTGTAAAAAAGGATTTCCTTAAATTACTCCGGAGCCTATCATCCCCAGGTCCCTCTCCTAAGCTATACTTGTGCATCTCCTTTGAATTTCTGCACCCCAAGTTCATCACTCTGTACTTCTCATTAAATTTTAACTGCCAGACCTGTGACCATTCTTCAGTTCTATCCTCATCCTTCTTGACCCATCTGCTGCTTTTGTCTTTCTTGATCACCACCTACTCCTTGATAGGCTGTTCTCACATGTGGGGAGTGTATGGTGCAGTGGTTAGAGCTACAGTCATCACCCTGAGGATGTGAGTTCAAATCCCACACAACTCCTTGTGACCTTGGGCAAGTCACTTAATCCCTCCATTGCCCCAGGTGCGTTAGAATGTGAGCCCACTGGGACAGATAGGGAAAAATGCTTAAGTAACTGAATGTAAACCACTTAGGTTATAAGTTGTATATAAGTACTTAAAAAAAATAATAATATGCTGTTCTCACTTGGATTTCAGGGCTCTATTCTGCCTTTGTTTTCTTCTTAACTCTCCCATAGCACATTTGGTGTATGCTGTAGTAGATCCTCCTCCACTGCTATCCCTTATCAGTCTGTGTTTTCCTTAGGGCTGTGTCTTGGGACCTCTTTTCCCTGTCTGTACTTTATTTTTGTGGTGCTCTGATCTCCTCCCATAGTTTTGAGTATCATCTTTATGCTGATGACTCCCAGATCTACCTGATCACACCAGAAATTTCAGCAGAAATCCAGGTACAAGTCTCAGTCTGTTTGTCTGACATTGGTACTTGGCTGTCTCGCTGCCATCTGAAACTGAATATATAAGGCCAAGACTGTGCTTCTTATCGTTCTCTCCTCTTTCTGTGGATAACTCTCTCATCCTCCCTAACTTGTCAACTTGTAACCTTTGGGGTCATCTTTGACTCTTCTCTTTCTCTGCACATATACAATAGACTGCTAAAACCTTTCTCTATATCGTAAAAATTCATCCCTTCCTTTCTGAACACCCTGCCAAAACCCTTATCCACACTCTTTATCACCTCACATTTAGATTACTGCAACTTGCTTCTCAAGGTCTCCCACTAAATCATCTCTTGCCCCTTCAATCTGTTCAGAATTCTGTTGCACAAGTTACATTCCGCCATTATAGTACAATCACATTAGCCCTCTCCTCAAGTCACATCATTGGCTTCTTGGTATCTTTCCACAGCCATGGGCAACACCTCTACCCCGCAGAGAGAACTCCACCCACCCCCCTTCCCTCCCTCCCCCACCAACAGAATGACTACAGTATATAGTGAATAATGAATATTGCTGTTATCCAGATAACAGTGGTAGTTGTCAGTATACAAGATATTTAGTGACAATATGCAGATTTATTATTTATTTCATTTTTACATTTTCTATACCGCTATAAATCAAAGCGGATAACAGTAAAACATACATATTCAAATAGGACAACTCGTATATTACAGGAAATATAAATACACAAATAGCACCTGAGAAACATACATACATACAGAAAGCAGCCAGCGCTGAATATTCAGCCCTTTTTCTGGAAACGTCATCGCTCCTCCTAAACTTACTTGCTCCACTTCATCACTGACGCTGAAACCGTGGATTGAAGACAAAGTTTTATTTTATTTTTCTTTCCAGCTTATGATTTATCTTTAATCTTATCTATTGTTTTGCATTTTGTCTTTGTTTTGTTCTATTTCTATCATTTAAATTTCTCCAGAATTCTACTGTTCAACATCTCCCCCTTCTGCTTCTATTCCTTTCTCTCCTCTCTTCTACCTCCCAAAGTATTTAGATCAATGCTGTCTTGTTAAAATGTTTATTTTATTTTATTTTATTTTTTTTTTTAGTTCAAATAGTTTTATTGATTTTATAAAAGAAGAAATACAAAGCCAACAATATGAGTGCTCCAACAAGGAACACAGTATAACAATATCATTTTTATTTTTCCTCTAACTCTACTTTTCACTTCTCTATTACCCTCCAGGTACTTTAGTTAGATTGTGAGCCTTCGGGACAGTAAGGGAATTTTTCAAGTACCTTTCCTATTTCTAATCTTAATGTATATTTTCTGTAAACCGCTTAGAACCTAACGGATGTAGCGGTATATAAGAAATAAATTACATTACATATAGACAGGGGTTAGATGTCAAACAGGTACACCAGAATACAATTGGAGTCTATTCAAGATACGGTTACGACTCGCAGGGGACAAAATGTTCAAATATGGAGAAGCATTGACAAAGGTTCTGCTCCAGCGACGAGAAGAACTGGCCAAACGTGCTTCCCAGCTCATAAGCTCATGTAGCCGATTCCTCCAAAGCCAAAAGGAGGGGGGTTCAGAAGAGAGCCAACAAAATAGGATACATTTCTTCCCCAAAATGAAACATTTACTAAGAAATAGTTTTTCCGAAGAAGTGTACATGGAGAGCAAGGAAAACTGAGCAAATAACATAGAAAGCACCGATAAAGGCACGGGAACCTGCAAATGGTCTTGTAAGAAGGAAGCCAGTGCCTTCCAAAAGGCCTGTATCCCCTCACAACTCCAGATTCCATGAAAATAAGAGTTAACCTCTACAGAACAACGCACACAGAGTTGAGTGCCAATACAGCCCATATAATAAGCCTGACTTTGGGAAACATAAGCCCGCAGGACTGTGCGATAGTGACATTCCTATAATTCAGCATTATAGACCAGGCCAGCTGTGGGTTTTAGTACCTTTAACAAAAAACTGCCCCCAAGTTCCCTGCCCAAGTCACGCTGCCAAAACCCTAGGTAGTCGAAGATCCATAATCTGACTATGAAAGTAAGACATCGAGACCTTAGTGTCCTGATCCGCTGCCAAGAAAGCACAGAAGCGGGTCCCAAAATCCCCCCCCCCCCAAGGAACTCCCCGGGAGAGAGCCCACATAATGCCTGAGTTGACAATAGGCAAAAGGAAGTGTTTATGGTTGGGAATTGAAGGTGGAGTTATGGGGGAGAGTTTGGGAATAATACCTGAAAAAAATTGTGAATTATAATGTTCAGTCAGAGTGTTAAAATATAATCTAGTGAACTGTTTGGTATCTATATGAAAAATTTAGTACTGTATGGTGTATAAGTGGTTTGAGCGATTTCGTAATGGTTGTGAATCATTTGACAATGAGGAGAGATCAGGATCAAAAACCCAAGAGAATGTTGAAAGAATAAGCAAAATGATTCGATCAAAAAGGCGATTGACTACACTTCTCCCTCCGTATTTGCAGTTTCAGCTTTTACGGTTTTGATTATTCACGGTTTTTAGCTTGCTGGCTCCTGCCCCCAAATTACATCAGCTTGCATAGAGAAATCACTGATTCCAAGCGTTTACAGAAAAAATCGCTGATTCCCAGCACTTTGTTCACCATGTTTTGCCTCTCCTTCAGGAACAGGCCAGGTCTCTCACCATGTTGTTCGCAGTTTCACCATATTCACAATGGTTTTTAATAGAAAACAGCAAATAACATATAAAAAAGTTATTTGCGGTTTTTCAGTATTTGCGGTTCTGTTAATCCCCTATCACAGCAAATACAGAGGGAGAAGTGTATTAGGGAAATTTTGAGGATCTGAACATCTCTTATGGTTCCACTCTAAACATTTTAACAACGGGCCTGAACATGTCGCACATTGCTTCTGGTATGGCAATTTTTGTCAAATAAAAGCATTACAGTGTGTCCTCATTCATCTTATTCACTAGATCTGACACCGTGAGACTTTTGGCTCTTCCCCAAAGTCAAAATGTCCACGAATGATAAAACATTTTGAATCAATTCAGGACATTGAGGCAGCCACGAAAGAGGACTTCTAGAACTGCTTCAGAAAGTGGCAAGAACGATGGGATAAATGTGTTCAAAGTGAGGAATAATTTGAGGGGGATTAATGGCAATGTGTCTCTTACTGTAATTTTTATTTATTTATTTAAACATTCACTGTATTTTTTTTTGATCACACCTTGTAATAGTGGATCTGCACAAAGAATGGAGTTCTCTTTGAGTTTATTGCAACTTATTATTTATAATCTATTCCATATACCACAGCAGACTTTAGGCAGAATGATACGTACCTGCATTGGAACATAGTTATCTGATTTAGTCATCTGATTTTCCAGACTTCCACCTTTTGACTAAGGCCCTCTTTTATCAAGCATGGTAGCGAGTTCTGCACGGCAAATATACCGAAGCTGGCCCACTCTGTTCAGCTTGATAAGAGACCCAAAGTGCTGTTAGATGTACATTTCTATTAATTGGTCATTTTTCAGTTTACTTTTATAAACTGGAGATTTTATTCTAATTTTGTTTCAAGTTTTGGTGGATGATACTGAAATTTTTCTTTTTTTTTTTTTTGATCCAGTTCAGATGATAAAGTAACTGTGCACTTTATAAATCGTGATGGGGATAGACTTACTGCTGAAGGAAAAGTTGGTGAGAGCCTGCTAGATGTGGTCATTAACAAAAATCTGGACATTGATGGATTTGGTAAGTGTATATAAAGCTTTATACTTCTTAAAGTGCAATATTTTCTTCAAATTCTCAATAAGGCCTATTATTTTGGAATTGCTACACTTAAAAACAAGGCTGTGGAGTCGAAGTCAGTAAAAATGTACCAACTCTGACTTCAAAATAAAAACTTACATTTAGGGCTCCTTTTACTAAGCTGCGATAGCGTTTTTAGCGCATGCAGAATTTTAGCGCATGCTAAACCCGCGCTATGTGGCTAGAACTAATGCCAGCTCAATGCTGGCGTTAGCGTCTAGCGCATGCGGCAATTTAGCGCGCGCTAAGCGTGCGTGAAAACCGCTAGCGCAACTTTGTAGAAGGAGCCCTTATAGTACGTATATAGAGAACTTATTTTATATTTAGATGTATGTATATTTTTTATCCTGTATCTAAAGTATTGGTAAATATAGATTTAGATCCAGTACAAAAATATATAATATATATTTACCAGTACTTCTTAGATTTCAGAAAAAAATGTAAATTCTAATATCAGTAGGAGAAGCAGAACACTGGATTTCAAAGGACAAAACAGAACATTGAGCTCCTTTTTACTAAGGCGTGCTACCCGATTTAGCATGCTAAGGCACTCATAGAATATAATGGGCGCCTTAGCATTTAGCACGTGCTAATCCTTAGCCCACGCTAAATTGGTTAGCGTGCCATAGTAAAAGGACCCCATTGTGTTTAAAATTTACCCACCCTTTTTTTTTTTTTTCGACAAAACCGTGCTAGCGTTTTTAGTGCTGGCTGCGGCAGTAACAACTCTGACACTCGTAGGAATTCTGTGAGCGTCGGAGCAGTTACCGCTACAACCAGCACTAAAAACGCTAGCACTGTTTTGTAAAAAGGGGGGGGGGGTTATTTTGAATACTGAGTTTTGTTTTTTTTAATATTCAGTAGCTTGCAGAGAAAACAGAACTGTTCATATGATCATGTCTCCCAGAATGGTATTACCGTATTTTTCGCTCCATAAGACATTCTTTTTCCCAACCTCCATCAAGGGGATGGAAATAAGGGTGCGTCTTATGGAGAGAATACCCAACCCCTCCCGTTACCTTTTTTAAATTCTGATGTCCTCCCTTGCTAGACGCGGCTGCCTCCCTGGTTCCCCAAGCACTGACAGCTGATGCGGCTGCTTCCGAGTCCTCTTCCCTTGCGGCTTGCGGCAGAGCGGCCACGGGAAGCGATGCGGGACCAGGCCGGCAGCCTTGTGCGCTGCTCTGCCACAAGGGAAGAGGACTTGGAAGCAGCCGCGTCAGTGGTCGGGGAACCAGGCAAGTAGCCGCGTCCAGCAAAGGAGGACATCAGAATTTTAAAAAGGTAACGGGAGGGGTTGGATATTCCCTCCATAAGACGCACCCTTATTTCCACCCGCTTTATGGAGGTGGAAAAAGTACGTCTTATGGAGTGAAAAATACGGTAACTCACATTTTTAAAACGGAACAGATTGAAAGGCATAGCAATGCAGTGTCTTACGTAATAAATTGTAACTCAAGTGACCATTTCCTTCTTTTGACTTGTTGACAAACATAACATAAATGAATTAGTGGTGTCCCAATTTTATCATGAGCGTAATAATTCATGGAAAAATATGAAAAGGTTAACATATGCTGACAACTTAAAACTTGAAGCTGAGGGGGAGAGAGGAGGTGACAAAAAAATTAACAGATAAGGGCATAGGCAAGAAGAGATGGGAACAATAATGGCAGATCAGGACCTGAGAGGGAGGAAGGGGGAGAGGCAGTGGCAGATTGAGAGCAGGGGAGGGGTTTTTTTTTTTTTTTTTGTTCATTGGTAAGACACAAATAATGAAAGAAAATGTGAAAAACATTTTCCTTTGACAAAATTACTAAAAAGAAATGTAGTATTATCAGGTCATTGGTGATTTAATAGCAATATTGCTCATCATTATATGAAGGGACTCCAATACAATTCCTAGCTCAGATCGTTCACTTTCCAGGTCATCTGTGATTGGGGTACAGTGGAGGCAGCACATCCCCTGTAACAGAGGAAGGAGCCGTAGTTATTGCACAATGGCACGTGTCACTGCAGTGACTGGACGAAAGTAAGCTGAGATTGGATTTAAAAACAAATTGAAGGGAAAAAAAATCATTGGATTGTTAAAGATGAGACTCATGGTGCCAGATTAAAGCCCTGGTTCTAATTGTATTGCATGCCCAAAAGGATCAGAGTCAAAATGAAATTGTCACAAAATTAAGGGGTCATTTTACTAAGGCACGCTAACCGATTTAGCACGCACTAAATTAGCGTGCCTTAGTAAAAGGACCCCTAAATGTTCTCTTATTTTAAAAAAATCTAAAACCTGCATTAAGTGCTAAACATAACTTTTAGAATCCTCGCATTTCACATATTTGATATCTATCAATTGTATGCTTGTTTGTAGAGTTTTGATGAAAGAATGTACCTTTTACTTCGTACAAGTTGGCGCATTAGAAATGGAGAATTAGGTGCATATACATATATAGCAAATTTTAGAAAATGAAATGAATAAGGGTAATGGGATATGATGTACCATCTTTCTGTGTACAATCAAAATGGTTTTGCATTTATTATATGCAGATTCTTCTCTGTCCTTAGTGGAATTCGGAAAGTAGTTTTGTACAAAAGGATCTCATCCTGGCGAGGTGGCGCTTCACACGCTTGACTGTAAGAGGGCGTTGGCTTTTTATCTCCAACGCACTAAGTCTCATCGGAAGGTTCCTCAATTGTTTTTGTCATTTGATCCAAATCGTTTGGGTCACCCTGTTTCCAAGCGCACCTTGTCCAACTGGTTGGCTGCTTGTATTTCTTTTTGCTACGCTCAGGCTGGTCTCCCGCTCTCGGGTCGAGTCACGGGACATAAGGTCCGGGCGATGGCGGCTTCGGTTGCTTTCCTCCGATCCACGCCTATGGAGGACATCTGTAAAGCTGCCACTTGGTCTTCGGTTCATACGTTCACCTCCCATTACTGTCTGGACACTCTGTCCAGAAGCGACGGCCGGTTTGGCCAGTCGGTGTTACGTAACCTGTTTTCATAATTCGCCATCCTCCCACCTGCCCTTTTTGGTTGGCTTGGAGGTCACCCATGTGTGAGAATATCATGCCTGCTTGTCCTGGGATAAAGCACAGTTACTTACCGTAACAGGTGTTATCCAGGGACAGCAGGCATATATTCTCACAACCCGCCCACCTCCCCGGGGATGGCTTCTTTGCTTGATATGGAACTGAGGACCACGAGGTGGGGATGCGCCCTCTAGTGGGAGAGAAGGCTAGCACATGCGTGGTGCAGTGTGCAAACTTGAAACTTCTAGCAAGTTTGCTTGAAAAGCTGTCCGCGCCGGGGCTCCGTAGATGACGTCACCCATGTGTGAGAATATATGCCTGCTGTCCCTGGATAACACCTGTTACGGTAAGTAACTGTGCTCTGTGTACAATCAAAATGGTTTTGCATTTATTATATGCAGATTCTTCTCTGTCCTTAGTGGGACCATATAGGGTTAAGTGACTTGCCTGGGCTCTCAAGGAGTTGCACTGGAAATCGAACTTGGTTCTCGGCCCACTGCCCTAACCACTAGGCAGCTACTCCATTCTAAATTTGTATTTTATGGTTAGCAATATTAAACTTCATTTGCTAGGCAGGATTTCAAAGCAAATTGAACAATTTGAAAAGGATGAGGTCTCGTAAAAGACCAGTTGAATGCTTTGGTGAAACAGTTTGAAAGAACATTTAAGACTGGTTATACTGCTGCATCTATTCTTGAATTCGGAAAGTAGTTTTGTACAAAAGGATCTGAAAGAAAAATCTAATCCTGTTCCCTATTTTTCATTTACTGTGACTTCTTCTGATAGCCATGTTCAGCATATAATCCACCTTACCTAACAAAATAAAGTGCTGTGAAATAATTTAGCATCACCTAAGTAAAACATCATGTTTATTTGTTTTGTTGGCTCAGTCAGTTGTCATGAAGACACGTGTGTAGCATGCATCATTTCATTTAGAAATGAATGTCACATTTTGTTTTGAATGGTTTTGTGAAATTTTATGGTACCTTAATGCATCTTAATGCCTAATGCCAGATGTATTGTACAGTTTATAGAATGCAAGGATTCTGTACCAAACTATGATTGAAATGGGCCAATCAAATAATAGGATTGTCTTTCAATAGAAATGCAGAAAGTTTAGCCAATTGCCCTGTAGTTAGGGCAGTGGTCTCAAACTCGCGGCCCGGGGGCCACATGCGGCCTGCCAGGTACTATTTTGAGGCCTTCGGTATGCTTATCATAATCACAAAAGTAAAATAAAACAGTGTCTTGATCATATGTCTCTTTAGCTATAAATTACAATTTTATTATTAAGACTTAGCTAAAAGGAAAGATTTATAAACTGTAAAGAGTTTTACCTCATGCAAAATTGTCATTTCTTTAATAAGACATTAACTATTTTTTTTCTGAGGCCCTCCAAATACCTACAAATCCAAAATGTGGCCTAGCAAAGGGTTTGAGTTTGATACCACTGAGCTAGGGGCACTACTTGGACAATGTGAAGTCTGGCTGGACTTGCAAAACATTTGGTGCTTTTTGGTCAGTCTGGAGTGATGGAAGTCTTGGGAAGCATTTGTCTTGGGAAGATCAGGTTTGTGTGGTGGTTTTTGCATGAGGAGGGCTATTCTAGGTGTGAGATTGCTGTAAGGATAGGATGTAGTCTGGGCATGGCCTTGAGAATCATGGAGGATATGTCAATATGGGTGACCTAAGAGGTCAACAAAAGGATTGATTGTGTGTTGCGCAACATATCTCTGAGTAACAGGAAGCTCACCTCTCCTTAGCTGCTCAGAGAATGGAAGGAGAGATACTCATTTGGTGTTTGCACTTCAGCTCTGGGGAGAGGATGCTTGGAGTTTGTACTGGGAGGTTGCGGAGCATGGACAAAGCCACTGCTGTCAGATGACAAAGAGGCATATGGCATGGGGAGGGGAGTGCTCCAGTTGGAGCAGGAGAGGTTATTTAGTGGTGATAGCACTTTTCTTCATTCTTGGGAATCATGTCAGAAGGTTCCTAGGAAAAGAATATAAACCAGCATGCTTGATTCTCTTGGTTAAGCATCCAATGCATGGCAACCAATGGAGTTGGCAGACTTCACATTGTTGATGTGATGCTTCTTGCATACAGATACATTGAAACCCTCACTGAGTACATGCTACTATTGGCTCAACTGTTGTTTCCCAGAGATTGCTTTTTGTATGATGGCAATGTTCCATGCCATGGTGCAAAAACAGTGGCAGACTGGAAGAATAAGAACCGGGAGAGGACAACTGAACAAACAGCACCATCTCCAGATCTAAATCCAATTGAGAATTTATGGCATAAGATGTCACTGGAAGTAGCTAAGAGACAACCAGTGAACAAAAAGAGAACATATGGAGTGTCATCACTTGGAAATAATTCCTGAAGCTGGTGCACTCCATGTTAAAGAGATGCCGACAAATAAAACCCTGGCCAGCCTTTGTTCCTCTCTTTTTTTTTTTTTTTAAAACCCCCTACATTTCTAGCGCCTATCTTTGATGAGAACTGTGTCTACAGAAGCACCTTTTAGACACACTTCTTTATTTCTGTGCCAAAGAAGTGATATGCCTCAGTATTTGGTTAATAAAGGTTTAATGTCACTTTATATCATTTGTCTTGACTGTGGTTTATGAAGGCATTGCTTTCACACTGTTCATGCACATTATCACATACTCTCTCTGTGAAAATATTTCCTGATGTTACTTCTAATTCCACCACCTTGCAAACTTAATTTATATCCTTTAGTTTTACCACTTGTGGCAACAAAATTTTATAAAAATGCTTTAAATAAAACCAGATTTTCTATATCGCAAGCCTAAATAAAATTATCTTTATTTTCAGAATCGCAATTGGCAGAATTGTTGAAACTGGATTAAATACTGCTTGAATTAAGAGCTTCATGTCGCATCATGTCTGGGTTGTAACCCTAGTTTAATGGTTCATCAAGAATTATTGTGTTTCATGAGCATTGGTTCTGTTAATGTGTAACTTCTACAATTCACAATGATATAATAACTACATAATGGTTTATTGAAGCAATTGCCCTCTCCCTTTTTAAAGGTAATACCTTTATTACTGGACTAACTAGAGCATGGTTAGATTAGCTTTAAAAGATACCGTATTTTTCGTTCTATAGGACGTATCCTTCCATAAGACGTACCCCCCCCCCTTCCCCCCCCGGTAGAGGAAGAAAAATCAAGGAAAAAAAAATTCTGGCCAAATTCTGGCCCTGTACCCTGTTTCATCTGGTTGGCTAATGGTAGATCGGGACAGGGTACAAGGCAGGTCTAGTGATAGGCGTTCCCCTTCCCCCCCCCCCCCCCCCCCGGGCAGGTCTAGTGGTAGGCAGCCCCCCCATACCAGGCATAGCAAGTCCATGGTCACCGCCTGGATATCTTTATATGCCTCTTCCTCAGGCACCCCCTGATCCTCAAATTGTACCTTCTGGAGTGATTCTCCAGGTCCTCAGTCTTATCCCACAGAGCTTTCTCACTCTGGTGTGTAGAGTCTAGTTGCTGTTGTACTGCAATCGCATCTTCCGCCACCTCATCTAGCCGTGTCTCTACTGTCTCATGTCTATTCTGCAAGACTGCTATTTAATATATGAGACTGCTTGCTTTAAGTCAGAGCACATCGAGTGCAACTCCTTTCATCTCTTGTATCAGCCCCAACAGAGCACTCACCATTTTTGATCTGCAGTGTTCTTCTATCAGCACCGCTTCTGCTACCACTCCGCATCTAGAGCTTCTCTTTTACCAAACCACGCTAGCAGTTTTTATCGCCAGGAGCCATGCTGAATGCTGCGCGCTGCTCCCAACATTCATAGAGTTCCTATGAGCATCGGGAGCTGCCGCTCAGCATTCAGTGTAGCTCTTGGTGATAAACACTAGTGCGGTTTAGTAAAGTTTTTTGCGCCACCATCTTGGATGTTTTCACAAGACTCGCCAGTGTGTCTCTATCAGCTTCAGCTACACCACTTGCGTAGTGGTAAGCCTCTAATTTTTGCTTCGTTGTCATCGATACTTTAGGGAGTAGGATAATGCTTATCTGAGCTTTTACGTTCGGGGGAGGAGGTCCGGTTTGCTAGGCCCCTACAGAGCTTCCCTCTTAGACGACCAGCTGCATTGGTGACAGCTGTCCAGCAAGGGAAGGGCAGGAGCGAGGAAAGCTCCTGCCAATACAGCGCTGGAGTAGTAAAAAAAATAAATAAATAAATATAAAGGTACCAGGAAGGGGGGTGGGGTGGGGGGTTTATGCTCCTTTAGAAGCACCCTTATTTCCACCCACTTTTTTGGGGGAAAAAAGTGTGTCTTATGGAGCGAAAAATACAGAGATAAGCAAATGAAGACAGCTATCGGTATATAAGAGTAAAACACATGACAGTCTTACGGGAGGGAGGGAGGGGACGATGAGAGACAGGGTGATATGAAGGTGTCGGGGCAGTAAAAATTATCATGGGAGAGAAAGTCAGTGTCTTAAGTCCTGTCTGTTGAGTTTCAAGGTCTTGTGTTCTTGGATTGTCTTTTAATATTCTCACCCTAAAATTATTGATGCAGTGTTCTGGTTATCTGAAATGTCGCATGGAGATGATATCCTTGTTGGCATTGCAATGTTTAATATGATGTCTGTGTAACTTATTCCTAGTCTTTAGCATCTGGCTTGTTTCTCCAATATAGCATCCTTCTCTACACCTTTTGATATACACTACTTTTGAAGATGAGCATGTGAAGGATCCCCTTATGTTGGGCCCTAAATTAAGTCTGCTATCTTTTAAAGGGGCAAGTGACAGAATGCATTAATCCAACTCCTTCCCTCCTCCCCCCAAACTCCCTGGCAAGCGTTTTGTTTTGTTTGTTTTAGTTAGTTAGTTAGTTACTTACTTAGTTTTCTATCCCGTTTTCCCTAAAGAGCTCAGAATAGGTTACAGGTTAAACATATGTGGCGAGGCATAATCGAAAGTGTGCCTAAGTCTGAAATTAGACATTTTGTGCAAGATGTCCAGAAACTGAGTAGGAAAAATGCCCATTTTCAAAGCTGCCAAACGTCTTATCTTTTTATTTTTAAAAATGAGCTAGGTATAACTTTTGGTCTTTAGGATGTCTACCTTATTTTTTTTGCCCACTTTCAGAAATAAAATGTCCACATGAAAAATGTACAAAAGCAAGTTTTGTACATATACCCATCAACTACCTTGACTGATCGCGGCAGAAGGAATCCCCATCAGCTGAGCCGACTTTGGGGATTCCCCCTACTAGGATCAGCTGAGCCGTAGAGCCCTACACCCCTCCCCCTGATATCCCAGACCTCTCCCCACATCCCTTGACATATCAGCCCCCCCCTGTACTTTTGGATGAGAAAACGGCAGGAGGGAAGTTCACTCCCTCCTGCCTACAGGGCTGCGTGCTGCAAATGATGGAGCTTCCCCCTCACAATGCATCTTGAGATGCAGTGGGAGGGGCCGAAGGCCATGATTGGCTCAAAATGGTGGTGGCATAATAAGGGCTTATGAACATTAGGGAAATTGATATTAAATTTATAAATCGATATGTATCTTAAAGTGAGAAGTTCTCATGACCCTTGCTTTATTATAATCCAATAAGACAGTGAACAATTACCAGGACTATAGAAGTTCTGACGGGTCTTTTCTTATTAATTGTGTGCTAAGGCAAACTTTCATTGTATCTTCTTGCATGTTGCTATTAATTTTCCTCACCTGTTTGGGGTTTATTCTGTATTTCTACTATCAATATATCTGAGTTATATAGCAATCAAACCATTGGTATATGTATATAAACTTGGGAATAAGCAACAAAGTGACATGGTTGACCTCTTCAAAGTCATTTCCATAATCTGTCAAAGCAGGATGAAGGATGATAATATATAAAGCCATGTGAATTCAAGCATTTCCTAAGGCATAGATTTATAGTCTATTTCTCGGTCAGTAATTCATGCTAATTTTCTTTTTAAAATGAGAAATAACATGGGTTGCTGTTTAACAATTTTAAGTATGATTTGATTCCTTGTCTTTTTACCCTGTAGGTGCCTGTGAAGGAACTTTGGCCTGTTCCACTTGTCATTTAATCTTTGAAGACCATGTGTTTGAGCAATTAGATCCAGCTACTGATGAGGAAATGGACATGCTAGATCTAGCCTATGGACTTACAGAAACGTAAGCCACTGTATCTACATTTATGGAAATGTAGAACTCAATCGCTCAGGTTTTTTTTTTTTGCTATAACCTGATGGGTTTATTGCAGCCTTTGTATATTTTCCCAGTTCTTACACAAGTTTTGCATCCAAAGTTCACAATTTGAATTGCAGAACATCTTGGATTTAAAATAAATTTTATTGCTTCTAATAAATTATTTTACAATTTGATTTCTGTTTCCATTGTGTGGGTGGTAGCCCCTGATTTTGTTCGTTTTACATGCGAATTGTCATGGCAGTGGCTGGCTTAAATGAATTGATATATAATGAATGAATTGTTCTCAAAGGACAGGTAAGACATTAGATCCTCATAATTCTTTGATGCCTTCCACATGGATAAGCCTCCTCTACTTAGAAAACTTCCTAAAAGCCTTGACTCCCCTCTGTGCATTGTTGTGCATGATGACACCCAGATCTTTTTCTTGAGCACTAACCCCCAAGGTGGACCCTAGCAGTGGCGTACCAAGGGGGGGGGGCGGTCTGCCCCGGGTGCACGCCCCAAGGGGAGGCACAGCTGGCCACCCTCCAGTGTTCTCCCTAGGCCGGCAAACTGCGGCTTGCGAGCCACTTGAATGCCACCACCGCCATAGGGAACAGACTGGCGCCGAGTTCTCCCTGCTCTTCCCTGTGGGGGCTGACCAACTCTCGCCACCCGACGTCAATTCTAACGTCGGACAGGACATTCTGGGCCAGCCAATCGCTGCCTGGCTGGCCCGGAACGTCCTCTCCGACATTAGAATTGATGTCGGGCGGCGAGAGTTGGTTGGCCCCGTGGGGAAGAGAAGCAGGGCGAACTCGGCGCTGGCCTATTCCCCAGCGGCAGTGGCAGCATTTTCCCAATGGCTGTGGCATGGGGGAGGGGAGGGCAGGGAGAAAGAAAGAAAAGGGGGGGACAGGGAGCCAGAAAGAAAGAAGGAGGGCAGGGTGAAACAAAGAAAAAGAAAAAAATGGGGCACAGAGAGAGAGAGAGAGAGAGAGAAAGACACACATAGAGAAAGAAAGGGGGCATGGAGAGAGAAAGAAAGAAGGGGCAGGGTGAAACAAAGAAAGAAATGGGGCCCAGAGAGAGAAAGACAGACATACAGAACGAAAGGGGGCATGGAGAGAGAAAGAAAGAAGGGGGCAGGGTGAAACAAAGAAAAAGTTGGGGGAGGAAATGAGGTCTGGAGGAGAGGAAGCATATAGGAGGCTGAAAGAAGGGAAGAAATATTAAATGCACAGTCAGAAGAATAAAGTGCAACCAGAGACTGATTAAATTACCAAACAAAGGTTGGAAAAAGGATTTTATTTTCAATTTAGTGATCAAAATGTGTCCGTTTTGAGAATTTATATATGCTGCTGTATTTTGCACTGTGGCCCCCTTTTACTAAACCGCAATAGCAGTTTTTAGTGCAGGGAGCCTATGAGCGTCGAGAGCAGCGTGGGGCATTCAGCGCAGTTCCCTGCGCTAAAAACCGCTATTTTTTGTCTTTTTGTATAGTTGTTACTGAGGTGACATTGCATAAAGTCATCTGCCTTGACCTCTTTGAAAACTCGCGGAATATAAATGATAATTAACATTTTCTCTGCGTACAGTGTGCTTTGTGTTTTTAAAATTGTATTGTTGGTATATCATTTTGACTTGGCCACGAAGGTAAGGGGGAGGGAGGGAGTGGAGCTGCTGAAAGACATCTAGTAATCCTTGCAGGCTTGACTGTGCAGGAAATTATTTTTGTAAAATCATGTTTTGTTATTTGACTGGCATTATTTAGTCTTTAATTTCTATGAATGAATAGAATGAAAATGATATAAAATTACTTGCTTGTTTTTATGTGCTTGCGCTGAAGGAAAGTGGAGAGAGAGTGGGCTGAGGACGCTGAAGGGAAATTGGGAAGAGATAGTTGGGGAGAAGACGCTGATTTATAAATTGACAATTGTACAGAATATTGTTTCTTTTTATACTTTAATATAATAAGTTCAATATAGAACAATTCAAGGCTTGTGTGGATGGAATCAGGTGGTTTGCGGGGATGGGGACCGAGCTGACTGGGAGGGGACGGAGCCTGCCATTCTCTAGAGAGATTCATCTGAGAATCTCGGAGAGAGCGAGACCAGAAGGCTTTGAGCATGCGCAAATGCTCAAAGCCCAGTCCAGCCCAGCACAAGGAAGAAGGAGGATCTCCCTCGCACCGCCCAGCCCAGCAACAACGAGGGAGGATCTTCGGGCACTGGCACGTCCTGTGCATTGGTGCCGGTGCCCAATCGGGTAAGAGATGTTTTGCGGTGCTGGGGGGGATGTAGGATCGCGGGGGAAGGGGGGTGACGTGAGCGGGGGGGAGGATGTCGGTTCGCAGGCCAGAAGAGTAAGCGGGAGTGGGAGGAGGTTATAGCAGCATGCGCGGTATACGCGTGTGCGTTCTATATAAAAAAATTTTTTACAGAAATGCTTTGGACCCGCGCGCTATATGCGTATGCGTGTTATACATGTATGCGCGTTATATGAGTGAAAATACGGTAGTCCGATAAAATGGTATTTTCTTATTTCTCATTATTTGTTTTATTTTTATTTGTTAATTTGTAAAGTGGTCAAATTTACATCTACTGTCTTTATATTTTGCACAGTATTAGAGGACATGTGTTACTGTTTTTGTGGTGTTGCATTGTATGCAGAGTCTAGTTTCTTGTCAGTTCAGTTTAACTTTTGTCTACATATTTTTATTTTTAGTTTGTGATTATTCCATATTGGGTGAGGGTGTATCTCTGTTCTGTGTGTATGAAAAGAACATAGTTTTCAGTTGCCATTGACTGCGGGTTCTGGCTTGTTTAGTTTTACAATGTATGTGTTGGTGTTCTAGTGCTCACTGCAGTGTTTAAGATGCTGCCTTTTCTTAGGTACACTCTTGTGCGACATGTGGATTGTTACTAAAAATCATATTTTTCATATAGATGGGGGTGTCAAAAAATGTTGGGCCCCGGGTGTCACATATGCTAGGTACGCCACTGGACCCTAGTGTCCGGTAACTATGATTTGGATTATTCTTCCCAATGTACATCATTTTGAATTTGTCCACATTAAATTTAATCTGCCATTTGGACATCCAGTCTTTCAGTTTCCTAAGATCTTCCTGCAGTTTTTCACAGTCTGCATGCATTTTGACAACTTTGAACAGTTTAGTGTAATCTGCAAATTTAATCACCTCACTCAACGTTCCAATTTCCAGATCATTTATAAATGTTAAAAAGCATCTGTTCCTAGTACAGATCCCTGCGGCACACCAATATTTACCCATTTTCTTTGAGAAAAATAGTCATTTAACCCTACCCTTTGTTTTCTGTCCAGTAACCAATTCTTAATCCACAACTGAACATTGCCTCCTATCCCATGACTCTTTAATTTTCTTAGGAGCCTCTCATGAAGAACTTTGTGAAAAGCTTTCTGGAAATCTACATCAGACAACTTGCCTTTACCCACATGTTTATTCACACCTTCAAGAAGTCAAGCAAATTTGTGAGGCAAGATCTCCCTTGGCTGAACCCATGCTGACTCTCTCATTAAATCATGTTTGTCTACTTGTTCTACAATTTTATTTTTTTATAATTGTTTCTACTATTTTGCCTGGAACTGAGGTCAAGCTTACCAGTCTGTAATTCCCCAGGTCTCCCCTGGGAAGCCTTTTAAAAAATTGGTGTAACATTGACCACCCTCCAATCTTCAGGTACTATAGACGATTTTAGTGACATCAGATCAGCAGTTTCATGTTTGAGTTCTTTCAGTACCCTGGAATGTACCAGGCGATTTATCACTCTTTAACTTTTCGATTTGGCTTAATACATCTTCCAGGTTCACCAACATTTCTTTCAATTCCTCTGCCTCATCACACTTGAAAACCATTTCTAGTTCAGGTAAATTTCTTACATCCTCTTCTGTAAAGACCAAAGCAAATAATTCATTCAGTCTCTCTGCTATGGCCTTATCCTCCCTGAGTTCACCTTTTACTCCTTGATCATCCAATAGTCCCATGGATTCCCTCACAGGTTTTCAGCTTTTGATATAACTAAAAAAATTTAGTACAAAATTTACGGAGTTTCTGCCTCTTTGGCAAGTTCTTCATATTCATGTTTAGCTTTATCATTGCTTTGCATCTAACTTGCCAGTGGTTCTTATTTTCTTCATTAGGATCCTTTTTCCATTCTTTAAAGGATGTTTTCTAGGTTGTAATAGCCTCTCATCTTCCTTCCACCTTTTTTAACACATGGAATACATCTGGTCTGGGCTTACACGATGGTATTTTTAAAACAACATCCACGCCTGGTTACACTTCTTTTTAACCATTTTCCTCATCTTGTCGTAGATGCCCTTGTGAAAATTAAATGCCGCTACAGTAGATTTCTTTAGCAACATCACTCCAGTTATCAGCTCAAATTTGATCATGTTATGTTCACTGTTTCCCAGCGGACCCAACACAGTAACCTCCTGTACTACTACTACTACTACTAATAATAATAACTTTATTTTATATACCGCAGTACCACAAACAGTTCAGAGCGGTTTACAGTGTAAGAGACTGTACATTTACAGCGAAGATACAATGAGGACTGTACATATTCAGTAATGGTGTTTATACAGCGAAGAACAATGTAGATTTACCATGCAGGAGACTGTACATATACAGCAGAGATATACTATGTCCTGCATTCCACTAAGGACCAAATCTAAAATAGCTCCCCCTCTGGTCGGTCATTTATGACGTCTAGGAATTTTACCTCCCTAGCACTCCCTGATGTAACATTTATCCAGTCAATGTTAGAGTAGTTGAAATCATAAAAATACTTCTCGAGGTAAGAGTAGGAAAATAATCAAAAACAGAAAATACAATACTCTCATCTGAAGGAGTGATAAGATTGCTAGGAGAGAAAAAAACACTTATAAAGTGGAGAAAAAAAAGACTTCAGTTGTTGGAAAAATAATGGAAGTGTTGCTGAAAGAAAGGATAGTGTACTTCCTTGAATCTAATGGGTTACAGGATCCGAGGCAACATGGCTTTACAAAAGGTAAATCGTGCCAAACGAACCTGATTGAATTTTTTGATTGGGTGACCAGAGAGCTGGATCGAGGACATATGCTAGATGTAATTTACTTGGATTTCAGCAAAGCCTTTGATACAGTTCCTCATAGGACCCAAAGTGGTGAACTGGGTCAGAAACTGGCTGTCGGATAGACGCCAGAGGGTGGTGGTTAATGGAAGTCGCTCGAAGGAAGGAAAGGTGACAGGGTTCGGTGCTGGGGCCAATCCTGTTCAATATGTATGTGAGTGACATTGCTGAAGGGTTAGAAGGAAAAGTGTGCCTTTTTGCAGATGATACCAAGATTTGTAACAGAGTAGACACCGTAGAGGGAGTGGAAAATATGAAAAAGGATCTGCAAAAGTTAGAGGAATGGTCTAATGCCTGGCAACTAAAATTCAATGCAAAGAAATGCAGAGTAATGCATTTGGGGATTAATAATAGGAAGGAACCGTATATGCTGGGAGGAGAGAAGCTGATATGCACGGACGGGGAGAGGGACCTTGGGGTGATAGTGTCCGAAGATCTAAAGGCAAAAAAACAGTGTGACAAGGCAGTGGCTGCTGCCAGAAGGATGCTGGGCTGTATGAGCTTATTTGTTTTGCTTGTTACTTACTATTGTTGTGCTCAATAAATATATTTGAATATATATAAAGAGAGGCGTAGTCAGTAGAAGGAAGAAGGTGTTGATGCCCCTGTACAGGTCATTGGTGAGGCCCCACTTGGAGTATTGTGTTCAGTTTTGGAGACCATATCTGGCGAAAGACGTAAGAAGACTTGAGGCGGTCCAGAGGAGGGCGACGAAAATGATAGGAGGCTTGCGCCAGAAGACGTATGAGGAGAGACTGGAAGTCCTGAATATGTATACCCTAGAGGAAAGGAGAGACGGGGGAGATATGATTCAGACGTTCAAATACTTGAAGGGTATTAACGTAGAACAAAATCTTTTCCAGAGAAAGGAAAATGGTAAAACAAGAGGACATAATTTGAGGTTGAGGGGTGGTAGATTCAGGGGCAATGTTAGGAAATTCTACTTTACGGAGAGGGTAGTGGATGCCTGGAATGCGCTCCCAAGAGAGGTGGTGGAGAGTAAAACTGTGACTGAGTTCAAAAAAGCGTGGGATGAACACAGAAGATTTAGAATCAGAAAATAATATTAAATATTGAACTAGGCCAGTTACTGGGCAGACTTGCACGGTCTGTGTCTGTGTATGGCCTTTTGGTGGAGGATGGGCAGGGAAGGACTTCAATGGCTGGGAGGGTGTAGATGGGCTGGAGTAAGTCTTAACAGAGATTTTGGCAGTTGGAACTCAAGCACAGTACCGGGTAAAGCTTTGGATTCTTGCCCAGAAATAGCTAAGAAGAAAAATTAAAAAAATAAGAATAAAAAAATTTAAATTGAATCAGGTTGGGCAGACTGGATGGACCATTTGGGTCTTTATCTGCCGTCATCTACTATGTTACTATGTTTTTCTGCACCCCGCTAATATAGCAAAGCTAAAAATAGCAAGTGTAGCTTAATCATCAGTCAAAAAAAACTCCACTATATACTCTAATGGCTTTCAAACTGTGTGCCAGGGCACTGTGGTGTGCTCCAAAGAGATTTCCAGGTGTGCCACCAGAAATTCCAGAATTTTACTTTATTTTTAAAAATTCCCTTCAAATGCAAGTCTGTCAATGTTATGAGTGTCTGTGTGCATATGGATACAACCAACCAGACAAGCATCATTCTTTGACGTGATTGGTCCTTGAAAACTAAAGGCAAGTCATTTTTATTTTTATTTTTTTTATGCAGTAGTTATCCCAACTTGAGCAACAAAGCAATCAAGAATTTGCAAACTTGGATTTTCAGCTGTCTGCTTATTCTGTCCTGGGGAACGGTAGCATAACCCTATCCATATATTCCTTCCCTTCGTACATGGAATTTTTATACATAAGGATTCTATAGTGCTATATGTTTTTTTATTTTGTTTGATTCAATTCCCTCTTTAATATATAGAGCAGCCCCCCCCCTCCAATTTGGTCCACTCTATCATTGCGATATAATTTGTACCCAGGTAACAGTGTCCCATTAAATGTCCTCCTTCCACGAGGTCTCTGAGATGCCTATTATATTTACCTCATTCAGTGCTATAGACACTTCAAATTGTGTGTTTTCCTTGTATCTACAGGTTGCTTAGAAGATGACAGGGATAACTTGATCTTTATTCTGCTTCTCTCTTAAGCACTCTTGGCTTTCTTTCACCATTATTGAAACCTCTCTATTGGAACTCCCTAAAAGTTCTGATTCAACAGTATCCTTCAAGGATACTCCACATTAAATCATCTGCTCCTGGGTGACTGTCAACTCTCCCTCCCCCCCCCCCATCTTAGTTTAAATGCAGCCTAGTTCCATCTCAGATAAGGTGGAGTCCATCCTTTCGGAATAGGCTCCCCCTTTCCCAGAAGGTAGCCCAGTTCATAACAAATCTAAATCCCTCAACTCTGCACCATCATCTCAACCACACATTGAGACTTCAGAGCTCTGTCTGCCTCTTGGATCCTGCAGGTGGAACAGGGAGCATTTCTGAAAATGCTACCCTGGACGATCTGGATTTCAGCTTTTTACCTAAGAGCCTAAATTTGGCTTCCAGAACCTCCCTCCCATATTTACCTACATGTATCAAGATAGCCAACTCCTCCCCAGCACTATCTAATACCTTATCTAAATGACATGTGAGGTCTGTCACCTTCGCTTCAGGCAGACAAGTGACCAGTCGATCCTCTCACCCACCAGCCATCTACATGCCTGATGACTAAATCTCCCACTACAATGCCATCCTAATCCTCCTTTCTGGGCAGAAGCCCCTGGAGATAGATCCTCTGTGCAAAAGGATATTGCATCTTCTAGTGGGCAGGTCCTGGCTACAGGGTATAACAAGGGTGATCTCTTTTTAGGAGACCTCCCTCCTCCATGGCAGCACAGGGGCTGCCAGACTGGAGGTGGGACTTCTCTACAATGCCCCTCTAGGTCTCCTCTATATAGTTCTCTGTATCCCTCAGCTCCTCCAAGTCTGTAACTCTAGCCTCAAAGGAATGGACGTGTTCTCTGAGAGCCAGGAGCTCTTTGCAGTGAGCGCACACATATAATTTCTTGCCAACTGGGAGATAATCGTACATGTGCCACTCGGTGCAAAAGACTTGATAGCTCCCCTCTTGCTGCTGGACTGCTGTATTTATCTTATTATTGAGCTGCTTAATTGAATCCTATTAAGGTACTGGGAATGTTAGATTGTTATAGAGAGCCTTAAGATCATTTGTATGCTTTATTTAGTATTTGAGTCTTAGCTAGTAATTAAATTTTAAAAAAATAGGATAATTGACTATTTAAGACTATAAGTAAAGGAAATGAGCTAGGGGTAGGTGGGTGTGGTGTGGGAGGGAGGGAATGCAGACTAAGCTAGACCTTGCTGCCAAGTTTAAAAATTATAGCAGGCTTTTACTCTATGGAAATTAGCTAAGTAAAGCTTGCTTTTTTAAGATCTAAAACTATCTTTATAAGGGAACCTACAATATAGCAAAGCTCTTTTTTCTCCATCTCCTCTTCTCTTTGAAAGATATATTTCTCTCTGAGAGGACATATCTTCTGCTTTCCTCTCCTCTCAGCCATAATTCATTAACTCTGTGAGTTCTTTTTTGTAGATGTGACCAGTTTTCTGCAAGTCTAATGGTGTTTTGGGTTTTTTTTCTTGATATTACAAATCTTGCTTTGACTTAGGTAATTTTAATTTCTTACCAGCATTTCTGGTAGATGATAGAAAGTATATTTCAGATTTTCTATAGCCATTTTCTGCTTTGTAAGAGTGAATTATCTTAATTTTCAAATTCTCAAGACAGCTGCTTAGAGGAGTTTGTGGTTATTGAAAGTAGACAGAAAAACCATCTCAAGCTGAGAGGTTAGAAGTGTCAGAGTTGTTTGTTCAACCATGGAATTGTCTTCATTGGATTACGGTAATGGAAGATCTAATGAATCACTAAACCTGTTAATGCTCTAAACAGAGTGTTTGTTTTTCTTTCCAGGTCCCGTTTGGGCTGTCAGATCTGCTTAACAAAGAAAATGTCAGATATGACTGTTCGAGTCCCTGAGGCTGTTGCTGATGCTAGAGAAGCCATTGATATGGGCAAAAAAGTCTAAATTAAAGAGAGATGGTTTCTTGATATGACTTCTTCATTTTTATATGGCTGTTAGGCCTATTTTTGTAATTTAAATGCAAAATCATACCTAATAGAATTATTTTTCTGTGTGATTGTAGAAATGTTGTTAAGTCCAATGTATGCTGCTTTAAATGTACTTAAACATATTTGATTTCCTGTGTAAAGTTTGTTGTCAGATTCAAAATATATCCAGAGCATAAAAATAACCATATAGTCTTCTGAATTCTGAAAAACATTTGCACACTAAATATTTTTCCTTCAACCATGCTTAACTGTTTTCAGATGATAACTAATTCCTTGGATCTCTTTTAAATGGGTAATATAGCTAATTTAACTGCAGAGAGCTTATTGCTCTCATTGGTTATTTTCACCCGACCCAGATTTAAGTATTCATACCGAATGTACATATTAAACTGTTCTTGGTTTTACTAACTGCTTTGCATTTACTTACTTTTCATGCATATATGTCCTCAACTGCTCTAATGTCCACTATTATGTTGTCTTTCTCACTTTGTTACATATATGTATATATTTTATTTTTAAATGCATACAACAACATAGGCTTGACAATAGATAAAGACTATAAAGCCTCTCTAGTCCAACTTTCCATATCAACTATTGAGCCCAGTCATCCCTATCCCTTCCCCTTTCTCAGTAATCCTCTGTTCCTGTCCTGTGCTTTTGTAAATTCAGATATCTTCTCTACAGCCTCTCCTAGGAGACAATTCCATGTATCAACTATTGTTTATGTAATTTCCTTAAATTAGTCCTGAGTGTACTCCTTTCGCTGTTCTAGAGCTTCATTTGCCTCTTCTGCATCTGTATTATGGAGATATTTAAACCATATCACTCCCTCCTACCTTTTCTTCCAAACTATACATTTTTAGATCTTTAAGTCCTCATGTGCTTTGATACCACTGCAATTTCAATAGATGCTCTCTAGATCAGTGGTCTCAAACTCGCGGCTCACCAAATACTATTTTGAGGCCCTCGGTATGTTTATCATAATCACAAAAGTAAAATAAAACAGTTTCTTGATCATATGTTTCTTTAGCTATAAATTACAATATTATTATTAAGATTTAGCCAAAAGGAAAGATTTATAAACTATAGAGTTTTACCTCGTGCAAAATTGTCATTTCTTTAATAAGACATTAACTATTTTTTCTGAAGCCCTCCAAGTACCTATACATCCAGAATGTGGCCCTGCAAAAGGTTTTGAGTTTGAGACCACTGCTCTTGATGAACTGTTTGTATCCATTTGAAGGTGGTGTCTCTAGAATTTTTAGTTTGTGAACTGCTTTGTTTTCTTTTTGAAAGAGACTAGCTACCAAATAAATGTGACAATTGTACACAGTACTCCAAATGAAGTCTGAGCAGACTTATACAGAAACACTATACCTCTTCTTTTTCTTGCTGTCATTCTTCTACCTATGTACCCAAGCATCCTTCTGGAATTTATTTATTTTTATTTTTAAAATGTATTATTTGTACAACCCTACACTTCTTAGTAGAGAATGCACACAGTACCTAAACTCAAAATAAAATAAAACATTTCGTACAAAAGATTAATTCAATCAAATCTTGAAAGACTTATAAAACAAAAAAGTTTTCAAGGTCGTCTTAAAAGTGTTCATGATCTTACGTTTACATAATTTAGAGGGCAAGCTATTCCACAATTTAGGGCCTGAAATGCAAATGAGTTCCTATACCTATCAAGCCTCGCATCTCAGGGGAAAAACTGAATATCTAAACCCTTCTATGCAGATTAATTTCCATAATAGCTGATGTGGAGGACCATTTTTGATATGATGTCCAAACCTGAATTTGGATGTTTTATCGAAGATATACAAAAATTTAGTACCAAACATGCCCATTTTCAAAACTGCAAAATATCTGTCTTGATTTTTGAAAATTGCCTTTTTTCAGATGTACATCTATCTTTTTGAACCATTTTTGAAAAATACACAAAACAAGCCATTGGGATGTATGTGTAGGAGGGGCCAGCATTTGTTGTAGATTGGCCACACAGACTTTCCAGCAGAGCAGTGGGACACTTCGGGGGCGGGGGGAGGGGCCTGCAGTGAACTTGACATAAAAAGTCCCAGCTACACATCTTACCATAAACCCCCCCGGGTGTTGAGCCCTCCAAAACCTACTGGATCCAACTGTACACCATAGCGATAGCCCTTATGCCTGCAGGTGGTACCTATATGATGGTCTGGTGAGTTTTGGTGGGTTCACATGCTCTGCCACAATAAGTGTAGTAGTCTGAGTGGGAGATTGCTTGGGTCTCCTTCGCTGCAGTCCACTGCATTGACCACCAGCCTACTCCAGAGCCCAGCTTGCTGCTCTTACTAGCTTCTACTAGGGAATGCTGAGGGTGGGGTCATGCCTTCATCCCTCTAGAGGTCACCTGGTCAGTTTGGGTACCTTTTTTGGCACTTTGTTGTTAAAAACAGGTTTAGCCCCAAATGTCAAAATTGTGCTCTGGATCTATTCTAAAATGTTTTATTATGGCAAAAAAAAAAAAAAAGTCCAGGTCCTAAACCCACCCTAGTCCTACCCATACCACGCCTCTAATGCATTCCCTTGAGATTTAGATGAACAGCATAGAAATCCATCTAGAAAATAGGTATCAAAAATTGCCAATTCGAAAGGTTTGGTGAGAAAAACATCTCATCTACCACTTGGGACGGTTTTTCTCTTTTGAAAATGAGTCCCAGTAGTCTCAAAGTAGGAGTTAATACTGGCAAAACCAATGGTTCTAAAATTACAGAAATGCCCTTACATAGGTTTTTCCCTGTCCACTACGGCCATAGCCATAAAAAATGATCTCTTTGTATTAATGGCTATGTGCTAATTTTACCATTAATATGTGAGCACTAATTTGTCATTGTCAAACTGGGTTAGACCAACCTTGCATCAAGTCCATTATCCTGTTTCCAAGTACCTGGCAAGATCCCAAAATAACCCCATAGATAATAAAGCAGGACTAACATTATTGTAAAACATCTCTTTCCATTAATCTCAGGAACATCAGTATCATTTTCCTTGAATGGCAGATACCATTGAGTTTGAAAAATTGGCAATACACAATTCTAGACATGCTTGAAAAGTTTCTAGTTCATTTTCTTGCTTGAAAAGAGAAAAACTACAGCCAGATTGAATTGTCAGAAATGGGCACTTTTTAATGCATACTCGTAAGAAATCAATCATCTGGGAAAGTTCTGTTCAGTAACATATTCCTCACTCTGAGAGACATGGTATGACTGTACTGGATTAAGATTGACATAGCCAAAGATAGATCTGAGCTACACAGTTTGCTAAGAACAGATAGGTCTCGCTTTCAAAACAAATTTTTATACAATTTCAAACAAATAGAAAATCAGGGAACTTCCTGTTTGAGTAATGTGATGCACATATTATATATTACATTACATTGATGCCTTCTATCCCGCCAATACCTTTCAGTTCTAGGCGGTTTACAACAAGAAATTTGTATGGGCATTCCCAGGGAGATTACAAGGTTTAGCATGGCAGAAAAATCACATTTTATTTATCGGTTTACTATACTACCTTTAGCATCGGTGTACAACAAAGTGGTTTACAGTAAAATTGGAGCAGAGAGCACAATAAGCAGGACAAGGGACCATGGCCTCTGAAGGTAACAAAGAGGCAAGGGAGCAATTGTGTAGTAGCAGCACTGGCAATGTCTAACGTGGCAGATGCAGTGCAGTGAACAGGCTTTTCCTGGTCTGCTCTGCTGGGGCCTTCCCTCTGCCGCGACAGAGCCATGGTGAGCTGGCCACAAGAAGCCTGTTCACCTGCCGTGCTGTCTCTGCCAAGCCGGTCACCACCACTGCTGCTACTTTAGGCTGCCCGAAGGGGGGTGGGGGTCAGGCAGGAGGTGCTGCATCAGGGAATAGAAGGGATAGAAAGTTGCTGCATAGGGGGGATGGTAGGGAGGGATGAAAAGCTGCTGCACATGGGGGGAGAGAGAAATAATTGGTGAAGATGGGATGGAAGAGAGGCAGGTAGAGAAGCAACAGAGGTAGAAAGGGGTGAGAGGAAGATATCCTGCATATGATGGAGGGGAGGGAGACATTACATGGAGAAGAGAGAGGGAGAAATGCTGGGACATAGGGTAGAGGGCAGGGAGAGATGGTACATAGTGAGAAAGGAATGATGCACATGATAATGGAGGGGAGGAAGGGAGAGATGCTGCATGGAGAGGTTTGACCCAGGGCACAAGGCAGAGAAAGAGAGAGATGGTAGACAGTGGGAAAGAAACAGAAATGTTGGATATGGCAGCGGAAGTGAAGGTACAGAGATGGAAGATTGATGGCGAGCACGGAGAAATAAGAAAATGTTAAATGGGCAGGAGCCCCTGGCAAGGGAGTTAACAGAAGACAAACAGATACCAGAGCCTGGAACCAACATGATTTGAATAATGTCAGATTTGAAATGTGTATCCTGCCAGAGCTGGTGTTAATGAGTGTAAGCTTAGAGAATGACAAGGGGAAAAAATCTGTCCCCGTCACCGGCCCACCATCCTCTGCACCGCCCCGTCACCGCCGTTTCCTTCACCGCCCCGTCACCGTCACCGCCATCCCTTTCACCGCCCCGTCACCGCCACTGCCATCCCATTCACCGCCCCGTCACCGTCTCCGCTGCATCCATATAAGCCTTAGTACTGTAATATTTAGCTTATTCTTTTCTTATAAATCAAAGTTCCTGCTGCTGAACTAGAGAAAGAGATGTTCAGCTGGCAGGGCTTTGTTTATAAATTTTTATCAACACAACTAATATACTATTTTATCCTAAAGCAAAAAATAAATAAATAAATATAATTTTTTTTTCTACCTTTGTTGTCTGGTTTCTGCTTTCCACATCTTCTCATTGAATTCCTTCCATCCACTGTGTGTCTTCTCTCTGCGTCTTCCATTTGCTGTTACTGTGCCTCTCCCTTCCCCCCCCCCCCCCCAAATTGGTCTAGCACCCATCTTCTTCCCTCCGCTCCCTCATAGTCTGGCATCTGTCTTCTTCCCATTCTGTCTTCCACATTTCCCTTCAGGGTCTGTTCCTCTCCACTCTCCTTCAATGTCTGTCCTATTCCTTTCCACCACCACCCTTCCCTCCCTCCTTTACCATCTGTTCCTTTCTACTACCCTTCAGCTCCTCTCGCGTGGCCTATCTATCTACCTTCCTCCCTCTTATTTTCATGGCACGTTACAATGTAATTTGTGCAAGCCACTGGAGCCTGCGAGCTCGATCCCTGTCCCATCCCCACAAACCATCTCGCTTCTGTGCTCCTATTTTCCCCATTTCTAATATCTCCCCTATGTATCTGCCATTGCCCCCCCTGTGTCCATATACCATCCCCATGGCATGTCCCCTTTATGTCTCTGTCCCTATGCCCCATGCACATAATTTTCCCTCTTTCTGTTACCTTCCTGTGTCCAGATTTCCCCTATCTTCCTCTTCCATACCAGTGTGTCTCTTCTTTTCAACCCCATCTAGCTTTTTTCCCTCTTTCTTCCCCCCCCCCTGCTTCTAGCATCTGGCTCACCTGCCTGTCCTTCCCTTTCTTTCCTGCTGTGGGTTTTTCTTTCCGTTTTCATCCCCTTGGCCCAGAATCCTTTTCCCTTTCACTCCCTCCTTACAGTTTGAGCCGGGAACACGGGTGATCGCACGGTCCTCGCAGCCCCCACCCGCCTGCCCAATCGATTCTAGTGTTTAGCCAGCTCTCTCCCTTCTCCTCAGCTTAGTTTGCAGGCTTTCTTTTTCAGCGACCTGCACGCTTTCCCAAAGAGCCGCACACGCGCGGCTGCTCAGTGTTCAATCTTCTGCTCTGCTGCAACTTCCTGTTTCCGGTTGCGTCAGAGCAGAAGATCGAAACTGAGCAGCAGCGGGTGCGCGGCTCTCTGATAGCGTGCGGGTCGCCGAAAAAGAAAATCTACAAACTAAGGTGAGGAGAAGGGAGAGAGCTGGCTAAACACTAGAATCGATTGGGCAGGCGGGTGTGAGCTGCGGGGACCGCGCGATCCTTCATGCCTCACTGCGGGGACAAGACCCATTCACCGCCCCGCAGGCGGTGAATGGCCTTGTCCCCGTCGCCGCAGCGACTGCTAGTTTTCTTCCCCGTTTTCGGCGGGTGACCCGCGGCCTAAATGCGGTGGCCGCGGGTAAACCGCCACCGTGTCATTCTCTATGTAAGCTAGGACCTAACAGAGGCCCAGATTCTCAAAACTTTAATGCCGTTGCTAAACTGTTTTCTTATGGTTTAGCCAGCATGCATTTTAGTGGCAAATTATCAAAACGGATTATCTCTGTCTTTAGCAAGGTTTATAGCAGTCGCAGATAATGACATGCAAATGGCCTCTTCAACCTCATTCTATAGAGTTTCATACACAGTTTGGATAAAGGTCTACACATTGTATATTGAAGTGTATCAGGTTGTATGACAGGTAGCACAATGGGCCAATGATTAACTTGCCAGCCTTTGGATTCAAAAACAGCTATGGAGGTCTGTAACCTAGCAAAACAACATTCACCTAATCCTGGCCTCCAGGTTCCCAATTGAGATGAGAGTACATTCCAGGAATGACAATGATGCCTCCAGAAACAAAGTATACATAGTGACTCAATCTTGCTGTGCTTTGTAATAGAGAATGACACGGGGACAAATTTTTCCCCATCCCTGCGGGAACTCATTTTCCCATCCCGAATTCTTTTCCTGTGCCTACCCCATTCCTGCAAGCTCTACCCTCATCTGCACAAGCCTCAAACCCTTTAAAATCATAACTGTTCGAGGCTTGTGCAGTTAAGGTTACTGCGGATGGGCAGACTAGATGGGCCATTTGGCCTTTATCTGCCATCTATTCTTCATGTTTCTCTTGACTTGTCCGCTGCCTTCGACACTATTGATCACTATCTTCTTATTGATCGCCTTAGGATCACAGGTTCAGCTCTCTTATGGTTTATCTCTTATTTTAATGAGCGAAACTTTAAAGTCCACTCAAAAGAGAAAACCTCACCCCCTATTTTTCAAACTTACGGCGTCCCCCCCAAGGTTCCATTCTCTCTTCACTACTATTTAATATCTTTATTTCTCCTCTTCTCACCCTAGCTCAATCCATCGGTTTTACAATTTTTGCATACGCAGATGACATTCAACTACTCCACCCTATTGATTCTACAAAAACAAACTAAATACAAGAAATTAATAATAAACTTGATAAAATCAGTGATTGGCTCCAAACAAACTTTCCCTTAACATCAATAAATCCTGTGGTATACTCTTCCCAATCAGGAACAACGAAACAATAACCGGAAAAATCTTCATTAAATCCTGCTCAGTAAAAATTGAACAAAAAATAAAACTTCTCAGAGTAACTATAGACAAAGATCTAACTTTCCCCGACCTGATAAGCTCCATAGTAAAAACCTGTTTTTACAAACTTAGGCTCATCCATTCTCTTAACTACAATCCTTGAAACTAATGCAATCATAATTCTCGTCCACTCACTGGTTATCTCCCATCTAGACTACTGTAACTCTCTATCTAATGGACTCCCACAAAAAGAACTACGTCGTTTGCAGCTCATACGAAATACAGCAATCAAACTTATACATAAAGTAGGGAAATATGATCATGTCACTCCTCTCTTGAAAGAAGCCCATTGGTTACCTATCATGCACCGTATCACTTAATGCTGGTTTTCAAAATTAAACTCACGTCTTCCATCTTTTTTCGACAAACATATCATCCCTCTCTGTTCTTCTCGGACCCTAAGATCAGCAGATCAAAACTTAATGGCTGTTCCTTCCATCATAGAATTCTACTACACTAGGAAAACTAACTTCTCCCACTTCTCTGTAGTTGTTCCAATCTTATGGAGCGCTGTGTCACCTCAACTCTGTCATGAAAATCTTCTCGTTAAATTCAAGACCAAACTAAAAACATTCTTATTTCAAGATGCATATCTTAACATCTAAATACCTCCTTTCCCAAAGCCAGTAAAATCTTCTCAACCGCTTTTACGAAGCGACCCTATCTCTGATGTCATTTCCCCCTCTTCCCTGTCTTTTAAATTTTGTTTTTAACAATGTACTTATCGACCTTTCCTTTATTATCCTCAAATTCATGTAAGTTCTTGTTTATCGTCTTTTTAATGTTCACTCCTCCCCCATATATATACAATTACTATTTTATTTTTTATTTTATTTCTTTTTAGCTTTGTAAACTGGCCAGATGGTCGGTATATTAAAAAATAATAAAACTTGAAACTAGAGCTTACAGGAATGGGACAGGGACAGCGACAAAACTCACAGGGACGGGATGGGGAAATTGAATTCCTGAGGGGACAGGGAAAAAATTGTCCTTGTGTCATTCTCTACTTTGTAACTTCCCATCCTGATATCAGTCTCAAGTGTTCTATCTTGACAATCAAGTTCACACACCTATGCACCTGATAAGTAGATGTCATCCAAGGTGTCAAGATGTGTAGTCTTCAAATGTAGGCAGCCACACTATGCACACGTTAGCAGGTGTAGGTGCCTAACCACAGATGCATTCATCGGTGTGGCCATGTTTGGATTCAGGGGAAGGGCTTTTTGGAAACCTCAGATCCAGGGGTTTAGGGGCTTGGATCAGGGATGGAAATTGGAGGGATCCCAGGACCTGCAATACTGGGGGTGTGGTCACACTACCAGGACTTATTGCCTTGTTTTGAGAGATACTGACTCGTGCATAAGCTGTCACAGCCAACCACTTCTCTGATCAGCCCATGTCATGTCCAGCTCCTGCTTCTAGGCCTGTTGAGCAGGTAAACAAGTTTTTTTGTACTAGTTGGTTTTCAAAACACATTAGGACAGGTTCATGCTAATGCCTACTGAATAGTAAAATCCATGCTAGTTACTTAACAAAACTTAGGAAAAGACCCCCTTGGTTTAATTTATCTTAAATTTGACTCAGACTCTTCCAATGATGTCTTCACTTTCAGGGTGTATCATTAACTGATATTTTTGACTCAAACTTGTCGGAATGGAAGAAACTGATAGAATAGCTTGCCAATTTTGTATATGTTATATTTATATCATTTCATGTTACAATATACAGGAATAACTCTTGCTAACTCAAGTAAAATTTTAGAAACAAATTAAATTGATTAAGTTGAGACAAGATGAAATGTATGATGGCAAGGGGCTCAATTTCCTGAGATTACATTTCTTATTTCTCCATTATAATTAATTGGTCAATTTATTATTCAGATTTGTTTTGCATTTGGCACAGTAGCATGTGGCAGCTCTATGTGCCTTCTTTATTAGTTGCAAGCAAAGTAAATCATGCAAAATTCACTCATCTCTCTAAATGGTTGATGGATGGACAATTCGTCATCAACTTTTACAGTTGGCCAAAGCAGAGATCAACAGCAGTTGCTCTTGTTGTAAATGGAACAAACTTAGCATGAAGGTAAAAAAAAAAGACATACAAGAAATATTAATATTTTAATTAGTATCAATGAAACATGACAGGATTACATTAATTATTCTAGACTCCTGTTATCCATCTGTTTTTGCCTTCTGAATAGAAAGGATTCTGTCATCCTTCTCAGTTTTTGCTAACATCCTCAGACTTGCTCCCCTATTCAGGCTTATACTTTCTAATACCTCTATATCAGTGGTTCTCAACCTGGTCCTCAGAACACACCAGGCCAGTCAGGTTTTCAAGATATCCAGAAAGAAATATGGATGAGATATAGTTGAATACAATGGAGATAATGCAGTGTCTCTCAAACTGTGTGCCACAAAATATTCCAGAATTTTACTTTATTTTTTAAAATTCCCTTCATAAGTATACACTAGAATAGAAGACATTCGTAGGCAACAATGTTATGTGCATCTGTGTGCAGAAGGATACAACTGCCCAGACAAACATCATTCTTTGATGTGATTGGTCCTTGAAAACTAATGGCAAGTAATTTTTAGTTATTTTTTTATGCAGTAGTTCTGACAGAAATTAAATATTAAAAAAAAGAACAACTGCAGATGGTGGATGATGAAATGCGTGTTTGCTTGTCGACTATCAAGACACATTTTGAGTTAATTTGCACTCAAAAACAAGCACATCCATCACATTAATTAGCAATTCTATTCTATCTAGTGTCACTATTGTTACAATTACCCAAAGAACTTTAAATAGATAACTCAAATTTATTTTTTGTTGGTTTTGCACTTTTATAATTGCAAAAAACATTGGCTTCATTTAATGCACTGCGAAAAACATTTGCTCTGTTTACTGTGCTGGAGCTAAAAAGGTTTGAGAAACACTGAGATAATGCATGAAAATGTATTCATGTATATTTATTGTGGACATCCTGAAAACCTGGCTGGCCTGGTGTGTTCCAAGGACTGCAGGACTGGGTTGAGAATTCCTGTCCTATATGAATGCCAGCTCAACCTTGCAATTTTAACAAACTTTGTTGTTGTTTTTTTTTAAGTGATCCAATTAGAAACACAGCAACCCAGCCTTTTTGCTGTTCTAAATTTATCCAGGCGCTTACCCAATTAATGGTCTGAAAATTGCTGCTAACCTGGCAAAGAGAAGATCAAGGTGAAAGATTTCACCAAGACATAAAAACAATGGAAGCCAGATACCAAGGAAGATGGGATGCACACATGATGGCAGACTATTGGAATCTTATACGGGATTGTCCTGGCAGATCCTACTCTCGGAAGTCTTACAAACTTTCCAGTCATTTGACACACAAGAAGCTCCTTTTGTATCATAAACAAATAAGTAGATTTTCATGTTGCACACTTTTCCTTTAATTTTTAATGTTTCCTTCATGCTTAAAAGATATTCATTTAATTTATGGAGCATCGTCATTTACTATGTTACATTCTTCTAGCTTCGCTAGGTCTTTCTTCATGTTATTCACGCCACCCAGGGGGTCAGCTCCATTGCAGATGTTCTATTAGTCAACAATATAATTTCCTAGAGGTTTGACCTACATAACACAGCCCACAGGGACAAATCAATACATAAATGACACTTTGAGACTGACATGAAGTATTCATTCTTAAATCATATCTTTTTTGGGGGTGGTGAGAAACAGTGGTATCCATAATTTTATACATAGAACAGTGTCCACAGAAAGAAAAGAAATAAAAAGAAAATAAGTATTTATATGCCATTTATTGCCTAAGTTTTATTTATCATGGCAACATTGCTACCACGGCTTTGTAAAAGGGGCCCTGGATGAGGAATTGCTAAGTAACAGAATAGAGTAGTAAGTAGTGAAGTCCATTCTGATGCTATTAGCTTTTACTTTTGTATTGACCTTTTGCAACAATATAGTTAATATACAGTAATCAACTCTCTTCTTTCCACCACTCCCACTCCCTCACCTAGGTTCCCTCTAAGCAGAGTTCGTGAGCAACTGCTCATATATTCTAGGAGTGTCACAGATTACAAGGTTGCTCACAAAAATACTTGTAAATCTGTTTTTTAGAACTTGTTGCTCACACAAAATTTGTTTTAGGACTTGTTGCTCACACAAAAAAGAATTTTCACTCATCTGGCCAATCCTTGGAGATAGCATTGCCCCCACCCTAAATTCCTTCCCCTGGAGGGTACCTATAAGGTTGAACTAACTTCACTGTTGATACATCTGCCATCTAAATTCATAGTGCAGTGTTTTTGGTGCACAAGAGTGTCTAGATCCAGCATTAATGATCTGAAACTCTTAACACCCTGCCCCTAGCAGCCCTCTTTTGTTCCCTGACCAGCCAATTTAATCTATGGGAAGTTGCCATTTTCTGACATAGTGACTGAATCCGAAGCCGGGGGGTGCTCCCTGGAGGGCGACCTCGGTCTCGAGTATTCCCTCGGGGCACTAGGTTTGGCTGCCTTAGCCTGGGCCGAGGACGACCCACCCGCTGTCGAGGAGCCCGAGGATGGCTTCTTCATTGATCCGGGGGCTGAGGACGGAAGCGGAGACTTACCCGAAGCAGGCTTGATCGGAGCAGCAGGCTTCGATGACGTCGAGGGACGCGGCCGGGGCCGAAGCCGAGGCCGAGATCGAGGCCTTCCCCGCCGCGGAGTCGACCGAGAAAAGCTCCGCCATCCTGGCACGGCGTCAGCGGAGCGCTCTGGCCTGGAAAGTCGAGCACCTATCACAAGAGTCTGTCGGATGCTCGGGCCCTAAGCAGAGCAAGCACCACTGGTGAGGATCGGTAATAGAGAGCAACCGATCACACCGGGTGCACTTCTTAAAACCCGTCAAGGGACGGGACATGAAAAATGGAAAGGCCGGAACCAAAATGGCCCGCGGCCGCGGCTCACGGGAGCCCCCAGAGCCGAAGAATCGTTCGAAAAAGTACTTTTTTTTTTTTTTTACGAACTGAAAGAAAAAGAATGAAAAACAAAAAACCAAACCACAGCGACCGAGTAAAATACCCAGACGCGGTGACAGAAGGCAAAGCTACACGAGCTCAAATTCCACAGGGCTTCTGGCTCCGCGGAAAAAACTGAACTGAGGACCACGAGGTGGGGATGCGCCCTCTAGTGGGCTAGAAGGCATGCACATGCGTGGTGCAGTGTAGCAAACTTGAAACTTCAATCAAGTTTGCTTGAAAAGCTGTCCGCGCTAGGGCTCCGTAGATGACGTCACCCACATGTGAGAATATCATGCCTGCTTGTCCTGGGATAAACTTCTAATCCTGGGTGATAGTTATAATCCTCATTAAAAAAAAAATTTAAACCCTCTCTTTCTACTTTGATGGCTTCCATTGCCTTTCCTATGCACATTCGTCCATTCTGATAATAGTTAATTGACCTGTGGCGGAACCTTAGAGCTTGGTGCTAGGCCACCTAGGTTATTGAATTGCTCTTCACATATTCATATTGAAGCTTAATGAAGCTACTAAGTATTAAATTTAGGACAAATTGGAGACAATATTTCTTCATTCAATGTGTAATAAAACTCTGGAATTTGTTGCCAGAGAATGTGGTAAAAGCAGTTAGCATAGCAGGATTTTTAAAAGGTTTTGGATAAATCCCTACAAAAAAGTCCATAAGCCATTAATAAGGTGGACTTTGGAAAAGCAGTAAAAAAATCTGTTTTTATTCTTTTGGGATCTTGCCAGTTTCTTATGACCTGAATTGGCCACTGTTGGAAACAAGATACTGGGCTTGATGGACCGTTGTTCTGACCCAGTGTGGCAATGCTTATGTTCTTATGTTATGCTATGAAGATTTTTCTTAGGAAGACTAACCACTGAGGAAACAATGTTCTGAGACCATGTGCTCACCTAGAGAGCTTGGACCTGAGTCATTTTAAAGTCGGAGACATCGAGAAATACTCTTTTACGGTTAAGATCTTTGAGGCCTTTCTACATCTCCAGATGTTTTGGGGTTTTTTAAAGGAATGGTGGGTTTAAAAAATTTCTTCAACTCCTTTTCTGTATGATTCTTTGATTGGGCCACTGGAGGACAGAGCTGACACAGTTTGACTTATCTTATATTGATATATACTTGTTAAAAAACGACTCAGACGCGGTGTGAGAAGGCAAAAAAGAGAGCTCAATTTCCACAGGGCTTCTGGCTCCGCGGAAAAAACTGAACTGAGGACCACGAGGTGGGGATGCGCCCTCTAGTGGGCAAGATGAATCATGCGTGGTGCAGCGTAGCAAACTTGAAACTTCAATCAAGTTTGCTTGAAAAGCTGTCCGCGCTGGGGCTCCGTAGATGACATCACCCACATGTGAGAATATCATGCCTGCTTGTCCTGGGATAAATATATATATATATATATATATATATATATATATACATACACACACACACTCCCCCCCCCCTTTTACAAAAATGTAGCATGGCTTTTAGCGCAGGCCATAGCGGTAACAGCGCTCAGATGCTCATAGGAATTCTATGAGCGTCAGAGCTGTTACCACTGCCGTTGGTGCTAAAACCACGCTACGCTTTTGTAAAAGGGTGGGGGGGGTTATTTTTTGTGACTTATTTCAATCTGATCTTATAATTACCACTACTTTGATATCTTGGCTTTATTGAACAGACTTTAAATAATGGACATATTAGGATGTATTTATATTATGTTAATATATTTTAATACACATCATAAAATACAAACACAGCATTACCAGTGCCTTAACAAAAACAAATAAAACAGAACTTATAAAGTTAGCAGCAATTTCTGCAAGTACAAAAATACACATTTATTTAATAGCATATATATAATACCAAAATTTATCACAATATTATCCAAACACATAAAGCATTTCTGTAAATAAAGAACATATTTTTAAAAATATATTAAATGATTAAACTGGATTATAATAAAATAACGTTTCACTTACCATAATACATAATGCAATTTATAGCAACGTATAAATATTTATAAACTATTCACAGACTGAACATTAGCAAAACACTGAAACAACACATAAGGGAGAAAATACACCTTCAGAAATGCAGTTGAAAGTCTCAGCACCTTCATATACTTTATCACAAATGGCTACAATATGGGGATGACACTGAATTCTAACACAATGGAAACAAGTCCACTTAATCACTAGATTAACAAAACAAGAAGACTTGCATATTTGATTATCTACAATCTTGGATACTGTGCTCTCAGATGCCTGCGCTGTTGAATCATAAACGATTTCTTGTCAGCTTATGCAGGAGAGCTTCTGCAGTAGAGAATGGCACGGTGACAAAATTCATCACCGTTCCCGTCCCCGCGGATAACCGCGGGAAATCATCTTCATGTCATTCTTTAAGGAGAGAGGGAAGAATCAGAGTATGAATGGCCACAACCACTGACCCGCAAGCTTTGCTTTGAAGAATGCTGGTGTAGAAGGACTGAGGTTGAGATAGAC
This sequence comes from Geotrypetes seraphini, assembly GCF_902459505.1. Classification (NCBI taxonomy): domain Eukaryota; kingdom Metazoa; phylum Chordata; class Amphibia; order Gymnophiona; family Dermophiidae; genus Geotrypetes; species Geotrypetes seraphini. Next base: position 39,580,741 of record NC_047089.1, read on the forward strand.
ACTACAGTCTCTGGTATCCAGAGCAGATATTGTGATGTCATAATGCCTCATTCCACCAGTGCCTAAGAACAAATCACATCAGTGATGTCACAATGGCTTCATTATCCTTGGCTCACATAAGAATCAGAGTATGAATGGCCATAACCACTGACCCGCAAGCTTCGCTTTGAAGAATGCTGGTGTAAAAGGACTGAGGTTGAAATAGACACTAGAAAATGACATGGGATTATTTCCTGCGGTTATCTGCGGGGACAGGAACGGTGATGAATTTTGTCACCATGTCATTCTCTATTCTGCAGTGATACTGAGCTCGATGAAAGATACCCCTCTCCTGCATAAGCTGACAAGAAATCATTTATGATTCAACAGCCCAGGCATCTGAGAGCACAGTATCCAAGATTGTAGATAATCAAATATACAAGTCTTGTTGTTTTGTTAACCTACAATATGGGGATGGCAAGAATTAACTGAGCTGTTTTTCTTGACAACAAGATTTGTGCAAAACTTATTTGGAAGCCAACAATTATAGATATGATTGTGCATTCCAACTTTGAAAGACAGAGCAGTAACATAATTTGTGTCCTTCAATGCCACAGACACACAAAGGTCACCTGCTATATCATTTAGTGTGAGTGATTACTACTGCTGTACAGATTTTCACTCAACCCTATAGAAAACTAATGGTGCTTTATTTTTTGCTCACCCGTCCTGACAACTTGTTTACACAGGGCTTCATTCTGCCATATGTCAGTAAGGTAGTGTATGATAAAAAAGTTATGCACATAGATAGTCAGGATGGCCCATGAATATTTTGCACTGAGACTTCAACAATAGCATCGGAGGGGTATTTGGCATTTCAATAGAAGTCTTTAACTGGGCTTGAAAGTCCTCCTTTCATTTGCCAAATATATTAGCAACACTCTCCTCACATCAATATCCTTTATTTATGTTCCTACAATCATACATATCTTAAACAGGGTAAGGGTGAGGGGAGAGTTCAGAGAAGTATCTACTCACCGTGCATCAACTGCTAATGTCACTGTAGAGAAAGGACAGAAAGCCAAAAGTGGAACAGAAAACAAAAATGAGATCATCCAGAGGTCTCTATATAGAACTGTGACATAACCACATGTGTGCAGTTCTCACCACCCCATTTAAAAAATGTCTAATAAAGTAGGACAGATACCAAGAAAGACAGCAAAAAATGATATAAAGGATGAAATGGCTGCTGGAAGTCTTTTACCATGGAGAAAGAATGGGCAGGCGTGAATGGCCCAATATACCACTAGATCCCGGTAGGCTGAAGGGGGGACTCATTACTTGTTCAGGAGGCAGTGAATGATAGCTGCCGATTCGGTGGAGGTAAGGGTGCAGGCACGCATTGACCACAGCAGTAGAAGTCTGCCAGTTTGGGGGGCTGGTTGCAAGAGGGAGAAGACTTGAATATAAACTGAGACCCCCTTTTTTGGACCAGATTTTGGTCCCAAAATTTCCATTTATATTTGAGTACATATGGTAAGTTAAATGGAATTGTTGAAATCAAACCAAGAGCTAGAAGAAGATGTACACAGCATACCAGAACCCATCAGGCTATATGCTGGAAACGAAGAAGGAAAGCTGACAGGACTGACGGTCAGTCTAGAGGAGGTGTGTAGGTAGACTGATAGGCTTAAGAGCGATAAATCCCCGGGACCGGATAGCATCCATCCGAGAGTCATCAAGGAACTGAAAGGGACCATAGCTGAACTGCTTCAATTAATAGCCAATCTGTCGATCAAATCAGGAAAGATTCCGAAAGACTGGAAGGTGACGAATGTTATGCCGATCTTCAAGAAAGGTTCGAGGGAAGATCCTGGAAACTACAGACTTGTGAGTCTGACCTCGGTACCGGGAAAGATGGTAGAGTCACTGATAAAGGACAGCATCATTGATCACTTTGACGGACACGGGCTGATGAGGACCAGTCAACACGGTTTTAGCAAAGGCAGATCGAATTTGACGAACTTGCTGCACTTCTTTGAGGGAGTAAACAGACAGATAGACAAAGGCGATCCGGTCGACATTGTATATCTGGATTTTCGGAAGGCTTTTGACAAGGTTCCGCATGAACGACTACTTCAGAAAATTGCGAGCCATGGAATCAAGGGTGAAATACTCACGTGGATTAAAAACTGGCTGGAGCATAGGAAACAGAGAGTGGGGGTAAATGGACAATACTCGGACTGGAAGAGCATCACCAGTTGGGTGCCGCAGAGCTCGGTGCTTGGACCCGTGCTCTTCAACTTCTTTATAAACGATCTGGACATTGGTACGACGAGTGGGGTGATTAAATTTGTGGATGAAACGAAGTTATTCAGAGTAGTGAAGACACAGGGGGATTGCAAAGATCTGCAACGTGACATAATCAGGTTCGAGGAATGGGCATCAACATGGCAGATGAGGTTCAACGTGGATAAGTGTAAAGTGATGCATGTAGGTAACAAATCTCATGCATGAATACAGGATGTCCGGGGCAGTACTTGGAGAGACCTCCCAGGAAAGAGACTTGGGAGTTCTGATCGACAAGTCGATGAAGCCGTCTACGCAATGTGCGGCGGCAGCAAAAAGGGCATAAAGAATGCTAGGAATGATAAAGAAGGGGATCACGAACAGATCAGAGAAGGTTATCATGCCGCTGTACCGGGCCATGGTGCGCCCTCACCTGGAGTACTGCATCCAGCACTGGTCGCCGTACATGAAGAAGGACATGGTACTACTCGAAAAGGTCCAGAGAAGAGCGACTAAGATGGTTATGGGTTGGAGGAGCTGCCGTACAGCGAAAGATTAGAGAAACTGGGCCTCTTCTCCCTCGAACAGAGGAGATTGAGAGGGAACATGATCTAAACATTCAAGGTACTGAAGGGGATAGACTTAGTAGATAAGGACAGGTTGTTCACCCTCTCCAAGGTAGGGAGAACGAGAGGGCACTCTCTAAAGTTGAAAGGGGATAGATTCCATACAAACGTAAGGAAATTCTTCTTCACCCAGAAAGTGGTAAAAAGCTGGAATGCTCTTCCGGAGGCTGTTATAGGGGAAAACACCCTCCAGGGATTCAAGACAAAGTTAGACAAGTTCCTGCTGAACAAGGACATGCGCTGTTAGGACTAGTCTCGGTTAGGGTGCTGGCCTTTGATCAGAGGGCCGCCGCGTGAGCAGATTGCTGGGCACGATGGACCACGGGTCTGACCCAGCAGCGGCAATTCTTATGTTCTTAATCTCTCATAGAACTGCCTTTAAACTGGTCAGATTTGTAAAACAGAATCCACAGAGCACTGAAATGTTTAGCTGACACTGAAATACTTCTTCCATAGGTCCATAGTACAACGTCAGTTACATAACAATGATCTACATGGATCATCCTAGAAGTCATTGTTAAAAGAATACAAAAGAAAAACCTTGATTGTCGGTAATCTGAAATTTTTTTGGAATAAAGTGCTTTGGATTGATGAAAAGCAATCAAACAGCTGTCACTACCATGCAAGCCAAATTGGGGTTGGGGGGGGGAGAAGAAGAAGCATTTATAGAAAACACCACCTTCTCAGTTGCTAAGGATGGTGGTGATCAATTATGCTTTGGGGGTTGTCTGGCAACCAGTGGTACAGGAAACTTCAGCATGACAATTTGAAACATATCATAAAATCAACCATGAAGTACTTGTAGGAAGAAAAATTATATTTTGGAAAGGCCTTCTTAGTCTCCAGACTTCAATAGTATATGCAAAGAGACTTAAGAATACTTCTGATCGAGTTCTGCAAGCAAGAAGCAAAAGAAGAAAGACATAAACCCCATTTACTAAAGTGCAGTGAGATTTTGAAATTCTGTGTTAATTGTAATTAATGCAGAGAAACAATTCTCAATGTGTAATGCAAAAAATATGATGCAGTATCTATTCAGTTACCATACTATCCGCCTCATTAAGATGCAGTAACAAACTCAACATTAACTGCTCATGCTCTACTCCAGTTGCTAACTCAACATATAACTGCTAAATAGCTATATTAACTGTTAGTGCATATTAACCCCCTTTTACTAAGTTGCAATAGAGGTTTTTACCATGGCCCGGAACGCTAAATACTCCAACGTTCATAGAATTCCTATGAGTGTCAATGCATTTAGGGCGCTGGACTGTGGTAGAATCCTCTATTGCGGCTTAGTAAAAGAGGGCCTAAATTCTGGTATGACAGCTGGTGCAGTTTACCCCCTCTTCTACAAAACCGTGCTAGCGGTTTCTAGCATGGAAAGCCGCGCTGAATGGCCCGCACTGCTCTCGAGCGTCAGGAGCAGTGCGGGCTATTCAGCGCGGCTCTCTGCGCTAAAAACCGCTAGCGCGGTTTCGTAGAAGAGGGGGTTAGTAAATAGTCCCCTTAGCTGGGCTAGAGGAAATGTTTGGAAGCTTTTGTACCTGCTGCGTTCACTTAAAAAAAACTTGAAACTATAAGAAATGGCAAATGAATAGTAATTATGCATTAAAATTTGCAGAAAGATGTTGGGCAACATTGTACCATGTAGAAGTCATGTCAGTTTTTATTTACGGAGCTACAGAATTTAGAATTTGATCAAACCTTTGTACATGGTACACAGATACTACACAGGAATTTTACTGAATCATTCAGAAATGGCAGAATTATGGACATGGAGTGTTGTTCCACTCGGTTGCCATTATTTTTGTACCTTCGCCAAATATCGGGGAAATGTTGAAATATCACCAAATATACCCCCCTCCCTTTTACAAAACCTGGTTTTTAGCGCCAGCCGCAGCTGGAACAGCTCCAACGCTCATAGAATTCCTATGAGCATCAGAGCTCTTACCACCGTGGCTGATGCTAAAAACCACGCTATGGTTTTGTATAGGGGGGGGGGGGGGATATTTTTTCTGAGCTGAGAATAAAATCAAGACCGAGACAATTTGATCAGGGATAGCAGCAGATGTAGTGTACATGGATTTCAGCAAGACCTTTGATGCGATTTTGCACAGTTGGCTTAAAAATAAACTTAGCACTCGTGGTATGTGTTCTCAAGTGGTTAACTGGGTTAGAAACTGGTTGATCAGGAAGTGACAAACATAGTGCTAAACAAGTGTTTACCTCAAGGAAAGGGACATTACCAGGATTAGTACTTAATCTGGTTCTTTTCAACATTTTTGTAAGTGATACTGCACAAAATTTATCAGGAAAGATTTGCCCTAGCAGAAGGGATCTAGCAAAGAGTTTGGCAGCTAAGATTAAAATTCAGAAAAACTGCAGGATCATGCATTTGGGTTGGAAAAACCCAAGGGAGTGGTACTGCATGAGAGGAAAAGTTATGCTGTGCACTAAAAAGGAACAGGAGCTGGAAGTCATTATATATGAGCATCTTAAGGTGGCCAAACAGCTAGATCAGGTGACAGCAAAAGCCATAACAATGGTTCGATGTGCATAAGAAGAGGGAACTGCAGAGAAAAGAAGGAGATAATGCCTCTGGTGAGACTTTTGGAGTACAGTGTGCAATTCTGAAGACAGCACCTTCAAAAGGATATAAACAGGATAATGTCAGTTTAGAAGATGGCTACTAAAATGGTCAGTAGTTTTTATCACAAAGCACATGATGAAAAAGAAAGAAAAGGGAGATATGATAGAAACATTTAAACTACTTCTACTCCTACAGGTCTCCTTCCATATTCACAGGGGTTAGAGGCACATCCCCGTGACAAATACCATAAATTCACAAATATAGTAACTTATTCAGACAGTGGAAGTGGATCATAAGCAATATGGAAGAAGCTGGGGATGTGGTTTGGGTAGTAGCATCACGGTATTGAATAGACTAAGAGGAGCGGGGTTAGTGAGAGTTTGCTAGTCAAAGCAACATGGTGCATTCCTTGGGGTTGAATGAGCCAGAGGCAGTGTCCCAGTGGGGCATTGGTGGCAGGAGGGAGGAGGTTTAGATGATTTTTTTTTTTTTAGCGGGTTGGCCAAGCATGTGGTTATTGGATGAAGGCAGTTCCTTATGCTCAGGTGGCATGTGTTCGGTGGAGGCTGGCCTTGCCTGGTTCTATGGAGACTCTCATTGTGCCTATATCTGCGAATAACCAGTCACGAATGCTGAATCCACGAATATGGAAGGAGACCTGTACTTATCATTTCTGTAGAAGTAGGAGTTAAAAACAGCCTTGAAAAAGTGGGCTTTTAGTCTGAATATGAATACTGCCAGAGACGGAGCTTGATATATTGACTCAGGTAGTCTGTTCCAGGAATATGGTGCAGCAAGTTAGAAGGGACGGAGTTTGGAGTTGGCAGTGGAGGAGAAGGGTACAGATAAGAGAGACTTACCCAATGAACGGAGTTCCCGAGAAGGAGTATAAGGTATGACTAATTTATCCTATTGTTCTTGGTGAACCTCCGTTCATAGGAGGCAGGCCTCTTTCAATGGAAAGGATGATCTGGAATGGGGGAGGATCATAGGATGAAGGTGTTAAGTAGGGTAGATTCAGGAATAGTCTAAGATAATATTTCTTTACAGAAAATGTGGTAGATGCATGGAACAGCTTCCTTGTGGAGACAGTATCTGAATTCCAAAAAATGACAGCATAGAGAATCTCTATGGGAGAGAAGGGGAAAGAATTACAGAGCTCAGCAGTTGGTGCACCTGGGCATATTAGATAGGCCATGTGCGCTTTTTTTTCTTTTAATCTTCTGTTTCTATGATTCTGTCTCTCAGTATAATTCTGAATTTGGTGGAATGCAGTGTTTTGATGTGAGAACCATATGTGGACATGCTGGACTGCCAATATTGCAATATCACATTTAAAGAAAACCCTCAAGGAAGGAGTATAGTAGCATGACCACTGCATGCCAGCAGAAACGTTATTCAATATCAAATACTTTTCTAAGGAAAGAATATGATCATTTTAAGATACATTACATAAAACGTGATCAATTATGTTAAACCCTGCTTTATTTTTATCCGTTTAAATGCATCATAAACTCATTCTCATCGTCTTTGCTGTCCATGAAAACCCTTGCTGGAATTCTCCAGTCATAATAGGTTCCCATATATTATTCTATATGTTGCTTGCTGTATGGGAATAAATTCATCTTCCAAATCTATCAAAAAGATTGAATGTTCACAACAATGAAGAAGGAATGATATATTCACATGTCTCGTACAAAATAAAAACAGTATATGCAAATCGTTGTGCACAAAGCAAATTAAGACTCCAGGCAATGCTAAAACCAAGCATCTCTCCCCTTAAGTGCCATTGAACCAAAGGCAATGTTTCGCTTGGGGATGCTTTAAACATAAGACTCCTCTGCAAAAACACTTTGGTCTATCTCTTCAAATTCTGGATTACTGCAACATTCTGTATGATGCTCTATTTTACCAGTCACTTCTTTATTTTTAAGACATTTATGAAGGTCTGGTTGGAAGAAGTAATCTTCACCTGCTTTTGTGAGTTTGGGAGAAACACAGAAATGGTTTTCTGTCTTAAGACTTCCAATTTTACACTCAGAGCTCATGTTTGAAGGCAAGATTTTATTCTTCTTGAACTTTATGGCATGGACACCCGTGTCTTTGCAGGCTGAAGTCTTTTTTACATTGTCCTTGGCCAAATGTTCAAGGTCATCACAAGAAACAACGGCTTGATTGTGAGAACTCTGAGAGTTGAATGGTGGCCTTTTGCTCATCTGAACAGAGAGAGAAACGTTCTGCCCATAAAATACTGTCTGTGGGATGTGACCAAGGTCCTTGTCTACTAAAGGTAGCTTATTGCTGTTGGGAGAAGTTGATTGGCCTGAAACTAAATTGAAATCCATATCCTCTCTGTCTTTCCCAGCAACGTTTTGGTTGTTCTGCTGTTGGGTGGTGTTCAGTCTCTTATATTTAGCTTCCTCTTGACAGAGGAGTGAGCTTTTTATCTGCATTTTCTCTTGACAGGGAGACAAATTGCAAATCCCACCTTTCATCATTGCATTAAGCAATTCTGTTGCCATGGGGCTTTTTGGTACATCCTCTTTCTGTTGACACAGATGGTCTTCTAATGCATTAAAATAATCTGCTTTGCAAACTGTTATTTTAACATAGTTACTACACTTTTCTTCTTGTCTGGATGCTTTTTCCTTTTTTCTCAGAGACCACTTTTTCACTGTGCATGTACCATTTTTTAGCCAAGTGTTGGGATGGAGAGCAATAAGGTTCTTTTGTGCCATGCCTTCTAGACTGTCTTTTCCCATGCCAGCTGCATTGCTGCTGCTGGCTTGCTTAGGAGAAGAATTAACCTCAGTACTCACATGTACACTAGAAAATGGAATGGAAGTCATACGATCAGGAGAAAGCTCCCCTTGTTTCCTTTGTGAGTGAAAAATAGAATCTAAGGGAGAAACAGTCTCACTGGGAGTAAACAAAGAATAATCAGAGAACTGGGAGAAAGCGCTGTCCAAGGAGCTCATTGAAGATCCCGATGGAGACGTTCCAGGAGAAGATAAGCTAGAGCAGCTGTTTCTAGAGCAGCTGTTTTGCCTCATTGGGGAGGGTGGCTGAAGCTGATTATTGATATCTTTCTTTTCAGCATTTTGATTTGTTATGCCACACCTACTCACATCAATTCCCAAAGTCATGCTACGGTTAATAAGTTTTTGCCCCTCAACTTGCAACGAGCGTAACTGTTTGAGATAATTTTCCTCTTCATGTGACATAACAGCATCACAACTTGTCTTGCGTGCTGCGCTCTCATGGGAATAATTCAGTTGACTGAGTTTAGAAGCCAGCAGAGCTATGGTGGGTTCAGAGCAGCGACGGTGTTGTCTCAAGCCTCGGAATGCATCTGACATGGTCGTCGATGAATAGCCTGAAGTGCTTGAACAGAGGGATTCATTTTCTGAGTGTTCGTGGGATGTAGAATTATGGTGCAACCTACAAGAAATCTCCACTGGTTTTGACCTGGGGAGCTGCTTAATCTGAATTTCTTCAACCTCATTCTGGTCCAAATCACAGTCACTGAGGGTCAATACCGAGTCTCTGCTCCTGTTGTCCTGACCTCGTTTTTTGTTCAAGTCACTAAACGCAGAGTCAGTGTCATCATTCAACTCATTCTCCAGGCTGTCATAGGAAGAGTCTATCAGTTGGAAGGAACAGATATCTACGAGAGAATGAAAACACAGTTTCAGCTTTTAGCCAAATTCCAGTTTTATGGATTGAACTGATATTGCTGATTTTTAAAATTTAAACACTGTTATTTACTTATTTGTATAATGAAGGTTTCCCTCACCGCCTTTGTACATTAAATTTTATTCTCTAAACAAGGAAATAGATGACTTCTGATTTGTAAAGAAAAAGAAAAATATTGACCATTCCCTCAGTAAAGAATTGATGGCCAATAAAGAATCAGTTTCAAAGCACTTTCAGCCCCTGATTAGTTCAATGTTCATTCTGCCTTTAAGACTTCCCACTTGCAAAACCCATACAGCTTTCCACATATAGCAAGCTAACCTAAAACTGAATGGAAGATGCTCTTTTTAGCAACAATGTCAAAACCTGGTCATATTTTAAAATTATGGGGTGTAATTATTATTTCATAAACAAATAATAAAGAGGTCCTTTAATTAAACTATGGTTTAAAAAAAGGCCTTAGTGCATCTTTGCATGGCTTTTTTTCTTGCAAGCTAAGAGCATGATCCCTCTTTAATGCTGAAAATTTCATGTCACTCTAGCTGATTATGAAAATAAAATAGCAGCCTTCACACTCTCCATTCCATTCCTTACTCATCCAAAGCATGAAGGCAGTAGTGGCGGCAAAAGCAGTAGCAGTCAGCACAAAGGCCTGTATTTCAGTGTGAACTCACATGCTACTACTACTATTAATTATTTCTATAGCTCTACCAGACACTTGCAGCGCTACACAGAGTCACAAAGAAGAAGAAAACAGTCCCTGCTCAAAAGAGCTTAAAATCTAAACAACCAAGACAGACAAACAGGATGTTATGGACATAATTAAGGGGAACGGTTAATCAGCTGGCTGGGTTGGAGGGCGGAGGGGAGTACAGGACAATCAGCTATTGTGACATCACTGATGAGGTTGGCTCTTAGGTATTGGTGGAATGGTGCATTATGACATCACAATCTCAGCTCTGCTTCCCAAAGGCTGAAGCTCTTCACACTACTACTGCTACTACTATTATTTCTATAGCACTACCAGACGAATGCAGCACTGTACAGAGTCACAAAGAAGAACAAAACAGTCCCTACTCGAAAGAGCTTATAATCTAAACAGCCAAAACAGACAAACATACCCCAGGGCCTAAGAGTATTCACTGACTCAAGACCCCATGCTGACTGCCACTATTGGGCACAGATCATAGAATGGATGGAAGCAGAACATCCCTGTTTCTGTGACCCCGTCTATTAATGATGTGACCCCATTTGGGGACCCAACCCACAGTTTGACAGCCACTGCCCTAGATAGTGTAAATGTACACATGGCTGCATAAGAGACCAATATTCAGTTGCAAAATACACATATACCTTTCTTCAAATACTGGTTGAATTTGTGGGAGTTAAAAAATAGGTTTGTACTGTCAGATACTGTACGAAAAATGTACCTCTTTGCGGACTGAATTCCCTTTTGTGCATATTCTGCTATTGCTCAAGATGAATTCTTTCACTAACTAATGTCATCTGGAAATTACCTGGCCTTCTTAAACCAGGATTTTCCTGTTGTCTGACATCAAGTACATAAAGGCCACATTTAAATGTATTCCATTTCAAAGACCAACTACTGGGTATAGAAAAGAGGACTTTAACTGAAAATAATGGCATATTCACACATGGATATCCCAAGAACTTTGTTTTATACAGAGGGTCTACTTATCATCAAAAGAACATTACTCGTAATATCTCTAACTTTATTTAGAATAAAAGACTGAATGTACTGTACCCGAGCCATCTTCTCTGTTGTCACAGCTCACTGATAAGTCTCTATTAAGTGAAGTGATTTCCTCTCCAAAAATCCTACGGCAATTTTCAATTAGAAACTGCACAAAGAACGAAACCTGCAATAGATTAACAATGATCAGCTTTCAACACGATCTGAAACCAATAGGAATCTGCAATATAAATTCTCTGCTCACGTTACACAATCAGTAGTGCTCTAAAAAGTTAAAATTCAGAGGGCTACCCAAATGATGTACACTATTACCATAAACCGTAAAATAAATATTTTGCATAAAATGTCTTTTTATCAGTGTATCATTGCTGAGTGTGGCCATGAATTTGGATTTGGAGGTTGAAATGCACAGCGTCAGCATCTATTAAGCAAACATGGTTATTTTTATTACATAGGATTTTTTTGGACCCCAGTTCGATTACAAAAAATAGATAATTCTAAATCTAATAGATGCTGGCATTGTCATATTAATATAGGGACTTTGGATCATCTGTTATATTTCTGTCCACTGATACTTAGTTTCTGGAAGTCAATTTGGGGACAAATAAATTTCATTCTTGGGTCATCAAAATTTAAGTTTGGATCCAATAATGCAAATGTAACTAAATTAGTTAATGAGCCATCAAGTATGAATTAATAATTGTCACTAATTTGAATTTACAAGTACATCTTCATGTGGGCCATTCTATATCCCTGAATGCCTAAATCCCAAAGCATGCAACTCAAAAGGGAAGGACATGGGTGGGTCAAGAGAGTTCTGAAAATCTGTACACAGTTTTATAGAATGGTACCATTAGGGCAGCGGTCTCAAACTCAAACCCTTTGCAGGGCCACAGTTTGGATTTGTAGGTACTTGGAGGGCTGCAGAAAAAATAGTTAATGTCTTATTAAAGAAATGACAACTTTGCATGAGGTAAAACTCGTTATAGTTTATAAATTTTTCCTTAATTGCTTCTGATAATTTCAGCTATACACAGCTGAAAGCAGTGCAACTTGCAGAAAGTGAAGTTTAGATAGTTTTTCACTTTCTGAATGTTGTGATGCTTCCAGCTGTGTAAAGCTGAAATTATCAGAATCAATTAAAGAAAGATTTATAAACTATAAAGAGTTTTACCTCATGCAAAATTGTGATTTAGATTCTAAAGTATCAACTGCAAGAGACAAGATTTTGGTGTAGTCCTCTAGGCTTTTTTGTAGAAGGGAGAATCAATATCCGACTTGTGCCTGGAAAACTTGTGCCTTAAGTGTCCAGTGGTCGCGTCCGCAACTGCCTTCAGCTCTCACCTCCTCCAGCACTGGGCACACGCACAAGCTGCACTGTCTCCAATGGTTACCTTACATTCTGGAATGTTTCCCGCCTCACTGCTGTAACCTCACGCAAGCGTTTTCCTGCATCTGTATGCGATTGTCCTCTCCACTCCACCTCACAATCGCGTGCAGACGCAGGAAAGCGCTTACGTGAGGTTACAGCAGTGAGGCGGGCAATGTTCCAGAATTGCCATACTGAGACAGACTCAAGGTCCATCAAGCCCTGGATTGGCCACTGTTGGAAACAGGATACTGGGTTTGATGTACCTTCGGTCTGTCCCAGTATGGAAATGTGAACCTCCCGACCTGGATGTCCTAATTCCTATCTTCACATCTTGTATATAATTGGGCTTCATATTACTCACCTTTTCCAAATTCAAGTGTAAGGTAAGTTACAAACAGGCATGTAAATTATTTCTCTGTCTGACTAGACTTACAATCTAAATTTAAAATTGAATGCGAAGTTGCTTGTCCAAGGTCATAAGGAGCATCAATGAGAAGCAGCTGAATATGAAAAATGTTACAATTTTTTAAATATGGAAGACATGCACACAAGTCTTGCTTCTCTTAGGGAATGCAATGGGTATATCAGAACTGCATTTGTGTATGCAGCAGGGTAAACACAAGACTGGATCAACCTTCTTGGGTGAATATGGACCCAACTGATCTACATGCATGGTTGTATAGTGCAGGGACATAAAATAGATAATGATTTGCCATGTTTCTCTCTCCTGACACAAAATCTGGAACTATTTTTAAGAGAGAGAACTTTCTTTTTTTCTCTTGTTATTCTTTCAATTTCTCCTCTGTATTGCAACCAAGAATAACCAGTGCAGTTGCCCCAAAATATAATACAATATGGAGAATACTACCCTACCACCTGTCTTTCTCCATCCTTGTTAAGGGAAGCCTAAGATTAATGCAATACACTGCACACATTAGAAGGGGTTGGTCCCGTAGGCTCTTAACATTTATTGGAAGATGTCACTCATATGTGGTAAGTGCTGTCCCGCTTGTCCTCGGAGAATGGACTCCACCTCTCCCAACCAGATCTGTTTTAGCATCTGCTTTTGGGCAGAATAGTTGTAACACCAAGTGTAGTACCAGTACCGTAAGGATTACACCACTACAAATACCAGAAAGCTGATCGTTTAGTGATACCTTTTTTGTGAATTCGCTCTCTGACTCAACACTTGAGGGGGTTGGTGGCCAAAGTACACTGGGAGCAATGCAGACGGCCAAGTTAAACGCAGTCATCTGGTTGGTTTCCGACTGCTGTGCTATGCAATGCAAAACTCCAAACAGGTAGCGCAAAAGGGTGACATTTGATCTGGGAAGCTGATCTATCAACCTGGCAACACAAAAACAAAATTAGGCAGTTAAATTAGAAGCAGGGTTTATAATCTTTCAAAGCAAGAGAAAAGGATTGTTTTTGGTTTAGTAACCATCAATTATAACGGTGCAAAATGTACAAAGGGTAGAAATTCTCATAAAAGTACCAAAAAGGTTTGTGCTAAAAAGGAAAAATTCACTCTTTAAACACAATTCACAGTGAATTCCAGAAGGAAGTAAAACTAAGATCAGAACAATTCTACTTCCCTTTTCTAAGCATCTATTTCATTTTGGATCTGACGATTTTCCTTAATCCCTAAACATACCATAATAAACTAAAAAGCATAATAAGCCTGTTATATTATCTACTATGGATAAAACTTAAGCTTACTAAAGAAATGCAAAATAATTAGATTTTTACTACTATCCTGAAATTTAGATATTTGGGGGAGTAGTGATCAATATGGATAAATAAGGCATGCAATTCACACTTTTTTTTAAAGCATAGTTCCCATTTTATTCAATGAGAATTAGTTACTAATAACTGGGGATAACGACAAAATATCACATTGCAACAATAGCCCACACTGATAACTTCCCCCCTAATTCTCCCATTGTTTATGTCTGCATCCAGAATGAAAAAACAATTGCAGCTTCATTAATTAATTGGCAATGCTTATATGTATAGGTTTGTAAAATGAGATGGATACACATTAAAATGGTGCCACTTATACAAGAAAGATGTGAAATCACTACTTCCACATGGAAACTGCTAGAGCCTCTCTTGGTTGGTTGGCTGATTTTTGTACTAAACATAAGAATAGCCATAGTGGGTCAGGCTAATGGTCCATCTAGCCCAGTATCCTGTCTTCACGGTGACCAATCCAGGTCACAAGTACCTGGCAGAAACCCAAATACAACATTCCATGCGACCGATCCAGAGCAAGCAGTGGCTTCCCCCCATGTCTGTTTCAATAGCACGTGATTCCTTTCTAGAGAGAGACACTTACCCATTACTGCTTCTTCTTTATCACTTATAATTTCTATAGCACAACTAGATGTATGGAGTGCTGTGCGGATACACACAACATGCGCTTCTGTGGAATTTACAATCAAGACACACAGGCAAGATAAACAGATTTCAGGAAATGATCTGGTCGATATTCAAATCAAATTAATTGGCCAGAAATTTAATGGCCTCTGACCAGTTAAATCACTTGTTCAGGGCTATCTGCTAATTTTCAGCAGCACTAAATTGGCACTGAAAATTAGTGGTTAGCACCTAAGGGAAAGCCAACTTTTTTTTTTCGGGGGGGGGGGAGGGTGGTCTGGTGGTGGAGTCAGCACTTGACCAGTTAAGTGAAAATATTCAGCACATAGCCAGCCAGGGTAACCACATAAAAGTCAGTCCTATCCTTATGCAACAACCTATGGCTGCTTAAGTTCTGAATACTGACTTAATCAGTTATGTGTTAGCTGACTCCATGTAAACCAGATATTCAGTGCTGAAGCTGGACATGGGAATAACGCCGGTGGCGGTCAACACTCACTGCCCCCAGCTAAATATTTACCCCGTAGTTTTTAGCTCATATCAAAATGCTTCTTAATATCTGTCATATTGCTTTCTCCATTTTATTTAAAATCAGCACTTTGCATACCCAACTGCAAAAGTGGAGCGTCAAAACACAGGACATGACTGAGTTTCCTTTTTGATAACTGAGATATTTAGCATTTCTGTTATCACCAAAGCCCATCATTATCAACATGACCCATGAGATTTATAGATCACATGGTCTTGAAGTGACTCTCTCATGTGTTGACAGCATTAATCAAGTCACCCTATGTCTGCTTAAACACTGCATTCCAGAGCAGCTCCTTTTTTTAGCCTGAAAGCAATTGAAAAACCAATGGCATATTCTAAATCAGTGTTTTTCAACCTTTTTACACCCATGGACCGGCAGAAATAAAAGAATTATTTTGTGGACCGGCAAACTATTAGGACTAAAATTTAAAAACCCCGTTTCCACCTCATCTCCGCAAGCTCGGCCCCTACAAATCAGCTGATCCCATCCACACAAGCCTCAGTTATGATTTTATATTGAATGTATTTTATCAAAGTATAAAAAGAAACAATATTCTGTACAATTGTCATTTTATAAATACAAATAATACAGAGCAAGGATCAACAAAACCCCTGTGTCGCCTCCCCTTCACATATATCCTCTCTACTATTAAGAAAACTGAACAAGCCAAATTATTACAGAATGCTACACAGAAATATCATGCTAACAGATTACTGCAGTCACACATGACAGGAATAGTTTTAGGGGAGTGCAACTAGGGCAACTGCCCCCTGGTCAGAGAGCGCCCTAAGCCAGTTGGAAGCTAAAGAAGCACTGCCTGGGCTTTGGAGTCCCCAGTTATGTCTAACACCAGCTCTAGCAGGATATATATTTCAAATCTGATATATTCTAATCACAAAATAGAAATAAAATTATTTTTTTCTACCTTTTGTCGTCTCTGGTTTCTGCTTTCATCTTCTTTTCACTCTCTTCCTTCCAGCGTCTGCCCTCTCTGTCTCTTCAATCCAGCATCTGCCCCTTCCATCCACTGTCTGTCCTCTCCCCCTTCCATATGGTATCTGTCTTCTTTCTATGCCCCTCTCCCCTTTCCATCCAGCCTGTACCCCCTCTCTCCTTTTTACATGATTCATTCCAGCTTCACTGCTCTCTTCATTTTTATCTCTCCTACACCAGATCTAGCATCGTTGTCCCTCTCTGCTTATTTTTCTGCTGACCCCTTCCCATTATCAATCTTTTTACTTTCTCATGCCTGTCTCTCCCCTTCCCCTCCTCTAATCTCCCTGCCATCTGTTTCCTTCTCCCTTCCCTCCTCCTCCTCCTGTCCAGCAGTAACTCTCTTGCCTTCCTCCCCTCACAGCAGTATCTCTCCTCCTTCCCTAAAGGTCCAGTCGCAGCTGTCCCTTTTTTTCCCTTGCGCAGCAGCTTCCCATATTCCTTTCCTTCCTCCCCTCCCAGCAGCATCTCTCCTTCTCCCTCTCCAATAGCAGCTGTCCCTTTTTTTCCCTTGCCCAGCAGCTTCCCAGACTCCAATAGTGGCTTTCTCCCCTCCAAGCAGCTCTCCTTACTTCCCAGCACAGCGATTCAGGAAGGCAGCCTCGGGTTGCGCCACCTCTGAGGAAAGAGGATATTGCATCATCAGAGGCAGCCGCGACTTAGCAAAAGCCCCAAGGCTGCCTTTGTGAATCGCTGCGCTGGTAAGTAAAGGAGAGCTGCAGAGAGGGGAGAAAGCCACTGTCGGAGGCTCCTCATGATCTCTCCTGCCCAGCGCAGACCAGCTGAAAATATCTCGATCTTGCCAGCCCTGCGCGGACCAGCAGGAAATTGAAGTTAATCAATCTTGCCGGCCCTACCGGAACGGCAGAAATTTTCTGCGGACCGGCACCAGTCCACGGACCGGCGGTTAAAGAACAGTGTTCTAAATTGTATCTTAATGGCCAAGCTCTAAGAAAGCTACATACAATGATGGTAATTTTATAACAGGGTGCCAGTGTAAAATGTCCAAAAAATGCACCCATTTCAAAAGCAATATAAGTGTCTATATAAAATATAAGTGCCTTTATAAAATAGGCTTTCAATTAGCTGTAATAATACACAAGGGGCTCCTTATACGAAGCTGCGTTAGCGGCTTTATCACATGGGACTTTTCATCACGCACTAGCCCCTGCGCTAGCCGAAAAACTATCATCTGCTCAAGAGGAGGCGGTAGCGGCTAGCACGGCTGGCAGTTTAGCACGCGCTATTACGCACGTTAAACCGCTAATGCGGCTTCGTAAAAGGAGCCCAAAGGGAGGTAGTTCTCAAGCTGCGTTATCTACCCTTAATACAACTTAAAAAACGCTAACACAGATTATTTTGCCCTAATGCAGTGTTAAGTCATCACAAGTTATATAGTAATGAGATGCAAAACATGCAAATGTATATAAAGCAGCTCATTACTATATAAACGCTATATTAAAGCTTGCAGTATGCACAAGCTGTGGCATAGCTTATTAAATAATCCCAGTTAAAAGCCGGAGTTATTTTACCACCCGAGAGCATTGGGCCACGAAACCACAGCCTGATGCTTCAGACTAACCCCTCTTAAAGGGGTTAGCATCTATAAAAATTAATAGCTCCCTGCATGTCTTCCAATCAAGCCCTCTACAATACTAAACTCCGACCAGGCCCTCCAAGCTGTTCCCCCATCCAGAAACCTTGCTCCCAGAAGTAAGCAGGCCCTCCTAGAAGGCTCCCCTCGTACAATGGTACCAGTGAGGGCACAAACATCTGAGAATCACACCTGCCCACCCACTAGAGACCACAGAAAGTTAAAGGGGGAGGTGGGGGAGTTTGCCTACACTAGGAGGATTTCCAGGTAGAGGGGCACACCTTTGGGAAGTCCTGACTGAGGTTCAAAAGTGAGGGAGGAGACTTAATTAGAGGGTGATCAACAGGCTTTCTCTTGGTGGGGGGGGGGAGATTGCGAGAGACTATTAACTTTTACAGGTGTTGGCCCCTTTAAGAGACAGCTTAGAAGCACCAGGCTGATGGTCTAATGTTGCTTGTGCGGTAACTTGCAAGCAGCTTTAGTATTTTACCAAGGGAGACAAAAAACTTTGGTACCAAATTATCACAGGCTGTGACTCCTGTGGTAAAGCAAGCTGTGGTAAAACTTATCTTTTACCGCACCTTAATATCTTCCCTCCAAAGTTTCTTGTACAAATATGCATCTGCTCCACAGAAAGTATAAAGGGTGATTCCATAAGGTGTGCCTAAATTTTCATCTATAGCTTTTCAGCTCCACCTCCTTGTGTCAGTGGGCAGTGCCCCATCTCCTCAGTTTGTACCAAATCAGTTGATCACCCCTAAGGGAGGAGAAATAACAAGGAGGGCACGGGAACTCCCCAACCAAGTCAAGTCTTTTCTGCTCTGCAACAAAGACAATTAATTAATTAAACCCCATGAAACTTAATATAACAAAGTAGAACTACCTGAGTGCAACTAGCACTAACATTTATACACCTATTATAGGCTTTACCATGGACTCTACCACTCAGCCTGTGCTCAAGCACCTGATAAATCACAGGTAAGCTGAGCTCCCAGGGGAATGCATCCCGAGCTATCCCAAGTGTTACTGCAGGATGGATAGATAGGTGCCCTGCAAAACGGCTGCTTCCCCAGCTACAGTCCTCTGAACCAGAGACTGTATCTTCTCCAAGGCAGAGCTGTCCCAGAGATCCTGTGAACTTCTGGAGCACCTTGAAACCTCAAACTTCGGATTTAAAATCTGAAAATAATAAATCAGTTGCAGAGTAGAAGACAAGACATCTTCTCAACTCGTTTGCACAAGGAAAAACTGAGGAGATGGGGCACTGCCCATTGACAACTAAAAAGCTGAAGATGATTTCTTCTGCAAATCTCGCAGTTAGAGATGAATAACCCACTGGTCAAGACTCACATTCCTTTTGTACTGGAATGAGGGCACTTTTCAGACTGCCATCATAGCTGCAGTCTGCGTGTTCTTTTTAGCTATTAACTGTACACATTTTTAAAGTAAAAATACACAGATAAATAGAAAATACCTGCATACACTTGCAACCGTTTTTGTGTTGTACTTTTTAACTAAAAATCCAAATATATTTTCAAAACTATAAAAGTACGTGCATTGGTTCAGTCCCCAGCAAAACCCCAGAAATTCTCCCCTTCTCAAACATGATAAAATATGCATGTTGCTGGGGTAATTTTATAATAGCCAAAATAGGAACTGACTATACTGAAAACTAGTGCACAGAGAGTGGAAAGGATTTATAAAGAATATGCTCAGAAAAGTGAAACTCTGAAGAGAGAGTGACAACCCTCTCTTGGAGTAAGAGTTTACCATCCAGTCATTGCATAATTGATTCAAAAAATCACTCTCTGAGAACTAGTGAAAGTAATAAAAGCTAATTTTAAATCTTGAAATTTCTAAACACAGTCCAGGTTCAAAAAATTTTTGAGATATGAAATATAATAAATCTCATTGGATTTTTGAGACCCGAGACCCCTATAACAAGTTTATCTTTATAAGATAAGTGCATCATCAAAAATCCAATGAGATTTATTATATTTCATATCTCAAAAATGTTTTGAACCTGGACTGTGTTTAGAAATTTCAAGATTTAAAATTAGCTTTTATTACTTTCACTAGTTCTCAGAGAGTGATTTTTTGAATCAATTATGCAATGACTGGACGGTAAACTCTTACCCCAAGAGAGGGTTGTCACTCTCTCTTCAGAGTTTCACTTTTCTGAGCATATTCTTTATAAATCCTTTCCACTCTCTGTGCACTAGTTTTCAGTATAGTCAGTTCCTATTTTGGCTATTATACACACTTTGGCTGACTTTCTGCATAATCTTTCCCTGTGTATACTGTGAACATAGGGGTAATTTTATAAGCAGTTTTTTGCATATAAAACACTGTTGAACATGCTGAAATACTTGTAATACATACTTTTAAGCATGTGTACCCCAGAACTTATACAGTTATCCAGGGGTACACATGCTGTGCATCAGTAATGCACACTTTTAAGCATGAACTTTTAGGCAATATATTCACAAATATCCATGGGACTATTGGTTATGTGAATCCAAATATATGAATATGGGTCATTTGCACTGGCCTCAGAACATGTAAACTATCAGCATTACATTATTGTGTGCTGGCTATGTCCAGAGTGCAAGCAAAGGATTCTGGGATATTAAATAAATCTGATCCTGGGAATTACTGCAGATAGACTGAATGGCCCCTGCCCATTCAGTACAACAAAAGGCCTTTTACTTAGAGTGCCACTAAATGACTCCTAAAAGACCAGTGCTTGAGATTAACAAAGAACCTGCAAAGCCCTGGACTTTCAAAAGATGTGATAAGGACAGATGCTTAAGGAATTCAGACACAGAATGGCTTCAGCTACCAGGGCCATTGTTTCAAACAGATACCAAATTGTGACAGAAGAAGATACTGCAAGTTACTATTTTCAGAACAAACTCAAACCTATTTAGATGGACTTCAAACCCCTGTCACCTCTCTTTTTCTCTCTTCTTTCTTGCTACTTCTTCTCTGTATCTTCACACTTATACTCCCACCATTCAAACACACTCCCACCATTCATTCAGGAAGGGCACAGGCTCTTTCTACTCTGCTCTGTCATACACCTCACACACCTCACACAGACATACATCCTTCCCCAGCCAATATCAGAAGGACAGCCGCGTTTTCATATACACCCACACAAGCAGCTCTAAATCTAATTTACACTCTATATTTGTAAAAGTCTATTCCTATAAAATATACTTTTTATGTACCACTTGGCTTTTGTCTCATTATTTTATCTCCCACTGCCTCTGAGGCCTGAACCCAAGGCCCAAAATAGAATAGAAAATACTGCAACACAAACATTATATAAACGTGTGTGGCTGCTTCTTAGTGGGTAAATTTTTATAGGTGCATAAATTGCTTTTAAAGAACAGGGGCAACATATGCCTATGTGCCCTCCCAGCCTAGGTGTCCTGTTAAAAATTATTCTCCAAGCGTGCGGTTTAATCAACATACAGAATGGATAATTTTTAGACAGCTAATTTATACCAGTAAACACTTTATACCATCAAAATTATTCTGAAAACCGACTTTAAAATATTCCATACAATGGTAAGCATTCTGACAAACACAAATGGGTATACCTCTGTAGGCCCAGTATCTTCTCTTCCAGGTTCTCATTATCCATTACAGCCAGCCAGTTGTCAAACAGATTAGAAGAGAAAATGCTGCTTGGGATGTTGCGGAGAAAATCCTTTTATAGAGAAGGAGAACAAAAAGAGTTAAGTAGCAAAGGGAAATTAAGACTATTGTCAAACAGAATAGTGACCTCCTCAACCCTTCTCCATTAAAGTTGTTTACCAGCAAAAGATTTTCAGGACAGGTTGATCCAGTCCTGGTTTTACATGGACTTGTAGTCCTGCTCTCTTGAGAGAAATCCATTAGACAACCGAACTACTATCTATGTAGTGAAGTAAAACCATGGACTGGATCAACTGTGACAGAAAAATGGAGCTAGCTGACAGTTCTATTTTCTACCCATTATATCTTATTCTGTGCCTCTGAAAATAAAATCTTACTTGAAGAGTTCTTGAATTGCAGAAACTATCAAAATTACATCCATCTTCACTTAAATGTATTTGTAAATATTGAATTATTTCTGCAACTAAGTATTCTTACTTTTTTTTTTTTTTCAAAATCTCTGTACTGTTTGATAGGAATACAGCATCACAACATTTCCAGATATACCAATCACAACTCTGAACAGTATACGGAAACAGAGCAGAACAAGGCGGCGCATTTTACCATTATTTGAATATGTTCTCCATATCGCCATCCTCAAGCCCCAGTTGAAAAAAGGGTCTCTTCATTTTAAAAGAAAATTAAAATAATATCTCATCTCCCAATGTAGCTGTTTAATATTCAGATTATTTGATGGTTCAAGCCCAGAATATTTATTGAGCCTATTCTCATTTCCCTTACATCCCAACTCCTCTCATGCAGGGATCTCTTGCTTGACTTTTCCCCCTCTTTCTTTGGTGTGCAATACAAGAAAATGTTAGAGAAATCTATATCTTGCAGGTCATTTAGTGTCCTTACAGCCTTTTAAGCATAATAGACTTTTAAAAGATATTTTTAAAAATAAATGGGGTTGATATTGAAAGTGATTTAACTAGCCAGAAACAGTTCCTAGTTGTTTAAATCACTTGTTCAGGGCTAGCCGGTCTTATTCAGTGGCCCTTACCCAATTAGGGCCACTGAAAATATCCAGTTAGAATCCAACTCAAAACCAGCTATTATGGGGGAATACCGTGAGGCAGAGTCAGTACATGGCCGGTTAAGTGCCGATATTCAGCAATTAACCGGCCAAGGTCATCACATATGTGCAGTCCTTTCTTTATGTGGTGCCCCATAGCCAGTTAAGTGCTGAATATCGCAGTTAACTGGTTATCCAGCTCATAAACCCAGAGATCCAATGCTAGAGCCCGGACACTGCTCAGCACAGAATTTCCAGGAATAATGTTAGCAGCAGTCAGCAAAATGCTGAGTCCCACCAGCTGAATATCAACACCAATAAGTTTTGTTAAAAGAAAAATCCACTTTTTGGGGTAACTATACTCTTGCAAGGCAATTCTGCAACTGAAAGTGTATCATGCACTGATCTATAAGATAAGGGAGTGGGCATTTTTCCAATTTATGCATAGAACTAATAGAATACAATAAGCTATGCACGCTGCATGGTGCATTTAAGTGTCCCATTTACAGCTGCTACTGACCTGGCATGAATGGTCGCACCTCTTTACAGGTTTACACTACTACACTATAAAGCAATCAGGTCCCCCAGATGCTGTTACAGAATGGATCCTCCCTGTGTAGCATTGGGGCGGCTAATTTGAGGCGACCTGTTACAGAAATGCTCCCATAATGAAAACTGACATCTGAACAATCTCTAATCCTGCCAGACCTTAAATCTGTGAGAGCTCCTCAAGTACAGTCTTTCAGAGGAAAGCCTTTATATAACCACCAATTGATTCGTAAAAGAGGAAAGCTGCAGAATTATCCTAATTAACTGCATACCTTAAACACGGATGCAGTCACATGTACTGATTCGCATGCCAGGTGCACCTGCGCTCCAGAGTTCAGTCTCTCCTTTAGCTCTTTGCAGGCCTTTGCATTAGCAGAGCGTCTGAAGATCCCCTTGGTGAAAGGTCCCTCTTGGTAAAGGAGGGAAAGCATGTCCTGCAATAAAAAGCATATTCCCTAAAAATGAGAGGGATGTTTCATCAAATGTTCAATTCCAAGTTTGCTGTTAAAAAGCATTTCTATACAGTGAATGACAACTGCAAAAAGAATATGTTAACTTGTTATTATTCCAGCTAGATTAACCTAGCAAAACTATATGGCTGAACTGGATTATTGCACGAACTTAAATATAATTTTCACACCTGTAAACTAAGGTATCATGATCCTTCTAACAAGTAAATTTGTTATCTGTGCATAGGAAGAAAGAATCCAGGAAAATTCATCTAAGGCAGGTATGTCAAACTCATGACTAATGATGGGCCACTATGGCAGCCATGTATTCATCAATGGGTCAACAGCACAATCCCGCCAAGGCTACCTATACAACCTATACAACCAAACTGTGTAGACGTCCTTAATAAGTATGCATAGCCCAATGAGAGCAGCAAGCAACATGCCTCATGGAACCAACAATGTGGAGAAAGAACCCGCCCTAATACCCAAACCCCAATCCAATAAGGAAATGCAGCTTAGACACCCATCAGAGAGCTGTACTCTGATACTTTCCAACAGCCAGTGATCATCTATCCCCCCCTCCCCCAGACACGGAAAAAAAAAATCTTTCCCCTTCGACTACCCCCCTTGCCCCCCCCCCCCCCATTTTTGTTCAGACCATTCAACACCACAACCACACATACCACAGCCGTACACCTCCCAACAAACAAACCCTGGTGAGTACCAGAAAGCCATGAAGGAAGAAAAGAAAATCCCCCAAATTAGAAGGAATTCAGAACCAAGCTCCGAGCCTTAGGAGACAAAAACTGTATATAAGCATCCCAGATCTGCAGAAAAACGCATTCCGCTTGAAAGTGATACGGGCATACTACATGTTTAAACATTTGCAAAGCATTTTGAAACTATGCAAGGGGTCCCATTTTTTTCCAGACACTGTATATAACAGGGCACCTAAAGTTAGGCACCAATGGTAGACATAAGTTATAGAATACAAGCCAGTGGCTAGAAAGGGTGAGCGGCACACCCTGCTGGAACGTAAACACCACCAGCACTAGCCGGACCTGTACGCATGCGCATCCACATAAACAACACCAGCACTGGCCGAACTTGTACTCACGCGCTGACCCCGCCTCCCAGGGCTCCAAATGCGCAAAGTACAGGAGTTCTAACCAGGCACGCAGCTGCACAGAAATAGCCCCGCCTCAAGCGGAGGAAGGCGCGCTCACCAGTATCTTCCTCAGATCCAGTCACCTCGCAACAAGGATGCACTCCCAGCGGGAAGAAGGTATTTGACTGCTCGTTTTGCAAGTCAATGCTCATTTTGCGAGTCACAAATTTAGCAAATGTTTTGCTCGTCTTGCAAAACACTCGCAAACCACGTTACTCGCAAACCGAGGTTTGACTGTAGTACCAAACGTCTGTTATTTGTCACAGATCTGGTATGTAAATATAGGCAGGATTTTAATGTAAATTCAAGGGACTTTACTTTCTTAGGTGTCCTGGATCCCAGCTTCACTAACTCGCATTTGCACTCACAGTGACTGCTCCTGGCAGGCTCAGTTCAATAGTTCACTTGTACTTTTAAAGCTTCCTACTTTGTCTTCCAAATACTTCAGTCACAGGTTGAGTAAATGCTTTACAAGTAAACCTTCTACTTCAAACAATCGTCCAACACTGCAATCATAGGCTAGGACTCTCCAGGGGGACCCTTTCCTCTTGACCAGGCTCTCCTGAAGCACCTAATCCCTTGTTTCTGGGCCACCCTGTTCTATTATAGGGCTTTTAATTTCCTACCTGCCTGAACCCCGTTCTACTGACTTAACAGGCTAGCTCTCCTGACCCTAGGGTAGCTCAGTCTCAGGGAGGGAGTATCTTCACACGAACCTGGGCTTATATTACCCAGGCCCTCGTAGATGGATAGAAAATGGGTAGGGAAAATGGATGTTTAAAAATGGGTTTTTGTGACTAACAAAGCATGCATAGTAATGCAAGGCTTTTGTACACATGATTGTTAATAGCAACAGGTTTATCAAATATCCTTTGATGTACAACACATTTTATATCTATCAAGATATTCAGCCAGCGGTGGACAGCACTTTTGCTGTCCACTGCCAGCGTTAAACTCAGATATTCATTGCCAGCAATCAGCATTGAAATTTGGGGGGGTTTTAGACTGCCAATATTCAGCACTAACTGGTTAACTTTTTACCAGTTAAAGGTAGGACAAACTATTTAAACGCTCCTACTCAACTGCTAAACTTATCTGGTTAAGTGCTGAATATTGGCACCTAACTGGGTAAGTTGAGCGATATAGCTAATTTTGCACTAGGTGCTAACCACTAATAATCAGCGGAGATAACCCACTGAATATTAGTGGTCAGGTGCCGATATGTTATTTAACCAGTCAGCGGCTGTAAAATAGCATATCTGGCCAGTTAAATAGCTTTGAATATCAGCTAGTATAAGTTTTTTGTCCTCTAACAAACTCAAGTCCTACTGAAGCTTATAGAGTTTCAATGTCCCTTCTGGCTATATTGACTCTGTACTATTTTATTATAATCAACTTTCATGTCTAAAATTTTCCATCTCCCATCCAGTTGTGCAATAAATCCTCAGTCCTTTCGTCAATCCCATCCAGGATGACATGACTAGTGAAGGAGTAGGACCGACATGATTGATCAAGCATGAACAGGACTGACCAGAAGGTGAGAAGGCTAATGGTTAAGGTACATTCAGTAACACAGAATTAAATTCTTCATATATATGTTGTATTGTCTTGATTTTTTTCTGTTTTAAGTTCTAATAATATTATGTTTATGGCAATTGCTGAAAATCACTGTAAAAACGTAGAACCAGGACTTGAACTGGGATGGAGCACACTCTCATTGCTTCTGCTCCACTGTATAATAAGTTGGAGGGATACTGGGTACATAGGTTAGGCATCTATCAGAAAAAAAGAGGTTAGATCGACAGAAGGATTCCAAGATGGCCGCGGTACAAAAGTGCTGAGAGGATCGCACCTGAACCGCACCACTTTTCCTATTAATTATTGCAGCTCGTGTAGCCTACCTTTAGTGATGCCGAAGAGGAGAGGCAGGAGCGCCGTTAGCGCCTCACGCCGCCCCGATGTCCCGACCTTTGGCACCATCGAGCAGTGTCTGCGGAGGATGCAGGGAGCTTCAGCTGCAACGCCGGGAACCAGCCCGCTGAGGGCGCCTGGTCACGAAGAAACCAGAGTCGCTTCTTCTGGGCCAGACACCACGATCAGCCCCGACATGAGAGCTCCACCCTCGCAGCCCCATGTTACCAGCTCTCCAGGGGAGGAGGAAACCCCGGAGATGGGGGAGGAACTCTCCCTAGAGGCGAGTTTACCGTCGGAGAGTTTGGAGACAGAGCCCCTGGTTCAGGGTGCCTCTGTGGGAGAAACCGGGGGAGTGCCAGCTACCGGGGGTGAAGATATCCAACCGGAACAAAGCCAAGGGACAGTATCTACAGACGGTGATCATTTCTATACTCGGCAAAAGGTCTTTAATTCCCGATAAACCAAAACAAGTGACTCTTGAGTCCCTATGGGATTTAATTACAAATTTTACAAAGATTATAAGCCCCAATTTCCAATATGTTGAAGCAAAACTGATTTAACATACTAAAGAGCTCCAGGTGCTAAAAGAGGATCTGACAGTTTCAAAATCCTCAATCCAAAAGCTTGACCAAGACTTATTATTAACTAAACAAGTTCAACAATCCCTTGTTAAGGATCAAGTGAATCTTAGGAAGAAGTTAAGAGATACTTGAGAACAATGCAAGAAATAATAATTTAAGATTAATTAATCTTCCAAGATTAACGATGGTGACTCCTAGGGAGATGCTTAGGAGATACCTAGTGGAAATCTTACAAATTCCTGAGGAAACATTACCACCTTTTTCCCAAGTCTACTATTTGCCTAATAAAGGAAGGAAACAGCAACAGATTAAAATGACCGATCAAGCTCCATTAAATGTATCGGAAATTTTGGAAACATCAGACAGAGACATTGCAATACCATCTACAATGATAATAACAGTAGCTTTTTCAATTGATAAAATGTGGTTATTGAGGCTTTTCTTCAAAAACAAACAGAAATAATTTCTTGGATGTAAAATTCAAATGTTTCCTGATCTTTCAAGGGAAACTCAAAAGCGTCGTAGAGAATTTCTTCTCCTGAGACCAGGAGTCACTTTACTGGGGGCAACATTTTATTTGAGACATCCTTGCAAGTGTATAATTTGCCACCATTCAGTTAAATATGTTTTCTTTGAACCTCAACAATTAAGTGCTTTTCTGGCAATGTCCCGCCTGGATGAAGGAAAATCAAGCGCTCAATAATTATAGAAGAAGCTCCTTCCCCAGCGTTATCTGTATCAGATCTTGCTAAATTGTTTAATAATTTTCTTTCTTTTTCGTCTATATGTAATCTTGGAATCCTAGATTGAGGACTTGAGGGAATTAGTCAAAGTTTCCTTAAATCCTTTTCTTTTTTGTAAATTGTATTAAGATATGATTTACACTTTGTGGAATTGTATTCAGACTAATTCACTTTCTGTACAAGGGTTTTTCTCTTGGTATGTTGTAATGAAAACTTATAAATAAAGAAAAAAAAGAGGTTAGACTATCTCTGTATGGGTCACTGAGGAGACACAGAACATTCTGATCTATTCTGGATCCTGTACTTATGAAAGAATATAAATAGGCTAGAGGCAGTCCAAAGAAAAGCAACCAATATTATGCAGGGTCTGCATCAAAATATATTAGATAAAATTTTGCAACTTAAATCTACATATGAAATCTTAGAGAAGAGATGTGATAGAGCCATTTAAATAACTGAAAGTAAACTTCCAGCAGAAAGGATGTGTACAATCAGGAAAAATGTCTGGAAATCTTTTTGAACGATAATATATTTCAAGCAATAAGTGAAAAGACTGCAGAAGCATGATATCATAGCACTACAAGCCATAGTGTTAGCCTAGTTTTAATTTACAGGAATCAGCCATTCTGTTCCTAACCCTGGTGGTATACTATATACATAACAGTATAATGTGGGGTAAGCTACACTGGGTGGTGACTACAATTCTAACAGCAATAGTATGGCTATGGCGAGCTACCCAAAAGGCAATAGAGTCAATCGTGTTGCCTTTGCGATCTTGTTCTTCCTGCCTCCCCGAGCCAGGCCAGGCGCGAACAAGCACCGGACCCACAAGCCTTCACCTCCGACATCAATTCTGACATCGGAGAGGAAGTTCGCTGCCTGGCTGGCCTGGAACTTCCTCTCTGACGTCAGAATTCATGTCGGGGGGGGGGGAGCAAGGAGAAAGAATCGGGGAAGTGGAGAAATCGGCGTGATGGCTTGGGGGGGGCAGGGGGGAAGAGAAAGACAGGCAGGCAGAGGGAGAGAGAAAGAAAGACAGAAATAAAGAGGGGGCAGGGGAGTGAGAAAGAAAGAGAGACAGAAAGAAAAGGGGAGGGGGCAGAAAGAAAGAAATATTGGATTTACAGATGAAGAAGTGCAACCAGAGACTCATGAAATCAACAGACAAAAAGGTAGGAAAAATGATTTTATCTTCAATTTAGTGATCGAAATGTGTCCATTTTGACAATTTATATCTGCTGTCTATATTTTGCACTATGGCCCCCTTTTACTAAACCACAATAGTTTTTTAGGGTGCCTATAAGCGTCAGGAGCTGCAAGGGGCATTCAGCACAGCTCCCTGCGCTAGAAACTGCTTCGCGGTTTAGTAAAAGGGGAGAGGGGTATATTTGTCTATTTTTGTATACTTGTTACTGAGGTGACATTGCATATTTTAAAGTCATTTGCCTTGACCTCTGAAAAATACCCTGAATAAAAATGATAATTAACATTTTCTCTGTGTACAGTGTGCTTTGTGTTTTTTAAAATTTTATTGTTGGTAGATCATTTGACTTGGTCATTTTAAAAGTAGCTCGCAAGCCAAAAAAGTGTGGGCATCCCTGCAATAGAGTATCCTGCACATAGTGAACAAGGTTAGAAACCAAAATTCAATGAACCTAGGGAAACTGGATGTGTTGGGCAATGGCTTTGCTAGTTTTAGTGGTTCTGTGGTTTACTGCAAAATTTGGTAGCAAGTCATGGTAAAAGACCTGGACAGTGGATTTAGCCTTGATCTTGTAAGACTTGGTAGAAGATAACAAGGTCTAAGGTGGCCTAATAGTGGAAGCAAAGTAGGCCAGTACTTGAACAAAATTTGGGTATGCTTGGAGCAGCTGTGGAGGGTGCTAATGGGAGGTGGGTTGAGAGGGCAAGATGAAGAGGAAAAAGCTGATGCTTATTGCATATGGAAATGCATATGCTCATTCACCCCAAATGGAAAAATCTCAGTTGGGATTGGCTAATTTGGACTTTGCTGACATTTACAATATCACTATGTTACTTCACTTTTAGTGAAGACCAAGAGCAGCTACAGCCATGCAAAGAAAACCTGTTCTCCCAACCCATGACAGTAAAAATACGGCAACAAACAGAACTGTGAGGACAGTGTGCAAGAGAAGAAAAGACAAAAGGTAGGGGGAGAGAGGGAAGGAAAAATTATGGGCTCTTTTTACTAAGGTGCGCTAGCGTTTTTAACGCACGCAGCAGATTAGCACATGCTAACCTTGCGCTAAGCGGCTAGAACTAACACCAGCTCAATGCTGGCATTAGCGTCTTGCGTGTGCGGCATTGTAGCGCGCGCTATTCCGTGCATTAAAGCCCTAACGCAGCTTAGTAAAAGGAGCCCTATGTCTTAGTTCATCATTTTTTCCCCTTAATCACAGCAGAGGATCTAGACATGTGGGTTATGTCCGTTTACAAGCAGGCAGAGATAGAGAACACTGAAATGCATTCTATGATATAAAAATACCATCATGAATAACTGTCAATAGACTTCTTAGCGACCACGGCAGGCAGCTAAGAAGCGTATTGACAGTTATTCATGATGGTACTTTTGAACTGGACTTACCATCTCATCTTGCATTGAAAGCAGCAATCAATATTACATTTTGGGTTCCTTGAGAAAGATAGTCGAAACGTGGTCTGCGTCGGGACCCCCAAGGATTCTCCAGCTAAGTTGAATTAATTATAGTTTCACGAGAATAGGAATTGCACTTTTTTTCAATGCCTTTACTATTACTTTTTTCACTATGTCACATATACAATGATTGGGTGGTGGATCTTGCTATATGGACTCTGTGTCTTTGGCAGGGCTACACATCTCTGAGCACATGTTACAATCTAATTAGTTACTTAAAAGAATCTTTGAAATATTGAGATCATTTTTCTATATTAAGGAGTAGAGACTGCCTGATCGCCCTGTTGCAAAAACACTGGCTCCCCTGTTTTGTTTTTTTTAAGAGGAACTCATGCAGAAGTACAAGCAATGTAGCTGCTTCTTTTATTTATTTTTTGTTTTGTTTTGGGGTGAGGAAAGAGCAAGGAGCCAGTAGCAGAGAAGGGACCAGGTAGAGACCTGGCATTACTGGTACCCATTCAACCTAAACCCCCAAGCTCAACTGAATTAAAAGAACTAAATCACAAGCAAGGTTGAAGATGAAGTCAGGAGCCTGGGAGAGGCCATCCAACCACCTGCAGGAGATAGAGAATACTGAATAGCCAAGAAGCATGCCATCCTATATCACAACATCTGCACCTGCTGGTAGGTGAAAATAACTCAAATGCCTGGATTTATCTGCTGCTGATGACAGGGAAAAGACCAATTAAAAAGATGATTCAGGAAGGAAAAAGTAGAAGATGGATCAAAATAAGGACAGGTTTCCAAGTGAATACAGAAAACAGGAGGGAAAATTTAGCCCAACTGTGCTTCCATAAACTGGGTCCCCCATACTTTGAAGCACTATTTGGAGACAGAATTTCTAGCTCCAGGGTGAAAACAAGAGACAGGTATTAAGTCTGTAGCATCATCTGTTCAAACAAGCTTAGGTGTGGCATTGGGCATGTTCCATGGAGAACAACACATGGAGGGGCAACACATGGACAATCGAAAGGGACGTCTAAGTCCGTTTTCGTCTAAGTCACAAGTCGTCCAAAGTAAAAAACAGCCTAGGACACATTTTCGAAAAATACGTCCAAAATTTTTCATCCAAGTTTCTAAATCGTCCATCTTTATATCACATTTTCGTCCAACTTTTCGTCCAAATCAAAAACGCCTAGAACAAGCCCTGTTGGACGTGGGAGGGGTATGCAAAGTGATGGACTGAACACCCAGACATGGCACCTAAATAGTGGGGTACCTTACAGGGCACTGCTGTGAACTTCACAAAAAGGGTGCCATGTCTTCTCCTCACTACAGCTCCCTTATAGGTCATGGTGAGCTCCCCAAACCACCTCCAGAAACCCCTAGACCCACTTATCTACCATCCCAATAGCCCTTATGGCTGCAGGAGCCACTTATATGCCAGTAAAAAAGGGGTTTGGGGGTGTATAGGGGAGTGCACATGTTTCAGTATCAATGCAGTGATTACAGGAGCATGGGTCCTCCTCTCCATGAGTCCCTAATCCACCCTCAAGATGGCTTAAGCTGCCTCTGTGCTGGATGACTAGGTTTTCCTATGCCAGGCTGCCAGGTGATGATGGTCTGGCAGCTGAATTTTAAAGGTGTGATTAATATTTTTATGGGGATGGGGGGGTCGGTGATCACTGGGGTAGTGTGTGGGGGTCTGTCTTATGTGTTTGCAGTGCTTATCTGGTGACTTTAGGTGGTTTTTTTGCGACTTAGACCATGTTTACATGGTCTAAATCACAGTTCTTCAACCGCCGGTCCGCGGACCGGTGCCGGTCCGCAGAAAATTCCTGCCGGTCCGCGCAGGGCCGGCGAGATGGACGCTGTTAAATTTCCTGCCCTGGTGGTGTTCGGGGAAATCTTCTGTTCCGCCCAGTCTCGGGCGATCAAGACAGGCTGCTGACGTCGGGCATTCCCTCTGAGTCTCGCCTATGCGGAAACAGGAAGTTGAAAAAAATAGGCGGGACTCAGAGAGGGAAGGTCCCGACGTCGGAAGCCTGTCTTGATCGCTGCCCCTGCCGAGTCGCCGAAGAGGGCCGCGGGGAAGCGGCAAGTAGAAGGGAGATGCGCGGTGGTCAGCGTGCGCGGTGGGGGCAGCGTGTAGATTGGGGCCAACAGCAGCGTCTGTGCTGAGAGTCTGCCCACGTGCAGGATGCGGCGGATAGGGGCCTCCGACTCGTCTTGGGCGGCAGGGCCTGCGGTGCAAAGTTTTTGCCGGCTTGGGGGGGGGGGGGTCGCGAATGTGCAGGGAGCCTTCAACAGTGGCTGTCTCCTCTCCTAGCAGCTCTATACTTACCAGGGCAGTGATTCACTTTGGCAACTTTACCTTCCTCAGAGGCAGCAACGACTTAAGGCTGCCTAAGGAAATCACTGCTGCAGGCAAGTACTGAGAGCTGCTGGATGGAGAGGAAGCCACTGTTGGAAGCTGGGAAGCTGCTGGATAAAGGGAGAGCTGCCACTGCACCTGGAGGTAGAAAGAGAGATGCTGCTGGGAGGGGAAGAGGGAAAGGGATGGTTAGAGAGTTACTGTTGGATAGGGGGGAGGAGGGAAGGGAGAAGGAAAAAAGGAAGGAAACAGCTGGCAGGGAGATTAGAGGAGGGAAAGGGGAGAGACAGGAATGAGAAAGTAGAGAGAGATTGATGCTGGAAAGGGGATCAGCAGAGAAATGAGAGGGATAAATATGCTAGATCTGGTGTAGGAGAGATAAAAATGAAGAAAGCAGTGAAGCTGGAATGAATGATGTAAAAAGGAGAGAGGAGGCACAGGCTGGATGGAAAGGAGAGAGGGGCATAGAAAGAAGTCAGATACATATGGAAGGAGGAGAGGCCAGACGGTGGATGGAACGGGCAGACGCTGGAAGGAAGAGTGGAAAGAAGATGAAAGCAGAGACCACAAAAGGTAGAAAAAAATCATTTTATTTCTATTTTGTCATTACAATATATCAGATTTGAAATATATATCCTGCTACTGCTAGAGACATAACTGGGGACTGCAAAGCCTAACACTATTTCTATCATGTGTGACTGCAGTATTCTGTTAGCATGATATTTCTGTGTAGCATTCTGTAATAATTTGGCTTGTTCAGTTTTCTTGATAGTAGAGGGGATATATGTGAAGGGGAGGGGAGACAGGGGTTTTGTTGGTCCTTGCTCTGAATATTTATATTTATAAAATGACAATTGTACAGAATATTGTTTCTTTTTATACTTTAATAAAATACATTCAATATAAAATCATAACTGAGGCTTGTGCAGATGGGATCAGATGGTTTGTGGGGACCGAGCTTGCGGAGACGGGCGAAAATGTGTTTTTTTATTTCGGTCTTAGTAGTTTGCCGGTCCACAAAATAATTCTTTTATTTCTGCCGGTCCACGGGTGTAAAAAGGTTGAAGAACACTGGTCTAAATCACAATGTCCAAGTTCCGTCGATCCTGGGCTGTATAACTTTCGGTTATACATGCTGTAAGTCTAAGCCAGCCCACGTCCCGCCCAACTCCCGCCCTCGACACTCCTCCCGAAACGCCCCGTTTAGCTTTGGTCGTTCAGCAGTACTATGAAGGCCTAGGTCGTTTAGAAATATGTCCAAAATCCATTTTTATCATCAGCACTTGGAGGTATTTGGGAAATGTTCGTCCAAGTGTCGACTTAGGCCGGTTTTTGGATGTTTTTCTCTTTTGATTATGAGCCCCATGGTGTTCTTGGATACAGGAGGCTGGAGGATCACCTGACAGCTTGGGGGGAGGACCCAGAGAGGGCAATATGGGAAAAGACCAAATATATTAATCTATACTACTACACTGCAATATTTAATGAAGCTATTTCAGGACTTTTGCCAGAGCTGCTTTATGATGTTGTAAGGTACACAGGGTGAAAGGGAAGTGAGAATGAACTCCTGCAGTTTTGTATGTCTGCTCTTAATCTGTGTCAAAACTTTCTGATTAGAATCCTCTCCTTCATGATAAGGTTTCTAGCTCATATGTATGTACAAAGTTAGACATGGGAAAAGCCACTGCTTGGCCTGGATCGGTAGCATAGAATGTTGCTACAATTTGGTTTTTTGCCAGGTACTTGTGACCTGGATTGGCCACTGTGAAGACAGGATACTGGACTAGAATGGACCATTGGTTTGACCCAGTAAGCCTAATCTCATGTTCTTAAATATCCAGGTGGGATCTATTAGTTTGCAGCTATTAAGTAACCGTCTTGCTGTATATACTAGAGGCTAAATATCCTGGCTGTGGCTCTAATGTCTCTCTTTTTTCATATGGGTGGCAGTGGAAAGCAGCCACCAACTGCCCAGCACCCAGGCTTGCTCCTGTCTTGCTTTGTAGTGCAAGAAAAATCATAGAAGTGACAGTGCAGCCGCAGTTTTTCAACTTACCAGGACAGGCTTGGGCAAGTTCTCGTTCTCACAGACGGCTGCCAGAGAAAGACCAAAGAGCTTCCCAGGAGTTGGAGATGTCGGAGACAGAGGTACATTGTCCAGCTGAGTGCCTGAACCCCGCCAAAAGGCCCAGTTTATGATCGATCTTTTCCTTTTAAATGGCTTTTGGCTCAGCTCTGAGGAAAAAGTGAGATGTTTAATAAGGGAAATATATTTTTGCTGCGTTTCCATTATTTGTTTTCTGGTGGTTGCTATGGCTATAGGAGGACAGTGCTGCACAAACACCAATAGCTCTTCTACATCTGGCTCACTCTCTTGCATTAAACGCATGCACCTATGTGTGAGGAATGTGTCTTAGCTGCCAAATACACACACACAACACTTAAAGAGCTGCTCTTGGTTTCTGAATCTGATTTCAGATGAATGCTCATTTGTGAAAATGGCACCTTGGTTTACTAAGTATGTAGAAAATTGATGGATTATTGTCTAGCTGGGCATTCACACATTGATTCTTCCTTTTTTTAATCCTCTGACACATGATGGGAGATGAGAGAGCAAAGTTTGCTGGAAAGACAACATACAGTGGAGCTGATAGCTTTTCATCATGATGGCATCTCCTGAGGGGCTCCCTATGGACTTGATATCACTAGGTCAGGTAAAGGGGATGGGACCTGATATACTGCTTTTTCTGTTTGGTTATAATCAAAGCGGTTTACATATTTCAGACAGGTACTTATTTTGTTCTTGGGGCAATGAAGTGTTAAGTGATTTGCCCGGAGTCACAAGGAGCTGCAGTGGGAATTGAACTCACAACCACGGGGTGCTGAGGCAGCTGCTGTAACTACTAGGCCACTAGATGGATAAGCACAAATGAAAAGCCATGAACTCAAAGCTCTTAACTTCAAGTGAGCTTTGGTACCTTCTTTTATCAAACTAAACCAACAGCTTCAAAGTGGCCACTGCAGGACACTTCCATCAAGCTTCTGTGGCTGGTCTTGCCACAATCACTTGGACAGCATTCAAGTATGCATAAGAACATAAGAAGTGTCTCCGCTGGATCAGACCAAAGGTCCATCTTGCCCAGCAGTCCACTCACACGGCGGCCCAACAGGTCCAAGACCTGTGCAGTAATCCTCTATCTATACTCCTCTATCCCTTTTTCCAACAGAAACTTGTCCAATCCCTTCTTGAACCCCAATACCGTACTCTGTCCTATCACGTCCTCTGGAAGCGCATTCCAGGTGTCCACCACAAGTTGGGTGAAGAAAAACTTCCTAACATTTGTTTTGTTTCAACTTTTCCGAATGCCCTCTCGTTCTTGTAATTTTCGAAAGTTTGAAGAATCTGTCCCTCTCGACTTTCTCTATGCAATGATGAAGACTACAAATGCTGTTCATTTTCTAAGGTTCTTAAAAACAAAGAACTGAGTTTATATTACTCTGCTCCACCTCAAACATGACTAAGTCCTAAATAAGTTGTATTTAACTTCTACTCCCTGACTCCTTAACTGAAAAACAAATAACAGAGAGGCCCGTTTACCCCCAGCATTATCCTATATCTACAAGCCCATTCTATTACATTTGTGCTTTATACTTATTTATTTGGATTTTGCTCACATATTTTTTTGGCAGCAGCTCAAGGTGAGTTACATTGAGATACACTAGGTATTTTCCTGTTCTTGGACAGCTCACAATCATCGAATTTTTTGTACCTGAAGGAATAGAGGGTTAGGTGACTTGCCCAAGATCACAAATAACAGCACTAGGATTTGAGCTGGGCACTGCTGGATGTGAAGCTCAGTGCTCTAAGCACTAAGCAACTCCTCCACACCACTTGTGATCTCAGATTTTGCACACAACAAGAGCACACCAACCCTAGTAGAATTATGAGCTCCTCAAGTCTATCAATCCTATAAATTTTACTGAAATAAAATCTAAGCAGGTGAAAACAACAGGCAGATTTCTAATTCACCACAAACAGGAAATTATGACAGTATCATTGCCGTCATCATCATCATCACCACCACCACTATGGTATTTCCACCACTTCCATAGTTACTAAAACTTGATTTTCTACCCTTTATTGGACATCAAGGCAGATTACTAAATTGTTTGTGTAAAAGAAGTACAATGAAAATATACTGTATAACTGCAAATAAAATAAATAATAAACAGTTCCTTACATCCTCTCAACTTCACAATCACACCATACATTAAACTAACCAAATCTTAAGCAAATCACTCTAGGGCAAAGATGCTGAACTTGGGTCTTTGAGTGCTACATACAGGTTTGAGATGAAGGTACAGAAAGTATGGAAACAGAGAAATGGCAAGAAACATTGGTGGAATTATCCTGGTTCCTGAATTACAAACATGCAGACACAGCTCAGTCCTGAAAACCCAACCTCACCGTGACCCTTGATCAACTTATGTGCTACCCAGTTAACAGGTTTGGAAGCAATGCAAACATGTCTAGAACTGATAATGTCTCTCTAGCCCATAGAATCTCAGGCATTTTCTTTGCTCTGGAAATATGGGAATGTGCAGGTAGGCTCCAATCAAGTTTAAGGAAGCTAGAAATTCCCTCGAAGGCACTGCTGCAATGAATGACTGGACGGTTTCCATGCAAAAGCATGGAATTCAGGGCCTTGTTGACAAGTGTGAGATCCAGAATGGATCTCCAGTCCTCTGAACCTTTCCAGGGCACTATGAAATATATGAAGTATCTGCCTGAGCTTGATTCTTCTGGTGGCACTGGCTCTATGGCCTGAATTTCTAGAAGTCTCTGGACTGTAGCCAAGACTCTGCATAACCATTCTAGTTGCCCCACTGGGGAGTCCACAAACCAGTCTGTTAAGAGATGGGTGAACTCAAGCTTGTACCCTTCCCGAATGATCTCCATCACCCAGTGGTCTGATGAGATCTGTGCCCAGACCTCTGCATACACCAAGAGCCTTCCTCCTATCCTCAGGGGAAAGACTTTGGCCTTAGCATCATTGCGTTTTCTTTGAGGCTGCTGTGGGATGAGAACTGGAGACTTGGCTTCGCCTAGGTCCTGTGAATCTCTGTCTCGATCCCTGATAGGAGAATCCTTTTCTGCAACGGGAGGACAGCTTTCGATGCCATTAAGAGTACTTTAACAACTCTTACTGCCACAGAAAGCTTTTGTGCATCAAGGCCTTAGATATTTATGCAAGATATAATCCAGTTGATGCATGTAACAGCATGAGTGAGGGTGGGCCTGGGCCAGATACCTATACCCTCTGTATCATTTCCTCTACCATAATCTCCCCAACCCTGTAATGTCCTGTCTAAATTAGAGCAGTGACTGTCTATTATATGTTAAAATGTACAGCGCTCTAGAAATAATAAATAGTAGTAATAGTAGCAGCCCTGATTAATCACAGCCAGACAGTGGGTCAAAAATAAACAAAACAATTTATTAATATACCCATGGCCTGCTCTTGCTGAATTATGACATGCACAAGTCTATCTCTCAAAAACACAGCATAAAGAGTTTGTCTCTGACCTGGAGTCCCAGAGTTAAAGTTCTGTCTTTCAGTATTCAAAACAACTGAGTATAACCTAGCCCTAGGTTCCAAAGTTATAACTTCCAGCAGGTTTCCAAGATAAATTTAGGGCTCCTTTTACAAAGGTACGCTAGCGTTTTTAGCGCACGAGATAGTGCGCGCTAGCTGAAAAATTACCGCCTGCTTAAAAGGAGGCGGTAGCGGCTAGCGCGCGCAGCATTTTAGCATGCGCTAAGCACGCCCTAAAACCGCTAGCGCACCTTTGCAAAAGGAGCCCTTAGCCTACCTGAAACCTGAACTTCTGCAGCTTACATTTTTGTGGTGGAGGCACAGAGTGAAGGACGTCTCTTCTCTCCCCCCATCCCACAATACCAGGGCCCCTCTGTTTTGTCCTGCCAGAGGGCTTTTAACTTTCTGCTCTCTCTGAGCACCACCCTCTTGACTCACAGCAAGCTACCCAAGCTATTCCCTGCTTTAAGGTAACTTAGCTCTAGCTTCAGTGAGGGAATGTCCTTGAGAAAATCCTGCCTTATATCACCCACTCCCTTACAATGCATGTGTCAAATTTGAATAGGACTTGTAAAATGAGGGCCTCTGTTTTAATCTCAGAAGGGTCATCATAGTAAATTTAAGGAAATATGGGACCCATTAACAAAATATTGCAAGTTATGATATGGTAATACTAATTCCCTTTGGTTTATGAAAGATTGGTATACATATCCAGGAGGGAAGGGTGGGAGGTGGGATTTAATAATTGTATAGTATTTCATTGAATCAAAGTGCAGTTGGATATATTACTTGTTTGTTTAGCTGTTTGCACTATGTATTTCATTTTAAAATGAATAAAGAATTTATTTTAAAAAAAAAATTATAGTCTTCCTTCTTATCTTACATTTTATGTTATTTTGTATATTTTATCTGGTAAGCCACATAAGTGATTTTTCAACAGGAAATAGATTAAGATGAAACTGAACTTGAAACTTGTTTCAAAGATGCTTTAATCGTGTATGTCAGACAATTAGAATGGCCCTAACTGCCCAAGTGTCGATATGATCAGGGTGAGTTCACCATTAGTATTCAGATGTTTCGTGGACTTGAGTGGCTTAAATGGAATAATAAATACATGCACTTTGTTCAGTGTACCATTTCTTCTGCTGCACTCTGGCCTCCTAGAATCATTCTCCTTCACTTTTGGTTCATAAACTTCTAATTCCTTCTCAGATCTCCAGTCCTACCACATAACATCTAGTGACTGCTGAGTCCAGGTCAAGGTTGTTGGCTTTTACGCAACCGTCCCCCCCTTATCTCCTTAAGTACCAGGGAATTGGTGACGGGAAACTGCAAATTGCTCTAGGTCACCATTTATCAGCTTTAGAGACAGCCTGGTTTATGAGGCTAAATCAGATTAACTGTGCTGCAGGATTTTGCATAACATTAATCTAGTGAGCTATTATCACAGTCATACAGAGATCTTGCTGTAACTTTCTCAAGTCTCTTTTTTTTTTTTGCCAAATCATTTCTGCGCTCAGCAAAAACTGCCCACTCCCTACTAATGACCTGCCTGTGTTTTATGCTGAAATGTAGAGCAATTTTCCAAATATTCTTGCACTGAACAAAGATCTGTCAAATAATAGCACAGTGCTCACCTTTAATGAGGGAAAGAAAAACGGCTAAAGTATTTTTATTTCTTTAAAAAATGTATGTGCCACCCACCCAGTTCTATACAGATAACAAATTATATACATAATCATATAAAATTGCTATACAAGATATATAACAAATGTAATGACACAAACCAGCATGTTAGCCAAAAGCAGAGAGGCTACTTGTCAGATCACATCCTATTATTCTCCCCCCCCAAAAAAAAAAAAAAATGTGAGCGATTGCTGCTGGGAGGTTGCGGGGTTCTTTCTAGCATGATGGACAGGGGTAGAGAAAGCAAAGTTACTTACCTGTAACGGGAGTTCTCTGTGGACAGCAGGATAAGTCAGCCACACTTTTGGTGACGTCATCTACGTTCCCAATTTGTAATTGCTCTCCCAGCGCTCAGGTGAGGCTTTTGGGAGCCTCATCTGAGCATGTGTAGGTAGCCCTATATATACCTGTGCTGGCCTTCACTAATCCAGTGATTCCCCTAGCATGAGTCTTATTGCAGTGTCAACCATAGGGGAGGAGGGAGGGTCAGTGTGGCTGACTTATCCTGCTGTCCACGGAGAACTCCCGTTACAGGTAAGTAACTTCGCTTTCTCCATGGACAAGCAGTATAAGTCAGCCCCACTTTTGGTGACTCTCCAGCTACAGGGTGCAGAGGGTGTAAGAGGACGGGGTCCCCGTTGGGGATGGTCCCTTCTGCGTCCCCGCTACCTCGCTGCGGTAGGGTGAGGCTGAATAAATGTCAGGTGAGGGACAGAGACAAAACCCCAGTTACCGAGACCAGTCAGAGGTTATGCGTTGTAAACAATAGGAACTTTATTTTGGTCCTTAGAACTGGACCAACACTCCCTTTCTTTTTTTTTTTTTAATCTACCAACATGGTAGAGTATGTATCTCAATAACAGATAGAGATTATAACAAATATATATCACCAACGTGGTGTTTGAGTAACACTTTTTTTTTTTTTTTGATTGTGCAAAAAACAAACTGTGCAAACTGTGCAAATTGTGCCAACATGGCCGAATATAAGTTGTCTTACAATCTCTTCTATCTGATTCAGACTAATAGTCCTGTTCAGCTAGTCTAGGTATTGGTGTCTTTTGCTGTGTCTGTTTTGGTCACCATTTGTACTATGTTGAGACCAAAGTCACTGGAGGTCTGCAGCGGGCAATCAATGTAATAGTGTCTGGTGAAGGTGTGTGGGGTAGACCATGTGGCTGCTCTGCAAATGTCCTGAAGTGGCATGTTGCTGAGGTTTGCCAATGTTGCGGCCATGGCTCTTAGTTGGTGTGCTATGGTCTTTCCCTCAAGGGACACTCCCTCCTGCTCGTAGCAGGAGGCAATGCAGTTTGAGATCCAGTTGGATATAGTGCATTTCCCTACTGGTGTTCCTGGCTTGTTGGGGGTCAAAGGAGACAAATAGTTGTACTGCCTTTCGACAGGGTTGCGTTCGTGGAATGTATAGGCGAAGTTCACGGGTGCAGTCCAAGGTGTATAGGAGTTGTTCCGTGCTGTTGGTATGTGGTCCCGGGCAGAAGGAGAGGAGCACTATCGATTGGTTTACATGGAAAGGTGAGACTACCTTTGGTAGGAGCTTTGGGTGAGTTCTCAGCACTGCATGTATGGTGGGTATGTCACCAGGGTCTGTAGCTCGCTGGTGCGCCTTGCTGATGTGATGGCAATGAGAAAGATTACTTTCCAGGTGAGGAATTTGATTGGCACATCCTCCAATGGCTCGAAAGGGTGCGCTGTTCACCTGTGGAGGATGATGCCCAGGTCCCACGCTGGCAGTGGGCGGCGTACTGGGGGGGTGCAGGTTTATAAGCCCTTTCATGAACCTGGACCCTAGTGGGTGTGTGGCTAGGGTCCTGTCCTCAATGCGGTTGTGGAACGCTGATATAGCGCTCAAGTGGACCCTTATGGAGGATGTTTTGAGGCATGCTGTGGATAAATCAAGTAAGTATTGGAGTACTGCTGGGACCTGGCAGGTGAGTGGATCTTCTCCTTTCGAGACACACCATATGTGGAATCTTTTCCACTTGAGCCTGTATAATTTCCTAGTTGCCGGGCATCTGGCTGCTAGCAGTACCTCAGTCACCCCGGTTGACATGTGGAAAGGGTCCAGGATTAGCCTTTCAACATCCATGCTGTCAGTGCTAGTGTTTTCATTCTGGGATGCAGAGTTTGTCCCTGGTCCTGGGTGATGAGGTCCGGTCGCAGCGGTAGACTGATTGGCGGCCGTGCCGACATCTGGTATAGGAAGGGGAACCACACTTGTCTCGGCCAGTAGGGCGCAATGAAGATCACTGTGGCTGCTTCCTGCCTGATCTTCTGTAGCGCTCTATGGATGAGTGGTATGGGGGAAAAGCATAGAGCAGGCGTTCCCCCCAATGCATGGAGAAAGTGTCCCTGGTTTGACTGTATTGTGCTAGTCTTTTGGAGCAGAATGAGGGCACTTCTTGTTGTCCTCTGCGGCGAAGAAGTCCCTTGTTGGGAGGCCCCATTTGTGGAAGAGATCCTGGGCTACCTCCGGATGGAGGGACCATTCGTGGGGGTCCAGCTTTCTGCTGAGGCTGTCCGCCAGAGCGTTGTTTAGGCACGGGAGGTAGGTGGCATGGATGAGAGTATTGATAGATAGAGCAAATGTCCAGATTTTCTGGGCTTCCCTGCAGAGGGTGAGTGAGCCCGTGCCTCCCTGCTTGTTGATATAGAACATTGCCACCTGTTTGTCTGGATCAGTAAGGTCTTGTTGGAGATCCAGGGAGCAAAGGCTTGTAGAGCATTCCCAATTGCCCTGAGTTCTAGCAGGTTGATGTGTTGTTTGGCCTCAGAAGATGACCAGGGGCCCTTGGTTCTCAGATGGAGGAGGTGGGCTCCCCACCCCTGTTTTGAGGCATCTGTGGTGTCAGTTGGTGTTGTGGCTGCTGGAAAAGCTTGCCCATGTACAAATAAATTGTTGTGTCCACCACTTGAGGTTGTTGCAGATTTTCTGGTTCATTGTGACTCTGTGAGACAGAGGCTGTGTGTGTTGGTTCCAATTCTTTCTGAGGAACCACTGAAGGGGTCGCATGTTGAGTTTGGCGAGTGGGACAACGTGCATGGAGGCTGCTTGATGGCCCAGGAGGCGTAGTATTGTTCTTGCTGTGACTGTGTGTGTCTCTGATATTTGCTGAACCAGTTTTTGTATTGCTTGTCCCCTTGAATGGGGCAGAAAAGCTGCATTCAGGGGCGTGCAGATCCTTGCCCCAATAAATTCTATTGATTGTGTTGATTGTAGCACGGATTTTTTTGGTGTTTACGAGAAACCCCAGGGATTGCAGGAGTGACATCGTTGTATTGACTGCTGATGGACCTACCAGCAGCCAGTCGTCCAGGTAAAGGAACACGCATATGGCGCTCTTGCGGAGGTGTGCCGCTGCCACCGCGACACATTTTGTGATGACTCT
This sequence comes from Geotrypetes seraphini, assembly GCF_902459505.1. Classification (NCBI taxonomy): domain Eukaryota; kingdom Metazoa; phylum Chordata; class Amphibia; order Gymnophiona; family Dermophiidae; genus Geotrypetes; species Geotrypetes seraphini. The sequence continues at coordinate 39,624,310 of NC_047089.1, forward strand.
CGGTGCAGAGGAGAGTCCAAAGGGAAGGACCCTGTATTGGAATTGCTGGGTTAGGGTCCTGAACCACAGAAACTTTCTTTGGGAGGGGTGCATAGGGGTGTGTGAATACGCATCTTGGAGGTCCAGTGAAGCCAGCCAGTCATGAATTAGTAGTAGGATTGTTCCTAAGGAGTGCATACGAAATTTTTCCTTAGTTACATACTTGTTTAGGCCTTGTAGGTCTAGGATGGGTCTGAACCCTCCTGTCTTTTTGGGGATGAGAAAATGGTGGGAGTAGACCCCTTGGTTGTGCTGTGACTTGGGTACTGGTTCTATTGCTCTTGCTTGGAGGAGAGCTTTGATTTCACTGCGGATGAGTTCTGGCTGTGGTTCTTTGGAGTTTCTTTTTGTGGGTTGGCTGGCGGGTGTGTATGGAATCTGATGCAGTATCCCTTTTTTATGATTTGTAGCACCCATTTTTCTGTTGTTATCTTCTCCCAGGCTTTGTTGAATGCGGAGAGGTGGCCTGGCTTTTGCATTTGGAGCCGATTTCTTCTAGCCTTCGGAGACATTTTTAGGCACTGAGGGCAGGCTGCCATGAGGTGTGCTTCTCCTAGGCAATGGACACACACCTCGTGGGGGTTCGTGGAGCTCATTTTTTGTTTGCCGTCCAGGCACTTCATGAAACCCGGTTTTGCTGTAGGCTTTTCATTTTTTTCTGCCATTCTTCTTCTTTTCTTTCTGGGTTTTTTGTTCTTGGTTTTTTTGTTGTTTTTTTTGAATGGAGAGCTGTGATCCGTCCGTTTGGGAAGGGCGGATGAACTAAACTGGATTAATGAGGGCCAGCACAGGTATATATAGGACTACCTGCACATGCTCAGATGAGGCTTCCAAAAGCCTCACCTGAGCTCTGAGAGAGCAATTCCGAATTGGGAACGTAGATGACGTCACCAAAAGTGGGGCTGACTTATACTGCTTGTCCATGGAGAAAGCAGATGAGGAGTTTTGTCAAGGGAGGAGAATGGCTGGGGGGGGACGAGGGAGGAAGTAGATAACATAGTGAGGGGGATATATTGTGGCATTAGGGAAAACATATCAAACTGGAGGGGGTGCCTGGAAGCAGGGACAGAACAAGCTGGTGGAAATGCCTGGAAAATGAACTGGTGGGGATGTTCTTGTGGAAGGAGAGATCACTTGGGTGTACAGATCTGAAGGTCTTGCTTAACGTGACCATTTATTTTTTTCCTCAAAACAGGACAGGACACCCCCCTCCCCCCGAACCCTCCCTCGGAACCTGTTAAATATAGAGCAAAATATAGACAGCAGATATAAATTCTCAAAACTGATGCATTTTGATCACTAAATTGAAAATAAAATCATTTTTCTTACCTTTGTTTTCTGGTGATTTCATGAGTCTCTGGTTGCACTTCCTTCTGACTGTGCAATCTTTCTTTATGTCTTTCTTTTTTTCTCTCTCCCTGCCCCCTTTATTTCTTTCTGTCTTTCTTTCTCTGTCCCTGCCCCCCCTTTGTCTTTCTTTCTCCCGGCCCCCCCTTTCTGTCTTTCTTTCTCTCTCCTGCCCCCCCCAAGTTGCCGCCGCCACCTATTTCTCCAAGCCACCGCCGCAGTAACAGATCATCTTCGTACAGCGATTGCACTGATGTCGGAGAGGAAGTTCTGGGCCAGCCTATGGGCTTCTTAGTATATAGCATGCACTAATTCCATTAGTGAGCACTAGGTTTTAGTAAAAGGACCCCAAAGCATACAGAATTCAGCAAAATTTTCAAAATTTTGGCATAGAAACCTCAAGAACTTCCTGTGATCTGGGAAAATGGGGATATGCAGATAGGCCTCTGGCAAAATCCAGAGAGACAAGATATTCCCCCGGCGTCATAGAGACAATGACCGACCTTACTTTTTCCATGTGTAAACGCAGTATAGCTGCACTGACAGATTTCAGATCCAGAATCGGCCTCCAGTCTTCTGAGCCTTGTTTGGGTATAATAAAGTATATGGAGTATCTGCCTGAGTCTGATTCTTCATCCGGGATGGTTTCTATGGCCTCTTTACTGTCTCTCGGACTCAAATGGTCTCCTATGGCTTTCCTGCTGGAGAATCCAGAAGGTCTGGAAGGTGACGAAAAAATTTGAGCTTGTACCCCTCCTGAATAATTTCCAATAGCCAACAGTCTTATGTGATCTTTGCTCATGCTACCCAGTAAGCCAACAACCCCCTCCTATCCTTGGAGGTACCACTCCTGATCTGACTTTAGAACAGTTTCTTGGGGACCACTGTGGAGCAAGATATGGAGGACTGGGGATGCTTAGCACCCCCAAATTTCTGTCTTGAGCCTTGAAAAGATCTCTGGACCAAAGGTCCTCCTGAGTGGTAAAAGCGCTGAGAGCCATGAGGGGCCCTTGGTCTGCTGTCAGGTAAAGACTTTGGTGTTCGATCCTGCATACTGACCATAAGATCGTCCAGCCCTTTACTGAACAGTAATTGACCCTTAAACAGCAATTTGCTCAGCGCAGCTTTTGAGGATGAATCTCCCACCCACTCTCTGATCCAAAGCATTCTATGGGCAGAAATAGAATATGTAGACACCTTGCTCAGGACCCTGAATAGATCGTACAGAGCATCTGCCACAAAATCCACTCCTGACAAAAGAAACTAGGGATCCGCGTCGGCATCCACTCCTGGAGCACGACGTAATCTTGAATGGTAAACCTGTGCGACATACAACAACACTGCAGCTTCAAATTACTTCTTAAGGACAAAGTCCAGCCTGTGGCCCTGTGTATCCTTCAACACCATGCCCCCTTCTCTGGGGTGTGAAGTATGCTTTGTAATCTGCGCCACCAGGGAATCCACCTTTGGTGGACTGAACAACTGATGAAACTCAGCGTCCAATGCGTAAAGTTTTGTCATAGTTTAGTCATCTGAAGAGGCCCTTTGGGACCTCCCAATGGTCTGTGAGCATCTTAGTAATATCTGGATGAGAGAGAAAGCATGTGATCTGAGCCTTAGTGAGCTCTTGAGTGAGCGCTGGGTAGTAGAGGCCTGTGAAGATTCTATCTTTAATTCTTGGACTCAGTAATAATCTCCAAAAGCGCTAATGGCATGAACAGCCTGCACACACTTGGGTCCTCTTCAAGATCCAAGGCTGCCACCTGGTCAGAACCTGACTCTCCCAGATGTGATGCCAAATTTCCTAATACTGAGGACCCCGACAGGGGCAGTAAAGGTATAGATACCAAATTCACTTCATCCCAGTCCTCTTCTGACTATACACCCGCATATTGCACATGGTTCTGCCATGGGAAAAATGCATCTTTAGAGGGAACAACCCCTGGTGCTACCACCGTCACGACCCCCGAGGGGTGACCGCTATTATTTAGGTATGCTTCGTACATCCTGCTTATAAATGCTGGAGTAAATGCTGGACCAGGACGCCACAAAGGCTCAAGCAGGTGCTCCTGCGGTCCAATCTGGGGTTTTGCTTCTTTTTTTTTTTAATGGGCACAGCTGTTGTGCATGTATTACACATGCAAAATTGTGCCCATTAAAAAAAACAAAAAGTCACAGGACCCCCGTGATGGGAATCCGCTCCCCTGACCCCTGTACTTAAAATTTAAAAAATCGACAGGAGAGATGCTCATTCCCTTCTGCGGGGGGGGGGGGAGGGTGTCAGGCCTCCCCTTTGCCGGCAGCCCTCCATGCTGGGAGCCTCCTGACCCCCTACCTTAAAACTGAAGACCTTGCGGTCTGGTGAGCCACCCCCCCGACCCTCCCTTACCCTAAAATTGAAGACTGATAGAAAGGATGTCTACTCCCTCCTGCCGGCAGGTCCACCTCTTCAAAATGGCAGGCCTTCACCTTCCCGGTGCATCCTGAGATGCACTGAGAGGGGCCTAAGTTGTTGATTAGCTCAGGCACCTAAGGCCTCAGCCCTGGGAGGGGCTTCAAGTACCTGAGCCAATCAAAGCCTTAGGTCCTTCCCAGTAAATCCCAGGAGCATCGGGCACAAGCCTAAGGTCCTGATTGGCTCAGGTGCTTAAAGTCCTGCCCAGAGAAGAGGCCTTAGGCACCTGAGCCAATCAGGGCCTTTAGCCTCTCCCAGTGCATCTCAGGATGCACTGGGAAGGGGAAGGCCTGCCATTTTGAAGAGGCAGGCCTGCCAGCAGGAGTGAGCATCTTTCCCGCTGAACTTAGAAAAAAAAAGTATGGGTTGGGATGGGGTTGGGGGACGACATATCCCAGCCCTGTGGCAGGAGGAAGTGGGCATCCCTCTTGCCCAAATTTTTTAAAGTGCAATAGTGGTGGGTGGGGGCATGGGGAGGATGGGGTCTCAGCATGGTGGGGGGGAGCCTTGGACTACTTGGGGGGGGGGGGAGATTGGAAGCATGGTAGGAAGGAGGGAGGTCAGGGTCTTTATTTTCTTTTTCTTTTAATTTGCGGGGTGGGGGTGGGGGGTCTAAACTGTCAAGTCTTATTTTCCGGTCAGAGCACTCAGACACTGACGGGAAAGTAAGGCTAAGACAGCTCAGACCCTGTTGGAAAATTTTGCCCGCAAAAAGTTTAGAGCATTATAATACTAACTAGTCTTTAAGCCCGTTACATTAACGGGTGCTAGAGTAGATGTCTGTCTGTCTGGGTATTTTTTTTCTTTGTCTCTCTCTCCTTGCATGCTGTCTGTCTGTCATTTTTTCTGTCTGTGAATCTCCCTGTGCCTCCTTCCTATGTCCATAGTGCTCCTTTCTATGTCCTTAGTGCCCCCAGTGCCTCCTTCCTCCCCCCCCCTCCGATGCCAGCCTGCCTTCCATTGAAACCCCCCCCACCCCCTCCGTTGCCTCCCATAACCCTTCCATTGAAACCCCCCCATGCCAGACTGCCTGCCTCCCATCCCCCTGAGCAGCATATTTCCATGGAAATCCCCCCCAATGCCATCCTGCGTGCCTGCCTTTCATTGAACCCCCCACCCTCTCCAATGCCAGCCTGCCTGCCTCCCATCCCCCTTCCACCGAACCCCCCCCCCCCATGCCAGTCTGCCTCCCATTCCCCTGAGCAGCATGTTTCCATGGAACCCCCCACATGCCATCCTGGCTGTCTGCCTTCCATTGAACCCCCCAACCCCCTTCCAATGCCAGCCTGCCTGCCTCCCATTCCCCTTCTACTGAAACCCCCCCATGCCTGCTTGCTTGCCTCCCATCCCCCTGAGCAGCATGTTTTCATGGAACCCCCCATGCCATCCTGTCTGCCTTCCATTGAACCCGCCCACCCCTCCTCCGATGCCAGTCTGCCTGCCTCCCTCCCATTCCCCTTCCACCTGCCTGACTCCCCCCCCGCCCCCGCCACCTACCCAGCACAATCGAAACCCCCATTGACCCTCCCACCACCACAGGGCTGACAAACCCGGCAGGAGCAGCAGCGTCGCAGGCACACTAAACGCTGCTTCGGGTCTTCTACTGGCCTAATTTCCTGTGCCGCTTCCCTGATGACATCCGGCGTGTCGCTAGAAGTGGATTGAAAAAAGGAGACTGTGACATTAAGCGCACATGCGCACTCGTGCCGTCGCGACGGAACAGGGAACACAACTTTCGAGTGCGCATGCGCGCTTAACATTTTATTATTATTGATGAGCTCCTTGTAATGTATTTGCATAGGGTTCTCGGTAGCTGCTATGACAGTAGGTAGCAGCCATGGAGAACCCTTTTGAACACTGGGAGGAGAGTTTCCTTGTACAATCTCATAAATAGTCTCATTATTTTCATAATTCTACAGTTCTATATTTTTGTACACTTTAGGGAGGGCCCAGTAAATGGGAGTTTCATCCAAATCTATATTAGCTTCCTTCAGTCCTTTTTCAAAATGGATTTGTATGCCTCTCCTGAGACAATAAACCAGGTATAGGAGACACTTATACTAGTTCTCTGCCATTTGCACTAGTATGCTATATAGACTAAGCATAAAAAGACCTCATAGCCAGCATCTATAGCAGACACCCTATTAATGAATTACCCTCTTAGAGAAGTGAGGAGAATTAACAAGAAATATGAATTATGAGGCAGTTTTCAAAAATACACAAGCAGAGGAAAAGCTTGTGGGCACATTTACCCCACAGACTTTGCAGCATTTCTCACAGGGAAAGTATAAGCAGACCCTCCCTTTAAAAACTGCTCCCGATAAAGCACCCACAGAGATTCAGGCATGCACCGATCATTTCTCTCTCCTGAGAAACATGCCCCTGTGATTGTGAGCCCAGTAGGGACAGAAAAAGTACTTGCATATAATATTTGTAAACCACTTTAATTGTGGTATATCAGAAAGGTGGTATATCAGATCCATGACCCCTGACCCTTGCCTACTTTTTATGCAACTAAAAGTATATATATGGTTAATCCTCATAACTACTGCCTTTGGCAAATTGCCTAGCCTCAAATGATAATGCTCTAGAGTTCTACTCGAGTTTACCTGTCTGAATACTAAATAAGAAATGTAAAACAAGATTCCTTGTTTGATTTAATAAAACTTGTTTTATGATAAGTAGTCAGCACATGCACTTCAAATCCTAGGAACACACATCAGAAAGCTGTAATACGTGTCTGCACTTCCTACCCCTCCCTCATGCCAGCTTTCCATAACACCACTCTTTTTAGGTGGAATATTTGAGGCTGAATGAATGCTCTGTGAAAAGAGAAAAAAAAAATCTCACCAGTCAGATGTTGGTCCATGGCCAAGCGACTTGGTTTAAGTATGAACTGGCACTGCTGCTGTCGAGGCAGTTGCTCCATTAGGAGGGGTCCCTGAAGGTCCAGAGAACAGACCGAGTCCTTTGATACCTGGCTCCGAGACACTGCATCACGAATGTGGCTCATTTTAATTCCAAAGGGATGTTCATGTCCTGCCCAATGAGACACCGGGATAACTGTTAATGTGCTGTTAACCGCCGGCTCGCCCTCCAAGAGTAATTCTACCCCATACCAAACTTACATTTCAGCAGAGGAAAAAAAAAAATACATATTTAAAAAATAATACTTCAGTTAAAGTAAGTCCTTGGTGGAAGAGTTTTCCAGTCACACTCAATTTGTGCAGAATGAACACAATGTTATTGTAATGCCCTAAATGTAACATTTTTGAGGAGAAAAAAAACATTCTAAGAATAGCTGTTATTGAAATGTTCCTGAAGAGCAGTTTTTTTTTTTCCTTTGCTTCTCTCTGAGTTTGAATATCAACAAACCAATCAGAAATCACTTAAAGTATGCTACCAATCAAAGTAGTTTTAGTAGCAGATGTGCATTCGTCAATGTACCTTAAAAATGTATTGCACACAAAACTGACTTAACACTTATTAACCTATGAATAAACAGAAGTACAACTGATTTGTATGAATTCATTTTTTAAAATTAAAGCAAGTGTGCAAAATGAACTGAAGCAAAATGATGAAAATGCCAAACTTTTCCAAAAAAAAACAAACCAAAAGATTTTTGGCTCGTACACATCCCTATAATTCGTGATATTTCTACCCACTAATAGATCCATTTCTGCATTAATCGACAATTCACTCTGGACTGGAGAGGATCACACAATGAACACCCCAAAAGAACTGCCTTCCTGCCTTCAGTTGTACGTGTTTAGCTATAGTGCACTGCAGGATACTTAGAAATCTGCATGGAACAGACATAAATTCCACTCAAGCAGCCCTTGCAGCACAGGGTACCCAAGCACTACAGGGACCCATGGATCGTCAGTTTCAGAGCTGGAAACTAGGGGCTCCTTTTACTAAGGTGCACTAGGGCTTTAACACGAGGAATAACGCGCTTGTTTATCGAGTTAAAATTTAATAAAATGTTTCGCTTGCCTTGCAAAACACTCACACCCCAAGTTACTCACTATCCAAGGTTTGACTGTATTTATTACTTTATGTGTTTACTAATTTACCCTCCTTTTTACAAAAGCGCGGAAGAGGTTTTTATCACTTCCGGCACACTGAATGCTGTGTGCTACTCTGACGCTCATAGGAACTCTATGACTGTTGGAGCAGCACAGAGCATTCGGCACGCTGGCTGACACTAAAAACCTCTTCCGCGCTTTTGTTAAGGGGGGGGGAGGTTAATGTGTTGAATAAAATTTCTGTGAAGTTACTGACTATTGCCTATCTATTGATCTGGATTTTGGTATTGCCTATCCTGGATCTTGCACATCAATTGCCCATTTGTTTCTTGGGTCATGTTATTGTGTCCTTGAAATCTACAGCTACAGATTCATTCATTAATAATTCTTCTGAATAGGGTCACACCTAAGCTTGCAGTAGTAAACCTCAAAAAAGAAAGAAGTTTCAAGTTTCAAGTTTAATAAGGTTTTTGATTGATCGCTTAATCATATTTCAAAGCGATGAACATAATAAAATTACAATATTTAGGGAACATACAATACTTAACAAAATTTAAGTCCTAAAGGACTATTGACAAACTTAACAAACAGATAAAATAAGGAAAAAAGGTAATTGAACTACAAAATATTTAAAAGAAGCAGAACAATCAAGGAAAGTACATTAGGTAGGGGAAATAAATAATTCCATAATATTATACAATAAAAAAGAAGAGGAAAACCTGAAAATAAATCTTATTTATGCTTTCTGCCTACTGTCAAATCAGTTCTGCTCGGAGGAAGTGAAAAGTGTAACTTCCTAGAATTAAACTGCCCTGGACATTCACAGACTTACCGATGAGGGGATAGGGAGCATCATCTTTGCCTGAGGTGACCCATAACTGGAAATCTTTTTCAGAGCCCTTAAAAAAAGCAAACCCAGCAGAGGATCAGCAAACCAAGGTTCTTGTCATTTCCCTGAAATTCTAAGTGCTGAAATATTAATCAAGGGAGAAAGACAAATGTCAACAAATTTACTATTTTCAGAAAGTTAAATTAAAAAAAATATGGACCCAAATCCTGTCTTCTAATTGCATTTCTCCAATGTCACTCTTGATGTTATCAAACAAGAAAATTATCCCAGCCTTCAGTCACACCAATGGAACAGGACAGGTCTCATTTCCAAAACCTGGCAGTTCCTCCGTGACAACACAAAGGATAACAGATGCTTTCAAAAATATTATCACCTCTCGGGCATATCCTCCATTTCAGAAGATCTGAACTAAAAACTGCACACATAAACCACGCAATAAAAAATATTTTCTAATTTTTTTTTTTTTTTTTTGGAGGGGGGCATGTCTGTGGACAGAGATTGGGTGTTTCTGCACTCTACATTACCGTGCACTGACTGATTTTGTAAATGTTAAGTGCTCAGGCACTAATTTTTTTTTTTTTTTAATTTTACAACTATGTGCTAATCACAAATGGCCATTCATTTAAAAAATGGGAAAATCAACCATTTTCTGGCTGCAGTAAAAATGATCTTAGTGTACAAGAAAGACCCATGTAAGAGCATGCTAAGGCTGCTTTTTACTGCAGTTTATTAAAAGGACCCTTGGCTAGTAAGCTCTTTTGGGTAGGAACATGTGGTACCTTAATATTTATCACCACTGTCATCTAGAAGCACTAAAAATATTACCCATTTTGCATCATTGGGAAAAATACCTGAGGACTCCAATTCAGATGTTGATCACTACTGCACAAAGCATCTTTACACACCAGCAAAGCTGGGCTGCATCATTCTGACTACTGGCTTCAAAGCCTTTTTGGTGTGTGGCACCCTGATAAGCCTAGTGATATTTCTTCAGCAAAAACTTCCTGCACCGTGGAAATGGATGAGTATTAAGAAGTTTGCTCTGTGACCTGTTGTTTCATTCCTCAAAAGACTTATTGAACCAACACAGAGAGGGTGACAGAATATTTGACTCTGTCCTGTGAAGAGTAACGTCTGTTCATGATTTCTTCCAGATCACCAAATTTGTCAGATCAGAGGCCAAGAAGCTGGAATTCTAGTCCACAAGAAGCACAAGGCCCCTTGCTTCAGCTGATATTTATGTTCTCATACTTATTCAAAGTGAATTAAACAGTTCTTTATCAAAGGAAAATTCCCCCAATTCTTGACAACCCTAATGACTTACGTTAATTCCAAAGTGCTGCAAGGCCATCTTGATAACATCGCATGTTGTCTCAGCGTTGGTTATGGTCAATGTTTTGGACTGTGAAATGGGAATAAAATATGAAAAATAGTCAACACTAGATTTGTACTGTACTGTAAAAGTATCATGCAGTGTTAAATGCCATAAATTTCTCTACACATTTGTGGTCAATTCACAGGAAGCTATGAGCACTCTGTGGATAGTTCCATCTAAAGCAGAGCTTCCTGTGTGCACCAACATATGAAAAGTGGAGGAATAAATTCTAAAATAAAATGGTTTTGGAACTCTGAAGATTCATCACCACACTGCATCTAGGGCAAAAAGTTTTTTTTAATTAGCATAACAAGGTTATGCGAATGTTTGCTTCAAAAGTCATATTCCGTGCAAAAAGCACAGTTACTTACCGTAACACGTGTTATCCAGGGACAGCAGGCAGATATTCTTGACTGATGGGTGACGGTACCGACGGAGCCCCGGTACGGACAATTTTAGAGTGATTGTACTCTAAGAACTTGGAAAGTTCTGGTAGGCCGCACCGCGCACGCGCGAGTGCCTTCCCGCCCGACAGAGTTGCGCGGTCCCCAGTTAGGATAAGCCAGCTAAGAAGCCAACCCGGGGAGGTGGGAGGGACGCAAGAATATCTGCCTGCTGTCCCTGGATAACACCTGTTACGGTAAGTAACTGTGCTTTATCCCAGGACAAGCAGGCAGCATATTCTTGACTGATGGGTGACCTCCAAGCTAACAAAAAGAGGGATGGAGGGAAGGTTGGCCATTAGGAAAACAAATTTTGCAAAACAGATTGGCCGAAGTGTCCATCCCGTCTGGAGAATGCATCCAGGCAATAATGAGATGTAAAAGTATGAACTGAGGACCAAGTAGCAGCCTTGCAGATTTCCTCAATAGGAGTGGAACGGAGGAAAGCTACAGATGCTGCCATCGCTCGGACTCTATGGGCCGTGACAGAACCTTCCAGTGTCAGTCCGGTCTGAGCATAAAAGAATGAAATGCACGCTGCCAGCCAATTAGACAAAGTACGTTTAGAAACAGGACGTCCCAATTTATTCGGATCAAGGGACAGAAAGAGTTGGGGAACTGATCTGTGGGGTTTTGTACGCTCTAGATAGCAAGCTAGAGCCCGTTTACAATCCAAAGTATGCAGAGCCTGTTCCCCAGAATGAGAGTGAGGTTTCGGAAAGAAGACAGGCAGAACAATGGATTGGTTGAGATGGAATTCAGAGACAACCTTAGGGAGAAACTTTGGATGTGTACGCAGAACCACCCTGTCATGATGAAAGACCTTAAAAGGTGGATCTGCAACTAGTGCATGTAGCTCACTGACCCTCCTACATCCCAACCTCCAGTCTCTGCACCTGACAGCTTGGTATCTCTCGGGCTGACTTCTCATGATACTCTTTTGTCTCAGCCCGTTCGTTCCATTCTAGATGCCTCCAGGAAACCAGCCACTCTGCAATGTTACCATCAGAAGTGGACAAGATTTTCTTGTGGCAGAGGTAAGAGCAATAAGGAAAAGTACCTTCCAAGTGAGAAACTTGAAAGGAGTGGTAGCCAAAGGTTCAAATGGAGGCTTCATTAAGGCGGAAAGAACCACATTGAGATCCCAGATAACAGGAGGGGCTTTAAGAGGTGGTTTCACATTGAAAAGACCTCGCATGAACCTGGACACCAGGGGATGAGCTGAGAGAAGTTTTCCATGAACCGGCTCATGGAAGGCAGCAATGGCACTGAGATGGACTCTGATGGAAGAAGACTTAAGGCCAGAGTCAGACAAAGAAAGCAAATAATCCAACAATGTCTCCACTGCCAGGGAAGTGGGATCAAGATGGTGAAGAAGACACCAGGAAGAAAATCTTGTCCACTTCTGATGGTAACATTGAAGAGTGGCTGGTTTCCTGGAGGCATCTAGAATGGAACGAACGGGCTGAGACAAAAGAGTATCATGAGAAGTCAGCCCGAGAGATACCAAGCTGTCAGGTGCAGAGACTGGAGGTTGGGATGTAGAAGGGTCTCCTGATGCTGTGTAAGCAGAGAAGGAAACAGTGGAAGAAGAAAAGGTTCCCTGGAACTGAGTTGAAGTAGAAGGGAGAACCAATGTTGCCTGGGCCACCTCGGAGCAATTAGAATCATGGTGGCTCGTTCCCTCTTGAGCTTGAACAAGGTTCTCAACATGAGAGGCAGAGGAGGGAAAGCGTACAGGAACAGATTGGACCAGTCGAGGAGAAATGCATCCGCTGCCAGACGGTGAGGAGAGTAGAGTCTGGAGCAGAATAGGGGCAGCTGGTGATTGTGAGGAGCTGCAAAGAGGTCTATCTGAGGAGTGCCCCATTGAGCGAAGATGGATTGTAGAGTGAAAGGATCGAGTGTCCACTCGTGAGGCTGGAGAATTCTGCTGAGCTTGTCCGCTAAGGAATTCTGCTCTCCCTGAATGTAGATAGCTTTCAGGAATAGATGGTGATTTATGGCCCAAGTCCAGATCTTCTGGGCTTCCTGGCACAAGAGGCAAGAGCCCGTCCCACCCTGCTTGTTGATGTAATACATCGCAACTTGATTGTCTGTGCACAGCAGGAGAACTTGAGGGAAGAGAAGATGTTGGAAGGCCTTGAGGGCATAAAACATCGCTCTGAGTTCCAGGAAATTGATGTGATGCTTCTTTTCCTGGGCTGTCCAAAGGCCTTGAGTTTGGAACTCGTTCAAATGAGCTCCCCAGGCATAAGGGGAGGCGTCGGTGGTGATGACTAGTTGATGAGGAGGTAGATGGAGCAGAAGACCTCTGGATAGATTTGAGGATATCAACCACCATTGTAGAGATTGACGAAGAGATGATGTGACAGATATGTGACGTGAGCAAGGATCCATCGCTTGGGACCACTGGGTAGCTAGGGTCCATTGAGGAGTGCGCAGGTGAAGACGTGCGAAGGGTGTGACATGAACTGTGGAGGCCATGTGACCCAAGAGTATCATCATTTGCTTGGCAGAGATGGAAAGTTGTAGAAGCACCTGCTGACACAGAGATTGAAGCGTTTGAAGACGGTTGGATGGCAGGAACGCTCTCATGAGGACTGTGTCCAAGACAGCTCCGATGAATTGAAGTCTCTGAGTGGGGATGAGATGAGATTTGGGTAGATTGATCTCGAACCCCAGAAGTTGAAGAAACATGATGGTTTGGTTGGTGGCCAGGAGAACAGTTTGAGATGAATTGGCCTTGATTAACCAGTCGTCCAGGTAAGGAAAGACCTGAAGGTGGTGAGATCGTAGAAAGGCAGCCACCACAATCAGACATTTGGTGAACACTCTTGGAGAGGAGGCAAGACCGTAGAGCAGCACCTTGTATTGGTAATGACAACGATTGATCATGAAGCGTAGATACTGTCTGGAGGCCAGATTGACCGGTATATGAGTGTATGCTTCTTTGAGATCGAGTGAACATAGCCAGTCGCCTTGATTGAGAAGAGGGTAAAGAGTGGCCAGAGAAAGCATTTTGAATTTCTCCTTGACCAAGCATTTGTTTAGATCGCGAAGATCTAGAATGGGTCTTAGATCTCCTGTCTTTTTGGGGACTAGAATATAACGGGAGTAGAATCCCTGCCCTCTCTGATCTAGAGGAACTTCCTCTATAGCGTTCAGAAGGAGGAGGGATTGAACCTCTTGAAGAAGGAGGGAAGACCGAGGAGTGTTGAAAGCAGACTCTCTTGGCAGACTTTGGGCAGGAGGTGTCTGAAAGTTGAGAGAGTAGCCGTGGCGGATGATGTTGAGGACCCACAGGTCCGAGGTGATGATTTCCCAACAGCTTATGAAATGTATAAGGCGTCCTCCTATGGGCTGTGGAAGATGAGTAGAAGGAGGAAGATTGGCTATGTCCCGGAGAACCAAGTCAAAAGGGCTGAGTTGACTTTTGAGAAGGAGGAGGTTTCACTTGCTGTTGCTGCTGGGCAGGTCGAGCAGGTTGCCTCTGTTGCTGCCTCTGACGCCTGGGTTGTTGCTGTGTTTGAGGTAATGGATGAGCCACAAACCTTCGTTGGTAGGCCGATTATTGACGAAAAGGCCTAGAAGGTGGGGTCTTCTTCTTTGTCTTAAGGAGAGTATCCCATCGAGTCTCATGAGCTGAAAGTTTCTGAGTAGTAGAGTCCATGGATTCTCCGAACAGCTCATCCCCTAGGCAAGGTGCATTGGCCAGTCGATCTTGGTGATTGACATCGAGTTCGGACACTCTGAGCCAGGCCAGTCGTCGCATAGCCACTGACATAGCCGTGGCTCTAGAGGTCAGCTCAAAAGTGTCATAGATTGATCTGACCATGAACTTGCGCAGTTGCAAGAGCGATGAAGAAGTTTGGCGAAAGGCTGATTTCTTACGGTCAGGGAGATATTTCTCAAAAGATGACAAACTTTGAATAAGATGCTTAAGATAAAAGGAAAAATGGAAAGCATAATTCCCTGACCTGTTCGCTAGCATTGCATTTTGATACAGCCTTTTGCCAAACTTATCCATGGCCTTACCTTCCCTGCCAGGAGGGACAGAAGCATATACACTAGCCCCCGTGGATTTCTTTAAAGTAGACTCTACTAATAAAGACTCATGGGGGAGTTGAGGCTTGTCAAAGCCTGGAATTGGTATAACCTTATATAAGGAGTCCAGTTTACGGGGAGCTCCTGGAATGGTCAAGGGTGTCTCTAGATTTTTGTAAAATGTCTCTCTTAAAATGTCATGGAGAGGCAGCTTGAGAAATTCCCTTGGAGGCTGGTCAAAGTCAAGAGCATCTAAAAATGTCTTGGATTTTTTGGATTCAGCCTCCAAGGGAATAGATAAAGAGTCACACATCTCTTTAAGAAAAGAGGTGAAAGAAGTTGCTTCAGGTTTGGAAGATGGATCAAAACCAGAAGGATCCTCGTCCCCTGATGAACACTCTCCCTCAGAGAGGAAAGGCTCTTCTGAATCACCCCACAGATCAGGGTCCCTCACCTGAAAACTGCGGTCTCGTGACTCCGGTGTGGAGGGTTCTAGGTGCCGAGTTTTATGAGTCGACTTACCAGACCTCTGTGAACCGGTACCGGGAGATGTTAAGGGTTGTGCCGGTGCCGATGTTTGAACAGCCTGGTGTCTCGGTTCCGGTGCCAAGACTGGCATTGATACCGAAGAAGTGATGTGCCCCGGTACCGACAAAGTGGATGCCGATAAAGGGGGCTGCTGCACCGTCAGTACCGGCGGCTCAGACCGGACCGGGACTGGAAGGCTCGGAGTCAAAAGAGCAGGGAGTAGCTGTTGGAGTTGTTCCTTTAGCTGGACCTGCAGGACTGCGGCAATGCGCTCGTCCAATGAAGGCACCGGTACCGCTTTTTTCTTCTGCGGTACCTTGGGTGCCGCTCTACACTCCGAAGAGGAACCCGATATCGAGGGGCTCACCTCAATCGGAGCGGAGCGCTTCCGTGGGCGCCTCGTGGTCGGCAGGATTGGACTCGCTGCTACTGAGACCGGAGGACGCTCCAACGGGGAAGGCTTCTTAGCCGGCTTACCTGCGGGGTGCGACGCGCGGTGTCGACGAAGTAGGTGCCGACTGAGATGGAGCCGACATCGGTGCCGGTGGTGCGGAATCAGACATCTCGGCGCTGAACTGCTGCTGTATCTGGCGGTTTTTAAGTGTTCTCTTCTTTAAAGTCGCACAGCGGGAGCAGGTAGACGCTCGATGGTCAGGACCAAGACACTGCAGACACCAATTGTGTGGGTCTGTCAGTGAAATTGGTCGAGCGCACCGCTGGCACTTTTTAAACCCGGGTTGAGGGGGCATGAAAGTGAATACGGCTTCTGCCAAATTGAAGGCCGAGGCCTCGATGATGGCAATAGGCCCCGCCGGGGCTAACCGAAAACTGAAGAAAAAAAAAGTAAGTTTTTTTTTTTTTTTTTTAAGAAAAGAAAAGAAACAACGGAAATAAAATTTCCAAAAGGGTTTACG
Source organism: Geotrypetes seraphini (assembly GCF_902459505.1). Taxonomy (NCBI): domain Eukaryota; kingdom Metazoa; phylum Chordata; class Amphibia; order Gymnophiona; family Dermophiidae; genus Geotrypetes; species Geotrypetes seraphini. The sequence continues at coordinate 39,640,336 of NC_047089.1, forward strand.
CGAGCGGGAAGGCGATATTAATAGAAAAAAGAACTTTCAACAGCCGTTGAAAGAAACGCGTCTTCTTAGCTCCGCGGAAACTAAGAAACTGGGGACCGCGCGCCTCTGTCGGGCGGGAAGGCACTCGCGCGTGCGCGGTGCGGCCTACCAGAACTTTCCAAGTTCTTAGAGTGCAATCACTCTAAAATTGTCTGTACCGGGGCTCCGTCGGTGCCGTCACCCATCAGTCAAGAATATGCTGCCTGCTTGTCCTGGGATAATCTGTAATATGGTTTTATCAAGTTCTTAGGTGCGAATTTGAAGTGCAAAGATTGTTATTTTAATCAGGAAGACTTAAACTAGAAATGTTAACACAAGAAAAAAAATGAGAACTCAGTTTGTGTCGTGATACAAATTCTCTTTTCTCATATTAAACTTTATTCTATCTCAGGGGCAATGTCTTCAAATGGGTTAGATTTGTGCATTCCATGACAGTAATGAACCTCATTCCTAAGCCATCTCAGTCTCTCAAGTACTACCAATGCTTGCCGTAGTACTTGCATCGTGAAAGAGAGCTTTTATTCATAAAAGCTGGAGTTCATAAGATGTTACACATATTGGCAACCTATCCAGGTGTACCTAGAAATTCTTTTTAATCAAGCTTGTGGCACCTAAAACAGTGGGAAATATTTTTTTAAAAACCTTTCTGCCACATTTTCTTGATCTCTGACTGCATTTCTTAGTATTTGAAGATCTTCTGTCTTTCCATATAATTCAAAGAATTATACCTCTAGGATCAATACAAAAACACAAAGGGCCAAATTCTATAAACAACATCCCGATGGCCAACTGCTGCCTAACCAGCCAATTGGGACGCACGTTTTCATAAAAAAAAAACACAACAAACTCCCGAGGCAGGCCGCCTACATTGGAGATGCCTAAGGAGGCGCACAAGCCTGCCTAAGGCTAGGTGTAGACATGCCTTGGCCTGGATGTAGCCTTAGGCAGGCCTAGGTGGCCTTGCGTGCCTCCCTAGGATCGTGATAGATGCGTACAATGTAGGCCAGCAAAATGCAAAATGCTGGCCTACATTGTAAGCAGACACGGCTGCTGAGCTTATCATGGCAAGGGATCTCCCTGTTGTGATATGTTTAGTGGCCGGGGCCCCCGTACATCGCCGGCAAAGATAGTTTAATATTTAGAAGTAGAAACATCTAGTCTGCCCATCTGCAGAATCCACTATATCCTCCTCTCCCAAAGGGCTCCCACGTGCCTGCCCCATGCTTTCTTAAATTCACACACTGTCTTTGTCTCCAATACCTCCACTGGGAGACTATGCCACACATCTACTTTCCTTTCTGAAAAAAGAACTTCCTTAGATTACTCCTGGGCCTATCACCTCTTAACTTCATCCTATGCCTTCTCATTATGGAGTAAGATGTTCAATTACAAATTTTTACAGGATTGTTCTGTGAGCAGGTGTTAGTTGAGTTTAATTATCAAAATCTGTTGGGGGGCCTAGAGGTCTTAAAGTTAACTGGGGTTGGGGAATGGCACAAGGCTGAAAGTGTGCCTAGGACATTGGTTCTCAAACCTGTTGTGGGGACCACTAGCCAGTTGAGTTTTCAGGATACCCTAATCAATATGCATGAGACAGATTTGCATTCCTCCATTATATGCAAATTTCTCTCATGCACTTTCACTAAGGATATCCTGAATAGAACAGTCCTGAGCTGGAATGAGTCCCATACGACATGCCCTCTTGAAACTTATCTCGCCCATTAAGTCACAGTCAAGCAGGGAAAGCAATGAACAGGACTCAGTTTTGGAGCCCCTGCCTACCTTGTGCCCTGTGAGGCCACACTGCCTAGATATAGCTCGCCACAACCCTGATCCTGGAAACCCAACTGGATTGTGGTCCCTCAGGATAGATTCAAGAACCACTGGCCTAATGTACCTGATACCCTTGTCTCAGTCTTGATGCTTAGCCTATGTTCTCTTAAATTCTGTTATTGCTTTTGCCTCCATCATCTCCAACTGGGAGGGTATTCCATGCATTCATCACAGTTTCTGTGAAGAAAGCAAATTTCCATACTATTGAAAAAAGTATCACAGAGTTACGTAAGGCAACAAATCTGGCATGAATGAGTAAAGACCAGACTAAAGGACTAATATTTTAGCACTGGGTTCTTATCCCACCCCCTTTTAGCAAGCTATGCTAAAGGTTTTTAGCGCGGACCGGTGAAGTAAGTGCTTCAATGCTCATAGGAATTCTATGAATGCCGGAGCATTTACCACGCCAGCTTGCACAAAATACCTCTAGTGAAGCTTGATAAAAAGGAGCCATTAGTGATTTTATTCCCCAACATGTGTCAGTTTATTATAAAAATAATAAAATTAAGAAGAAAAAATTACAAAAGGGACAATACAAGAAGCAGTCAGGCTACACATTTACCCCCTCCCCAAACCCTTTTTTTTTTTTTTTTTAACAAAACTGCAACTTTATTTTTTACAAAACTGCAATTTTTAGCACTGGCTGTGGCGGTAACAGCTGTTACAACCTCACGGCCGTTGCTAAAAACCGTGCTAAGGTTTTGTAAAAAGGGGGTGTTTAATGAACATAACACCCAAAAGGTGAGAAACTTATGTTAATCTGAGCTATTCTCAGACAGGCTTGAGACACTGGAAACTGTCCAAAGATTTGTTTTAATGGTTTTAAAAATGGTCACTGAACACTAGACAGTTTCTGGTGAAAGCAGTATTAGCTCAATATGTGTACAGCTTATTCTTTCATAAGAGCTGAGTAAATGCTTTCAATAAAATAATTAATTTCCCCGAAAGCACTGACATCTGGTGCTGAGGCATAGGTCAGTGCATTTGTCTACGTTTGGCTTTTGGCTACAAAAGGTTTTTCATAGCATTCCTCATGGAATGAAATAATTTCCTGCTTTCTCCTTTCCAATAACTATAGTGCAAGACAAGCTGCAGCTTCCTGAAAAGGTCATGGAGGAGTCCAGCCCTGCCAGTGACAATTGGGCTTGGGCACACTGTGGAAGTGTTGCACTCATACTCGGGGAGAGAGGATGGCTTTTGCTACATTGGCAGGGAGGATGTGCCCCAAGTAGGTACCCTTCAGGGCAGCTTCGGGATGCCTGGTGTGTAAGGTATTGCCACCTAGAAAGAAAAGAAAGAGGGGGTGGCAGAGACCACTGAAGTCATACAAAAAAGAAAAAAACTGAACAGTCATGAGGTTTCCATCTGTCACTCCTCCACCTCGTCTTCAGAAATGTGTGAGGCCAGAGACAGCTGCCAGTTTCAGCCAACAGCTTGGAATATTTGCCTAATGCATAAGCCTGACAGATATGAGTGATTACATCAGCTTCACATGGACACTATTCCAAATTAAAAGAACTTCAAACTGTCTTCATGCTAATAGCAAAGATGTGCATATGTGCAAATAGCCATAGCAGGTTATTTTCCATGATCAGTAAGAATTTACTTGGATAGAAATACAGAGGTCGATTTTCATTCTCCTTCTGGAACTGGTACAGCTATGAGCAATTTGTATGTGCAGGCCACATGCATTTATTTCAGCCCATATTCTGCCCTAAGCTCCTAAACACATCTACATATACGTTGCATACAAGTACACAACTTCTTGTCACAGCACATAATTGTACATGTGTACTCCAGGAAGTAGTTTCATAGGTGGCCTTTCATATGCATAAAACAGTGCTTTACCTGTGAAAAATCCTTTCTAGATAAAATGACCACCATGGGGGTAATTTTTGTTTGTTTGTTTCAGTATTTATTATAACTCACGAGAAAAAGTAATAGGTTACAATTCTGGAATAAAACTCTGAACAAACACAACTATACAACATCTCCCAACCAAGAGGCTCCATATTTGACAGAGCCTTTTGTAAAATACCAGGGTAATTGTGAATGTTCTGACCTTGATGTCTCAATACCTAACTCAACGTTCTATGTAAAACACTCTCAGCCTATACTCAAATAACTTGTATCTAAACTAAACTACTTATATTTAAACTACTGTTCTTAATTTGCTGTATAGTCCCTATATCTAAACTGCTGCACAGTCTCGTATGTCCAAGTATTTAAATCTACTGTATAATCTTGTATGTCCAATTCACTCCATTGTGAATGTTTACTTGTAAACCGTTCTGAGCTACTGGGAGGACGGGATAAAAATCTAAATAAATAAATAATAAATAAATAAATAAATGTTTAATTACTAGGGGTGTGTAGCCCCAAAATATTTTTTGTTTTGTTTAGTTTCTCATTTTGGTTTTTTTTTTTTTTTAAATTATTATTTTAAATTTTACTTATTTCATGGCCAATGTCATAAATAGTGCACCACAGGAAAAAAACTGAATTCTTTTTTCCTGTTATTGTGGGCTGCATAGGTTGTTTCAAATTAATGTTTAAACTATGACTCATGTCAAATTACATATAGGGGTCCTTTTATTAAGGCATGCTAACTGATTTAGCGTGCGCTAAATGCTAAGGCATCCATTATATTCTATGGGCGCCTTAGCATTTAGTGAGCGCTAGTCTTTAGCGCTTGCTAAATCAGTTAGTGTGCCTTAATAAAAGGAGCCATACTGCTGAAACCAAAAAATCAAAGACTCCTTTTGGGGATCACTATGGACGTCTTACACATAACTTACTTTCCATATCAGGTTTGGGCAGGTTTTCCCCCACATAATACTTACATATGCACAGTTTCCAATATCCTTGGCAAAAATCTTCAATGGAATGCTTTTTGGATAATCGTTTTCCTTTTCTTCTTTAATTCGACTGCAAAACAGAAGCACAGGTTCAGTCAATATCTGTACAGCAAATTATAGAATTTTCTACTGGTATTTGGCTAAGGAAGTGTTCACATTTTGATCAAATCTAGTACCGTATTTTCACATAGATAACGCGCACCCGTGTAAAACGCGCACACGGGTATAGCGTGCGAAAAACACAAATTTATGTACAGAAATTTTTATATACCGCGCACACCCGTATACCGCGCATGCCGCCCCGACTCTCCCGTCGCCGCCCGACTCTCCTTTCGCCCGCCCCGAGTCTCCTCTGGTCCAGACTGCTCGTTTCCAGCCCTGCCCCAAGTCTCCTCTGGTCCCGACTGCTCGTTTCCAGCCTTGCCCCGAGTCTCCTCTGGTCCAGACTGCTCGTTTCCAGCCCTCCCCCTTGAAGGTCTGCCTGTCCCCCTTGAAGTCCTGTCCCCCCTTGAAGTCCTGTCCCCCCTTGAAGGTATGCCTGTCCCCCTTGAAGTCCTGTCCCCCCTTGAAGTCCTGTCCCCCCTTGAAGGTCTGCCTGTCCCCCTTTAAGTCCTGTCCCCCCTTTAAGTCCTGTCCTCATCCTGAAAGCCTGATGCTCCCCCCCCCCGACGCCCGATTCATCACCCGGAAGGAGCGCTCGCACTCCCACCCCGAAGGACCGCTCGCACCCCCACCCGAAGGACCGCTCGCACCCCCACAGCCTCCCCCCCCTCCCCCATGGAGAAGCTGTCTACCTTGTTTCCGGATGCCAGCGAGCCCAGCTGTTTCCTCTGCCGGCGATCCCGCCCCTTCTCTGAGCCCTGCTGCGCTGCTTCCTCTTCCGGCGGTCCCGCCCTTTCTCTGACATCAGAGAAAGGGCGGGACCGCCTGAAGAGGAAGCAGCGCAGCACAGGGCTCTGAGAAGGGGCAGGACCGCCAGCAGAGGAAGCAGCTGGGCTGGCATCCGGAAACAAGGTAGACAGCTTCTCCATGGGGAAGGGGGGGAGGCTGTGGGGGTGCGAGCGGTCCTTCGGGGTGGGAGTGCGAGCGCTCCTTCCGGGTGATGAATCGGGCGTCGGGGGGGGAACTATGTAAAAAAAATTTTATACAACGTGCTCACGCATATAACGCGCAAGGGTATGCGCGGTATGTAAAAACCACGTATAACGCACGCGTTATATGTGAGAAAATACGGTATTTCTGAATAGGCAAGGACTGTGAGCTCTAGAAAAACTGGGCAAATACAGTGAAGAATTGCTCCAAAATTAAGGAAAAAAAGAAAATATTTTCAGTGATTTTCATGAGAAGCAAAGGTGAATAAGCTCCTAATATTTAGGCCACGATGCTTGAACTTATGATTTATTTTGAGTTTCTTGGCCAAGAAGTGTATTCTTCAATATTGGACAGTCCCTGACCCCCCAAAGCGAAAGATGTTGTTTCTGCGAATATGGGATCCTTACTTACAAACCTTGCATCCTAAGGGCCGTAGTGCGATTTTAAGATGGGTGTCTTAGAGTATATTGATGTGTCATAGTAAGGTTAAATAGAGAGTATCATTGGGAAGGGGGGTGGTTAGGGGAGGGGAGGTGGGGGATATATATGCTCCTTATTTTATTTGATGCATTGTTATTGTATTATGCACCTTGGAGTGCCCTTATATTTTATTTGATGTTGTTTGCATCAATAAAAATTGTTTGAACTTAAAAACAGAAATATGAATAGTAAACCAGTTTCATCCTCCATGCACCCTATCTTAATAGGATTACATAACAATTTTCCAAACATGTCCCTTAAGAGATTGTGACATTTTCTGGGAAATTCTGATATTTCTCAGAGTAACGATACTAAAGCGGGCAATGTGAGGGATGAAGGATAAGCACAGAGATATCTATGCTGTTCCCATCAAACCCTTCCAGAACAGCTCATTATTTCCCTGCTATATGTGAAATAACCACATGAAAGAATGAAGAAACTGTCTTGGTTATAAAATAAGAGAAGAAGGTAGTGTAGCTGTGCCAAAAACAAAACCTTTGGAAGTAAAATCCACAACAATGGATCCCAAACTTGTCCTGGGAGAACCCAGCCGTTCAGATTTTCTGGATGTCCATAATGAATATGCATATCAAGGAATCAGTGTATGCAAATCAATCTCATGAATATTAATTGCAGATATCCTGAAAACCTGACCGACTGGGGTTCCTCCAGGACAGGTTTGGGAAATATTGATCTATAAACCATTATTAAGGTAGTAATACCCTCCACCCCTTCTACTAAGCTGCAGTAGAGGTTTCTACCGCGGCCTAGAGCACTAAATGCTCCAACGCTGCTCAGACACTCATGGAATTCCTATGAGCGTCGGAGCAGCATCGGAGCATTTAGCACCCCGGGCCACAGTCGAAACCTCTACTGAAGCTTATTAAAAGGGGAGTAAGTGGCACGATATCTATCTACTTTTTGCATCTTGCTGGTTCCTTGTAACCTGGATTGCCCACTTCTGGGAAACGGGATTCTGGGCCTGAATGGACCTTTGGTCTGACCCAGCATGACAGTTCTTATGTGCTTATTTTTCAGGAGAGATACTTCTCAAAGTGCAGAGAAATGATCACTTGCATGCAGAACTTAAAGAGAGTTATTCTATATTTGCTGTGCTAGTCCACTCAAATATATAAAAATAAAAGATTATAAAGGGTTAGCAAGCGATAGGTCAATCCTTTTCATTGCACTAACCTAGGGGTAGGCAATTCCGGTCCACGAGAGCCAGAACCAGGTCAGGTTTTCAGGATATCCAAAATGAATATGTATGAGATGGATTTGCATGCACAGCCTCCTTGAGATGCAAATCTATCTCATGCATATTTATTGTGGATATCCTGAAAACCTGACCTGGCTCTGGCTCTCACGGACCGGAATTGCCTATCCCTGCACTAATCTGACAAGAGTTGTGAATTAGCTGCCCTGATTCAGGCCAGTGACATAATGAAAGAATTTAGCTCCTGAAAATTAGTCATTGTGAAGGTTAGCCACCAATGTATTAGATCAGTGGTTCCCAAACCCTGTCCTAGAGGACCCCCAGCCAGTCGGGTTTTCAAGATATCCCTAATGAATATGCATGAGAGAGATTTGCATATAATGGAAGCGACAGGTATGCAAATCTCTCTCATGCATATTCACTGGCTGGGGGTCCTCCAGGACAGGGTTTGGGAACCACTGTATTAGATAAATATCAGTCTGACAAAGTATCCACTGCAGCTTGCTTGCTAAATTTCACATTTATGTTATGTTTTGTGTTAAAAAAAAAAATGCATAGTACCTTTGGAGGAAATTAAGCCACTTCTCCTTCTGCTCTGGGGAACTGCAAAGATAAACAGGAAATTTAAAGTACCCGCAAACTTTGCCCTAAAGCAGGCAGTCTGCAAAACTGCCCCTGTATTATTTTAATGAAAAATAGTGTCATATGGTGAACAGACATGCCTGAACTCCACCTACTGTCTTCTTTTATAAAGCCTGGATTATTTTATTCACAGACAGGGCTTGATTCAAACCTTTGATTTTTGTATGCATATGGAACAGAATGAGTCCATCCTTTTCTCTGTATACAAAGCTTTTGCACTGAAGCCAGAGGCTAAAATCAGGTCCAATATATTTCACAATGTAGGTTTTCTAGCTATACACAAACTAATCTGTTCTCGATGTTGAGCTGTAGAAAAAAAGCAATCATTAAAAAAAATACCTTCAAGTGCTCTTGAACTAATAAGAGAAAGAAACATTTCTGGAATGTGGATCTGCTGCCTCAATTGCACCTTGGCCTCCTCTCTGCTGGCAACATCACTGAGTTTGGGACTGAAGTGTGAGTACCGCAAGAATGTCAGCTGAAGATGGGGTATTCATACGTCCACGCTACAGTACATATTAAGAACTTATGCTAACTCAACAAAACACAGAACCCCGCCAAAAGAACAGAACAGTAAAACTAATGAGCTCAACTTATGAAAAGGAGGTTATCATAATATACTCAAAAGGTCCAAAAAGGATAAAAGTAAAGTGATCATTGGCTCTAGTGCTGAAATTACTTTGGGGCTTGATTTTATAACAAAATGCTATGTGAGATATCCAAACAGGGACATGTGTTCCTTTATAAATCACACTCCCAGATCTAGCCCCAACAGCACACAAATGTTAATGCCCAAATTTACACCTGCTCTGAAGAAAGTGTAAATTTGGGCATGTATGTGAAGCATGTATACCAGATACATCTCCACTTTGCCCAAACTATGCCGACAGCAGGAGGTCCAACCTCAGCCCTTGTCCAGTCAGATTTTCACAATTTCTCACAATGAATATGCATGAGATCTATTTGAATACAATGGATGCAAACAGGTCTCATGTACAGTCAAACCTCGGTTTACGAGTAACGCAGTTTGCGAGTGTCTTGCACATCGGGCCTCCCAAACCAAGCGTTGACTCAATTTGCAAGCCCCCTCCCCCAGCAACCGGCATCGGCCGCCTGCCCAAATCCTTACCGCAATCTGGCACCAGCACACAGCACCAACCCACAGGATGTGCCGGTGCCGGAAGAGCCTGCATTTTGCCGCTGATCTCTGCTGGGCTGGGCCTTGAGCATTTGCGCTTGCTCAAGGTCTTCTGGCTCTCACTTTCTCCAAGATTCTAAGATTCTCTGAGAGAGTGGAAGCCAGAAGGTCCTGTGGGTTGGTGCTGCGCACTGGTGCCAGATTGCGATAGGGTTTGGGTTTGGGCAGGCGATGCCGGTTCTTGGGAGGTGGGGGCTTGTGGACGGGGGGATGATTCCGGTTTTCTGGGGTGGGGTGGAAGTGCACCAGTAGCCTCGGGGATGGGAAGGTCTTTTGGGGATGTGGTGGGATGGGGTAGAAGCGAGCAGCGCTGGTGGCCTCTTTTGGGGGGGGGGGGGTGGAACCAATCAAGCGAGTTTCCCTTACTTCCTATGGAGAAACTATGCTTCTGGAACGAATTATGCTCGCAAACCAAGGTTCCATTATATATTCATTAAGGAACTCCTGAAACTGCGGCCCTGGCCTACAGGAATACCTACATGCATACTGTATAACAGGCTTAACAAATCTAGCCTCCTGATTGGTTTTCCACCACCAGCAACTAAAAATATTACTTCATTTTTTCTTATTTTGCTTTTTCTTTAATGAATCCTAGTGCTATTAAAGCCATGGAATCTATGCTTAAATTCATGAGTGAGTCAATAAAGGGAGCCTAGAAATGGGAGGGTTATGGATGAATCAAGGGCATTTGTCTGATTTACGTATGTAGTCAGAGAATAAGGGGGATCTGCATCTAATTTAGGTGCAAGGATTTGCACGTTTCAGTCGATACAAATGGAAGCACCTACAGTTAGGCACAGTTCCCGGGAGTGAGGTCCAAATTCTGTAACCAGCGCCTAAAGTTAGGCACCTATTTCGGAGGCGCCCAACTAGATAGACGCCTATCTAAATTGAATAACAAGCTCAATTAAGCTTTTTAATCAGCACTGATTGAAACACAGGCGTCTATCAAGAAAGCGCGATTCTGTAACAAGGCGCCTCTAAAAATTTAGGCGGCCTTCAAAAAAATAGGCGCTATGCATGTTATGCGTGGGCGTGGCTTCGTGTTAGGCGCTTTCTTACAGAATCACTGCTCTTAAGCGTGCTTAAGCGCTCGCATGGGCGCCTACCTTTTAATTGTGCCTTGAGCTGGCCTATTTAATGGGTGCCTCCAAAATAGGTGCCGCTCAGCGTGATTCACTAAACAGCACCCAATTTTACTTGAATCGCGCTGAACAGTGCCTATATAGGCGCCTAACTTTTGGGTGCTTCTTATAGAGTTTGCCCTTCAGTGCTATCTTATACACCACGCCTAACTTTTAATGCCTTTAGAGAACAGCATTCAGCAGATGTTTTTCAGCATCAATTTTTCAGGCACCATATATAGAATCTAGCCCTAAATGTGGAAAACGCTTTATTAAATTATTGCTTTTGAGTGCAAACATTCCTGATGTATGTTAGTGTGTATGCTAAAAAAAACAGGAGCTAAAAAGGGAGACCCTAGATTGCAAAACACCCAGATTCTGTCGGGCACATAAGTTTTTCACCCCCTAAACTGTACTGTTCCTTCAGGTTTTTGCTGTCCAAATGCATGACCTTGCATTTCTTAGCATTAAATTTTAGCTGCTAAATTTCAGACAATTCTTCAAGCTTCACTAGTTCTTTCTTCATGTTATTCACACCATCCAGGTATCATCCGCAAAGAGGCAAATCTTACCTAATAGTCCTTCAGCAATATAGCTGATAAAAATGTTAAAAAGAACAGGCCCAAGAACAGAACCTTGAGACACACCACTGGTAACATCCCTTTCCTCAGAGCGATCTCCATTGACCACTACCCACTGTCATCTTCTACTCAACCAGTTTCTGACCCAGCCCGTCACTTTAGAGCCCATCCCGAGGGCACTAGGTTTATTTATTAGACGTCTATGTGGAACACTGTCAAAGGCTTTGCTAAAATCTAAATACACCACATCTAATGCACTCCCTCTATCCAATTCTCTGGTCACCCAATCAAAGAAATTGATCAGATTTGTCTGACTAGACCTACCTCTAGTGAATCATGTTGCCTTTGGTCCTGTAATCCACTGTAATCCAAAAACTTCACCATTTCTCTGTAATTCCCTACTTCTTCCTTATTTCCACTTTTGTGTAGAGGGACCACATCTGCCCTTCTCCAGTCCTCTGGTACCACTCCCGATTAGAGAAGCATTGAAAAGGTCAGTCAGCGGAGCCATCAGAACATCCCTAAGTTCCTTCAGCACCCTCGGATGTACACCATCTAGCCCCATCGCTGTGTCTACCTTTAATTTAGCTAGCTCCTCACAAACACAATCCTCTGAAAATCGATCAGGGTTTACCACTACTCCATCCTCATTCGTGTTTGTCTTCTGCGGTCATACTCCTGGGGCTTCAGCCGTGAACACAGAACAGAAATATTTGTTAAGCAATTCAGCCTTTTCTTTATCAGCTTCTATATATTTCTCCCCTTCACTTTTGAGTCTCATAATGCTACTGTTGCACTTCTTCCTATCACTGATATATCTAAAAAATGTTTTGTCTCCCTATTTTACCGTATCAGCCATTTTTTCTTCCAGTTGTATCTTTGCTTTCCTGACAACTTGACCAGACTCTCTTAACTTTTCCAGATATTTTTGCCTGCCTTCCTCTTTCTGTGATCTTTTGTAGTTTATGAAAGCTAATCTCTTATTCCTTACCTTCTCAGCTACTACTTTTGAGAACCAAAGCGGCTTTCTTTTCCTCTTACTTTTATTTACTTACCTCACAAAAATGTCTGTCGCCCTTACAATAATTCCTTTCAGTTTTTCCCACTGCATTTCTACTCCTTCCAGATGTTCCCATCCAGACAATTCCTCAATGTAATCCCCCATCCAAACAAAGTTCATTTATTTAAAGTCTAGAACCTTTACTTTTGAATGAGCCCTCTTTATACCCGTCTCAATATTAAACCGTACAACTCAGTGATCACTGGATGCCAGATGATCACTCACTGTAACATCAGAAACACTTTCCCCGTTTGTAAGCATTAAGTCTAGGATGACCCCATCCCACGTGGGTTCCATTACCAACTGTGAACAGTTCTCCATGTAGAGAATCCAGGATATCCCTACTTCTAGAAGACCCCACAATAGGGATACCACAATCAACACTTAGCATGTTAAAATCACCTATTAGTAAAACTTCCCTGTCTACTATTAAATCTCTGTCCACTTCTTCCGTCTGTGAAGGAGGCTTGTATATCACACCAATGTATATCACCATTCCCTCTTTCCAAATTGATCCACATTGCTTCTTCCTTGCTCTGCAGGTCCTGAAATTATGTGGCTTTAATATGATCTTCAACATATAATGCTACTCCTCCTCCTTTTCTTCCTGACCTGTTTTTCCTGAACAGATTATAGCCCAGTATAACTACATCCCAGTCATGGTTCTCCGTGAACCATGTCTCCGTGATCGCCACTATATCCAACTCATCTCATATCTTTACTTTGATAGCTTTTATTCTTCCGGCCCCACTCTTCAGCTTGAGTTTTCAAGCAAAGTCCTGGGCATCGTCATAGACTCTTCTCTTTCCTTCAATGACCACCTCAACTCCTTGGTAAAAAAAATGCTTCTTTAGCCTTCATATGCTGAGGAAAGTGAGATCCTGCTTTCATCAATCTCACTTCGCTGTCCTCGTTCAATCCACCATCCTCTCTAGACTGGATTACTGCAACTCCATCTTTATAAGCCTAACTAAGAAAAAACTACATAGACTTCAGCTAATCCAGAATGCCACGGCTAAGCTTATTTTTGCAAAAGGCAAATTCGACCATGTCTCTCCACTCCTGCCCAAGCTTCACTGGCTTCCAGTACCCTCCAGGGTCCTCTTTAAATGTGCCTGCTTAGCCTTCAAGATCCTTCATAGCATCCTCCATCCCGTTATTCCACTCTTTTGGAATTCCTCAAACCCTAATTCCACCAGACCCTCCCAAAAATTGAAACTATCTTTCCCTTCTACAAAAGGTATATCCCGCGCAGGAAAACAAGGAACATCCCTCCCCTTTAGAACCACAGAACTCTGGAATAACCTCACATCCCCACTCAGAAACTCTAGCTCCCTCCAACTTTTCCGCAAACACCTGAAAACTTGGCTCTTCTCAAAAATCTAATACCTCCCACTCTCTGGTACCCTGGCCACTCTCTATCCTCTTAGCTCCTTTCCTTTAACCCTTCATTGGAGTTTCTTTCTATCCTAACTCTGTAAACCGTACCGAGCTCTACGCTTGCAGAGATGGCGCGGTATACAAACCTAAGGTTTAGTTTAGTTTAGTTCTAAAAGAAGTTGGAAAGAATTATACAAAATGGGTCAAGAATGTTGTCTCTCTGTGGTCAGCACAGCGGCCTGAGATCCTGGGGAACCTGGGCAAGACACTAAATTCTCCATTGCCCCATGTACAAAACAAATACTGGAATATAATATGTAAACCACTTTGATTGTAACCACAGAAAGGTGGTATGTCAAATCCAATCCCCCTTCTCTTTCCAAATCCATCCCTTTTGTGTCTCTGGGCATAATAACTCTAAAATTTGAGCATAAATGAAACTTAGCATGAGGGAAAAACTGCTAAAAAGATAAAATGAGTTATAAAATGGGACCAACTGAACTTGTGGCTCCAGAGAAATAAGCCCCTACAAAAAGACATAATCCATTGCTAGGAGAAAAGTCAAGCTTCTGCAAGGGAGTAATTAATAGAACAGAAAGTTGACATGCGAGAAAACCCAGTAAATAAGATACACAGTTAAAATGAGCCAAATTGGATCAAGGGTTCCAGAGAAATGAACCTCCCCAAATATGGCCTAATATATTTCTATGGGAATATGAGTTCCAGTTTCTGTAACATAGATAGAATGACAATTAGCAGATAAAGAACAGGGTAAGGTGGAATTCCCTACTCTTCCCCAATTAGACCCCTTGTAATTGCCCCTACAGCCCAAAAACAACCTTCCACAACTTCCACACCACCTCGCAAACTGCCTCATCTTTTTTCTTTAATATGTATTCATTTTAACCATCAACCTTGATGAGAATTCACAGTGAATTTTTTTTCTTTTTTTACAGAGAATATGAAACAATGGTCTAAAGTGGAGAGGACAACAACAAGGTAAAGACTTTCGAACACATGACCCTGTGTAGATAAATCATCATTTCAGCAGCAGGGCAGCTGCCGAGCAGACAATACATTTCCAGAGCAGCATAATTTGGCATAGGTTTAAAGCTCTCCAATGTTTCTACGTCACAGACACAAATATGATAAACGTTTGGATTTTGCTTTCAGTTCCATCACTCAGCACATGCCTCCAACAATTAATCTGCTGGAACTGACATTTCTGAAAAGCTAGACATTTCCCTCCGTTAAACAGTCATTATTGATCTGCATCCCAGCTGTGCCAGGTCTGTATATTTGTTACATCAAACAAGTTTGAAGGATTACCAGCAATTGCTCACAGCTTAAATCCAAATGATTGTTTTTTCAGGCAAGCGTTCAAATTTAAGCAGAGTCACAGGCATAACTAATTTTATGTCTTCACAAATATCTGAAAGTGTAAGAATGCTTCTTCATATAGTGAATTCTCACCATGAATCCTCTGATTAAAGGGCCCTTTTATTAAGGTGCACTAAGCCCTAAGATGGGCTTAACACGCCAAGAAAAGCTTACGCAATTAAGCACCCTGCTGTAATTCTTCTATTTGAATACATTAACCTCCTCTTCTAGTAAACTGCGCTAGTAGTTTGTAGTGCAGAGAGCTGCGCTGAATGACTCACACTGCTCCCGACACTCATTGAGTTCCTATGAGCGTCAGGAGCAGCGCGGGCCATTCAGCGCGGCTCCCCACGCTAGAAACTGCTAGCGCAGTTTAATAGAAGAGGCCCCAAGTATATACAAACTATTTTTTTCCATATTATTTTTGAGAGGGCATGTCATGGGCGGAGAGTTCAGTCGGTTCAACGAATGGCCACCAGGATGGTCTCAGGACTCAAAGATCTCCCGTATGAGGAAAGGCTGAATAAATTGCAGCTATACTCACTCGAGGAACGTAGAGAGAGAGGAGACATGATAGAAACATTTAAATATATCATGGGCCGTATTGAGGTGGAGAATGATATTTTCTTTCTTAAAGGTCCCTCGGCCACAAGAGGGCATCCGCTGAAAATCAGGGGTGGGAAATTTCATGGCGACACCAGGAAGTTCTTCTTCACCGAAAGGGTGGTAGATCATTGGAATGAACTTCCACTTCAGGTGATTGAGGCCAGCAGCGTGCCAGATTTTAAAAGGAAATGGTATACACATGTGGGATCTCTAGGGGGGTAAAATCAAGGGGGATGGGTAATTAGAGTGGGCAGACTTGATGGGCTATGGCCCTTTTCTGCCGTCATCTTCTATGTTTCTATGTCTGCACTACCTGTGCTAATTGGTTAGCATAAGGTTAACAAGTGAGCATAAAGGCCCCAATTCTATAGATGGCACCTAAAAAATTGGCGCCGACTAAGACAGTACTAAGCACGATTCTATAAAACTTAGGCACACTCTACAGAATTGCGTTTAACGCCACCTAGGTGGTCTTAGGCGTCCTAATTTTAGGCACACTGTATTTATGCCAGGGTTTTCTTGGCCTAAACACGTGCGCATAAGTTAGGTGCACAACGGCGCTTGAGCCAAAGCAGGTGCCCACGTAAGTATGTGCTTTGGACTAAGTGCCTACTTTTTATAGAATCGCATTTTTCAAGTTAGGTGCCTAATAGAGGTATGCATGGGAACGGAGATCGCGGGAATCCCCTGGGTCCCGCGGGGGTCCTGCGGGAATCCCCCCTAACCCACAGGACTCCCACGGGGACCCCCCTCTGGCCCACAGGACTCCCACGGGGACCCCCTCTAGCCAACAGGACTCCCACGGGGATGGAAGGCTTTGGAAGCAGGGTTCGTCCATATAATATAATGGACACTTCAGCCTTCGTACCTGAACAGAAAACAAAACAAGGGTTTCACCACAGAGATTCCACAAGGAAAAGAGCAGCGCAAACACAAAAGAAACTGTGGAATTGATGATCCTGTCAGAAGTAATTGCTGCTTTTTATGGGGACGAGCAGGGATGGAGGTAATTCCTTGCGGGAATGGGTGGGGATGGAGAGGATCCTGATGGGGACGGGTGGGGACGGAGAGGATCCTGGCGGGGATGGGTGGGGATGGAGAGGATCCTGGCGGGAACGGGTGGGGACGGAGAGGATCCTGGCGGGGACGGGTAGGGGATGGAGAGGATCCTGGCGGGAACGGGTGGGGACGGAGAGGATCCTGGTGGGGACGGGTGGGGATGGAGAGAATCCTGGCGGGGACGGGTGGGGATGGAGAGGATCCTGGCGGGAACGGGTGGGGATGGAGAGGATCCTGGCGGAGACGGGTGGGGATGGAGAGGATCCTGATGGGGACGGGTGGGGACGGAGAGGATCCTGGCGGAGACGGGTGGGGACGGAGAGGATCCTGGCGGGGACGGAGAGGATCCTGGCGTAGACGGGTGGGGACGGAAATGATCCTGACGGGGATGGATGGGGACGGAGAGGATCCTGACGGGGATGGTTGGGGATGGAGAAGATCCTGGCGGGGACGTGTGGGGATGGGTGGGATTTCTGTCCCCGCGCAACTCTCTAGTGCCTAACTTTCAATTAAGTCCAATTAACAGCCAATTCAGCTTATTAATCAATTAAGTTAGATGCCTACATCGGCTAGGCAGACCGACGTAGGTGCCTAACTTTAGGCACACTCTCTAGAATTTGGAGTCTAGTGCCCCTTAAACAGAAGGCAATAAGTGGCCCAGCATCAACATTTTTGCACGTCCTGCGTACTATTGGACAAATTATTGTGGGCCCTGCAAAAAAAATTTTTAAAACAGCTCTTTTTTTTTTTTTAATCTTTATTCATTTTCGAACTTACAATAAGTGTATCATTATGTTAAAACAGATTAACAATAAGTATATCACTTAATAATCATCAATAATACAAATGATATATTCTTATCTCCCACCTTTCCCACCCCTTCCTATTATATAATCAATACCTTGTACAATATGTAATCATAAAATTACCCCCTCCCTCCCTTCATAATTGAACCTGTAAATTTAAGGGAAAAAATGTCATCTAATCAGTACAATATTGAAATTTCCTAAAACATCCTCGCTGTATTGCAATAAATCTTTCCATTTTATAAATATGACATAAGGAATTCCACCAGAAATTATAATTTAATCTACTCCAGTCTTTCCAATTATACGTAATTTGTTGAATCGCAACCCCAGTCATTATAAGTAATAATTTGTTATTATTTGAAGAAATCTTTCTATGAAAGTCTCTTGTAAGAATGCACTAAGCTCATTTCTTACTTAGAGTCCTTTATTTTTTTGAGGTTTTTACATGGTATCTTATCCCATTTGTGAGCTGCAAGTCCCTTCTGTGAATTCTGGTAGAACAGTGCAGGATTTCCCTGTTATAGCAGATTCTTTTCAGGCCAAGATTTCTTTAATTGAACCAGCATAAGATTTGCCTTCATACGAAAAAGGATTTCACATGGGATAATCCTCGATGATTTGCTACCAAGTTTCATCATGGGGCTCACATCAGATCTGCTTTCAAAAAGTAATTTTCCTGAGGTGCCCAAAACCTCCCCTATGTCCTTCTTCTAGCACATCACTACTAATTCTTGTGCTGCTCCGATAGGATATTTCCCACCACTGTCCCAGCACAATCTAGACCAGGGGTCTCAAAGTCCCTCCTTGAGGGCCGCAATCCAGTCGGGTTTTCAGGATTTCCCCAATGAATATGCATTGAAAGCAGTGCATGCACATAGATCTCATGCATATTCATAGGGGAAATCCTGAAAACCCGACTGGATTGCAGCCCTCAAGGAGGGACTTTGAGACCCCCTGATCTAGACACATCTAGAATTTGATGTATTCTGGCTCTATGGATATTCAAAATGATTTTACTGGGCAGAAGCAGCTCCTTCCCAGTCAAATAGCACTGGGTGGTCCAGGAGCTAACATATAGCAACATTTAACTAGACAGTGCCACTGAACATTTTATTTATTTATTTATATACCACTTATATCCTAAATGGTTTTACATTCAGGTACTTTATCATATTTCCTATCTGTCCTGGTGGGCTTAAACTCTATCTAGTGTACCTGGGGCAATGGGGGGATTAAGTGACTTGCCCAGGGTCACAAGGGTCAGCTCTGACCATCACAGCAAGCTGGTTGGGAGCAGAGTTGAGGAGTAGTTAGCAGTTACGTGAACACCAGTAATATTCAGTGCCAGTGTCTGCACAGAAAATCAGGCACCAAAGACCAGGAACTCTCAAACTTTTTTTTAGCTCCAGCACACTAAACGAAGCAGATGTTTTTCACAGCACATTATAATTTAAATTATAAAATTGCAAAACCCCACCCCCTCTTTTACAAAACCGCGCAAGAGGTTTTTAGTGCTGGCCAGCACGTTGAATGCTCTATAACTGCCAGAGCAGTGCAGAGCATTCAGCAAGCCAGCTGGCGCTAAAAACCTCTTGCGCAGTTTTGTAAAGGGGGGGGTAAATATGAGAGTTATTTATTTAAAGTTCTTTAAGCTATGTATGGGTAATTGTAACAACGGTGAAACAGATAGAATAGAACTGCTAATCAATGTGATGGATGTGCTTGTTTTTAAGTGCAAATTCACTCAAAATACAGCTCGATAGTCGACAAGCAAACATACATTTCATCATCCACCATCTTCCGTCGTTCTCTTTTTTTCGCTTTAATTTCTGTCAGAGCTGAAAATCCAAGTTCGCAAAGATAAGATGATCCAAAATGTAACAAATCCTTGATTGCTTTGCTGCTTAAGCTAAAATTACTTGCCGTTCTTTTTCATGGACCAATCACATCAAAGAATGATGCTTGTCAGGGCGGTTATATCCCTACGCACACAGACACTCATAACATTAACAGACTTTTTAAAATAGTCAAATTATAGAATCTCTCATGGCACACCCAAATTTCTTCAGGGCACACCACTGTGTCATGACACACAGTTTGAGAGACACTGCCTTAATGAAATGGGGAACATGATCTATTGCTGTATGCACTAAACCAGAATGACATATAGAATAGAAAATTCTTGAAGCTCATATATACTGGCATGCCCTGGATTACAACATTTTGTGGTGGCATGCTGAACTTTGGAAAGGAGGATGTCATAAATCAGGGGTGTCAAAGTCGATCCTCGAGGGCCGCAATCCAGTCGGGTTTTCAAGATTTCCCCAATGAATATGCATGAGATCTATGTGCATGCACTGCTTTCAATGCATATTCATTGGGGAAATTCTGAAAACCCGACTGGATTGTGGCCCTCGAGGATCGACTTCGACACCTGTGTCATAAATAATTGAATTTCTTAAATAAATGCAAATGTAACAGAAACATTTCCACACGTACCTGAAAGTGGCAACACAGTTGGTAGTGGGCCAGCCTATAACAAAGGACCTCTCTGGATTTGTGCTACCCTCATATACCTCGTCCATGCAAAATGCCGTCCACATCTCACAGATTCGTACACGGTGTTTCAGTTTAAAATGAGATGGTGACCTGTATGTAGAAATCCAATCCGTTTATACATCAATTTCAGACAGGCAATGCAACCTTCCATTCCAAATTTTCCATTAATGTCTTTGTTTCCTAATGATGGGAAGGGTTAGCATTTGCGAAAACCAGTACATGGAAACACTGATCAGAAACAAATATCTTACTAAAACAACATGAGAATTGTCAATTTCCTCTATAGTATCATCTGGAAGTTAAATCAATATTTGACTGAAGTGCTGAAATTCCTTAAGAAAGCTATACTGTATCTCTCCTTTCTGTAAAGCAGTGGCGTATTAAGAGGGGGGTCAGGAGGGGGGGCAGACTGCCCCAAGCACTGTCTTGGTGGTGGCGCCAACACCTCCCCCCATGCCACGCTCATGCCCTCCCTCGAACCCCGCTGTACCTCTTTAAATCTTCTTCAGTGCGAGCAGCTTCTCTGGCCTGCTGTTCGATTCAGCCAGGAAGTGACATCAGAGGGAAAGTTAATATAAGAACATAAGGATAGCCTTACTGGGTCAGACCAATGGTCCATCAAGCCCAGTAGCCCGTTCTCATGGTGGCCAATCCAGGTCACTAGTACCTGGCCAAAACCCAAGGAGTAACAATATTCCATGCTACCGATCCAGGGCAAGAAGTGGCTTCCCCCATGTCTTTCTCAATAACAGACTATGGACTTTTCCTCCAGGAACTTGTGCAAACCTTTCTTAAAACCAGCTACGCGATCAGCTTTTACCACAACCTCTGGCAACACTTTCCAGAGCTTAACTATTCTATGAGTGAAAAAATATTTCCTCCTATTGGTTTTAAAAATATTTTCCTGCAGTTTCATCGAGTGTCCCCTAGTCCAGTGGTTCCCAACCCTGTCCTGGAGGAACATCAGGCCAATTGGGTTTTCAGGCTAGCCCTAATGAATATGCATGAAGCAAATTTGCATGCCTATCACTTCCATCATATGCAAATCTCTCTCATGCATATTCATTAGGGCTAGCCTGAAAACCCGATTGGCCTGGTGTTCCTCCAGGACAGGGTTGGGAATCACTGCCCTAGTCTTTGTAATTTTTGACGGAGTGAAAAATCAATCCACTTGTACCCGTTCTACTCCACTTCAGGATTTTGTAGACTTCAATCATATCTCCCCTCAGCTGGTGTGAGAAGCAGGCCGGAGAAGCTGCTTGTGCTGGCAAAGATTTAAAGAGGTACAGGGGGGAAGGGAAAGTATGAGTCTGGGATGGGGGGTAGGGAAGGAGCAGAGGGTGGAGAGGAGAGTGCCACTGCCCTTGGGTGCCCCTTACCCTCGCTATGCCACTGCTCTAAAGTCTGTCATTTGGATCTGGATTTGAGATTTAACTACTCACTTTTTCCAAATTCTTGCTCAAGGCTGATTAGAGAGCAGCAGAGAGTTAATTTTTGAACTGCCATGATTTGCTTGCAAAAGTGAACTATTGTCTACTTTTCTGGAAACCTGTTTAATTAGCATAAAGATATGGGCAAGTTACTTAATCCTCCACTCCCCCAGGTACATTAGAAGTTTACAAGTTCTAAACTAGATGCTGGTGCTGCAAGTAACCATCACATAAATGGTCGTTCCTGAATATATTTTAGCATAAGCTCTCCAGCATCAGATCCTGTCCTAAAATTTTAGCAGAACTTGACATGTCCCAATGTCTCAATTCCAATTTGTATAATCCTTCTAAAAGGCACCTCTACAAGTGCACACCACCAAACAGAAATGAGCATACAAACACAGTGCAGCTAACACATTTTCACTTGAATTCAAGAAGATTTGAATTCAAAACCTTTGCTAATGGTCTCATGGTTCAATCTTATAATGCCTCGTCAGGACAAGAAAGGATTCAAAATAAACAGAGGCAGACATTTAAAAAAAAACCCATTAAGCAGCCTGTAGTTAGTTTCTGAAGAGTGCAATGAGTAACTTGGAACATCCTTTTTCTTAGCAGCACTACAAATTCCTGGGTGGAGCATTTATATAAAGATCTGGTAAACTACGTATTTAGCTGGAACACTTCATGTCCCTTGTACTTCCTGAACTGAAATTGAAGTGATATTTCCGAATGTATTTATGATGTTCTATTTACAGTGGGAACTGAATGTTATAGCACCGATTAATTGGCATGAAAAACACACATTCGTAGCTGTATGTGAAGTGTTACTGAGACTTCACACAATGGGAAACAGCTCTTGTTATAATACAGAAGCACAGAGAAAGTACTGGAAGTGTTAAAGTGCTCAGAATAACATGGAAAATAGCATACATAGAAACGTGATGGCAGATAAAGGCCAGATGGCCCATCCAGTCTGCCCGTCTACAGCATCCACTATCTCCTCCTCTCCCTAAGAGATCCCACATACCTGTCTCACACTTTCTTGAATTCAAACACACCGTTGGGAAGGGCAGATGAACTAAACTGGATTAGTGAGGGTCAGATGAGGCTCCCAAAAGCCTCACCTGAGCTCTGGGAGAGCAAGTCCGAATTGGGGACGTAGATGATGTCACCAAAAGTGTGGCTGACTTATACTGCTTGTCCATGGAGAATTCCATGCATCTACCACCCTTTCTGTAAAAAAGTATTTCCTTAAGATTACTCCTGAGCCTATCACCTCTTAACTTCATCCTATACCCTCTCATTTCAGAGCTTCCTTTCAAATGAAAGAGACTCGACTCATGCGCATTTATGCCATGTAGTATTTAAACGTCTCTATCATATCCCCTCTCCTGCCTTTCCTCCAAAGTATACAGATTGAGATCTTTAAGTCTGTCCCCATAAGCCTTATCACGAAGACCACACACCATTTTAGTAGCCTTCTTCTGGACCGACTCCATCCTTTTTATATCTTTTTGAAGGTGCAGCCTCCAGAACTGTACACAATATTCCAAATTAGGTCTCACCAGAGTCTTGTACAGGGGCATCAATACCTCTTTTTTCCTATTGACCATACCTCTCCCTATGCAACCTAGCATCCTTCTAGCTTTCGCCGTCACCTTTTCAACCTGTTTGGCCTCGTTAAGATCATCGCATACAATCACACCCAAGTCCCGCTCTTCTGTCATGCACATAAGTTCTTCACCTCCTAAACTGTACCGTTGCCTCAGGCTTTTGCAGTCCAAATGCACGACCTTGCAGTTCTTAGCATTAAATCGTGGCTGCTAAATTTCCAACCATTCTTTGTCCATCCTCATGTTATCCACACCATTCATCCCAGATAGGATAGATGAATACAGGGTAATATACAATTCAAGGTACCATAAATAAAACATTTCACTTAAAAAGATAAAATAATCAGAGCGCCAATTTGTTTAGCACTTCATCAGTTGTGTGCTGCTGCTGCCCATTATGGTATAAGACAGTCTATAAAAATATCCAAAAAATCAAGAAAAGGATGCCCAAAATAAATCACAAAAAATTGCACCCTCCAAAATACAGGACAAAAAAGTCACCTTTCTTTACAAAAAGGGAAAAAAGACCTCAGTGTCTAATAGGGGCTCTTTAAGCTTCCCATATAGACAGGCTAGTTTTAAACAGAATTTAATCCTAGCAGACACATCCTTGGTCAGAAAAACTCCCAATTAGTAAGTGAACCTCTATTCTAATTTTCTAATAGTTTTATATATTTTCTTATAGTGACAGGAGTGGAAGCGGGTGTGTGATCGCTCAAATCCCTGACGAAGCATTTTGTTGCGAAACAGGGGCCCCTGTTGGATATTTTGGAAGAATGTTTTGACTGATAGCTTTTTTCCATAGAGCAGTTTTTCCTGCTTGCTTTACTCCAGGACTACACCTGAATATCGAAGTGCTCAGATAAGTGACTTCTATTTTTGACAATTGTTGTTTGAAGAAAAGTTTTAAAAAAATATATAAAACTATAAGAAAATATATAAAACTATTAGAAAATTAGAATAGAGGTTCACTTACTAATTGGGAGTTTTTCTGACCAAGGATGTGTCTGCTAGGATTAAATTCTGTTTAAAACTAGCCTGTCTATATGGGAAGCTTAAAGAGCCCCTATTAGACACTGAGGTCTTTTCTCCCTTTTTGTAAAGAAAGGTGACTTTTTTGTCCTGTATTTTGGAGGGTGCAATTTTTTGTGATAAGACAGTCTATACCAGTGTTCTTCAATGCAAGGTCCAGGGGCCAATGGAAGCCCCTGGAGACCTCTGGGGTGGCCACCATCATTCGTGGGGGGGGGAGGGGGTTTCTTCACTACTCTCTGCCTCTTTTCTCAAGCTTGTGACAGAAGGCAGGAAGTGGATGAGGGAGAGAGCCATATACTTGAAGGACAAAGCATTTCTCAAAAGAAGACGAAAATGTATTTAGAAATGCCACCTCCATGAGCAAACCTCCCAATTAAAAGCTTGAAAGTAGCCTAGAAGGGACGGATGTCACCGACACTGGTAAGCAGTATCACATCCCTACATGGGAAGACATTTAGAGGCTCTCCTTCAGTTCAATTTGAAATTAGTGAAGACCATTCAAGTTTGTAATATAAATTTTGTTGTGTCTTTCATCTTAACTCAGTATTCTCTCAGAAGAAATAAGAGAGTAAATGAGAAAAGATGTCTGATGTTTTTCCGTTCTGGAGAAATACCTTCACTGTGTTAGAAACAGAACCAATGATGGGCTCTGGCTGATTCCTGAAGGCCATTCCACGTGGATGTCCCATTTATTCTTAAAGTCGAGCACGCTGATCAAGGCCACCAGCGTGCTCGACTTTAAGAATAAATGGGACATCCACGTGGGATCCCTACGAGGGTCGAGTTAAGGAACTAGGTCATTAGCACTCAGACTTAATAGGGTGGGTCAGTGGAGTGGGCAGACTTGATGGGCTGTGGCCCTTTTCAGCCGTCATCTTTCTATATTTCCTGGTTACATTTTGAGACAGCTTGTGGAAAAACAAAGGCTTGGTCATACTGCCACTTTCTGTGGATTGGAGTATGAGATAGGTTGCTAACAGATACAATTATTTCCTCAAAAAGGATCAAAGAGCTATACTAATATTTTTTAGCAAACAAAGAATCTATTCTTTTGACATACAGACTGGCAAGAAGTATTGTACTATAAAAGGGAAGTTGCATTGTAAAACAACCTAGGTATTTCCCTCTACAAGGTTTGCAGAGAAAAGAAATGTGAAATAAAACAATGATCTGAATTGCTGCTCTGAAAATAAAAGAATTTTTTCTTCGAGAAGGCTAATTGGCCAGTAATTTGAAACACACAAATGTATTTTTTTTTCAGCATTTTCACCATGTTTCTATGTGATGACGTGCTTCTTCAAGTAAGCAATGACTGATGAATCTGCACCGACGTCTTGACAATACAAACACTGAAAATATAACATACAGTGATAGCAAAATAGTACCCTCTCCACCAAATCTCCTCTATTGGAAAGGAACTGTAGTCATGTCAACAACTGATTGTTTGACTGTCATATTCTGCTATAGGGCCCACCCATTGGTGATACAGAAATATAATACTTTTCTCTTGAATGTTGGTTCGGCAGCTGCAATACAAGAGTCTCAAATCTAGCCATTCTGGGGCTTACGTGGCCAATGAGAGTGCCGCAGTGCTTCCTATTAGAAAATGACATGGGGACAAATTTGTCCCCGTGGGAACTCATTTTTCTGCCCCATCCCCACGAGTTCTTTTCCTGTCCCTGCCTCATTCCTGCAAGCTCCGTCCTCATCTGCACAAGCCTCAAACACTTTAAAATCATAAGTAGCAACATTCTAGAGCTCAGATTGTGATGTCATAATGCCTCATTCCACCAATGCCCAAGCTCTGTCCTCATCTGTAGAAGCCTAAAACACTTTAAAATCATACATGTTCGAGGCTTGTACAGTAAAGGCAGAGCTTACAGGAATGGGGCAGGGACAGCGACAAAACTCACGGGGATGGGTAAATTGAGTTCCTGCAGGGACGGTGACAAATTTGTCCCCGTGTCATTCTTTACTTCCTATTGCTAGCCCAGCATTCCTGAATCTGTTCATTATCAGCATTTTATAAGGAGCCATCTACTTTAGCATAATGAGTTAAGTGAAACACAGAGAGGAGCGGCCCATAGTTCTCTTCTTAGCTATCCATCTAACAAGACTACAGAAAGGGCAAACTACTTCAACAGTGTGAGAAAGAAAATAGGGGCAGCAGGAAAAGAAAACAATGTAATAGTCCAGTGTTTTTCAACCTTTTTACATCTATGGACCGGCAGAAATAAAAGAATTATTCTGTGGACCGGCATCGGTCCGTGGACCGGCGGTTGAAGAACACGGGGCTAAGTCGTGGGCCAGACCCCGCCCATCTCTACCCAATCTCCACCCCAGACCCCGCCCCCATAATAGTAGTAATGGCACCTTGCACGTCCCGTGCCTCATCTGGAAGTCTTCCCTCTGACGTTGCAACGTCAGAGAGAAGGCTTCCGGTTCAGGCGCAGGATGCCCGTAGGAGCCGCTGCCTGTGGCTTTGTGCACTGAATTAGGAAGAGGGAGCTGGCTCGAAGATAACGCCGCATTGATCGCACCGTGGACCAGTGGTTGAAGAACACTGTTTTGGGCCTGATGCACATGCTGGCCCGTGGTTGAAGAACACTGTAATAGTCAATTGAACTGCAGCTGTCAAAGGTCCAGAATTAAGTTATGGCCATCATTATTAGGTAACTTCCAATCTGTAAACCGTATATACTGATAATCTCCACTATATTCTGTTATCACTTGATTCCCTTGATATGTAATTCTCAAAATTGAATCCTCTACCACACCATTTAATGTACACGAATCACTGTTATGTAATTTATCTAGATAATCTTTATTACGCAATTCTTTTGGTAATTCCTATAATTTGTATTCCGCCTTGAACAATATATAATGTATAATGTATTCAAAATTAATTTTCCTATGAACTGTTTTCCTACCTTCTTCTACTCTATGTTTATAACCTAACTAATTTATTTTTCTCAAGTACTTTAGCAAGAATGTGAGCCTTTGGGACAGTCAGGGAACTCTAAGTACTTTCTCTTCATCTTAATTAATCTTACTTATTGCATTTCTTCTGTTTCTACTGTAAACCACTTAGAACCTCACGGTACAGCGGTATATAAGAAATAAAATTATTATTATTATAAGTAAAGCAGGATGGTGCAGAGAGTCAGTTGGCTTAGAAAGTTTATATACAACATACTTCTTGCCCAAGAAATCAATTTCCTGCTACTTTAGCAAGGAGAATTAAATGCACAGGAAAAAAACACACAAACAAAATTTTCCACACTGCAAAATTTCTGCCTCAAAGTAATAAGTGTAAGAAGGGGGTCAGGCCTGACTCAGAGAAAGATTCTCAAAATCCACCTTGCTTTTAACGAAGGTGGCTAAACCGGTTCCAGTCGGTTTAGCTTGGAAGTATTCAGCCGGCCAATTTTCAAAAGGGCTTACTGCGGGCTTTTCCAAGCTTTCTGGCAGAATCCAACTCTGCCATGCAAATGTATTAGACCGAGGTCGTTAATATTTAAACAAGCACTCTGGGCAATTCTCTATTATCACCGGGTGATTCCCTAATCTCGCTGTCCTACATTTGCAAGCAAAATTTTCTGACTGGTCTGAGCTTTCATAGCCTTATTTTCTGGTCAGTGCCTGAGCGTGATTGGCTCAGGCACTGCCAGGAAAGTAAGGCTTGACAGCTCGACCTCCCAGAAAATTTTGCCCCTCCCCCCTGAAAAACCCTGATACCCCTGGCAGGAGGGATGCCCACTCCCTCTCGCTACCAAGCAACCCCCTCCCTGATATATACACACACACACCCCCCGACAGCGTGAGGGATGTCCACTCCCTCCTACGGCTGCTGTCAAGCAACCCACCCGACACTCCCCTCCCAGCAGCGGGAGGGATGCCCACTCCCTCCCATCGTCGCCATCAAGCAACCCCCCTGACACCCCCACCCTGGCAGTGGGAAGGATGCTACTACCTCCTGCCGCTGCTGTTAAACAACCCCCCTCCGACACCCCCCCTGGCAGTGAGAGGGAAGCCCAATCCCTCCTGCCACTGCTGTCAAGTAACCCACCCCCCAACAGCGGGAGGGATGTCCACTCCCTCCCAACACTGCCATGCTCCCTCTTACCTTGTTCATGATGGTTGGCTGGAGGGATGCCTAATCCCTCCAGCCAGCAAGCCTGCCTCTTCAAAATGGCAGGCCTTCCCCTCCCTGGCGCATCCTGAGAGGGGCCTAAGGCTCTGATTGGCCCAGGTTGCTTAAGACCCCTCCTATGGGTGTTAGAGGGTGTTGCTTTGTGGCAGCAGTGGGAGGGAATGGGCATCCTTTTTGCTGCCTGGGAAGGTGTCGCTTGACGACAGCAGTGGGAGGGAGTGGCTATCCTACCCGCTGCTGGGGGTGTTGGGGGGTTGCTTGACAGCAGCGGTGGGAAGGAGTGGGCAACCCTCCCACTGCCTGGGGGGGGTCAGATAGGTTGCTTGATGATGGCAGTGGGAGGGAGTGGACATCCCTCCTGCCCATCTTCAATTTGGGGTCTTTTTCTTGTGTGGGTTTATTCTACGCATGTGCCAATCTCTATCACCAGCAATCGGCACATGCAAATTTAGCGACCCTCCACAAACCTCATTTACATGCACGGTTTTTAAGAATGACTTGCCTTTTTGAAATCGTTACAACAGCGGTCGCAACAGCTTCCCTTCGGCGAACATTTGAGAATTTTCCCCTCAGTGACAATACACTGCAGCACCATGCAGGAGATGCAAGTTTAATTCCTGACCCTCATATTTACTAGAAGAAAGCTGTCTCAGCCAGACCCACCCTCAGCAAACAACAACATCAGAGAAAACCCAAGCTAAAACATCTCTCAGCTAGAACCCTCTGTAATTGCAAACAAAGCTCAGGAAGGGGGAGGGAGCATAGCCTTAGACGAGCAAGCAGACCTCAGGTGAGCCAAAAGCTAAATTAGAAAGAAGGAATCTGTCCAAGACATTGCAAATGCTCCACTGGCAGGGGAACACAAACCTATGCATCTGGACTGGTCTGGCAGGATAAGGGAAGATTTTTCTGATATTTTATCATTTAGGGAATCATTTTATAAAGATTTTTTTCAGTCTGTAAAGCCTGTTTGACATGCAGAAAAAGGCTTTCATAAATAGCTTGACCGTATACGCACGTTAAAAGTAAGCAAACAGAAACCACATGATTCCTTTTACATAAACTGCATGTAGGCATTCTCAAAGGCATTGTTTGGGTGTATACAGGCATACACACAGAGTGCATGGTTGTGACACATGCGTGCGTCACCTCAGCGCATGCATAGATATCCTCCAGACGCAACCCAAAGAGATGAGGTTTGTGTGGGGCCGAGCTGGGGGACGGAATGAGGTAGGACTGTGGGCAGGATGGGGCAGGACTGTGGGAGGAACAAGGCAAGGCCGAGAGCGGAAAGGGGGTGGGGGCGCAAGTCCTCTTTTCTACCCAGCAAAAATCTGATAACCCTAGTCTTACATAGCTTCCTTGTTATAAAAGCGCCCTTATAAATCAGGGTCTATGCCTTAACATAAAAAACACAAGCAAGCCACTTCCCAGGAATCATGCACATGAGTTGGAGCCCTGCCCTTGTTCCCTCTATCCTCCATCCTTGTTTACTCCCTCTTTCCAAATGCACAATATGAAAATTAAACAGGTATTTGTAGAACAGTGCTTAACCACAATTTTTGCACACGTGTATATTATATTATTTTATCCAACAGTTTTATGACTGATGTCTCCCCACCTCTATAATAACTATTGATGTTCAATTTTTTCACATTTTTTTACATTTTTAACGGGTTTCAGACATGCCATTATTGTACGCCCACATTTTTTGGCGATACAAAATCTTCCTTAGTGGCTATGGCTGTTGGCTTCTTCATTCACCCATGTTTTTTATACTTTTTTTGTATGTATATACGTTTTTTATCCTAAATTCTTAAAGTGCATGATATCCTCATAAATATTTGTGAATAAAAATATTCTTGCTATAAAATTCAACTTATCTTAAGCATTCTTTAGTTCCTTTATAGGATCAAATATCGGGTAGGGGCTTGTCACATCGACATGTTTCGCCGTGAAGGCTTTATCAAGATATATACCCCCTTTTTTTGTTTGTTTTAACCGACCATCCCGATGTCAAAGTTTTTCTGCTCTACCAAATATTATATTATTTTATACATTTATGCACTTAACAGGCGCACAAAGGCACCTTGTCATAGAATTGCCTTTCAAATCTCTATTAGTAAGAAAAGAGATGGCTAGTGATACATTCCTTGTCTAGCAAGAGGAAGACAAGTAAAGAAGGGGAAAAATGAGCCCATCATGACAAATGGCTGGATTTCTGTAAACTCAGGAAAGAGAAATACAGCAATTTTATGGGCTTAGGGCTTTCTAGTGAGGAAATCTCTTCTATAATCTGAAGGGGAAAGGATTACATTTTTAATCAGCATATCAACACTTACTTAGACTTAGCAATGACCAGGATGTCGGTGAAAAGGAAGAGGTGTCGCTCTTGAGTTTGTAGGCCCGTCTTCAGCTGCACATAACTATCCATCAGGAAGGTTCTGCTGCCACAAATGAAATTCTGCACAAGTGAACATGCTTCTGGGCTGATGGGGGAAGAGCAGCTCTCCCTGCAGCAGAGAACACAGAGAAAAAAACATTAGGTATAACCAACAGCGAAAGCGAACGAGTGTACCTACTGCACGTACAGCAGGTGTTACTGAATTTGAACAGCACGGGGAATGGAGTTTGCTATATATATATATATATATATATATATATATATAAAATCGGATGTATGTGTGTGTGTGTGTGTGTGTATATGTATGTTCCAGCATAACTCTGAAACACATGGACAGATTTCAACCAAACTTGGTATACATATCACTTACTATCTGGGTAAAAATACTATGGGGGTGGGAAGGGGTGACATGTGTTTTATATAGATGGAGCTGCTTTGACCAATTGTGTGAAGCTTGGAGAATGATGTCACAAGGAGCTGGGATGTCATTGCTCTAACAATGCCTCTAAGAAAATGTAAGGCAATTGGCCAACTGCAATCAAAGGCTAAAAAAATGAAACACCAATGTACACAAGAAAATCCCGAGAGGAATACAAGACTTGCAACGCTGCGCAACAGAGCTGCTACACCTAGAGCTTCAGAAACAGCCCAGCAGCGTGAGGCCTGACTACAGGATATGAAAGAGAGATCTGCTACAGTTAGAGCTTCAGAGACAGTACAGCAGCATGAGGCCAATTTTATTCCTTTTCCTTTCTCCACAGTATACCAGTCTCCACCCTCATGGCTCATCATCTCCCTGTCTCTTCTTCCCCTTTCTCAACAGTCCCAATATCTCCCCATTCTTTCTTTTCACTGCAGTTTGGACTCTCCCCATCTCCATTCCTTTCCCCTATAACTCTATCGTCCAGCATCACCTTGTCCCCCTCTTTCCCCTGAAATTCAACATTTCTCCTCTCTATTTTCCCTTCCGGTATCATCTTCCTCTCTCTTACCTCAATCTAATATCTCCCTTCTCTCCTTTTTCCTTTCCTTGCAGTCCAGCACTTATCCATGTTCTTTCCTTTTACCTCCAGCCCTATGGTCCAACATCTCCCTCTTTCCTCAATTCCCCAGTTCTTTTTCTCAAAAAGAAAAGCAGCTTTGCGTATACGGTCAAAGCAGCTTCTTGTCCTCCCCATTCCCTCTCTGATAATCCAGCATCTCCTCAGTCTCTTTGCCTCCCCCTCCCTTGCCATTGCCAACAATCATCAATTAAAACATCCAATGCATCCCCATTCTTAAGTAACATGAAATTGAATTAGAGGAGGTGAAGGAAAGCACACTGGACCTTCAGAGGGTGAATGGCTTCAGAGACTGATCTTCTGCTGTTTGTTATTACTTGTTGCCATATTGCAGACCTGGATCAGTTGATTCACTATGCATGCTGTCACATGTGAGTGTTTGCACAAGTGCAAGCCCCAACACAAACTTTGGTCCACATAATAACATTCATTCTCCAGTTTCTATTATTCTAAAGCTTTTAACACACTAGCATAATTGAGTATCAAAAGTACTAATCTGATACTAAAGACTATATCATTAAAATGAATCCCTAGGTTTTCCGCTTATGGGTATTCCATTCAACTTGAAGCATAAAGTCCCTGTTTAACCGACCATGATCACTGCCTTGGTTTAAAAAAGTCTTGAAGTATTAAGGCCACCAGATGATGTCAAACCATGATCCTAGTAATCACCTTATATACAATAGCCAGTTAGGTATATGACCCTAGCCTTTGACCTACAGAACAGTCAACACAACTGCAGGCGTGTGGTAGTCAGTAAAGAGATGAGGCAATTTAGGTATGAGGACAGTGAGATAGAGGAGCAGGGACCGTTTCGCTCTGCCATTGTTTTCTCAATATCATCAGCTTGCATACTTTGGAGGCTGTGGTGACTTAATGGGACCAATATAAAAGAGATAAAGGAATCTGTACACAAATTGATTTCACTGTTTTTAGGTATTTCTCAGTCCTAGAGGGCTTACAGTCCAAGGGTAGATATATATTAATATGTACTAATGCAAGCCCCATTATTGTCAGTAGGGCCTGCTTACTAAAGTGAGCTATGTACTGTAGTTAGTGTGGGATTTAGTATGTGCTAACTTAGCAGGAGTAGATTACCATATGGCTCTAGAAAAAAAGAGGACAGATTGAGATATCTGGGTTTTACTTCCACTGAAAGCAATGAAAGTAAATCCAGATGTCTCTCTGCATCCTTCTTACTTCCATTGCTTTCAATGGAAGTAAAACCCAGACATCTCAATCCATCCTCTTCTTTCTGGAGCCATATGTAACCCTAAGCATGGGCAGATATTAAAGGATACTGTATGCTAAAATAGTGGACCAGTAAAAGTCTCATTATGTGTGTAGTGAGGTTATGGGCAGAGAAAGGTTATGGACAGCTCTTACAGTTAGCACATAGTATGGGTGCACCCATGCTACCATAGCCAAGTATCATGGCCTCAATCAACCCTGACTTCTCCCCTATCACTTTTCCACCCGCAAAATGACTCCTGACCCCCTAAGCAATATAAGAAGGAGCCTCACTCCCTTTTCCACCCCCCCCCCCGAGATCAATATAAACAGGGGGTCTGAAACCCTACCCTCAACCCTGATCAGTATGTGCAGGAGTCTCAACACCCCTCCCACATCCTGAAATCTAGCAATGGCTTTAACAGTGGTCTAGTGGCAGCGGAGTGGTCCTCACACACTTTTCCTCAGTTGTTAATCCAGGTTCAAAATGGTGGCTTTGACCCCTAGAGGGAGTCTGTGACTTGAGCCCTAGCAGCAGTACCATGAAACTACCACTAGGGGTCAGAGCCACCATTTTGAACACAAGATAACAAAGAGGCAGGAGCATTTGGGAATTACTCCTGCCCTGTGAATCTATATATGAACCCTCCAATAGATGCTGAGGGAGCAAGATAGGGTAAGAGAGTGATCAAGGCTCTTGCTCATACTGATTGGGGAATGGGAGGGGAGTCAGGGCTCATTATCATAATGATTTGGTGGAGTGGGAGGAGGATAGCTTGGAACGAGATTGTTGAAATTAAGATTAAGATCAGAGGTAGAGGAATAATGTTCACAGATCGGGATCATTGAAGTGTTGGTGCTGTGCATACTGCAAGGATGCACCTGTCCTATCTATATATTTAACGTGGATCCATGTGATAAGTGTCTACCCTGTGAAGTAAATGCAGGGCAAATGCTGACTATATTTCCAGCATTTACCACACAGGCTTTGCACATATTGCACATTAACTTTTGCACAAAAATTTACCCTAATTTGGTAAACATGCCCCTAAACAGGCCCTAAATTTGTACTTGAGTCAACAGAGGGTGAAGTGACTTGCCCAAAGTCAAAAAGCATTAGACAGGATGTGAGACCTGGCTTCCCTAGTTCTCACCCTGCTGCTCTAATCACTAAAACACTCCTCTACTCCAAAAAATCTAGAAAGCACGTGTACAATAACACCTAAAAATGAAACATGATTTATTGTTAGCTCAAGTATCTAGATATTTTGATCTATTCCTTGACCTCAGTGCCACAAGGAAAGCATTCTGATCTCTTCCTTCTACTATCGTTGTACAGCGGTGTGAATTTTATCAAGAAACGTGTTTTCCACTAACGCAGCACTTTGAGACAGGACAGAAAATTCTATAAAATTAACCAAACAAATTATCCAGTTTTATAAGCTCTCGGCCAGCCTCGATGCAAACTGCTGTCCATAGCCTAAAACAGCCCCACACTGCCATTAGTTTTCATTGCATAGCTGTGGTCTGAATGCCTTTTCATCAGGTATTTATTTTCAAAGACAAACTTTGCTTTTTCTTTTCCTTCAGCCCACTAAATATTTCAGACAAGGAGTTTTTTTTCTGGCTTAGGAAAACTGTAATTATGATGGTCAGTCTCAACAATGGCTTATTTGTATCCACACGACTCTCTACATGGTATCTGCATTTATCAGGTTGAGGCCAGCCCTGCATTCTATGTAAATTCTTTACTGGAAATCATGTTAGAACTTCAAAAGCAATCTTGCAGTATACATGCATTGCATCAACAAGGGGAAAATCTGGATTTAGCTCAGACTTTTTCAGGAGTAGCTCAAAAGTACGAGTAAATTATATTCAGGTACAGAAGGTAGCTTCCTGTTCCCTGAGGGCTCAAAAATCTAGATTTGTACCTAAATCAACAGAGGATTAAGGTGCTTATTTTAGAAGTGCTTATTCATTTTTGAGATGTCCATAAACTGGCATTTAGAAGTCTATTGTATATCAACATCCAAATCCAAAGCAAGGATGCTGGGCTATATAAAGAGAGGCGTAACCAGTAAAAGAATGAAGGTCGTTGGTGAAGCCCCACTTGGAGTATTGTGTTCAGTTTTGGAGACCGTATCTGGCAAAGGACACAAAAAGGCTTGAAGCGATCCAGAGGACGGTGACGAAAATGATAGAAAGTTTGTGACAAAAGACGTATGAAGAGAGACTGGAAGACGTGATTATATATGTATACCTTAGAGGAAAGGAGGGACAGGGGAGATATGATTCAGATGTTCAAATACTTGAAAGGTATTAACATAGAACAAAATCTTTTCCAGAGAAAGGAAAATGGTAAAACCAGAGGACATAATTTGAAGTTGAGGGGTGGGAGACTCAAGAGACATGTAAGGAACTTCTTCTTTACGAAGAGGGTGGTGGATGCCTGGAATGCGCTCCCGAGAGAGGAAAACTGTGACGGAGTTCAAAAATGCGTGGGATGAACACAGAGGATCTAGAATCAGAAAATAATAGTAAATATTGAAGAACTAAGGCCAGTACTGGGCAGACTTGCACAGTCTGTGTCTGTATATGGCTGTTTGGGGAGAGAATGGGCTGGGGAGGGCTTCAATGGCTGGGAGGGTGTAGATGGACTGGAGTGAGCTTTGACGGAGACTTCAGTAGTTGGAACCTAAGAACAGTACCGGGTTGAGCTTTAGAGTCTTGCCCAGAAATAGATAAGGAGAAAAAGAAAAAAAAAAAAAAAATCAACAAATTTTTAGATTAAATCAGGTTGGGCTGACTAGATGGACCATTCGGGTCTTTATCTGCCGTCATCTACTATGTTACTATATAAAACTGAAGAACGTCCATAAGGCAAGGGGGTGTGCATGGTCATATTGTAGGTAGGGCTATGAATAGGACTGATCTGAAAAATGGAAGCTCATACCCCATTACAGAAGGGAATGCATATCGACAGTATATCCCGAATGATAAACATCGAGATCTAGGCATGATACCTGGGAAGTCTTAAGTATCAGAAAAGTGTTCCTATTGAACAGCACTCCATAGAAGGGATTAGCGGAGTTCACCTCCTTAATCCTCCCCCCCCCCCCCCAAAAGTGAATGGCTCAATATCAACCACAGTTAAAGACCTATGTTTCTAAAATGGCTGGCAAATGTATAAATTGCCATTTCAGAACATGATCCTGAATATGCACTGAATATACAGAAGTCCTTATGCTGTCACAGGGAGGCATTTAGCTTTAGTTATTGGGTTGTTGCCCAGGTTTGGATTTTTTTCTATGTTATCTTGGTTTCCTGCCGCTGGTATGAGGAGTAGGATGTTGTCAGCATCTGACATTATGCTCTTATCTTCAAATTAGATGTCCCCGAGTGAGCTCATGAACAGGTTAAACAGAATGGGAGAGAGTGGCAAGCCCTGCAGGATTCCACAGAAGACCCTCCAGCTGTTAGAGAAGACATCATCTTTTCTGACAGTATATTCTCTGTTCATGAGGAAGTCCGTGAACCAGTTAAGAATAGTATCTGTTATCCCTATTTCTGAAAGTTTTGTTATGAGTAGGTGGTGATCAACTGAGTCAAAGGCTGCGGATATGTCAAATTGGAGAAGTATGGCCTGCTGTCCTGTACTTAGAAGTTGTTTAATTTTGGTTAATGTTAAGACGAGAAGTTCAGTGCATGCATAAAATTCTCACATGTGGATCCAATACAAGGGCACAAATGAGGATCCAATACAAGGGCATAAAATTCTCACAAATGGAATTCCCAAGCTGCCAGGATCATGTCTCAGGAAGAGGATGAACACTGAATATACAGGAGCCTGATGAAACTCCACATGGTTGGAGGGAAAGTTGGCTTTAAGTAGAAAATAGATTCTGCAGAACTTCTAGCCCAAACTGACTGTGTGTTCTGGAGTTATATTCTAAACAGTAATGAAAGGCAAACACGTGGATTAAAGACCAAGTACTGTAGCCCCTTTGCAAATTTCTTCAATAGATACGGAGTGAAAAAGAGCTACCGAGGCAACCATAGCCCATTGTGGGCTGTCACACGGCCTTGTAGCAGCAACCCAGCCAAAGTACTGTATATGCAAAGGAGATACAGTCTTTTAGCCAAGTGGAGATGGTTCTTTTGGAAACAGCAACTCCTAGTCCATTAGGATCAAAGACGTCAAAGAGCTGGGAGGACCCTTTGTGTGGATCTGGTAAAGCACATTTGCAGTACAAGGTGTGAAGGGATGGTTCTCCAAAATGGCTTTGGAAAGAAAACAGGTAAAATAATGGATTGGTTGAGGTGAAATTCTGAGACAACTTTAGGGAGAAATTTTGGATGTATTTGAAGGACTATTCTGTTGTGATAGAACCTTGTATAGTGAGGATCCTATTCAAGGGCTTGAAATTCACTCACATGGCGTGCAGACATGAGGGCTATGAGGAAAATGACTTTCCAAGTGAGTAGTTTGATAGAGCAAGATATAAGTAGCTCAAAGGGAGATTTCATAAGAGCAAAGAGAACCACGTTAAGATCCCAAGTCACAGGAGGAGGCTTGATAGGTGATTTTCTATGAAATAGGCTATTAAGGGATGTACAGAAAGAGGTTTGTTGTCCAGGCGGAAATGAAATGTACTGACAGCACCAAGATGAACTCTAAACAAATTGATTTTTAAACTAGAATTAGAGAGATAAGAGAAGGAAGTCAAGGATGGATGGAAATGGATATGAGACGGGCTATAGAGAATGAAATGCAGATCAGGAAGAAAATCATGCCCACTTGAAGTGATAACGCTGAGTGGAAGGTTTTATAAACACTGCAATGACAGCAGATACTGCAGCCGAGAGGCAGAAATCATTTACCTATTCAGTGAAAGAGACCATACTGTTAATGCTAAAGAGCTGGGGTTGGGATGGAATAGAGACCCTTTGTTCTGAGTTAGTGATGTTGGAAACAGTTGCAATTTTCATGGTTTCCTGAGCAAAAGCTCTAGGAGGAGTGGAAACCAAACCTAGCTTGGCCAAAGCGGTGCTATGAGGATCACAGTACCCCAATCTTGGCGAAGTTTGACTATAATTTTCTCTATAAGAGGGAGTGAAGGAAATGCATAGAGGAACCTGTTCCCCTAATGAAGCAGAAAGATATCTGAAGCAATGCGATTGGGGGGTAAAGAGTCTGGGACAGAATTGTGCAAGTTTGTTGTTGTGAAGGGAAGCAAAAGATCTATGTCCAGTGTTTTCCATAGAGAGATAATCAGATGTAAGACTACTGTGCTGAAAGTTCATTCATGAGGCTGATGAGTCTGCTCAACTTGTCTGCCAATACATTCCGGTGGCAGGAGGTTTTTGGGGGGAAGGAGGGAAGGGGATGTTTGAGGGGGCGCTTAGCACAGGGATGGTACTTTGGTGGCAGAAGGGACTGAGCATCCCTCCTGCCTTTTCACTGCCATGGTGGGAGGGTAGTCAGCATGGCAGGAGAGAATGGGCATCCCTCCTGCCAATTTCCTTTCATGGGGGGGTTGGCATGGCAGGAGGAAGCGGGTGATGCTCCTGCCATTTTGCTGTCCCGGGGAGGGGGGGAAATAGTCCCCATGGCAGGAGGGAGTGGGCAGCCCTCCTGCCAATTTATTTTCATATGGAGGGATCGGCATGGCAGGATAAAGTGGGCATTCCTCCTGCTGTTTTCGCTGGCATGGGGAGGTTCATGGTGCCGGTTCATCAGGGAGAGCCATCATCGGATCATCGGCCGGGGGGGGGGGGGGCGCTTTTTTTTTCTTCTTTTTTTTTTAATGGGATAGATATTGTGCATGTGTGCAGGACGCTACTTTGGGGGCTTCCCCTGCTGGCTCTGTGCATGTGTGAGAGTCGCTTTCATAGTAATCATTGGAGGGCAGAGTCAGGGATTCCGTTGAACATCCGCGTGAATCATTTGCATGTAAACTTTTTAGTGCATCAATAACTCTTTCTAAATCGGATCGGTGCAGACCCACACAGTCTTACCGATCCTCTGAGATCTCTAACAATATCACTGCTTTATTACCACTAGGATTAGTCTGCATTTATTGACCATGTGACTCCTCTACTTAAACTCTAGAACACTGGCTGCCTCTCTCTGCATGCATTACTTACATATCATGATCTTTGTCTGCACCCCTTGTATATCTTAGCAGATTGATTATTCCATATGTGCCGCCACGCTTTCTTTGCTCTGATGATAACAATTTGCATTGCTTGCCACCTTTATCAGAACTTTATCTAATATCTTCACAGTCTTCTGCCTTTCGTTATTTCTGTCCAAAACTCTGGAATGAGCTCCCCTTTCACATCAGGAATCTCCCCATCCTATCTGAATTTAAGAAATCTCTCAAAACTCATCTGATTCTACAGTCCTATGGCTGTTACTCTTAAGTGTTTCTATTCCTGTTTTATACGATGTATGTATTGATTTTAATGTATGAAGTTTAATATCCTTCCATGATCTTTTATAATAATGTAAACTGCTGTGAAGACTTATAGGCCATATAGTGGTATATCAAGTGATAAGAAAGTTAAGAGAGATAAGACACCACAGTACTAATGCTAAAAGTCTCAGTGACCATTTTGGATGTCCAGATTGATGAGATGAGAACAAGTAGGCATTACTTCCACTCCGGGGCAGCCCAGGAGGCAAGGGGCACCATTTTGAATGGGAAAGGTGCCACATGCTGGATAGTAGCCCAAATACGGGGGGGCTTTAGTGCAAAGAGGGCAACAAATTGGTGAGTGGGGGGGGGGTGCTGCTATCAGATGGAGATTCAACATAGGGGACATGCTGCCATCAAGTGGGGGAGCCACCAATGTTTGAATTTGAGCCATTGCAGAGGGAGTTATTTTGGAATCTGTTACATCTGTGTATGTACGGGGTGGAGGGTTTTGGCAATATTATTCCCCACATGCAGCATTCTAAAATCACTGTTACCTTTGTATATGGAGGGACTTTGATGTGCATTCCTGCACCAGAGGCTCTACATTTAACAGAGCCTCATATAAAATAGTATGGGAATGCCCCATGTCCTGACTCAGATGTGTGAACTCCCCTCTCCACATACTAAAGTGCAACTCCTAGATCCACAAGAATTGCTTTTATTCTGTTTGGGGGGGGGGGGGTTATCCACCTACAACTGTTTTAAAATCTCCAGTAGACAAGAACGCTAGCTATTTTTGTTAGTACAGATTCCAAAATAGGAATTTAATTTTGGTGCTTTCCAGGCCTTGGAAAAGGATATTAAAATTGATAGACTGCTTTAGATGTTTAGTTACTCTGCCAGTTGAAAAAGTGGCTTCAGGCACTTCCTGTATATTTCCAAATTTACAATAACCAAGAGCGTAATGCCAGGTATACCAGACTGTAACACGACAGCTGGCTGATATCGCAGGCTTCAGAATGCACCCTTCAAGTTTTGTGCAGCTGGTTGCTCTAGTGCAGGGGTGCCCAACGCGTCGATCGCGATCGACAGGTCATTCGCTCAGGCGACCCTAGTCGATCGCACAGCAGGTTCCCTTCTTCCCTTCTCTTTTTTTCCCCTCCTGACTGGCCCGCCTCTTAAAGAACGCTGGCCAATCAGAGTGCCGGAAGGGCGGGGTGAAGGTCGGTGGGGGACGGAGCTCAGCGCATCACAAGAAATAGAAGCGCCTGTAATGATTGAGGTAAGACCGAGGCCTAATGCTGCCCGATATACAATTTTAAAAACCCCAAAATCGGCCTCCCAATCAGTGGTGTACCGAGGTGGGGTGGTCCGCCCCCGCCCCGGGTGCACGGCTTGGAGGGATGCACAGCCGTCCGGGTCCTCCTGCCCTTCCTTTCCACCGGTCTGCGCACGGGGCTCGCACCCGCCGCCCAAATGGTGCTGTTGGTTATCACGAGACTCGCGGGAGTTGACAGCACCATTCGATCGTCGGCGCGGGACCAGGCAGGCGCAAGCCCCGAGCGCGGACCGGGGGAAAAGAAAGGCAGGATGACCCGGACCTGGCCGGTTGTGCACCCCTCCAAGCCGTGCACCCGGGCGGATCGTCCCCCTTCTAAATCCATTGTACTTGTCTTTTATTCAGTTCCACTAATGAGCATTGTGACAGGCAGTTCTTATGGGGCAGTTCTTGGAAGTATTTCTTTGTTTTTCTGTGCCTAAGTATTCTATTAATTTAACTTCCTTATTCCTGTGGGGATCTCCAAAGGGGACGAATGGGAGACGGCCGGTGGCAGGTGGTACTTTAGCAATTCTTACAGGTTGCCATAGGCCTCAGGAGCTGTCTTCCCTCTGCCGTGGTCCTGCCCCTCCTCTAAGTCAGAGACAGGCTTGGGGCAGAGGGAAGACAGCTCCTGAGGCCTATGGCAACCTGCAAGAATCGCTAAAGTACCAGCGATCCTCTCTGCAGACTGCTCCCTGCTGGAATTAGGTAAATGGATGTGGGGAGGGTAGGCCTTCGGGGGGGGGGGGAGTGCAGTCCTTCAAGGGGTAGTGCAGACCTTCAGGGGGGGAGTCAACCTTTGAGGGGGAATGTGCAGACCTTCAGGGGGGGTCAGGCCTTCGGGGGAGGGGGGCTGTATAATAAAAAAATATTTGAACATAAATACAAAGTACACTCGGTGTATATATATATATATATATATATATATATATAAATATATATATATATGTTTAGCATTTTTATTGTTGGTAGATCATTTTGACTTGGTTATTTTAAAAGTAGCTCGCAAGCCCAAAAAGTGTGGGCACCCCTGCTCTAGTGGGTCTCTGCCAGGGAAGTGCCATAGATCCAGACATAATAAACCAAAAGGGAAGTAGTAAGACAAGAAGCAAACAAACCACATCACGGTAAAAGGCATATTATATATATGCCATATGCAAAAATGGTCAACATTGTACTCTCTGCTTGTACGACTCAAAGCATATGCAGGTTTGTAAGATGTTAGCTAGCGCATGCCTGTATCATCACACATAGAAGCACAGCAGCTATCAGGACATGAATGCTTAACCTTCGGTAGCATGCCCACTGATCAGAAGACAGCCAAAGCAATGCTTATTTTGTTATTGGGTCAGGCAGAAATATCTTTATAAAATTGCAAATATAGGCAAAGGCGCTAACATTTCCAGATGATCAGGGGTGCCATTCCTGAACAGAATGAGGAAATTTGCTCTGGCACCTACAAAGCTGGCTCCTATATAAATATCAAAAGGAATGAAACAACACATCTCAAAGACTGACTGGAAGCTTCCATTTGTCTAGTGACAGCAGGCACTTAGATTCAGAGCCTTCTTTTCTTACTTGGCCACCATGAGAACGGGCTACTGGGCATGATGGACCATAGGTCTGACCCAGTAAGGCTATTCTTTAGAGCAGTGTTCTTCAATGCAAAAGTCTGGGGGCTAATGGCAGCCTCTGGAGACCTCTTAGGTGGCCTTCATCATCATTTTGGCTTTTCTTCTGCTAGTTTCTGCCTCTCTACCCAAACTCATGGCAGAAAGGGGAAAGCAGATGGGAGGAAGAGCCACATCCTTGAAGGACAAGACATTTCTCAATAGATTAAAAGAATGTATATTTGGAAATGCCCACCTCCTTGAGGATACACCCAATATAAAGTTTCAGGCCAGGCTGATGAGGTAGATGTAATTGACTAAATCCTTACAAAATTGGCTAAAACACAAGACAAAAAATCCAAACTGGATATAATGGAGAAATATTTTAAGGATCTCAAGCGCTCACAGCTATAAGCCTGATATGTTTTACAAGCTAATAACCATAGGGTGAGCTATCATCGGTCCTATAAATTCTCCTATTTTCTTAATCTTTGTCAAAACATTCTTTTTTCATTTTTGTTATTTTAAATATTTTAAATGTGTTAGATATTATACAAATCTTATTTGGCAGCTCTCCTTCAGCTCCGTTAAATCCAAAGTAACCCTGATTGAAAAATTAGTGAAGACCACTGCTTTAGAGGGTTACCAAAAGGATAGGCACTTAACAAGCTGTGAAAACCTTCTAAAATGGCCACCTTTATGTTCTAGTTCTCTCCTGATTTTGCCCAGGTTCTACTTCTAGAAATAGAGCTGTACTGAATTGCATATTTTACTATTCGGCTAAATATGAATAGTAAAAAAATATTATTCAGCCAAATACGAATTATGGGCATTGAGCTTTAACATAAATAATAAAAGAAGCAATGTGAAATTAGAGATCAAGTGTCTATTTCATTACAATTTAGCACAGTAGAGCTTTTAATTTAAATGACTATTCGGTCAAATACGACTAATGTATTCAGGACACTATTCGGGGCCAAAATGAATCAAATATTAGTGCTGTAATATGCAAGTAGTAAAATGAATTTATGTATGACAGGAGAGCTCTGGAAATGGAAAGAATTTCTTAGACTGATAGTGGCAAAAGTGTGTTTCCTAAAGATGCTTTTCAGCTGCTTCCTTAGAGCTAAAGATTTCCTAATGTCCACCGCCAGATTAGTATGTGTTGATAGTAAATAGGTCCCACTGCAGACACCCCTTTATTCAATAGCAAGTTACCTAAATTTAAGCACCATTTGCATACTTAAATTTATAGAATACTGCATTCATGTGCTTAAGTATACAATTATGGCAGTAGCAAGCCCAACCATTATTCTGTAATTACTAGTTTTTTAGCCCGTTACATTAACAGGTGCTAGAGTAGAAGTATAAACTTAGACATTTCTTTCTTTCTCTCTGCCCCTGTCTGTCTTCCCTTCTCCCTTACTTTTACCACCCCCATGTCCAGCAGTAGCCCTTCTCCGTTCATTTTACCCCTTCCCTGCTCCCCCTGTCCAGCAGTAACCCTTCTCTGTTTCTTTTACCTTCCCCCTGTCCAGTAGTACCCCTTCTCCCTTATCTGCTCACTGTCCAGCATCCGCTAGGCCGGGCAGCCTCAGGGCTTTTGCTAGGCCGGCCCGCTTCGCATTATTGAAGTGGGCCGGCCTAGCAAATGCCCTGCGGCCGCTGCCGCTGCTGCTGATCCAGGGGTGAGAAGGAGAGGCGTCGTCAGAAGTCAGCCGGAGTCGGAGACAGGGGCAGGAACATTGATGGGGAAACCGCCACACGCGTCAC
The DNA here is from genome assembly GCF_902459505.1 of Geotrypetes seraphini. Lineage (NCBI taxonomy): Eukaryota > Metazoa > Chordata > Amphibia > Gymnophiona > Dermophiidae > Geotrypetes > Geotrypetes seraphini. The sequence goes on from NC_047089.1 coordinate 39,684,304, forward strand.
AAACCGCCGAAGGCTCCTACTGTGCATGTGGTGACACGGAGCCATGGATCAAGGATCATGGCCACACGAAGTTTCAACTGCGCATGCACGCTAAGGGTTTTATTATAGCTGATGAACTAAAATGGCTCAGCACATAATTGCAGAGGCGCATTCACAGGGGAGGGCATGGGCACGTCACAAGCATGGCTAACATTTTCATGGAAAAGGTGTCACAGCAGATCACAAAAAAATGATATCATCAAATCAATATTCTTGTAGTTTTCATTACTACAGTATATAGAGGGAATAAAAAGACAGAGCCTGACACAATTACATCTTGTCCAAGTAGCCTACATCAGATACAAATTACAATGTAAGCATCACAAATAAACAACACAAATGCAAAATATACAAAACCATATTAAAATAAAAAGCCAAATGATAAAAATAGAAATCAAAACTGAAGCATTCATGCAAACTGACATCTTATCACTGACTTGTGACAAAAAAACAAGACCTAAAATATTTACATCACTCATAAGGTCAATGCTCTACAACAACAGGACTGGAACTGGGAATCCCAATCCCCAGCCAGCTATGATCCATGGAGAGTCCATTTTATAGAATACAAGGGTAGTCTTCAAGCCATTTTTATTTTCTCTGCCCTGGATGCTCACTATGGAACTAGTAAGAAGACAACTAAACAAGGTTCAACACCACATGCTTCTGCAAAGTGACTTACCTGCCTCCACGTCATCATGAAATGCTGGTCTAGTTCAGATCTTATAACTCCTACACTAATACAATTTGCATGGAAATCAGGACCGGATTGCGGTGTGAAGTCAACCAGAAAATAATTGGGCTCATGTGGATAGCATTTGAGCACATATCTGACCAGTTCTTTACTTTCCTACATATGAAATTGGGATTGGAGTTATAAAATAAGGGGTAGATTGATATCACAATATTGGTGAATCTCTTCATAAAGGTGGTTAATAAATCCCAATAAATAAATAAAATAGTAAGGCAGGTTGGCAACTCTTCTTGAACTTAAAGAAATACAGTCTTTATTATACTTCAATAAGATCTATATAGTAGGGGGAGAGGGACGTCATCAACATAGGCTACAATACAGATGTTTTATTTTACTGCTGGCCCCAGTTATTAGTTCCTAGGTCTCATGTAATAAAATGGGATCTGTGCTAAAATAGCACAAGTTAGCAGTTAAAAATAACATGCCTTAATGGTAGCCGACATTAAGAACATAAGAATTGCCGCTGCTGGATCAGACCAGTGGTCCATCGTGCCCAGAAGTCCGCTCCCGCGGCAGCCCTTAGGTCAAAGACCAGTGCCCTCCTTAATTTAGTGTCTGACTTAACATATCATCTCTGTTTTCAGATCAATACCAGGGTTTCCTTATAGAAATTAAAACCTATATTGCCAACTCAGCTTGAGGCTTATTACAATAAATTCAGTTTAAATAATTCTTGTTACCCTGCCAACTTTAACTAGAAAAACAGCTTCCAAAAACAAGGGGATTTAATAAATAAAGAATTTAAAAAAACAAGGGGATTAAAATTCAAAAGCACATCCGGATAATAGCACTTGCCATTCGGATAAGTGCTGCTGACCTGGCACTATGTGACTAGTGCTGGAGCGGAGCCAGGGTAGTCCCAAATCTTGTCTGAATAGCTGCAATACGCAGTCCGCTATGCAGATAACGTACAACAAAAGGCTGTCCTAAATTATCTACATAGCAGACTGAGGAGGGAATTTATCAATGTGTGCTACTGTTATGACGGATTATTTTACCACAAGTTCTCAGTGGATAAAAGGGACCCTGGGCTAAAATAGCACACCTTGTCATGGCAAAATAATCTGCCTTAGCAGTAGCACCCACTGATGAATTCCCCCCTAAATATTGCTATTATCTGGAAAAATTCTGGCATGGAACACCTTATCCACAAATTCAGCACAGGCCACTATCTGAATGATAGCACTGAATATCTAGATATTTTTTGACTGCTATAGTAGATATTTGAAAAGCAAATGCTGACTGTGGAAGCTGAATATTGACCAGTGTTCTACTGTTATTTTGTTTCTGCATGGACACCCCAAATAAATCTAACAATTAATATTTGCACGTTTTGCAAGAATTGTGATATTTCTTATCATTGAGAAATTTCTAAATCTTGGGTATTGAATTTGATCGGCTGATTTTGTTGGCTTTGGAAATGACCTCTGACTGTAGTATGATGTCAATTTTTGGAACACCATATATTTGGTTCATAAATATGAGCTGTTGCCTGAAAAAGGCAAAGAAAAATTGCAGGTACTAACAATCTGGTTGTTGAGTGTATTCGACATGCTAAAATAAATGGTGTTGCCCTGATGAAGTCTAGCACAACAATTCTATAAACCGGCAATCAGATGTAGGTGTTACAATGGGACATACTTAGTTCTATACCAGCTTCACAGTACACCTAAGCAGTTATAGAATATTAATGCACATTTAAGGATTCTGATCAAATTTTTGACTAGACATTCTACATTTGGCTTTACCTGGCAAGCTCGCTAAGAACAATGCTATTTTTGGTAAGTTACTGAAGTCTAGCCACCATACAAAGAACAGTTTCAGAAAGTTTCCCTAGAGATATAACACTTCTATTTATAGCATCCTTAAAGTAAATGCTCACATTGCAAAATCCCTTCACCTACGGAAAAAATAATTACTGCACTCATAAAACAGAATGTCTTACAAGACCATTGTAAAAATATACTTTCTAAAATCTTGAACATGCCTTTAAAGGGCATCTGCCATGCTTAAAAAGAGATTTGCAACATTGGGGTAAGCTATTAGTAAAGCTGTGTACAAGAAGACACATTTTTTTTCTGACTGGGAATTTTGGTGGAACACAAAATTCATTGCTACAAATTATGTCAGGTTTTCAAAACTGTTTTAAATTCCTCTACATTCATTTCTAGGCCATTGCTCGTTACTTAGCTGCTAAAATACTTCCTCTTATTTCTCTCCGTGTGGGAGTGATACAAGCAACGTGTATTATGGGTCACAGTGAGCCAGAAACAAGACCTGCTGGGGCAAATAGCACTTGCATTTTGTGCCTGAGCTAATGCCCAGCTGCTGCTCTGTAAAATGTTATTTGAAATAGAAAACAGCTGTTAGGGTTTTTGGTTTGTTTGTCATTATATTACATCTGACATACAGTCAGGTGTTAGTTCTGTCAAAATGAAAAGCAAAGGACACAGTCTCTGTAGGACAGAACTGAATGTCTATTTCTCCCTTCCCCCCACCAACCCAAATACTGTATCTGTTTTGCAGCGCAAGAAGAAAAACACAGGCTGAGTGAGTTATAGTCCACATAATTATACAATTACTTCATCAAATGCTGTTTTAACCATTTTTCAAAACCAAATGCGTATTAAAGGGGGTGATTTTATATAAATTATTGTAGAATGTTTGTAGCAATATACCCACTTAAAATGCCTTTTGTAAAGTTTTTGAAGGCTACTGAGCCACACAGACTGTGTTGGGTCTGCTTTTGAAGGTTGGCACCATACATCTTAAATCTGAGTTATATGTTCCAATAAAACTGTGCTGAACTGTTCTGCTGTCATCTGGTCCCACTGATTTGGTCGCTCCAACTCCTCCTTTGGATTCCGTTTATAAAATTAGGACAGATGTTAAAGTTTTGCGTGTAGGTATGAAAATGAAAGGCTTGGAGTAGGGTCGCAGAAGACAAAACAAATAGGAATGAAAGTAAGGTAGACCTTGAACAATTTTCAGAAGGCCACCTGTGAGGAGCTCGCTAAGCCAAAGCAGGGCTACTGCAAGTGCCGTTTACACAGGCTTTAAAGATATTGAGCATTGGGGTCGGCGTGGACCCATTCCACGCATGCGTTTTCATCGGCAGAGGATTTATCTCCTGGGTCAGATCATTGACCCATGCCTCGACACGCCTCAATGCATAGTTGACGCTCCTCTCAACAAGCATTCCTTGACTCACCTACAGGGGAATATTTTGAGGTGTATGATTCAGATATCTACAAGTATTCAGAAGATTTATCAGAATATTCATCAGAAGAATCCTATGGCAAACCCTCCACCTCAGTGGTGTAAGTCTCTGCCACAGAGCATATCCTTAACTGGCTTTGTTAAGACAAATGGGTTAAGCTCTTCCCATTAAAATGGAGATTATGAGCAGCTGATAATTTTAGTTTTTAATGTTTTTTGTACTTTTTTCTTTTTTAATGTTGTGAACTGCTTTGATAGCCTTTTGGGGACAATAAGTGGTATATGAATGTTTTAAGTAACTAAATAGGTATTTCCCTTCTCTTGGAATCTTGACAGCTAAGTACTGTACCCCTTCCCTAGGCATTTAAATTTTATGCATGGATGCAGTTGCACAAGTTTATAAAAGGCCTTTTCTATGTATAAAATAGGCTTCTTAGATGAAAAATGCTGTATAACGTTACCCATGCACACCCATGATTCATTTGACACATGGTATAAATCACATGGTTAATTATAATCAAAACTTTTATTTAGGGTCTCCTGAAGTAGGCAACGTATTGCCAAAACATGATCCATGTAGGGTCTGTATTTTTTTTTTAATCATTTTTATTAAGGAGGCAACAAGAGAAACAAGCGAAATGCATAGTTAAAATAGCAGAGACTGCAACCGAGAATAATACAATGTGCACCAACAACAGCACTTAGCACAACAAGAAGATTTTTTTATGAGCATCAAATATACACTGTTAAGACCAATTCCTTGACACAGACTTTATATCATTATGTATATTTGACTTTCATTATAAAGTCTTATGAGAAATAAATACTTCATTTTAAACTACCTGCAAGTGTGTTCCACTTTGTGTGGCTTTTGATATTCTCGATTTTGCTGTGGAACACTGGTCCTTTTTGTGGCTCTTTGTGCTACCATGTGCTGTTCTCATTTTGAGTCTGTAATATAAAGCCTGATTTGGGTTAAAGACCTACAGCTTACTATCCAGAAAAGGGTCAAGAAACTGTATATTAAACTTTTAAAGTAAACACCTTGTAAAATCAACAAATGAAAATGTTGAAATAAGTCATCCCAGATGCCCATCTGCCTTCACCCAGGCTGCAATAACACAGATGCTGTGCATACTTTCCACATTCAAAACGAACTCATTTTGAATTGGAAAAAAAGAAAATGCCTGAAAACCCACAGGGTAAAAAAAAACTCTTAGGGGCAGATTCTCAAAATTAAAGTCTGCCTTTAATGTGCTCGCTAAAACGGTTCCAGTCCGTTTTTAGCGGCGGATTATCAAAACGGCTTTTCTGAGTTTTCTAGCAGCCTCCGATAAAATAAATAATAATAATAATAATAATTTTATTCCTTGTATACCGCTATACCGTGAGGTTCAAAGCGGTTTACAGTAGATACAGAAGAGATGCAATTACGGTAAGTAAGATAATTAAAATGAAGAAAAAGTACTTAGAGTTCCCTGACTGTCCCAAAGGCTCACAATCTTATACTGCCATGCAAATGTAGTACAATGAGGTCATTTATATTAAAATGATCACTCCGAGCGATTCTCTAGAATCGCCGAGCAATTCTCTAATCTTGTTGTGCCACAAATTTGCCGACAGGTCTGAGCTGTCGTTGCCTTACTTTCCGATCACTGCCTGAGCGCTGAGTGGCTCAGGCACTGACAGGAAAGTGAGGTTTGACAGCTCAGACACCCCACTCCCCCCTTCACCTCGGCAACTTTTATATTAACACTGTAGGGTGATGTCCTGTCTCTTTCAAGCTGTCTAATCCAAAATAAAGTCATTAATACTCCTATTAGTCAACAAGAATTGTTAATGTTTCCAGTAGTGAAAATGATGCTCTCTTAAAATATTATTCTCCATCTTTAAAGATTCTGCAGTAACTATGAAAACCATAGAAAATAAAGACAATCATTTCTCCCCTTCCCCAACCCCCCCCCCCCCACACACACACAAATGGAAAAGGCACACGCCAGACTAGTCTAAAACGAAATTAACACAAATTCCAAAAATGTTCATACAGTAAGCAAATATTCAATCTGCTGAAAGTTATGCAAGGAGCATAACTGCTTTTGCCGCCCCGACTCCGTGGTTTTAACCCGCTTGCCAAAAGAGTAAAAAAAAAAATAAATAAATAAAGGAACTTAGAAACTAGCTCATGTCTTCTGGGTGTTGCATAAAGAAAAATAAATCAAGATTTTAAACCATTTTACAGTGGGACCTGAAGCCTATGGCCAGCAATATATGTACAAAGCAACTCCACTGCCAAAAGCTGAATTTTGATCAGTGGGAAACTACTACATTCCTCATAATGAAGGTGCTCTAAATCTCACTGATAGCACCATTTGTTATTCTGGTTAGTTGGAAGAATTTGCCTTTTGAAATAAACAACAGAACCCGTGGATATGTATATCCCATATGGCTGGATATGCCTAAGCCAAAGTATCCTTAAAAGAACATTCAGTGCTTTCACAAAAGGTAGTGCTGCTGCTTTATGATGGTTGTATTAGCTTCGCCTTCGCCTGAACATTCCAGATAAAGTCCTTGTCTTTCATTTTTTTAAATCCAGCAGTGATGTTTCTCAGTTTCATATTCCCGTCTTCACTGTATTCAAGCACTTGGCGACATGTGCCAGGTCTAAAAGCAGTGTCCAGTTACCATTCCCACTAGTTCTCGCTCTGTCTCATAATGCAATATTTATTTATTCTCTAGAAGTTACTGCGAAGAAAAGAAGCATCAGAAAATTCCACTATGCAATAACACTGATTTTTAGTGCCAATAGCTGCCAGATAACAGATCATCAGTAGCATTTTACTTTATTAGTTCTACTATAACTATTTATCTTTTCTAGAGCACTACTAGACACACACAGCACTGTACAACTTACAAGTAGCATTGCTAAATATACATTTATGCAGCCGCTGAAGCTGCTTTCTGTTTGAGTTAGGCCAGGTAGACCTAACTTAAATGATTCACTAAGCCCACTGATCGTGTTTGTGATCGTGTACCGACCCGATTTTCCTCCGACCCGATTCACTAACCTTTGTGCCGATCAACCTCCGATTTGATCTGATCCGCGCATGCAAATGTAGCCGGCAGCAATTCACTATACATTGTCAGTGTGTGGCGCAGTGGTTGGATCTACAGCCTCATCCTTGTGACCCTGGGCAAGTCACTCAGTCCTCCATAGCCCCAGGTACATTAGCTAGATTGTGAGCCCACCGGGACAGAGAGGGAAAATGCTTGAGTACCTGATTGTAAAACCGCTTAGATAACCTTGATAGGCGGTATATAAAATCCTAATAAACTTGAAACTTGTCAGGCACACCGACTGGGCTGGCCAATCCAAAAACAAGAGACTGCTGAGGACCAGTCGCTTGTGCAAAAACCCTGCCCTCTGCCCTGACTCTCCAGCTCTTGCCGCCCCGACTCCGTGGTTTTAACCTGCGGGTTAAAGCGGGGCTGTACGACGGCGTGTTCTGTTAAGTTCCAGAACACGCCGCAGTGCAGCCCCGCTTTAAACCCATGGGTTAAAATCACGGCGAGTAAAATAGTAAAAAAAAATATTGCACCAAACAAGCTAAAAGGCAGAAAAGAAAAAAGCATGGAGAGAAAGCGCTTGCGCAGACCATTTACAGGCAAAGAAGATGGTCTGTGCATGCGTTGGGATCGCTCTTCTGCGATCCATGTGGTCGGTTTGAGGCGTACCTCCGATTGCAATAATTTGAATGAGGACGCTTCGTGAATCAGCCTCCCGGCCACGGATCGGATCAGATCCGTGGGCTTAGTGAATCTAGCCCTAAGTTATCCAGTGAGCACCATGTTGTGATGTTTCATTACACTGTACTAGAGAATGACACGGTGACAAAATTCATCACCGTTCCCGTCCCCGCAGATTACCGCGGGTAATAATCCCATTTTATTTTTTTAGTGTCTCTTTCAGCCTCAGTCCTTCTACACCAGCATTCTTCAAAGCAAAGATTGAGAGTCAGTGGTTGTGGCCATTCATACTCTGATTCTTCCCTCTCTCCTTAAAGAATGACATGAAGATGATTTACCGTGATTATCCGCGGGGACCGGAACGGTGATGAATTTTGTCACCGTGTCATTCTCTACACTGTACCTTATCTGGTCTAGTTTAAAGAACAAAGGAGTGGATGATAAATTCTTTAATTTAATTAAATTATAAGAATAAACTAGGAAGCAAGATTCATACTGATGAAGAGATCACTCAACTTTTTAAAGAGTACTAAATGTATTTATATTCTAGACCTCCAGAAACTGGCTTAGATAATTTCAGTTATTTAAAGAGTTTTGGATTTACTACAAATATTCACGGTGAATACAGTTACTGGACACCACATTTTGTCTGTCAAAGTATGTCTAATGTAGTGCAAAACTAAGGCTCCTTTTACGAAGGTGCGCTATGGGTTTTACCGCACGCACTGGATTAGCGCGCACTATAGCGCACGCTAGCCAAAAATCTACCGCCTGCTCAAAAGAAGGCGGTAGTGGCTAGTGCATGCGGCATTTTAGCGTGCGCTATTCCACGCGTTAAGGCCCTAGCGTGCCTTTGTAAAAGGAGCCCTAAGACATCAGGCCCAGATGGGTTTCAAATTGAATTTTATAAAATTTTAAGTGACCCAATTGCATTACTGCTTACCAACATGTTGAATGGTATTATAGTTTTCTCTGGCCCAAATTATAGTGTTGCCAAAATCAGGTAAGGATCCATCAATGTTTGAGTCGTATCACTCTACGTCCTTACTTGCTACCGATACTAAATTATTGGCAAAAGTTTTGGCAAACAAACTGGCAAGAGTGTTTAGCATAGCTGTAGATGTCCAAACAGGATTTGTTCAAAGATGATATGCAGTTGGTAATATTAGAAAGAATTTGGTTTCTCTAGAGGTGATGAATTCTGCAGAAGGATCATCAGTGCTCATTAGTTTTTGGCCAGGTTAGGTGGGACTTTCTTTTTGGAACTTTAGAGAGTTAGAGGGGCATAATCGAAAGGAACATCTAAGTCTGTTTTTGTTCAAGTCGCAAGTTATCCAAAGTAAAAAATAGCTTAGGACACATTTTTGAAAAATACGTCCAAATTTTTTTCGTTTCGAAAATCGTCTAACTATACGTCCTGCTGATCTGATCATCCAAGCCGCTAAATCGTCCATCTTTATACCACATTTTCATCCAACTCTTCATCCAAGTCAAAAACGCCTAGGACAAGCCCTGTTGGACGTGGGAGGGGTCTGCAAAGTGATGGACTGAACACCCAGACATGCCACCTAAATAGTGGGGTACCTTACAGGGCACTGCTGTGAACTTCACAAAAAGGGTGCCATGTCATCATCTCACTACAGCTCCCTTATAGGTCATGGTGAGCCCCCCAAACCACCTCCAGAATCCCTTAGACCCACTTATCTACCATCCCAATAGCCCTTATGACTGCAGGAGCCACTTATATGCCAGTACAAAAGGGTTTTGGGGGTGTACAGGGGACTGCACATGTTTCAGTATCAATGCAGGGATTACAGGGGCTTATGGGCATGGGGCCTCTTCTCCATGGGTCCCTAACCCACCCCCAAGATGGTTTAAGATGCCTCTGTGCAGGTCGACTAGGCTTTCCTATGCCAGGCTGCCATGATGGTCTCGAGGCTGAATTTTAAAGGTGTGATTTTGATTTTTATATGGTTGGGGGGGTCGGTGAACACTGGGGTAGTGTGTGGGGGGTCTGTATTATGTGTTTGCTGTGCTTATCTGGTGACTTTAGGTGGGTTTTTGTGACAGACCAGGTTTTAAATGGTCTAAGTCATAACGTCCAAGTTCCGTTGATCCTGTGCTGTATAACTTTGGGTTATACATGCAAAACGACTAAGTCTAAGCCAGCCTATGTCCCACCCAATTCCCGCCCTCGACACTCCTCCTGAATGCCTCATTTAGCTATGGTCATTCAGCAGCACTATGAAGGCCTAGGTCGTTTAGAAATACGTCTAAAACCCATTTTTATTATTGGCACTTGGACGTATTTTGACAATGTTCGTCCAAGCGCCGACTTTTTGGATGTTTTTCTCTTTTGATTATGAGCCCCTTAGGTGATACTAGGTCGATTTACATCAGCCCTAAGGACTGTATATACATGGACCTCAAGCTAGGTTATGGGTTAATGAACTTTATTCAGATATTTTTGCGGTGAGTTGAGGGCCATGACAAAGTTGCCTGCTATCTCCACTGTTATTTGTCTTGACTCTAGATCCTTTGCTGAAAAAAATAACGAATAACTCAGATATTTGGGGAGTCCCTATAGGCAATAAAATTGGTACATTTTACTGAACCTTGAGTTATCTCATTTGATGGAGAGTTTTGTTAAAAATGAGGACTTTTCCAAATTTACTTTGAATTATTTAAAATCCAAAGCATTGCCTGTAGAGGAGGGAACAAGAGGGGCTTGGGGTGATTCCTTCCCATTAGAGGGAGCTAAGGGTTCTTTTCGATATTTAGGTATATAGCTACCTAATAATACAAAGCTACTTGGTCCCCTGAAAACCAACCATCATTGATCAATTTAATTGTGTGCACAAATTGGGCATGCACTCAGACTTGCTTGTGCAATTTTGAGCGCCACATACAGAATTTGGGGGATAGTGTGTATATTTGCAAAAAGGGGGTATGCACAGGGGCAAAGCACAGGCAGGACATGGAATACTGCAAGTTACATGCATCCCTGTCACATTTAGGCATCTGGACTTACACCAGCACTACAGATGATATAACTCTTGGTGTTTAAATGTGTGCTAATACCAGGTTATACTAGTATTCTATAACAGACCATAGCTGTAGAATTGCCTCCTAAGTGCTCTATAGGCTACCCTGTCACTTCATCTCTTCCCCTTCCTTTTCTTTTAATAAGAAACAGAATATCTTTAAGCCTGGATGAATCAGTGCCTCTTCTTTCCAGGTGTATAAACATAACTATTAGCATATTTTCATGCAGTAATGAAAAACAAATGTGTTTCACAAAAAAAACCCTGCAATAACAAAAACCAAATTAAAAGCAGCTGAAAGAAAGGGGCATGCAAACAGATGAGTGACTCAAGAATGTCAACTTTAGTCATAATAAGTGCCTGATTCACTATGGGGCTCATAATAAAAAAAACCCTAAAAAACGTCTAAAAAGTGGCCTAAATGGCTACTTGGACGGTCAAAAAGCCTGATCATCCAAGTACCCATAATCAAAGCTGGTTTTAGACATATCTAAAACCAGCTTAGGCCTTTCCCCTGCCTCTAAACGCACAGAGAGAAAAGAGGTGTTTTTAGAGGAGGGGAAAGGGCGGGCGGTGGGTGCGAGGTGGGCCGACCTACACCTAGGCATACAACACCTATAACCAAAGATTTTGACAGGTTGCTTAGTCGGCACTTATACGTTTTGACTTAGACCAAGTCAAAACAGGTATAAGTGCCGAAAAAGGGGCCGCTGAGCTGATAGCGGCTGGCGCGATCAGCTCAGCGGCCTGTCAACCTACGCACCCCCCACTGCAACCATCGAGGCAGGAGAGATGGGTCATCTCCCCTGCTGCAATAGCGATACTACCAAGTGCCGCCAAACGCGGCACTTGGGATTGGTAAAGCGGCAGGAGAGATGACCCATCTCTCCTGCAGCGATCCACCCCTCCAATCGGGCCAGGAGAGAGCCCAAGCCCTCCTAGCCCCGCCAAGTATGATCGGGGCAAGAGGGAGCCTAAGCCCTCCTGGCCCACGACCCCCTCTAACCCCCACCCCCCCACTAAAATACAGACAGGAGGGATCCCAGGCCCTCCTGCCCTTGGCGCAACCCCCCCCAATGACCGCCCCCCCCCCGAACCTCCAATCGGCCTGTGGGCAGGGCCTTAAGCACATGGGCAGGGTTGGGTCCGTGTGGTGGGAGGGAGGGGAGATCGCCGGGCCAGGAGGGCTTGGGCTCCCTCCTGGCCAGATCGTGTGGTGGGGGGAGGGGGGAGATCACTGGGCTAGGATGGCTTGGGCTCCCTCCTGGTCCCAACGGATTTGGCCCAGGGGGGGGGGGGTTGGGGGTTGCGGGGCAAGAGGGCTTGGGCTCCCTCTTGCCCCATCGAGTCGGGGAAGGTCCTTTTGGACGTTTTTTTGATAATGGACATTTTCCCTGCTTCTACTTTCAAAGTTTAAGGCCTTAGGCCAAAAGGGGACTTAGACGTTTTTTTTAATTATGCCCCTCCATGGCTTTTCTTCCATTATGTGCCCATGAGAAAAAGTTTATCGGATTATCAAAACAGCTTATCGTGGTCTTTAGCGAGCTTTCTAGGAGTCTACGACACTACCATGCAGCAAATGGGCTCTTGAATACTGAAATGAGCACTCTGGTGGATTCTTAAACATCGTCGAGCCATTCTACAAGAGCAGCATCGGCTTTTGGCGACAAAACTCAGTGACTAGTCCGAGTGTGCCCGTATAGTGCCAGCACTATTAAAAGTGTATTTTGTGGTGTGTATTTTAACTGTGGCTAATGAAGAAAAAAACCCCAAAATGACATGATTCTCATAAATTATAGTTTTGGGTTTTTTTAATGGGAGTTCTAAAAGCACGCTTCTTGAGCACATTATAGCCCCCTTGGTAACGGGAGAGATTCCCACTCTCTCCTGACGCATACAACACCTCCCTCTGGCTGCGGGAGAGATGCCCAAACTCTTCAATTAACGCCCCCCACAACCCCTTTTGGCAGTGGGAGAGATGTCCATGCTCTCCCGAAACTACGCAACCCCCCCCCCCACACACACACACACCGGTGCCTCCAACGACCCCCGCCCTCTCCTCCTTACCTTACTTTAGATGATTGGCTCCTGCTGTCAGGGGAGGTATTTGCGGTGGAAGACAGTGGGCATCTCACCCGCAGCTGGAGGGGGTGTTGTTTGCTGCGGGAGAGAGTAGGCATCTCTCCCGCTGCTGGGGGGTATTGTATGTGGTAGAAGAGATGCCTACTCCCTCTGGAGAGCTGGCCTGCCTTTTTAAAAAGGGGGCTTTCCCTTCTCCGGTGCATCCTAAGGCTCTGATTAGCCTAGATTGTTTAAGGCCTCTCTTATGGGTGGGGCCTTAGGCATCTGGGCCAATCAGAGCCTTAGGCTTCTTGCCATAGGAAGTGCCTTAAACAACCTGGGCCAATCAGAGCCTTAGGCCCCTTCCCAGTGCATCCGGGGTGGGGCTTGAGGCTCTGCCATAGGAGGGGCCTTAAACAACTTGGGCCAATCAGAGCCTCAGGCCCCTGCAGCGGGGAAGGGAAGGCCCACCACTTTGAAGAATTAGGCCAGCTGGCTGGAGGGAGTAGGCATCCCTCCGGCCAGCCATTTAAAGTAAGGTAAGGGGGAGAGGATGGGAGAGGCACTGAGGGGTGTTGCGTGGTGGCAAGAGAATGTGGGCATCTCTTCCACTGCTGAGAGGGGTTGGGGGTGTTGGTTGACAAAGGAAGAGATTGGGCATCTCTCCCACTGCCAGGGGGAGTGCTGGTTGGCGGCAGGAGAGATTAGGCATCTCTCCCGCTGCCAGGGGGTGTATTGGTTGGCAGCAGGAGATTGGGAATCTCTCCTGCTGCCAGGGTGTGTGTTTGGTGGCGGGAGAGATTGGGAATCTCTCCCGCAGTTGTTGGGGTTTTTTTGGGGGGGGGTTGTCTTTATTCTGCACATGTGCCCATTGCTATCACATGCAAATTTAGTGAATCTTCACTACTCTCTGACAACCTCATTTGCATGACCGTTTTTTGGGAGAATGACTCGCTTATTTAAAATCGCTACTATAATGGCTGTAACAGTAGCCCATCGGCTTTTTAAGTGGTTTTTTTGAGAATTGAGCCCTCAGTGTCTCTCTAATCTAATCTGGTATTTGTGTGTTGCACAATACCTAATTAGGCTCCAGGCGACAGTGATAAAAGTTAGACAGAAGAGGAACCAAGCTTAGACACTACAACATTGAAGATTCATAATAATAGGGAACCATTACTAAGAGGGGAGGCATTATTTAAGTCTAGAATTTATGATCCACTATGGCTTCAGCCTTCATCAGGAGTGCCACAGAAGTATCCCTACTGTCTGATAATCAGATACAGACCAGAGCACAGGCTCCTCTTTCTGCACCTTCCAGCAACAAGAGACAGCACCACTTAAACATGCCAGAGTTCTTTTCTGAACTCGTGTGTAGTCACACCAGTGCCCGCTCAAGGGGCTGTGGCTCCTTGAACCAACTTTAGCTCCGTCACTGTTGGTGGGATGAGAAGGTGTAAAACTACCTTCGCTCCTACCCGTGCAGAGCTGCTAGCTAATTGGCTGCCGCAAGTTCTCGCCAATTAGCTAGCGGCTCTGCACGGGCAGGAGCAAAGGAAGGTCACTTCTGCAGCAATTCACTGCTGGACTACCAGGGATACTAAAGGGCACGGGCAGAGCCACTAGCGGCAGCCAATTAGCTAGCAGCTCTGCACGAGCAGGAGTGAAGGAAGGTCGCTCCTGCCGCAATTTACCACTGGACCACCAGGAAAACTAAAAGGTACATGGGGGAGGCAGGAGGAAGATAAAAATAATTAGAATTGGCTGGGACAAGAGGCAAGAGGGATCCCTCCTGTCCTGGCCACCGCTGGACCACCAGGTCTCACTGCAAGCCCAGTGGAGTTCTGCAAACAGGTTTGAGGGGGGGGGGGGTGTTGCCCAAAAAACGCAGTTTATATTTGAGTATATATGGTATATCCTCAATCACAATCCTAAAACTTACAAGACTGACCTCAACAGTTGGTGAGATATAAATGGAGACAGCTTTGTCATTTTACCACCCAAAGTATGGAAACCAAACAAACATAAGCACAAAAAAATGGAAGAAGAAAAGCTAATTCTGCAAGTTCATCAACTGCAAATGTCACCAATGGCTCATTTATAGGTCAAGGATTGGTCTTGTATCAAACCAACAGAGACATAAATAAACTTAGTCCTAGGAAACTGCTGAAAACTCATATGTCACCATTGGCAGGAAACTCCATCATTAGGGCATATACTCCCTTTTCCAGCAGAAAGTTGTCCAATTCCCTCTTGAACCCCAGTACCGTACTCTGCCCTATCACGCCCTCTGGAAGCGCATTCCAGGTGTCCACCACACGCTGGGTAAAGAAGAACTTCCTAGCATTCGTTCTGAATCTGTCCCCTTTCAACTTTTCCGAATGCCCTCTTGTTCTTTTTCAAAAAATAAAAGAACAAGAGGGCATTCGGAAAAGTTGAAAGGGGACAGATTCAGAACGAATGCTAGGAAGTTCTTCTTTACCCAGCGTGTGGTGGACACCTGGAATGCGCTTCCAGAGGGCGTGATAGGGCAGAGTACGGTACTGGGGTTCAAGAGGGAATTGGACAACTTTCTGCTGGAAAAGGGAATAGAGGGGTATAGATAGAGGATTACTGCACAGGTCCTGGACCTGTTGGGCCGCCGCGTGAGCGGACTGCTGGGCACGATGGACCTCATGGTCTGACCCAGTAGAGGCATTTCTTATGTTCTTATGTTCTTATGTTCTTAGATTTAAATATGAGTAGATGATATGATTAATAGTTTGTGTCCATATAAAATACATGCATACTGCACATCTGGCTATTTAAAGTGTGATTAAGTAGGAGAGCGGGTACAAAGTAATGAATGAAAAGTTTAGTTATGAAAGCTCAAGAGAGATGATGTGAAAGTTGTCTAGAATACTTAAGTACTGTATTAGGAAGGATAAAAGAAGTTTATAAAATGTAACCACCACTAAACCACTAACATCCTTTGCCATGAAAACCTCTAGGAAGTTAGGAAAATAAAGTATTTTATAGCATTATGATTAAGCAAAGAAGAATTGTCACAGTAAGAATCTTCTCCAAGCTAATAATAGATTTACAGTGCCAAAATCACTTCAATTAAAATAAACAAGAGCTACGTGCTAACAAAATGTCTTGGGCCTAAAGCTAGTCCTGACTGAGGCAGGAGCAAATCTTCTCAAGCAAGCAAAAGATAAATCAGTTCTTGTAGGCAAATCTAAGAAAAGAATACAGGTTAACAAATCATTGGCAGCCTATAACATAACATAGTAAATGACGGCAGATAAAGACCCGAGTGGTCCATCCAGTCTGCCCAACCATAAGAACATAAGAAGTTGCCTCCGCTGAGGCAGACCAGAGGTCCATCTTGCCCAGCGGTCTGCTCCCGTGGTGGCCCATCAGGCCTAATTGCCTGAACAGTGTCCCTGTCTAATTTTGTAACTGCCTCTAAACTTATCCCTATAACCTACCTCTACTCCTATCTGTACCCCTCAATCCCTTTGTCTTCCAGGTACCTATCCAAACCTTCTTTGAAGCCTTGTAGTGTGCTCCTGCTTATCACATCCTCCGGTAGCGTGTTCCATGTATCCACCACCTTCTGGGTGAAAAAGAATTTCCTGGTGTTTGTTCTAAACCTTCCCCCTTTCAATTTCTCTGAGTGCCCCCTTGTGCTTGTGGTTCCCCATAATTTGAAAAATCTGTCCCTGTCTACTCATGCTCCATAAATTGATTTAGTTTAAAGGGTCCTTTTTCTTAGATATTTATGGGCCAAGTTCAGCATTTCTCCCTCCCCTTCAATCAAGCTGCACTAGAGTTTTTAGTGCGGGCCAGCCTGGTAAAGGTTCCGACGCTCATAGAATTCCTATGAGCGTCGGAGCATTTACCTCACCGGCCCGTGTTAAAAACCTTTAGCGCAGCTTGATAAAAGGCGGGTCTATTAATTTGTTTTAAAACTAAGGAATTAACAAGTCGTACAGTATGCTTGAAATGCAGTTCTCATTTTAGAAAGAGAACATTAATAGTGTGATAATGAGAGACATTGTCAAACAAAACAACTCAGTTCAACCCCCCTCCCAATCCAATCTTACACATAAAAGAAACTATCCCTATATCCATTAATAAGGAACTCTATCATTCATACATTAACAAACTTTTTACCAGGTGCCCAAATTTTGTCAAAATGGAGGTTATGCGATGAGTTCATATTTATATTGGCTTCATATTTATAGATGGTACAAATTTGTCTGCCATCAAAATTGAAAATTTAACATTTGAACATTTTTCCAAGACCATACTAGAGCCTGTAAAGCTATAGCAGTAAATATAGATATTAACTCTTTGCTTTCATTCAAAATAGCATATACAGAGTCAATTTTGTTCATAATGATAGATGAACATGTTAACGAAGTATCAGTATTTAACAGAAATTGGCTCTGTTTTCATACCAAAATAACATGTGATTAATTGTTCCATCTGCATTGTTACATGACCAACACTTATTTGATACAGAGCCAAGAAGCAACATGGTAAATTGTTCTAATATTTCATTTGAATGTATAAGGACCATGCCATCATCGTTTTTTATCGATGTAATTAATTCTTTGGGGGGTTTTCCTTTTAGATATGCTGCAAGGAATTTATCAGCTTTATTAGAATTTTCTTAATATTTGGATTTTTTAGTAAATATTTCATACTTTGTTATTGAGAAGTTCATTACATGAACATTTCAATTTCAGCAATTTCATTAATTTAGAAGAGGACTTTGATGACCAATTTTGTATCAATTGATTTTCACATTTTATAGTTTCATCTTTGATGATTTTATTTGTTATCTATTTATTTTGTTTAGTTTAGCCAAATAAAACATATGTATGTGCTTTTAGTATAGCATTAACCCCCTTTTTTATGAACGTATAGAGAGGGTTTTAGCGCTGGCAGTGGCAGTAACTGCTCTGACACTCATAGGAACACTATGAGAATCGGAGCAGTTACCGCCACTGCCGGCGCTAAAACCCTCGTTATGCATTCGTAAAAGAGGGGGTAAATACATCCCAGAATGTGATAATTGAAGATACAGAGCCCTCATTAATTTGAAAGTATTCATTCATTTTTATGTTTCTTTAAAAGACTATTATTGAATCTTCATATGGAGGGCAATTGTGTTGCAGAGTTATTTACTAATTCTAATGAAATACTAGCATGATTTGATATTAATATACTTTCAATGGAAGTATACATATTATTATTTTGGTGTCCATTGAATAATAAAAGCATGTAAATTCTTGAAAATGATTGGTGGACCTGTGAACAAAAATGGAATTCCAAATCTCTAGGACAGGGGTGCCCAACTTTGGCCCTCGCCAGGCCAGGTTTTTAGGATTTCCCAAATGAATATGCACGAGATCAATATGCATACAATGGAAGCAGTGAAGGCAAATAGATCTCATGCAAATTCACTGGGGAAATCCTGAAAATCCGACTGGATTATGGCCCTTGAGGGCCAGAGTTGTGCACCCCTGCTCTAGGATGTTGTAATCTCCAGATATCAACCAATTCATATTCAATCATGAGTTCATTTTCAGAACCTTATCAAACCAATTACGGAGTCCCGCAAGGTTCTATATTGTCTCCTTTACTGTTTAACATCTACTTGGCTCCTCTTTTAACTCTATGTCAATCCATTGTGTTCACAGTATATGCTTATGCAGATGACTTCCAACTTTTGCACACAATTGATCCTACAAGTTCACACGACATTTCTAACATTAACCAAAAGCTAGCCAAAATCCATGACTGGCTAAATGTCAATAAGCTATCCCTAAGTATCAACAAAACCACTACTGTGCTCTTCTCAGGGAAAGAAGGGATACAACTTATTACCCCAGTCTTAATCGATAACAAGCCACTCAAACAAACTAACACTACTAAAATTTTGGGTGTGCTAATAGATAATAAACTCATGTTTCGTTCGCACATCAGTGCATTGGTCAAAAATTGTTTCTATAAGTTGAGGATGATACGATCTCTAGTCCCCCTCCTTGATAAATTCTCCCTTAATATATTAGTTCATTCCCTAGTAATATCTAAATTAGATTATTGCAATTCTTTATTAAAAGGGGCATATTTAAAAGACATAAGGCGTCTTCAACTTATACAAAACACAGCAATAAAGATTATTTCAGGCTCAAAAAAATTTGACCATGTCACACCATTACTGCAAAAAGCTCACTGGTTGCCAATAACAAATAGTATTACATATAAAATAGCTCTTCTAGTCTTCAAGACTATACAAACTAACACTCCGGCATTTATAGATAGGCTTTTGATTCCACAGAGCTCATCAAGAGTTCTTAGATCTACTTCACAGTTTACCCTTAATGTTCCTTCTTTGAAAATTATTGGAACACGCCGTGCTTCTATTTTTTCTGTAAATGCTCCAACAACTTGGAATTCTCTCCCTTTATATATAAGACTCGAACAAGATTTGCAGAAATTTAAGAGTAGTTTAAAGTGCCTTCTTTTTAAAGAAGCCTTTAACTGAAAATACAATGTCCAACCAAGATGTAATATTCTACAATTTCAGCCATCTCCAAATTAAGATTTCAAATAGCTCTCCTATTCGACCTCACTTCCGCCAGCAATCCTATTCTTCCTACCCTCCTAATGTACTTCCCTTTTATGTACTTTTTCTTTTTAATTGTATTTCTTCCCCTCTTTCCTATTGTTTCCCATGGCTTTAAAAAGCAATTACCCAAGTATGTCTGGTTTATGAATTATGTATAAGTGATTTCTCTAAAATCATATTTTTACCTTTTGTACAACACTTTGTAATTTGGAAAAGCGTTCAATCAAATAATATGAATAAACTTGAAACTTGAAACTTGATCAATATCCTTATTTGTCTATTTACTATTTTTGTAAGGTTTTCTATCTAATAAAGGATCAATTATTACATTGAAGTCATCTGCAATTATTAGAGTGTCAGATCCTTTACTAATGACTTCAATACATAGATAATTTTACAAAATCTTTACTTTTGATGTTTTAAGCGAGTTTCCTATAGAAAATATAAGACAGATTCAGTGTGTTTAAGATAATTCAGTTAGTCTGTTCACATTGAACATTATTATTTTCAAATTATTCATACTATATAGGTAGTGATACTCATCAGGGCTATGCATGTTGTGATCTTTATCAAAATACAGAGAAAGTTTTCATATTGAACTATATATAAATGTGTGAGGTTAATCCCATTCCCAAAGTTGTGTTTAAGCACCTGCTATTCTCCTAAAGAGAAATAAACGTCAACAGTGGCAAGCACTGGCAGGGAAGATGTGACAACCATAGAAACATCACAATCCTCCTAAACTCAACATATGCATATGATATAATTCACTACAATAATAATGATGTAACGTTATAATATGTTCAGGTGAACAGATTGTCGTATGAAATAAGTACAAACAACAACATATATACTGTAACTCACAAATCTGTTGTAGTATATTCAGGATATATTGCTGCCAGGTTGTTTTGATCTTATAAATTCCTTTAGATTGTTAACATTGGTGAATATTTGAGTATTATTTTGAGGAGTAACTTTAAAGTTTGCTGGATAAAATAATCCATATTTGGACCCCCCCCCCCCTTGTTTCAGATTGAAGAGCAAGAAATTGCTTGCATGTAAGGGCTGTGTGGGGTGCAAAATTTTGTACAATCATTGTAGAAGTAATGAATGCATAGTAAAGTGAAGAATCTCTTGAATCTGTGGAAAACACAGGACTTTGAATATAATAGGCCTTGGACCATGCATATTTTCAGGTCTGTGGGCTGGGGGTCTGTGTGCCCTCTCCACTTCGATGGCTTGTTAAATGATATATTTAAGAAGGATAAATTCTTTGATAAATGAAATTGTATTTTGGCCTTCACTTTCTTTGGCAGACCAGTAACTCTCAAGTTGTTCCTCTGGCTGCGATTATTAGCTTCTCCAATTTCATTGAGCAGTGTGCTCATTGTGTCCCGATCATGGTGCAACCTGAAGGCCTAGTCTTCAATACGTAAAATGTGGCTTTCCATTTGTGAAGTGCATGCAACACAGTTTTGTAGTTAGATGGATAAACTGGCCACATCGGATTGTAGTGCATTGATATTGGTTGCACTCTCGTATTAAAGCTTTGAAGGATGATATTTCCTTAAATATTGATTCGAGCAGATCTTGGTTTACTCTTAATGGCTCCATTTTCATTGGCATAGGGACGTCCTATGCCTCTATTCCCCGGTGTGCACATCAGTTCATTTCTGCATTGCTTGCTATTAGCCATTATTAAATACTATTCTAATGTAGTTTAGGTTGCTTAAGTTTAAATTGAGTTGTCTAATAGGTGTGATTGTGAGTCAGGAGTAGGGGAGAATGTGATCTAGGCCAGTGGTTCCTAACCCTGTCCTGGAGGACTACCAGGCCAGTCAGGTTTTCAGGATAGCCCTAATGAATATGCATGAGAGAGATCTGCATATAATGGAGGTGCCAGGCATGCAAATCTGCTCCTTGCATATTCATTAGGGCTATCCTGAAAACCCGACTGGCCTGGTGGTCCTCCAGGACAGGGATGGGAATCAATGATCTAGGCTGCCATCTCAATATGATCCAGGCTCTGCCCCCAACATATTTTCTTATTGTATCCTGGATATTCCCTGCATTGTAATTTGCTCTCAACTGTATAGTACATTCCCTTACATTGTATCTTCGCTGTATATGTACAGTCTCTTACAATGTAAACCGCTCTAAACTGTTTGTGGTATTGCGGTATACAAAAATAAAGTTATTATTATTATTATTATTATTCTAGTCAAATATTTACCCTAGTGCAATTGCAGTTGCTTTTTACAATATTTGCCTCACAGGAGTCAAATTTATTTTGGGTGGATTGAGTCCTGTGTTTTTTAAATTCCAGGTTTTGCTCTAATTTACTTTGTGCCTTGGATGCTCATTAAAGCATTAGGAAAGAGGCTCTGGAGGACTGCCACATTCGTGTAATGCTGTGCATTACCTAATATTTTAATGTATGTACTCTTGGAACTGCCACATGCCTTCTCAGAGAAATGCTTTTATTAGAAGAACCTATTTGTCTAAAGCAGGGGTGTCAAACTCAATCACATTAAGGGGCCGTAATCTAAAACACAGACTAAGTTGTGGGCCAGACCCCGCCCAATCTCCACTCCACCCCCATAATAGTACTAATTATAACACAATTTTTTCCATTCATTTTTCTTATATACACACACAATATAATCTTGTTAACACATAATGGTTAACCACAAAATAAGCACACTGTATGCTTCTCAACATTCATTCCTACCAGAACACAGATAACTCCTATGCACTAACATATAAAAAAGAACTACTATATAATACAACTATATACTAATATATAAAAAAGAAACCCTAAGATTCAAGACTCTGCATGCAGTACAACCCCCAGAGAGAAAGAAACAAATGTATTTCTTCCTGAGCAGTGCAAAATAGACAGCAGATTAAAATTTGCAAAATTGACATAATTCAAACACTAATCATTCCCCCTATCTTTGTTGTCTCCCTCCAGCGGGTGTCTTACTTTCTGGCCATTTTATACGGCCTGTGACCCGATACCCCTGGTGCTATCTTGTGGCCGGCTCCCTCCTCCTCACAGCCGGAGTGTGCATGAAGCTGTGTACAGCGGCTCCTCGCGCGTTCTGCAACGTCAGAGGGAATGCTTCTGGATGAGGCGCGGAACACGGCTTCGTGCACACTGTGGCTGTGAGGAGGAGGGAGCCAACCACAAGATCGGACCACTGGCCACATAAAACAGCCAGGCCCTTGAGTTTGACACCTGTGGTCTAAAGAATGAAATTTGGATCTTATAATATATATAAATACTAAACAAAAATTATCTGATCATGTCTTTATGCATGGCTCTAGAATAAGATAAACAGTCCCAGTTTAGATAGGGTAAAGAAGAAGGAATTGAAACGTGCAGGACAGTGCATTTCGAGTTTCATCAGTATTTTAGAACGCAGTCTGTTAACATAGAGGCTGTTCCAAAATACAAGAGAGATGAACATTTATGCATTAGGTGTGTATCGCATAACTACCCATTTTACAAAACTAAACATACAGTATAATAGTGATGGATACAAAACCAGCACACAATAGCTATGTCACATAACCGTCTGTTTCTAAGATTGCAAAGACACATAGCCAGTTATCTTTGAGATCTTAGAAACAAAATGAGTTATCCCGACGCTGTAACAGTGACCGGTTTCCTTTCCCAGTTTGGATTTGGTGGGATGGGGGGGAGGCAAAAATCTCTGGGGATTAAGAGGGCAACCCCTTCTAAATCCTCCAATGGAGTGTTACTCAATAGCAGCTGTTTCCCAAATCTTAAACAGGCTTGATAGCAAGTATAACTCCCAATGTTGATCTTCCAAAAGTGGGTGGAAATCTTGGTGCGTCTTATGCAGCGAAGATACAATTTTTAAACCTCCTCCCCCCCGGCACCGTTTTAAAACACCCGCCGCCTCCCCTCCTTTTTTTAAAGCCCGCCGCCGCCCGCAGCTGTCATCATAGTACCTGGTGGTCCAGCATGTATCCCTCCCTCACTAGCGGCGCACAGGTCAGGAGCACGGAGGTCATGCGCAAGCTTTCTGTGCTCCTGCTTGGGCCTGCGCCGCTATCTGAATGGCTGCCCTGAGTTCTTGTGGGACTCGCAAGAACTCATGGCAGCCATTCAGATAGCAGCACAGGGCCAGGCGGGAGCGCGGAAAGCTCGCGCCTGACCTCTGTGCTCCTGACCTGTGCGCTACAGAAATAGGACAAAACAGCCATCTAGTTAAAAAGGTACGAGGGGGGGGGAGACCAGAGCAGACCGGAGACGAAAGGGCTGCCACTGTGGAAGACGAACCTTTCTTCCTTCCCCCTCCTTTGTGCAAGGGGGCTATATTAGGGGCAGACACGTTAATCACACCAAATTAATCCTGTGCCTCTTTCTTTTTATCATATTTTTAGGAAAGGGAATTCTCCCTGTAATTGTACTTCCTGTCATTTCTCCCTAAAGTTCACAGCTTCCGTGAACTAAGCAATGTAAACTGGAGATTGTTGATGTGTCATGTTTTCCTGGGGTTAAATTGTTAACCTGTTCTGGGATGAGCTTTGACCCATAGCATTTTTCCTGGAGCTGGTTAAAGAGTCATTCATTGTCTTGTCTTTTCACACATCAGAGTCATCTGCTGGGGTCACATTGTTCTGGTTCTGCCTTTTTGTTACCTCTTATTACACAATATTGGGGCTGTATTAGGGGCAGAAAAGGGTTTCAATGCCTCATGTTTCCTCCCCCGAGGGCTGGGGTCTCTCAGGAACCAGGGCCTTGGCTAGAAGTTTCAATGCCTCTTGTTTCCTCCCCCAAGGGCTGGGGTCTCTCAGGAACCAGGGCCTTGGCAAGTTCCAGCATTGATGCCACATAGATGTGTTGTTCACATGGGGGGGATTTTCTTTGGGGGGTGGGAGATATTGTAGTTCTAACGTTGTAAATATTTGATGATATTATGATTGTCACGTTTCTGATCTTGTTACCACTGTTGTGTATTTTGTATATTGTTCTGTTCAGTACAAATTGCTTGATCATAAGAGAGGGGGTAGGGGGTGAGATGGGGTTGGGGTACTTCCTGTAACCTCTGCTGGATGATTTAATATATTCTTGCATTCTTTGTATTCTATACAGTATTTTTAAATTTCTAATAAAAAAGATTTTATAAAAACACTTAAAAGTATTGGGGGGGGGTACAGTGGGATGATTTAAAAGTACTGGGGGTGATGATTTAAAAGTACTGGGGGGGTACGGGGGATGATTTAAAAAGGTACTGGAGGTGAAAAAAATTGTTAGTCAGCTGGATGGATCCCTCCTGTTCCAGCCTACCACTAGACCACCAGAGGAGGGGACAGGGTGCTGAGCTTGGCAAGGAGTGTGGGATTGGGTGCAGAGCCTGGCAGGGAGAATTTGGTTCAGAATGGTTTTTTTCTTGATTTCCTCCTCTAAATCTAGGGTGCGTCTTATGGTCAGGTGCATCTTATGGAGCGAAAAATACAGTATCTATCAACTTCCCATTCTCTTGTCCCATCCAAAACATGCCCAGAACACAACCCCTTGCCATTTGCATGAACTCTGAACTCGGGTTCAAGATAGGTATATCCCAACTTTATAAAATGGGGAGTTAGATATTTAAGCAAGCTAATCATTTAATTGCCAGTTTGGGAACATCTCAAATGCAAATAGGGCTTATAACATGAGGACCGAACTGTAATAATAATGATTATATTAATGGTATGGCATTTCTTAAGCTATTTTAAACTGAATGAAATAATAGCATCTCTCTTTTGTGACAGTATACTCAAGTCTGTTATACTAGACACAGAACTGAGTTGATAGCAGCAGGGCACAGCATTGGCTTATAGGGCAGGGATTACTAACCCTATTGTTTCAACTATTAAGATCCTAGGTGTGCAGCTTGATAGGAACCTGTCTTTGCCAACCCATGTGGATGCAGTTGACTGAAAGGGTTTTTCCCTGCTTTGGAAGCTTAGATCTATAAGATCTTATTTTAATTTTCTTCCTTTTCAATTACTGGTATAATCTTTAGTACTTGGTGTGCTGGACTATTGCAATATTATACATATCTCTGGCAGGTCAGCAGAAACATTTTCATAAATTGTGCATAATTCAGAATACAGTTGTGCACTTAATTTTAAATTTGAAAAAAAAATCAGAAAATGTGACTCCATACTATCAAAGATTGCACTGGCTCCCTATAGAGGGCAGAGTGTTATTTACGTTTGGTTGCATATTTTATAAGGTTTTGCATGGTTTCGCACCAAGTTACTTGATTAACCAGTTTTATTTACTCCATCAGGTCACTCTTTGCTTTTCCATCCTCGAAGGGCTGATCTTCTAAAAGATACGTAGATCGGCAGCTTTCCTATCAGGTGGCCAGCTGGGATTTTAAGTTTCGACCTTTAGTGTTGACTTCATCATCTTGTGCTTTACAATGCACCATATTTGTTTATCATTCCCTCTATAGTCTTCTACCCTCTCTACACCTTCATCCCTTTGTTTTCCCTACATGAGCAGCTTATATTGATTTATCATTTTATCCACTGTGTCTGTCATAATTAGTTAAGAACACAAGAGCAGTCTTACGAGATCAGACCAATGGTCCATCCAGCCCAGTATCTCGTCTTCATGGAGGCCAATCCAAGTCACAAGTTACCTAGCAAAAACCTAAATAGTAGCAACAGTCCATGCCACTGATCCAGAACAAGCAGTGGCTAAGTCCATAGTCTGTCTCAACAGCAGACTATGGACTTTTTTTCTAGGAATTTGTCCAAACCTTTTTTAAAACCAGCTACATTAACCGCTCTTACCACATCCTCTGGCAATGTATTCCAGAACTTAACTATTCTCCGAGTGAAAAAATATTTCCTCCTATTTTTTTTAAAGTATTACTCTGTAACTTCAAGTGTCTCCTAGTCTCTGTAAATCTTGATGCAGAAAAAAAAAAAAAATCAATCCACTTATACCCATTCTACACTACTCAGGATTTTGTAGACTTCAATCATATCTCCCCTCAGCCGTCTCATTTCCAAGCTGAAGAGCCCTGACCTCTTTAGTCTGTCCTCATATGAGGGGAGTTCCATCCTCTTTATCATCTTGGTCGCTCTTCTTTGAAACATTCCTAGTGCCGCTATATCTTTTTTGAGATAAGGAGACCAGAACCAAACGCAATACTCAAAGTGAGATCGCACCACTATAAGCTCTTTTGAGCAGGGACCATCCCTTGCATGTTTAATGTACAGTGCTACTTGCATCTGGTAGAGATAAAGAAATAATAAGTCATAGTTGTAATATGAATTTTAGAAAGTTATTAAAAACTTATCTGTACTCTAAATTTATTGTAGATTGATATATGCTTTGCTGCTGAGATATGTTAAGTGACATGTTATTCACTGGATTATTCAGTTCTTATCTTTTGTGAACCACACTGAACCGAAAGGTATTGCACTATGGACATCTTTACCGCCTCAGAATTAACCACCAGCCCCTGTGTGTCAGGATTATTTATCCAGATATCTTAACCCAACCCTTCCCCCTCCTCCTAGATAAATTCTCCCCCAAAACTTCCACTTAAATAATCTCTTCCTCCCCAAAACACCAACCAAGTATTCAGATCCCTGAAAGGTAACGTAAACTTATTTGTACTCTAACTGTAATCTATTTGTTATATCACACAGTAACGTACAGTCAATTTAATATCCAATTTGCAAGTTCTTCCAGAATTAATCCAGGTACCTCTCCTCCCTTGTAACCAAAAAAAAAAACCAACAAAAAAAACCAACAACCCAAAACTGTTGTAACTTCACTGGAAATGTCCAGTTAGCTCTTTTGTAATCCGCCTTGAACTGCAAGGTATAGGCGGAATAGAAGTCCCTAATGTAATGTAATACGAGCACCCACATTTCAGCTTTTCTCCTCATTTCTCTATGATTTCTGAAGCTGCCCCTTCCCAGCTCCCATGAAACTTCCCCCCTTCTTTGACCAAGTCCCTTACCCTGCTCTTGTAAGAACTTGCCAAGTTCCTACATCATTGTTTTTGGAAGCATGGTGGTTTTAAAGAAAAACAGAAGATGTACTGTGCCATGCTCTCAGAGTATTCCCAAAAAAAAAAAAAAAAAAAACCCACAAAAAGAGCAAAAATCTCCCAAATCCCAAGAAAAAGAACTAGATAAGGGGGAGAGACAAGAACGAGAATGGTAAATCTACTCTCAAAACAACCTAATAATAAATTTTTGTGTGCTCGGGAGAGCCCTCAGTCACACAGCCACCCACTGGAAACTCCCAGAAGTAATGGCTGTCACTGGCTTACACCCAGAAGAGTGTTAACTGTGAAACATCCCCGGGCTCTCTCAGTGCTGATTTAAGTGATTAAAGTACACCCAACAGTGCTGAGTGTGAAAAAATATATAAATGAATCAAAAAAACACATTCTACCATTCACTACGATTGTCTCTACCCCTTATCCAGGGGGCCAAAGTATCCTATATAATAAAACGCTAGCCGCGCATGCGCAATCAGACATGCGTGATCTGTTATCCCTGATCTGTGATCCGTAGGTCCGTGGTCACAGTGCGTATGCGGCGGCCAGTTCGGGAAAGCACAGCACAGCTGGCGACTCCCCCTCCCGCCCAAACCACCACCTTCTCCTTCTCGCCGGCTCACCCGCCTTTAAATGGAGAGAAAAACGCTACACCGCGCTAACGCTGGCTTTGCCGTCTTCTGTCCACTGCGGCCCGCCCTCTCTGACTACTTCCTGTTTCCGCTAGGGTTGGCCGCAGTGGATAGAAGAGACCGAAGCCAGCGGCTGTAGCTGCCGATCTCTGTTCCTCCAGCTGGGGGGGGGGGGGGGTCTGGGAGGAGAGGGATTGCGGCCGCTCAGCGCCCCCACCGAGGAACCCAGCAACTTTCTGCTGCCCGGGACCCGAGTCATTTGCTGCCCTCCCTTCCCTTCCCGCGGGCCCGACTGGCGATTTCGTGTGCAGCAGTCTTCTCACGCTGCTTTGGGCCCTTCCACTGCCCTGATTTGCTCTGCCGCGTCTCTGATGATGTCATCAGGGACGTGCCAGAGTAAATCAGGGCAGTAGAAGGACCTGAAGCAATGTGTGAAGACTGCTGCACACACTGCTTGAATCGCCATGTGTAGTTGGGCCCGCGGGAAGGGAAGGGAAGGGGAGGCGGCAAAGGACTCAGGACTGCGTTTGTAGTCGCGACCGCGGGAAGGGAAAGGGGGTAGAAGAAACGCTAATGCTGCTGCACAGGGAACTGGTGTGGGGGGAGGGAAATGGAAGGGGGAGGGAATGCTGCTTTGGACAGACAGAGGGAGGAAAGGAGACAGAAAGAAAAGAAGAAAGACACAGGGGCAGGTGCACAGGGAACTGTTGTGGGGGGAGGGAAATGGAGGGGGAGGGAATGCTGCTTTGGACAGACAGACAGAGGGAGGAAGGGAGACAGAAAGAAAAGAAGAAAGACACAGGGGAAGATGCACAGGGAACTGGTGTGGGGGGAGGGAATGCTGCTTTGGACAGACAGACAGAGGGAGAAGGGAGACAGAAAGAAAAGAAGAAAGACAGGGGCAGATGCACAGGGAACTGGTGTGGGGGGAGGGAAATGGAGGGTGAGGGAATGCTGCTTCGGACAGACAGACAGAGGGAGGAAGGGAGACAGAAAGAAAAGAAGAAAGACACAGGGGCAGGGAGATACACAGAAAGACAGACAGACAAAGGGGGACAGAGACAGACAGAAAGAAAGACAGCGGGAGTCACGTCAGGAGGGGTGCGGGATGCGGCAGAGGGAACTTTTCCAATGGGTGCAACTGGGCGGCTGTCGGGAACCTCTGATCAGGGGCAGAGCAAGGTAAGTGTATCATAGGGATAAGAAGGAGGAGGGGAGAGAAAAAGGAAGGGACGCCTACTGCTGGACAGGGGGAGAAGGAAAGAGGTGCTGATGGACAGGGGGGGTGAAGAAAAAGGAATGGAGGCCTAATGTTGGACAGGGGGAGAAGGAAAGAGGTGCTGCTAGACAGGGGGGAGGTAAAACAAAGGGAGAAGAGCTGCTGCTGCATAAGGAGAGCAGTGAAGGGGTGGTGGTGGACAAAGGGGAGGTAAAAGGAAGGGAGAATGGACAGGGGGAGCAGGCAAGGGGTGGTGATGGACAGCCAAGGAAAAAGAAAGACAGAAAGAAAGAAAGCGGCTAAGGAGAGAGAGAGAAAGAAATAAATAGACACACACACACACATATATTCTAGCACCCGTTAATGTAACGGGCTATAAGACTAGTAAATATATAAATATCAAACGTCCATATCCAACAGAGCAAAAAACCAACTGGAAGTACTTAGCTTCTCCGTGGAAAAAGACAGCCAGCAGATGTCAAGTTCGTCCGACGGGACTCCATTTTGGGGGTGAACACCCCCTTCTTCAGGAACGGCTGGACTGCGCTGTGACCCCCAAATTCTTGGGGTTTGGGAGATTTTTGCTCTTTTTGTGATTTTTTTATCTCTCATTTACTTTCGGGTTTTGCTATTTTTCTCAGAGTATTCCCTGCATATTCAGAAATGAAGACTTCCAGGAGGGATGTTTGCTTATTCTTGCCAAGTAGATAAAGTAGGAAAATAGACCCTTAGTTCTGCTTCCACATATTCCCCACAGAACAGGTTAGAAACATCTGCCATATATCTTTGTGGACCGAGAAATGGATTTTGGGCTCTCTTCAGACAGGTCACTATTGATACAGAGTTATACAGAATTCTGTCTGTGTTTCACCAGTTCTAGAACAGTGTTTCTTTTTTTTTTTTTTTTGAGTTCAATATTTTTATTAAGCTTTATGAAAAGATACAGTCCAAAAATGCATTCAGATACATGTACGACACCGGGATCTCGAAACTAATAACACTTAGTGTAACACAGCAGTAACTACAATCAATTGTAATTGGGTTTGAAACCTTCTAAGAGATCCAAAGTACTTGGACTGTTTATAAGAAAACAGAAAGAAAGAAAGTGTTTCTCAACTCGGTCCTGGCGTACCCCTTTGCCGGTCAGGTTTTCAGGCTATCCACAATAAATATGCATGAAAGAAATCTGTATATAATGGAGGCAGTGTATGTAAATCAAGTTTATGCATATTCATTGTGGATAGCCCGAAAACCTGATTGGCAAGGGGGTACGCCAGGACCGAGTTGAGAAACATCGCTCTAGAAAACAAAATAATGGTTAAAAACAGTGGAAGCCTCTCAACCAAAGCAGTCATATCCAAATGTCACAACACTCTCTGTGAATCAGTGCTATAAATAAAGTGTTTAATGGTTGGGTTAAATTTCTTGCTGTAGTCTTGCATAAAGGCAGAAGTCACTTGGGATGCTGTACCTGTAAGCTGTTTTAGATAAAAGTATAAGTGGCCTGCCCTGCTATAGTATTTATTTCTTGTCACTCAAACCTAAACACATTAAATTTCACTAATATTTGAGTCAGGCCAGCTGGTAAGACAAGGGGAGTTGAATAACTCCCCTGCAGCTGTTTGGCTAAGCTCTTTATAATCTACACCACAGGTCATTAATTAGAAACAAATGTAGAAGGAAGGAAGAAATATACTGCTATCAGGAGGAGGAGTCCATGCTGGCAAAAAAATCATAAGCAAGTCACTTTCATAAGTGGGCAGTATTAGGTTATATTGAAAAAGAAAATAGGAAGTGCTTGAATCAGTTTCAAGATCAAGTATGTATACCTAGAGTTGCATCATACTGTTTGCTATGAGTTTTATCTTGTTGGGCAGACTGGATGGAACATACAGGCCTTTTATCTGCTGTCATCTGCTATGTTAAATACTATCACTGGGTTTTATTAAACAGTGCTAGAGGTTTTTAGCATGGGCCGGCGAGGTAAATGCTCTGACGGCCACAGAATTTCTATGAGCGTCAGAGCATTTACCTCGCCGGTCTGTGCTAAAAACCTCTAGTGCCATTTAGTAAAAGGAACCCTATGTTAGATGGAACACTTCAACAAGTGGTGAAAGCATGCATAGAATAGCTCATGGAATACTTTCGTGTGCGTGCGTGCAATTTGCTGTTTGTGATAGGAAACACTATTTCAACGCAGAATCTGCATCCATTCAAAAGGTTCCTTTCAATTAGTAATGGAAAACTATATGCTTTGGGCCCAATGGTCATCAAACACCGCGGTGCTAAATGTACAAATATGTTCTGTATTTTTTTTTGAAAGACAACCAGCATTAGCATTACACATATAGGAACAATCCTATAACATAGGTATCTAAAATGAAATAATGGCATATGCATATGTATAGGTGGTTCCATGGAGCCTTTTTTAATTATGAACGTTAGGAAATATAAGATATTCTTTTAAATATAGTAGATGATTATATTACATAATTATGTGTTATGCTTTACTGATAGTGCCGATAATCCGCACTGTTCCTGATGAAGCTGAAGTGACCTGAACAAACTGGGTGAGTGGGCAAAAAGATGGCAGATGAGCTTCAATGTAGAGAAATGTAAAGTCTTGCACATAGGGAAAGGGAACCTG
Organism: Geotrypetes seraphini; assembly: GCF_902459505.1. Taxonomy (NCBI): domain Eukaryota; kingdom Metazoa; phylum Chordata; class Amphibia; order Gymnophiona; family Dermophiidae; genus Geotrypetes; species Geotrypetes seraphini. The sequence continues at coordinate 39,716,342 of NC_047089.1, forward strand.
ATGTACAGCTATATGATGGGAGGGAGGGTACTGGGGGAAGGCAACCTAGAAAAAGACTTGAGGGTATTGGTGGATACAACGATGAAGCCGGTGGCGCAATGTGCAGCGGCCTCAAAGAAAGCGAACAGAATGTTGGGCATTATCAAAAAGGGTATCACTACCAGAACGAAGGAAGTTATCCTGTCACTGTATCGAGCGATGGTGCGCCCGCATCTGGAGTACTGCGTCCAATACTGGTCACCGTACCTTAAGAAGGATATGGTGATACTTGAGAGGGTCCAGAGAAGAGCGACAAAGATGATAAAGGGCATGGAAAACCTTTCATATGCTGAAAGGCTAGAGAAGCTGGGGCTCTTTACCCTGGAAAAGCGGAGACTTAGAGGGGACATGATTGAGACTTATAAAATCATGAAAGGCATAGAGAAGGTGGAGCGGGACAGATTCTTCAGAATAGCGGGGACATTAAAAACAAGAGGGCATTCAGAAAAACTGAAAGGAGACAGATTCAAAATGAATGCTAGGAAGTTCTTCTTCACTCAGAGGGTGGTGGACACCAGGAATGCGCTTCCAGGAGAGGTGATAGGACAGAGTACAATATTGGGTTTCAAAAAGGGATTGGATGACTTCCTGAAGGAGAAAGGGATTACAGGGTATAGATAGAGGGTTACTATACAGGTTACTTCAGGATTAGGGTATAAACAATTTAGGTGGTAGAGAACTTATAGGTCATGGACCTGAGGGGGCCGCCGCAGGAGCAGACTGCTGGGCACGATGGACCCCTGGTCTGACTCGGCAGAAGCAATGCTTATGTTCTTAAGCTCTTTCACTGTTAGTGAGAGCAAAACGGAGATCTTCCGTCGTTCTGTTTTCAGCGGGCCGGGTTAAGAATTCACACCCGAGCCAAGTATCTGAATAATCATAAATTTAATAGCATAACAATTAGTATAAGATATTGCATAAGATTAAAATAATTGGAATAAAATAATACAACAAGAGTTTAAATGACCGATGATAGCTCACTGGTTGGTTATTTGCCTAGATTTGATCAACTGGCACATAACTGTGAGCACTTGAGATCCTAATAATCTCTTAATTCAACCTTTGGGTTGCTATACAGGTTGGTTTTGACTCATGTTATAGCCTTTTTTGAGAATTCTAGAGTGTGTTTCACAAGTTTTTGAAGTGATTTTGAGTAATATACATATGTATAGGACATGTATGCACTTAAGTGCCATAATTCTGCTTAAGCACTATTCTGTAAATATGCGCTTAACTTACACAGTGTATATTTACAAGGGGATGTACAGATGGGCAGGGCTCCCACTTACGCACACATCCTATAGAATACTGTAAGTTGCACACATATCTCCAACACTTAGGCACCGACACCTACAAGCTCTGGGACTATCTTACGAGCTTTATATACGTGAATATAAACCAAGAATTTGGGGCAAAAAAAAAAAATGGCCCAAAAATAGAGGTGTCTGTTTATATTTGGGTCCACCTTAAATCCTGGTGGTCCAGTGGTGTGGTGAGCCGAGCCAGGATGGAAGCTATCCCTGCCTCTCCCAGAGGTGAGATGTCAAGTCCTATCCCAGCTGTCAGCTGGCTGTAGAATCACCGTGCACCCCCTCCCTGCCTCAAAAAAGCAGCGTAGACTTCCCCCTAAGCCTACCTTAGTCACTGGTGGTCCAGCAGGGTGAGTCAGGGCATGCGCAATCCTCTTACGCTCCTGCCTATGCAGTCTCGCTGAAAAAATGGCTACCACGGGTTCCCAAGGAACCTCACAAGGCTGCCAAAATCTCATGAGGTTGCCATGGGAACTCACAGCAGCCATTTTTTTCAGCGAGATTGCATGGGCAGGAAAGTAAGAGGATCGCTGCTGCCCCGACTCACCCCACTGAACCACCAGTGACTATGGAAGGCCCAGGAGAAGGCTTAATCTGTTTCTCTGAGGCAGGGAAGCAGGGAAGAAGAGCATGGTGATTCTACAGCCAGCTGACAGGAAAGGACCCGACACCTTACCTCGGGGGAAGGAGGGATTGCTCCCATCCCAGCGCAGCTCACCACTGGACCACCAGGATTTAAGGCAGACCCTCGGAGAGGCCAGAGTTGGGTTTGGGAAGGGGGAGGGAGCAGGTGGGTGTGCCCGCCCCTTTCTAACCCTCTGTTTATAGAGTTAACATTTTTCCCTTAAAAAAAAGAGGGGGGCACAGAAATGTTATCTCGGTTTATATTTGAGTATATACAGTAAGTAATAGCTTATACCTAACTCTTAGGCATGTCTATACCCAGTTAGGCTAGTATTCTATAAAGGAAAGTAAATGCCTACATTCCTTTACTAAATAAGCTCCTACTAGGAATTGTAGATGCCCTGTTACAGAATTGTCCTAATGATGGATTACATGTATAATAAAGGAGTGTTGGTCTAGGGCCATTCTGAGTCCAGCACCTCATATATATAATGCTAACAACTAGGTGTGGGCTTTTACACTAGTCAAACAGCTCTTATAAGTGATCACACCTTAAAGTATGCCTATTTTTGGCCATCTGCACTACTTTTCCTTATAGAATAGGTTTAGAATAGGTGCCACAACCAGTGCATTCAGTGGGAGCTCTGTTATAGAATTCACAGTCTTTTGCTTAAAACTACAAAGGGATAGGTAACCTCTAGTTTCCATGGGCACCAATTTGCTGAGGTTGCTCATGCTGGCTTTCCCTCTGATGTCACTTCCCTGCAACCCAGAAGTGATTTCAAGGGAGCAGGCCGGCACAAGCAATAGGCTAGAGTAATTGCTCATGCTGGCAAAAATTTTAAAGAGGTGCAGGGGGCACAAACATGGCATAGGGGGGTGGAGAAGTGCCAGCGCCCCCACCAAGATGGTATCCAGGGCGGTCCGCCCTCATCTTACTAAGCCACTGGCTGCCAGCACCCTACCAGTCTGGTGAACAGAAATTAGATCCAGACTGATTTCATGCTCATCAACAGGTTTTCAGTAAGAGAAATAGGGAGTCAGTCTGCTACTATGAAGCTACTTAAACTTTGTAGAAAAAGGAAAAAAAATATCAAGTTTTGAGGTACTCTCATAAGCCATGGGTCACTTGCCATAAAACTGGATTCAAAGAATAGATTTGGCTTTTTTAGGGCAATTCAGTAACAGGGTATCTACAGATAGGCACCAGAAGCGCAGGTAGAAGCCTATTCTGTCAAGGAAAGTAGGTGCCTAACTTCCTTTATAAAATCAAGCAAAACTAGTTATAAACTCACATCATTTAGGCGCAAGCATCTACGCCAACCACAGAGCTGCTGTAAATGCTTGTACCTACAGCCATTTCATTCCACACCTCTGGAACCAACTCCCCCCCCCCACTTAGACAACAGAACTCATTATTAACATTCCGTAAATCGGTAAAGACCCTCCTCTTCAACTAAAGATCTCCTCTGTCTTCCCCCCCCCTTAGGCCCCACCCTCCACTCTCCTATCACCTTCCCGAAATTCCAGTATGACCCTCTCTTACTCCATCCACTAACAAACTGAACCTAAACGCATATAACTTTCCTTAAACTAAACTACTGTATTTCCCCCTTCTCTCTTTCTGCTTACTCTCCCTGTATTTAATTCTCTCCAAAAACTATAAATCCAATCACTAAACCTGTTGTACTACTTATATGTCTAGTTACTCCCCACTGTGTATGTTCATTTGTAAACCGTTCTGAGCTACTGGGAGGACGGGATAAAAATCTAAATAAATAAATAAATAAATAAATACCTAAGTGCCAGAGATATGCACTTCCATAACTTACGTGCATAAATTGGAGTCTTGCCCTGGCTCCGCTTCTGTGTATGCCTCCCTTGGAAAATATGTGCTATCCACAACAGAACAGCGCTTAAGTACAATATTGGTGTGTGCACACATACAAGATACATACATACATGCTAGTATTCTAAACATATATGTTAGCACCTATGCTACAGAATTGTTCCCTTTTAGACTAAGGGACACCCATGGATAAGTTTTAAGAAACTACAGTATATTCAAAAAAAGAAAGCAGAATCCACTAACAAATATATCGCTACACCTTGGTTTTGGCCAGGTACTAGTGACCTGGATTGGCCACCGTGAGAACGCTTGATGGACCATTGGTGTGGCCCAGTAAGGCTATTTTTATGGCCTTATGTTTTTATACACACCAAAAAGTGGAAACAATGTGAGCACGATTGCCTTATTGATTAATTGTACTTTAATGAATACTTAGGGCTCCTTTTATCAAGCCGCACTAGCAACTTTTAATCACGCGCTAACCCCCGCACCGGACAAAAAATTACCGCCTGCTCAAGGCAGGCGTTAGCGGCTAGCGGTTTAACGCACACTATTACGTGCATTAAACTGCTAGCGCGGCTTGATAAAAGGAGCCGTTAATGTTGAATAAGGAGGGAAAAAAGACCTCAATGAATGGGACAGACTATGATGTACAAAACTAAGCAGCACTGTTACCCCATGTGAAGATTCAATCATCGATCACAAAAACCTCCGATAGCCTATGCTTAATAATCAACTGCACAACAGAAAAGGAGCACTTATCTCATGTCCCATATATCCCACGGTTTCTTCAGAGGAACTGGACAGCTGTGTACATGACAACTTCGTGCAGTAACAAATCTCAGTTCCCCGAGGCAGCTTGGGGAAGAACGATCCCAGGTCCGACACTGAGATTCGTTACTGCACGAAGTTATATCTCTCAATAAAAACCTTAACAGTACACAAACCAATAATATTTCTACATTCCACCCATCCACCCATCAATGTTTAAAACCTCTTTAGCAACTCTCAATAAAACAGTTTCAAACCTCATATTGGCAAACCCTGGTGATACAGACAGAGCAAATATTCAAGGGACTTCATTGTGCACAGATTTTCCAGGCCTTCATGCAAAGGCAATTTCTCTTGTAGCATTAGATCCCAACATGCAGCGTCCATATATTTTATACAAAATCCACATAAATATTTTCATTTGAGCCCAAAATAGCTTGTCTCATACTGAAGCAATGATAGAGCAAGTTCATAGCCATCATCTGATCTAAAACACAGACCATTTCCTGCTGTCTCTTTAGCACAAGACTTGTTTTGTGTCATCTCAGCATTCTTCACTTCTGTTTCCTCTAGAACACAAGGGCTATGATAAACACATTATTCTACCAGCCCAAAAGATACCCTCTCCTGTTTGCATGCAATCAGAGCTTGGTTAGTAATACTCAGCCCTGGTTAATTTTCAACTGTTTTGATTATCTGCTAGAGGAAGACCTAGTTACACTTTATAGATGATGGTTCCTGGAAAAGCAACGTTGCCAACTACTGATTTTAGTTGATCTGTTATTGCAATAATGCTGGTTAACATTTCTAGAGCTTTAACAGAATGATATTATCGTATTTAAGACCTGATATTAACTCAGGCAATTATCATGTGGATTACAGAAGCAATCAAGAGTCAGTCAGCAAAAATGTACCAACTCCGACTCCAACTTCAAAGTAAAAACTAATTAGTGCAGAAATGATCATTCTCCGCCCCCTGATATGCCTTCTCCACAGAAAAAAATAAAAATTCTCTTGCATAAGGTTTGTGCACACAAATGTCAAACTTACTGCAAGACACCTGAGCGCATCCCACGGTAAGTCCTTTTAAGCTTCGTTAGACTGTATTAATGTCTAATGCAGCTTAGCAAAAGGGCTCCTCAGTTTTTAGCTGAAAATTCATCTTAATTTAGGAGCTTCAAGTTATGCTTGTAAATTTAGTCTGTTGTTGAGAAAGACATGGGGAAGCCACTGCTTGCCCTGGATCGGTAGCATGGAATGTTGCTACTCCTTGGGTTTTGGTCAGGTACTAGTCACCTGGATTGGCCACTGTGAGAACGGGCTACTGAGCTTGATGGACCATTGGTCTGAACCAGTAAAGCTATTCTTATGTTCTTATGCCTAGATTTATAAGCCTAAAAACCAATGCTAAACTCCTAACCTTTTCCCTACCTTAAATTCACCCCAGTTGCCACCAATTTTTATGCTCCTACATTTAAGAATTCAGTTAAATTTTTCAGTTAAATTTAAAGAATGCAGCTCTAGTAGATTTTCAGAGGCCAATTTAGATGCATAACTGTCAAAATTAGGAACATAAATCATTTGAATATCAAGCCCAATATGTTACTAAATTTAAAAAACATACAAATTAAACGCAAATCGTCCTGAATTTACTGTTATCAGGCTTCTTTTTGACAAAGTTTCTAACAGTGTATCTATTGTTATCATATGCCAATACAACCCATACTAAGTGTGTGTAATTGAATTCCGTGATGCATAAGGCTTAACAGACTGCCAGATGTCTTCAGGGCTTTGGATCAAGCAGTGACAAGCAGCAATTCACCTCATTAGAGTTTTGGACTTGTTCAGTGCTTTGCCAAGGACAAGAGATGGAGCAGACTGACGTCGTTGGGCCAAGCTCTTCAATTTCTGGTTAGAAAGAGAAACAAAAACACAATGTCATATGTATTGTAAAACAATAACTGAAAGCAGAAATATTAAACCTGCATGTGTCAATTTTTAAACTGCATGGCCTGCATTTGTTTAAAACACTAGCTGTGGCCTTTATATACTACATTTATATACAGTGCCATTATTTGTAGGAATGACATTGCTGAATGTATATAGAGCAGTGTAACGCAAACTGTGTGCCACGGCACATGAGACACCAGCGAGGAGGAGAGACGCCAGCAGGATGTGCCTCCCGCAGCGAGAGGCTCATCCTGTAGCCAGTCAGCTGGTGCTAGTACCTCTCCTCCTCTCCTCTCTGCACCCTCCACCCCCACTGGCATATCAATTTCAGGGTTAGCAAGCTCAGGGTCCCATCTGGAGGGCCTCTGCGCATGCACAGACATTGATGCGATGACATCACACATGCATGTGACATCATCACGTTGACATCCGCCCATGCCCAGAGGCCCTCCAGCCACGGCCCCGAATTTAGTGTGCCACAGCTTGAAAAGGTTTGTGAGACACTGATGTAGAGTGCTGACCATCACCACTATCTGTATGTAAGACAGAGATGGTGCCGGTGCAGTCAGAGTGAATTTTCAGTGGTACTCTCTCTATAGTGCCACTGAAAATTAATAGATAATAGGTTTATACATTTAACAGCTGCTGCTAACCATATAAACTTGTAGTGAGGAAACTATGCAAAACATGGCTTATAGAACTCCTATCAAACTCTCTGCCCATGCGGGGGGGTGGAGGATGGGGGAGGGAGTGTCCCTGTTGTGCTCTGTGTGTTCTTTGAAGATGCGCTTTTTTTCAGTTCCAAAATCTTTTATTGAAGTTTTGTATAATAACATAGGGTACATTAAAGCATGAGAACTAAGTTAATAAATAGCTCATAACATTATTAACACAAAGAATAGGATATTAAGAAACAAAATCCTTGAAATAAGCCATCTCCACCTACCCACCCATTTGCAGAGAGTGAAAAACCATACTAACATCATTCAAACTACCTGACTGTACAACGTCTGATAAAGTATATATATCCAATTCCATCCATTCTTTACATATGATGCGTCTTCCATTAATGGAGATATTCCCATTTCCCCCAAGAGGACAGAGATTTTAAGTTGCTCTTTTGTTTGTGGAGGGGTAGGTTGGGTGGTATCCTCATTCTCCAACTGAGATAATGTGATGTTTGGGTTCACTAAGTCAAATGTCACAGAGAGATCCATCATTTCTGAAAGAAGTGAGCTTGAAATGTTTAAGATTAAGGGGGAAGTTATTAAGCTAAGGAATTTAACTCAGGAACCATCAATTTGCACTGCTTCAGCAAGAAACATAGTGAGCCCAAAGTTCTCCTCTCCCCAAACCAAAGATCTCTCCAATCAGACCTTCTCCAATATCTCCAAGGGACTCTTCATTCTCCCATCCCTTTGAACAGCCTTTGATAGCAATAGTATCACTAGGGATTAACAGGGGCAATTTTGATGCCAGAAGCCTAAGGTATCGGCATGATTGGGAATTGCTTCTGCTCTCTACCAGATACTAGGAATAGGGAGTAGGGGCTTAGAGCAGTGGAAGATCTCTTTGAGGGGTGAAGGGTTTCTTGGGGGAAAACAGGGCCATATGATAACTAATGGGGGGGGGGGGGGTTGGAGTGGCCATGACAATTACAGCCTGCAACGATACTGTATGAAGGAGAAATCGGAAGGTTCAAGAGGCAATAACTATGTTATATACTGTTCTGTTTCCAATGAAACTTTACCAATGAAATTTCTATAATAATGTAAGAATAGATAGCACAGTTACTTACCGTAACAGGTGTTATCCAGGGACAGCAGGCAGATATTCTTGACTGATGGGTGACGGCACCGACGGAGCCCCGGTACGGACACTTTTAGAGTGATTGCACTCTAAGAACTTGGAAAGTTCTAGAGACCGCACCGCGCATGCGCGAGTGCCTTCCCGCCTGACCCCGACGCGCGGTCCCTCAGTTAAGATAAGCCAGCTAAGAAGCCAACCCGGGGAGGTGGGTGGGATGCAAGAATATCTGCCTGCTGTCCCTGGATAACACCTGTTACGGTAAGTAACTGTGCTTTATCCCAGGACAAGCAGGCAGCATATTCTTGACTGATGGGTGACCTCCAAGCTAACAAAAAGAGGGATGGAGGGAAGGTTGGCCATTAGGAAAACAAATTTTGCAAAACAGATTGGCCGAAATGTCCATCCCGTCTGGAGAAAGCATCCAGACAATAATGAGATGTAAAAGTATGGACTGAGGACCACGTAGCAGCTTTGCAGATTTCCTCAATAGGCGTGGAACGGAGGAAAGCTACAGATGCTGCCATAGCTCTAACTCTATGGGCCGTGACAGAACCTTCCAGTGTCAGTCCCGACTGAGCATAGCAGAATGAAATGCAAGCCGCAAGCCAATTAGATAGCGTACGCTTAGAAACAGGACGTCCCAATTTATTCGGATCAAAGGACAGAAAAAGTTGGGGAGATGATCTGTGGGGCTTAGTACGGTCTAAATAGTAAGCTAAAGCCCGCTTACAGTCCAAAGTATGAAGAGCCTGTTCTCCGGAATGGGAGTGAGGTTTGGGAAAAAAAACAGGCAGTACAATAGATTGGTTGAGATGGAACTCAGAGACAACCTTAGGGAGAAACTTTGGATGTGTACGTAGAACCACCTTGTCATGATGAAAGACTGTGAAAGGTGGGTCAGAAACTAGTGCATGGAGCTCACTGACCCTCCTGGCAGAGGTGAGAGCAATAAGAAAAAGTACCTTCCAAGTGAGAAATTTGAAAGAGGCAGTAGCCAAGGGTTCAAATGGAGGCTTCATCAAGGTGGAGAGAACCACGTTCAGATCCCAGATCACAGGAGGTGCTCTGAGAGGTGGTTTCATATTGAAAAGACCTCGCATGAATCTGGAGACTAGGGGATGAGCTGAAAGGAGTTTCCCCTGGACCGGCTCATGAAAGGCCGTAATGGCACTGAGATGGACTCTGACGGAAGTAGATTTAAGACCAGAGTTAGACAGAGACAGCAGATAATCCAAAAGAGTCTCCACTGCAAGAGACTTGGGGTCATGATGATGAAGGAGACACCAAGAAGAAAACCTCGTCCACTTTTGATGGTAACATTGTAGAGTGGCTGGTTTCCTGGAGGCGTCCAGAATGGAGCGAACAGGCTGAGATAGAATAAGATCAGTTGAAGTCAGCCCGAGAGATACCAAGCTGTCAGGTGTAGGGACTGCAGGTTGGGATGGAGAAGGGTTTCCTGATTCTGTGTAAGCAGAGAGGGAAACAGTGGAAGTAGAAATGGATCCCTGGAACTGAGTTGAAGTAGAAGGGAGAACCAATGCTGCCTGGGCCACCGTGGAGCAATCAGGATCATGGTGGCCCGCTCCCTCTTTAGTTTGAACAAGGTCCGAAGCATGAGAGGTAGAGGAGGGAAAGCATAGAGGAACAGATTGGACCAATCCAGAAGAAAAGCATCCGCTGCTAGACGGTGGGGAGAGTAAAGTCTGGAGCAGAATTGGGGCAACTGATGATTGTGAGGAGCTGCAAAGAGGTCCACCTGAGGAGTGCCCCATCAGTCAAGAATATGCTGCCTGCTTGTCCTGGGATAAATAATATTTAGACATTGTTAGATACCAACTCAAAATTTAAAATGTCTCAGAATTCAAATGGTATAGTTAAAGAATGCAAAGGTTATATTTAACACTTTTTTCAATGAAAATTACATTTATGAGAATCATCTACCAAATAATACAACTAGTTCCATGTTACATATTCACCACCCATAAAATTCAGGATCCCTCAAACATCAACATGCCATCTCTTTGTACAAAGCAAAATTCAAAAGTTAAGCAAAGCCTAGTAGTGTGTCACATTATCACATTCAGTCACTCTTGTTGGATGAGTTGGACGAGTCAATGTAGGCCGGGGTTTTCAAGGTCTACATTTCCAGTGCTTACCTTTCATGAGAATCATGTCCATGGAGGCAGCTTACGACATCTAATGCCACTTCCAGCGTTAGGCATTGTAAGGAGCTTCAATAGGTGTGATCTTATGCACTTCCATTTTTTAATGGCATTTTAATTGGTTTTTAATCAGCACAGCCATAGTAGTGTGCCGATCAAACCAATTAAAACCAATTAAGTTAGGAGGTGGTAGGGCACCTATCACCACCTAACTTAACGCTCAGTTTTTAGAATTGGCCCCTAAGCGGTTTACAAAAGAAAGCATATACAAAAGAAATAATCAAATCAACAGAGTAGATCTCTGCCGAAATCAAGCCACTCTTTTTCATCAACTGTTGTTAATATGCAGCAAAGTGTTTTGTGCTAGTTTTGCCATTTGCGCATGCTAATCACGTGGCATTTATTTTTTCAGGAGGGGGCATTTAAGGAGTTAAGAATGAAACATAGAAACGTGATGGCAGATAAGGACAATTAGCCCATCCAGTCGGCCCATCCACAGCATCCACTATCTCCTCCTCTCCCTAAGAGATGCCTGTCTCACATTTTCTTGAATTCAAACATAGTCTGTCTCCACTACATGGAGACTATTCCACGTATCTACCACCATTTCTGTAAAAAAGTATTTCCTTAGATTACTCCTGAGCCTATCACCTCTGAACTTCATCCTATGCCCTCTCATTCCAGAGCTGCCTTTCAAATGAAAGAGATTCACCTCATGCGCATTTATTTCAACCAATGTATACTTACATAAGCTTATGCGTGCCTTAAGATCAGCAGATTCGACTTATTTGATGTCCTGTCATTAAGACTGGTGCAACTTGAAGAATAAAGAGCTTTAATCTTTTTTAAGTTGGCCTGAAATTGGGGAATAAGCTGCCTTCAGATTTAAAAATTATTAAAATCTTTAGCTCAGTTTAGGAAGCAATTAAAGACTTATCTATTTCAAGCTGCTTTTCTGATGTAGCAGTCACTTAATATTGATGACTGTTTCAATATTATTTAATGAAGCCGGTCGACATTGTATATCTGGATTTTCAGAAGGCGTTCGACAAGGTCCCGCATGAACGACTACTTTGAAAAATTGCGAGCCATGGAATCGAGGGTTAAAAACTGGTTGGCGGATAGAAAACAGAGAGTGGGGGTAAATGGACAATACTCGGACTGGAAAAGCGTCACGAGTGGAGTGCCGCAGGGTTTGGTGCTTGGACCCGTGCTCTTCAACATATTTATAAACGACCTGGAAATTGGTACAACGAGTGAGGTGATTAAATTTGCAGATGATACGAAGTTATTCAGAGTAGTGAAGACACAGGAGGATTGCGAAGACCTGCAACGTAACATAAACACACTCGAGAAATGGGCCGCGACATGGCAAATGAGGTTTAACGTAGATAAGTGTAAGGTGATGCATATTGGTAATAAAAATCTTATACACAAATACAGGATGTCCGGTGCAGTACTTGGAGAGACCCCCCAGGAAAGAGACTTGGGAGTACTGGTTAGTTAACAAGTCAATGTAGCCATCCGCGCAATGCGCAGCGGCAGTGAAAAGGGCAAACAAAATGCTGGGAATGATTAAGAAGGGGATCATGAACAGATCAGAGAAGGTTATCATGCCGCTGTACTGGGCCATGGTACGCCTTCACCTGGAATACTGCATCCAGCACTGGTTGCCGTACATGAAGAAGGACACGGTACTACTCGAAAGGGTCCAGAGAAGAGCGACTAAAATGGTTAAGGGGCTGGAGGAGTTGCCGTACAGTGAGAGATTAGAGAAACTGAGAGGGGACATGATAGAAACATTCAAGATAATGAAGAGAATACACCTAGTAGATAGAGATAGGTTGTTCACCCTCTCTAAGATAGAGACCAAGAGTTAAAAGGGGATCGATTCCGTACAAACGTAAGGAAATTCTTCTTCACCCAGAGAGTGGTGGAAAACTGGAATGCTCTTCCAGAGGCTGTTATAGGGGAAAACACCCTCCAGGGATTCAAGATAAAGTTAGGCAAGTTCCTGATGAACCAGAACATACGCAGGTAAAGCTAGTAGTCTCAGTTAGGACACTGGTCTTTGACCAAAGGGCCGCCGCGTGAGCGGACTGCTGGGCACGATGGACCACTAGTCTGACCCAGCAGTTGCAATTCTCATGTGATTTATCAGATTGTTTATTTTATGCTTAATTTTGTTGTTAAAAATTTTATATCTATCTTGTGATTTGTAAGTTTGTGTTGACTACATCGCTTAGAATATTAGATCATTTGGTAAAAAATATTTTAATAAATAACATAAAAATACACTTATATACCGCTGTACCTTTTGGTTTAAAGGCATAACAGATTATAAACTCATTTATAAAGTTTATCAAACAAATAAGGCTTCAATGTCTTTCTAAAAACCTGATAAGAACTAGAATCCTGTATTATTTTACCAAAATTCCTTTCCCATAACACAACCTGGTAGGGTAAAATTCTTTGGAAAAAGCGCTTATAGATGCAACCTTTAACTGAAGGAAATGCAAATGTTGTAAGCTTGCGTAGGGTTAATTTTCTATCGATGAAAGGGAAGTGATCAATGAAATAATTTGGTACAAGACCCGCCAACATTTTAAAACACAAGCATCCCAATTTAAAGAGTATCCGTGCCTCGACCAGAAGCCAGCGCAACATCCGGTAGTACTTTGTCACATGCTCTAACTTTTTTCAACTTAAAAATCAATCGAACAGCCATATTCTGGATAAGCTGTAGTCTTTTAATATTCCTTTTATGAAAGGCTAAATAAATAATATCACAGTAGTCCAACAAATTCAGAATCAAAGACTGAACAAGAAGCCTAAATGCAGGAAAATCAAAATATGCTCTGATTATCCTAAGCTTCCAAAGCATGAAGTAGCCTTTCTTAACATAGAAACATAGAAAATGACGGCAGAAAAGGGCCATAGCCCATCAAGTCTGCCCACTCCAACAACCCTCCCCCAATCTACACTCTATCAATCGTCCCCAAGCTGCCCTCCTCTATGCTACCCTCGTAGGGATCCGATGTGGGCATCCCATTTATTCTTAAAATCTTGTATGCTGCTGGCTACGATCACCTGCTCCGGGAGCTCGTTCCAATGGTCCACCACGCTTTCAGTGAAGAAGTACTTCCTGGTATCCCCATGAAATTTCCCCCCCCCCCCTGATTTTCAGCGGATGTCTCCTTGTGGACGAGGGTCCTTTTAGAAGGAAAACGTCGTCTTCCATCTCTATGTGACCAGTGATGTACTTAAATGTCTCTATCATATCTCCCTTCTCCCTACGTTCTTCGAGAGAGTATAGCCGCAACTTGTACAGCCTGTCTTCATACGAGAAATCCTTGAGCCCCAGGATCATCCTGGTGGCCATTCGCTGAACCGACTCAATTCTCAGCACATCCTTATGGTAGTGCAGCCTCCAGAATTGCACACAGTACTCCAGATGAGGTCTCACCATGCTTCTGTACAATGGCATAATGACCTCTGGCTTCCGGCTAACAAAGCTTCTACGGATACATCCCACAGCATTCGTTTGGCATCTAAAGTCAGTCTAGAAGAACACCCAGAATTTTAATTTTGGGGATAATAGGAACAACAATAAAATAGTAATGTTAAGGAACAATATTTTCAACCAGTTCATGAACATAATGCTTTTTGCAGTCAAAAAGACATGTAACTAATGTTCTATAACATTAACATGTTTCTGAATTTTTATAAACAAATACAAAGCCTGTGTTAGTTCGCAAAGACAAATGTAATTCTTTCCCATAGTACTGTCGGGAGTAAATATGACCAACATTCAACATTCTTCCAACATGACATACCATGTAGAAATGAGTATTTCTAGATTAAAACTGCTCTGTTAAGGTAAACAGTACTACAGATTTTGTCTCTAAAAATATGCCAAAAGAAACAATGAATGTAGAAGAAGGTGTTTCCACAATGCAATGCCCTGTGTTTTCATCTTACAGAACAGCAGGACAGTCAGTGAGGGCTTCCAATAATTGCTTAACTGAAATATTTCTTCATCTAGTAGCAATTATTATTTTATGATGTCAAACTTATACGCATATGCTGAAATTCATGATGGTTAGAACAGTGAATAAAGAACCTCTAATTTAAATACACCAATTGCTTAAGGAAAGACCATAGCCACTGGAATGCAGCTTGAGTCAATAAGCTAAATGTAATTAGTCAGAAAGCAAGCACAAATAGAAAGCAGTCCAAAAACAATGGAAGCAAAAATAAGAACAGTAATGCTTAAGGTAAAACAAGGGAACACCACTAATGGCTGTCATTATGGGGGGAAAAAAAGAGCGTTCTACCATATCTTCTGCAGAACACTTCCCAAGGAGTTCTCTGTGAAACACTGTATAAAGACAATAGTTTTAAAACAGGGTGCCTAGGGTAACTGGGCAGGAAGACACCCATTTTAGGAAGATATTTACCCCTGAATTTGACGAGGAAAGGCTAAAAAGGCTGAGGTTTGGAGAAGAGATGGCTCAGGGGAGATATACAATAGGAGGTATATAAAATACTGAGTGCAGTGGAATGTGAATTGCTTGTTTATGCCTTCCAAAAACACTAGGACTAGGGTGCATGCAATGAAGATTTAAAACAATCCATAGAAAATATTTCTTCACTCAAGGTGTAATTAAACCTTGGTGTTTGTTGCTAAATAATGTAGTGAAAGTAGTTAGTTTAGCAGGGTTTAAAAAAGGGTTGGGTAATTTAATTTAAAAAGTCCATAAGCCATTATTAAGGTGGATCTGAGAAAATCCACTACTTATTCCTAAAATAAGCAGTATAAAATCTGTACATTGGATCTCAAAGGGAGAGGAAAGGATAGTAGATGGCTTGGATAGGCAGACTAGATAGGCCATATGGTCTTTATCTGTCTTCATTTTTCTATGTTTCTATTATTTTACTTTATGTGATCTAGCCTTAAACAACCTGGGCCAATCAGAGCCTCAGGCTCCTCCCTGGTGCATCCCAAGATGAACTAGGGAAGGGGACTTCCCACTTTAGATGATGCAGCAACAGCTGGGAGGAGGGTATCCATGTCCCTCCAGCTCATCTGTTGAGCTAAGGAGGAGGGGGCGGCAGAGATGGGGGAGGGTGGTCAATACTAAGTGGGGGAGCGGTCGGTCGGGTCACGGAGGGTAGTTTAGTGCAGCAGGAGAGAATGGGCATCTCTCCTGCTGCAGGTGGGGCGCAGTCGGGTCATGGCAGAGTTTAGTACAGCAGGAGAGAGTAGGCATCTCTCCTGCTGCAGGGGGGTCGTGGCTGGGATTTAAGGGAAGGGGTGTAGTGATGCATCAGAGAGAATGGGTATTTCTCCCGTTGCCTCACAACACAGGGCTTTCTAGCAGTCTCTGACACTGACCAACACCCCTGGACCAGTCGCTTTTATTTTTGTCGCCAAAAGCCAATGCCGCTTTTTGAAAATGGCTCAGCATTTTATAAGAATCCACCAGAGGGCTCATTTCAATGTTGAAGAGTCCATGTCAGTGTCGGAGACTGTTAGAAACTTAGCTAAAGACGGAGATAATCCCTTTTGATAATCTGCCGCTAAACTGAGTACAAGCTAAACCACCGGAAAGCAATTTAGCAATGGCGTTAAACTTTTGAGAATCTTGCTCTGAGTTGATATGAGTAAAAAAAAATTTTCATGAACAGAGGACTGAGTTGATGTGAGCAAACATTTTCCATTACATATTATTATACACTGTACATTACAAACTAAGAATTAAAAAAATAAATTAAAAAATGGAAAATAAGATGAATTTTTAATGAAAGGAATTAAAACATTTTTCAGTTAGCTCTCAGAGGCCAACACCTCCTTCCCCAGGTCAAGACACTAAGGGGACCACTTACACCTAAGTGAAAAGATATCTTAATTCTATTTTCTATTTATATTTATTAACCTTTGTAAATACAGGTGCCACACTACTTTATCCTGAATTAAAAATAAAATTATTTTTCTACCTTTGTTTTCTGGCCATTCACTGTTCTGGTTTCTGCTTCCCTCTGTCTTAAGTCTCTTTCCAGGATTTTTCTCTCCTTTTCCTTTCAGCTTTCTTCAATTTATTTTTCTAACTCTATGTCCAGATCTAACTCTTTCTTACTATCTAGTCTTAAAGCTCCATCTTTTTTACAGTCTACTAGCAACTTTCTATCTCTTTCCCTCACTTTGGCTCTCCTATTTTATTTCCCTTTATTCTCAGTCTTTCATTAACTCTGCCCTCTTTCTCTACCCCTTCTATACAGTGTTTACCCCCTATATCTATCCTTTCCTTCCCATTCCATCATTATCTCCCTCCTTTCTGTCTCCCTCCCCCCCAAATTTCTCTTCCCTCTTCCATCCAGCATCTGCCTCCTCTCCCCCTTTCTATCCAGCATCTCCACACTTTCTCACTCCCCTTCCATCAGTATCTATTTATTTTTATTTATTTATTCAATTTTCTATACCATTCTCCCAAGGGAGCTCAGAATGGTTTTCATGAATTTATTCAGGTACTCAAGCATTTTTCCCTGTCTGTCCTGGCGGGCTCACAATCTATCTAATGTACCTGGGGCAATGGAGGGATTAAGTGACTTGCCTAGGGTCACAAGGAACAGCGTGGGTTTGAACCCACAACCTCAGGGTGCTGAGGCTGTAGCTTTAACCACTGCGCCACACTCTCCCTTCCTCTCTCTTCCCCCTTCAATATAATCTGCCCCTCTCTCCTTTCACTAATCTCGCCTCTACACTCCTTCATCCATGTTTCTGTCTCCCTCCTTCTATACAGCATATTCCCCCTCCCCTTTCCATCCAGCATCTTGTCTCTCCCCTTTCATCAATATTTCCATCCTCTTTGTATCTCTCCCCTTCCATACGTCTGCCCATCTCTCCCCCTCACCTTCCATCCATCTCCCTTTTCACGTCTCCTGTTCTATCTCCCTTCTTTCTGTACCCCACCCCCTACATCTGCCCTCTCTCTCCCCCCTACCCTAAACCATTTCCACTAGCTTCTGCCCCCTCTCTCTCCTCTCACCCCACTTCCACCAGTATCTACCCCATCTCTCCCCAATCCTCTTCCACCAGTGTCTGCCCACTAGCACCCCAAACGCTGCTTTCCTGAAGCAGCAACAGCAGCAGACTAAAACAAACCGGCTGCAAGACTTTCCCATACATATCTGTGGCTGCTGGTTTGCCCCGGAAGAAGTAATGTCAGAGAGGGCAGGATGGCAACCACTGGTAGGTATAAGAAGGTCCCACGGTCAGTTTCTTTCAGATTGCCTATGGTGATAGAAGAGGGAAGGTCCAGACTCCACTGGCTGTGCAGTGGGGCTAAATGACTCTGTGGCCTCTTATTAAACTGTGTACAACCACGCAGCTTAGAGAGAACATTACCATAGTAGGGAAAGAAATGATATAGATCTACTAGTTGTTAGACTCTGGAGAGTTTTCCTGCTGTGGTTTATGTTACTGCTCTGGTTGGATATGTTTTGGAATATCCATTTATCTCTGAGGCTAGGTTTATGAATCACATTAATAAAAGTTTCGGGGGAAAAAACCAAAATATATGAACAAAAACCAAAATATATGAACAAAAACCAAAATATATAAAAGGCCAACTCTGCTCCTCTGAGCTTAAAATAGAGTAAAGACACAGAGACTATCCCTCCCTCCCCCTTTTTACAAAACCGCGAAAGCTGTTTTTAGCGACGTCTGGCATGCTGAATATTCTGCGCTGCTCCCGACTCTCATAGAGTTCCTATGAGCATCGGGAGTAATACAGAGCATTCAGCGCACTGGCCTGCACTAAAAACCACTTCTGTGATTTTGTAAAATGGGGGTAAGATATTTAAGAGCATTAACACGGGGCTCATCACTGTAAAAAAACGACAACTGGGTGGATTAGAAATGGGAATAACAGAAAAAGGGGTAAATGTAATTGAGCAAAGACAAGTAAATTAGGCTTTTTAAGAGTCTACTCTATACACAAAAAAGTCATTGGGGAGGTGTGAGGGATGTGAACTTCTTGGCACATATTTGTTTCACTGATGCTCTTTTAAATAATATAGGGCTCCTTTTATGAAGCCGCGTTAGCGGCTTTAGCACACATGACTTTTAATCACGCGCTACCCCTGCGCTAGCCGAAAAACTACCTCCTGCTCAAGAGGAGACGGTAGCGGCTAGCGCATCCAGCGGTTTAGCTCATGCTATTACGTGCGTTAAACCGCTACCGCGGCTTCGAAAAAGGTGCCCATAGTACATACAAAATCGATTCAATATACATTACCCTATGAATTAACATACATGCAATCAATCTGCACCTATTAACCCTTTCAGGACCAAGGGACATATTTTGTCCCATAACTTTAAAATCCTATACATTTTTTTTTAAATTAAAGATAAAGGTAGACGATCCAAGATGGCGTCAGGCTGGACGCGCTGAGATGCCGCTCTGAGGATTTTTCTTTTAATAATTTTCAAGCGGTTAATTACTTACCCGATGCCTAAACGGAGGGGCCGTAGTGCCCCTGGTGCCTCGCGGCCCACGGCCACCCCCGCGGCTGGAGACATCGGGGAACTCATCAGACGGATGCAGGGTATTTTTTCGGCGTCGGAGGGAGGCCCGCAAAGGAGTAGCGGCGTCAGTGAGGCCGTGGAGATTCCTCCGGGATTGGAGACATCTTTGAGCCCCGACGTTAGGGCGCCGCCCCCGCAACCTCAGCTAAGCAGCTCTCCAAGGGGTAAGGTAACCCCGGAGGTCGGGGTCTTGTCTTCCCCTGAGGCAAGTAGTCCATCACAGAGCCTGCTGACAGGAGCTCCTATGGATATGAGCTCCTTTGAAGAAGCTGAGGGGGAATCATCTGAGAGGCGAGTTAACCTTCAGGGACAGCGACAAGTTATTCAACTGGACGGTGAGCACTATGACATTTCTTTACCTATAATTTCTCTGGAAAAACCCTCAGAAGTAACTCTGGACTCACTATGGGATCTTATGGCCGGACTAGTGAAGACCATAAGTCCCAAACTTCAGTTAATTGAGGGGAAATTATCTCAACATTCTACTGAACTTAAAGAACTGAAAAATGATATGACTGCCTCTAATTCCTCTGTTCAAAAGCTTGAACAGGACATTAAATCATCCAAACAATTACAGGAAACTTTAATGAAAGACAATATCAATCTTAGAAGAAAGATGGAGAACTTAGAAAATAACTCCAGATACAATAACTTAAGAATCATTAATTTTCCTAGGCTTCCACTGACACCTCCTAGAGAAATGTTTAAAAGATATTTTCTTGAAGTTTTGGGGGCCTCAGAAGATTCATTACCTCCTTTATCACGAGTCTATTATTTACCTAATAAGATTAAATTACCAAAAAAGCCGTCGGATCAAGGACTATTGGATGTATCAGAGTTATTGGAAAAATCAGATAAAGAGGTTGTAGAATCGAGCACTTTGATTATAACAGTAGCTCTCTCTATTGATAAAGTATGGTTGTTAAAACTGTTCTTTAAAAATAGACAGAAAGAATTTATGGGTTGTAAAGTGCAGGTATTTCCTGATTTATCACGAGAGACGCAAAAGCGTCGTCGTGAATTTCTTTTGTTGAAGCCAGGTGTTATATCTTTGGGTGCTACTTTTTATTTGCGACACCCTTGTAAATGTATAGTGCATCACCGATCAGTTAAATATGTTTTCTTTGAGCCTAATCAGTTGACTTCTTTTTTAGCGCTCTCCCGATTGGAGGTAGAAAAATCATAAGCTCTATGACTATTGGTTAATCCCAGCAATCAGCCTTCCAGCTAACTTTATGAAAGAGTGTACATTAAGTTCAATTCTTCTATCTTTGTTTTATTTTATAAGAAATCTTGGATCCAAATTTGAGGACTTGAGCATTTTAGTTAATACATGATTTAATGTTATTGGAATGTTTCTTGCTTTATGTAGAATTGCTAATTTGCTTTCTGTACAAGGTATTCTTGATTATATGATTTGAAAATCAATAAATATATTTAAACATAAAATCCTATACATTTTGATTGGGATAGTCTACAGTTCTAAATTTGATATGTACGGATTCCATATGATACTGCCTTTATGTAAACAAACTGGTTCCGACATTCATTCATTAGCGTCGTTGCCAGATTGACGAGAAGATTCACTTGCCACACTGTCCATAAGCCAGAAGTGTGATTTTTTTTAAAAAAAATAATGATATTTCACAAAAAAAATCAATTTTTTGGCATCTGCAAGCCCTTTTTACCATAAAAATGTCGTCAAAACCACAAAAGTTGGCCTACGATCCTTATGGTCCTGAAAGGGTTAAAACATTCTAATGCATATTAAAAATTATTAAAATAAAAGTGTGAAAGGAACCAAAAGAAAAGACCCACATATTAGGGAAAAGTCCAAAACTGAAATGAAAATGTTTTTGCCTTTGTATATCCTGGTAGATGGTTTTCTATCCTGAGCAATATTGTACTTACAGAGCCCAAACAGACTGAAATGCATTTTTTTTTTTTTAGAAAAATTAGTTTAATACAGTCCTCTGCAATTCTAAGCAATCCACCAGAAACAAAAAAGAGAAGAAAGGAAAAAAATTTAAAGTCACAAAGGTAATATAACCACTGGGTTTAATTGCGAGCAGAGATCAGTAATTAATTGGTTGTCCAATAAAGGAAACAAAAAACTGGAGTGGCTGGGAGAGGGGAAAGGTGGGAAATTAAAAATGAGCGAGCTCTGCCCTATAACAGTTTCTACCCTGGTTCCTTCCCCTTTCATAGCAATGCAACAGACAGTTAAGGGCTATGACTCAACCAGTTCTACAATCTGATTTGCTCAGGAAAATGCCAGCTTTGACTCTGGAAATATGAAAACTCAGATTGCTTGCCACCAACTCTGCCTCTTATAGCAGTAATATTAGTTCACCCAGTGAAAAACTGTTTCATTGTCAACTGCATCCCTCAATTAAATCTCAACTAATCGGAATATCATTTAGCTCTAGGATTTCATCCAGGTTTCCAGGTTACTCATACAAATGTTTATTGAACTGTCTTGAGCTGCTTTGTCATTCTACACTTTAATCCTTCTCAATTTAATGAACTCTTTCCTTTTCAAGTGTTAGAACCTCCTTCCTTCTAAACTCATAGGGTAACCCCCTTGATCTATCCATAATGCTTGATGTGGGCAGGAGATCAGCAAGCTCATGATAAGGCCTTTTTTTCTTTTTTTTTATTGAAAAGAATAAAACAAAACAATAACCTGCAGATACCAAAATATACATAATAATATGCAAAATATAGTATAGTTAATATACAAAGTAAAGTTAATTAGGATTTACATGAATCCTTACACATTCATCAAGAGGGGTCCAAATTTTTGTGAATCTGGCTATGTTATTTTGTTTGAATGTTATTATTTCCTCATACTTTCTGATGACACAAAGGTGATTCCACCATTCGTAAAAATTAAGCCTAGAATTGTCTTTCCAATTGGAAACAATATGGTGGATAGCTAAGGCAATCATGAAATCAAATATTTTTTTTATATAACAGTGGTATTGATATATCTGGATTAGAGGACCGCAATATGATTGATTTATATGACATGGGCAACTTATTAATATTTATGTTTAAAACTGAGCAGATTTTGGACCAAATGTTTGACCAGTAAACTTGTAAGTTAGGGCATTCATATAAAAGGTGTATTAGAGTCCCAGGTTGCTATTGGCATGAGCAACAGAGCTCTGAAGTCGCATGTAACACTTTAGCCATTTTAGCAGAGGTCCAGTAAGCTTTATGCATAATGAAAAATGTAGACTGGCATATGGATGCCGACATAGTAGGTCTAGCTGAGAATGGCCAGAAGGATTTCCAATCTATTACTCATGGATTTTCATTTAGATCTGTTGATTCATTCAGATCTAAATGATAAGGCCTTTTGATGTATGCTGTGAAAAGTGTTTCTCAACAGTTTGAAACAGATGGCCTCACTTAAGATTAACCTTGCCATCATTTTATTTCTCTTTCTCTTACACCACCACCTCTTTGGAATTTTTCTAACATCTCTTCTGAAGTATGGAGTCCAATCTGCCAATTGGGATTTTTTTAAACAAAGCCTTTACTTCAGCCTCCTGCATTCAGTTTTAGATCCTTAGAATTGTTCAGATCCTGAGCAAAAAGAGCATGGTTGCCACGGTAATCGCTTCACCCAACCCTGCCCCACCAATAAAAGCTAGGAACATTACTATTTATGCCCATTTCTAAATCATGTATACACAGATTCATAGACAAGTAAATATAAACTCTGGGATCGATTCAAAGCAATTTAATCAAACAAGAGAGGCTCTTGGCCAGTTAAATAGCTTGTGCTGTCTGCTGATATCAGACACCTACATCAGACACCTAGCTGACATACCATATTTTTCACAACATAAGATGCACCTTACCATAAGACACACCCTAGATTTAGAGGAGGAAAACAAGAAAAAAAAAACCATTCTGAACCAAATTCTCTCTGCCAGGCTCTGCACCCAACCCCACACTCCTTGCCAAGCTCTGTACCCTGTCCCCCCTTCTTGCCAGGCTCTGTACCCTGTCCCCCCTCTGGTGGTCTAGTGGTAGGCCGGGACAGGGCATGAAGGGATAGGGCACAGGGCAGGCAGGGACAGGGCAGATAGGGCCATCTGAACTACAACTCCCAAGGGCCTCTTGGGCCAGCAATTTACAGAGACCCTCCCCCCCCCCCCCCAGTCTGTCTTTACTCTCGGTACACCCTAGCCCTCTGGATACCTGGTGACGCTCTGGCCAATCCCTGGCGAGCACCATAGTAGCCCAGTTTGGAGGAAGTACTGCGGTGGCATGGAGAGGAAAAACACCGGCACCACCACCAATCACAGCCCGACCCTTCCCTTTCTGTCTTAAAACACACCAGCTCAATCTTTTTCTAGCCCTCACATCTTCCATTGCAAAGGGCATAGGGAAGGAGCGAAGGAGCGAAGGAGAGACAGGCAGCTAATGAGTGGTGCGTGTGGGCGAGGAAGTGACGTGGGTGTTTACCTGGGGAGGGGGCTCGAGCAAGAAGGCAGGAAGATGTAGTAGACTAAGCCAAGGGGTTTGCACGTGCGCCCTGAGGGGAGGAAGGGGGCTGCGGGTCAGAGGCCGGTTGTTGTGACATCACAGGGCTTGTTGACATTTTTGAAGACACTGATTACCTCTGACAGAAAGAGACGGCGCAAAGAGTGACAGCCTATTATCGAGAGGGCGGGCAATGAGGCACGAGACAGTCTATAAAGTAAATAGCATCTAGGGAAACTAAGAGCCTTGTTCGCCGCTCTGCCTCTCAACTATCGCGGGTATGGTGGGGGGTGGTATTTGATCCATAAGACACACCCTTATTTCCACCCACTTTTTTGGGGGGAAAAATGTGCGTCTTATGGAGCGAAAAATACGGTAGATGCCTAACTTGATTAATAGGCTTAATTAGTGCCAATAACTGAAAATTAACACCTCATAATTGACGTTGATTGACAGGCGCCTATCTTGCTAGATTTGATTCTATAAAAAAAAAGTTAGGTGCCTTATCCACAGCACCTACCTAAAAGTGGACATGGTTAGGGGCGAAATGTGGGCATGTTTTGGAGTTAAGTGTCTGTTTTTGACTTAGGCACACACTTTTAGGCCAAGAAAAACCTGGCATAAATACAGTGCACCTAAAAGTTAGGTGGCGCTAAGCTTGATTCTATACAATGTGCCTAGCTTTTATAGAATTGTGCTTAGCGTTGAACTAGTTGATTCCAATTTTTTAGGGTGATCTATACAGAATCAGGCCCTTAGTGTCCCTGAATATCAACACTAGAGATGCTCGATTCCCAATTCGAATCAATTCATCGATTCATTTTGAGTGAATCGATTCGAATTGATTCGTTTCCAGAAAAAAAATGGGCTCACAGATTCATGAGTGATGGCACCAGCCCCCTTGCCGCCAATCTATTCTGCAGAGGTCCATTCAGCCTTTCCCTCTGCCAAAGTCCTTCCATCTAATGTAACTTCCTGTTTCATGAAACAGGAAATTACATCAGAATTAAGGACTTTGAGCAGGCCTGTATGAGCAGATTGGCAGCAAGGTGAGCCCACATCTTCCTGGCTTCTTCTCTTTTGCCTTTTATTATTATTTTTTTTTTTTACTGGTTAGCTCTTTCAGTGCACTCCTTCCCAGAATCGATCCTGTCACCCTTCTCCCCCCAACAGCATTTATCTAATCCCCCGACCTGAGCCCGCATCTACCTTTAATTCAATACAAAAGCTGTTACCGAGCGACGGTAGCGAATGCGATTCAAAGAGCTACCCTGCTCCTAGTCGAAGCGTCTTCTCTCCATTTCAGCCACCCCAGCGGAAACAGGAAGTTGTGACTGAGAGTGGGCTGCAGTGGAGAGAAGGCACCAAGAGCAGTGGCAGGAGAGCTCTGCGGATTTATAGATTTGCAACCACCACCGGCAACAAATTTTACAACAAAATAAAGGTAGATGCGAGGGGGGAAGAGGAGGAGATGGACTTGGGGGAGACGGAAAGATGGGGAAGATGATTGAGAGGAGAGAGGGAGAAATGGACTTGCGGGAGATGATGGAGAAGGGAGATGGACTTGGTGGAGGAAGGCAAAGTGGGGAAAGGGAGAGATGAACAATGTAGAGAGCAGAGGGGGGATAGCAGAGACCCAACAGCTGAAGGCAGTCTGCTGACACCTGAATTCATATCAAGCCATAACATTTAGCAATATAAGGGATTAGGGCAGTGTATCGCAAATTGTGTGCCTCCTGAGATTTCAGGTGTGCCACAGCACACTGAGGAGGAGGAGGAAAGGCACCAGTGCCAGCTGACTGCCTATAGGATGTGTCCTGTAGGCAATCAGCTGGCACCGGCGCCTCTCCTTCTCTCCAGCCCTCTTCCCTGCTGGTACCACCCCATGTTTCTAACTAATTTTAAAGCTATGTTATAGACTGGATGTTCCTATTTTTTGACATGATATTGCCTTGCTTAAATTAAATGTTTAAACTTAAAAAGCTGTGTCATTGAAATTTTGTGGGCAGCCTGGGGGGCAGAGTCTGCACTTATGCGGTTAAGTGCTGACATTCAGCATGTAACCACTTAAGTTAACCAGACAAATCAGACATAAAACACAGTCCTATCTTAACTACCTAAATTAAACCAGACAAAAGTGCTGAATATACCATACTTAAGTAGATAAAGGATAGCTGGCTGCACAAACCCAAATATTCATAGCTGGTACCCAAACATGGTCCAGCATTAAATATCTGGGCATAATGCCAACAGTGACCAAAAAACCACCGACTACTACCAGCTGAATATTTACCTCTCCACGGTTCTCTCCTAACCACCCCTCCTACACCAAAGACAAATCAGGATTTCTTCTTTTAATTCTTATTTTTTAAGCGTCACTTAAGGCTCCTTTTACAAAGGTGCGCTAGGGTTTTTATCGCGGGTACAAAATTACCACGTGCTTTAACATGCGGTAGCCGAAAATCTACTGCCTCCTAAAAAGGAGGCGGTAGTGACTAGCGCGTTAAGGCCCTAGCGCGCCTTTGTAAAAGGAGCCCTTAGTTAATCAATATTTATCTATTTACTAATGTTTTACCCAGGATCTTTCAAATTTTCCCCTGGCTACAAACCGTTAGTCTTAGTTGTGTTACTTCTGCGAGTATACTTCGTTTCTTATACTTTCTGTAAGCCATCCAGGCTATCAAATATGCTTGTTATTCTCATTTCAGAATAAAAACTACAGGACTTTTGTAGAGGAGATGCTGCATTTGTTTTAATCCTCTGGTACAAAAAAAACATTTGATACTTGAAGTAAGGCCACACGTGGATGAGCAATGACTGTAAAGCTTGTAAAAGATCCAGAAAGTTCCAAAAAAAGCCTGAAGTATGGATGAGAGAAGAGCTGGCATAGAGAGGGTCACTGCTAACTAACTCCCTGGCAGAGCTACCACAATACAGGAGGACATATCTTCTGTTTGGGAGCCAGGAAATATGAGTAAGAAGGTTTTCTGAAAATTTTACGGTCTGATACAGGCTGGGGTTAAGAAAATCTGTGAAGGCTAAAGAAAGTGGTTAACAAAAAATACCAGAGATTAGCCAGAACACCCAGGGAGACTTCAAATATTTTTCAAGGGGTTGTTTAAAGCAGAAGAAAATATTCCTGAAGTGGGCCATTTTCAAACTGTAAATTACCGTACTTGGCTAACTGAAAACTGCCCTCCTTCAATCTGGCTCAAAATACATGTGGGATTCTGTAGGGTGGGTACTTTTAACCAGACTGTGAGGAGGTTTTCCCAGAGATGTGTCTAAGTAGAGGGAGGAAAGCAAGAAACACATAAGCATAGCATGCAACTTTGCCTCATCCATATTCATTATGGATATTCTAAAAACCAGACTGTCTAGGTATTTTAGGACTGGCTGAGGAAACGCTGCACCATCTGTCTGAACAGCTGTCATAAGAACTTGCATATCCATGTAAGAGATTCTGATATACAATAGGTACACATATAAATGAGTTTAAAAAGAAATTACCGTATATACTCGAATATAAACCAATCCGAATCCCCAAAAGGCGGAAAAAAGGTTGACTTGAATATAAACCGAGGTTAGAAATCTGGGTACGTGAGTGTTATTTGTCAAGGATCATGCCATAAGTCAGCGATGGCGAACCTATGGCACGCGAAGGCCTTGCAGCTGGCACGCGGGAAGGTCCGCAATAGAGAGCTGCACGGGTCGCAGGGATCCCGTGGGGATGCCTCCGAGGGTCGCGGGGTTCCTGCGGGGCTGGATGTACTAAGTCGCGCGGCTTTTCTCCCTACCTGCTCTGCTTGCAGCACAGAGCCGAACGGAAGTCTTCCCTACGTCAGCGCTGACGTTGGTAAACAAAGCCCTCCCTCCCTCCGACATCTGCGCTGACGTTGGGAAGACTTCCGTTCGGCTCTGTACTGCAGGCAGGGTAGGTAAGGAGGAGTAGCCTCGCGGCTCGAGTGGCTACCAAGGGAGAGGTGCGGTCTGCCCCGCCCCGTGTGCAGCACAGCCGGCCAGGTCCCCTTACTTTTGTGGCGCTAACCCGACCGACCGACAACAGCCCTGGTCCAACAAACCTCCCTGCCCTTAACCGCAAATCTAAATTACCTTCTTACAGCAGCTGTAAGAAGGAAATTTAGATTCACGGTTAAGGGCAGGGAGGTTTGTCAGACCGGGGCTGTTGTCGGTCTGTCGGTCGGGGAAGCGCCACAAAAGTAAGGGGACCTGGCCGGCTGTGCTGCACCCAGGGCGGGAGAGAAGGAGGGGGGAGAAGGACGCTGAAAGTACTGGGGAAGACATAGGGGTGAAGAAGGACGCTGAAAGGCCATGGGGAAGACGGGGTGGGGGGGAAGGACACTGAAAGCATTTGTGAAAGACAGAAGGGGGAGAAGGACGCTGACAGGACATGGGGAAGACGGGGGGGAGAAGGACGCTGATAGCACATGGGGAATACAAAGGGGTAGAGAAGGACGCTGAAAGGACATGGGGAAGATGGGGGGGTGGAGAAGGACGCTGAAAGGCCATGGGGAAGATGGGGGGGAGAAGGACGCTGACAGGACATGGGGAAGATGGGGGGGGAGAAGGACGCTGAAAGGAAATGGGGAAGAGAGAGTGGGGAGAAGACGCTGGCAGGGAAGAAGACAGAGATGCCAGACTATGGGGGGAGCGGAGGGAAGAAGACGGGTGCCAGACCAATTTGGAAGGGGGGAGAAAGGGAGAGGCACAGTAACAGAGCAAATGGAAGACGCAGAAGGAAGAGAGACAGTGGATGGAAGGAACTGAATGAGAACATGAGGAAAGCAGAAACCAGGCAACAAAGGTAGGAAAAGAATTCTATTTCTTTTTTTCTTTTTTTTTTTTGCTTCGGGATAAAGTAGTATATTAGTTGTGTTAATAAAAATTTATAAACAAAAGAGGCTCTGGTAGAAACCCGTTTACAAAGTGTGTATTCTTCCCAATTAATATTTCCAAATTAATAAAGTCTTTTTGCTTATTTGTAAATGGGTTTCTACCAGAGCCTTTAATTCAGTAGCATAATTAAATGAAATAACTATTTCTGAAGTTTATAGGGATGGGCGGGGACGGAGGGGATTCCTCACGGGGACAGGCGGGGACGGAGGACATTCCTTGCGGGGACGGGTGGGGACGGAGGGATTCCTCACGGGGACGGGTGGGGACGGGTGAGACTTTGGTGGGAACGGGTGGGATTTCTGTCCCCGCGCAACTCTCTAGTCCGCAATTAAGATATGCGGCGCGGCGGGAGGCGAGTGTGCCGGTGTCTACTTTGCAGCTCACCTGGCAACAGGGCCGGACTGGCCATTGGGAGGACCGGGCATTGTCCCGGTGGGCCGCGGCCCATCCTCCTGTGCTGGCTGCAGTCCTGTGAGTGGATGTTTAGCCTGCCTGTCTTCCCCTTAGTATCCTATGAGCCAGGCAGTGTGTGAGGGGGAAGTGGGGGGAGGAAGAGAAGCTTCACATTGAGTCTGTCACAGGAACTCAGTGAGGCTGTAGTGTGACTCCACATGTGACATCTGTAATCAGGAACAGTTCCTAGTGCTCCCATGCTAGAGAGGTGAGGATATGGGGGGATGTTAATGTGTCTAATAATGTGCTCCTCTGTAAAAACCTCTGTATCTTCCATGGGGGACATGCTAAATTCGAGGAAATAAAAAAGCTGCTTATGATGATTGCATAGAGAAGTTCAGTAAGCTGAGAGGAGGGCTGGGCTCTCTGTGAACAACCAACACACTAATCCTCTGCGCTGTACCTTATGGAAAAATCAATATAGCAAAAAACAGTAAAGTGTATATGTGGCCCTTCACAGTGCTTTTGTAAACATCATAATAAAATAACAAAGGCTCCAATAATGAAAAATAAAAGTCCTTTTCCCATACACTCAGGTTGCACAAGTCCGGTTTTCACCCGGACAGTATATTTTTTGACCAAAACGGATGTCTACAATTAGTAAAATTCCCCAATCACATATTTTTTTATGGGGACGGATTTGTATACAGCACTTCATTAGATTTTTTTTATTATACAAATTTTATCTTTTTGTAGACTTGAAGTCTTGAACAAAGAAAATGAGTACAGCAAAAAAAGCAAAAACAGATAGTGGAAGACCATTCCAAGAGGCCTGGACAGAGACATATGGAGTGATTGAACGCAGTGGGAAAGCATTGTGTATTATGTGTAATGAAAGTGTTGTGTCTCGCACATCAAGTGTCAAACGTCATTTTGAGACCAACCATAACAGTGTTGCTGAACTTGGTTTAGCTCAAAGAAAAGAGTTCCTTGTAGGAAAATTAAAGAAATATCACTCCCAGTCTCTTAGTTTAGCAACTATCTTTCAAAAACTAATCATCTTACAGTTGCCAGCTTTCAAATTTCACTGTGCATGGCAAAACATGGTAAGCCCCTCTCTGATGGAGATTTTATCAAAAAGGCAATTTTGGCTGGGAGTAATTCACTCTTCCATGATTTCCAAAACAAGGATAAAATTGTGCAGCGCATCTCTGAGATGCCGCTAAGCAGAAATACTGCAAAAGATAGGGTTCTGCGAATGGCTGCTGATGTTAGTCAACAGCTTACTTGCGACTTACAAAAAGCACCCTTCTACTCCATGTGCTTGGATGAAAGTACAGATATTACTAACCATGCAAGACTAGCGCTCATTTTGCGTTATGCTACTGGTGACATCATGAGAGAAGAGCTGGTAAAACTGCTGTCTTTGCCTGGAAGAACACAAGGGATAGATATCCACAATGCTGTGATGGAGGCTTTTTCATCACTAGACATAAGTCCAGAAAAAGTAGTTTCAGTTACTAGCGATGGAGCACCTAGCATGGTGGGGACAACATCAGGATTCATTCATTTCTTTGCTAAGGAAGCAAAACATCCACTGATTCAATTTCACTGCATAATACATCAAGAGGCTCTCTGCGCCAAAGAAAGCAGCAAAAAACTTGACGATGTCCTCAAAGATGTAACAAAAATGGTGAACTTCATCATGGCGCGTGCTCTTAATTTTCGACAATTTCAAGCCCTTCTTGATGAGGTTCAGGCACAATATAACACTTTACTGATGTACAATAATGTCCGGTGGCTGAGCAGAGGACGAGTGTTAGAGAGATTTGTGGCCTGCTTGGAATAAGTTAGGCTATTTATGAACGAAAAGGGGGAAGACTATCCTCAACTCACCAACATGGCTTGGCTTACCAACCTCATGTTCTTTACAGATTTTACTAACCACTTTAATGTACTAAACAAAAAATTACAAGGCATGGGAAAAACAGCAGAAAGCATGTTTAGTGACATCAAAGCTTTTGAGAGAAAATTGCATGTTTTTGAAAAAGACCTTGAGAGTGGACAGCTAAAATATTTTCCCAACCTAAAAATACATTTGGATAATTCTACAACATTTGTGGACAGTCATAAAAAACACCAGGAAATCCACAAAGCATATTCCACCATTGTAGCCGAAGCAAAGGAGAATTTTAGTAAAAGATTTTCTCAGTTCCGTAAGATGGAGACAACCCTTTCATTTATAACTTTCCCAGAAAAGTCCACATTTGAAGATCTTGATCTTTCCTGCTTACAGTGGTTGGATATTCAAAATTTGGAAATGGAGCTACTGGAATTTCAAGAAAGCTCTATCTGGAAAAGTAAATTCAATGACCTGCGTGCGGCTCTTGAACGTATTGAGTGTGAAAGGGTGACAAATGAAATCACTGCTAGCAGTTCTGAAAATGAAATCCTAAAAGCGTGGAATTCTCTGCCAGACAATTTTAAGTCCATGAAAGCACTTGGGATTGCTCTTCTTACTTTGTTTGGGTCATCCTATGCTTGTGAGCAGCTGTTTTTGGCTTTGAATCATATAAAATCTGATGCTAGAAACAGATTAACGGATGACATGAGTGCTGCATGTGTTGCTCTGAAATTAACGCACTATGAGCCAAGGATTGACAAGTTATCAGCATGCATGCAACAACAAAAATCACATTAATTTTTTTCAGAGCATGCCCAATGCATATGTTTACATGAAGCAGTGTTTTCAGTTTGCAGTTAAGACACTTTCTAAGTTATTTAAATATTATTTAAAGATGTTATTTAAAAAAGGGACTTTACATGGTCCTGTTGTATTCCAATCTGGAATTTCCAATAAAAACGGTTGGTTTAATTGAAAGCTCTTTTGTTTTCTTTACATCATATTATTAGAAATGTAATGATTTAACTATTTTCTAATTTGATTGTAAATTTTACAAAAAAACATGTATAGACTCTTTGGGAATACACACCGAGTCTTGACACAGTTAACAGTTTTAAGAAGTTTATCTTTTTTTTTTACTCAGGATACATTTGACATGTTATGTGAATAATACATTTAAAATATATTGTGTAACTGAATCAAATTCTTCCTAAATTCATTAAATTGAATGAAATCATTAAAACATTATAAATTGCCAATAAATTGAAATGAAAACCAAAGGATTGTGAATCAAATTGATTCTCTGACAATACAAAGATTCCAACCTTTAAAAATGATGTTACATAGTTCAGGCAACTTTATAAAGAGTTTTTAGATATTAAAATCTTGTTATTAAGGTTTAATTGACGTGCTGGCACTTTGAGGAAATTCTTTGGTTTTGTGCGGCAGTTTGGGCACTCGGGCTCAAAAAGGTTAGCCATCACTGCCATAAGTAATCACTAATTTTTCAGTTGGGGCCGTTTCAAGTCCAAAAAAGCTGGGGAGCTGACAAATATTTTCCTACTTGGGGGTCACAACACCAACCAAAGTTTCTGGACTTCTATCCCCACCAGAACTCCTGGCCTCAGTCACACATGCAGAAAAAAAAAAAAAAAAAAAAAAAAAACAAATTTATTCAAATACAAACCCACAAACTAAAAGTACTATTGTACACAAGCAGAGAAATCTTTCCAATGTGATAAAATTGAATGTATACCCTTTTTCTGCAGGCTTGTACTCATCAGATCATTTTATGTTACTTCTTTCTATGTTGTTCTGTTCTGGAAAACTTCAATAAAACTTGTTGAACTTAAAAAAATAAAATAACACTAGTTACACATTTAAAATAAACTATTAAAGGTTTATAAAATAAGGCAGAAAAAAACCCCCATGGGCATAGAGAGTACAAGAAACAGACACCTCCCTCTTATTCACTTGGACTCTCTGGTCCCCAGGGATAAAATTACATGTGTTCCAACAAACTATATGCAGATCTAAATCATCTAACACAGCGAGCTACTTTGTTCATCTCTTGAAACCAATGAGCACATCAGCACTTGACGAAATGCAGGAAAGTGACCTACAGTACAAGTGACAAGTGGTTCAATCAGAACTTGGAAAATTTCCTTCTAAGGGTTCTGGCACGTTAGCAACACTGATCTGATAAACAAAAGACCTTGTGCTCACAGACGCTGTTGAGCTGCTAAAAGCATGAAGCTGATGAGCTATGATTTGAGCTAGGTTTATTTCATATCAAACAGTACCTTTGGGGGTAATTTTACAAGAGGGAGTCTAAGTAATAAAAAGGCAGCTATTTTAGCATCATTCTATAAGTATTAGCATCTTTCTTAAATCATGGTTGAGAAATACTATAGCCGATGACGGTATTATATTCCGTCATGTAACTTATCAAACCAATGGCATCCATTGCTTCAGTATAGAGATGAAAAGTACACAGGTCTGATGACTGTAATATCCCTGAAGCAGATTCCTTTGAAATATTGTATCATGTCAATAGAGGACCTCTTTTGGACATGTGATGAAGGTGAATTCACTAGAAAAGGAGGTTCTACTCAGAATGGTCAGTGGTAAAAGGAAGCAGGGGAGACCAAAGGCCTGTTGGCTGGATACCATCACAGATGGCATGGGAATAAACATCAAGCAATTAAAAGAAGCTGTGGAAAACAGGGAAGCATGGTGAGGTCGGGCCTACAGAGTCGGGCCAAGGGTCGGACACAACTAAACGGATAGTAGTAGTAATAGGCAATAGAGGAATTATGCTGGAGGGCAACTGATACAGTTATAAACCAGGAACAACTACTATATTTTAGAGAAGAAGTTTTGATTTTGATTTTTTAAGATGGCCACACCGGCTCACCTGACTGAAGAATTGGAATGACTGCCATTGGATTATTCTATAAAGGCAACACAGACACCTATGTGATCTTATAAAATAAGTGTCCAGGACCAGCCCCAACAACACCCAAATTCTCAAGCATGTATTTACAACTGCTCTGAAGAAGTTGTAAATGTGTCCGATTGGGAGTCCTAGAGCAGGATTTCCAACTTTCTAGAAGTGATATGAACTTCAAAACGATTGATAGGGCTAGATGACAATTTTTATGGCCTCTTCTCCCAACTTCTCCCTCCTCCCCCTTTCTACACATTTACAACTTCTTCAGAGCAAGTAGTCAAGTGAGAATTTCTGCACTGCTGGGGCTGGTTCTGAGTAGAGAGTTGCGCGGGGACAGAAATCCCACCCGTCCAAACCCGTCCCCGCCAAAGTCCCACCCGTCCCCACCCGTCCCCGTGAGGACTCCCACCCGTCCCCACCCGTCCCCGCGAGGAATCCCTCCGTCCCCACCCGTCCCCGCGAGGAATCCCCTCCGTCCCCACCCGTCCCCGCGAGGAATCCCCTACGTCCCCGCCTGTCCCTATAAACTACAGAAATAGTTATTTCATTTAATTATGCTACTGAATTAAAGGCTCTGGTAGAAACCCATTTAAAAATAAGCAAAAAGACTTTATTAATTTGGAAATATTAATTGGGAAGAATACATACTTTGTAAACGGGTTTCTACCAGAGCCTCTAATGTTTATAAATTTTTATCAACACAACTAATATACTACTTTATCCTTAAGCAAAAAAAAAAAATAATAATAATTTTTTTCCTACCTTTATTGCCTGGTTTCTGCTTTCTTCATGTTCTCATTCAATTCCTTCCATCCACTGCCTCTCTTCTCTCTGTCTTCCATTTGCTCTGTTACTGTGCCTCTCCCTTTCTCCCCCCTCCCAAATTGGTCTGGCACCCATCTTTTTCCCTCCGCTCCCCCCATAGTCTGGCACCTCTGTCTTCTTCCCTGCCAGCGTCTTCTTCCCATTCCCTCTTCCCCATTTCCTTTCAGTGTCCTTCTCCCCCACCATCTTTCCCATGTCCTGTCAGGCAGCATCCTTCTCCCCTCTCTGCCTTCCCTATGTCCTTTCAGCGGCCTTCTCCCCTCTCTGCCTTCCCCATGTCCTTTCAGTGGCATTCTCCACCCCTTTGTCTTCCCCAGTGCTTTCAGGGTCCTTCCCCCCCCCTTTCTCCCATTTACCCCATGTCCTTTCAGCGTTCTTTTCCACCCCTTTGTCTTCCCCAGTGCTTTCAGCGGCCTTCTCCCCCCTTAAGCGTCTTTTCTTCTCCATTCCACCTTTCCTCCCTCCCTGCCTCCACCTTTGTGGCGCTTTTGCACCCGACCGACAACAGAACAGGCCCGGTCGGACAAATCTCCCTGTCCTGTAGCCGCGAATCTAAATTACCTTCTTACAGCAGCTGGAGTAGTGAAGCTGCTGTAAGAGATAATTTAGATTCGCGGCTACAGGGCAGGGAGATTTGTCGGCCGGGCCTGTTGTCGGTCGATCGGGGGATCTGACCGGCTGTGCACATTCTCCGGGGCGGTCCGCCCCCTCCCCCCTCTTTCGTACGCCATTGCCTTCTTCCTACCTGCCCTGCCGCACACAGCCGACCGGAAGTCTTCCTGATGTCAGCGCTGACGTCGGAGGAAGGGAGGGCTTTGTTTAAGCCCTCCCTCCGACGTCAGCGCTGACATCGGGAAGATTTCCGTTCGGATGTGTGCTGCGACAGGGCAGGTAAGGAGAAGGAGACTACCCTCGCGGCTCGACCAACCCCGCTGCGATCCAACCCCGCAGGAACCCCGCGACCCTCGGAGGCGTCCCCACGGGATCCCCGCGACCCTCAGAGGTGTCCCCACGGGATCCCCGCGACCCTAGGGGGCGTCCCCACGGGATCCCCGTGACCCAAAGGGGGAACCCGCGGGATCCCCGCGGGTCCCGCGGGATTCCCGTCATCCCCGTTCCCGTGCAGCTCTCTAGTTCTGAGTGGCTAAAACCTGTAACTCAATATCCAAAATAATATTAATTACTTTTCTTTCTCCTTCCCCCTTCCTTTCATTTTTCCTCTTTCCTAACTGAATACATGGGCTAGCTGACACATGACCAGTTGTGTGCTGACTTTGAAACTATTGATATTATACTATATATATATATATATATATATATACATATATATACATATATATATATATATATATAGTTATGCTGTATACACCCAGCACATAGCCGTCCGTTTCTCCAATCCTGTATTTTAGAACAGGCTCTATGTTGGCAATGGCATATTATGTTCTAAACTACTAAAATGGAGCTGAAAGTATATGTGTCCTAAATTGAATTGGTTAAATTTTAGGAGATAGATTTAGGGGACCTTATACTAAAGCTTTGTGTATAATAACTTACATTCGTGTACACTAAATGCTGCATGTCCTATTTTATACCTATGGGTTATGTGGCACTTAACACACGCTACGCTTTAATTAAAGGGCCCCTTAATATTTTTCTGCCAAAAATCTAGCTGGCTAGATTTAGTAGAAAATCAATCTGAATGTAACTGTCCAGCAAAGGATCTAATTTACTAAGCCTATTTATTCTTTCCAACTCAACAGAAGTTGGAAAGAATTATACAGTACATAAAGATTCAAGGATGCCTGTCTGTCTGTCATGTCCTTTGCAACTTAAAAAAAACAAAAACAAATTTGCACAGAGATGGAATTTTCCACACATTCATTCACTTTTCATATGAACTGTAGAGTCAAAGTATTAAGCTTAAAAAGATATGACCCTAGGGACTAACGAGGCAGTTGTTTTTCCCTTTGAAGCTCAATATCTAGTCACCACCACTGATGTTTGCACAAGGTCGATAGCAGGTCTGGCTTCCTATGTACAACCCATCCACTTTCAGCCTGAGCTACCTCACCCTAGCAGTCTCGGCAGGGCTCTGCAGAGCCTTCTGTCTGAATGCCATGCTCACAGAACTTGCAGTATCTCCCCTTTAATCAACAGAAAACACAAAACAGCATTGGCCCCATCTGAACTGTGAAAACTCTAGCTGCTGTCTCCTTAGGAAGCACACTTCCCCCCCTCCTCCCCCCTCCCCAAGACAACACTAATGATGACAGATCATCCAGGGGAGCTTCCAAGGACACAATCACAAGGACACATTCAGGGATGAACTTACTGCTTACTTCCTACCAGGAGTTCTCAACCCAGTCCTAGTCGGGGCACACCAAGCAGGTCTGGTTTTCAAGATATCAACAATGAATACACATGAGATTGGATGCCTCCACTGTATACAAATCTCTCTCATAGTGCATACTTATTGCAAATATCCTGAAAACCTGACCAACTGGGTATGTCCCAAGGACAGGTATGGAACCCCTGCTTCAAATGGATTACAAAGTAGCCCATAGGATGGGAAGACAAGTAAAGTCACAGTGTGGGAAAAGCTTGGGATCTGCTCCCAAGGCAAGCAATAGAGAAAGAAACCACAGAGGAAATTTGGTACTAAGGGTAAAAGTTGCCTCAACATGCCGACTCCTGGGTCCACTACTTTGGGCTCATTTTAGAGAGTTACTAAGCTGCAGTACAATTCAGAACATGGCGCCTGGCATGACTGCAGGTTGGCAACTAGCACAATAAATTTCATTTTATCAGGACTGCTCTGACTCCTACTGATATTAGGCTTTAATTTTTTGTTCTGGATCTAAAGTCCTTGTAAATATAAGGACAAAGATCTGTATAAGTATTATTCAATAAATTTACCATATATTATAATGCTTTTTATTTGAAGATAGATGGCACATTTTACCAGTTCAAATGCCAACCTAAAATTGCTTCTGACTCCAACTCCACAGCCCTGCATTTTTTTGGGTCTTATTAGGCTGTAGGGCAAGAGCTGGAATAACCATTTCCTGCACAGAACTTCTGACATTGCATGAAAAATCAAGGACCGTGTGTTATGTTCTGTATACTGGCTCTTGATTTGTGCAAATTATTACAAACAAAAAATAAAATAAATGTTAAAAGATCTGCATGACAACTGGAAATATTCTTTCACCATACATAAAAGTCTCAAGAATGACCCTAGAACAGGGGTAGGCAATTCCGATCCTCGAGAGCCGGAGCCAGGTCAGGTTTTCAGGATCTCCACAATAAATATGCATGAGATAGATTTGCATCTCAAGGAAGCAGTGCATGCAAATCCATCTCATACATATTCATGGTGGAGATCCTGAAAACCTGACCTGGCTCCGGCTCTCGAGGACTGGAATTGCCCACCCTGCCCTAGAGTAAGACCATAATGAGCCTGAACTAAACCCACTGCCTGTAAAACTTTCTGCCCTTTTGTGAACAAACATTGCAAGGAAGGAAGGAAGAGATAACAACCAAACCGCCTGTTAATTAGTTATCTTTGTTACCATCCATGGTAGTTCATGGAAATAAAGAAGAGCAAGCATATTACTGTGATGAACTAAAATAAAGTACGTCCAGGGTACTGGAGATCCAGCCTTTAGCAGTTACCTGTCTATTTGTCAGTTCTATATACAAATCCTGCTTCAGAGCAATGAAGTGGAAAAGGAAAAAGAAGCCATCCCAAGGAAAATTCTGATGTTTCAAAGGGATGGTGAGCAAAAAATGGACAGCACTGCATATGTCCTTCAGCATTATATAAGTGATAAATAGTAGTAGTATTAATTCCTTTAAAACTTTGGCAGAAGAAGAAAGACCAAAATGATAAAGGGGATGGAATTCCTCTTATATGAGGAAAAGCTAAAGAGGTTAGGGCTCTTCAGCTTGGAAAACAGATAGATGAAGCGGGGATATCTCCCCGCTCCTGGCCAAGCTCCACTGGCTTCCGATAATCGCCAGGGTCCACTATAAATGCGCCTGTTTAACTTTCAAAATCCTATATGGTATCCTCCCTCCCTTTATCCCTCTTTCTTGGAATTCCTCAAACCCTAATACCACCAGATCCTCCCACAAATTAAAACTATCCTTCCCCTCGCTAAAAGGCATTTCCCACACAGGAAAGCTAGGGACCTCCCTCCACTTCAAAATCACTGAGCTCTGGAACAACCTTACCTCCCCTCTTCGGAACTTGAGCTCTCTCCAAGTTTTCCGCAAACATCTGAAAACCTGGCTTTTCTCAAAAAATGTAAGTCTCCCTCCAACTTAGGAATCAAGGAAACTCTTATATCTTGGCATCCCAAGTCCTCTAAATTTTCTTCACACTTCTACCTCTAACCCTCTGTTGTAGTTCCTTCCTATTTCTCCTACTGTAAACCGCGTCGAGCTCTACGAACGTGGAGATGATGCGGTATACAAACCTAAGGATTAGATTAGATTAGATATGATTGAAGTCTGCAGAATCCTGAGTGGTGTAGAATGGGTAAATCGATTTTGTACTCTTTCAAAAAGTACGAAGACTCAATGAAGTTAAATGGAAATACCTTTAAAACAAATAGGAGGGAATATTTTTTCACTGAGCGAATAGGGATGGTTAGTGTAGCTGGGTTTATAAAAGGTTTGGGCAAGTTCCTTGAGGAAACGTCCATAGTTTCCTATTGAGAAAGACATGGGGGAAAACACTGTTTGCCCTAGGATCTATAGTAAGGAATGTTGCTACTATTTGGGTTTCTGCCAGGTACTTGTGACCTGGATTGGCCACTGTGGAAACAAGATATTAGGCTAGATTGACCATTGGTCTGACCCAATACGGCTATTTTTATGTTCTTAGCATTAAGAGGATAATTCTGTCAACAGGGTGTTCACCATAGGCATTAGTTATGGTGCCTATTGCAGGCATTTACACCAAGCATTTATATGTGTATACTGCACTCACATCTAAATACCAATTCTAGAAAGCTAGGATAACTCAAAGTGTGACTATGACAAAGCAGAATGGTCTGAGCATGTTTTGGGCGGGACGAGGATGAGACAAAAAGACGTGTCTGCATTTTCTATTTCAGAAAGGGAAGGCATGAATTTCGGGATTTACACCTGCTCCCAGGGACGTTTGGATTTTACAAAGTTGCTTGTTTTATGTAGCACTCCACTGGAGGGAGTAGGGGGTAATTGCTCCCTTAATTCCCCAGTGTTCTCCTCATGTCATACTGGCAAAGGGTATTTGGCTTTGGGAAATATCATACGTATGTTTAGAAAATGACTGAAATCAACATGTATGTTACTGCACTATACCATTACACTGGATGGTGATCCTGTTGAGAGTATGCTAATAGCTCTCAAGCATATTCATTGCGGAAATCCTGAAAACCCAACTGGATTGCGGCCCTCGAGGAGGGAATTTGACTTCCCTGCTATATAGCCTTCCATTTACAAAACACCAAAGCAGTTTACATTTAACATGAATGACATAAACACACATGATCACTACACTGCACCAAAGGAGAAAAGTGAACATTTAGGAATAGCAAGTGATTACAAAATACAAGCAGTCCCCGAGTTACAGACATCCGACTTAAGTACGACTCGTACTTAAGAATGTAATCGTAGCTTCATTTGATTTCACCGAGCAGTATTTCCAGTGGCATAGACTCCTCCACTTCTCCTGTAGCAGATTCAGGAATGATGCATGGCCACATTAAGAACAGTGTGTGGTTGTGTATGATCTACCTTAGAAGAAACACTGGTAGGGACAGTTGGTCCTTTTGTCAGTTGGCAGCAGAGGTAAGGAGCAAGAATCTTAAAATCTACAAGTTCTGAGTTACATACAAATCTGACTTAAGAACAGTTATATAAACCTAACTTACTCTTAACCCAGGCTTATGTGGGGGAGAGGGAGGGAAGAGGAGAGAGAAGCCCATTTCCACTGAGCCTTGGGAGGAAAGAGAGGGCTCCTTATTACTTGAGAATAACACAGGGACAAATTTTTCCCCGTCCCTGCGGAAACTCATTTTCCCATCCTATCCCTGCAAGTTCCTTTCCTGTTCCTGCCCCATTCCTGCAAGCTCCGTCCTCATCTGCACAAGCCTCAAATACTTTAAAATCATAAGTGTTTGAGGCTTGTGCGGTTTTATGTAACTCCTTATTACTGTAAGTTGCACTGGCTCCCAGTGGAGGCCCGGGTGATTTTTAAGTTAGGATGTTCATATTATAAAGTTGCTTTTAGTGTGGCCCCACTTTATCTTGTTGATAGATCTGTTATCATGATACATGAGAAGAGCAGAAAATCTCATGCCCTATTTACGTTCCCTTCAGCTAAGGGCTATAAAAGTAAGAAACATCATGGGCATTGTCTTTCTTATCAAGCAGCCTATTACGACAAAGATTTCCGCCCATTATTGATTAGATCTACATCTTATACACATTATAGAAAACTTCTGAAGACTTTTCTTTTCTCCAAATTTTTGGCTAACTAAGGGCTCCTTTTACTAAGGTGCACTAGCGTTTTTAGCGCACGCACAAGAATAGCGCACGCTAGCCGCAAAATTACCGCCTGCTTAAAAGGAGGCAGTAGCGGCTAGCGCGCACGGCATTTTTTTTTTTTTAAACGTATGTTTATTAACAGTGAAAAATACACCGCCCAGCTGGGCACAACAGTAATCAACAAAAGGGCAAAAAGCAAGCCATTACATATGAATAGCAGGAACAATAACAATAACAATGCTACCCCACAGTGTCCCCCACACATGTATAATATACAGGAATAGAATAAAAAACAATGAGAGCAACGGGGGCAGACGCAGTTAAGTACGGCTGCAAGGTAAAGCTGCCCTTCTGGAACAGTGATCTCCCACCTCTTTTTTCTTTTATACCATATTGATAACCCCCAGACCCCACACAGAACTCAGAATACCAATCGCACACTACAACATCCGTCCCATACATACCTGTCACTCAAATCCCCGAGCATCTCCCTCCCTCCCCCCCCCCCTTCCCAGAGGCACCAGAGTGTAATAGGAAAGAAAATGTAAAAAAAGAAAAGAAAAACAGTTAGAATGCGCAGCCGGGTACTAGTCAAGGATGCATAGAAGAGATTCTGATCTAAGAAGACCCCTGCTCCCCCTCCCGTGCACACGACGGCACCAGGTCCCGCAGTCTCTCCCATAAGCCAACATAGTGTTGCTTAAGCACGCTCGGTGTTCTAGCATAGGATCGAATTTCAAACTGAGCCACCTCCCGGAGTCGACTCCTCCATTGTTGTATCGGAGGGGCCTCCTCAGACATCCAATAAGTCAATATCAATTTCTTCACTACTAGAATAGCGTTATAAAAGAATCTGCATTGGGGTGTGGTGAAACCCTGATCCTGGAGGGAGGTCTGCAGACCCAGGAGTATGAACCCATAGTCCCATTCTACAGTACGTTGCACTGCTTGTTCCAATAAGGGGAGGGCCTCCCGCCACACACTCAGCCGAGGGCACTCCATAAAGGAATGAATATAGGTACCTGCGCTGCTCTTGCACTTAATACAGAAACCACTCTCCCAGAGTCCCATGCGTGCCCCCCTCTGCGCCGTGAAATAAGCCCGGTGAAGGATCTTATACTGGAGTTCTTGGAAATCTGCAGATTTAGTGTAGGAGTATAATGTAGTAAAGCAGGCCGCGAATTGCGGTTCAGAAATATCCTGCCCCAGATCCCGCGCCCAGGAAGTGCGCACTGGGGTAAGTACCGATATAGCTAGAGAGGACTTAAGAATGCGGTACCAGTGCGCAAGGGAGTTTGTTGCAGGCCGGGTGGCCGAAAAAAGGATATCCAGAGGCCCCTTGTCCCAGGCCCCAGCATCTCCTCTACGTTCCGTCTCCCAGTAGTGACGTACTTGAAAATATGAGAACAAATAGCATGAAGGGAGGCCCCACTCGTCCCGTATCTGCTGGAAGGATGGGAACCCAGTAGGAGACAAATCAAGTAGGTTTTCCATCATCAGACATCCCTGGGCCGCCCATTTCTGAAATACAGATCTACCCCTGCCCGGTGGAAATCTGGGGTTACCCTCTATACGCATGAAAGGAGATATGTCCGAGGGCAGTTGCTGTCTACGCCTCCACCAACGCCACGCCAGCCGTAGCGGTCGCAGATAACGAAAACAAGTGGTGTATCGCCTCCCAGGATCTTCTTGTCGATGTATTAGATTCAAAAATTGGAAAGGGGCACTCCAGCCCGCCATCCATCCCTGGGGGGAATAGCGTGGGCACTCTGTGTAGCCCTCGTGGATCCATCGGAGAAGAGAAGCAACGTTATAAAGCCGGATATCCGGGACATTGAGTCCCCCTAGAGATTTATCCAAGATGAGTTTGGCCATTGCTATTCGAGGAGTGCGGGACCTCCATATGAAACGGGAGATAGTGGATTTGAAGACAAGTTCGTCCCTTCTGGTGAGCCAAAGCGGCATGGTCTGTAAAGGGTACAAGAGTTTTGGTACCAGAACCATTTTTACCAAGGCCACCCGACCCAGTACCCCCAGCGGTAGTTCCTGCCAATCCTGGCACAGTTTTGCAATAGCCTCGAGTGGTCGACGGATATTAGCGTTGTAAAGTGTAGGTAGATCAGTGCTAAGGTATATTCCAAGATATCTCATCGGTTTAGTCGTGGGTGCAATGGGTAACACCGCATGCCAGGGCTCCACCCGACCCCCGGCCAGCAACAGTAATTCCGATTTACTACAATTAACTTGTAAGCCCGACAGTGCACCAAAAGCACGGATCACCTCCAGAGCTCTTGGCAAATGCAGGGAGACCTGATCCACATAAAGTAAGATGTCATCAGCAAACAAGCTGATTTTACATTCCTGGCCCCGTACCCTAATACCCTGAATGGTCTCATCCTGCCGAATTTTCGCCGCGAGGGGTTCGATAGCCAAAAGAAAGAGGAGCGGGGAAAGAGGGCACCCCTGTCTCGTTCCTCTCTGTAATCCGAAGTCCTCAGTTAAGCCCCCATTTATCATTAAGCGCGCCCTGGGGTTCTGGTATAAAGCTGATGCCCAGGCCAGAAAGTCGCCCTGAAATCCACCCCGGCGCAGGACCCAGAAAAGATAATCCCAAGAAATGCTATCGAATGCTTTCTCCATGTCCAGACCCGCCACCGCCTCCTGGCCTCCGCTTCCTACCCTATCATGGATCGCCCCCAATACCTTCAGCAGATTCATAGAGGCATAGCGGCCCGGCACAAACCCAACCTGGTCTGGGTGAATAAGATCGGGGAGGATACCATTCAAATGCCTCGCCAGAGTCGCCGCCAGGAGCTTGATATCCTGATCCAGGAGGGAAATCGGGCGGAACGACCCCACCAAATCCGGGTCCTTACCCGGTTTAGGGAGCAGGACTATGTGCGCCATGTTATCCGGAAAGGAACCCCCCGTCCTCGCCACCTCATTATACATTGCGCTCAGGGGTTGTGCCACCAAATCCTCGAGGATGCGGTAGTATTCGGGACCGAACCCATCCGGGCCCGGCGCCTTGGCCAGTTTAAGAGACCGAATGGTGATACGGAGTTCAGCCTCGGTTATAGGTAGGCTCAAGGATGCGGCCTGATCCTCCTCCAGGCTCGGCAGTGACAAACCCCCGAAAAAGTCCCGAAGAGCAGTCTCATCCAGCGGACGCTTACCATATAGGGTCTCATAATACCTAACAAATTGTTCGGCAATTTGACTCTCCCCTTCGTGCCGAGTGCCCCCAGCATCGCGGATTGCTGTAATAAGTTGACGTTTCTTATACGGTCTCACTAAGTTTGCCAGAAGTTTCCCTGTCTTGCCCCCCCATCTGTGCATG
The DNA here is from genome assembly GCF_902459505.1 of Geotrypetes seraphini. Classification (NCBI taxonomy): domain Eukaryota; kingdom Metazoa; phylum Chordata; class Amphibia; order Gymnophiona; family Dermophiidae; genus Geotrypetes; species Geotrypetes seraphini. The sequence goes on from NC_047089.1 coordinate 39,760,817, forward strand.
TTATACCGTTGAAACGCAAGGGTCTGTTCCGCTCGTTGGCGAAGTAAGGTCTCAATGCGATCTCGTATTGTCTTGTATTCCTGTCTCTCCGTGTCCGAGAGGGAGGAAATATGGGCCCTGCGAAAACCGTGCAATTGTCTCGTGAGGGACAAGAGCTCTGCTCCCCGGGCCTTGCGTTTAGCCGCAGTATATGCGATCACGTGCCCCCTCAGAACTGCCTTGGATGCATACCAGTAGGATATCGGTCCAACGTCAGGGGTGTCATTAGTGGCCTGGTAGTCTGCCCAACGTGCCCTAAGAAACGTCCGGAATTCCTGGTCTTGGTACAGGTGCAATGCCATTCTCCAAGAGGAGACCTTATTGCCAGCCGCACGGGTCAAGGTAAGATCCACAGTAGCATGGTCCGAAATCGTGGAATCCACTATCTCAGACTTGGCAGCCCTAGAGAATAACCTTTGATCTAGTAAAATATAATCCAGGCGGGCGTACACTTTATGGACATGGGAATAAAAAGTAAAATCCGAATCATATGGGTGCAATGCCCGCCAGACGTCCACCAGACCTAAATGCTGTGTTAGGAAGCCCACCCCTTTGTTGTCATGATCCCTCAAACTACCCCTGGGAGGTTTGCAGTCCACCCCCGGGTCTGCAGTGATATTCATATCCCCCCCCAGGACCACTTGGTATTCCGGGTAAGCCGATATTAGAGAGAGAACTGTGGAGAAGAATTTATGACAGTAAGAATTGGGGGCATACAAATTGCAGAGTAACAGTTTTAAACCCCAGAGTTCCCCCAGCACTAGTACATATCTCCCCTCCCGATCAGTCAGTTGTTTATGCAAAACAAAGGGCAACCTCTTGTGGATCAAAATTGCCACCCCTCGGCGTCTTCCCCCAGAAGTGGAGGAGTAAACATCCCCGACCCAATTTCTCCGCAATTTAGAATGTTCAATCTGAGTGAGGTGGGTCTCTTGCAGGAAAGCCACATCCGCGTTCAGTTTACGCAGGCTAGTAAGAATACGAGATCTCTTTACTGGGGACCTGATGCCATCAACATTAAAGGTAACAATCCTTAGATCAGCCATAACAGTGAGAGAATAGCTTTATGCTGCACAGTAACCCTGAGAGAAACATCCCTCCAAGAGTGAGGGAGTTCATCCATTCTCCACCAGCCAGACAGGAACTGGTCCTGTGCAGAAGGAGCAGATGGGCCCAGACGAAGCCTCCCAGCTAAGCTTCGCTGCCCTCGATATCGTTGTGCCCCCTAGTCCCATCCCCCATACCCCCATACATCCCCCCCATACACACATCCCGAACTCAACCACACACTCCCATTCACACCCCCCCTCACATTCCTCCAGCAGCCCTCCACCCCCCACCCTAGCCCCCCATGCTGATCCCTCCCCACCAGCATACATACCCATAACTGTATCCCCCAACCTGCCCGGAGCCCTCCCCCCCACCCACCAATACTTCCCCTATCGTACAGTCCTGGTACATAAGAAAAACATTATCATGGGACAAAGAAAAGGTAGTACCAACAAGTCCATATGTGAACCCTCCAAAGCATCTGCGGGCCGTTCCAAGAGGCCCCGATCTGGTCAGGATACCCAGCGCTGAATGAGTCAGATAGAGTCCCTCAAGATGGATTGTGGCCTAAAAGTGTGCAGGAGTCCATATGGTGACACAGGCACCGAGGCCTCACACAGCCATGTGCGTATCTCCCAGGCGGCTCCCCCATCCTGGGCTCGGGTGCCAGTTCCGAGGTGAAAGAAAGAAAGGGCCCCACCTCCGCAGCGACGCTTGGAGTCCTGCGTCCTCACGGTGCCCGCTGAAATTGGTCAGGTATATGTCCTCTCTGCAAGCCGGGCTCTTAGGGACTCCAGCGCAGCTTCTCTGGAAAGCAGGTTTTATATGCTGAGGGATCTTAGATCAACTGCAGCAGGCTCGAGATGACCCTAGGCGGGTAAAGTCGCCAGGAACGCCTTGGCCTCATCGCCGTTGTTAAGGGTGAGGGTCCGGCCCTCATGCCAGACCCTGAGTTTCGCTGGATAGACCAGTGCGAATTTAACTCCTCTGTTGTGAAGGTCTGTGCAAGAAGGTGCCATGAGCTTTCGTTGAGCTGCCACCCGCACAGAGTAGTCGTTGAACATGAGCACTCGTGAGCCCTTATACTCCAATGCCCCCGCCTTTCTATAGGCCCGGAGAAGGAGCTCCTTTTCCCTCCAGTTAGTATAGCGGGCTATGGCAGTCCTCGCCCTCCCCCCCTCCAGGGGCCTGCTTCCAATGCGGTGCGCCCGTTCACAGGTAAAGGCCTCTGCGCTCCCGGTCAGGTTCAGGGTTTCGGGAAGCCACGTGCTAAATATGGCGTACAGCTCTTGCTCACCCACCGTCTCCGGGAGCCCGACCAGCCTCAGATTGTTTCGGCGGCTTCTATTCTCCTGCTCCTCCAGGGCCTCCAGCAACTCCCGGGACGTTTTCTTCAGGTCTGCCACCTGGGCCGTCAGCGTCGCGCACGTGTCCTCCTGATCGGACACCCGCTGTTCTACCTCCGTCAAACGTCGGCTGTGGGAATCGAACTTCTCATGCATCTCATCCACAGCCGACTGGATTTTATTGAGTCTGTCCGCCAGCGCCGCTGTGACTGAGCGCGTGATATCCGTGATCCAGTCGCCGGCGGGAATCGTGAATGTGGCCTGCTCCGCCGCCATCTTGGAGGGGGTAAGAGAGGGCTTATCCCGGGTACCTTTAGCCGATTTGACGGGCATACCCCGTGCCTCCGCGTTCGCTTCAGACAGTGTTCGTGAGAGCTGATATTTATATCTCGTCCCGCTGACTCGCAGCTGTAGTAGGGACGCAAAAGGGCCGACCTTATAGCGGATTTAGTGTGAGTGAGGCAGGAGCTCTCTTGTCGTGCGACTGCTCAGACAGGCTGCATCACGTGACCCCCAGCGCGCACGGCATTTTAACGCGCTTTTGTAAAAGGAGCCCTAAATCTCTGTGTATTACATTATCTTTGTATTTTCTCATAGCATAATATTTTGTTAACCGCATTTGAACTTAGGGTTATACGGTCTAGAAATTTGTTCCTATGATATGTTATGTAAAGCAGAGCTTACAGGAATAGTGCAGGGGCAGCGACAAAACTCACAGGGACGGGATGGGAAAATTGAGTTCCTGCGGGGATGGGGACAAATTTGTCCCCTTGTCATTCTCTACTTCTTGTTGGTTTTGGTTTTTTTTTTTTTAAATAAAGTTATTCTTTTATTTACAACAAATAAAATCAGGTAATTGCAATACAATACAAATAAATTTAAACATTCTCTACGTGTTACCTCTGAAAAGAAGTAGGGGTGCTGACCTGAAACCTACTGAGAATGTGAAGGAGAAAAAAAGCCTGTGAAGGGGACGGGTGTGAGGGCACAGTAGAAAGTGAGGTGAGAGAGATGTGGAAGTGGCCACATGGTTCGTGTTATGACCCAACCACTGATACTCATCCTCATTAGTGTAACAATGAACACTAATGTAAACCTTACACCATACTATGAGCATACTGGTTCCTTCACTTACATGGCGGAAGAAGCGTGAGGTGCCACCATAAAAACTCATTATGTTTAGTCAAAGGTACTGTAATTGCTCGGACAGTTTTCTGTCTGTCTTTCTTTCACACATCGCTTACTCTGTTGATGCAGTAATAGGTAATTAAGGGAAGGTATTCCAGTACAAATATGCCCAGCTCTGGAAACAGGTCCAGAAAATATCAGGGCTCCTAATTCAGGACAGAGACGTGAGGAAAGAATCAGGGCTAGAATTGAGAAAAGCAGCAGCGGCCAGGAACAGCTGCCAGCTTTAAAAAAAAGCCATAAAATGTGGGTAAATAAAAAAAAAAAAAAAACAATACTTATTTAACTCAAAATATCAGTGTAGTTTGTCTGCTTACTTTGGAGGGGCAAAGGGTAAGGAAGTCATATTGGCAGTGGGGGAAGGGGGGCCAATTCAACATTTGAGGGGGCACTGTCCCCTATGCTTGCCCCAAATTACATCCTATATTATACTATATACCACCTATTTCAGAAAGAGTACTTCGGCTGATTACAGGAAGAAAAACCTCCAACAATCCGAGGGAACATTTTTGTTATTTTTTAGTTTATCTAATCATCAAGGCTGATAGAACACAGGACATGACACAAGCTCACGGTCTCACTAACAGATCATAACAATAATAGCAACCCCAACAACTTAGAAAGAGAATTCCCTCTTCTGAAAGTGTCATGGAAATTAACCTCCAGAAATTAATGGCAAGCACGTCTCTTTAAAAAGCCAGTAAACTGTTCCCTTGCTACCAGTTTTTACTTCAATGCAATCCAAATAATCTAAAGTAATTTAAAGCTCACTCTATATTGAACACCAAAAATTATACCCAGAAAATCCAGTTAGAATTAGCAGGCTGTCCACCTAGGTAAGAAAACAAAATTAAATCACACAAATTAAAGACAAACTTGCAGTGTCTTTCCCACCAAGTGCTGGGTACACACTGTATCAGAACTACAAAGCATCAAAGATAAATGGCATTTTGGCCTTCGGAGCCAGATATTGTATGCAGACCTAAGTAATTATCCCATTGAGTTGGGTCTGCAGTACCTGACAATAGAATGCACAGCAGGAGGGAAGGCTCTATGGGCTAGATTCACTAACTTCCTTTCCATGTCCGATCCGTGCCTGATTGCATGCAGGCCGACAAATTAACTGAATGCAAATGGGGGCAATCGTTGGCACGCTCCCCACCAACCGCACGGATCGCTGGAGAGCGATCCTTGAGCATGTGCAGACCATCTTCCTAGACTGTAGATGGTCTGCGTATGCGCTGGTGGTCCTTCGCGCCCGTTTAAAAAATTTTTTTTTTAAACTATTTTTTTAACTTCGCGAGCCCATGGTTTTAACCTGCTTTAAACCTGCGGGTTAAGACCATGGGCTCGCACTGCGGGGAAGAGCAGGCGAGTCGGGGCTGAGCAGGGCTGGAGAGTCGGGGCAGAGAGCAAAGAGCGGGGCGGCCAGAACAGGAGAATCGGGGCAGAGAGAAGGGTTGTGATCAGCCAGCCAGTCCGTTTAGTGAATCGCGGCCTTCCTACTTTGCATGCCGATTTCCCTCATTTGCATGCACAGATCGGGATCGGATCAGAGGAGAGGTTAGCATATCGGGTCGGAGGGAAATCGGGTCGCAAAGGGCTTGCAAACTGATCGGTTTGCTTAGTGAATCTAGCCCTACGTGACACATGGACTTGCAGCTCGCTGCTAAGCCTCCTGCAAGAGTAACTACTGTAGTTTCCATTCAGGTCACAGCTCCCTGTTCTTTTGCCATAAATAAAGTTATTACAGCAGAATCCCTAGGATGAAAATATAAGGATCTAATCGGTCGAGCACCTGAGATCAGTTTACCCTCTCAACTGGTTTATATTATCCTCTCTAAAGATTTTCCATGGCCACATGACAGTCCTGCGGTAGAGTGCATAAGGCAGTGTATCGCAAACTGTGTGCCGTGGCACACTAGTGTGCCTCCTGAGATTTCAGGTGTGCCGCAAGACGCTGGGCAGGAGAGGCACCGGCACTGGCTGACTGCCTACAGGGTGTACCTATCACGGCGAGAGGCACATCCTGTAAGCAATCAACAAGTGCCTCTCCTTCTCTCCGCACGTCTTCCCTGCCAGCACCTGCCACTGGCGGCTCAGAGCCTATCTGGAGGGTCTTCGCACATGCGTGGTCGCCGATGTGACAGGGGCAGTTCACATCAGCCAGCATCTCTGTATTGCTTGCTTTGCCGGGTACCTCATGGAAAACACCATTTAAGGTAAACAAGGGGTGAGGGGTGGAGGGCGAGAAAGAGGGAAAAGATGAAGAAAGAGAGAAGTTAGGCACCTGAGGGGGTGGAGGGAAGAGAGTGAAATGATGGGCTGGGAGACAGAGGTGAGGGAAAAAAAAAGAAGCTTTATTGTTCTGGGGTAGGGGGGGCAAGGCCCAGGAGATTCATTGGCCGGGAGCCCAGGTCCCTCTCAGTTTGGCCCTGATTTTCAGTGTTTTAGAACAAACAGTCTAATACCTATGGGCACAGAAACAGGACCTTATTTATAGTTACATAGAAAATGACTGCAGAAAAGGGCCACGGCCCATCAAGTCTGCCCACCGTAATGACCCGTCCCCCTAACTTCACCCAACCAGAGAGCCCACATGCGTATCCCATTTCTTCTTAAAATCTAACACGCTGCTGGCCCTAATCACCTGCAGTGGAAGTTCATTCCAATGATCAACCACCCTTTCGGTGAAGAAATACTTCCTGGTGTCACCATGAAATTGCCCGTCCCTGATTTTTAGTGGATGACCTCTTGTGGCCGAGGGTCCTTTAAGAAAGAAGATATCATCTTCCACTTCAATACGCCCTGTGATATATTTAAACGTCTCAATCATATCTCCCCTCTTTCCACGTTCCTCGAGTGAGTAAGGAACCAACTCAATTCTCAGCACATCTTTTTGATAATACGGCCTCCAGAATTGTACACAATACTCCAGATGAGGTCTCACCATGGATCTGTACAAAGGAATAATGACTTCGGGCTTCCTCATAAACTGACACCCTCAGGATCCAACCTTAAAGAAATTTGTCTCCTTTTACATTGGTATCCTTTCCTCGGCAAAAACTGAGATTTCTCTGTATTTCAGCACAAGATCTACCTTTTAAGTCCCCAGTTTTATGTGGTACCCTTTTTTTTTAATGGCTGAAGATTGCCAGTGAGGATGGTGAGGTCAGCATGCTAAGGAGAAGCTCCTTGAAACAGCCAATTGGTGAAACATGTTGGACAAAAAAATCCCCTGACCGACTGGGATAGAATTCACTCTGCTGAGTGTTTAATAATAAAAGACAAATTATATGAAGTTGTAGAAGATAAACTTAAAATTGAAAATTAGAGAAGACAAAATTAAAACTGTAATTTCACTTCTGGAATGGTGACAAGGTGGGTGTGTAAACATCAGGTGTAATGACATTTTGAACCTTTGAATGGTGCAGCTGAGGTCTGTTAAACAATAATGTGAAGGAGCATTTGAGTCTTGACAGTCTTTTATAAATTTAATATAGGCTACTCCCAATCAGGGCCTTAAGCCCCTCCCCGTGCATCACATGATGCACCGGGGCAGGGCCTAAGGCCTGCATTTGCATCAGAGGAGGCCTACAGAGCAGGAGGGACCGAGCACCCCTCCTACTCCCAACATTGAAAGGTACAGGGAAGAGAGGGTGGGCCAATGGCGATGGGGGGGTTGCGATGGCAGGAGGGAGTTGGCATCCCTCCTGCTATATTTGCGCGGGCTGAGGGGGCATCATCGGGTAAGTTTTGGGGGGTTTTGTTTTTTCAGGGGAGACGGGCCCAATGGCAGGAGGGAGTCAGCATCCCTCCTGCCATATTTTGGAAAGCTGTGGGGGGAGCACCGACGGCAGGAAGGAGTCGGCATCCTTCCTGCTTTTTTCTTCGGGGGGGGGGGGGCTGCAGGACCACATTTGTGTGTGGAGTTTTTTTTGTTTTTTTAATTGGCCAGATATTTTGCGTGTGTAATACCTGCAAAATATCAGTGCCATTTTTAAAAAAAATGGAAAAAAAAACAGGTAGACCTGCAGAAGTCGGGTTTTAGAATAGTAAAACCTGATTCAAAATAGCCAAGCAATCGCTTGGCTATTTTGCATGTGGTTTTACTAATTTGCATGGGTGATCGGAGAGGAGATTGATTTGGCAGCAGTTTAGTGAATTGGGTTGGGGTTACACTAACAATTGCAAAGCCAGCATAACTGGTTTTGCGACCATCATTAGAGAATCGGTAAGTTTAGTGAATCTAGGCCCTTGTTCTATAAAATGTACACCAAATTGCACACTAGTTGCAAATATAGGTGCACAACTATATAGAATTAAGGGATTGGAGTCATATTTTATATATGGTGCCTAAAAAAATCAGTGCCAACTTGAATGGTGTTTAGCACCATTCTACAAGGTGCTCTTACCTTTTATAGAATTGCACTTAGCACCTGTGAGTGACACATAACTTAGACGCATCCATTTAGACCAGCTAAAACCAGGCCTAAATGCCTGCGCCTAAATCGTGCATGCATTGGGCATATTTTAAAACAACATGCATAACCTTTAGGAACGCCCCCAATCCACCCATGGCCTACGCACAACTGGCACATGCTTTTTATATAATTGTGCTTTCCAAATTGAGCGCATAACTTTTAGCTAGTCCCAATTAGAGTCAATTATGAGCTGCTAATTCAAGTTTCAAGTTTAATATGTTTTGATAGAATGCCTATATAAAAAAAAAATCTAGGCGGTGTACAGCAAAATGTTTAAAAAAATAATTTAACAGTACAAGTGAACATATTATATACATAGAAAGACTTATTACAGAAACAAAAGGGGAAGAGAGGGAGAAATACAATCAATGGAAAGCTGGGGAGGGGAAAAGAACAGAAGGAGGGGGAAAATAAAAAAAAAGACTGCAAATCAAAGTCCTGCTGAGTCCTAAGAACTGTAAATGTCTTTAAATAGAAAGGTTTTGAATTCTGATCTAAATTTTGAAAGAGAATCTTGCTGTCTGAGGTGAATAGGCAGAGCATTCCGTAGTGTTGCCAATTAGCACTGATTAGGCCAGCCAATTAAGCTTTGCAGTACACTGGCTATCTGCACAACTTTAGGCGCCATATATAGAATGGGGGGGTTAATGCATAATTGTTCTGACAGAATACATGTAGTATAAACCAGCTGCGTGTATTTATGATAATCTATGGCTCAAATAAATGCAGGTACCTAAATACGACATTTACAAGTAAATTACAGTTATTGTAAATCAAGCATGTAACTTGTCAGCCATGCCTATGTTCCCCTATGAACAGCATCTCCATAATTATGTGCCTTTCCATTTGCACTGCTGCCATTTAGGTAAGTGCATACAGCCATGTGAAGGGCCGTATTCCACAAATAAGCATGCCAACAGCATTTACATTTTGGCGACCTGTTATACACTTCCCCCTTTGTATTCGCGGTTTCATTGTCCGTAGTTTCAGTTATTCACGGTTTTTCGTGCACAGGCTCTGCCCCCAAATTTACATCAAAGGAAGTCGCTGATCCCAGCGATGCACAGAGAAAATCGATCCTCTCAGCATTGTACAGAGAAAATCGCAGCACTTTCTTCACAGGAACTGGTAAGGTTATTCGCAGTTTTGTGTCTTTTTTCGGCCTTTTTACAGAAAAATCATGAATAACATACGAAAAGTTATTCGCAGTTTTTCTGTATTCATGGCCATACTGATCCCCTATCTCGCGAATACGGAGGGGGAAGTGTACAGGGATACAGTGCGCAAATGCTCATGAACAGACTTACACCTGCTATGAAAAAAGTGTCCAGATAGTTATACAACACACATGTACACAGCAGCAACTCCGCCTCTGCTCTGTCCAAACTACAACCTCCAGAGAGCCTTTGCGCAATCTTTTTGGTGTTTGTATATATACAGTACAACTGCGAAATTAGACAAAAAAGCTCTTTTCCACAAGAAAAACAAGTGTTGTACATTACCCCCCTTAGAGGACAAGTCTATAACTATGTACCTATATTTGGGCATTTTTTCTATAAAGAGAAAGAGGCCTATTTTCCTAGCAGTGGTACCGAACTCTGCACAGTAAATGTGATATTGCTTCCAATCAGAATCTGAAGCAGACAGCTGAGCACCCTTGAAAACTCAGGAGTCCTTTTACAAAGGCGCGGTAGCGGTTTAACATGCGGAATACCGCACATTAAACCACCTGCCGAGCCAGTACCTAACGCCTCCATTGACAAGGCGTTAGGATTTTAGGCTGCCGCAGGGGTTAGCGCGTGATGAAATGTCCGACGCGCTAACCCCCGTAGTGTGCCTTGATAAAAGGAGCCCTCAATGCATTGCTAAGTAGTTCTACGATATTGTCGAATGCCACAATCTCACTGGTCAGATAGGAGGGCTGGTCAAGAAGATGGTCTCTGCAGTTTTGTTGTATTTGTTCATACTATCTCCAAATGCATCAAGAACAAACATACACACAAGTTTTCTTCTTTATATATATATAGATATAGATTAGCAGCGTAACTGGGATTAACAGCGGGATCTGGATAGACCCGGATGTCTGCCCACATACAGTGGTGCCTCACACAACGAACTTAATTGGTTCCAGGAGCAAGTTTGTTATGCGAAAAGTTCGTTATGTGAAACGCGTTTTCCCATAACAATACATGTTAAAAAAAAGAATTTGTTCTGTAGCATAAAATATGCTAAGATGACATAAAAAAAGATAAATTTTTTGTTATTATTTTTATTTAGATACATCTAAAAACATAATTGTTTTTTAAAACAACACACATTTTTTAAATTTAAAGACAGACTAAGTAGAGTCTAATTTTACAGTGAGAGAGGGCAGAGTCTCAGCGGCAAAAACTGGGACTTAACTGTTCATTTTTTTTTTTTTTTTCTAGCATCAGGGAAGCGGCGAGAGTAGCTCCGCCCCCCCCAACGCATCAGCAGTAGGCGCCGGGCCCCTGCGAGCCGACGGTCCGCCACTGCACAGGGAGCCAGGCGGAGAGAGGGCAGTTAAGCGCAGTGCCTGCGCGGAAGGATGCAGCTCGGGCGACTTCGTTGTGTGAAACGAAGTTCGTTGTAGGAAGCAAGACATGAAGTTCGTTGTGCGCAGCGTTCGCTGTGCGAGGCGTTCGTTATGCGAGGCACCACTGTATATATATATATATATATATATATATATATATACGCATAACCACCTGCCCCTTTTTTACCCACCCTCTTAATAATCAACAAAACACTAATGAGTCTTTATGTTGGTATAATTAGCCGCAGCTCAGTTTATTAACCAAGCACATAACAAATCTTAACTTCATTAACATAATGAACATTGTATAAACCAAACCCCGAGCTACCGAGTGTCTTCATTTCTTATTCCCTCAACCCCGCCACTACAGCAAGAGTCAGAGGGGTGGCATGTCCCTCATGCCCCTTTTTCCCGGGTCACCTGACCCACCGGGCACGGCTCCCTGCCGTCCCAACGCTCATCACCTGATGAGCCTCCTGACCCTGTAGCTCGGGAATCCGCCTCCCAAACTACAACAGCCACACCCAGCAGAGGGCGGGAGGGCAGGAAGAACTGCCCTGGAGGGCCACAGGAGGAGTCGAGTCCTCCAGGGTGCCGGCTTTAACCCCTCGCCCCGCGCCACTCCACCAATGAATTTAAACTTTTCTTCGTTGACAGGCTCTCCAGCCAATCCCTGCCTGTCCTCTTATGCCCTTCCCCCGAACTACTCTAACCTGCCTACCCCCAGCCGACGGGCGACACGAGGGCTCTACCAGCCCCGTGTTACTTTACGCCCGTCGACACGCGGTCTCGGGCTCCCATATGCACATGTATGCAGCCAGGAATGAGCACTTACCAACCATAGGGCTCCTTTTATTAAGCCGCGCTAGTGGTTTAACACGTGTAATAGTGCGCATTAAACCGCCGGCCGCGCTAGCCGCTAACGCCTCCCTTGAGCAGGCAGTAGTTTTTAGGCCAGCACGGGGGTTAACACGTGATGAAACGTCATGCGCGTTAACCCCGCTATCGCGGCTTGATAAAAGGAGCCCATAGAGTGGGTGTAAGTAAGTACTTGCACTTAAATGCTTAGAAAAAAAATCATATACTGTAACTTAGTTTTCTGGCATTTACATGCATATGTGTACTCATGCTATTTCATTTACACACCTAACCAGCATGTAAATGTTAGCATTTAAATTTAAAGACTCTCAAGTGCTGAAACAGTGATTTTTGCATTCACTGAATTTACTGGCTTTTTAAAATTCATTTTCGACCTTCGTTTGAGGCTGGGCAAGACTAGAAGTTCATCTGACTGTTAAGAGGAAATTACATTAAGTCACCCTGAGAAAAAGAAGAACTGGGCTAGGTTTGGGGAACCCTTCCTTTTATTAAGATTTATTGTTCTTTCACGCTATGTTGTGAATATTGCCCCACATTTGCACTTGAACTTGCTCAGGGGAACACCGATGTATACAATTTAAAAACAGCAGGGGTGGGGAGATCACACCTTTAAAATCACAGCAGCCAAGTGCACTTCTAGGCTGTGCCGTTTAGGACACTTTTATTTACATAACAATTCTATTTTAGATCAATATTTTGAATTACTGGAACACGGAGAGCTGCAAAGCCTAACATACAAGCTGCGTAAAACAAGCCTGGAGAGTGAATTATAATGGCACACATTGCTATAGCAGAAATCAAGTATTGTATAGAATAAACATTAATTTTTTTTCCCTTTGGTTCATATACGTCCAGGGTGGGGTAGGGGGATGGGATTATTGTATGATTTCTTTTACTTATGAATAAATATAGGATACAAGGGCGAGGGATTATTTGATATAGTTTAGAATTTGATGTTATATTAAGTGTGATTTAAGTATAAATGATTGTATTATATGTTACACTTACTGGGAGCTTTAAAAATGAATAAAGATTAATTAATAATAAATAAAACTCAAGGGCTAAAACGCCAATTGAGAAAAAGCTGCACTTCCAACCTAAAAAAAAAAAGAAAAGAAAGAAATCTCGGATCAATTCCCAAACCCAGCTGCTTCAGAGCACCGACAGAGCCCCCAGTTACAAGGTCACCCACGGGTAAGATTTAGGGTACCTGTGTACTGGACCCTAAAAAAGCAAACCTCGGTAATACCCATCTCAGAATCGCAGGGCCACAACTGATCGTGAGGAAAAGAAGAGAGAACCCTCCAGTAGGTGTGAATGAAGGCTTACTGGAAACCCAAAGGAGCAAGAAAGATGCGGGTCAACCGTAATCCACCAAAACAAGCAAGGCTAGGGGATGTCATTTCAATTGACTCCCCCCTCCCCCCCCCCCAAAAAAAAAAAATAAAACCCAGCAGAGTGTAAGCATAATTATACATTGGAATCCACAGCAAAGGAATCTATAGCCACTCACAGCGTGCAGAACAGGAAACCAAGCATTGATTTCACACATGCAAGAAACTGGACACATTTCACCACTCTTCTGTCATTAATAATAGCTATAACAATCTAAAATAACCTGCACGCAATGGTAGTTCGTAACGACGCAAAAGTACCTTATATATTACCCTTTAAATTAATTACAAGAAGTAAGCTGCGTTTTCTCTACTAAAAGCTAAACGCACATCTTTAATTCAACCTAAATAAAACCACCGATTCGAATCGGTTGATTAACTCTGGATAACTTAACCTCGGGGAGGGAGGCACATCCACTTGACAGATGACCAGAGGCTAGGGAGGGGGGGTTACCTTCTTGCTCTCCACGAGGCCGGGCACGTTGCACTCCCCTGTCAGCGAAGAGGAGCGAGCCTGCCCGACGGGATCCTGCTGAGGAGACATCGCTTCCATCAGTCCCGGCTCAGCCAGAGTCCAGCAGCAACGCACGCATTCGACTCACGCAGACAGCGCCGCGGTGACCGTCTGGCAGCTCGCGACTCGGAGCACAAAGCGCGTGAAGGAGCACCAATCGCAGCGCGGGTGCCTGTCAGCCCCGCCCAGCGGCCGCTCGCGCCGGCCGCTGGGTCCTACAAAGCCTCCCGTAACGGAACGCCACAACCGCCACTTCGAAGCGTCGTCGAGAGCCCTGCTAGAGAGCCGGACGAACAGAAACCCGAAAGACGTTCAGCGCCTTTTTCTTTCTTCTGAAAGGGATTTACCGGTGACTTCTACTTTGGCAACGGCAACAGTGGCCCAAAATCTCCAGCGAAAGGGGAGAATCGTTCACCTAAGGATGCAAACATACAGCTTCAGCTAACGTGCAAAGGGGGATACCGCCAAAATGCTGCCATAGGTTTTCAATAAAAATAGGCTAATGCTGCTGTTTTCGCTAACCATGCCCCTGTTTTAATTCGTTTATCTGAAATAAATTATTTACCAGCTGTATTTCAAATTAGTTTTTAAAGGGCATACTGACCTGACAGAACCAAACAAAAGCATCCGCATTTTCCTGCCTCATTTCAGCGAAATAATTAAGTGGCTGGCTGGCGGATGTGTCTGAAAGCTCGTTGGACTCGGCTGTGCTTTCAGCAAACCGTGAGGTTGTCCTTGTTTTATTACCAGTAACCAGAGCAGCACAGGCCGGGACATCAGGGGTGGACCGATCCCAACCTACAGTTCTTATTGCGGTCAAGGTGTTTCTCAACAGACAAGGTTGCTGAAGGACTTGTCAACAGGGATTCCCTTTTTCATTGAGAATATTGACCTACATTAAGTACAGTGGCATAGTAAGAGAGGGGGAGGGGTGGCCCGCTTCGGGCACTGTCCTCCTCTCTGCCCCCCCCCCTGCTGCGTGTGCATGCTGCTTCCCTTCCCTGTACCTCTGTAACATTCCTGGCACAAGCAGCAACCCCCAAGCTGCTGTCACACCAGCGTTGGCTCTTCTTCTGATGTCACTTTCAGGACCTGTGCCTAGGAAGTGATGTCAGAGGAAGAGCTGACGCTGGCGCGACAGAAGCTTAGGTGTTGCTGCTCACACCAGGAACGTTAAATTGGTATGGGGAAGGGAAGTGACATGCATGGCCTTATGGGGAGGAAGGTTGCCACCACCCCAGGCTCCCTCTCACCCTCTCTAAGCCACTGATTAAATACACACATGCACAGTAACCACTTACTATAGGAAGCTGCAATTTTGAAAACAGCCTGCTTAAAAACAGTGCTTTCCTATAATTATTTATTATCCCAGGACAATAAGACAGCATATTCTCTCAGATAGGTGACGTCATCCATAGAGCCCGGTACGGACAGTGCATAGGTATACTGTTACTTTAACTTCTTAGAAGTTTCAAGACTGCCCATACCACTTATGCACGAGTGCCTTCCTGCCTGACATCGGCTCATGGGACCATCAGTTCTTCGTTTTCTGCAGAACTAACAAGACGTGTGTCTTTGGAGTCTCTACAACTGCGCTATTTTTTTCTCTTTTTTTGTGCCTTCCCGGATTGTTTTTTCTTTATTCTTTTTCTTTTCTGTGATACTAGTTTACTTGCTCAGGAGGCTTTTCTCCAAATTTTTACCTTTTAGTTTTTGGGCCTTCGGTCCTCCTTCAGCCAGATGCCTGGCCGGCAACATCAAATCTTTTTTGATCTCTAAATTACTCAACCATCGGCGGAAATATTGATTTGTTTGATCTCGCATTAGTGTTTTTTTCATCGATGTTGAAGCCTTCTAGTGGCTTCAAGAGATGCCCTTGGTGCAACAGGGCCATATCAGTCACTTATCCTCACAATCAGTGTCTTCAATGCCTTTGTCCTGAGCACCAAATAGACTCTTATCAGCACTGTTCAAAAGTTACAAAAATGTTCTGTGAAGGCTCGATGTCTACAACAAGGGAAACCTTTTGGACCCCAACATCCATTTAAGATGTCCCCCACATCCGATGTTAAAAAAGAAGCATCGAAGTTGGCACCACAATCGCCGCATCATTTGGCACTGATTTTGTCGGTACCGGTGCTGATATCATCTAGTAAACAGGCTACGAAGAATATCGATGCTTCACCTCACCACATGACGCTGGCATATCTAGCATCGAATAAGTCGATGCATGCCAAACGGCGCCAGCAGCAGTCTCGCTCTCCTTCAATACAGGAAGTGTCTCCTCTGAGGCATGCCTCAACATCAATACCTCGACACCCTGCACCAACGGTATCATCGACATTCGGGATATCGCAGCATACCAATCAGGATTGCGAACTGCTTTATAAGGAGCTAGCAACTATACTTCGAGACCAATCAAAGCCAGCTGCTCCACCATCTTCTCCAGTACTGGTTTATATTTGAGTATATACAGTGTTCTTTCTAGATGACATTTTATTTTGAACTTGTCTCATTTTGAACAGTTCATTCCTGTAGACCAGCTTCCTAACTTTCAGTAAACTTTGCATGATCTCCTTAAGACCAGGACATTCATGTCAAGATCATTCTTTAATGCTTTGGATGTAACTTTCAGAGCGTCAGCCTTGTCCACTGCAATGAAACAACAAGCATGGCTTCATAAATCAGGCTTGGAACTCACTCTTCAGGAATGCCTTGCTAATTTCCCCTTGCATAGGAGACAAAATTTTCGGTGATCACATTGTAAAAACTATGCAGAAGATCACCAGGCAAGATTGCTGTATGACCTCTTCCTCAGTTTCTAAGTTTTATGATCCAAAACAGTTGACTACATCATTTAAAAGACACTACGCTATACCTTTAACGTCTTCCACAACTCTGGCTCCAAAACGCCCTAGAAGCCAACGCTCTCAAACATCTCAAACTCCTACTTAATAAAAGTTCATTCAACTTCTTGGCACACCTAATCAATGCCCTACAACCTCCATCCACATCCATTAGAGGTTCACTCACCCTATACCGCTAGTGCTGATTAGCTTGAGTGGGGTGAACTAAGGTTATACTCTACTTTTACCAGAACTTCAAACAAGGAGAGTTCTCTATCAATTTCTCAATAAAAACAAAAGACTGTGAATGTAGATGTTCTGAAAGATGATTTATTATTCGCTCTTCACAATAAAAACAAAAATACAAATATAAGTATGTAGTACACGTGTGATTGTCCAACCAGACCTTACACGGTCCGTATTTCAGCGAACACGCCTTCATCAGGGGTCTGGATGAAATGGGGTTCACAGATAAAAGTATGGACTAAAAACAGTGTACGTGTCATTGAGCTTTCAACAGAGCAGCAATCCTAAGCCACCATCTGGTGGCATTTTCCACAAGCAAATAGCGCAACTACAAACCAAAACTCTATCAATTTCAGACATCAGCACTATCGAGGGGTTCCAGTCTCATATCGAACCAAGTAGGAAGTCATCTGTTAATCCACAACCTCCATACTCTTCACATACTTATTTAATAAATAAATGAACATACTCTTCCAGGAGCACAACCAGTAGCAATGTTCTCAAAGTCTCATGAAAGCCACAACCAATACCTCTGATTTCTGAACAAGCCAACTTGCCCTCTGTATACAGAGCTATGTTTTGCCTTAGAATCAACATCCAAATTGTTACACAGTATTTCATTGTCATGCCTGCACCGCTCCACTCTTACAGAGTTAATCTGTTCCCCTACTTGAAAGTCTGGTTGACAAAGGCGGTGTCACCTCCAGCAAGCCAATTGGCCACTGAACTACCAATGCTTCTATTACTCCTTTTTTCAGGATCTAACCACAGTTTTGCCATTCTACCCTCCTCCCAATCCTATTGAGGGTCATCTGACTCATTACCAACATTGTTGAACCCTAATCACCAACAACTGGGACTTGCAGGTCTTAAACGAAAACTATGCTTCATCTTCACAAAATACCTCCGCACAGGCCTCCAAAAAAGTATTTATCAGTTTTCAACAGACTTCCCTTCAACAAGAACTCTTGGACCTTCTGCAACTGATTTCCATTGACCAGTACCTCCTTACCAAAAGGCCAGGGGTTCTATTCCAAATATTTACACATATCAAAGAAAACCACATTGCCAGAGGTTATAGTAAGAGCGGATAGCTGGTTTTAAGAAAGATTTGGACAGTTTCCTGGAGGAAAAGTCCATAGTCTGTTATTGAGAGAGACATGGGGAAGTCACTGCTGCCCTGGATTGGTAGCATGGGATGTTGCTACTCTTTGGATTTTTGCCGGATACTGGTGACTTGGATTGGCCACCATGAGGGGCTTGATGGACCATTGGTCTGAACCAGTAGGGCTATTCTTATGTTCTTATGACTGGAGGACTGCGTCCGATCCTCGACCTCCGAGCCCTCAATAAGTACTTAGTCAAAGAGAAGTTTTGCATGCTGTCCCTAGGCATTCTCCATCCCCTATTAGAGAAGAATGACTGGCTTTGCTCTCTGGATCTCAAAGAAGCCTACACGCATAACCCCATTCTTCCAGTCCACAGGAAATGTCTCCACTTTCAGATAGGAACACATCATCTCCAGTACAGAGTGCTACCCTTTGGCCTAGCATCAGCACCCAGAGTATTCCTACTTCTAGCCATTTGCTATAATCAACCAAGGGCATGCAGATCCTTCTCCTCTTGTCAAGTGGCAATACAATTCCCTTCTTCAGAGTTTGCAGAGAAACAGAATGCTCCAACAGTCATTTTCATCTGATTCCTTCAGCTTCACGAGTGATGACTTTCTTCATCTCTAGTCCATCAACTTTACTTCACTTGGACATCTCCAGTCTCTTCCTTCCTGCAACAATCACAACCTTTAACACTTCTGTTCCAGTCTATACTCTCCTCATCATTTGGATTCAAATAAATTTTCTTCCAGCCTGGACAACCCAGTTTCTACATACATTCCCTTCAATCTCTAAGATATGGAAATCTTTATTTACATTTCAGCAAAATCCAACCACTATGATTCTCGTGGCTCCACAGTAACCGAAGCAACCCTCATTAGCTTTACTACTTCAATTCCTTGTCAAGGAACCAATTCTTCAAACATTTTAATTGTCTTGACTCAGAGTGAAAGATCCCTTCTGCCTACCAATTTACAATATAGGCACTTTAGAGCCTCGTTCCTGGCTCCCCATGCAAAATAACTTTCCATCTCTCTATTCCAGTGTCAACCACCATAACTTCCTAAACACAACACTCCACATGGCGATTCTACCGCTTCATGTGCACACAGTTTATATTCTGATAATGAGAGACAACAAACCCCAGTACTTGCTTCTCTCAAGTCTATCAGTGCCTTACATGTGCCTTTCAGCACCATATCTCAAGACTTCAGTGCCTTATAAGAACCTCTGGGCACCAACCTTCTGGCTACGTCCGTTGATTTCTCACTTCATGAAGGACTACATGATGTCAAAGCCTCCAATCCAACCTCTTCCAGTTGCTTAAAGCCCTTAGGTTTTCCTGTTCATTTGGTGAAGTCTCCCTTTGAAATGCTTATGACTTCATCTCTCCAGCACCTTACTTAGACAGTTGTCTTCTCCCTTTGCATCACTGTGGTGCACTGATTCAGAGGATTCCAATCTCTAATACATGGTCCACTTCACACAACATTTTCTCAAGATAAAGTTGTTCTTCTCACTCATCTCAACTTCCTACTAGAGGTATTCTCCAATTTTCATCTCAGCCATTCTATAGAACTACCAGCCTTTTTCTACAGACAACATTGTCTTCCTGGGAAAACTGTGCTTTGCTTATTGGACTGTAAACCTGCCTTGGTTTGCTCCCTACATTGAGCTACACCTATCCAAACTACAACTCGTCTGTTACTGTCCTTTAATCCCTACAGCCTAGGAGCTTCGGTAATTAAGAAGTCAAACTCTCCACACTCAATGGACTGCATATAATGTTGCCTTTCTTGGGCTGGGATGCAACTGGACAGTAGTGCACCAGTGTCTGAAATAACAGCGGTGGCAGCCCTAGTACTGTACTCCATTTTTCCCTCAAACTTAAGTCCCTACTCCAAATTTTCACATCCCATTTCTGTCTGGAGACCAATTCCATACAGGATAGCCATTTCGGCCAAACAGTTCTAAAAATATATAACTATTATTCTCTATTTAATCAACAACTTTCCTCCATCCCTTTTGAAGTAGCTAGGGAATTCCAGCTATGAGAATATGCGCCTGCTTGTCCTAGGATAAAGCACAGTTATCCGATTGAGTCTAGAGTTTTGTTTAAATTTTCATGCATTTGTTATAAATCAATCTTCAGTATGTCACCAGGTTATCTTGTTTCCCATTTTTCTTTTAACCATTCAAATAAGATTACACGCAGAGCACTTCTGTTTACGTATCCCTCCACTAAATTCTGCCGTTATAAGAAGTTTCTTGAGAGAACCCTCTCGTTTCAGGCTGCTAAATTGAATGTATGGTTCGGTAAAATTATGTTAGAGGTTCCTTCTTATCTTGATTTTAGAAAATTGTTAAAGACACAACTATTTGACAGGCTTGTATCATAACATTTCTTGTTTATTTTTTAATTGAGTCCTTTATATTCATAATTTGATGTACTTTTATCTGCTTTGTATGTACCAGCTTCATTTGTTGCGAACTTCCTAGAACCATTTTGGTCTGGCGGTATATAAGAATAAAATTATTATTAACAGGTGTTATCGAAGAACAGCAGGAAGATAGTCTCACAACCCTCCCGCCTCCCCTAGTTGGCTTCTTAGCTTGTTTATTGAACTGATGGTCCTGCGAGCTGAAATTACAAACATAGAAACATGATGGCAGATAAAGACCAAATGGCCCATCCAGTCTGCCCATCCACTGTAACCATTATCTCTTCCTCTCTAAGAGATCCCACATGCCTATCCCAGGCTTTCTTAAATTTAGACACAATCTCTGTCTCCACCTCTTCCGGGAGACTGTTCCACGCATCCACTATCCTTTCTGTAAAAAAAGTATTTCCTTAAATTACTCCTGAGTCTATCACCTCTTAACTTCATTCTATGCCCTCTTATTCCAAAGCTTCCTTTCAAATGAAAGAAGCTCAGTTCATGCACATTTACATCACGTAGGTATTTAAATGTCTCTCAAGAATCCAAATCGCAATAACAAAATATAAATACAATCAGCAAAAAAATTGTTATTAGCCTAGTGGTGGAGATACCCCATGAAAGTACATTTATAATAGGTGGAGAAAAAGCCTCAACTTATCAAGAATATACGGACGGCAACCCAATGAGTTCTTAAGCCAGTCCTGCTCTGTATCATAGGCAAAAAAACTCCACACGTTTCAAAATGTAACTTTTCAAAATGGGACCAAAGCTACCACTGTGCACAGGGAGCCAGAAAAAGAACAAACCAGTTCACTTACTTCTGACGATGGCAACAAGAGCAGCGAGTAGATCTTCCTGCTATAGCACTTCTCACGCTGAAAAAAGACAAGGAACTGGATGTCACCAACAAGGCTCTTGTTTCGCCGAACAACGGCTGCGTCAGGTCAATCACATTCTCTCCTGCTCTGTCCACACCCGGCTCAGAATGGAAATCCAGCGCCCTAAGCCTGTTGGAAGCTGAAGAAGGCATAGCCTGGTAGTGGGTTTTGTGGTCCCCAGCTAAATCTAACCAGCTCTGGCAGGATACATATTTCAAATCTTATATATTCTAATCACAAAATAGGAAATAAAGTTTTTTTTTCCACCTTTTGTTATTTTATTTTTCAAATCATGTTGATCTCAAGTTCTGGTTTCTGTTTCCTTCTGTCTTCTCTTAACTTACTCGCCAGGGTCTCCTGCCCATTTGACATTTCTACTTTCTCCAAGCTTACCACAGTTTTAGTGTGACCCTGGCTCCTTGTGCAACTTGTACTCTAGGAGTGATGTTTCAAAGGCCCTTTCAGACTTCTCTAAAGTCGCAGGCCAAGCCAGAGAAAACAGTCCAATAACCCACCATGGAAAAACAAGGAAAAGTTGTATGGTGAGAAGATTTAATCCAAGAGGAATAACTTTGCAGTGTCTGACTCTCCCAAGCAAATTTTTTAGGCTCTCTGGGTTTCAGTTTATCCAAATGTAATTAATAATAATACTTATTGATCCCCTTTCTTCTTTGTAGGCTTGCCCATAGCTAGGGTTACCATATTTTTCTCTGGGAAACCCTGGACACATGATCCCGCCCTGTTCTGCCTCCAGCCCCACCCTGTTTCACCCCAGCCCCACCTAGTTCTGCCTCCAGTCCCGCCCTCATAAAGCCTCTTCTCTTCTTCCAGACAAGCTCCAGCCGCATCTGGAGGGCCTAGACTAGAGCATGTGCAGATGTGTGTGACATCATCATGGATGCAGTCGGAGCTTTAAAAAACCCGGACAAATGCTGGATTTTGGGAAAGTTTAGCCGGGAGCCCAGACAGTTCTCTAAAAAGAGGATATGTCAAGAGTTTTTTCCCAGATGTCTGATAACCTACCCATAGCTATAGCACCAGTAAACTGTTGCCAGGCCATTCACACCTGTCTGTATTTCAATACATTAACAGTAAAGGGTATCTGAATCCTGTTTGAATGAAAGGTCATATATCCTGTAAATTCATTTACTATATCTATGATTCAGAATTGTTGCACTCTTGTAATTCACAATACTCATATTTTAAAGCCACACATTGGACTGAACTTCCAGTCACCCTTCTCTGGCTGCCAAATCATTCTCTCTTGTATATAAACAATGCCTTTGTAGGGTATCAGAGCTCAGCCTAATCACCCAGGACCTGACTACTGTACACAGGCAAATGCTGACATACAAGGAGGCTTGGTTTATCTAAGTCCTCATGAATCCCAGAACTCTTTTACCTTTTCCATCTTAGAAAAGGTTGAAATGCTTGCTGTTTGCGAGTATTTACTGGCCTCTTAAACATCCTGGGTTTTTTGGAATGGAGGAAAATTGGGCCTCCCACAACAGGTGTCAAACTCTTCCACTGGCAGCTGCCAACTTTCCCACTATTCCCACTCATCAGTAAATCTGGACGCTGGCCAGAAAGACATAGCTCTGTGGCTACTTCTTAAAAGGCAACATCTGAGCAATAATATGCTACTAGTTTATCATTAAGAAGGTCCCTTAATACCTTATCTAATTTCACATGTCCATGTAATATATAATGTAAATTTTCCATTCTACAGTGTCTTTGATCTATTTTAGTTGTAATGATAAGAATACTGATGATAAGAGTTTGCTAAAGGCTTCTCACTCTCCAATAGTGAACAAAGCTGAAGGGATAGTACAGAACAGAACCTGAGTATATCCCACAGTAGTGCCTTTTTAAACTACAGTGAGCACACTAGTAAGAAAAAGATCTTATGAACTCATCATGTACTCTAAAATGAATCAAAAGCAGGCAAAAGAAGGCAGCTAGTAATAATAATGCTGCACATGCTCTGTGTGCTCCACATAAGCTAATATTCCCATGTCTCAAAAAAAGTTATAGTATAAACCATTGTTCACAATTCTCATAGCATCTCTCAATTTAAACAAATCTTGTGCTTCACCCAAATCTTTAAAATATATTAAAAGTATTTGAGATGTAATCAGACAGCATGTGGAAATATGGTTGCTACAGCAACCGTGTTGATCTCCATACCCAATCAACACTGGAAGACATATAACAATAATAATTTTTTATTAGATCAGATTTGAGAGAGAATATGTGAGGAAAAGGTTTTTGATAAAGAAGAATGTGAAAGGCAGATTAGAATTCAGAAGGAGAGATCAAGGCAGGGAAAGGTTTTGGCATTAGATCTCTGCATTATTAATTTAACAGACATTCAGTTGTCAACAACAGAAACAAATTTATTAAGGAAGGGTTTCTCCCTTGTACCTACAAAACAGTAGAAACTTGGGTAGGCTTGCTCACTTTTAGCAGAAAGTTACAAATACTGCATTTTTCCTAAGACATAGCCAGGACTTCTGATCTCACATTGATTAGAGACCATTTGAAATGGCTTTCACCAGGGCATATGAACTCTTTGATAATCACCTCTTATCAATGTGTATCTATGGGTATAGAATTTATCCTAGGACAAGCAGACAGCATATTAAGAACATAAGAAGTTGCCTCCGCTGAGTCAGACCAGAGGTCCATCGTGCCCAGCGGTCCGCTCCCGCGGCGGCCCATCAGGCCCATTGCCTGAGCAGTGGTCCTTGACTATTTTTATAACCTATCTCTACTCCTATCCCTATCCTTAATCCTTATCTGTACCCCTCAATTCCTTGTTACCTTCCCGCCCATTTATGTGGTGCCTTATTAACTGTATTTTGAGCTTGATAAAGTAAAAATAAAAACCAAGAGTGCTATTTAGCAGATCGCATTAAGGATGTCCAAATTGTACCTAAGTTCCATCCGTCCAAATTGTGCCTAAACTATGCTCAAACATAGACTTCCTTACAATGCCTATAAGACCTAGTTTTACAATTCCTATACAGTTTGCTAGCTCACTCTGTAGCATACTGGTTAAACCTGTGGAGGGGCATAATCAAAAAAAGTCTAAGTCCCCTTTTGGCCTAAGGTCTTAAACGTTGGAAGTAGAAGCAGGGAAAATGTCCATTATCAAAAAAAAAACGTCCAAAAGGAGGTTTTTTTGAAAATGGCCTGCCTCTACGTTCAGCTGTTTAAATGCCCAGACCACCACTACATCTAAACTTATACCATATAATCAACCTAAAAAAAGCCTAATCCCCAAACGTCCAAAACAAGGGCTTTTAGGCGAAGGAGCCAGTCCTTCGCCTAAAACACAGGTGTCAAAGTCGGTCCTCGAGGGCCGCAATCCAGTCAGGTTTTCAGGATTTCCCCAATGAATATGCATGAGATCTATTTGCAGCACTGCTTTCATTGTATGCTAATAGATCTCATGCATATTCACTGGGGAAATCCTGAAAACCCTACTGGATTGTGGCTCTTGAGGAGGGACTTTGACACCCCTGGCCTAAAAGCTGGATTCTGTAACCGGTGTCCGTCAAAAACAATACCAGTTACAGAATCCATCTCCCCCCCCTCCCACGACTCAATGGGGCAAGAGGGAGCCCAAGCCCTCTTGCTCCACGATACCCTGACCTTCCCCAACTCAATGGGGCAAGAGAGAGCCCAAGCCCTCTTGCCCCGCGATCCCCAACCCCCCCGGGCCGAATCCGTTGGGGCCAGGAGGGAGCCCAAGCCCTTCTGGCCCGGCGATCTCCCCCTTCCCCCCCACCACACAATCTGGCCAGGAGGGAACCCAAGCCTTCCTGGCCCAGCGATCCCCCCTCCCCACCACCACATGATCTGGCCAGGAGGGAGGCCAAGCCCTCCTGGCCCAGCGATCTCCCCCCTCCCCACCACCACACGATCCGGCCAGGAGGGAGCCCAAGCCCTCCTGGCCCAGCGATCTCCCCCCTCCCCCACCACACGATCCGGCCAGGAGGGAGCCCAAGCCCTCCTGGCCTGCGAACCCCTCTAAACCCCACCCCCCACTAAAATATGGGCAGGAGGGATCCTAGGCCCTCCTGCCTTCGACGCAACCCCCCCAATGACCGAACCCCCAACTGGCCCCCCGCCGACCCCACGGGGCCTTAGGCACAAGGACACAACCTGGCACATGTGCTTAAGGCCCCGCCCACAGGAGGCGCCTAAGGCTCCTGGGCCTATTCTGGTTGGCCCAGGCGCCTCAGGCCCCACCTGTGGGCAGGGTTTGAGCTGCCTGGGCCAATCCGGCCCCATTCCTACGCTGGCTGGCCTGCCGAACAGGCGGGCTTGGCACCCGTCCGTCCGGCCAACATTTTTTGAGGTACGGGGAAGGGGGTGGGGGTGTCGTGGGGTCAGCGGGGGGATCACGGGTGAGCGGGGGGGGCAGTCGAGGGTTCAGGGGGCTGGTCATTGGGGGGGTTGCGTTGAGGGCAGGAGGACCTGGGATCCCTCCTGCCTGTATTTTAGTGAGGGGTGGGAGTTAGAGGGGGTCGCGGGCCAGGAGGGCTTGGGCTCCCTCCTGGCCGGATCGTGTGGTGGGGGGAGGGGGGAGATTGCTGGGCCAGGAGGGCTTGGGCTACCTCCTGGCCGGATTGTGTGGTGGGAGGAGGGGGAGATCGCTGGGCCAGGAGGGCTTGGGCTCCCTCCTGGCTGGATCGTGTGGTGGGGGGCAGGGAGGGGAGATCGCCGGGCCAGGAGGGCTTGGGCTCCCTCCTGGCCCCAATGGATTTGGCCCGGGGGGGTTTGGGGATTGCGGGGCAAGAGGGCTTGGGCTCCCTCTTGCCCCGATCGTACTCGGCGGGGCCAGGAGGGCTTGAGCTCTCTCTTGGCCCGATTGGAGGGATGGATTGCTGCAGGAGAGATGGGTCATCTCTCCTGCCGCTTTAGTGATCCCAAGTGCCGCATTTGGCGGCACTTGGTGGTATCGCTATTGCGGCAGGGAAGATGACCCATCTCTCCTGCCCCGATGGTTTCGGTGAAGGGTGGGTAGGTTGCCTGGCCGCTGAGCTGATCGTGCTAGCTGCCATCAGCTCAGCAGCCCCTTTTTCGGCACTTATACCTGTTTTGACTTGGTCTAAGTCAAAACATATAAGTGTCGACTAGGCAACCTGTCAAAATCTTTGGTTATACGTGTTGTACGCCTAGGTGTAGATTGGCCCACCTCCTGCCCACCATCCGCCCTTTCCCCTCCTCTAAAAATGCATCTTTTCTCTCTGTGCGTTTAGAGGCAGGGAAAGGCCTAAGCTGGTTTTAGATATGTCTAAAACCAGCTTTGATTATGGGTACTTGGACGATCAGGCTTTATGATCATCCAAGTAGCCATTTAGGCCACTTTTTAGACCTTTTTTTTTTATTATGAGCCCCATAGCCTTCTACCCTAATGGTGCTGATTCGAATCCCAGTCACTCTGTCTGGTGGAAGAGAAATAAATAAAAGCATTAAATAGATCCAACTCCCAGTATTACAATTATAATAAAAAACAGCATAAAATCGCCATTCTAATAACATAATAATATATTATAACATTAAGGACATTGTTTGGATGTCTAAATCTCACCTAAAACCTGATTCTCAGACTCCTAAAAAGTTAGACATCTAAACAGTGCTGAACGCCGTTGAGCACGATTCTACAAATGACACCTAACATAGACGTCTAAACGGCGTCTAACTTTAGAAGTGTTTTGCAGAATCAAGGCCTCAATGTTTAGATGTGAGGATTTACACCAACTGAAATCTGGTATATATTCCCATGGCTAAATTAGGTGCAGATCTCCAAATTCTATAACTCTGCACACATCGTTAATGAATATCCCTGGTTGCCAGTTAGCGTCAATAATTGATTGTTTGTACCAAACTATTGGTGCTAATAAGTTCATTACTCAACTAATTGCACACTCAATTTTAAGTGCCATTTATAGAATTTAAGGGTAGATGCTTCTTTTAATTGAACTGAAGTCCAGAGAAGAAATTCTAGAGCAGTGGTTCTCAACCCTGTCCTGGAGGACCACCAGCCAGTCAGGTCTTCGGGATAGCCCTAATGAATATGCATCAGATAGATTTGCATATCATGGAGGTGGCAGGCATGCAAAACAGCCTGAGATTTGATGGGAGTCCATAATGTTTGGTGCGCAATCGTATACAATGTTTGTCTAATAGATCTTAATATTTGAACATATCTGGACCAGAAATAATACCATTCTTTTTCAGTGGTTTGAATAGAAAAGACTGAGGACCAAGATTGCTGGATTTTATATAACATCTGTTTCAGTGTAGAAAGTTTAATAAGTTTGTACCAGTTTGACGCTTCATGTTTATCCTCCCGCTGATGTCACTTCCAGGTGCCACGCATTGGGAGGGAGAGTTGGTGGGGTCACAAGGAGCATGTTGAAGTTGTTAGTGGTGGCGGTGAACAACTAGAGTTATGGGGGAAGGGGCGCACGTGCAGCAGGGGGGGCGGGAAAAGAGCAGGTGGCGGAGACAAGGGCAGGGGAGGGGCACCTCCACCCTGGGGACCTCTCACCCTCAATACGCCACTGACTGGTACCTAGCGATTATCACATCTTCAGTGCACTGAAGGAGATGCTGCGAGGTTGCAGATTCACCTCTAATGATGACGTAAAAGAAGCGATGCTCACCTGACTTCGGGAGCAACCCAAAACACTTCTTCTCTGCAGGAATGCAGAAGCTAGTTGAATGGTACAATAAATGCATCTTGCATGGGAACTATGTGGACAAATGATATGTTCAGTTGCTCACAGTTACTTCTATTAAAGTCGTTAAATGTATTTTGCCTTTATTATTTTTATTTATATTTACCCTCATATATTCTTTTTTAAGGTTCTAGGTGGCAAACTAAAATGGCATAACGATGTAGGTTAATAAGCTTTATTAGAACAGTTCAGAGGCAGAGTAGAGGCTGTAAGGCATTAACTGATTATCTTCAATGTATCCCAAATATCTGTTTTTTGGGGAAATTATGCCACACATTTATTTGTATCACTTCACATATCTTCCTTGTACATAATTGCCATTAGCCAGTATCTGGAGATATTCATCCCTGAAACTCAAAAGAGATAGATATTCAAATGTCTATTTTATCATAACAATTTATGGAGACATTTCATATTAGAAAAGCTTTTATAATTAGGTTCTCATGTCGATTTCTAGTCCTTTGTCTACTCGTCATATTATTGTGCCTATTTAGAGAAGCTCTGATAACATTCATATTATATTTCAACTATTTTTACTGTATAGGTCTAGTGAAATAAAATGCACTAAAAATGGATCTTTCTAACTTATATGGAAGGCAAATAAGACTCCCTTCAACGATATGCATAAAAAATGTCCTCATTCCCCCTTATAATAGGTTACAAATGCCTTTCTCCCTCAGTTGCACTGACAAAGATTTGTGTTCAAATGACTCAGAGGAAAATAAATGTTCATAGAGGGGTAATTCTATGGCAGAGTATCTATATACATGTTCATAAAGGTGCCTATTTTATAGAGGCCACATAGACACATACACTGTATCTGCCTATATCAAATAATTTCATACACTAATCTCCAACAGTGCACTTGTGCTCTGAGACACATATATGTGCATACATTCTATGGGGCTCATTTTCAAAAAATAAAGATGTCCAAGAAATGGCATAAACCGGCACTTGGATGTCCTAATTACCAGGATGTCTAAGTGCCGATTTTTGAAACCAGCTTTCTGGACATCTTGCTAGGCTTCCTAGCCGCCTTGCATCCAAAATTCAAGGAGGGCATGTTAAAGGTATGTTATGGGCAGGCTTTGGGTGTGCTTAGATTTGGTTGTCTTATGGCGATAATCAAACCTTTTCCCAGACATCCAGGAACTTGGACGTCCAGAGTTATACTTCTTTTAAAAGTGACCAAGTACCAAAAAGATACCCAAACTGACAAGATCACCACTAGAGAGATTAAGTAATGACCTCCCACACACACTCCCCCAGTGGTCACTGACATCCTTCCCCCCAAAAAAAAATATCTGAATGAAGCAGTATATAACTGTCTCTAGAACAGCAGGACCTAGTATGGGAAATTTTAGCAGAGTATCACACAAGTGTCTTAAGTACCCTGGTGTGTGGGCTACTGAAAAATTATAACGAATGAAAAAAATTAACCGCAAAATATATAGATCCACAGAAAGGTTAATTTAATTTGAGAGAAAACTCCTTATTAAATAATATCAAATGAAGGAAAAGATCTCAGAATTGCCACTCCAAGGATCATAATGTTATCATCCCTATAAGGAATTGTGGCGTGGGTATCTTTCATTGATCAAAAAACCCTCATACTATTATTCATATGACTTAGTTCGTCATTCTTTCAAAATATAAAATTTCTTATAGTGACTTAATTCGTCAAAATTCAACTACTAAATAATTTAAATTCCTAAAACTTTTTTTCTTTTTTATCTTTTCTTTTTTATCTTTCTATATTTTTATCTTTTATATTTGCTGGGTTGAATAGAGTGGCCAGAGCAGTCTTCTCCATTTCTGCTCTGGATGTGAGGTTTTAAATATATTTATGTGTTTTATGAAGGTCTTAGGTTGCTGTGTGAGAAGTGACTGCTCAGTTAAGTGCTGCTGATATTGTCCACATGATCTGGCCAGGAGGGAGCCCAAGCCCTCCTGGCCCAGCGATCCCCCCTCCCCACCACCACATGATCTGGCCAGGAGGGAGCCCAAGCTCTCCTGGCCCAGCGATCTCCCCCCTCCCCCACCACACGATCCGGCCAGGAGGGAGCCCAAGCCCTCCTGGCCTGTGAACCCCTCTAACCCCCACCCCCTACTAAGTAGGCCAGCCTACTAAGCACGATTTATACGGGCCTCTCCTGCCTATTACATTGCTTTGAATATCAGATGGACTGTGTTTTCTGATTTTATCTCTTCAACTTAAATCATTGCATAAAAATTTTCATTTGTTGCGATATGCTTTAAAATTTGAAAGCTAGGTTTTATTATCAGAAATACCTCAATGGCTATATGACTGAGAGATTGAAATCGAAGTAGGGATCAAGATGGTTATAACATCAGCATAACTGAACAACTTAATCCTTAAATGGGATAATCTATTACCCAGTGATGATAAGTAGATATTAAAAAGTAAAGGGGAGACTTTAAATACTGTAACCTATCCCATTCAATCTACTATTAAGATTCTAGGAGTGATATTGGACTAGAATTTGACCATGAAAAGCTACTACTACTACTATGAATTATTTCTGTAACGCTACCAGACACACACAGCGCTGCGCAGAGTCACAAAGAAGAAAACAGTCCCTGCTTGAAAGTGCTTACAATCTAAACAGACAAGACAGACATGCAGGATGTCGTGGATACAGTTAAGGACCAGGTTGATGCTCGGTTGATGCTCTGGTACGGAAAGGTTTCCACAAGGTATGGATATAACTCTGCTGGAGAAAGTGCAGAGGCGAGCCACGAAACTTGTCAAAGGAATGGAGCATTTGAGCTACAAAGAACGACTCAGGAAACTGGGATTGTTTACCCTCGAGAAGAGAAGACTGAGAGGGGATTTGATAGAGACTTTTAAAATATTAAAAGGATTTGATAAAATAGACCAAGAAGCAGCATTACTAACATTTTCAGATGTGACACGGACTAGAGGTCATAGCCTGAAATTGAGTGGCAGCAGGTTCAGGACAAATGTCAGGAAGTTCTGTTTCACACAACGCGTGGTGGGTGCTTGGAATGCGCTCCCGGAGGAGGTTGTGGAGGAGACTACTGTACTGGGATTCAAGCGCAGGTTGGATGCACACCTTCTTGCATATCATATTGAGGGATACGGTAAATCCGGGTCTCCAAAAAGGAGTACTTAAATGGGCCGCCGCATGTGCGGATCGCCGGACTAGATGGACCTCGGTCTGATCCGGTGAAGGCGTTTCCTATGTTCTTAAATTGCGTACTATTAGAGCATACTTTGATGTTTCATCATTCAGATTGCTAGTACAATCTTTGGTTTTGAGTCAGCTGGACTATTGTAACATTGTTTATTTTACTGGTGCTCAAAACAAATTTTATAGACTGCGCATTACTCAGAATGCAGCTATTTGACTGATTTTCAATCTGAAAAAGTCCGATCATATCACCCCTTTTCTTCGCGAACTGCACTGGCTGCCGGTTGAGGCCTGTGTGAATTTTAAGTTTGGTTGTATTTATTTCAAGGTTACCATTTGGGCTCAAACCCAATTATCTTGTGTATTTGTTTATATTTGCTTATTCAAAACGTTCTAGATGCTCACATGCTCTATTCACTTTTCCATCTGTTAAAGGGTGCAAATTAAAAAAATACCACCAATGTCTTTTGTCTTATCAAGCTGCATTTTGGGATAAGGTCCTGAATTCGTTAATTGCAACTTCCAGTAGTTAACAATTTAGGAGACATCTAAAACATATTTGTTTACTAGTTTTTTTTAGGCAATTGAAGTATTTCTCAATTCAAGCCTAAAATGGCATAGATTAATTGTTTGGATAAGTGTGTAGCTGCTTGCACCTTGATATTGCCTGGATAATTTTTCCTTTTTGTTTTGTGCTCCCCCTCTAATTTGTGGGCATTAGCTTTATTTCAGTAATTGCTTGAATAATGTTCTTGATTTATATTATGTTTTCAGTTGAAAAAGAATTGCACATTAAAATAAAAAAAAAATTATTTGGGGGGGAGAGTTATTATGTGTGGTAAAAGCCGTGCTTTTAGAAACATAGAAACATGACGGCAGATAAAGGCCAAATGGCTCATCTAGTCTGTCCATCCACAGTAACCATTATCTCTTTCTCTCTCCGAGAGATCCCACGTGCCTATCCCAGACCTCCTGAATTCAGACACAGTCTCTGTTTCCACAACCTCTTCCGAGAGACTATTCCATGCATCTACCACCCTTTCCATAAAAAAGTATTTCCTCAGATTACTCCAGAGCCTCTTACCTTCATCATATTATATTACATTACATTACATTAGGGATTTCGCCCTCTCATTGCAGAGTTTCCTTTCAAATGAAGAGACTCGACTCATGCACCTTTATATTACGTAGGTATTTAAACATCTCTATCATATCTCCCCTCTCCCACCTTTCCTCCAAAGTATACAGATTGAGATCTTTAAGTCTGTCCCCATACTCCTTATCACGAAGGCCACACACCATTTTAGTAGCTTTCCTCTGGACCGACTCCATCCTTTTTATATCTTTTTGAAGGTGCGGCATCCAGAATTGTACACATTATTCTAAATGAGGTCTCACCAGAGTCTTATACAGAGGCATCAATACCTCCTTTTTCCTACTGGCCATACCTCTCCCTATGCAACCTAACATCCTTCTAGCTTTCACCTTCACCTTTTCAACTTGTTTGGCCACCTTGGGATCATCACATACAATCACACCCATGTCCCGCTCTTCCGTTGTGCACAAAAGTTCTTCACCCCCTTAATTGTACTGTTCCCTCGGGTTTTTGCAGCCCAAATGCATGACCTTACATTTCTTAGCATTAAATTTTAGTTGCCAAATTTCAAACCATTCTTCAAGCTTCACCAGGACTTTCTTCATGTCATTCACACCATCCGGCGTGTCTACTCTATTGCAGAATTTGGTATCATCTGCATAGAGGCAAATCTAACCCAACAACCCTTCAGCAATATCATTTATAAAAATGTCAAAAAGAACAGGCCCAAGAACAGAACCTTGAGGCACACCACTGGTAACATCCCTTTCCTCAGAGTGATCCCCATTGATCACTACCCTCTGTCGCCTTCCACTCAACCAGTTCCTGACCCAGCCCGTCACTTTGGGACCCATGCCAAGGGCACTCAGTTTATTTATTAGACGTCTATGTGGAACACTGTCAAAGGCTTTGTCGCATTTTGATTGACCATGAGAGAGTCACCAACCTGAGGTATCTCACTATTGTAAGTTGCTGTCTCCCATAATCCACTATAATAAAACCCTTAGTGCGCATGCGCAGTTGAAACTTCGTGCGGCCGTGATCTCTGATCTGTGGCTCCGTGTCACTGCATGCGCAGTAGGAGCCTTCGGCAGTTTGTGATGCATGCGGCAGTTTCCCCCAGCAACGTTCCTACCCCGATCTCTGACGCCGGCTGACTTCTGACGACACCTCTCCTTCTTACCCCTGGACCAGCAGCGGCAGCAGCCGCCCATGGGGCATTTTCTAGGTCAACCCACTTCGATAATGTGAAGCGGGCCGGCCTAGCAAAAGCCCCGAGGCTGCCTGGCCTAGCAGACAGTGAGCAGGTAAGGGAGAAGGGGTACTACTGGACAGGGGGAGGTAAAAGATATGGAGAAGGGCTACTGCTGGACAGGGGAAGCAGGGAAGCGGTGCTGCTGGACATGGGGGAGGTAAAAGTAAGGGAGAAGGGAAGACAGACAGGGGGCAGAGAGAAAGAAAGCAAAAAAGACAGACAGACAGGGGGCAGAGAGAAAGAAAGAAATGCCTAAGTCTAGCACCCGTTAATGTAATGGGCTAAAAAACTAGTAAATTAATAATTCTGTTTGCAAGTCACCTCACAGACAGCATTATTCCAGTGGTTCAGGAGCATTCTTAAAGCTGTGGCCTAATGCTGCCAGGCCAGAGCCTAAAGTGGCTGCGGAGCCATTTACCTTTCATGATCACACTCTCACCCCATCCAGTTACACTCTCCGCCATTCCTCCTCCAAAGGACTTCCCTCCATCACCAAGGTCCTACTGGCCCTAAATCTGGTGATCCAAAGGGTCCTAGGGCATCCTGCCCTGCCGATGCCATCTCCTAATATCGTGTTTCTAGGGTAGTCTTGTGGGAGATTATGTTTCTGTATAAGGAAAATAAATACAAATCAAATACCTGTAAAATTTATGACAATAGTATATAATGGTAAAATCTTTTGCTCATTCTGTTCTAACCAGGGGAAGAGGGTGTTACCTTTTTATGGTACTAACTGGCCAAGGAAAGTAGCATCTTATATTTTTAGATCGGTATTAGTTAACCTTTATATCCACACTGCATAACAGAGTTTCAAGAAGTCTTGTAAGTTGCAAGACAGTTTCATGTCTCTGAAGACATTCAAGGTACAAGCTGCTGTATTGTCTGTACTGCTTACTTAAAAAACAAGAGCTGAACTCTTGGCTTTTATCTTTGTTTGTATAAGATAAGAACCACTCCAGCTTTTATGGGTAATCCTTGAAATGCCAACTACTGCTTCAACTATTCAATACAAGCAGAATCTGAGCTGTGGATGTGATTTTTGTCACAACCACCGTAAACCTGCAGGTCATGCCATCTGTCTCTGACTTCTAAAAAAAAAAATTGTGATTTTCTCCCTATGATTTATAAGTCCTTTAGAGCAACCTGGAAAAATCATAATGGACCCACTGTGGTCACTGCATTAATTCCAGTGCCAACACTGTATACAGTATATTCAGTGCTGCTATTTATATAGGTAGCAACACCGTGTATACATTAGGTAGTGAGAAGATCAACTAATTAAACATACCAACTAACCATAAAAATTATATATATAAATGTGAAAATAATGCTCATTTAAAGATTAACACCATCCTGCACTAGCAGTGGTGTAATCACCCACATCATAGCACCCCCTTTCTACTGCCTAAAGATATACCGTATATAAAGCGTTACTTATCTTGTTTGTTCTTTATTATTTAAATGCAGGAAAGGAGATGAGAGTGTGGAATTCCACTACAGCAAACTACCAGTGTCTGTGACTTCTCCAGATCCACGACTCCCAAGTGATGTGAAAAAAATCCCCCTCCCCAATCCAAAAGAATATGTATGGCTCAAAAAAAAAAAAAAAAGCACCAGACAAGGTCCATAAAACTCCCAGTGTCCAAATTCAGTGTTCAGCCCCTCTTCCTCTTTTGGATTTTTTCGGGATTTGTCTCAGTGAGAGAGATTGAATCAATCATTCAACTTCTGTTTCTTCAATCCTAAAACTCTGGTAATTGTTAGTGTGCAATTCTACAAGTTGAGCCTAGTTACTACAAATAGATTTCTTAGGATGGGTTTGGTTGTTTTTTTTCAGAATCCAGAAATACTGAAAATCTGTTGATGTGTTTATTTGAAATCCAGGATCTGACCCACAAGTGATGAATTAATATCCAGATTATGGATTTAACATCTTGAACTGGCGAGAAATGGAAACTGTTTAGGGCTCCTTTTACTAAGCTGCGTTGGGGCTTTAACGCGTGGAATAGCACACACGCTAGACCTTAACGCCAGCATTGAGCTGGCATTAGTTCTAGCCACATAACGCGGGCT
The DNA here is from genome assembly GCF_902459505.1 of Geotrypetes seraphini. Lineage (NCBI taxonomy): Eukaryota > Metazoa > Chordata > Amphibia > Gymnophiona > Dermophiidae > Geotrypetes > Geotrypetes seraphini. The sequence goes on from NC_047089.1 coordinate 39,796,146, forward strand.
TAGCGTGTGCCAAAAATGCTAACGGAGCTTAGTAAAAGGAGCCTTTAATGATAGGGGAAAACCTCTGAATCTTTATCTTTGAGCTAGATTAGTCTTCCAATGGAGCTTAATCATCTGTAAGAAGTAAATGATGTATTATTGCTGTCCCCTAGTTTAAGTTTTCAGATGTAAAAACACATTTTGGGAAACAGCCTTGTGTGTGTACTGTACACCCCTACCCCCTACTCTCTCCTGAAAAGGAACACTATTGCTCTGTCCCTACAGGACCCTTAAGCAGGTATTTCCCCTGTGGGCATGAATTTTGGAGCACTCACATCATATGATTTTGAAATCCTGAAAACTGAAAATATTTCAAGATTGAAAAATAAAAATATATATAAATATCCATACTCTCTCTTTAAATTTCTAATAACAGTTGTCATAGCAACTAGAAGGACTAATATAAGGATGGCTGAGGCATGATTTAGGACTGTACTTCCTGTAGGGTTTTTTTTTTTTTGTTTTGTTTTTTAAATAACCCTGAATTGCAACATTAGAGATTTTCAAATACCTTTCATTGTGCTTTTCTATGCTGCAAGTTTATTTAATAAAGTTAGAATTGTTTCTAAGGTATTTGGCTGTTTGTCTTTCAAATCCAATATACACAACTGGGTAAATTTCAAAAAAAGGAGATTTGTTCCCAAATGACCATAAACAGGCAAAAAACTAGTAAAGGAACAAGCTACTTTAAATACCTTTTTAAACGAGAGTGGCGCTCAGAATCCAAGATGGAGTAAAAAACTTCAAATTGGGGTGCAAACCCCTAAAATGCGTTTTTTATAGAATCAATCATTGCACCATTTTGAGTGAAAAGGTAATAGAAAGTGCTTATTGAAAAACACTCTTGCTTTAAATGTCCAATAAAGTGAAAATGTTCCAACTATTATATAAGCTCAACTACATGAGTTCAAATCAGAACTTATCTTAATGGTTCAGATAGCGTTGACCTGGCGAGGTTCTGACGCGTTTCGCCAATCCTGGCTGCCTCAGAGAACCTACTGCACTGCTAGTGAACTACTGCTTAGTTTAAAGGTGCTTCTTTATCTGGTACAGAGGAACTTCTTTGAGGTGCTTAAGGTTTGTTTTGATCCCCAACAAGCATGCCAAAATATACCTTTTAGGCATCGCATATCTTAGCAGATGCTTCTTTAGAGTACTTTTTCCTCTTGTCTTGATAAATTGGCCGGATGTTTGCTTTCTCTGGATGCCATCTAAAACAATGCAGATATGTTACCACTTGGACAGTTGAAACTGAACTGAGCTGGTGGCTTTAAGATCTCTATCGTTATACTGTACTGCTATATATATTGATGGAAAGCTCTAGAAGTTACTCTAAGGGGCCATTCTATTGTAGTGTGCTTTCACAATTGCAGTACAGTTTGTGGATTTTTTTTAATGTCAACATTTCTTGCTTGCTTTCCTCTCTTGTTAATTCTGCTGTGTCTAGCTTAATAGAGCTTTTAATATGGCCTGTCGCAAATCATGCACGTCAATAGTTTCTTTCCTCACATGGAAACAAAAAAATGCCTAGCCTACATCATGGGGACCCAGAATCCAAAGAAAACACTACAGTCAATGGCATGTATTGTCTCACTTCAGCATACACCCTCTTAAATAGCAGCATTTTAATTTCTTTTAATGTTGCATGTTTGCTATTTATAGGAAGGCACATGAGTGAAAATAAAAAGCAAATAGTTGCTATTCCAGTTATACAGAAATAAGAAATTAACTATAGCACTGTGAATATCATCCCCCCACCACCTAAAAATTTTTTTTTAATTGCTTAGATTGTGTATGTAGCTTTAATATGGAATCTTTAATACGGAATTTGTAGTTCTAGTAGCCATATTGATCAAGGAAAGAACAGGATTATTTGCAGATTGTGATTCCTTTCAATAAATGTAAAGAAAAGACCTGTATGACCTCTTCTGGGGCTGGATAACATGAATTATACTTCAGTGCACAAATGAGGCCAAATAAAATACTCTACTATAGTCCACAATTATGACCCTGGGCAGTAATATTCACTCTTGTCTATATTAGTGCTGCCCAATTCAGGGATGGGCCTTAGGTGTCTGAGCCAATCAGGGTCTTAGGCTCCTCCCTCTGTAGCCATTGTGAGAGGACTTAGGCATCTGAGCCAATCAGGGCCTTAGGCCTCTCCCTGTGTATCACATGATGCATTGTGGAGGGGGAAGGTCAGTCATTTTGGACTGGCAGGCCTTGGAGCAGATGGGACCCGCATCCCTCCTGCTCCCAACTTGTGAAAAAGGTACCAGTTGGGTTTGGGGGTATGGGGGGTGGGGTTCAGGGAAGCATCTAGTGACAGGAGGGAGTGGGCATCCCTTCTGCCGATTTTTGATGGAATGGGGTGGGGGGTCAGTCCCTAGTGCTGGTTCATCGGAAAGACATCAGTGAGGGCTGTCATCGGCGGGAGGGACTTTCTTCTTTTTAAAAAAATGGGACAGATATTGTGCATGTGTAACACACATACAGCATTTGTGTCCATTAAAAAACAAGAAAAAATAAAGGTTTCCTGCCCCGAACAGCTGAGTGAAAGGAGGCTGCTTCAGTGCTTCCCCTGCATCTCAGTTGTTTGGGCTTCCCCTGCCGGCTCTGTGCATGTGTGAGAGTCGCTCTCACAGCGATCAATCAGACAGGAAACGTGGATTATGATGAACCTCCAAGTGAATTATTTGCATGCAAAATTTTTAGTGCATCAATAGCTCTTTTAGAATTGGCCAAAAATTGGATCGGAGCAGACCCACAAGGTCTTACCAATCCTGTTTTGTGCATCTGGCCCTGGGTGACATTCTGGGGAAGAGGGAGTCTGTTCTGAAATGATGGGCTCCACCTTAACCAAGCTGCTAGCATCAACATTCAAGAAGAAGACAAAGTGGCTTTTAAACTAGAAACTGGGGGAAGGCCAACAGTTGCTCAAAACAGCATTGTTTGGAACACAGTACCTTTAAAAGATATCACCCTAAAAGAGAAGACACAGCATCCTAATAGGCCACAAAAGATCAGGTTTCCTAAATACAGAGCCGGCTGATTTTAAAGATTGCAAATTATCCATGCCAACTGCTGAGCAAATTATAAATAGATATGACAAACATTGTTTGAAATGTCTGTATGCAAATGCCAGAAACCTAAGAAACAAGATGGGAGAGTTAGAATATATTGTGCTATATGAAAGAGAGAGATATAATTGGCATCTCTGAGACCTGTTGGAAGGAAGATAAACAATGGGACATTGTCATACCAGGGTACTATATTGCAATGATAGGGTGAATCGAATTGGTGGAGAGCCTTGAATCGAATGGACTGAAAATTCTATATGAATCGAAACACTCCTTGGAATCCCTATGGGTAGAAATTCCATGTGTAAAGGGGAAAAGAATAGTGATAGGAGTATACTACCATCCAACTGACCAGGGCTGTGTTTTGAAAAATGTGCTTGTATCAGGGGTTACACACGTGGATGCTCCAACACAATTGTTGTCAGATAACAACAACTCTCAATAGCTACACAGAAACATAGAAACATGATGGCAGATAAAGGCCAAATGGCCCATGTCAAAGAGCTTTATGGTAATAGAAACATAGAAACATGATGGCAGATAAAGGCCAAATGGCCCATCCACAGCATCCACTGTCTCTTCCTCTCCCTATTGGCTAAGGCTCTTAACACTTGCATTGTGATGTCAAAGAGCTTTATGGTAATAGAAACATAGAAACATGATGGCAGATAAAGGCCAAATGGCCCATCTAGTCTGCCCATCTGCAATAACCATTATCTCTTTCTCTCTTCGAGAGATCCCACATGCTTATCCCAGGCCCTTTTGAATTCAGACACAGTCTCTGTCTCCACCACTTCTTCTGGGAGACTGTTCATCCATCTACCACCCTTTCTGTCAAAAAGTATTTCCTTAGATTACTCCGGAGCCTATCACCTAGAAAGATATTACAGGAACATGGTATCAGTAACAACATGGAGACGAGAGTTATGCGCTGTTACCAATACTTTTTTGCTATAATTGTTACTGATACCTTTTTTGCTGTAGTATCTTCTCAACATAGAGAGTTGTTTTTATCTCACAACTAACTACTGAGTGAGAGGGGCTTCAGATTCAGGAATTAGATGACTATTTTGAATCTCTTCCACATAAATTTAATAAACTGCATTGACGTGGGACAAGATGAGCCTATACTGTGGAGCTGACTAATGGAAATGCTACTTATTTTATAATGGAAAAAGTGTTCTTTGTATTGTTGGTTTGGCATGTTTGTTCATTCTTTTCCAAATGCTTGGAATGTTAAATTCTCAGTGGATATAACTTTATAGTTTATTTTGACTTACTTAACGCATCTACTAACATATAGATCTAAGCGGCTTACAAATTTACAAAATCATAAGTGAAAAAAGTAGAGGAACAGGAACTACAAAATTTGGTAGAAAAGCTCTCAATCAAAGCATGCGAAACCAGAAAAGAAAACAGAGTAGTGAGATTAAGAGTGAGTGAGGGGAGAGGGCAAGAGACAAGGAGGGCGGGAATAGAAAAGAGGACAACCGTAAAAGAAAGAAAAAAAAAAAAAGGGGAAAAGAAAAGAAAGGGAAAAACAACAGTGGAAGGAGGACTTTGTAGCAACTGTCCTATCTTTGAGGGATGGCTTGTTTGAAAAACCAGACTTTTGTTGAGTGTTTAAAGTTTTATAAAAGACAATTCAGAGTGTACTGTTAAGAAAAAATAATTCCAGAAGAAAGGTGTGGCAAAGTAAAAGGTGTGATGTCTGGTGGATTCAAACTGAGCAAAATTGGGACCTCAAAGGACAAAGCAATAGTTGTTTATCGAACATAGTAGACATGTTGCAGAATAGGGTATGGTCAGTTTAGCTAAATTCGATGGTAAACCCAGTCTGAAAGCTTTCAAAGTGAGCATGAGTAGTTTGAACATTATGCACTGTTCTATTAATAGTAGTATTTGAGAAGTACTACAATATAATCTCGTTATAACGGATTTCAAGGGACCTGGCAAAACAGTCCGTTATATCCAGAGTTGCATTTTTTTTTTAAACTTTATTTAGGTCTACTTGAAACAATGTTCAATCAATGAACAACAGTCACTACACAAGCATATCGGCAACATCAATAACAAAACAGCAAAACATTGGTATGGCACGAAATGATTGCAAAAGCAGAACACTAAAAGATATTCTAAAGCATTATGTCGCACTGTACTGGAAAGAAAAATAATCTGTCATTTTTTTCTGGGTTGCATTTTGATACTGTATCACCGGCATGCCACGTGCCTTGTAGGCGGAGCCTGCATGTCCATTATAGCCAAACAAAACTATAGCTAAAAGCGGCTCTGGGTACCAAATTGTTTGTCCGTTATATGTGAGTCCACTATACGCAGTGCTTTTCTGCATGTTCGTAAAGGCACACGGCTGGAACCAGTGGACCTCGTCCGCTATAGATGATATTCCGTTATAAGCGAGTCCGTTATAACGAGATTATACTGTACTACTACTTATACATTTCTATAGTGCTGCTAGACATATGCAGCACTGTACATTAAAACAGTGGTTCTTAAACCTGTTCAGCCAGTTGGGTTTTTTGCTGTAGCATCTTCTCAACATGCATGATGCAGATTTGCATGCCTGTCATCTCTATTATATGCAAATCTGTCTCATGCATAATTTATTAGGGATATCTTGAAAACTCATCTAGCTGGGGGGTCCCCCAGGACAGGTTTAAGAACCAGTGCATTAAAACATTCAAGATACAGTTCCTTCTCAGTAGAGCTTATAAACTAATCAAACAGACAAACAGGACAAGTAGTGGAGATACACGATCAAATCGAGCATGGCATAGAAGCTGAATGGCAGTGTTTTGGATGAACTGCAGTCACTTAAGATTTGCTCTGCATCAACCTAAGTAGGATATGTTGCAGTAGTCCAATCGAGTAACCAAAAGTGATAGGATTAATGTATGAAGAGAGTTATGATCAAAATATCTTCTGACAGTACGTAATTGGTGTAGATAAAGAAACCTGTCATACAGAAGGCTGAAATCTGCGGGGTGAAAGTGAGCTTGGAATCAAGTATGATTCCCTAGGTAATTTGAAATTAAATCTACATAATTTTGTAATGGGCTGATAGAGGGAGAAAAAGGGTTTGTGGGGAAAAAAGTTCCCCAAAAAATAGCTATCATAAAAACACTTACTGCCCTGGGAGTGAGATGAGCATTAGGCCAATTATTTTCAGGGGGGCTTACTCAGCTTAATAGACATTAGCCAATCTAGCCTGAGGCAATGAAAGATGGGAACAACTTACCCAAGGCCACAGTGGGCATCAGTTAGATTTGAACCATAATTCCCCTCATTCTCAAATGCTCTAACCATTTGGCTGCTTCTTCATTCCTTGGCTAAGTACAGCCACAATTTAGGAATGAAAACATATGTTCACTGGCAAAGTGTGCTCTTTAGGAAATATTATTTGTTATATGTCATGATATATGTTAGTAAATTCTATGAAATATTAAAAAGAGGCAGGACAGAACACTTGGCATTATACAATTTGTACATTACTCATTTAACTAATGAAAAACAGAAAGTCAAACAGTACAATGTTAGCTCAAATTTTAAACATTTCTAATATATTTATTTCATTGAGCCCATCAGAAGCTCTTTTCAGTACCTATTTTCCTACCACTTCCAAATACAGTACTTAAATCATATCAACACCTGTACTTTTTATGCTCTGTGCTTTGAGTGGTAGCAGCAAATTTCTATGCATTTTATTTTATTTTTTTTTAAATCATTACATTTTAAATACGAGGGGCTGCTGAAATGTTCTCAGCCCAACCAAAAAAAGTTGGGACAGTCTCCATTGAGGGCTATAATTCAGCAACTTTCCACTTTTTTTGTTCCGTATTTTTCACAACAGAACAAAAAAAGTGGAGAATCACTGGACTAAGTGTATAGCCCTCGATTGAGACTGCCCCAATTTTGTTGATTCGGCTGAGAACTTATCAGCGACCCCCCCCCTAGAAGGAAGATGTGATTATACAGTGTAGGAAAATGGGTGGCTAAGGGGAATGATATTAGTAGTATTACTACTCTATAACACTAGAAAAGGTCACATCTCATTTGTACTCCATCACCTTTGGCAGATGATTATACAAAATTCCCAAATCAGTTCATGTCCAGCATCTCTTTATCCAATGTCTCTAACCACAAAGTTTTGTAATAAGCAAAAAGGCTACCATTACTAGCACGGCTGTTGTCCAAACATCTGGCCTCCTAGGTCCCCTGTGTAGCTGGCCAGACTAAGCTATGCGAGTGCCTATATTTCTGCTAGGAAGTCAAGCTATTACTGTAGTTTTCGCATCCTGCCAGACACACCCAACTGAAAAAGATCATTACTATCTGCCTCTGCTGTACACATCTCTGGCTTGTCCAGGGCATGCATGTAAGCCAGTCCTGCGAAATAAATCTCATTCTTTTGTCTTGAAATGTACTGTACTAGCCCTGAGGGAGGAGATGAAGAGAGAATTTTTTTTTTTTAAAGCAAAGGGATGTAGCACAGGCAAAGCAAACGCACAAAGAGTAATAAAGCAGCACAACGGGATCTTTTCTTATTAAGAAAAGAAAAAGCGCATACTGAGAAAGGAAAGGGAAGAATATTAGGATAAAAGCAAAGCTGCTAAATAATATTTTTGCATTATTCACAGAGCAAGGAATAGTGAAAAAACAGATTCAACAGCAGCGCAAAGGTTATGGGTTCCTTCCCCCCCCCCAACACACACACACTTTGGGTATCTTTTAGCAAACTGTGGTATAGATTTTTACTGCAGGCAAGTGAGGTAAATGCTCCGATGCTCGTTCATTTCCTATGAGTGTCAGTGCATTTACCTCGCCAAACTGTGATACAAAGCTCTACTGCGGTTCAATAAAAGCCAGGTTTTATATTTGTTGATCTGTTTCAACCCACAGTGGGGTCCATATCTTTTAAAAAAGCATACTGCTTGCCTCTGAGGAGCCATGTCATATCTACAATTTCACCTCATGTCCTTTCCAACTCTTCTTTCTTTTCCCCAGTCACCATTTTGGAAGACATGGGCAGATTATGTACATGCCTTCCCTCCTCACTCTTGTTATCAGACTCTAATCTTAACAAACATATTTTAGGGTCCATAGGAATGGTTTTATGTGTTATTTGCTGAATTCTGTTCAGTATTCCCAACCAGAAATCCTTTCACACAATTCCCACCACAAGTGTAGCAAAGTGCCATCCTCTAATTGTCTATGTCCAGATTGTTCTTCTTGTATACCGCCTTGGGTGAATTTCTTCAAAAAGATAATAAATAAATACATAAATAACGAGTGCCCCCTTCAACAACTCCATGTAGGAGTTTCCTCTATTTTATACAACCACCATGGGGTGAAAAAAATTGTAATAAAGATAATGGATCCAAATATACCACATCCTAGGGTACAGTGGAACATTAGAGAGACAGCACTACTGATGCCTATTCTGAGAATCCCTTAATTAAGATAGGCCTTAGTGCAGACTTAGAGGGCTGATAAAAGGCACATGATGTTTCTCTTCACAGAATTAGGAGCAATGAAGACACTGGGAAATGTAGATGCATTAGCCTGACTTCAACAGTGAGAAAAGAATTAAATGTACTATTAATGGAATGAACATAAGAACATAAGAAATGCCATTCACCGGATCAGACCCTAGGTCCATCCTGTCCGGCGACCCGCACACGTGGAGGCCAATCCCGGTGTTCCCTGCCAAAGACCCTGTTTACCCGTACCCCTCAATATGTTTTGCAAGAAGGTGTGCATCCAACTTGCCCTTGAATCCTGGAATGGTGGTCTCCGACACAACCTCCTCCGGGAGAGCATTCCAAGCGTCCACCACTCGCTGAGAAAAACAGAACTTTCTGATATTTGTCCTGGGCCTGGTGCCCCTCAGTTTCAGTCCATGACCCCTTGTCCAAGTCACATTTGACAATGTGAATAACGATGTTTTTTGCTCTATTTTGTCGAATCCTTTTAGTATTTTGAAAGTCTCTATCATGTCTATCATATGGAATATGCAAAGGGCCTGTTTTACAAAGCCGCGCTAGTGGCTGCTGCGCAGTAACGGCCCCGAAACCCAGAGAGATTTAAAGGGCTTTGGGGCTGTTGCTGCGCGGCTTTGTAAAACAGGCTGAAAATCTAAGGCAGTATGTATTCACTAGCAAGAGGTTATATTAAATACGTTCAGATGACTTTGCAGTGAAGGCTGTAAAGCTCACCCAGTACTAGTTTCTACAGTGATTTTCAGTCGGAACACATCTGGTGGACAACATTCGCATATTGAGATACTACGAGGGTGGTTTGAAAAGTCTGGTAAAAAAAGCAAATAAAACAACATAGAGGGGCATTTTTTTATAGGACGTATGTCTGAATTTGGACATTTTGAGAAAAACACCCTAAATCGGGTGGAGAAAATATCCATGTTCAAACCCGCAAGATAAGATTACATGCTACTTTGTTTACTCTGAAGAAGCTTGTCTTTTAAAGAGCTCTTTATTTGTTTTCAAATGATCTGACATTGGGAATGATCTGATTTGGACTCCTGATGAAGACTTTCTGCTGAAACACAGCTTGTGTTGAGTCAGGTGTATGATATGTCATAATAAAGAGCATATTAGATACTTATTTAACCCAGTTGTCTCTTCGTGGGCCTATTTTTGATCCCCACTTGTTTGCTTGGATCTTTATCTTCTTTGTTGATTGTTAACTTCTTTTTTTTTTTTTCCGAAAATGGCCTAGCTAGATGTTTTGTCTAGCTAGATGTCTTGGCGCACTTCATACATAGAGACGCCAACATGCTTTTTATAAGATTGCTTGAAAGACAGATTTTGTTTATTTTTGTCCCCTGAAGAAGGCGACGTCAGTTGCTGAAACCTGGATCCTAGTTGGAACTTCCTTGGGATTCCATACTAGAGACTCCAGATGATCTTTTTGAGATCGAGGACTTTAGACGATTTTATCATTGATGTTCTAATAAATGTAACTGCTAGTTGGTGTAAGTATCTTTCTTACCTCTCTTTTTTTTGCTACTTTGCTTTCAAGGATAGCTCCCTTCTTCTGTTGCCCTTTGGTCTAACTATTTATGCCATTATTTAAAAAAAAAAACAAAAAAAAAACCAACCCAAACCAACAACCACATCCAAATGAAAACATCCAAAACAAGTCAATTTATGTAGGAGGGGCCAGCATTTTTAATGGTACCTTTTTGGCCCTTATTTGTTTTAAAAACAGGTCTAGCCCAAAATATTCAAATTGTGCCCTTGGACGTTTTGTAAAATGTTTATCACTGTAAAATGTCCAAATCCTAAGCCCACCCTAATTCTGCCCAAAATACACCTCTAATATACCCACTTAAGATTTAGACACATTGGAGACAAAATGACCAGAAAGACAACTCGAAAGTCAGTTTCAAAAATGCTCACTTGGGCATTTTGACTTGTAAGATGTCCAAGTGTTGGTTTATGCTATCTTTTGGATGTCTATCTTTTTAAAAAAGGAACTCTATAGTCTACATCGAGGTCTATACACTAAGTCCAGCGAGTATCCAGTTTTTTCATATCATAGGAAAACAGCTTATGAAAAAAATGGAAACTTGCAGGACTAAGGGGTCCTTTTGCTAAGACGCGTTAGCTGATTTAGCGTGCGCTAACTGCTAACATGTCCATAGACTAGCGCGCCTTAGTAAAAGGACCCCTAAGTGTAAGAGCATAAGAATAGCCTTACTGGTTCAGACCAATAGTCCATCAAGCCCAGTAGCCCGTTCTCACGGTGGCCAATCCAGGTCACTAGTACCTGGCCAGAACCCAAGGAATAGCAATATTCCATGCTACTAATCTAGGGCAAGAAGTGGCTTCCCCCCTGTCTTTGGCAATAACAGACTAAGGACTTTTCCTCCAGGAACTTGTCCAAACTTTTCTTAAAACCAGCTATGCTATCCGCTCTTACCACAACCTCTGGCAATGCGTTCCAGAGCTTAACTATTCTCTCAATGGAGACTACGTTGCTTAATTTGCATTTTTTACCAGACTTTTCAAATCACCCTCGTACATACATGACCCTCACAGACCTTTGTTAGAAAGTAAGCAGGAATGTACCCACCTAAGGACCAATCTAAAAGTAGAATCGAGAGGAAGAGTATCATCTGCTATAATAATTCCCTTAGCGCACATGTGCACTTCAAACCTGGTGGCTCCGTGCATCCGTAGCTCCATGGCCGGCAGAGAAATTGTATTGTAAGAAGAGAAATTGGTACAGCATTTGGCGCATACGTTCGATTTGAAGCGAGTGGTGGCTTACTTACTCAGCAGCAGTTATTCTGTGCTGGTTGCCGTTTGTCACTTGATTAAAAAAAAAAAAAAAAAAGGTAGGTGGGAGAAGGTGCACAATAATTGACATCCTGCCTAACCACCAATATTCCCTGACATCCAGACAGTGGACAAGGAGAGAGAGACACACAGAGAAAAAAAGACAGTGGCCAAGGTGACAGACAGCAAAAAAAGACAGACAGACATACAGTGGCCAAGGAGACAGACAGCAAAAAAAGACATACAGCGGCCAAGGAGACAGACAGCACAAAAAAAACAGACAGATATACAACGGCCAAGGAGAGAGACAGCAAAAAAAGAAAGACAAACAGACAGCAGCCAAGGAGAGAGAGAGACTTAATAAAGACAGACAGACAGAAAGTGACCAAGGAGAGAGAGAGAGAGAGAGAGAAAGACAGACACACACATCTATTCTAGCACCCGTTAATGTAACGGGCTTAAAGACTAGTTAAGGAATATTTCAGGTCCATGGACTTTGAGCTACAATTTCTAACTTTGTCTTTTGTATTACTTAATACAAAGTTTCAACATATACCACTCAGAACAAATGTACACTCTGTGTGACAATATTATATGGTACTTAATTTTGTAGACCACCATCTATCTATTCCACATCTGCAGAAAACCTGAATAAGCACATATTGGGGGGAAAAAAAGGAAGATTACTCATTCTGACAAACAGGGGAAGTGCAGAGTATATCCAAGCTTTAAAGACAGAGCAAGATAAGTATGGACCCATCATGAGTTCAAGAAAATAACAATTTGAAGTAGGCTTGCATGAAGTTTATTTAGAGATAAAGCAGGAAAAGGCCTACAGCGAGCTCTCCAGGGAAGGCAAAGATCTGGTTTTATAACAGAGTTTAAATAAATTAAATGCTTGCTAAATAAATTTGTTCAACAATTGAGCAAATCCCACTATGGGAAGCAAGCCATAATACTGAGTAAAGTGTTTAAGATATGTGCGTACACTAAGGAGATGAACATTGGTTTATGATTATTCTGGAAATTTCTTCGATAAATAAATGCAGCTGGTTGTAATAAACTTAGTTGTGGACTCGCATTTTATTGCTGTAGATAAGTAGAAACTTATTCCTCTGAGGGTTTTCTTGAGAATGATTTTTCAGTTATATGATAAATCACTAAGGACTGATATGAAATAATGTGAAACTTGGTTTATTCTTCATCAATCCTTCAGCTAAGCAGAGTAGATAGAAACATGCAGTAGAAGGCAGTATGAAATAAACATGGTACAGCAGGGGTGTCAAAGTCCCTCCTTGAGGGCCACAATCCAGTCGGGTTTTCAGGATTTCCCCAATGAATAGGCATGAGATCTATTTGCATGCACTGCTTTCATTGTATGCTAATAGATCTCATGCATATTCATTGGGAAAATCCTGAAAACCCGACTGGTACAGGAAGCAAGTCTAACTCCAGACCAGCAATTTTACCTAGCTTCTTTTATAATCTGAGAGATAGGTATCAGTCTGGAAGCAATGTCTCCAAAAGGGTTAGTTTTGTGCATACCATGGCAGTAATGAACCTCATTTCTAAGCCAAGAAATGTGGAATATGATCTCAGTCTCTCAAATTTACAGCTAATGCTCGCTGTAGTACTTGAATCATGCCAAAAGGGGCCTCTTTCTGTAGTTCATAAAATGTGTAATCCACTATACATAAACCTTATAGGTAGGGTTACCAGATGTCTGGATTTCTCAGGACATGTCCTCCTTTTTGAGGACATGTCCAGGGGTCTGGACGGCTTTTCAAAACCTGGCACTTTGTCCGGGTTTTGAAAAGCTTCCCATCGGGAAGGGTCATCCGTGCATGCGTGGACGCAATGCAGTGATGTCACACATACACGTGTGTGCATGTGATGTCATTGCATCGCGTCCACGTGTGCGTGGATGCTGTCTGGGGGCAGGGCTGGGGAGCAGAATGGGGCGTGGCACAGGCGGAACTGGGCGGGCCTGGGATGTGGCCATGGGTCCAGTTTTCCTTTGGGAAAATCTGGCAACCCTACCTATAGGTCTCATTTTCAAAAAAATAAAAAATCCCCAAAAACAGCATAAACCGGCACTTGGACATTTTAATCGCTAAAACGTCCATGTGCCAGTTTTCAAAACTAATGCCTCCTTTTACGAAACTGCGATAGCAGTTTGTAGCGCGGGGAACCGCGCTAAATGGCCTGCGCTGCTCCCGACACTCATTGAGTTCCTATGAGAGTCGGGAGCAGCGCGGGACATTCCGCGTGGCTCCCCGCGCTAGAAACTGCTATCATAGTTTCGTAAAAGAGGGGGGTAAGTTTTTAGACATCTTACAGGGCATTCACCCTCCATTATGTCTAAATGTTAAGGGGGTATGTAAGAGGCATGTTTTGGGCAGGATTTGGGTGGGCTAAGCCCTTGGACACCATCCAGGGATAATCAAACCTTTTTCCAACACATCCAGAATGCCATTTAGACACCCCAAGCTAGACCTGTTTTAATAGTGTCATAATGCCATTATACAGAACCATGGTGAGGCCTCATTTGGAATACTGTGTGCAATTCTGGAGGCCACACTACCGAAAAGATGTGCTGAGAGTAAAGTCGGTGCAACGGATGGCCACCAGGATGGTCTCGGGGCTCAAGGATCTATTGTACGAGGAAAGGCTGAAAGATTTGCGGCTGTACTCACTTGAGGAACGTAGTGAGAGAGGAGACATGATTGAGATGTTTAAGTATATTACAGGCCGTATCGAGATGGAAGAATTTATTTTTTTATTTTATTTTATTTATTTGGATTTCTATCCCGTCCTCCCAGTAGCTCAGAACGGTCTACAAATGAACATACACAGTGGAGAGTAAATAGACATATAAGTAATACAACAGGTTTAGTAATTGGATTTATAGATTTTGGAGAGAATTAAATACAGGGAGAGTATAGCAGAAAGAGAGAAAGGGGAAATACAGTAGTTTAGTTTAAGGAAAGTTATATGCGTTTAGATACAATTTGTTGGTGGAGAGAGTAAGAGAGGGTTATATTGGAGTTTTGGGGAGGAGATAGGAGAGTGGAGGGGGGCGTAAGGGGGGGAGAAGACAGAGGAGATCTTTAGTTGAAGAGGAGGGTCTTTACCGATTTCCTGAAAGTTAATAATGAGTTCTGTTGTCTAAGTTGGGGGGGGAGTTGGTTCCAAAGGTGTGGAATGAAGTGGCTGTAGGATCGTTTGTGGGCTGTTTCTGTGAGCAGGGATCTTCCGGGGGGGGGGTGCAAAGGCGTATCTCTGACTTTGAGCGGAGGGTGCGAGTGGGGTTGTAGATGGGTAGCTTGGATTTTATGTAGGAGGGGGTGGTGGAATAAATTCTCTTGTGGGCAATTGCCAGGGCTTTGAAAGTACAGCGTTGGCTAATTGGGAGCCAGTGTTCAGCATGGAGTGCCGGGGAGATGGAATCGTGGTAGTTGAGGTTGTGTAGGAGGCGGATGGCTGCATTTTGGACCCGTTAGAGGCGTTTGATATTATTTTTGGTTAGTCCATTAAATAGGGAGTTACAATAATCCATTCTGGAGAGGACATATGCGTATAGGAGTTGGGCGAGGTCTGGTGTGGAGATGTAGGGTTTGATCCTTTTCAGTTGGCGAAGGTAGTAGAAGGAGGTGGAGACTACTTGGGATATGTGGGCAGATAGGGAAAGGTGTCCGTCTAGGGTTACTCCCAGGCTGCGAACTTGATCTGCTGCCGTTAGTAGATTCTCTTTCTCAAAGGACCCTCAGCCACAAGAGGGCATCCGCTCAAACTCAGGGGTGGGAAATTTCATGGCGACACCAGGAAATATTTCTTCACCGAGAGAGTGGTTGATCCTTGGAACGAGCTCCCGGTGCAGGTGATCAAGGCAAACAGCATGCAAGAATTTAAGAGCAAATGGGATGCCCATGTGGGATCCCTTAGAGGGTTAAGCCAAGGGAACCTGTCACCAGGAGTGGGATCCCTAGGATAGTAGACTTGGGGGTGGGTCAGTAGAGTGGGCAGAACTGATGGGCTATGGCCCTTATCTGCCGTCATCTTCTATGTTTCTATGTTTCTATTAAGTGCCACAAAGGTACCCAAACTGGCCTGATGACCACTGGAGGAATGAAAGTATGGCCCCTCAAACTTCCCCAGTGGTCACTGACTCCCATCCCACCTCTCAAAGATGTGAATGGAACAGTACATACCTGCTTGTATGACAGCTTCAGATGATTTGACCAGTCCTAGTATAGCAGCAAACAGGCCTCTGGAGTAGCCTGGTGGGTGGTGTAGTGAACAATAGAGAGGGGAGATCTAGGCCCATATCCCACCCTACCCACTATATTTATGGTAGAAAATGTGAGGCCTTCAAAACCCACCCAAAATCTACTGTACTGCCATATAGGTGACACCTGCAGCCATAAGGGCTATTGGGGTTGTAGACAGGTAGGTATAGTAGGTTTGGGGGGAGTTTTGGAGGGCTCACCATACTCTAAAAGGGGGTTCTGGTGAGCTATGTACCTGGCATGCTTTATGTGAAGTTCACAGCTGTGCTCCCTAAGGTGCCTCACTGTCCTGTTGACATGTCTGTGTACACATTCTAGCAATTATATCGTCATTTCCTCATACATCTAGAACATTTTGTTTTTAAAAAGAGTCTTCTGATATACATCAAGAATCTTCTGATATACATCAATTTTCCTTCTTCATTTTACCAGACATTCAACATCTTATCCATCTTTTCTTTTGTTTTGCATATACCTGCTCTGGGATATGACCTCAGTGGCTACTTCTGTACAGAATAAATCTGTTAAAGTACAGAATTTCCAGTGTAGCTATCCTCCTCATTGGTCTTATCCCCTATACTTTCTCTAGGAATACCTTTTTTTCATTTTAAGTATTTTTAAATAACTTAGTGAATAACTTAATGAATAACTTAGCTTAAGTGCTTGAACGGGACTCCGATATGGAACCACGTTTCGCTAGGCTGTTTCAAGGAGATGCCCCTAAAAGAGTATATAAAAAAATAAATAAATAGTTTAGCATTGAATCATTCGTCATTAATATTACTTCCCTAACTTCTCTTACCATTAATCAGACCCGCTGTCAGTCTTAAATCTTTTCCAACATGGCGGCAGCATCCTTGTAACTATTTAAATATCTATCTATCATGTGATTTCATAAACCAATCAGAACAGCGTACCCACCAAAGCCCAGGAAAATTTGAAATTAGGTCAGAGACAGCCATTCTACCTCACTATTAAGACCTGAAGGAATAACTGTATTTAAGTCAAAGATCCATCTTTGCTCACGATAATTCAAAAGGCAATCCATATTACCACCCTCCCACCCAGCATTTATAACGTATATAACCCTCCATTTAATATCATTTACAGTATGACCTAACTCCAACCAGTGGGCCACTAGTGGGGCTTGAAGATTCTTAGTATTAAAATGCGATTTATGTTCTGTCAAGCGTGTCTTTATTTGACGACTGCTCCTGCCTATATAGATCTTATTGCAGGGGCAAAGAATCATATAAATTATACATGAACTATTACAATCAGAATATTCCCTAGAGAAAAATCTTTTGCCTGTGTTAGGATCTACCCAAGAGGATCCATTTATACTAGTCCCATACCATTGGCAGTTGTTGCACATATTATGATATCCCTCACTGGTGTTTCTCTCGTTAATTTTAACATTTCACAAAATCTCTCCAATATTTTTTGAGCATTTATATGCAAAAAGAGGGATTTCTTTAAAGCAAGAATAAAGTTGCATAATATGCTAATGTTTTTTTTATAATGGCAACAAATTCTCCTGCTAATGTAGAAAAAGGAATGACACATACAATCCTATCTGTCGTCTCAGCATCGCGATACTAAAGTAAAAAATGTATTTGAGCATATCGCGCTCTTAAATAAGCTTTTCTAATGGAGCCTTTAGGGTATCCTCTTTCTAAAAATCTACATTCTAATAGTTTAGACTGTCTTTTAAATTCAATTAAAGTAGTGCATAGCCTCCGGAGGTGTAGGAACTGGCTAACAGGAAGGTTGTATTTTAAATGGTATGGATGGAAACTCTTAAACCGCAGCAAAGTATTACGTTCAACTCAAAGGCTTCATGGTAAAATAACACTATTCGCCGATGACGCCAAACTATGTAATATAGTAAGTGAATGCAGTTTACAGAATTATATGGCGCAGGACCTGCTTACATTGGAAAGTTGGTCCTCAACCTGGCAGCTAGGCTTCAATGCTAAGAAATGTAAGGTCATGCACCTCGGAAGCGGAAATCCATGCAGGACGTACTTCTTGAATGGAGAAACTTTAACTAGGACTTCAGCAGAACGAGATTTAGGAGTAATCATCAGTGCAGACATGAAAACTGCCAATCAAGTGGAGAAGGCTTCATCTAAGGCAAGGCAGATATTGGGTTGTATCAATAGAAGTTTCGTCAGCTGAAAGCCTGAAGTCATAATGCCGTTGTACAGGGCCATGGTGAGACCTCATCTGGAGTACTGTGTGCAATTCTGGAGACCACATTACAGTAAAGATGTGCGCAGAATTGAATCGGTTCAACGGACGGCCACCAGGATGATCTCGGGGCTCAAGGGTCTCTCATACGAAGAGAGACTGAACAAATTGCAGCTCTACACTCTTGAGGAACGTAGGAAGAGGGGAGACATGATCGAAACATTTAAGTACCTCATGGGACGTGTCGAAGTGGAAGATGATATTTTCTTTCTCAAGGGACCCTCGGCCACAAGAGGGCACCCGCTCAAACTCAGGGGCGGAAAATTTCATGGCGACACCAGAAAGTATTTCTTCACAGAGAGAGTGGTTGATCATTGGAACAAGCTTCCAGTGCAAGTGATCGAGGCAGACAGCGTGCCAGACTTTAAGAATAAATGGGATACCCATGTGGGATCCCTACGAGGGTCAAGATAAGGAAATTGAGTCATTAGGGCATAGACAGGGGGTGGGTAAGCAGAGTGGGCAGACTTGATGGGCTGTAGCCCTTTTCTGCCGTCATCTTCTATGTTTCTATGTTTCTATATTAACTGGTTTTTTATAAAGTGTGGTGAACAACTTATTACCAGATTTATATATCCAGAAATTCAGTAGACATATTATGATATTTCAAATCAAACTTCAGATGTGGATTCTGGACATTTAGCCAATTATGGAAATTTAACAATTCTTCTATAGCGCCATCCCACAGTAAAAACACATCATCCAAATACCGTTTCCATGTTATCATCTTCTGATGATGCTGGGAAGGATAGATAACATCAGTTTCAAATTTAGACATGTACAAGGAAGCTACTGAGGGGGCCAAAGTCGCCTCCATGGCTACCCCCATGAATTTGTAAAAAAAAACTTCATCAAAATAGAAAATTTTTTTTCCAATCACCAGTGGTGTACCAAGGGAGGGGCGGGGGGGGGCGGTTCATCCCAGGTGCAAGGCCCGAGGAGGTGTTCAGCTGGCCACTTACCGGGGAATAGGCTGCCGCCGGGGAAAGAAAGAAGCCGGTGCCAAATTCTCCCTCCCTGCTGCTTCTCTTTCCCGAGCCAAGCAACTCTAGCCGTCCGACGTCAATTCTGACGTCGGAGAGGATGTTCTGGGCCAGCCAATCGCTGCCTGGCTGGCCCGGAACGTCCTCTCCGATGTTAGAATTGACGTCGGGCAGCCAGAGTTGGTCGGCCCGTGTGAAAAGAAGGAGGGCGAATTCGGCGCCGGCCTGTTTCCGATGGCCAGTGGCAGCCTTTCTCCGGCGGTGGTGGAAGCATGGTGGTGGTAGCGGCGGTGGCATGGGGGAGGGAAGGGAAAAAGAAAGAAAGGGGGGGAGCCAGGGAGCCAGAAAGAATGAAAGGGGAAGGGTGAAAGAAAGAAAAAAATGGGTCATGGGGAAAGAGAGAGAAAGACAGACATAGAGATAGAAATGGGGGTATGGAGAGTGAAAGAAAGAAGGGGGCAGGGTGAAAGAAAGAAATGGGGCACAGAGAGAGAGAGAAAGACAGACATACATAAAGAAATGGGGCATGGAGAGAGAAAAAAGAAGGGGACAGGATGAAACAAAGAAAAAGTTGGGGGAGGGAATGAAGTCTGGAGGAGAGGAAGCATACAGGAGGCTGAAAGAAGGGAAGAAATATTGGATGCATAGTCAGAAGAATAAAGTGCAACCAGAGACTGATGAAATTACCAAACATAAAGGTAGGAAAAATGATTTTATTTTCAATTTAGTGATCAAAATGTGTCCATTTTGAGAATTTATATATGCTGTCTATATTTTGCACTATGGGCCCCTTTTACTAAACTGCAATAGCAGGTTTTAGTGCAGGGAGCGTCGAGAGCAGCGTGGGGCATTCAGCGCAGCTCCCTGCACTAAAAAACGCTATCGCGGTTTAGTAAAAAGGGAGGGGGTATATTTGTCTATTTTTGTATAGTTGTTACTGAGGTGACATTGCATAAAGTCATCTGCCTTGACCTCTTTGAAAACCCGCGGAATATAAATGATAATTAACATTTTCTCTGCGTACAATGTGCTTTGTGTTTTTAAAATTTTATTGTTGGTAGATCATTTTGACTTGGCCACGAAGGTAACAGGGAGGGAGGGAGGGGAGCTGCTGAAAGACATCTAGTAATCCTTGCAGGCTTGACTGCAGGGAATTATTTTTGTAAAATCATGTTTTGTTATGTGACTGGCATTATTTAGACTTTAATTTCTATGAATGAATAGAATGAAAATGATATAAAATTACTTGCTTGTTTTTATGTGCGTGCGCTGAAGGAAAGTGGAGAGAAAGTGGGCTGAGGATGCTGAAGGGAAATGGGGAAGAGAGAGTGGGGAGAAGACGCTGATTTATAAATTGACAATTGTACAGAATATTGTTTCTTTTTATACTTTAATATAATAAGTTCAATATAAATCAATTCAAGGCTTGTGTGGATGGAATCAGGTGGTTTGTGGGGATGAGGACCGAGCTTATGGGGAATAGTCCAATAAAATGGTATTTTCATATTTCTCATTATTTGTTTTATTTTTATTTGTTAATTTGTAAAGTGGTGATTGTTATGTATCAGTTTTTCAAATTTACATCTACTGTCTTTATATTTTGCACAGTATTAGAGGACATGTATTACTGTTTTTGTGGTGTTGTGGTGTTGCATTGTATGCAGAGTCTGGTTTCTTGGCAGTTCAGTTTAACTTTTGTCTACATATTTCTATTTTTAGTTTGTGATTATTCCATATTGGGCAAAGGTGTATCTGTCTGTGTGTATGAAAGGAACATGGCTTTCTTATAGCATCGACTGTACTGGATCAATTGACTGTGCAGGATCTGGTTTGTTTAGTTTTACAATGTATGTGTTGGTGTTCTAGTGCTCACTGCACTAGATGCTGCCTTTTCCTAGGTACACTCTTCTTGTGCGATATGTAGATTGTTACTAAAAATCATATTTTTCATATAGATATGGGGGGTGTCAAAAAATGATGGGCCCCGGGTGTCACATATGCTAGGTACGCCACTGCCAATCACTAATTTGGCCAAAGATACAAGAAAATCAGTAGATATTCTCTTCTCCCCATCTTCTCTACATTATACTATCAAAACTGCATCATCTTGCGAAATATTGAAGTACTGAAAATTTCTTCCGAACGTATTCCGCCTTTGAATCGTATATATTATTTGCCTTCTAAGAAAGTAGTAGGTGCTACCCCCAGAAGCTGAAGAATTGAATTTAAATATGGGTGATTCATTAACCCCCTCTTTTACTAAGGTGCACTAGCTGTTTTAGCGCATGTTAAACATTAATGCGTCCATAGAATATAATGGATGTGTTAGCATTAAAAGCACGCTAAAACGGCTAGCGCGCCTTAGTAAAAGCACCCCTAGATGTTACCAAACTGCTAGAAGCCACACTATCCAAAGCTACAGAGAGAGCTACTTTACTAATATCCTTCGATTTGAAAAAGATGTTAATGCTGTGCTGAGATTATATTTTCGTAACTCTAAAAGTTTGTTTCATGGAAAAAAAAGTTTGGATATTTCCCAATGTCATAAGGAACACACAGGAGTGGAGAAAATTGTTTCTAGCTCTGAGAACTGGGACATTAACTCCTGGAGCAACATTTCTTCTGGCATAGCCGTGGTAAAGTATCTAGGAGTGAAATATGTCTTTTTTGCGCCAGAACAGTTACGAGCTTTGCTGGATTTGAAGAAATTGGCAGCCGGGAAAGCTAAGTAAGAATTTTTTTGAACAGCAAATAGATTAAAGGGACTTTGCTCTTAAGCTTATTCCTAAATGAAATATGCGTATTTGAGTTTCTCTTCACTCTGTCTTACCCTCCTCCTCATTTATTGTGGTTTAAGAAAGATGTAAGCTTTTTGGTTCTATCGTTAATTTAGTTGAGTTGCTTGTAAGATGTTTCTATCTGTTTTTCCTGAACAAGATATCTCTTGTAAAATTATGTTAAAATTGCAATAAATACAAAATTTTTTAACAAACCATTTGTCATGAATGTGTGTTTATAAGGATAGAGTTATCAACTGGAAAATTATCAATAACATAGGCAACTTATCAAGGTGCTTTGAAATTTTCTTTAAATCAGTCCTGCGTCACCCAAAACTATAGAAAGAAAAAGAAATATTTCCCATCAGTTGAGTGCAATGGGTGCTTGGGTTGAGTTAAATAGAAACATGATGGCAGATAAAGGCCAAATGACCCATCTAGTCTGCCCATCTGCAGTAACCATTATATCTTTCTCTCTCTGAGAGATCCCACGTGCCTATCCCAGGCCCTCTTGAGTTCAGACTCAGTATCTGTCTCCTCCACCACCTCTTCAGGGAGACTGTTCCACACAACTACCACCCTTCTATAAAAATGTATTTCCTTAGATTACTCCGGAGCTTATCACCTCTTAACTTCATCCTATGCCCTCTCATTGCAGTTTCCTTTCATATGAAAGAGACTCGACTCATGCATATTTTCATTATGTAGGTATTTAAACAACTCTATCATATCTCCCCTCTCCTGCCTTTCCTTCAAAGTATACAGATTGAGATCTTTAAGTCTGTCCCCATGCACCTTATGACGAAGACCACGTACCATTTTAGTAGCCTTCCTCTGGACCGACTCCATCCTTTTTATATCTTTTTGAAGTTGCGGCCTCCAAAATTGTACGCCAATATCTTGAAAGATGCTTCTCTGTTATAGAATATGTAAAACTCTGCACATACACCAACTTTTGAGATGCACCACAAGAGACACTGAGCACATTTGATCCAGCTGGTTTTGGACATTGTGAACTGTTGGAACCACAGATTATTAATTTAGTTCAGAGCAAAGAACAGTGTGGACTAACCATGATGAGTCATAGCAAAGCAGAAACAATTAATATTGTTGCTGGAATGCAACAGTGCATTGTCTTAATAGCAAACCATTTCAGTATACTGGCACTTTAGAATTCAAAAGCAATGCCAGAATCAACTATTTATATCCCAGATATCATACTGTAGATTTCCTCCTTTTATGAGAAGTACAAATCTCTGTGGGTAAAGGGAACTTCTTGACTACTATTGACTGGTAATAAACCCTTCAGGACCTGTGAAAGTTCCTTCTGTTGTAATTGGCCTGAGTAGAATAGGGTGCAGTTCAAATTATTATGAGAAGAGCAGGAGTTCTGTGTGGCATATTAAAAGTACATGTGGTCAGTAGTAAAACATGCCTCAAAATCCATTCAAAACAACACTCCTGAGGAGAAGAATTCTGAGGAAAAACATGTGGACAAAATCCTTTTCCCCATACTGCTACATTTATGTCTCACAATGCTTTTTATTCAAGCCTTTGCTCCTCCTTCCATATAAATTGCTGATTTTTTTTTTTGGGGGGGGGACTGCTATGGCAAGTAATGCAGTTATGATCTTACAAAATAATTTATATGGAAAGTAGAGTACTCCACCTAAATGACTTCTGATACAAAAATTGTAGCAGGAATTTAAGCTGTAAAATATGAGATAAGCTTCTTAAGAATTGGACTCTGTGGAGTTCTGACATCAGCTCTTAATCCGAGTGTAGCGCAAAGTAGACCACTGTAAAAGCACTGTGGCTTTTAGTTTCAGTTTTCATTGGCTGTGGTCCATGCGTGAGGAGGCACCGTTCCCTCTAACTAAGTGGAAGTCCTCCAATTGCACTTCAATTATGACTTTCCAGGGACAGGCAAGCTCCCTGGAGTCCTGCAGAGATTGCCTACTCCCCATTTTACTGAAAATGTGATAGTGAAACAGACCCCCCCCCCTTGCTGGCAGCTAGAGCACGTAGGTGGAGGGACTGGAAGATAAAGAGGTTGTGAATGTAGGGCAGTTTGTTGGAGGCAGAGTGAATATTCCACAGGGCTAGAGTTACCAGACATCCGGATTTCCCCGGGCGGCTTTGTCAAATCGTGTTGGGCATGATGTCATTGCGTGGCATCCGCATATATGCGGACTTCCTCCCTGCCCAACAAAAGCAGGCAGCGGGGGGGAGGGAGGATTAGGGTAGGCCTGGGGGCGGGTCTAGGGGTCTGGATTTTCCGATTGGAAAATCTGGCAACTCTACACAGGGCACATGAGAAAGTGAGAGGAGGATGGAAGGAGAGGAATAGGAATGTTGGGGGAGTTAAACATGTAGGGAAGTAGATGGTGTGGAGGGCAGGGCCGCCATCAGGGCAGTACTACCAGTCCTGCATTCAGGGGCCTGGAGGTGACAGGGGGCCCGGGCTCCCCCAGGGTCCTAGGGCAGTGTTCCCTCTAAGGCAGCGGTCTCAAACACGCGGCCTGCATGTGGCTCTCTAGGTTTTATTTGTGGCCCGCGGTCTGGAGGCGATCATTCTCTTCCTTTTGGAGCAGCAGCCGGCTCGTTCGTTCAAAGCCGCGGGCTGGCGGATCCTTGCGCTATCCACTCCTGCATCGGAAGCCTCTCTGATGTCACACCATCAGAGAGGCTTCAGACGCAGGCGCGGATCTCGCAAGGAGCCGCCACCCGCGGCTTTGAACGAACAAGCCGGCTAGACACGCTGCTGCTCCAGTGGCGTACCAAGGGGGGGGCGGTCAACTGTTCTCCTTAGCGTGCGGCTCGCAGCTCGTCTAGAGCACTGGTGCCCAACCTGCTTCCCTTCCCTTCTCACTGCTGCCATCGGGGATCAGGCCGGCACCGTGTCTTTGATCTCCCTGCTTCTCTTCCCTGCTGGGCCGACCAACTCTCGCGGCGTCCGACGTCAATTCTGACGTCGAGAGGATGTTCTGGCTAGCCAATCGCTGCCTGGCTGCCCGGAACGTCCTTTCCGACGTTAGAATTGACGTCGGGCGGCGAGAGTTGATCGGCCCCGTGCAGAAGAGAAGCAGGGAGATTTCGTCATGTTCCCGATTGCGGCAGCGGCAGCAGCCTATTCCGCGGCGGTGGTGGCATGGGGGAGGCAGGAAGGAAGAAAGAAAGAAGGTGTGTGTGGAGGGGGGACAGGGAGCCAGAAAAAAAAGGCAAAAAATGGGGCACGGAGGAAGGAAGGAAGAAAGAAAGAAGGGGGGGGGACAGGGAACCAGAAACAAAGCAAAAAAATGGGGCACAGAATCAGAGAAAGACAGACATAGAGAAAGAAAGAAAAGGTTGGGGGAGGGAATGAGGTCTGGAGGAGAGGAAGCATACAGGAGGCTGAAAGAAGGGAAGAAATATTGGATGCACAGTCAGAAGAATAAAGTGCAACCAGATGAAATTACCAAACAAAGGTAGGAAAATGATTTTATTTTCAATTTAGTGATCAAAATGTGTCTGAATTTATATATGCTGTCTATATTTTGCACTATGGCCCCCTTTTACTAAATCGCAATAATGTTTTTTAGTACAGGGAGCCTATGAGCGTCGAGAGCAGCGCTGGGCATTTAGCGCAGTTCCCTGCGCTAAAAACTGCTATTGTGGTTTAATAAAAAGGATGGGGGGTATATTTGTCTATTTTTGTATGGTTGTTACTGAGGTGACAATGCATAGAGTCATCTGCCTTGACCTCTTTGAAAAAACCCAGAATAGGAATGATAATTAACATTTTCTCAGCGTATAGTGTGCTTTGTGTTTTTTAGTTTTATTTTTGGTAGATCATTTTGACTTGGTCATTTTAAAGTAGCTCACAAGCCCAAAAAGTTTGGGTATCTCTGAGCTAGAATAGAATAAAATAGAATAGAATAAAATAGAATAGAATAAAATAAAATAAACTGTGTATTTCTATTTTATCCCCCCTTTTACAAAACTGTGGAGCGTTTTTTAGCGCCAGCCGTGGTGGTAGCAGCTCTGATGCTCAGAATTCTATGAGCGTCAGGGCTGTTACCACTGTGGCTAAAATCCACACTACAGTTTTGTAAAAGGGGGAGGGGTTCGTTTGTGATGACATATTCCATACTAGGCGAAGGTGTTTTCTGTGTTCTGTGTGTTTGAAAGACATGGTTTTCTGTTAGGATTGACGATGTAGGATTGATCTGTGCCGGTCTGGCTTGTTTAGTTTTACAATGGGTGTATTGATGTACTGCTCACTGCAATACGTAAGATGCTGCCTTTTCCTAGGTACTCATGTGTGACGTGTGGTTTGTTACTAAAAATCATGTTTTTCTTACAGATGGGGGGGTGCCAAAAAATGATGGGCCCCGGGTGTTACATATCCTAGGTACGCCACTGTATGTAAAGATACCAGAAACGTGGCGTAGTAAAAACTTTAAGTAAATTGTTATTCTTCTAAGTTTTGAGTATTTAACCCTCCCACAATCTCATGGGCACTCGTTTCAAGTTTATTGAGATTTTGATTTAAACGCAATGTCAAATATTTTCAATGCGTATAACAAAAATAAATTTGGGGAAATAAATAAAACCATTTGAACAATAAACATACAAACATATCCATAGATGATTAAAAATACATAAGGAGTACAAGGATAAACTACATTTGTTTAAAAATGCGTCCTCCGTGCCTGCTCATAAATTTGTGGAGTATGTAACTTATCGCTCATGCATATTTTTTTTTGCACACACCTCATCAATCCTTAGAGGAAACATTGGTCCTAGGCCACCATAGCACAAATTCCTGTATTATGCTTCTGCTGTGCACAACAATAAACAATAAACACTGCTGTCATACTTTTTTTTGTCCCCTGCCGATTTCCTGATAGCACCCCCCAGACAAAAGGGGGGGGGGGAAGGGGTGCGTGGGGGGGCCCAATAGGATTGCTCAGTAAGGGGCCCAGAAATTTCTGATGGCGGCCCTGGTGGAGGGCCACGGTTGGGATTGCTATCCCTCCCCCAGTGAGCAGGAAAAGGAGTAGCAGAGCGTGTCAAAGCGAAGGGGAAGTATGACGGCAATGACAAAGATGGGAAGTGTTCACAGAGAAAGGAGAAGGATAAATGAAAGGGAGAAGATGTTTCAGCTTGAGACTGGAGAATAAGATAGATGATAGGATGGTTAATGAGAAAATAGGGAAGGGAGAAGGTTAGTGTGGAGTGAAGGGTAGAGTGAAGGGGGATAGGCAATAAAATTGGGGAAGGTGAATATGGGAAGCAGAAAGTAAACTGGAGCCATCAGGAGAGGGATAGAGGAAGGAAACAAATGCATAGAGGAAACGTGGTAGTAAGAATAGGGAGGGGCCCTCAGGAGGCGCATGAATAATTATACTAATATAAATTGTTATACATTCTCTATCGATTTTTCACTCTGTCTAAAATTACAAAGACTAGGGGACATTCAATGAAGTTACAGGGAAATGCTTTAAAACCAATAGGAGGAAATATTTTTTCACTCAGAGAATAGTTAAGTTCTGAAACGCGTTGCCAGAGTTTGTGGTAAGATCGGATAGCGTAGCTAGTTTTAAGAAAGGTTTGGACAATTTCCTGGAGGAAAAGTCCATAGTCTGTTATTGAGAAAGACATGGGGGAAGCCACTGCTTGCCCTGGATCGATAGCATGTAATGTTGCTACTCCTTGGGTTTTGGCCAGGTACTAAGGACCTGGATTGGCCACCGTGAGAACAGGCTTGATGGACCATTGGTCTGACCCGGTAAGGCTATTCTTATGTTCTTATGGACAGATACAGTATTTCCACACAAGATAGTTCATATATTTAGAAAATCCTTGCTTCTAAGCATTTACCATCTTTATTTGAACAGAGAAAATTTGAAATGACATGTTCAAATACACATATCCAGTGGTAGCCAAAGAACCTGGGTCTATAAGACTATACACTCCAGCTCTGCATTGTAAACACTAACCTACACTGCTTGCTATTTTGATACTAGGCCTGTTTCTTGATGCAAAATAGCAATGAACTTAGCTAAATATTTAGAAATGTCTAGCATTTGATTCATACCAGGAAGACCCCCATTGGGTTCGAAAGAGAGCAAAATACAAGAAAATTCAGAGCAGATGTCTTTCTGGCTCCCACCATGGCTCTAATCTAAGCTTCTCCTTTAAATTTCTGAGGTCATGCGTTTCATTCATCCAGACAATCTTCAAAACTGTCTCCTCAGTATGAGCCGACTGATTGCCTCATTTCATAAATACTCTCATCCAGACACTATCTGCTCTCGTTCTGCTCCTACTGTTCACAGAATGGCACTACATGAAATTAGGCAATATTATCATCAGAAAAATATATTTTTCACAAATATAAAAGGGGGGTGCTGAAAAGTTCTCAGCCCAACCAAGAAGAGAATGAAGTGGATATTGTTCAATCAGTGATATGAAACAATGTCAAAACATAGAATTTTATTTCTGCAAATTGGCACTTAACGAAATAAGATACTCTTTTCAGCTACAGTGGCAAAATAACACTCAGAATTTAGGAAATTGGTTGACTGGGCTAAGAACCTTTCAGCACCCCCTCATATATGCCCCTCTATGCCGGGGGATGGCCTACAGAAGGGGTGTCAGGCCGTGACAGTCAGGGGGGCTTTTTTTCATTTTTTTTTAATAGACCTGATATTTTGCGGCCTATTTAAAAAAAATGAGAAAAAAGGCTGGCAGAAGCCCCGACAGCAGTGATAGGAGGCTGCTTCTCCTGTCACTACTGTCAGGGTCTGCGTATGAGCAGGGATCGCAAATATACGATCCCTGCTCGCAAATGGGGGCGTTCCTCCGATCGCCCCCATTTGAATATGACTGATTTGTGAATCAGTCAGACCTGCCCGAATCGGAAACGAGTTGTTCCGATTCGGGCAGGTTAGTGAATCTAATCCTTGGGCAGGTTTTTAGACGTATTTAAGTATCGATTATGAACCCCATAGCCTCAGGGTGCTGAGGAGGCAGTTCCAACCACTAGGTCACACCTCCTACTCCCTGCAGGTTTACAGAAACAGAAACCCAATTAATGTGTCATTTATTACGGTATTTTGTTTCAGGTGTTATGTTGGGGCCAAAGACCCCCATCTGATTTGTGTGTAAAGGAGGAGGCTTAGGGACATTGATTTGCTCTGATTCTGGTGTGTGATGCTGTTTTTTCCCTGTTTCCTTCCCACTACACTTGCTTTACTCAAAATCGGTCCATGTTTACTTGACAAACATTTTACAAGAAGAAGAAGAAGCAGTTGCAGCAGACAGAACATGGTCCCACTTCTCATCAATACTATGGTCAGACTTCAACAAACTCTACAAAAAATATAACCACGCAACTTGCGACCTCAACCACTGCCCCCCATACCTATTGAAAGCCTCCAGTACACTATTTCGCACCCTACTCTTGCAATGGATACAAACCCTACTAACAGCCTTTTCCCACAAGATCTCAGCGAAATCATCATCACTCCAATCCTGAAAGACCCCAAAGGAGAAACTGACCAACTATCCAACTACAGACCAATAGCCTCAATATCACTCTATGTCAAACTAATGGAAGGCCTTGTAGCCAAAGTCCTAAACTCATACCTAGAGAACCACAACCTACTCCACCCAACACAATCAGACTTCAGAACCAACCACAGCACTGAGACCATACTTGGCTCACTCATGGACACTGCCAGACAAAACCTCAGCACAGGAAAAAAATGCTAATTATCCAACTAGATCTCTCCGCAGCCTTTGACCTGGTAGACCATAACATCCTTCTAGAGATACTGGACTCAGTAGGAATCAGTGGTAAGGTACAATCATGGTTTAAAGGATTCCTACAATCCAGAACATACAGAGTTAAAACAAACAAAGAAAAATCTGAGCCATGGTCTAACCCCTGCAGAGTACCCCAAGGATCACCTCTTTCTCCCACACTCTTCAACCTATACATTGCCTCCCTCAGCTCCTACCTAGACAAACAAGGTCTAACCTCCTACAGCTATGCAGACAACATCACCATTCTCCTTCCGTTCGACCAACCAGCACCATCCATGACAGACAAAATACACAGAACACTTGAAACAATAGCAACTTGGATGAAAGCCCACAAACTAAAACTAAATCCGGACAAAACAAACTTCATCCTACTCGAAACTAACAAAACCCCAACTGTAACAAGCCTTGTCATAAACTCTACAACATACCATATCCAACCCACTTTAAAACTCTTGGGAGTACTAATAGACAGAGGCTGTACAATGCAGCCACAAATCAACAATATAATAAAAAAATAATAATAATTCGCAGTCATGAGAAACCTGAGGCAAATCAGAAAATTCTTCGACAGAAAACAATTTCAACTCTTGGTACAATCCCTAATCCTAGGTCTAATAGTCTACTTCAACATATTATATCTCCCATGCATAGCAACCATGATAAAACAATTAAAAACAATACAAAACACAGCCCTAAGACTGGTCTACTCATTGAAGAAATATGACCACATCACAGAGGCATACCACGACTCACATTGACTCCCAATACAAGCGAGAAAACACTTAAAATTTTACTGCCTTCTATTTAAAGCAATAAACGGAGACAGCCCAGCCTATTGGAACAATCGACTAGTTCAATCCACCTCAACCAGACATAGGAGAACCCACCCACCATTCACACACCCTCCAACCAAAAACGTCAAAAGAAAAAAAAACTGTATGACAACCTCCTAGCCACTCAAGCTGCAAAACTCGACCCACAACTCTACAACCCACAGACTACAAAACCTTCAAAAAAAGAAATAAAAACCCTTCTATTCATAAAACACATAAAACCGAACTAACACCTACATCACCTGCAACTACTACATATGAACTTCTAATATCATGTCAACTCAGATGTAATCCTTAACAACTCTAAGAAATGTACAAATACTTCCCTAAATACTTCTAGTCTCCGGACAAACCATTTGTAATCCGCCTTGAACCGCAAGGTAATGGCGGAATAGAAATCCCTAATGTAATGTAATGTTGTTCTCCTTCTCTAAACTCTGGAGACCATGAGAGCAAATGTTCTTCAGGAAAAAAAACAAGATATAACTTATTATTTGTAGTCTCAGAAAAGAACACTGACCCAGACAGTTCAAAAAAATAGTTCTATGTCTACAAGCTCTGTATGTAACATCTATAAATTTTAACAACCCTAAATATTTTAAAGTTTAAAAAGCTAGCATGGTCAATGTAATCTTTCCAAAGTCAATACAATGAATACCAAATAATAATTATGTAGAATAATTTTGTAAACCGTATATTAAGCAATGTGAGAATTGCAGCAATAAGGCAATAGAACATATTTTTTATCATTATTATTCCAAGTAAAACCATTCTACCAGGAAAAAAAAATAAGAAAAGCATTTTATGGCCAGTTCTTCCACCCTCAATCCCATGCATGCGTCGCAATACCAACAACTCAACCCATCATCTATCATAGACTACTTTCTCTATACAACTTTGTTATCCCTCTCACAAACCCTGCCAGAAATACATTTTGCTCTGGACATTTTTGAATGTGAGGATAAATTCCATCTGCTCCAGGAAACATGTTTATTTTATTTGGCATTAATAAAATTATTTACAATAACACCTAAAATCATGATTCATGGTAGATGGTCTGGGCCTCCTATGAATAACATCAGTTAATTTTTCTGAAATTAGTATGATGTTGAATGCCTACTAGTAATATGCTTGTAGAGTTGTGTATGTAGTAAGCTAGTCTCAATTATACAAAAGTCTATCTTAAAAATTATGACTTACCTGATATGGAGGAGTCATTTAATGGATAGTAATACTGAAGAATTGGGTTCAAGTTCCACTGCAGCTGCTTGTGATCCTGGGTAAATCACTTAACCCAAACATGTAAAGTTAGTTTTCAATTTGTTTTGTAAGGTTTAGCCCTCTTAATTTTGTAATTTTACTGAGATGTTCATCGCTTAGAATTTTGAATAAGCGATCAATCAAATTTATAATAAACTTTAAACTTGAAGAGATGCTATCAACCAGGGTATATTCTGTCTAGCATCTTTTTTTCACGACTTTTGTGTTTGTTTGACTTTCTTCGTCGTGGAGCTATCCTTTTGGTATTTCTTGATGATAAGTTACTTAACCCTCCACTGCCCCGGGTACAAAAGCTTAGATTGTGGGCTCACCAGGAATGGGGAAAGTACCTGCATATAATTGTATTACGGGATGCCGTTACAAAACATAGAAACATGATGGCAGTAACCATTATCTCTTCCTTTCTCTAAGAGATCCCACGTGACTGTCCCAGGCTTTCTTGAAATCGGACACAGTCTCTGACTCCACCACCTCTACCAGGAGACTATTCCACGCGTCTACTAGTGGCGTACCTAGCATATGTGACACTCGGGGCCAGTGGCGTACCTAGGGTATGTGGCACCCGGGGCCCATCATTTTTTGACACCCTCCCCCCCCCCATGTAAAAAAATTTTTTTTTTTTTTTTTGCAATAACCATGAAATGGAATAAATGGTCAGAATAGAAACAGGCAGTGAAAATTTTCTTTTATTGAACCTCATATATGTAACCATTATTCCAAACATAACATAAATTATGTCTAAATTGTCATGACATTAGAAGTACATATGGAGTAGTTGCAGGTGATGCTTGGGACAGTTCTGATTGTGTTAGTTCGGTTTTATGTGTTTTTTGAATAGAAGGGTTTTTATTTCTTTTTGAAGGTTTTGCAGTCTGTGGTTGATATCAATTGGTTGTAGAGTTGGGGGTCGAGTGTTGCAGCTCGAATGGCTAGGAGGTTGTCGAACAGTTTTTTTCTTTTGACGTTTTTGGTTGGAGGGTGTGTGAATGGTGCACAAGTTCTCCTATGTCTGTTTGAAGTGGATTGAATTATTTAGCTGAAGAAATTAGTTACCCCCCATTCCACACACATTAATTCTCTTCCATTTTTGTTCCCATTATAAAAAACACTGATAAGTTCCCAGAAAAAAAATACATTAAAATAAGAAGTGAAAACAAAGGCCCCTACAGATGAGAACATAACATAAGAATAGCCTAACTGGGTCAGACCAATGGTCCATCATGCCCAGTAGCCCATTCTCATGGTAGCCAATCCAGGACACTAATACCTGGTCAAAACCCAAAGAGTAGCAACATTCCATGCTACCGATCCAGGGCAAGCAGACACTTCCCCCATGTCTTAATAACAGATTATGGACTTTTTCTCCAGGAATTTGTCCAAATCTTTCTTAAAACCAGCTACACTATCTGCTTTTACCATAACTTCTGGCCACTTCATTTTTAAGTTTAGATCTTTCCTTTCAAACAGAGACCTTGCTAGATGTCAAATACAGCACAAGGTAACTTCACATGGACTTAGCTGTGCAGGAAATGTGAATCTCCTCATACACCCACCATATAGTGCAAAAATGTGCAAAGGTCTGTTTTTTTCTTTCGATCACTACATAGCCTAATGCCACACAAGCAGCGCTGTTACAAACATATTCTGTAGGTCAATGCTAAGGATAACAAAGTTTCCTTCCTTGGACCAGAAGGAGATAAACCACTGGAAGAGATCCCAAAACAACACCCAAAGACCCACTCAGTGTGTGAATCAGTTGAGTGGAGTGGACTAACTGGGGGGTGGAAATGGGCCCGGAGTTTGCTCAGCAGAATTTCCCAGACCACCTCTTCCTCTCAACACATTGACACGCTGCCACCATCACCACTAGGAACACCTCACTGGGTAGGCCAGCTATGCTATAAACTTTATAAAACACATTATTATATTTTCTTATAAAGCACATATTTTAACTGACCTCTCTGACATCCTCAGCCTTTCCATTCACAAAAATAGAAGGAAGAAAAGTTCCCATTTCCTGCTGTCTCATGTCCCCGGCCTATACAATATTTTTTTTCTGCAGACCCTTCAAAAGTCTGACCAAATCCTCGTTTCACTTGCATTATAAAGTACTGAGGATGCCATCTCTCCCCAATCCCAGGTCCTAAAGTCTAAGACAGTAGCGCAAACTAATGCTGCCAGATACAGGAAAAAAAAATTTTGATTCGATTCAGCCCTATTGAATTGGTTTTTCAATTCGATTTTCCTGCCCAGTTGGGTGATTTTTTTCAAAACTCCTGGTGGGTTTTATAGCTTTTTCACCCCCTTTGGCTTCTCCTAACCACACTGGCGCTGTGGTGTAAATAAAATAAAGAAACAAAAAGGACTTTTCCTCTTTCTGTTAAATCCTAGCTCACGTTTGCAGTCCAACACCAGCTCTGGCAGGATACACATTTCAAATCTGACATGTTATAATCACAAAACAGAAAATAAAATTAATTTTTCTACCTTTTGTTGTCTGGTTATATTTCAAATCTTGTTGGTCCAAGGCTCTGGTTTTCTTCTGATAACTTGCTTGCCAGGGTCTCCTTCTTTCTGCATGCTAACCATCCATCTGCCAACTCTGTCCTCCCTTTCCATTTCCCTTCCCTTCCCAGGAAGTCTGGTATCTTTCCTTTTTTTCATCTCCCTCCACAGATCCACCTTTTCTTAAATACCCTTTCATCCGGCATCTCTCCCTCCTTCCCCACCATCCCAGAGTCCACCATCTCTCCGTTTCTTTTCCTAATTACCCTCCTATCCAGTATCTCTATCCCTCCTCCACACCATCCCTTGTGTCCAATTTCTCTCCCTTTCTGTTCCTTCCCTCCCTAAATCCCATGGTCTATCATCTCTCTCCCTCTCCTCTATTTTCAGACCCATTATTTCTTCCCCCCCCCCAAAGTTTGGCATATGCATGTCTCTTTGAACACCCCCTTCCCTCCGTGTACTTCTAAATCATGGTCCCCCCCCCAAAGGCCTGTCCCCCCTTAAAGGTCTGCCTGTCCCACCTTGATGGCCTGCACCCCCCTTGAAGGCCTGTCCCTTCCCCTTGTAGGCCTGTCCCCCCCTTGTAGCTTCTCCCCCCCCCTTGTAGGCCTGTCCCCCCTTGAAGGCCTGCCTGCCTGCCTTTCCCCCCTTGAAGGCCTGTCCCCCCTTGAAGGCCTGCACCCCCTTGAAGGCCTGCACCACCCCCCTCGAAGGCCTGCACTCCCTTGAAGGTCTGCACCCCCCCCCCGAAGGCCTGTCCCCCACTTGAAGGCTTGTACCACCCCCTTGTAGCTTCTCCCCCCCCTTGTAGGCCTGTCCCCCCCTTGAAGGCCTGCCTGCCTGCCTTTCCCCCCCTTGAAGGCCTGCACCCCCTTGAAGGACTGCCCCCCCCCCCGAAGGCCTGCCCTCCCTTGAAGGTCTGCACCCCCCCGAAGGCCTGTCCCCCCCTTGAAGGCCTGTCCCACCCCCTTGTAGGCCTGTCCCCCCCTTGTAGGCCTGTCCCCCCTTGAAGGCCTGCACCCCCCTTGAAGGCCTGCACCCCCCCCTTGAAGGCCTGTCCCCCCCCCCCCTTGTAGGCCTGTCCCCCCCCTTGTAGGCCTGTCCCCCCCTTGAAGGCCTGCCTGCCTTTCCCCCCTTGAAGGCCTGTTCCCCCCCTTGAAGGCCTGCACCCCCTTGAAGGTCTGCACCCCCCCAAAGGCCTACACCCCCCCCCTGAAGGCCTGCACCCCCCTGAAGGCCTGCCTGCCCCCCTTGAAGGTCTGCACCCCCCCCCGAAGGCCTGTCCCCCCTTGAAGGCCTGCCTGCCTGCCTGTCACCCCCTCCCCCTTGAAAGCCTGCTTGCCTGCCCGCCCGCCCCACCCTGAACGCCTGATGCCCCGACCCACCCCGAAGGACCGCTCGCTCCCCTGGCCTCCCCGCTCCACCTATGAAGCAGCCGCAGCAGGATCGCGAAGTCAGCGTCAGCGATCCCTGCGCTGCTTCCTGCGCCACGGTCCCGTCCCTCCTCTGACATCAGAGGAGGGGCGGGATCGCGGCGCAGGAAGCAGCGCAGGGATGCTGACGCTGACTTCGCGATCCTGCTGCGGGCTGCTTCACAGGTGGTGCAGGAAGGTCAGTGGGGCGAGCGGTCCTTCGGGGGTGGCGGGGGACTGAACGGCAAGGCCGGGAACACCCCCTTAGGGCTGGTACCCGGGGCGGCCCGCCCCCCCCCCCCCCCCCCTAAGGTACGCCACTGCTCGGGGCCCATCATTTTTTGACCCCCCCCCCCATTTGTACGAAAAACATGATTTTTAGTAACAAGCCACATGTCACACATGAGTACCTAGGAAAAGGCAGCATCTTACATATGCAGTGAGCAATACATCAATACACCCATTGTAAAACTAAACAAGCCAGACTAGTACAGATCAATGCTACACAGTCAATCCTAACAGAAAACCATGTCTTTCGAACACACAGAACACAGAAAATACCTTCGCCTAGTATGGAATATGTCATCACAAACTAACCCCTCCCTCTTTTACAAAACTGGATGTGGATTTTAGCCATGGTGGTAACAGCTCTGACGTTCATAGAATTCTGAGCATCAGAGCTGCTACCACCACGGCTGGCGCTAAAAAACACTCCACAGTTTTGTAAAAGGGGGGATAAAATAGAAATTCATAGAGAAAGGTTAAATTGAACCAGCAAGAAGCTGGACTCTGCATACAATGCAACACCACAGAAACAGTGACACATGTCTCCTAAAGCAACAAATAAATAGAAAATTTTTGTTCTACCTTTGTCTTCTCTGGTTTCTGCTTTCCTCATCTTCTTGTTACTCTCTTCCTTCCATCCACTGTCTGCCATCTCTCTGCCCCTATATGGCATCTTCTCTCCTTCTATGCCCCTTCCAGAAACTGTATGCCTCCCCCTTCCTTCTCTCCATCTATGCTCCTTCCAGAAACTGTATGCCTCCCCCTTCCTTCTCTCCTTCTATGCCCCTTCCAGAAACTGTATGCCTCCCCCTTCCTTCTCTCCTTCTATGCCCCTTCCAGAAACTGTATGCCTCCCCCTTCCATCTCTCCTTTCACCTCCATTGGTCTAGCATCTCTCTCCTCTCCTTCCCTCTCCCACACCTCTCTTCTGCAATCCCTTTCTTCCCTCATTTTCCTTTTCAATTTATTTTCTGCATCCATCTAGATTACGTTCTAACTACCCTCTCAATTTCCTTTTTTACTGTCTACCTACAGCTCGCCACCTCTTTCCCTCACCCCCTCCAGTATTTCCCTAACTCAATTCTTTTCCCCCATCATGTACCCTCCTTTTATTTATCCCCTCCTTCCATCCTCTGCCCTCTTCTCTCTCTCCCTTCTCTCCACTTCCATCATCTGCCCCTTCTCTCTTTCCCCCACTTCCATCGTCTGCCCTCTTCTCTCTCCCCCTTCTCTCCACTTCAATCATCTGCCCCTTCTCTCTCTTTCCCCCCTCCTTCCATCATCTGCCCTATTCTCTCCCCCCACTTCCATCATCTGCCCCTTCTCCCCACTTCCATCATCTGCCCCTTCTCTCTCTTTCCACCCCCCCACTTCCATCATCTGCCCTCTTCTCTCTCCCCCTTCTCTCCACTTCCATCATCTGCCCCTTCTCTCTCTTCCCCCCTCCTTTCATCATCTGCCCTCTTCTCTCTCCCCCTTCTCTCCACTTCCATCATCTGCCCCTTCTCTCTCTTCCCCTCCACTTCCATCATCTGCCCTCTTCTCTCTCCCCCTTCTCTCCACTTCCATCATCTGACCCTTCTCTCTCTTTCCCCCTCATTTCATCATCTGCCCTCTTCTCTCCCCACTTCCATCATCTGCCCCTTCTCTCTCTTCCCCCCCACTTCCATCATCTAACCTCTTCTCTCTCCCCCTTCTCTCCACTTCCATCATCTGCCCCTTCTCTCTCTTTCCCCCACTTCCATCATCTGCCCTCTTCTCTCTTCCCCTTCTCTCCACTTCCATCATCTGCCCCTTCTCTCTCTTTCCCCCATTTCCATCATCTATCCCCTTCTCTCAATCTCTCCATCCACCACAGGCCCATCTTTCTCCCTCACCTTTCCGATTTTGGCAACAAGATCGGCAAGGCCCCCCCCTCCGTGATGGCACTGAGCGGCATCAGCGCCCCCCCTCCGCAACGGCACTGAGCGGCATCGGCGTCCCCCTGCCCCGCGACAGCACTCAAGTTTGGCCTCCTTCTCCCGGCATCAGCAGAACTTCAGATCGGCTACAGGTGCTCAGTCAAAACTTTCCCTGACAGAACTGCCTGGGCGGAAACAGGAAGTTGAGTCAGGGGAAGTTACCTAAATTTTTGTTGAATTTTTTGAGCTCATTCCATATATTCATGTTAATAAAAATGTTTAAAACCTACACTAAGGGCTCCTTTTACTAAGGTGTGCTAGCGTTTTTAGCGCACGCAGCAGGTTAGCACGTGCTAACCCCAAGCTACGCGGCTAGAACTAACGCCAGCTCATTGCTGGCATTAGCGTCTAGCGCGCGAGGCATTGTAGCATGCACTATTCCGCATGTTAATGCCCTAACGCAGCTTAGTAAAAGGAGCCCTAAGACTCTTTAATGCTTGTAAATTGATTGCACATGCTTTAATTTGTAGGTTAATGTGCATTAAAATTATTTAAAAACAAAAAGAAACCAACAGTAACGGAAGTAAAAGTACAGCACAAAAACAAAGCAAAACTGCAGGAAATGTACAAGGTGCAGGATATTTTATTCAATTAAAAATATATCAATGAATTGTAAAATCAACAAAAATAACAATGAAAAATAAAAATGAAATTAATCCAAAGATAGATTCTTAATGTATTATTTATAGGAGAGTTTATTCACCTGTCCCCCTAGACTTTTTGCTAACTGTTTTGATCCAATGGTTCTTGCTTATCTATAAGCACACGAAAAGAAAATCCAACGGAATCTGCAGTAAACAAACAGCAAGCAAAAACAAAAACAAAAACTGCAGACCATGTGCAAGATGTAGGCACTGTTTATTACAATATTAATGCAGTATGGTAAATATACCACCTTATTACCAACTAGTGGACCCAACACGGTCCGTGTTTCGGACAACACCTTCCTCAGGGGTCCATGGTGGATAAGGTATATACAAACCGCATTGACCAAATCAAACAAATGCCATTCCAGCTCCAAAGTACATTGAAGCACTGCGCCACTATCGCACGAAAAAAAAAAAAAAGCAACGCAGTGCTGCATTGTACTTTGGAGCCGGAACGGCATTTGTTTGATTTGGTCAATGCTGTTTGTATATACCTTATCCACCAAGGACCCCTGAGGAAGGTGTTGTCCGAAACACGGACCGTGTTGGGTCCACTGGTTGGTAATAAGGTGGTATATTTACCATACTGCATTAATATTGTAATAAACAGTGCCTACATCTTGCACATGGTCTGCAGTTTTTGTTTTTTCTTGCTTATCTATGTAATGTATATCCTGGACCCCTGAGGAAGAAGTGTTTTTGGAAACACAAACCGTGTCGGGTCCGATATGCTTTACATCAAGAATCTATCTTTGGATTAATTCCATTTTTATTTTTTATTGTCATTTTTGTTGATTTTACAATTCATTTATATATTTTTAATTGAATAAAATCTCCTGCACCTTGTACATTTGCGCATTAAAATGATTTTGCATAGCCATGGGTGGGCCTGGTGCACATCATTAGTGTAGCTAGCCTGGATTCCCAAGCCCAGCCAGATGAAGAGTCCTCTCCAGAGTTCCCAAGTTGTCTTAACCCCAGGGCTGTCAGCAGTATGTTTCCAGTCACAGACATTGGCAGCACCTCTCCATGCAAGCTCAGTTCAACTTGTACACCCTCCCTGTGTATGCATTCAAGGGGGGGGATGCCAGTTGAACTGAGCATGCACAGAGGGCTGCCAGCAATGGCAGTTGGAAACATGCTGCCGACTGCTGCCAGGTTGAGACAGTTTGGGGAACTCCAAAAATAAGTCTGCAACTGGCAGGGCTTGGGGATTCCAAACAGCCAAGGTATTAATTTATTACTGCTTTGAGCGGGGAGGAGCAGACGGAGGAAAAATGCATGAGCCATGCCGACCAATCCACACCCAGACCCACCCAGAAAATGAGGACTGCCTACACTACTGTTGCATATACCTTTATTATTGTGCCTTACTGAACCAAATGTGCACTAATGAATGCTTATTTGTAAGTCCCAGCCATTGTAGAACACCCCTACCCCACCCCACCGCTGACTGATTAAACAGCGCACATGTGCTGGATTCCAGGAACCATAGTCTGAGCATCTGATCTAGAAAATTGTTGCTGCAATTATTGGGTTAAGAGATAAATGGCCTGATACTGAAAAATGGTTTAAACCTGCCCAGTTAAAACCAGCTGAACCACTGAATATTGTCTGTTACTGCCCAGGAACTGCCTGGTTAGTGCCAAGATAGTCTGGGGGCAGAGTCTGAGTGAAGCTGTTACTTAACCAGTTAAGTGGATAAAGAAAGGAGAGATGTTCTAATTTTATCCCCAAGCTAACCGCGCATCAGTCTGAATATTGACTGATAACGCAGTTAGCTTCTATGTGATCACACGTACACAGATATTCAATGCTGGAATCTGGATGTGGCCAAGCATTGAATATTAGGATTAATTCAGTGTGTGACTGTAAACGCCATATAAACTTCTAATACCAGAGGGTGAATATCTACCCCACAGAAGTTAAAATGAAAGAGAACTCCTAGATAGTAGAAATGGCTTATGCTGTTATAGCCATGGCAGGAGCTATTTCCAAATGAACAGGAAAGCCAAGGTACATGATGAAGCTGGTGTACCCCCTGTATCATTTCCCCCTGCCCCCCCAAATACCATCCTTATCATATACTCCTACTATACTCACTTAACTACCTTGCTAAGCTCCATCCATCGCTGTCTCTTCACCACACTAAACTCCCTATTCAAAGTACCCCCACCTTCTATCCCCCCTTCAATTTCTCTCCAGACTATGGAAGAGTTCTACAAAAAGATCCAGAAGATTCACCATAAGCTCTCAACCAGGCTGCATCTCTCTCCCCTCCCCCTCCCTCCACCTGTCCCTTCTGCTAAGCTCCCCTCAATACCTGCCACCTTCTCCTCCTTCTCTGAAATCACCGAGAAGGAAACTGCACATCTTCTCTCATCCTCCAAACACATTACCTGCTCCTACGATCTGATTCTCACCTACTCAGCGCTATCTCACCCAGTGTTATCCCTCCTTTTTGTCACATCTTCAACCTATCGCTCTCCACTGCAACTGTCCCTGATGCCTTCAAACATGCTGTTGTTACACCCCTCCACAAAAACCCCTCAATGGACCGCACATGTCCCTCCAACTATAGCCCCATCTCCCGCCTTCTTTTCTTATCCAAGTTTCTTGAATATGCTGTTCACTGCTGTTGCCTGGACTTCCTCTCATCCCAAGCTATTTTTGATCCATTTCAATCAGGCTTTGGCACACTGCATTCCACGGAAACTGCCTTTACTAAAGTTTCCAATGATCTGTTCCTGGCTAGATCCAAAGTCTCTACTTTATCCTCATCCTTCTCGATCTGTCTGCTGCCTTTGATACTGTTGATCACCACCTACTCCTTGATACACTGTCCTCGCTAAGAT
Organism: Geotrypetes seraphini; assembly: GCF_902459505.1. Classification (NCBI taxonomy): domain Eukaryota; kingdom Metazoa; phylum Chordata; class Amphibia; order Gymnophiona; family Dermophiidae; genus Geotrypetes; species Geotrypetes seraphini. The sequence goes on from NC_047089.1 coordinate 39,837,482, forward strand.
TCCAGAGTTCTGCTCTTACCTGGTTTTCTTCCTATCCCTCCCATCACACCTTCAGTGTATGCAACAGTGGTTCCTCCTCCACAGCCATCCCACTATCAATTGGTGTACTTCAAGGCTCTGTCCTGGGACCACTCCTTTTCTCAATTTACTCCTGCTCATTTGGAATGCTGATCTCCTCCCATGGTTTCCAGAATCACCTCTATGCTGACGACTCTCAGATCTACCGCTCCGCACCAGATATCTCTGCTGAAACCCAGACCTGAGTCTCAGCCTGCCTGCCTGATATTGCCATCTGAATGTCTCACCACCATCTTTAAAATTAAATATGGCTTAAATGGAGCTGCCCATCTTCCTGCTTCCTCCATTCTCTGTCTCTGTGGACAACACTCTCATCCTCCCTGTCTTGACTGCTCACAATCTCAGGGTCATCTTTGACTCCTCTCTCTTCTTCTCCACCCAGATACAACATATCACTAAAATGTGTCACTTCTTCCTCTATAATATTACCAAAATACAACCCTTCCTCTCCGAACACACTACCAAAACCCTTATCCATGCCTTGTGCTTAGATTACTACAATTCGTTACTCTCAGGTCTTCCACTCAGCCATCTTTCTCCCCTTCAATCCATCCAGAAGTCGGCTTCATGACTCATTCTGTGAGAACAACTATAGTCACGCTACCCCTCTCTTAAAAGTTACTTCATTAGCTTCCCATCAATTTCCAAATACAATTCAAACTCCTCTTACTGACCTACAAATGCATTCACTCGGCTGCCCTTCACTATCTCTCTTCACTTATCTCCCCCTATGCCCCACCCCCCCAAGCTCCGTTCAGCTAGTAAGTCCTTCTATCTGTGCTCTTCTCCTCCTCTGCTAACTCCAGACTCTTTCCTTTCTATCTTGCTGCACCATATCCCTGGAACAAACTGCCCTAATCCATATGGCGGGCTCCGTCTCCGGCAGTATTCAAGTCCAAGTTAAAAGCCCACATCTTCAAGACTGCTTTAAACCCCTAACTCCTCTCACCTTAGGTTCTACATTCCCAACCCTATATGTCATGTCTGTCTGTCCGAGTTAGATTGTAAACTCTTCTGAGAAGGGACCGTCTATTAAATGTCAAAATGTACAGCGCTGCGTATGCCTTTCAGTGCTATAGAAGTGGTAAATAGTAGTAGTAGTAATACTCCCGACCAGGACAGCACTGTTGTGTTCTTATGATAGTTTCATGAATAAATAACAGCCTTATCGTGAAGTATTTAACGTTAAATTTATTGTTGATTTTGGCATGAGACTGTGGCTTTGAAGGAAATCTCATGCTCTCACTTTCTGTTCAATAGCATAGGAAAGCATCTTCTGAAATACAAAATAACAGTATACCGATATAACCCCTTTTTTCTCCCGGATGCTGGAAGGGGTATGCAAAGTTATTTTTATTTTGTTACAAGCTGGGGTCACACAGCAAGCAGGTACCAGACAATCCACTCTCTCCTTTCTCTCCAAAATAATGGAAGATCACACCAGCTGTGTAAACGCCAAACATGAACTTTACTCTTCTCGAGGTGAAAATAGTCACTCTTACAAATGTGAACAGTTGCTTTCAGAACACAGTCCAATGTACAAACTCTCCCTCTTCTGCACTCCAAGATGCTATTTCTAATTTCTAACCTTCAGCTGCAATGATCAGATGGTGGGCTCTGACTAACAGAAGCCAAACCTCTGAATCAGAATTTACACCGGTCATTTGGTAGATTCTGACCATCAGACAAACTTGTTGCCCAAAACCAGGCATTAAATCTCCACTGCAGTGAGGTCATTTTTTAAGACTACTCTCCAGGAAGTCCAAGAGCTGGCTTAGCTTCTCAGTGGTTTTTCTTAGGCTTCTGGAAACTGCTAAACTGTCCTGAGTCCCTATCATTTTCCAGAGGTGCCTATCTATCTGCACGTAGTCTGTGGTTCCCATGGAGACCCAAGTACATGAGCTTTTTTCAAACTCCCTAGGACACAAGTTCATACCCTCTTGTTGTTACCAATTATCACCTATTATTTTAGTTCAACTGCCAAACTGTGCGGCTCTAACTGCTAGGGCTGCCCCTTCATAAAGCAGCCCAAAACTTCCAGCACTGATAGTTCTAAATCTTTAACCTTACAGTCCTGGGAAATAGATGCACCTTTTTGCTCCTCAATTCAGTGCGTACTATTTGCTCAGGGCTATACTGAATTCATGGTTTGTTTGTAGGGGGGGGGGTTGCTATCTTTATTTATATTATAATATTAGCTTTCTTGCCTATGGCCTGGCAGCCCTGAGTAGGCCTGCTCTTACTATTAGAAGCTAGCTTAGCTAGTACCTGGATGAGAGACCACCTGGGCCTATGTTGGGCAGTAGCAACATAGTGGAGCCACACACTGTGTGGGAGAAGGCAATGGCAAACCACTCCTGTACTCTGCCTTGAAATATCACAGGGAGGATTCCTCAGTGGCATAATCCATTCATTAGCTTTCTTAATACATTAATAAGTTCTGTACTACTATATATGAAAGACAGTTGTTTTTACTTTTGGCATGGATCCGTGGGGCACACTGTGTATGCATCGCCTACATATTGTACATAGTGCTTTGTGCAGGCCTCTGCCCAAATGCCAGTGGGGAAGAGGAAGCAGTGAGCTAGGGTGAACCAGTGCGGTGGTGGTACAGTGGGGAACCTGGGCTCTGTATTGAAACACCTGATGGACCAAGACGCATGACAGAAAGAAAGTGCAGAGCCCTCAAGACAACAGGAATTGAAGTGGAGGCTGGACATCTTTCATTCTCAGACAGGTCTTTCCACTCGCTCAAAACATTTAGGCCTCAATGCTGTGAAAGTCTTCAGAAATGTAAACGGGTGAATATTTTGAGTTATTCGTTTATTATTACTAAAATTATCATTATTATTACTACTACATTTCTATTTTGTTTTCTACAGTGTAAATGTGTTCATTCTACATAGTAGGAGAGGCTGCCCATAGTGCTATTTGCTGAACAAGAATGAAAAATATCTGATCTGCCAAAATTCTGGGAGTCTTCGTGCCTCGGGCCAGAGCAACTCCACATAACTGGAAACTAGAAGCAGACAGATCCATGAGATCACTGTAAACCCTGCTGGCAGAATCCTAAATGGTATGCATGTTTATATCATCCTTGCTTCCTTCTGCATTTATTCGCCTTCTCTTCCACTACCTTATTTCAACCTATTCACCTGTTTTCCCTCACTCATTTTCGTAATGACCTTTACAAGGGTGTCTCATCACTTTTTATTCTTCCCTACATGATCCCCCTCTTCTTCTCTGTGTCCTGCTACCTTCAGCAATAGTTCTCCCTCGTTTACCGACTTCTCTCGCTGGTTCCCCATTCCAGTCCCTACCTGTACTACTTCTACTTATAACTGTCTGCTACGCATAAACATTTCATATTGATATGACCTAACCTAACTTCTTAAGAATTTCTATTACCCCCTTTTCAGCATCTCCTCTTAAAAGCAAGGGGACCCGCCTTCAGGTACTACAGGTAATGTTACCAGATTTTCTGTCTGGAAAACCTGGACCCCCCTAGGCCCGCCCCCAGGCCTTCCCAGTCCCACCCATCCCCCCCGTCACACCCCAGTTCCGCCCATTCATGCCCCCAAGCCTGCCCCAGCCCCCCCCCCACATTGCCTGCTCTCGTCAGGCAGGACATCCGCGCATGTGCGGATGCGATGCAATGACATCATCGCTTTGCGTACGCACATGCGCAGATGCCCTCCTACCCAAAGGAAAGCTTTGCAAAACCCGGACATAGTGCCGGGTTTTGAAAAGTCATCCAGACCCTCGAATATGTCCTCATAAGGAGGACATGTCCGGGGAAATCTGGACGTCTGGTAACCCTGACTACAGGGACCTAATACTAACATAGTAACAGAGTAGATGACGGAAGATAAAGACTCGAATGGTCCATCCAGTCTGCCCAACCTGATTCAATTTAAATTTTTTAATTTTTTCTTCTTAACTATTTCTGGGCAAGAATCCAAAGCTTTACCCGGTACTGTGCTTGGGTTCCAACTGCCGAAATCTCTGTTAAGACTTACTCCAGCCCATCTACACCCTCCCAACCATTGAAGCCCTCCCCAGCCCATCCTCCACCAAACGGCCATATACAGACACAGACCGTGCAAGTCTGCCCAGTACTGGCCTTAGTTCAATATTTAATATTATTTTCTGATTCTAAATCCTCTGTGTTCATCCCATGCTTCTTTGAACTACTACTTCTACTTCTCATTACTATGCAATGCAATGCTGTACACAAACATATAAGAGACAGTCTCTGCCTGACAGCGCTTGCAATCTATCCAAGGCAGACAAACAGGACAATTAAGAAATTAGGGAGTTTCATTATGGTCAACTTGCCGCAGTCCCAGAATTTCTTCCAGATGGGATGAAGCAACCTATTCTTAGGCCCAAAGGGATCAATAGCAAAGTCAGTCAAATAAAATGGTTGAGTATAAATAACATCATTTCAATAACAGAAAGGTTTATTGTTGCAAAAAAAATGGTAATGGATAGCAAAAACCTCCTGTCCCAGAAGCAGTAAAAATATCAATTTACAGTCAGTCACAAAAACCGTACAAAATTATAGCACTTAGAACTCCCAAAAGTCCTTTAGGCCTCCCTTGCCTCCAAGATTTAGTTAAAAACAGATGTGGAATCCTGTGATTTTATGGGCTGTCCCTAAAAGACCCACAAATTTGCAGCATCTTAGACTCATTCTACTATTTTCCTACCATCTAACCAACCAGAATTGTAAAACAGAATGTATAATGGTAACAGAGATCAGATAAACTACTAAACAAAGAAATAATAATGAGACATTTAAGTTACCAGTGTCTCAACACAAACACAATAAAAAGACCATAATGGTGTAAAAACACAACTAATTGTTTAAAAAACCACTGTCCACTCAAAGCATATGCTCACCAGCTCAAACTTTATTGCATAAAATCCGATACTGCCTTCAATATGAATACATTGTGCAACTACATATACATAACTTTTTTCAAAATCTGACACGTGGAGGAAAAAAGACCTCAGATATACAACACTGCCACTGTAAACATTAGTTCCAAAGCAGTTAAACACATCAAAAAGGGGTCTAAAAGAATTCCACCTGCCAAAACATTTTCAAACTTCAAAAACGGAGAACAAAATGTGGCAAACAAAAATGATATGATGAATAATCAAAGTAGAAAACCACATTTATCCAGTACCCCAGGTTGTCAGCCCACTGCACTAACCATTAAGCTACTCCTCTACTCCATGTCTGCTTTTGTTGACAGAGGTAACAACAAATATCGCCCCATCCCTCCCGCCGGCACCCCTCTCCTGAACACCCCACCCATACCTTAGGGATCTGGCTAATCAGAGTCTTAGGCCATTCCCAGTGCATCCCAGAATGCACTGGGAAGGAGGCCTAAGACTCCCGTTGGCCTATGGGACGGGCCTTACGCACCTGGGCCAATCAGGGCCTTAGGCCCCTCCCTGGTGCAGCCCAGGATGCACCGGGAAGGGGAATGCCCGCCTTTTGGAACTCTACTCAAACTTCTCCAAGAACAAGCTACCATGATCCTCATAGCATCTCAATGGTTAGGTCAACCATGATTTCCTTTCCTCCTACAGTTCAGCATCAGGGAACTCATCACACTTAGTCTTTCCAACGTTGCTGACACAGAATGAGGGCTCTCTTCTGCATCCCAATCTACGTTCATTGACACTCACAGCATAGAATCTCTCTTCTAACCATTAGATACTTTGACACTGTTTGCTCCAGTGTCAGCCATCATTGAAACCTCTAGAAAACCATTGTTGCTATCATTTCAAGTGGACTTGCTTCACAGTATGGTGTAATTTCAACTCACTAGGTCTGGTTTCTTGTCCTCTTCTATTGGTTCTAGACTATCTTCTGCACTTTTCTGACTGTGGTTTTTAAAACTATTTTAGTCAGAGTTGATCTCAGTGCTATTAGCACTTTTTATGCACTATTAGGCAAGAAACTGTTGTTTGTACATCCATTTGCATCCAGATTCATGAAAAGACTGTACCATATCAAGCCTCCTCCAGTGACTTGGGACCTTAATGTACTGATGAAGCCTCCATTTGAACCACTCTCAACTTTATCTCTCAAGCATCTTACCTAGAAGGTAATCTTCCTCATAGCTCTTACTTCTGCAAGAAGAGTCAGTGAGCTTCAAGTGCTTGTATCAGATCTACCTTATACAACATTTTACCATGACAAGATGATTCTTCGTACTCATCTCAAGTTCCTCCTGAAAGTTGTCTTGGAATTTTATCTGAACCAAGCCAGACCGGATTTTCTAGGAAACCCTATGCAGCGCAGCCATTATCTTGAGTCCTGTAACAGTCAAGCCCCTAGTCCTACCCCTGAGTTCAGTGCTATGCTGAGGGTGCCCCAGAAGAGAAGGATAAGACAACGCAGAACCTGGAGTCTAATACCCAGGCTAGAAAGTAAAGGCCCCTTTAAGAATCTGTCTGAGGCTACCAGGGGGTGGAGAGAGGTAAGGCAGAATCCTTTTCTCAAAGAAGCTTCACAGGTGTAAGATGGAGGAGCAGGAAGAGGTCCAGCTCCGTGAGCTCAGCTGACTGAGCTGGGAGGACCAGCACCGTGTGAGTGACTGGGAAATGTCTAAGGAATTAAAGCCTGAGAAAGTATCAATCCAAGAAGAAAGTAACCAGCAAGACCCTGAAATTGAGTGAGATAATTCCTCTTGCCAAGACCTCCATGCTGAGGAAAGTATGGACCTGTGCTGACAGCCAAATGGCAGGTTAGAGTATTTTTCTGGTTTTCTCTTTTGGAAATTACTCTGTGCCGCATGGTTTTTTTCCTGAGCCACCTGGGCATGGCACTGAAGGCTGAGAATTTAACTGTTTCAGCTACAGAGTTGCTGCTAGCCAGGAAAGAAAAGGTTTTTTTTTGGGGGGGGGAGGGGGTTTCCTTAGGCAAACTGAGCCCTAATGTGGGGGCTAGGGCTATTCATACAGTTCTAGTCAGGACTTTGTGCACTAGAAAAGTAAAACTCATTTTTGTGAAGATATTTTGTTTTTGTTTTGGCCATCTGACTTAATTGAGGAAAAATACTGTGAAACATTATTATCCTGACATGTTTGGTGTTTTTGCAAGAACTGTGAGTCTACTAGCAATAAAGCCTCTGAGATTTCCACAACAGTGGGCATGGGAGACACTGTGTATTCTTTTTACTATTGTTTTCTTTGTGCCACACACCTGCATATTATGGCAGGGTACCTTGACTGGTTGTCACGTGACCAGCTGAGTGTCCCTGCTACAATATGCACAACTTGGGCATGCTGGAAAGCTATAATGGAAAGCTTTTATTTATGTACAAACCAGAGCTTAAGGCGGCAAAACATATACAAAACATTTGCAAAATCGGCGCCTCAGAAACTGAGCGTGGCTCGATTTACGAGCGCCCCCCCCCCCCCCCGCGATCCGGAACCCTTCCCCCGTGATCTGGCACCCCCTCCGCTGCGATTGGGCACCCCCGTCACAATCTGGCACCTCCCCCCCCGACGCGATTGGGCACCCCCCCGCCACTTCTTACCGTGATCTGGGCACTGGCACCAGCATGTCCTGTGCTTGGTGCCAGTGCCCGAAGATCGGCCTCCTCTTCTGCTGGGCCTTGAGCATCTGTTCATGCTCAAGGCTGCCGATTTTGCAAATGTGAGGTACTTTTATACCTCAATCCAACTTGAGCAGTCCTTATTCTCTAGTCAATTAACTATAACTTATATCCAGATCAGCAGTCTTTAGTCAATGGACCGGCTCTTACAATATTCGAGGGATATAAGTGGCTTACCTCTGCCAAACAGACATTAGCTGTCTCACATAGACAGATCTCACATCCTCTCTTTTTTTTTTCCCCAGGGCTCTGATTCAACCCACTGCTAGGGAAGTCTCTATCCTGGAAGCCTCTCCCTCAGGACCTCCCTGAATGACTCCAGTCTGGGGCAGAAGTACTCCTTCCTGCCTGAGTCACACCCCTCTGACTCAGTGGGGTTGCATTACTTTCCTTCAGATGGCTGACTCTTATGCTAGTGCCCCCTGCTGTCCAACAATTTAATAGCCACTTTAGTGAGGGAGTGTGTTGCGCAGTGGTTGGATCTACAGCCTCAGCACCCTGGGGTTGTGGGTTCAAACCCCACGCTGCTCCTTGTGATCCTGGGCAAGTCACTTAATCCTCCATAGCCCCAGGTACGTTAGATAGATTGTGAGCCCACCAGGACAGATAGGGAAAATGCTTGAGTACCTGATTGTAAAAACCGCTTAGATAACCTTGATAGGCGGTATATAAAATCCTAATAAACTTGAAACTTGAAAACTTGAAACTTACTCCCTCACATTCTCCCTGTCTTCTTTCCAGAACCACATTCTCATCCTTATGAAGTAACACTCCACATATTAGACTTGGATCAGACATGTTACTTGGATCAGACCAAACCTCACAGGACTTTTGCTCAATTTTTCCTGTCACTTGATATGAACAGAATTGGAGCTCCTATCACCAAAAGGACTCTTTTCATATAGTTGGAGGACTGTATCTCCTTTTGCTATTCTCAAGCTGGGCTGATGTTGCAAGGACACGTCACTGCATATAAAGTTTGAGCAATGATGACTTCAGTGACCCATCTACAACATTTTACCCCTATTGAGGACATCTGTAAAACAGCCACCTAGTCCTCAATATATATCTTCACATCCCCTACTGTTTGGAAAATTATTTCAATTGGATTAGATGGTTCAGCCAAGCAGTTCTACAAAATTTATTTTCCACTTAGAAGCCAACTTCTCTCCTACCCTGTTGGTTTCGCCAGGATCATAGCAATTGACAATAGACTCTTCTCAGAAGCATGACCCTGGCAACTAGGGTGTCCCACATGTAAGAATGTTGCCTGCTTCTCCTGGGATAAAGCGAAGTTACTTCCTTGTAACAGCTGTTATCCAAGGACAGCAGGCAGATAGTCTCGCAACCCTCCCACCTCCCCTAGTTGACTTAGCTTGTTTTTTGAACGGAGCCAGCTGTGAGCTGGCGTTGGGTGGGAAGGCACTCATGCATGTGCGGCATGGGCCATCTTTAAACGTTTGAAACGTTTTTAAAGTGACAATACACGTTCAGACTCTCTGTACTGTGCTCCGTGGAGGATGTTGTCCCATATGTGAGAATATCTGCCTGCTGTCCTTGGACAACACCTGTTACTGGTAAGTAACTTCGCTTTCTATACACATTTTAGTGGGCTTTGGTACACTGTATCCTTAGGCACATCGTATATTCGCATTAGTGGCATTGCCTCCTTTTTTGGCACACCATATGATGTTTTATAGTCGTTCAGATTTAGCTACTTTGCCTTTTTCACACAACCTCCTTATATATGCATCTGCTCTGATTCAATGGGACATAGAAACATAGAAACATAGAAATTGACGGCAGAAAAGGGCCATAGCCCATCGAGTCTGCCCATACCAGTGACCCACTCCCTGATTCTTACTCTCCTAGAGATCCCACATGAATATCCCATTTCCTCTTGAAATCTAACACGCTGCTGGCCTCAATCACCCGCTGAGGCAGCTCGTTCCAATGATCGACCACCCTTTCGGTGAAGAAGTACTTCCTAGCATCACCCTGAAATTTCCCTCCCCTGATTTTCAGCGAGTGTCCTCTGGTTACCGAGGGCCCCGTAAGACTGAAGATATCATCTTTCACCACTATACGCCCAGTAATATACTTAAAGGTTTCAATCATGTCTCCTCTCTGTCTTCGCTCCTCCAATGAGTACATCCGCAGTTTTTTTAACCTTTCTTCATACGTGAGATCCCTGAGCCCCAAAACCATCCTGGTAGCCATTCGCTGAACCGACTCAATTCTCAACACATCTTTTTGGTAGTGTGGTCTCCAGAATTGAACACAATACTCGAGATGAGGTCTCACCATGGATCTGTACAGTGGCATTATTACTTCAGGTTTTCTGCTGACAAAACCCCTACGGATACAGCCCATCATTTGTCTTGCCTTGGATGAAGCCTTCTCTACTTGATTGGCAGCCTTCATATCGTCGCTAATGATCACTCCTAAATCACATTCCATCGTGGTCCTGGACAAGGTTTCACCATTTAGTGTGTAAGTTCTGTGTGGATTTTTTTTGCCTAGATGCATTATTTTACATTTTTTAGCATTGAAGCCTAGCTGCCAAGTTGATGACCACTGCTCGAGCTGTCTTAGGTCCTGCGTCATAAAGTCAGGCACACTGCTTTTGCCAACTATGTTGCATAGTTTGGCATCGTCGGCAAACAGTGATACTTTTCCTCTAAGTCCTTGGGTCAAATCTCCTATGAATAAATTGAATAGAATCGGCCCTAAGACGGAGCCCTGAGGGACTAGTTTTAATATACTGTAAACCAATAGAACCGCAGATACACTCCATGTGTAATTATCCAGACTGTTTCTCTTTCTCTTTTTTTCCTTTTGATATCCACATTGAGAGGGCATTCCAAGTATCCAACACCCTTTCTGCATTGAAGTGTTTTCTTAGCTTATACCTGAATCTATCCTCTTTTGCCTTTACCCTATGCTACTTCCTTCCAGAACTTCCCTTCAATTGAAAAAGACTTATTTCCTTTGCATTTTTGCCATGAAGATTTTTTAATGTATCTATTGTGTTTCTCCTCTTATCGCTTTTCTTCCAAAGTATTCATATTGAGATCGTTAAGTCTGTTCCCATACACTTTATGATAAATATCATTGAGTATTAGAGTAGCCACCCTCTGGATCGATTTCATCCTGTTTATAACTTTATGAAGATAAAGTCTCTAGAATTGTATACAATATTTCAAATGGGATCTTACCAGAGGCACTATCACCTCCTTATTCCTGCTGGTCATTCCTCTGGCTATTGCTATCATCTTTTCTACCTGTCTAACTACCTTAAGATCTTCAGATATAAATTGCCCACCCCACCCTCCATGCACAGAAGTATTTCACTCCCTATACTGATCATGAGGGAGAAGCATTTTGTATTGTGTGTGCAGCTCAGGGAAGCCAAGATCACCAGCATTGTTCAACCTTTAAGATAAGTGGTTGAAATTTGAATCTTTGAAAATTTTGCAATTTTTAAACATGGGTTTATTGAACACAGTGGTGGTCCGAGGGAACAAAGAAATTGCAATGATGGTTCCCAAAGTTCGCATGATACAGTGCATGTTAGTATAAGGGTCTGAGCACATATATACTATATTATAGCTTAACTAGTCTTTAAGCCCGTTACATTAACGGGTGCTAGAATAGATGTGTCTGTCTGTCTATGTTTCTTTATCTCTCTCTCCTTGGCCGCTGTCTGTATCCTTCTGTCTCCCCCTCCCCCCTGAGCAAAGCTGCCTGCCCCCAGCACCCACCTCCCCCCCAAATGTCTCTCCATGGTCCTCTTCTGTCTTCCCCCCCCCCAGAGCAAAGCTGTCTGTCCCCAGCACACCTCCCCCCAAAGCATCCCCATTTCCCTATCTCTCCATGGCCCCTTCTGTCTCCCCCAGCACACCCCTCCCCCCAAAGCAGCTCCCTCTCCCTGTCTCTCCATGGCCCCTTCTGTCTTCCCCCCCAGAGCAAAGCTGTTTGCCCCAAGCACACCCCTCCCATTTCCATCCCACTTCCCTATGCAGCAGCAACAGCATTTCCCTCCTATCCCCCCCTTTCCTGTGCAGAAGCAGTAGCAGCATTTTCCCCCACCCCCCTTTCCCTTCTCTTACCTTCTCTTCCCTGCTCCGTTCGGCCCCTCCCCCTTCTTTTACTGCCGTTGTCCTGCTCGATCTGGCCTGCTCCTGACCCTCCCACCGCCGACAAACCTCGGGGCTCCAGCTGTGTAGGCAGCACTTTAAACACGCTGCTTCACGGCCTTCTACTGCCGATTTCCTCTGCCGCGTCTGTCTCCGATGATGTCATCAGAGACTCGGCAGAGGAAATCGGCAGTAGAAGGGTGCGAAGCAGCGTGTTTATAGTGCTGCCTACGCCGCTGGAGCCGGGAGATTTGTGGAGGGTCAACGGCTGGAGCGGGGCTGCTATCCACCACTCGGTTGCTGCCACTGGTGCTGCCTACGCCGCTGGAGACGGGAGGTTTGGAGAGAGAGAGCACAGTCGCGCGCATGCGCCTCCAGCCCCTGCAAGCGCCGTGAGGTGTCAATTAGAATGTTGCCATAGAAGCACACCTCACAGCGCCAGGACTCACGAATTTTTGAGAGCGCATGCGCGCTCTAGCGTTTTATTATTATTGATGATGAATAATATATAGATGTACAAAATATGATTTTATCCTGTGCAGGTAGTAGTGAAGTTTGTCAGCACAGATTTATAGGAATTGCTCCCAAAATTGGTAGGCCACACCATTTTGTAAGAGCCAATTCCATGTGCAAAACATGCTTTAGAAATCTACCCTTTAGGCACAGTTTTGCATATTATCTTGTGTTTACATTCTGTTTACCATCTTTAACACTCAGTTGCTGCCCTTCAATCTTAAAGCTAGTGATCCATTATAGATCCTATTCATGATATTTAAAATAGATAACATATACCCCACCCCCTTTTTTAGCCAATTTAGCTAAATGCTAACACGTCCATAGAATATAATGAACGCGTTAGCATTTAGCTTGTGCTAAATCGGCTAGCACACCTTAATAAAAGGACCGCATAGTGAGGTTTCCCTGATGCCACTTAAACTTCCGTAAATGACTGTTTTATATCTCAGGTTGTAATAATCCATAACATAGACCCAGTTGTTGAGGATCACAAGAAAACCATTATTTGTTACCTTTACTTTTCTTGAAATTTTGTAAAAATACAAATGTCGGCAGATAATTGGGGGAGCACTATTTATGGGCTTTTTGTTCTACAGAATTCCTGAGCTATGTGCCAAAATATTTCAGCTACAGGCAGTTTTTCTTTTCTTACAAAATTGTGCCAGCTCACGGGATATTAGGCACTGTCCCATAAAAACTTACTCCCGTGAATACTACCAAACTAAGAAGAATAGAAGCTCTTTGTTACTGCAAGGTTAGTTTGGAAACTGGATTCAAAAATTCCTTATTACATTCCAGTAAAGGGTACTCGATGTTGAATTATTTTTTTATTATTGATTTCTCAATAATTACAAAAAGAAAGAAGACAATTCCATCAAAGACACATAATTATACAAAGAAATAAAACAATACAAAGAAGAAATATCAAACAGCCCACATGGGTTCACTAATAGTAATATAAGTAAAGTGTGAGAAAAGAATGCACTCGTATAAAGTTATCCATAAGGAAAATATAAGCACTCAAAAGAAGAATGCTACATGAACCCCAATATACAAATTAGACCCATCAATTTACACAAAATTCTCCTAAACCTTAATCTGGCCTTCCTGAACTGCCAACAAAGATTCCAGTTGGAAGCGTTCCCAAAACTATATGCTCTTTCTCCTGAAACTTCATATGCCATTGTCTAGAAAATTTCAGAAAGAAAAGATATGCCAAGAGCAACTTGTCCTTGGCTTCAATGTAAGAAATTCCCTACAAACTAATTGGGCCTAAGGGATACATCTGGAAATACATGAATTGACATACCATGAAAAGGAACCAAACTATTCCTGAAGAAATTAACTAGAACAAGATTCCTGTCAGCATAACTTGAGAAGATAGATACTACAGCCCCCTATCTCCTTGCTGAATCTTGAATAGAAGTTTCCACTATGTTGTTAAATTCACTTTCAAAAGATCCTCCACTCTCTCCCCTCTTGTATTTTTTAATACTTGAGGAAATATTATATGCTTTAGCAATCTGAGAGCAGCAGGGTCCAGGTGTAGAATATCTACCATAATGTTTTAGTGTCTCAGTAGCTGATATCATTGCACAGTAAAGAAAATTAAGAAAACACAAGGGAAAGTGGATTTGTGCTGCCAAGGTGCAGGATATCAGCACCCCTGTTGAGGAGATACCAAGCAGGAACTGTGTGGGAAAGCCATGGATGATGTCACTGAACCTTGACTAGGCTTTCAAAATCAAGCCCTACTACAGAGAACATTAGAGAGCAGATTTGTGCTGCTAGGGGTGAAGGACATCTGCACCCCCACTGAAAGAGATATCAGAAAGACACTGTGCGAGACAGCCATGGATGACATCTCCGAGTTCTGACTGAGATTTAAAATCAAGTCTTATCATGGAATGCAACCATAGATGCATGACCACAGGTGCATATATGAAGGGGCATAGCCACAGGGGCACGTTCTACCCCTTTGAACCCCTCTGGAGTACTTAGAAGCAAGGAGCATGGGATTACCTTCTCCTCTGGTGAGGGATGAGGAAGCGTAGTGGTCTCTTACTGTGAATGATCCTATGGATCTTCAGGTGATAATAATAATAATAATAATAATTTATTCTTGTATACTGCCATACCCAAGAAGTTCTAGGCGGTTCACATCCGTTAATTAAGATCCGCGATGACACACGGATTTACAAAATTTTGACAAAGTTACAAGCAACGAAGGGAGCGTGGGGACGCTTTAACAGAGTTTTATCAAAAGTACAAGCAGCATCGAAGGTAGGGATGGAAGGTAAGAGAAAACGAAAGAGGAGACCAAGTATAGGGGGAGGAGGAACATCAGCAGGAAAGAATTCAACTGGAACTGTATTATATATTGTATTCCATAAGAACTGCTACTGTATATTTTGGAGATTTAGGGATCCCTTAACTAAACCGTGTCATGCACCAATGCATGCTTAAGTTGGGAAAAAAGGTTTACCAAAAAACGCATTACTGTGTGCTAATCACGCATTCCTGTGTGCTAATCACGCATTCTTTATTTTTTAGCCTATTTTTGAGAGGGGTGTGACATGGGCAGAGAATGGGCATGGAAGCATCATCCAGCTAGGCCAGGTGCTGATGTTCTGGAGGCAGGTATGTACGTTTTTATTCTGATTTTTATTGTGTTGTGGTGGGGTCAGTGATCACTGGGGGAGTGTGTGGGGGTCTATACTTTGTGTCTGCAGTGGTTATCTGGTCACTTTAGATACCTTCTGGGCACTTAGACCTGTTTTTACATCGCTTTAGTCACAACGTACAAGTTCCATTCAGGCAGCCTCGTTAAACTTTCGGTTATACTTGCAGTAGGCCTATGTCTAGGTCAGCCCACGTCCTGCCCAAATCCCACCCTGACTACTCCTCCTAAAATGCTCCTTTCAGCTCTGGGCGTACAGCAGCAGTGAAGAGGCCTAAGCTGTTTTTAAATATGTCTAAAAACCATTTTGGTTATCGGCACTTGGATGACTTGTCTTATTAATTGTCCAAGTGCCGATTTAGACGGGATTTTAGACATATTTCCGTTTCGATTATGAGCCCCCTAGCCTCTTAGGTGCGATTCTACAAAACATAGGTGCCAATCACATGACACTTAGCAGCACCTAATACCAAAGTAGGCATATTTAGGGGTGGAGATAGGCACTGCTAGGTACAATTCTCTAAAGGACTCAGGCACCTTAATATAGGCCTTTAAAACCCTGGCCTGTATTACAGGCACCTGAGTTTTAAGTTAGGTGACACTAAGCACGATTCTTTAATGGGCACCTAAATGTGATTCACATGCAATAGGTACCTAACTTTAGGCGCCTATCTTTTCTAGGCGCCAGTTACAGAATCTGGTCCTTACCTGCTTAAACCTGCGTTTTACGTGGGAAAATGCCAAGTAACCCTTCGAAAAGGGTCTTCTTAATGTCTGAATGACAATTATTGACCCTGAAATTTAAAAAATGAACATAGTATAGATGAAAGAAATTTCCTGAGTATTGAAACTATACCGCGCCCCCCCCCCCCTTCCCGGACCAAAAAAAAAAACAAAACATTCCAATTCTAATTGTGGCAAATAAAAGGCTACAAGAAACAGAGGGTAGGGATGTATGACGATTTTTCTCAGTGGATGAGGGTGGCGTGTTGCAGGGATCTGTGCTGGGACCAGTGCTGTTTAACTTATTTATAAATGATCTAGAAATTGGAACTATGAGCGAGGTGATTAAATTTGCAGATGACACTAAACTGTTCAAAGTTGTTAAAACACATGCGGACTGTGAAAAACTGCAGGAAGACCTTACGAAATTGGAAGACTGGGCGTCCAAATGGCAGATGAAATTTAATGAGGACAAATGCAAAGTGATGCACATTGGAAGAATAAGCCAAATCATAGTTATTAGATACTAGTGCTGCCCAATTCAGGAAAAAAATTTTGATTCGATTCGATTCAGCCTATTGATTCGATTCGATTTTCCTGCCCAATTGGGTGGGTTTTTTTGGGTGGTTTTTTTTTTTTTTTTTCCAAACATCCTGGTGTGTTTATTTTATAGCATTTTCGCCTCCTTTGCCCTCTCCTATCCACACTGGCGCTGTGGTGTAAACAAAATAAAACAAAAAAGACTTTTCCTCTCTTTGTTAAATCCTAGCTCATGTTCACAGTCTAACACCAGCTCTGGTAAGATACACATTTCAAATGTGACATATTGTAATCACAAAACAGAAAATAAAATTATTCTTTCTACCTTTTGTTGTTTGGTCATTATTCGAATCATGTTGGTTCCAGGCTCTGGTTTCTGTTTGTCTTCTGATAACTCACTTGCCAGGGTCTCCTGTCTTCTTTCTCCGTGCTAAACATCCATCATCCATCTCTGTCCTCTCCTTCCGTTTCTCTTCCCTCCCCTGGAGTTCTGGCATCTTTCTTTTTTTTCATCTACATCCCGCAGCTGCATGATGGACCCCACCATCCCCAGATCCACCATCTCTCATCTTCTCAACTACCCTTTCATCCAGCATCTCTCCCTCCTTCCCCACCACTGCAGGGTCCACCATCTCTCCCTTTCTCTTACAACTACCTTCCTATCCAGTATCTCTATCCCCTTTCCACACTATCCCTTGTGTCCAACTTCTCTTTCTGTTCCTTCCTTCCCTTCTTCCATCCCATTGTCCACCATCTCTCTCCCTCTCCTCTGTTTTTATACCCATTATTTCTTCCCTCCCTCCCTCCCTCCCAAGTCTGGTATATGCACGTCTCTTTGAACCCCCGTTCCCTCTCTCCCTCCATGTACTTCTACACCCCCCCCAAAGGCCTGCATGTTCCCCTGAAGGCCTGGTGTCCCCCCTGAAGGCCTGCTCCCCCCAAAAAAATGCCTGCATATTCCCCCCCACCAACCTCCTGGTCTTAGCTTTAGCTAATACGGCAGCCTGCCCTGCACTAAGCTAACTGCTTGCCCACGGGGCCAGAGAAGGAACCCACCCAAAACCACAAGCACTGTACTGCACTGGTATCTCAGCAAGTCACGTGGCATCGGCATCCCTCTCAGTCAAACTATGGCGAGCTGCCTACAGCTTCCAGACCTGTCCTGCAGGAAGTGGCGTTCTTTCTTTATCTCTGTGAGACAGGGCCCGAACGAAGCTCTGACCCTGACATCACCAGCTCATAACCCTTGCAGTCTGTGAACGTTGCTCTCTGTATTCAATTCAGTAGTCTTAACAACACCCCTAGCCTGCCTTCCACCTGGGAGATTTGTGCACAGGGCAGGGTGCGTGGACTGAGCTGTCAGCCGCTAGGAAACGGAAGGTATACTTCAGCGCTCATTGGTGGAAAACAGCAGTAGTGGTGATAGAGGTGTATTCGGAGGCTTGAGGGGAGAGTGCGAGAATAATGAGAAGCAGAATTGGCCTTTGGATTCTTGCCTGTAGCCGTTGGTCAAGCAGCGCGTGCAGAACAGAAATTACATTAGATGGACTCCGGCAGCAGAGGGAAAGCCCGAACAGGTCTCTACAAGGGGGCCAAGTCACCGACTTGAATCGGTGAGTTTGATTTTTTGTACAAACGAATTGATTTGAATTGATTCACCCAAAGTGAATCGGTGAATCAATTTGAATCAGAAATCGGCAGCACTACTAGGGACCACCTTTTCTAATACCACCTTCCGCTCAAGAAAAGGATCTGGAAGTCATTGTAGACATTACGCTGAAGCCTTCCACCCAATGTGTGGCAGTGGCCGAGAAGGCATATAGGATGCTAGGAATTATTAGAAAAGGGATGGTTAACAAGACTAAGAATGTTATAATGCCTCTGTATCGCTCAATGGTGAGACCTCATCTTGAGTATTGCATACAGTTCTGGTCTCCTTATCTGAAAAAAGATATAGCGGCACTAGAAAAGGTTTAAAGAACGACCAAGATGATAAAGGGGATAGAACTCCTCTCGTATGAGGAAAGACTAAAGAGGTTAGGGCTCTTCAGTTCGGAAAAGCGACGGCTGAGGGGAGATATGATTGAAGTCTACAAAATCCTGAGTGATGTAGAATGTGTAGAAGTGGATTGATTTTTTACTGTATCAAGATTTACAAAGACTAGAGGACACTCGATGAAGTTACAGAGTAATACTTTTTTAAAACCAATAGGAGGAAATATTTTTTCACTCGGGGAATAGCTAAGCTCTGGAACGTGTTGCCAGAGGATGTGGTAAGAGCGGTTAATGTAGCTGGTTTTAAAAAAGGTTTGGACAATTCCTGGAGGAAAAGTCCATAGTCTGCAGTTGAGACAGACATGGGACGGTAGCATGGAATGCTGCTGCTATTTGGGATTTTGCCAGGTACTTGTGACTTGGATTGACCTCCGTGAAAAAAGGATACTGGGCTAGAAGGGCCATTGGTTTACCCAGTAAGGCTATTCTTATGTTCTTAACCTTTGAATATGCCACATATAGAGAAACAACTCTTTAACACCGTAACTCAACACATGTTTCAGCTAAGTGAAAAGCTAGTCTTTTTCAAGGGCATAAAGAATGTGGTGAACAATGGGAAATTCCTAATATAATATGTCTGATGAGCTCTCTCTCTCTCTCTCTCAAGAATGTACAGCAATTTTTGCTTGCAGAACCTAGAGGCAAAAACCACGTTGATGGATGTGGTGCTGTGCCAATGTAAAGATGCCACAAAAATGTAGTTCAAACTTTTGGAGTGTTTCATCTATGGAAGTGTTTGGCAACCACTGTATTGCTGCAAGTTCAGTTAGGCTCGCTGTAATTTTCCTTTTCTGTTTTTGAAAATATAGCAGAGACTATTTTATTAAAGCAAGCTATGTTTATTATGGGCTCCTTTAACAAAGCCATCGTAGAGGTTTCTACCATGGGCCGGCAAGGTAAATGCTCTGATATTCATAAGAATTCTATGAGCGTCAGAGCATTTACCTCACCGACCCATGGTAGAAACCTCTTCTGCAGCTTTGTAAAAGCCAGCATATGTTTGTTGAGCTTTGAATGTGTTTGTTCATCAGTGGCCAAAAAGATGGGTAAAATTTAGACACTAGTGCATGTGAGGAACAAAAACTTTTCAAATCAGTTTGCTTGTGTGGCTTGATATGACATTTTTTTGTGTCCAACAAAAAAGATATAAAAGAGATGAATCATGCCTCAAGAACAGCAACTTTGTCAAGAGGCAAGCTAATCAAAATATTACATAAGAACATAAGAATGACCATACTGGGTCAGACCAATGGTCCATCTAGTCCAGTGTATTGCAAATTGTGTGCCACAGATTTCAGGTGTGCCCCGACAAGATGCCAGTAAGGAGGAGAGGCGCTGTTGTGGGCTGACTCTCTTATGAGCCCTGGAGATTACAATCTATCTCCCCCCCCCCCCATCACCCGTTCACCCAAATAGAAAGAAAAGCCCTACTGATCTCAACCATGCATGGGAACAGATTTAAAGATCTCAATATGTATACTTTGGAAGAAAGGCAGGTGAGGAGAGATATGATAGAGATGTTTAAATACCTATGTGGCATAAAAGGTTAGTCTCTTTCATTTCATCGCATACTCTCATTGCATGAATCTTGCTGTAAACCGCTTTGAACTTATGGTATAGCGGTATATAAGAAATAAAATTATTATTATTATTATTATTAAAAGGAAGCTCTGAAATGAGAGGGCATAGGAATAAGTTAAGAAGTTAAGTTCAGGAGAAATCTAAGGAAATAAATTTTTTACAGAAAAGTGGTAGATGTGTGGAATGGTCTCCCGGTAAAGATGTGTCTGAATTAAAGAAAGTGTGGGACAGGCACAAGGGATCTCTTAGGGAAGGAGGAGATAGTGGATGCTGCAGATGGGCAGACTGGATGGGCCATTTGGTTTTTATCTGCCATTATGTTTCTATGTATATTAAACAGTATCAAGTAGATTTGTAAGAGACTGGTTGAGTTGGACAAATAAATTCTTAAACCTTTCATATCCCAAGTGGAAGCATCTTGTCATTCCCACTCCTTTGGGTTTTTTTTTTTTACTTTGTCATGGGAAATTTGACTTTTCTTCCTTGTTTTGTTGTTTTTGTGCTATTATAAACTAGGAATTGCTATAATTAAACCTCACGTGTTTTTCCAGATACTGTGTGGTTTTCTTCTCCCCTAGTGGTACTGTTTGGCCCTTTTTTTGTGGCCTTAGAAAATTGTCCTACTTATGTCTGCAGTGTAATCTATTATCTTAGGAATTTGATGCATTTGAAAACTGAAATGGCTACACCCCTACACCCCTCTTTCCTTTTCCGTGCTCTTTAAATTACAGAAAATTATCAGAATGTTTGAAAGGACTTTTATAAGAGGGTAAAACTTTTTATTTTTATGTTTCCTCTTCATGAAATTTTGCCTTATGGTACAAGTTAAAATACTGCAAATGACAGAATCTGAAAAGGAAGCCAAATACCAGAGAATACCAGGCCAGTCTTACAATATCGACAAATATGGAAAACGCTAGGATCTAATGATCTCACTTTGTCAGTTAATCTCCATTTCTCTTTATGTCCTGCCCCAAGGGATGAGTTTGTTTATATAGGCAGTGATATCAAAAGCATACCAGGATCTATATTGCTCCAAAGGACCAATAGTAAATTATATACCTTACCCACTGGTCTCTAAATTATCTCCAAGCCTTGAAAGAATACAAATCTCTGATAGATTTTCCACTCTCAGCAACATGCAATGTTTAAAAAAAACAATGAGGCCACGAATCCAAAGAGTATCATATTCCACTACAGATTGTATTATGGTTTTTACGTTTCAGTCAGGTCTACAATGAACAGTCTGTTTCTTGCCAAAATAATCTTTTCCGTTGCTTTCATTTAGCCAAAGCACACAAGATGTTCTGCATGAATGATCTTTGAAGGTTGGACAGAGATGGACCCAACATGAGGAGATGATCATCAATTTTAATAAAACTATATTCTAAATCTCCATAAAACTATATTCTAAATCTCCTAGCAACAGGTTGTGCGTATTTC
This sequence comes from Geotrypetes seraphini, assembly GCF_902459505.1. Taxonomy (NCBI): domain Eukaryota; kingdom Metazoa; phylum Chordata; class Amphibia; order Gymnophiona; family Dermophiidae; genus Geotrypetes; species Geotrypetes seraphini. The sequence goes on from NC_047089.1 coordinate 39,858,877, forward strand.
CAAATTATTAAAAGAGAGCATGGAAGGGTTTTGTCTACAGTCATTTTCAGATTTGGTCTAGGTACTAGCTGATCTCAGTGATCAATATAAAAGATTTGGTAACATATATGGACAAAATCTGCATCTGCCCAATCAAATAGAATAAATTATTTTTATAATTTTTGAATCAATTTATTAGGAGGTAATTTAGCATACTATATACTGCATTGTAACTGGAAGTAACATCAAGGAGGGACTCGGTAGAAGGAAGGCCCTGATTCTTCTTCTCCATGGTGGCTGAAGCTTCTTGAGGTAAAATAGGCACCAGGCAAGAGGGGTAGTTGGGGAGGAAGGCACAGAGATGCCGTCCCGGGTGCAATTATTTTTACCGTGGGAGCAAGGCTTATTACTACTCCCACAGGGTAATAAAAGGCCTCGCTCCCATTCCCAAAGTACACCGGGTGAAATCTTTCCTGTTACTGAAGGTTTCCCGTGGTGTGTCACGGTTTACAATGGGAACCCATCCCCGTCTCATTCGCTAATCCTCAAGTACCAAAAAATGTAGTCCAAGACCAAAGATGCAAAAATATTTCCCATCATTTTGGGTGCCAAAGTCATGATGAAAAAGGACTTCCAAGTGTACCTGGATACGTAAGTTACCTATACATAACATAACATAAGACTTTATTTATATACCGCACAATGCCTTTTGGTTCGATGCGGTTACAAAAAGTGAATACAACAAAGACAAAATTTTTTTTTTAACATTACAAGTTAATAGAACCATTTGGATGCAATGCTGAGGCACAAGGAAATTCCCTGTCTGTCCCAGATAGGGATCACAATATAAGTTAAAGTGCCAAGAAGTGATGGAATAGAAGAAAAAAACACAAAACATCTGTGAACACAGCCTGCATCAAAAGGCAGAAGAACAAAGCATAAAACGAATCAAAACAAATCAAAGACAACACAAGAAAGCAGTGCTTAGCACAACTTCCTGACTCCATTAGGCTTTTAGGCCAGCTGCAATTATTTCGTAAATTCCTGAAAACTTTGTTGTTCTCGCAATTTTTAAATGGTTTAACTACAGCCTCAACAAAATGATAATATTATAGTTATGTTTCTTATGTTTTTCTTATGTACTTTAGTTTTTAATTAGTTCTTCCTTCTCCTATGTTTTCTGCTATGCACTCTAGTCTTAATTATATGTGAACCGAGTTGAGCTCCACTGGGAGATGACCCGGTATATAAACCAAAGATTAGATTAGATTAGATTAGATTAGATATGATCAGAAACAATACAGAGGAAATGTGGGAGAAAAGAAAACGAAGTCCATGAAGATGATCCCCTCAGGCCCACCAGGGAAACCACACACCATCCACTCTGAGCAATACATGTTTCATCTTTCCCTTTGGCACAATGCAAGTACAGTAAAAACCTTGGATTGCAAGTGTTTTGCAAGATAAGCAAAAACATTTGACTAAATTTTAACTTGATATAAAAGCAATGTCTTGCAATACAAGTACATACAGTGTACACACATCACAACTGAGCCAATGATTCTCTCTCTGACGCTGCAAGAGTGTAGTGACTGTTCTAAACAAGCAGTCTTGCAATACGAGTACATACAGTATACACGCATCACATCATCACAACTGAGCCGATGGTTCTTCTCTCTCTAACGCTGCAAGAGTGTAGTGGCTGTTCTAAACGAGCAAAGTCTTGCAATACAAGTACATACAGTGTACACACATCACAACCGAGCCAATGATTCTCTCTCTGACACTGCAAGAGTGTAGTGACTGTTCTAAACAAGCAAAGTCTTGCAATACGAGTACATACAGTATACACGCATCACATCATCACAACTGAGCCGATGGTTCTTCTCTCTCTAACGTTGCAAGAGTGTAGTGACTGTTCTAAACGAGCAAAGTACAAGTACGTATTGTATTTTGTATTAAAGTTTTGGGGTTGTGGAATGAATTGTCTGAGTTTCCACTATTTCCTTTTTTTATATATAATTTATTGATTTCTTAATGCATTACAATATCAGAAACAGGTCATTGGCATAAAAAAAAAGTATACGAAAGAAAAAAATTGCTTTTCAATTCCAAACTAGCCCACATTTTGGGGAGATGAGAAACAGAAAACAATATAGGAAAAAGCAATAAGGTACTGGGCCAGAAATTTCTATTAATCCCATTTTACCTAAGGAGCGATATGAACTGATTTTTTCTCAGGATTATTTAAAAGAAACAATTCAAGCTAATTTGGATTAAAAAAAACCCGTAAGAATTATTTTCCCATGTAATCAGGCATTTTGAAGGAAACTTTAAGAAAAAAGTGCCTCCCATTGCTAAGACTTTAGGTCTCAGCAATAGGAAGGCTTTACGACGTTGCTGTGCCTGCCCGGATACATCCGGGAAAATAGAAATAGTTTGACCATACAACAGTACTGATTTTTGAGGAAAGTATGCTTTCATAATACTTCTCTTTTTCTCCAAAGAGGATAATGTAACTAACAAAGTTGATCTTATAGATATAAGTTCTTGGGTATTATTTTTTTTTTTTAATTCTTTATTCATTTTCCAAATTACGTTAAGTGTATATATATATATATATATATATATATATATATATATTCAATATATTCAATCACATTAACAACAAGTACATCACTTATAGTCTATCATTTGTACAATACATAAATTCTTATCCCCCCCTCATCCCACCCCACCCTACCATATATTCCATTATCATATAAATACATGTTAATAAATTATCCCCCACCCTATCCAATTAAACTGATAAATTTAAGGGAAATATTTTCAACTAATCCATACACTTCTTGGGTATTTTCAAGAAATCTTGTCCGATCTAAACTATCTGGAGAGGCAACATCAATATCTCCTTTGGGTTTTACTTTTCTAATACCAACTGGAACATAGTAAACAATAGTAATATCCCTGTCCTCTATAGCAGTGTTTTTCAACCTTTTTTGGGCAAAGGCACACTTGTTTCATGAAAAAAATCACGAGGCACACCACCATTAGAAAATGTTAAAAAATGTAACTCTGTGCCTATATTGACTATATATAAAGTAATTCTCTTGAATAGGAATCAAATAAACACAAAGAAAGTATTTTATAATGCTGCCACCGCCAACAACACCGTTGGCGGCGGTGGCACTCAAGTGGCTAAAGAGCCGCAGTTTGCCGGCCTAGGGACAACACTGGAGGGTGGCCAGCTGTGCACCCCCTTGGGACGTAAACCCGGGGTGGGGCAGACCGCCCCCCCCACCCTGGTATGCCACTATCTGTACCTCACTCCCTCCCTATGACCAAAAATTCTCCTTTCTTCTATTCCCCGTGTACACAACCATCTCTTTCCCTCCCTTCCTCTCTCCAAAGTCCATGCCTTCTGTGTCCAAACACTCATTCCCTCCCTTCCTCTCTCCCAAGTCCATTTCTTCTGTGTCCAAAAACGCATTCCCTCCCCACCTCAGCATCTCTTTCCCTCCCTTCCTCTCTCCCAAGTCCATTTCTTCTGTGTCCAAAAACGCATTCCCTCCCCCACCTCAGCATCTCTTTCCCTCCCTTCCTCTCTCCCAAGTCCATTTCTTCTGTGTCCAAAAATGCATTCCCTCCCCCACCTCAGCATCTCTTTCCCTCCCTTCCTCTCTCCCAAGTCCATGCCTTCTGTGTCCAAAAACCCATTCCCTCCCCCACCTCAGCATCTCTTTCCCTCCCTTCCTCTCTCCCAAGTTCATGCCTTGTGTCCAAAACGCACTCCCTCCCCCCTTTTGTGTTCCGTGTTTGCCTTCCAGCCCATCTTTGCAACTTTCTCAGCAAAACGAAGCTCAAGCCGCAAGGCTTGTCTTCTGCTTCCTGCCTGCCCTGCCGCGCACAAATAGCCGAACGGAAGTATTCTCCGACGTCAGCGCTGACGTCGGAGGGCAGGCTTTGCTTAAGCCCTCCCTCCGACGTCAGCGCTGACATCGGGGAACGCTTGCGATCGGCTATATGTTAGCTGCAGGGCAGGCAGGAACAGAAGACGAGCCTCGCGGCTCGAGATGTATTGAACTCCGCGGGTCCCCAGTCCAGCTCTCTCCTGTCCACGTGGGGCGGACCGCCCCTCTCCCTAGACTGGTGGTACTGCCCTGATGGCGGCCTTGACCGTACGGCACACCAGGAAACATCTCACGGCACACTAGTGTGCCGCGGAACAGCGGTTGAAAAACACTGCTCTATAGCAATCTGTAAAATTTCTTTGAGGTAAATTTTAAAGAATTCTCTAGGTGACAGAAAATGCGTTATTGGAAAATTCAATAACCCCACTGAATTTTCTAAAGTGTCAAGTGTGGAATGAATAAGTAAGCTATCCTTAATTACTGAAGTTTGTGCAGCCTGAGAGAGCTTTACCTGACCATCGATTTTCTCAATTTGTTTCTCCACTAATTTTAACTTATGTTTTTGCTCATTAATCTTTACAGATACAGTTTCAGAAAATTTAGCAAAATTCTGCAGGTTGCCCTGCAAATTACCATCCATCCTAACAATAGCATGCATAATATCTTTCAACATTACATTACTTCCCTCTGGTATTGAACTACCTATAGACTGATGTTTAAGAGACAGGTTTTAATACTTCAAATCCAGTGATATCTCAGTCCTGAGATATGTCAGTTACATCTAGATCTTCCTGTGATTCAGACTCTACCACCAACCTGGAATGACCCATGTCAGTTAGTCCGAGTCTACAAGTCATTTGAGGGGGAGGGGTAGGACTCCCTATTGATAGGGAGAACTTCAGAGGTGATATAGGAATTAGATGTTTGTCCATAGGGCCTTGAGTTTGAGAAGATTCAAACCGCTTCTTAACACCTCCTTTTCTTTTCCCCATCAAGAAATCTTGAACTGGCCAAGTGCCTGAATTTCACTGGCTCTCCATGCTCCTGTTGTTGGAGAGCAGGCGCTGCAGATATTCCGTCCTGCAGGAGGACCCCACACACGCAGGTAAAAGGCAACTGGCCAAGTGCCTGCGTTTCACTGGCTCTCCATGCTCCCGTTGTTGGAGAGAGCGGGCGTTGCACATATTTCATCCTGCGGGAGGACCCTGCACACGCAGGTAGAGGGCCAAGTGCCTGCGTTTCACTGGCTCTCCACGCTCCCCTGTTTCCATTATTTCCTATGGTCAAATTCGCTTTGATATATGAGTGCTTTAGATTACAAGCATGTTTCCGGAATGAATTATGCTCGCAAACCAAGGTTTTACTGTACTATGGGGAGTATTATCAGTAAATTTGAGAGACTGAGATTATATTACACAAATCTTGTCATGGTGTTTGTAAAACTAATAAGATAACTCATAAAATAGTACATGTACAGCACTTAAATATTGCTATAATGGAATGGGTTACTTATTAAATCTCCATGCCAATTAAGCACATAGGGCCAGAATTTGTAACTGGCACGTTGTCAGCAAACGCCTTAAAAGTGGCCACTGATCGCATGTGAATCATGCAACGGTGCAGGGCATGTAGGCCAGGGTTTTCCAGGCCTACATTTCTGGAACTTACCTTTGATTTGAATCCCGCCTCCATAGGTGCTTTAGGCTGCCTAATGCCACTTCCGGCGTTAGCTACACCCACAGTGGCGTTAGGCGGGCTAAGGTGCCTATGGAGGCATAATTCTAGTGCTGAATTTTTAGGCATTGGTCAGCACTTTGAAACTCAGTTTAAAACTTAATTTAAATGGCATTTTTTATTGAGCGGCGCCTAAAATATTGGTGCCGGCTAGAGAATCAGGACTGTAGTTATTAATCAGGAAAAGCTTTCCTTACAAATTATTGTATCCCTCCATTCAACTTGTGTGACTGTAAATATACATATTTTTTTATATTTTTAAATGTCAAACTCCTATTTCCTGCTGAAAAGCATTATTGGGATCTTTTCCTTCGTAATGTTCCTCTCTAGTAATATTTGAGAGGTATACACTTTATTATTTTTGAGGTTATCTTATTAGGATTTTTGGTCCTCTTTTACTAAGCCACAGTAGAGGTTTGTACCATGGCCAGGGGCGCTAAAGGCTCAAACGCTGCTCCAACACTGATTAAATTATATGCGGGTTGGAGCATTTAGCGCTCAGGGCCGTGGTTGTAAGTTATTTAGCCTGAATATGCAAACCTAACTTATTTGGAGAAATAGCCCCCATGGAAAAGAGAGATTTTTTTTGTTAGATGTTGGAATGCGGCCTAACTTGCCCGTGCAAATGTGAGTGGTTTGGACTATGAAAGAAGAACTATGTAATAATACATTTTAAAGTTAAATTTAAATAAAGTTAAAGAAGGACGTGGTTGCACTGTCAACATGTTTATGTCTAAATGTGCTAATGGTGAAAAGGTTAAGCATATGTGGTTACATTATTTGCCAAGTACTAGATGGGTGTACTGTTTTTATTACAAACTATTTGGTTCTGCCAATAATTCACTTGCAAATAATGGCTTCAGTGACTGGAAACATGGCCAGTACCAGAATTTAAGCAGCATATGAGCAATCAACATATCGTATTTCTGCAGTCATAGATGTAGCAAAATATGCAAGAATGGATGGCCAGATTGACTATGCTGTCAAGAATCAAACTGAAGAAGAGACAAATTATTGGCAAAAGTTATTACAACCCTTGACTAGTTGGATAATATTTCTTGCAGAAAGAGGGCTGGCTTTGAGGTAATGATCAAACAATCAGGTCCTGCAAATAATGGCAATTACCTGGGTCTAATTTAAGAAATTGCCGAGTATGGCCTTTTCTTCACATGGCACATTAAATCTACATCTAACATGGGCAAGGGACACCCCGGCTTTTTTGATAAAAAAAAGTATATGTAAAGAGCTGATTGAGATTATAGGGAAAAAAAGGTTGATTCTGTTAATACGTTAAAATACTTGTCGATATCTATGGATTCATCTGAAGACAATGCTAATATTGATCAACTCATATTGAAAGAAATATGCCCATGGAATGCTTTTCTTGAGTCAACAGGGAACAAATGAGTAAAAATGGCAAATGCATTCCTGACAGTTCTCTAGCATGTTGGGCTGGACATACAGGAGAGGCTGCCATGGTCAGTGATAGTGCGAGTAAAATGTCTGGTCACTACAAAGACATGCAAGCTAGATTATGCAGCCTGAATGAGTTTCCTATGTATGTACAGTATCTTGCGTTTAATATTCTTGAAATCTTGTGGGAAAGGATACCGCAAATTCATGCAATGGAGCTACAGGTTTGTTTGTTTTTACTTTGTGCAAGCACTGTGTATTTGTTCCACTGGCTTGACTGGAAGATATAAAAAAAAACAACAAGCAAACAAACAAACTGAGGCCTGGATTCTCAAAACTAACCTTTAATGATGGTTGTAGAACTTGCTCCTGTCGGTTTACTGGCCGATTATCAGAATGGCTCACTGTGGTCTTTTCCAAGCTTTCTAGCAGCCTCTAACTCTGCCATGCAAATGTATTACAATGAAGTCATTAATATTACAGTGGTAGTAAAATGGGCTCATTAATATTTAAATGAGCACTCTGGGCAATTCTCTATCATCGCAGGGTGATTCTTTAAGTGCGGCGCCAGCTTTTAACAACCAAAAGTTACCGGCTGGTCTGGGGTTGCTGGTACTGTGAAAAGTGCATCTCAAGTGTGTGTTTCTGGCTGTGGCTCATGATAAAATTTTTAAAAAATAAAAATATACACCAATTAGAGTAGTTATGGGGATCATGCAAAGTATGGACCTGTATGGTCTGTATGCCAGATCCATTGACCTGTATTTGTATATGTTGCTTAGTTAGTTACTGTTTAACAATAAAATATCTATTTTAAAATCTCTGCTGCTTGGAGCTCGGGGGTACTCAGTTGAAAAATTTTTAATCTAGGGGTTACTTGGCTTGAGAAGTTGGGAAATACTGGTTTAGAGCATTTTTTTATGTAGGTCCTACTGTTTGAAATCAGCTCTCTCTACAAGTTAAAATTAGTGAGATCTTTATCTTTCTTTTCACAATCTTTGCACATTTTGGTTGTTCTAATCTTATATAGGATAAGCACTCTATAAGAAATGTGTTTGTGTATATGTTAGGGGTACAGTGGGAGAGCAAAACCATGTGTGAAAGAGAGTAGGGGGAGAACACAGAAAAAGCAAGAGATTGTGGGGGGAAGTTATTACAGTGCAATAAAAGTTGGACTTTTACCACACCTTGATTTACCATGAGTCATCGACCAATGGTAGCTTGGTACCACAGATTACTGGCTCCCATGGTAAATGAATGATGCTGTTTGTGAGCCACCTCTCCCAGTTGCTCCTGCCCTTGCTGGCATTGGGTTCAAAATGGCACTAGCTACCCTTAACGGTAGACTTGCAGCAGTAGCGCTAGGGGTCAGGTTTCCAAGTAAGGACACTTTGCAGATTTTGAAAAGTAAAAGAGTTCAGAGTCATTTATACTGTAGCACAGTAGCCACCGTGGAGAGATTTAAAGATGTTGGTGTGCAACTTTATTCTTCCATCATGAAAACTTGTGCAATGGCTTGACACGCACATGTTTCAGCCCTTATGGCCTGCCTGAGGAACCTTGTTACTAAGATGATATTGTTGGCATGGTGTAGCTAAAGGTAAATGGGAAGCCTTATCAGGGTTCTTCTGAAGATTCCTTTTGGTACTCTCTACACATGCAAATGAGAATTACGTATCATCCTTTCTACGCACAATCCAGACCAAAACAAACCAACCACAGTGGAGAGATTTAAAGATGTTGGTGTGCAACTTTATTCTTCAGTCATGAAAACTTGTGCGATGGCTCGACAGATGCAAACTAGAGAATGACATGGTGACAAAATTCATCACCGTTCCCGTCCCCGTGGATATCCGCGGGAAATAATCCCATGTCATTTTCTAGTGTCTATTTCAACCTCAGTCCTTCTACACCAGCATTCTTCAAAGCAAAGCTTGCGGGTCATTGGCTGTGCTTATGTGAGCCAAGGATAATGAAGCCATTGTGACATCACTGATGTGATTGGTCTTAGGCACTGGTGGAATGAGGCATTATGACATCACAATATCTGCTCTGGATACCAGAGACTGTCATTCTCAACTTCAGTCCTTCTACACCAGCATTCTTCAAAGCAAAGCTTGTGGGTCAGTGGTTGTGGCCATTCATACTCTGATTCTTCCCTCTCTCCTTAAAGAATGACATGAAGATGGTTTCCCGCGGTTATCCGCGGGGACGGGAACGGTGATGAATTTTGTCACTGTGTCATTCTCTAATGCAAACAAACCACAGTGGAGAGACTTAAAGATGATGGTGTGCAACTTTATTTGTCAATCATGAAAACTTGTGCGTAGCTAGGATACGTAATTCTCATTCGCTTGTGTAACGAGTACCAATAGGAATCTTCAGTAGAACCCTGATAAGGCTTCCCATTTACCTTTAGCTACACCACGCTAACAATATCATCTTAGTAACAAGGCTCCTGAGGCAGGCCGTATGGGCTGAAACACATGCACGTCGAGCCATCTCACAAGTTGCACACCAACGTCTTTAAATCTCTCCACTGTGGTTGGTTGGTTTCTGTCTGGATGATGGAGCTTTCTCCTGGTTTTCCTAACAGCACAGTAGCCACCAGCAGAGCTGAGCTCTTCTTGGAAAGTGATCTCTTAGCCTATCAAGTTGGCTTATGCTGCCTGCACAGTTTGAAGACGGAAACATGAGCAATGCCACAGAATGTAGATAAATGTTCCAGTTGTGCCGCGTGCAGATTTCATTGCTTCAGCCCTGCAGCAAGCTTAATTCCACCCTTTATCCAAACAGTGATGATACTTTATCAGGTTTGTCAACAATACTAGTCAGCACTAAAAGCAGCGAGAGATCACTGCAGCAAGTGAAAACATGACTAAGAAACAGCGCTCTGATGTCAGCATTCCTGATACTGACTCTTCAACATAAAAACACAGAAACTGCTTTTGAATAATGGTAATTGTTATCTATGCCAAGACAAGTGCATTTCTTTTGTTAAATGAAACTGACAATCCCACCAATATTTTTTTTTAATTTTTATTACATACGGTACTTGATCATATGTTGTCAACAGGCAATAATTATTTCTGGTCTACTTTATTGTTCCTGCTTAGCATTTGTACTAGACAAAATATGCCTGCAGAATTATTTGCTCTAAAAACCACAATGTAATTGTGTTTTTTTTCAATGTAAGCCTGTATTTGGATTATGGTTGTAAGACACAGTGATGCTTCAGCCATTATGGGGGTAAATTTCTAATTTTGTATGATGCAGTTTAAGTGAAATCTGGGAGGGGGGAAGGGGATCGTGATTTATGCACATTCTGGTCAATATTAAGAATGAATTAATTGGCCGGGAACAGCCACTGACCGGTTAACTCACATCTCTGCTACTAACTGGGCATTTTCAGTGGTATTTAACCAGTTATTGTCACTGAACTTGCCTAGTTAGCGCCAAAACATAAGTCACAATATTCGGAACTTAAGCAGCCAGGTTTACTGGGCAAATAAATCCACACAAAAAGCAGGTCTACCTTTAACCACAAAGCCACACCCAATAAAGTATGAATATCACTTTAACTGGCCATGTACTAGCCAGCATTGAAATAACCCAGATATTCAATGCTGGTTGCTGAAAACAGTCCTGCATTGAAAATCTAGGTTGAGCTCCGCCTGCCGAATATCAGGCCCTTTGTTTATAAAATACATGTGTCCATGTATGTAACTGAAACTGTCACCCCTAAGCAGTGGCGTACCAAGGAGGGGGGGGAAGTCCGCCCCAGGTGCACGCCCCATGGGGGTGCACAGCTGGCCACCCACCGGGGAATAGGCTGACGCCGGGGAAAGGCTTCCACTGCCGTCATCGGGAACAAGCCGGCTGAGTTCTCCTTTCTTTTCTTCCCTGCAGGACCGACCAACTCTTTGCTGCCCGACGTCCATTCTGACGTCAGAGAGGACGTTCTGGGCCAGCCAATCGCTCCCTGGCTGGCTTGGAACATCCTCTCCGACTTTAGAATTGACGTCGGACAGCAAAGAGTTGGTTGGCCCTGCGGGGAAGAGAAGCAGGGCAAACTCGGAGCCGGCCTGTTCCCAATGGCGGCAGTGGCAGCCTATTCCAAAGTGGCAATGGCAGCATTTTCCCAATGGCGGTGGCATAGAAGAGGGAAGGGAGAAAGAAAGAAACGGGGGGGGGGGGACGGGGATAGGGAGCCAGAAAGAAAGGGGGCAGGGTGAAACAAAGAAAAAGAAAAAATGGGGCACGGAGAGAGAGAGAGAAAGACAAACAGAGAGAAAGAAAGAGAGAAAGAAAGAAGGGGGCAGGGTGTCTATATTTTGCACTATGGCCCCCTTTTACTAAACCGCAATAGCGGATTTTAGCGCAGGGAGCCTATGAGCGTTGAGAGCAGCGTGGGGCATTCAGCGCAGCTCCCTGCGCTAAAAAACGCTATCGCGGTTTAGTAAAAAGGGAGGGGGTATATTTGTCTATTTTTGTATAGTTGTTACTGAGGTGACATTGCATAAAGTCATCTGCCTTGACCTCTTTGAAAACCCGTGGAATATAAATGATAATTAATATTTTCTCTGCGTACAGTGTGCTTTGTGTTTTTAAAATTTTATTGTTGGTAGATCATTTTGACTTGGCCACGAAGGTAAGGTGGAGGGAGAGAGGGGAGCTGCTGAAAGACATCTAGTAATCCTTGCAGGCTTGACTGTGCAGGGAATTATTTTTGTAAAATCATGTTTTGTTATGTGACTGGCATTATTAGACTTTAATTTCTATGAATGAATAGAATGAAAATGATATAAAATTACTTGCTTGTTTTTATGTGCGTGCGCTGAAGGAAAGTGGAGAGAGAGTGGGCTGAGGACGCTGAAGGGAAATGGGGAAGAGAGAGTGGGGAGAAGACTCTGATTTATAAATTGACAATTGTACAGAATATTATTTTTTTTATATACTTTAATATAATAAGTTCAATATAAAACAATTCAAGGCTTGTGTGGATGGAATCAGGTGGTTTGCGGGAATGGGGACCGAGCTTACGGGGATTAGTCCAATTTCTCATCATTTGTTTTATTTTTATTTGCTAATTTGTAAAGTGGTGATTGTTATGTATCAGTTTTTTCAAATTTACATCTACTGTCTTTATATTTTGCACAGTATTAGAGGACATGTATTACTGTTTTTTTGTGGTGTTGTAGTGTTGCATTGTATGCAGAGTCTGGTTTCTTGGCGGTTCAGTTTAACTTTTGTCTACATATTTCTATTTTTAGTTTGTGATTATTCCATATTGGGCGAGGGTGTATCTGTCTGTGTGTATTAGAGAATGACACGGTGACGGTTTACCCGCGGCCACCGCATTTAAGCCGCGGGTCACCGCCGAAAACGGGGAAGAAAACTAGCAGTCGCTGCGGTGACGGGGACAAGGCCATTCACCGACCGCGGAAACGGTGAACAGGTTTGTCCCCGCGGGCCAATGTGCCCCCTTCTAGGAACCGCTATTTCACCGTGCTCCTCATTTGTCAGATCAAACCTTCCTGCCAATCGCAGCAGAAGGGTACCCAACCCCTCCTGCCGGTCCTCCCAATGGCCTCCCCTAAGATCGCCGGCAGGAGGGTACCCAACCCCTCCTGCTGGACCCCCCCCCCAACGAACCCTCCCACCCCGGAACCCCCTTAGTCTTACTTTCCAAGTTGGACCGGACAGCTCCTCGCTCGTCTGGCCAGCAGGCCTGCCTCCGTCCAAATGAGGCGGGCCCGTCCCTCCCCTCCCCTGCCTAACCCACAGGATCCTAGGGCCTGATTGGCCCAAGCACCTAAGGCCCCTCCTATAGCGGGAGTGGCTTTAGGTGCCTAGACCAATCAGGCCCTAGGATCCTGTGGGTTGGGCAGGGTAGGGGCGGGCCCGCCTCATTTGGACGGAGGCAAGCCTGCTGGCCATACGTGTGAGGAGCCGTCCGGTCCAACTTGGAAAGTAAGACTAAGGGGGTTCCGGGGTGGGAGGGTTCGTTGGGGGGGGGTCCAGAAGGAGGGGTTGGGTACCCTCCGGCCGGCGATCTTAGGGGAGGCCATTGGGAGGCAGGGGAGGGGAGGGGCGGGCCCGCCTCATTTGGACGGAGGCAGGCCTGCTGGCCAGACGAGCGAGGAGCTGTCCGGTCCAACTTGGAAAGTAAGACTAAGGGGGTTCCGGGGTGGGAGGGTTCGTTGGGGGGGGGTCCAGCAGGAGGGGTTGGGTACCCTCCTGCCGGCGATCTTAGGGGAGGCCATTGGGAGGACCGGCAGGAGGGGTTGGGTACCCTTCTGCTGCGATTGTCGGGAGGGCCGTTGGGGGGGTCTACAGGAGGGGTTGGGTGCCCTCCTGCCGTGATCGCTGGGGGGAGGGGAGACTTGCAGCCGTAGCCGCGGTCACTATGCTAATCACAGCAGGGAGATCTTTGCCGCGATTAGGTACAGCGGCCGTAAATAAAGAAAAGTGAATGGGATTGCAGTGGCGGTGACGGGGCGGTGAATGGGGTGGCAGTGGCGGTGATGGGGCGGTGAAGAGGATGGTGAGACGGGGACGGGGCGGTGACGGGGATGGTGAGACGGGGACGGGGCGGTGACGGGGATGGTGAGACGGGGACGGGGAGGTGACGGGAACCAATTTTTTCACCGTGTCATTCTCTAGTGTGTATGAAAGGGCTTTCTGATAGCATTGACTGTACAGGATCAATTGACTGTACAGGATCTGGCTTGTTTAGTTTTACAATGTATGTGTTGGTGTTCTAGTGCTCACTGCAGTGTTTAAGATGCTGCCTTTTCGTAGGTACACTCTTGTTGTGCGATATGTAGATTGTTACTAAAAATCATATAATTTGAAAAATTGGAGTAGATTAAATTATAATTTCTGGTGGAATTCCTTATGTCATGTTTATAAAATGGAAAGATTTATTGCAATACAGCGCGTTTTTTTCAGGAAATTTCAGGATGTGTGGGAGCCATTTACAAAGTATTTTACCAATTAAATTACATTTTATTTTATTTTTTTTCCCTTAAATTTACAAGTTTGATTGTGAGGGGGAGGGGAGGGTAAATTTATTGTTACATATTGTATAAGGTATTGATTATATGATAAAGGGTAGGAAGGGTGGGAGATAAGAGCATATTATTTGTACCATTGATGATTATTAAGTGTTATATTTATTGTTAATTTGTTTGGATATATGGTTACACTTATTGTAAATTTGAAAATGAATAAAGAATTAAAAAAAAATAAAAATCATATTTTTCTTATAGATGGGGGGTGTAAAAAAATGATGGGCCCCGGGTGTCACATATGCTAGGTACGCCACTGCCCCTAAGCTTTATTACCTTATATAAAGCAGAAAGAAAAAAAACTTTTTTAGCACTTAGATGATTTTAAAACAGCTCTATCTCAGATCGTCTAAGTTCCATCCAGGACGTCCAAGGAAAGGTTCAATGCAGCAAGACATCCAAGTCTAAGCTGTCCCAAAGCTTGCCAAGAGCGCACCTCCAACACCCACCCTTTAGTCTTGGATACACAGCAGGTAGAAAGCCTTGCAAGACTTCCAGAAAGATGGTTTCAAAAATCAGCACTTGGACTTCCTGGAGATTAGGACATCCATGTGCTGGTTTATGCTGTCTTTTGGACACTTTTCTTTTTGAAAATGCCTTTAATAGCCACCTACTTGAACTTCCAACCTAGGTGACATGTTAATTTATTATCCTCCACAGAGATAATAAATTAAAGAAAGAATGTAAAAGACATATTTTGTGTTGGAGAAAGCATTTACATAATGTTTGGTATATGTGTCGGCATTTGGATTTCTTACGTATCCAGTTGTTATAAAACATAGGATTGTGAAATCAGCACAGCATTTGGACTCCTGATGCAAGGTTCAGAGACTGAAACACGAATCATGTCGAGTCTTTTTTAATGTCATCCACTGATTTCTGTAATAAAGGCATGTAAACGTGACTCTCGCCATTCAGTTTGTCTGTCTCCATCGCTGTTGCCTTGTTACATTTCAAACTACACTGCTCTAAAGCCTAGAAAAGGATTTAGATAATTTAAATGTCTGAGTAAGCATTGGTGGTCCAAGGTCTGTGAGACAGGAGCAAACCCCAGTCACTCCTGTACCTACTGGCACTAAGCTCAAAATGGCACCCATAATTCTTAGCAATTGTCTTGTGGTACTACCAATAAAGGTCAGGCTGCCATATTCTGCTGGAAGTAGAACAACACAACTTTCAATGTTAATTACAAGTTGTGTTATTCTTTTATTGTGGGAGTCAGTAACCTGCAGTACTGGGTTGCTACTGGTTAGTGACTCACGCAGTAAACTAAGCTGTGATAAAATGCCATATTTTTCCACAGCTTAGTAACTTCCCCTCGCTACCAAAGGGTTAATCTATACAATTAATTGGCAGCACACAAATAGCAGACATAACATTAAATTAATATCTTATTTACTGTAGGTAATTTTAGCCATGAATTTTCAGTGGTGCCCCTTAGACAAATAGTTCCAGTGAAAATCCATATAAAGTAAAATGGAGGAGATATCCATTGTAGTTCTTCCCTTTCTCTTTCCTATTATATCTGTATGTTTATATGTTCTATTTGTGACCCTTTATGTACAAATCCTACTTATTTTTTTTATGTACACCGCCTTGAAACTCTGTACAGGCGATCCATAAAATTTTTAATGAAACTTGAACTTGATCTATTTAACTTTATGAGGACATGTCCGTGGAAATCCGGACGTCTGGTAATCCTAGGTATATTAGGTTTGGGTGGATTTTGGTGAGCTCACATTCTCCACCGCAAGTGTAGTAGTAAGAATAGGACACGGGCCTGGGTCTCCTTCTCTGCAGTCCACTACATTGCCCACTAGGCTACTCCAGAGACCTGCTTGCTGCTCTCATAGGACTTGCCATAACATCTGCAGCTGTCATTCAGGCAAGTATGCACTGTTTCATTCAGATCTTTGGGGGTGGCAGGGGATCATGCGTCCATCCTTCCAGTGGTTATCTGGTCAGTTTGTGCACCTTTTTGGCACTTATTCATTTTTTAAACAGGTCTATCCTCAGATGTCCAAATTGTGTTCTGAATTAAATTCACTACTCACAGCTCTAATAATATTCAATAAATAATTAATAAATAAATATAAAGTGCTCAGACCCAAACCATAAAGATGTTTGTGAGTGGTATGGGACAATAAAGCGCAATGATGGTCCCATAAGACAGCCATAAGTTTGCAGTTATCACAAACATCTTTATGGTTTGGATCTGAGCACTTTATATTTATTTATTAATTATTTATTGAATATTATTAGAGCTGTGAGTAGTGAATTTAATTTATAGCGATCCTCACAGATTACTATTTTTGATTTCCCTAGCAAAGTATTATTATTCAAATTGTGTTCTGGACATTTTCTAGAATGTTTATGGCAGAAAAACATCCAAGTCATAAGCCTGCCCTAGTTTCGCCCCCCAAACCCACCTCTAACATGCCCCCTTGAGATTTAAATGAACTGCCGATGAAGAACATAGAAATCCAACTAGAAAATAGTATTTGAAAATCGCGAGTTGGACAGTTTGGTAAGAAAAGTGTCCGTCTGGCACTTTATTACATTACATTACGTTACATTAGGGACTTCTATTCCGCCTATACCTTGCAGTTCAAGGCGGATTACAAAAAGAGCTAACTGGACATTTCCAGTGAAGTTACAACAGTTTTGTTTTGGTTTTTTTTTTTTTTTGGTTACAAGGGAGGAGAGGTAGCTGGATTAATTCCGGAAGAACTTGCAAATTGGATATTAAATTGACTGTAATTTATGTCACTTTTTGGACATTTTTTTCTTTTGAAAATGTCTATAACTTACACACACAAATTAGCACCTAACTTTAGGTGAACAGTTATAGAATGAGTTTATTAATTTGCAGTTAACTACCTTGCTGTTAACAATAAGGTGCAGTCCCCCACCCATTCTACAGCCCCCTCCACTTGAATTATTAACAGCAGCGACATAACATAATATTGTGCTTATTAACCGCGTAACCAGAAGTTCAACGCGGTTTACAAAACATTATAAAAATAAGCATGTTACATATGGTTAGTTAGTCAGTCAAATATTTAGAGAAGAGATAGGTCTTTTAATTGTTTTCTAAAATGTCCATAGGAACGAGTTGTAAGCAATAGTATTTGAAAGTCATTGTCATGAAGAACTGCCTGAGATGCCAAAGTGTGGTTAAGAAATTTCTTACTCACACAACCCTGGACAGATGGAAAGTTAAATAGAGGATGAGTTCTTCTACTATGTCTATAGTACTTTTTCACCGAGAGAGTGGTAGATCGCTGGAATAGTCTTCCACTTCAGGTGATTGAGGCCAGCAGTGTGCCTGATTTTAAGACAAAATGGGATCGTCATGTGGGTTCTCTTCACAGAGAAAGGTAGGGGAGGGTCATTAAGGTGGGCAGACTGGATGGGCCGTGGCCCTTATCTGCCATCTATTTCTATGTTTCTATAGCAAATAATGCATATTAATATCTTTATTTATTACATTTATGACCCACTTATCACCTAAATGGGGTACAAGCAAACA
Organism: Geotrypetes seraphini; assembly: GCF_902459505.1. NCBI lineage: Eukaryota > Metazoa > Chordata > Amphibia > Gymnophiona > Dermophiidae > Geotrypetes > Geotrypetes seraphini. Next base: position 39,876,519 of record NC_047089.1, read on the forward strand.
TACATAAAAAGATACAAACATTCATGATACCTAATACAATTGATATGGCGTTCATGCTGCTGGTTTACGCTGCCTCACTCTAGTGAATACCCTTGTGTGTTCACCACAATAAAATTCCTGTATACTGTTGGTTGTATTCTGTACTCAATCTCTTACTCTCCTCCACAAATACATAATTTAACCATTTATTTTCCTGGTGAAGTTTTCTAAATGTTTTATGCAGGCTATTTAAATCATCACTGCTTTGTAGCTGCTCAAATGTATATTTTGTTTTCTCAAGAGCTGACCCCTGTTATCATTGCTTAGACTATAAAAGGGAAAGGGATCGCATATCAGAGACTTGTAGGCTGGATAGCTGCTGCTGGCTAGGATAAAAATATTTGAATGGGACTCCCCCCCCCCCCCATCAGGACAAGCTGCCAAAAGGGATGCAGTCTGTGAGGGCTTTTCTGCTATGTGGGCTGCATCCGGACACTGACCCTAAGCTACACTATTTCATGTTTTTGTTTCCAAGTGCTTTTAAATTTCATCTCCTAATTGGAACATGTTGATATTTGAATACCCCTAGATCAGTGGTCTCAAACTCAAACCCTTTGCGGGGCCACATTTTGGTTTTGTAGGCACTTGGAGGGCCTCAGGAAAAATAGTTAATGTCTTATTAAAGAAATGACAATTTTCCATGGGGTAAAACTCTTTATAAATCTTTCCTTTTGGCTAAGTCTTAATAATAATATTGTCATTTATAGCTAAAGAGACATGTGATCAAGAAACTGTTTTATTTTACTTTTGTGATTATGATAAACATACTGAGGGCCTCAAAATAGTACCTGGCAGGCCGCATGTGGCCCCTGGGCCATGAGTTTGAGACCACTGCCCTAGATCTTCTCCCTTCCGTAAAGAATTTCTGTCTATTCACACACATTCTGCATTAGACAAACACAGATAGCAAATACTGCAAAAGTGAAACAGGCATGCAGCCACTGAGTTCTCTTCTTAATTATAAGCAAGATATAATAGTAGTGCTTCTGCTCAGACAAGAAACTGACAATTCCATGCAACTGTATATAAGAACATAAGAATGGCTTACTGGGTCAGACCAATGGTCCATATAGCCCAGTAGCCCATTCTCACAGTGGCCAATCCAGATCACCAGTACTTGGCAAAAATCCAAAGAGTAGCAACATTCCATGCTACCGATCCAGGGCAAGCAGTGGCTTCCCCCATGTCTTTCTCAACAACAGACTATGGACTTTTCCTCCAGGAAAATGTCCAAACCTTTCTTAAAACCAGCTATGCTATCCACTCTCACCACAATCTCTGGCAATGCGTTCCAGAGCTTAACTTTTCTCTGAGAGAAAAAATATTTCCCTGTAACTTAATCATGTGTCCCCTAGTCTTTGTAATTTTTGACGGAGTGAAAAAAATCGATCCACTTGTACCCGTTCTACTCCATTCAGGATTTTGTAGACTTCAATCATAACTCCCTTCAGCCATCTCATTTCCAAGCTGAAGAGCCCTAACCTTTCTAGTGTTTCCTGATGATGATTCTGCCTGTAGTCTGTTACCAAATGGGTATGTTGCCAGTGTTTTTTCAGGGGTCTTTTTACAAGAGATTAAATAGTATTCTGACAAAATTTATTTGGCTGGGGAAAGCAGCAAGAATTGCCATGGTACCTCTACAGAAACCAATTGCAGAGGGTGGGGTAAATTTTCCCAACTTTTATAGGTACCATCAAGCCTATATTATGCGCCAGGATATGTACTGGATCCTCCCTGAGGTCATGGAAAAACTCCCAGACTGGTTATGGTTGGAATGGCAACTCATGTCACCATTGAGGTTGATATAACAACCTAAAGAGAGGGTTTCACTATAACCCTCCCCACGAAATCTTCTATGCCACAACTGCTCAATAACCAGAACCTTCAGGCCCTCAGAGGTGCCACCAGATGCTCAATAATATCTCATAGCAACTGGCTTTACGCCCCCTATCGTCATCGGGTCATTAATTTTTAGAGATATTTTTTTGTGCAATGCTATAGTTTGCTTGTGTGTTCATTCAATAAATAGTAAAATTTGTTACACTTATCTTGGGTGGTTCAGCCAAGAGGGACAGAGTACTGCCAACATGTTTCACCCTATCCGGGTTTCCTCAGGGCACAATCCCTCAAAACTGTGTAACTCTATACGACGTGGCCACCCGAATGATTGATCCAAGATCCAAGATATTCTTCTATAATTATTCTTTAGTTACAAGCCTATATACCAGGGGTGCCCAACGCGTCGATCACGATCGACCGGTAGCTCAGGAAGGCAACATGAGTCGATCGCAGAGCCCATCCCGGGCTCTGTGATAGACTCGTGTTGCCGTCCCGATCTACCGGGCCTATCAGCCTTCCTCTCCCCGACGTCAAAGACGCCGACGCCGGGCATTAGGCTGTTTTTTATCATTTTGGGGGGGGGGGGGGGGGGGGGGGCGTGGTGGCGGCAGCAGCAACAGCCTGAAAAAGAAATCATCCTGACCCGGGTCGGTGTCATACTCCGGAACTTCTACCTCTTCCAGCAGCCCTCTCCCTTCTACCTGCTTCCGGCCACATCCCCTGCTCCGCGGCTCTCTTCGGCAATTCAGCAGCAGCGATCGACACAAGCTTCTGACGTCGGGGCCTACCCTCTGCGAGTCCCGCTTGTTTCAACTTCCTTTTTCCACAAAGGCGGGACTCGTAGAGGGAAGGCCTCGATGTCGGCAGCTTGTCTTGATCACCGCTGCTGACGAGTTGCTTAAGAGAGCCGCGGAGCAGGGGTTTTTTGCCAGGTGCAGGTAGAAGGGAGAGGGCCAGATGCAGGACTCGTGGGTGAGGGAGCAGAAGAGAGAGAGAAAGAGAGAGGGGAGGGAAACAAAAGGAAATATTTCATACTGGGCTGGGCCGGAGTGGAGGGAGGGTGGAAAGATTCTGGCTACAGGGTGCATTAACAAAGGAAAAGGGAAAACTGAAAATGGAGATAGTGACACAAAGAAGAGAAAGAGTAAGCAGGACCTACTGAATAAGGATAGAGATACAGAGGGAACATGAAGAGGAGGTGAAATAGAGACATAGAAGTAATGCTGAAAAAGTGTGTGTGGGGGGGAGATAAAGACATTGAAAGGGTAAATGGGAACATGGGGTAAAGACAAGGACAGAGACAAATGAAGATTCTGAAAAAGTGGTGAGATAGGGATATAGATGAGATGGACACAAAGAAGGGTGATGATGGAAAATAGGTGGAATGGTAATTCTGACAGACACAGAAGGGAAATGCTGGATCAAGGAGAAATGGGGCTCAGGCTGGATGGAATGAGGAGAAATGCCTTGTTGGCCCAGAACATCCTCTCCTACGTCAGAATTGACGTCAGGGAGCGGAATGCTGGTCAGCGCGACGCTTCTGCAGGGAAAGCTTGGGACGGCAGTGGCTTGGGGGCTGTTCCACGATGGCGGTGGCAGCAAACCGAGTGGCTTAGGGAAGGGCACGGAGAAAGAAAGAAAGGGGGCAGACAGGGAGACAGAAAGAAGGAGGAACAGGGAGACAGAAAGAAAAAGTTGGGGGAGAGAATGAGGTCTGGAGGAGAGGAAACATACAGGAGGCTGAAAGAAAGGAAGAAAGATTGGATGCATAGTCAGAAGAAGAAAGTGCAACCAGAGACTCATGAAATCACCAAACAGCAAAGGTAGGAAAAATAATTTTATTTTCAATTTAGTGATCAAAATGTGTCGGTTTTGAGAATTTATATCTGCTGTCTGTATTTTGCACTATGGCTCCCTTTTACTAAACCGCAATAGCGTTTTTTAGTGCAGGGAGCCTATGAGCATTGAGAGCAGCATGAGGCATTAGAAACATAGAAAAATGACGGCAGAAAAGGGCCAAAGCCCATTCAGCGTAACTCCCTGTGTTAAAACCTACTATTGTGGTTTAGTAAAAAGGGAGGGGGTGTATTTGTCTATTTTTGTATTTTGTTACTGAGGTGACATTGCATAGAGTCATCTGCCGTGACCTCTTTGAAAAAACCCGGAATATGAATAATTAACATTTTCTCTGCCTTTAAGTGTGCTTTGTGTTTTTTTTTTATTTTATTGTTGGTAGATCATTTTGACTTAGTCATTATAAAAGTAGCTCGCAAGCCCATAAAGTGTGGGCACCCCTGCTATATACTAATACCATTGAGGTTGAGTCATGTGTTGAGTTTTAAGATGCCTAGATTATATAAGGATAATAGAATCCTAGTAGATACATCGAAAACCTTAAAATATGTGAATAATTTAACATCTATTTCGGTTCATAAATCAACTCATCAGACCCTATGGCTGAACTTCAAGATTCAAATTGGTGGATTTAAGATCATCTGGAAGTATTGGATGAAGGCGGGTATACGTACTTTGGATGATGTCATTTCAGATGGTAAGCTGCTTGATTTTTCGTCTTAATAAATCACAAAATTATAGATGCAGTTGAAGCAAGCCATTCAGGTTGGGTTCCCTGAATGGAAAAATTTCAGTAATCAGTATAGTTTGTCACTCTTATGCTTTCAGGTAAACTTTCTGGGACATCAGGCCGCTCAGTGGTATAAATTAATATCTGGATTTTTAAATAAGAAACCAAAAACTGGTCTTTGGGACATTTGGAGCATTGAGATCAAGCATCAAATTACTGCATCTCAATGGCCACGTATTTGGGCTTGGAAGATGAGATGTACAGTGTCTGCATCTATGAGACAAACTTGTTTTTTTCTGTTACATAGAGCATTTTGGACCCCGGTTCGGTTACAGAAGTTAGATAGCTCTAAATCTAATAGATGCTGGCACTGTCATCTTGAAGCTGGGACATTAGATCATTTGTTATTCTATTGTCCATTAATACTTGCTGTTTGGAAATCAATATGGGGTCAAATAAATAATTTGTTAGATAATCCGGTGGCATTATCCTATGACACCGTATTGTTTGGAATGTCAATGAGGGCTAAAAGCCAAATATCCTCTAACAATAAGCTTCTACTCATTATGACAGGGGTTGCCATACAGCAGATTACAAATAACTGGAAAAATTGGGAGAGGCTGAATTATTGCTTTTGGTGGAATTCTTTATGTCACATATTCAAAATGGAAAGGATAATTGCCATGCAGCAGGGAATTTTTAAAAAATTTCAGGTTATTTGGGAGCCATTAACAAGATACTGTAAAGACTGAAATGACTGCATAGAATAAATATTAATTTTTTCCATTTTGTTCATACACGTCCAGGGTGGGATGAGAGGGTGGGAATATGTTATGATTTCTTTTGCTTAAGAATAACTGTTGGGTATAAGGGAGGGGGGTTATTTGATGTGAGTTAGAATTTGATGATTTATTAAGTGAATAAAGATTAATTTTTTAAAAAAAAGTAAATTTATGTACATTAGCTTGCTATCTGCCTTATTTGCATATAATCCTAGTAGCATACTTTGACAAAGGAATAACTGGGAGTCACAAATTTACTGCACTTTAATAAATCAGCCTATTTTTCTTGCTATAACTGACCTCAGAAAGTCAATAATTGTGTATTTTTTATGCATTCTGTAGTGGCCCCTCATATATCCCCTTTTTCTTTTCTTTTTTACAAAACCATAAAAGCAGTCTTTAGCGCAGGCCAGTACATTGAACACTCTGCATTGCATCCGACACTCATAGGAACTCTACGAGTGTCGGGAGCAGCACAGAGCATTCAGCATGCCAGCCTGCGCTAAAAAACACTTTTGAAGTTTTGTAAAATGGGGGGCTAATGGGTCTGAAGGTTACCACAGAAAGAGGCACATAATCAATAAGTATGTGATCAAATTTGCACTTTTTTACTCTCCTGTTTCATTGTACACAGACTGTGAGCTTAGACTTTTCAATGGAATATAAACTATTTGACACAATAAGGCAAATGGACAAAAAGAGAACCCGAGGCAATCTTTGACTTTAAAATAAAAACTCTTTAATGGGCACTTCAGTAGTGAAAAAGTATGTACAAAAGAAGAATGATGAAAATGATGAGACAAATGTTCCATAAAAGCAGTGTAAAATAGTTTTAAAAATGATCAAACAACTTAATTGGGTTAATAGTTCTTCTAGGTCTGCTTGGAACAGTCTCCTCCACCTCAAGCTCCAGCATCATGCTGTCTTTGTTCCCAGCTGATGCCAAGCAAATGCGGTTCATAGACAAAACCGCGGAAGACAAAGGTGCGTGCCTACAACTGAGTGCAAGATGGAGGTGCGTGCCGAAGAAAATGACAGTTTTTAGGGGCTCCGACGGGGGGTTTTGTTGGGAGCCCCCCCACTTTACTTAATACAGATCGCGGTGGCGTTGTGGGTGGTTTGGGGGGTTGTAACCCCCCTCATTATACTGTAAACTTAACTTTTTCCCTGTTTTTAGGAAAAAAGTGAAGTTTTCAGTAAAATGTGGGGGGGTTACAACCCCCAAACCCCCCCAACGCCCCCACAATGTGGCGCGATCTGTATAAAGTAAAGTGGGGGGTTCCCCCCCACACACCCCCGTCGGAGCCCCTAAAAACAGTTATTTTCTTCCGCACGCGCCTCCGCGCTGCGCTCAGTTGTCGGCGCGCGCCTTTGTCTTCCGCGGTTTTGACCTGACACCGTCTTTGCTCCCAGGACATACCTTACTCTTGGTGATGATGCCTTTGGTTTTCTCTCTCTCTCTGCTACTCTATAGCTCTTTTGCAGCAAAAGTTAAGTCCTGTGATTCTCTTTATCTCTTAGTGGCAACGGTTTGCTTATCCCTTTAGGAGGCAATTCTACACCTGGGAGTCTCAATTTAGGTGCCCTGACAAAGCATGGTAGAAGCCTTTTCTATAGTGGCACCAGGGTGCCCAGGTTTCGTATTAGAATACCAATGCAATCTGGTATCAGCCCTAACATTTAGGTACCAAAATGTATATCAGCCATAAAGCTGTTGCAAGTACTAGATTGTGAGCCCATTGGGACAGACAGGGTGGGGCTGGGGGGAGAATAGGGCGGGGCCATGCATCCGTTTTTGGGTTGTTGTTTTTTTGCTTCAGATATGATAACCCTACCTGTGACCAGACTTTCTTTCTTAGGACACACTAGGAGTGCCTCATGAGGCAGCTGTGAATCAGACTGACCTCCACTGATCAGTTTACTTCATACAGAAACAGTTCTATCATTACTGGTGCACCAGAGGAAAGCTGAGATAAATCTGGCAGCCCTTGTCCTTTATTCCTCCCCTTCCTTTCCCTAAGTATTCAGGACAGGAAGTTAAGGCTCTTGTAGGCCCTGGGTGGAGGTTCCCCACATCCTATGAGGGAGGAAGACCTGGCTCCTCACTTGTACTTAGGTTATTATATTTCCCTTCAAAAGCTCATGCTGAAATGTTATTGGGCCATTTTTCCAGAACAGACCTCCTACTATTCAGGTTTGATTGACACCCTCTCTGGAACAGGGACCCAGAACATTCCCTCTGCAACTGTATAGAAAGGTACATTTGTAATCCTGCTACAAGTCAAACATCAGTTATGTTGGCCTACAAAGTTTCAGGGCTGGGTAGCAATTAGCAAACTGTTTCCCAGACTACTTGTAAGCCTCTAAACAGCCCTCACTGTTCTCCCACCAGTGTCTTGAGGTGTGCCTACTATTTTAATAATCAGCATGATTTGTCTCTCCCAGTATCAGAGTGTTTCTGTATGAGAGGGTGGAGCATATATCCACAGGAAAATAAAGGCAGCATTTGTTTGTTTTACATTCTAAGTTTCTAGTTCTCAGCTAAGTTTGAATTTTGTCCTTGATCCTAATATCCATCTTACAACTTGTTTCTTCATAGTGAAAAGTTTTCACAACACAACTGGTTTTTAAATAATGCCAAGATTTCAGAGACTGGAGACATCACATGTAGATCCTGACCTATGAGAGTGCAGAATCAAGAATAATCCAGAAAAGATAACGCATGTTAGAACTACAGTGTGAAAAAACAAATACAGAAGATCCACACACTCTTGTAGGGGCAAAGCACTTGTAGTAAGAAACATGCAATCTTGCAGCTCATAAAAGCCAGCTCTGTGTGTGCAATAGGTATTGAGCACTCCCAATAATAAGCAATATTTGTCCATGGAGAGGTCATTTGAATGGTGTTTGGCACCCCAAGTCACAAATGTTAGTACCTGTTGCAGCTCAGCAGGAGTTAAGATATGATTAAACATTTCTCTTGCTATTGGCTAGGGGGGAGGGGGATAGGGAGATGCTAGGGGTGCAGTGAAGCATTAGATGGGTAGGTAAAGTGAAGTTAATTACTTGTAGCAGGACAGGTACTTTTACATCTTGAGTTATACCATCCCAATGGAGCCTGGTATAAATGCTACCCAATGCTCTATAGCTTTAATAGGATTTTGGCAGTGGTCTCAACACTCATGCATAAGTGCCTTCCTGCCTAACATGCAAGTACAGGACCCTCAGTAATATAAAATAGCTAGAAAAGAATTAAAATCCTAGGGGAGATGGGAGTGTTGTAAGGATATTTGTCCTACTGTCCTCAGAGAACACTTGCAAGTAACTTTGCTTTCTCTGAGGACAAGCAGGACAGTGGTATCCTTATATCTGGGAATCCCTTGCTACCAGGCTCACCAAAAACAACAACAGTAGGACAACAGAGTCTTGCAATGGCGAGACTATATGGAATCAATCAGCCTCAAACAAATAGAAACTGGTTGTGTAGGTACAGCCTGGAATTGAAAAAAATGGGCATAATGAGGGTGGAGTTGGACTGTAGACTAGAGATCTGCATGGGAACGGGAATTGCGGGAATCCCCCCAACCCACGGGACTCCCACAGGGACCCCCCTCTAGCCAACGGGACTCCCAAGGGGATGGAAGGCTTTGGAAGCAGGGTTTGTCCATATAATATAATGGCCACATCAGCCTTAGTAAAAGAGGGAGTTTATAAGTTAATTACCTGAACAGAAAACAAAAAAAGGGTTCCACCAAAGAGATTCCACAAGGAAAACAGCAGCGCAAACACAAAAGAAACTGTGGAATTGATGATCCTGTCAGAAGTAATTGCTGCTTTTTATGGGAACAGGCGGGGATGGAGGTAATTCCTTGCGGGGATGGGTGGGGACGGAGAGGATCCTGACGGGGACAGGTGGGGACGGAGAGGATCCTGGCGGGGACGGGTGGGAATGGAGAGGATCCTGGAGGGGATGGGTGGGATTTCTGTCCCCGCGCAACTCTCTACTGTAGACACCAAACAAATTCTGCAGGACTGTCTGACCAAACCGACTGTTGTGTCAAGTATTCTGCTTGAGGCAGAAGTTAGATGTGAATATGTGAGCTGAAGACCAAGTCACAGCCATACAGATCTCCTCAATGGAGGCTCACCTCAAGTGAGCTACTGACACAGTTATGACTCTGATAGTATGAGCCATTAGTTTCATAGTTTATTTAAAATTTGATTACAAGCCTATCAAAATTCTAGGCAAAAGTACAATATTGATAAAAATAAGGGGTACAATAGTTTAAAACACAGATATCTTCAAATTAAAGACAAACCATACAGATTATACATGGAAAGGAAGAAGGAACTACAATAAAGTTAAGAAAAGAAACATATAAGGAGATGGACATCCATTTGGGACATTCTGACTTGGACATTCTTTCAAAAATACCCCTCTATATATCTCATCTGTACTTTCTCTCTTTACTTGCCTATTAAAATGTTTCATTTTATTATACTGACAATATGAGCATCATATCTATGCAATTTCAGTGTGCTGTGTGCCTGTTCAGATGTGTAATTTGCATTGTGCTGATATTGTGTGTATCACAAACGTTATATGAATAATCTAATATTGACTATTAAGGGGTTTTATCTGACATCATAAATATCATCCTGTAATGTTCCTCTATGTTGCCTTTTGTGATGTAGCATTTGTATCCTTGACGTTTATTATATTTCCGCTATGTATTGTTCTACCATGCAGTTTTAATGTCCATACTTAATGTCATTCCTATTATTACTGTCATTTTACTCTTGTTATGCTGTTAACAAAATTGTAAGTTTTATGTCAATGACAGCTATATCTGTTCACTGCCTAAAGACAGTTAATAAATCCCAATCAATAAATAAAGAGGGGCATGGCAGAAGTTGGAATAAATTCAAATAATTGTGAAAAAAATAATAAAGGAAATAGAACATCTCTCTTTTTAAAAACATAAGAACATAAGAATTGCCGCTGCTGGGTCAGACCCAGCTGCTGGGTTCATCGTGCCCAGGAGTCCGCTCCCGCGGCGGCCCCCAGATCAAAGACCAGTGCCCTACCTGCATATGTTCTGGTTCAGCAGGAACTTGTCTAACTTTGTCTTGAATCCCTGGAGGGTGTTTTCCCCTATAACAGCCTCCGGAAGTTCGTTCCAGTTCTCCACCACCCTTACGTTTGTACGGATTTGATCCCCTTTTAGCTTTAGAGAGTACCCTCTCGCAGTGGCGTACCTAGGGGGGGGGCGGGGGGGGGCGGGCCGCCCCGGGTACCAGCCCTAAGGGGGTGTTCCCGGCCTTGCCGTTCAGTCCCCCGCCACCCCCGAAGGACCGCTCGCCCCACTGACCTTCCTGCACCACCTGTGAAGCAGCCCGCAGCAGGATCGCGAAGTCAGCGTCAGCATCCCTGCGCTGCTTCCTGCGCCGCGATCCCGCCCCTCCTCTGACGTCAGAGGAGGGGCGGGACCGTGGCGCAGGAAGCAGCGCAGGGATCGCTGACGCTGACTTCGCGATCCTGCTGCGGCTGTTCATAGGTGGTGCGGGGAGGCCAGGGGGGGCGAGCGGTCCTTCGGGGTGGGTCGGGGCATCAGGCCTTCAGGGTGGGGCGGGCGAGCAGGCAAGCAGGCTTTCAAGGGGGAGGGGGGGTGACAGGCAGGCAGGCAGGCCTTCAAGGGGGGACAGGCCTTCGGGGGGGGGTGCAGGCCTTCAAGGGGGGCAGGCAGGCCTTCAGGGGGGTGCAGGCCTTCTGGGGGGGGGGTGTAGGCCTTTGGGGGGTGCAGACCTTCAAGGGGGTGCAGGCCTTCAAGGGGGGACAGGCCTTCAAGGGGGGAAAGGCAGGCAGGCAGGCCTTCAAGGGGGGACAGGCCTACAAGGGGGGGGGGAGAAGCTACAAGGGGGTAGGACAGGCCTTCAAGTGGGGGACAGGCCTTCGGGGGGGTGCAGGCCTTCGGGGGGTGCAGACCTTCAAGGGGGGGACAGGCAGGCAGGCCTTCAAGGGGGGGACAGGCCTACAAGGGGAAGGGACAGGCCTTCAAGGGGGGTGCAGGCCTTCAAGGTGGGACAGGCAGACCTTTAAGGGGGGACAGGCCTTTGGGGGGGGACCATGATTTAGAAGTACACGGAGGGAAGGGGGTGTTCAAAGAGACATGCATATGCCAAACTTTGGGGGGGGGAAGAAATAATGGGTCTGAAAATAGAGGAGAGGGAGAGAGATGATGGACCATGGGATTTAGGGAGGGAAGGAACAGAAAGGGAGAGAAATTGGACACAAGGGATGGTGTGGAGGAGGGATAGAGATACTGGATAGGAGGGTAATTAGGAAAAGAAACGGAGAGATGGTGGACTCTGGGATGGTGGGGAAGGAGGGAGAGATGCCGGATGAAAGGGTATTTAAGAAAAGGTGGATCTGTGGAGGGAGATGAAAAAAAGGAAAGATACCAGACTTCCTGGGAAGGGAAGGGAAGGGAAATGGAAAGGGAGGACAGAGTTGGCAGATGGATGGTTAGCATGCAGAAAGAAGGAGACCCTGGCAAGCAAGTTATCAGAAGAAAACCAGAGCCTTGGACCAACAAGATTTGAAATATAACCAGACAACAAAAGGTAGAAAAATTAATTTTATTTTCTGTTTTGTGATTATAACATGTCAGATTTGAAATGTGTATCCTGCCAGAGCTGGTGTTGGACTGCAAACGTGAGCTAGGATTTAACAGAAAGAGGAAAAGTCCTTTTTGTTTCTTTATTTTATTTACACCACAGCGCCAGTGTGGTTAGGAGAAGCCAAAGGGGGTGAAAAAGCTATAAAACCCACCAGGAGTTTTGAAAAAAATCACCCAACTGGGCAGGAAAATCGAATTGAAAAACCAATTCAATAGGGCTGAATCGAATCAAAATTTTTTTTTCCTGTATCTGGCAGCATTAGTTTGCGCTACTGTCTTAGACTTTAGGACCTGGGATTGGGGAGAGATGGCATCCTCAGTACTTTATAATGCAAGTGAAACGAGGATTTGGTCAGACTTTTGAAGGGTCTGCAGAAAAAAAATATTGTATAGGCCGGGGACATGAGACAGCAGGAAATGGGAACTTTTCTTCCTTCTATTTTTGTGAATGGAAAGGCTGAGGATGTCAGAGAGGTCAGTTAAAATATGTGCTTTATAAGAAAATATAATAATGTGTTTTATAAAGTTTATAGCATAGCTGGCCTACCCAGTGAGGTGTTCCTAGTGGTGATGGTGGCAGCGTGTCAATGTGTTGAGAGGAAGAGGTGGTCTGGGAAATTCTGCTGAGCAAACTCCGGGCCCATTTCCACCCCCCAGTTAGTCCACTCCACTCAACTGATTCACACACTGAGTGGGTCTTTGGGTGTTGTTTTGGGATCTCTTCCAGTGGTTTATCTCCTTCTGGTCCAAGGAAGGAAACTTTGTTATCCTTAGCATTGACCTACAGAATATGTTTGTAACAGCGCTGCTTGTGTGGCATTAGGCTATGTAGTGATCGAAAGAAAAAAACAGACCTTTGCACATTTTTGCACTATATGGTGGGTGTATGAGGAGATTCACATTTCCTGCACAGCTAAGTCCATGTGAAGTTACCTTGTGCTGTATTTGACATCTAGCAAGGTCTCTGTTTGAAAGGAAAGATCTAAACTTAAAAATGAAGTGGCCAGAAGTTATGGTAAAAGCAGATAGTGTAGCTGGTTTTAAGAAAGATTTGGACAAATTCCTGGAGGAAAAGTCCATAATCTGTTATTAAGACATGGGGGAAGTGTCTGCTTGCCCTGGATCGGTAGCATGGAATGTTGCTACTCTTTGGGTTTTGACCAGGTATTAGTGTCCTGGATTGGCTACCATGAGAATGGGCTACTGGGCATGATGGACCATTGGTCTGACCCAGTTAGGCTATTCTTATGTTATGTTCTCATCTGTAGGGGCCTTTGTTTTCACTTCTTATTTTAATGTATTTTTTTTCTGGGAACTTATCAGTGTTTTTTATAATGGGAACAAAAATGGAAGAGAATTAATGTGTGTGGAATGGGGGGTAACTAATTTCTTCAGCTAAATAATTCAATCCACTTCAAACAGACATAGGAGAACTTGTGCACCATTCACACACCCTCCAACCAAAAACGTCAAAAGAAAAAAACTGTTCGACAACCTCCTAGCCATTCGAGCTGCAACACTCGACCCCCAACTCTACAACCAATTGATATCAACCACAGACTGCAAAACCTTCAAAAAGAAATAAAAACCCTTCTATTCAAAAAACACATAAAACCGAACTAACACAATCAGAACTGTCCCAAGCATCACCTGCAACTACTCCATATGTACTTCTAATGTCATGACAATTTAGACATAATTTATGTTATGTTATGTTTGGAATAATGGTTACATATATGAGGTTCAATAAAAGAAAATTTTCACTGCCTGTTTCTATTCTGACCATTTATTCCATTTCATGGTTATTGCAAAAAAAAAAAAAAAAAAAAATTTTTTACATGGGGGGGGGGGGGGGGGGGGTGTCAAAAAATGATGGGCCCCGGGTGCCACATACCCTAGGTACGCCACTGCCCTCTCGTTCTCTCTACCTTGGAGTCAATATTCAAAGCAATTTAACGGGCAGGAGAGGGTCCTACCCAGTTAACAGCAATATTTATATACTATCTTACCAAGAGCTCAAAAACAGTTTACAATAAGAGTCAAAGAACACAAATAAAATGAATAAAAATGATCAGATAGCTCAACAAGTATTATGCTCTTACGAGGGGGTGCTGAAAAGTTCTCAGCCCAACCAGGAAGAGAATGACGTGGATATGTTTCAATCAATGATCTTAAACAATGTCAAAAAAACATAGAATTTTGTTTCTGCAAATTGGCACTTAACAAAATCAGATAACACTTTTCAGCTACAGTGGCAAAATAGAACTCAGATTTTAGGAAGTTGGTTGGTTGGGCTGAGAACTTTTCAGCATCCCCACGTATTTGAAGTATCTATCAACTAACCAAGATTTAACAGTTTCTGGAACATAATATAATATAATGTTTTATTTATAGTCTACCATAACCACAAACAGTTCAAAGTGGATAAGAAGTTGGGAGCATAACCATGAATATATAAATCATTGCAAGCAAATAAACTTGCGTGGGATGAACACAGAAGATTTAGAATCAGAAAATAATATTAAATATTGAACTGGGCAGACTTGCACTGTCTGTGTCTGTGTATGGCCGTTTGATGGAGGATGGGCAGGGGAGGGCTTCAATGGCTGGGAGGGTGTAGATGGGCTGGAGTAAGTCTTAACAGAGATTTCGGCAGTTGGAACCCAAGCACAGTACCGGGTAAAACTTTGGATTCTTGCCCAGAAATAGCTAAGAAGAAAAAATTAAAAAAAAAAAAAAAAATGAAATTGAATCAGGTTGGGCAGACTGGATGGACCATTCGGGTCTTTATCTGCCGTCATCTACTATGTTACTATATTTACAAGTACAGGCTCGGCATTGCTCCACCCTAAGTAGTCCAAAATTAGCTGAATAGAGGGCTTCAACACTTGCAATTACCTGACAAAGTTCATTTTTTTAGCTCAAGCTGCCGCCGTGGCTCCTCTCTCGAACCGCACCAGAGGTGAGAGAGAGATGGTGGTAAGCGCGCAAGCGCACTCTTGTGGCCACATCCCGACAGATTAGGACCCAGGGAACATGGGATAAGGGTGCGCAGGCGCACTTAGCATTTTATTATTTTAGATATAATGGTTAACTACAAAATGAAACTACACAAAGCACATCGTATGGTGCTTCTCACCATTCATTCCTATCAGAACACCTATTTGCTAAGCAAATACAGGACCACAAACTAAGGGCTCCTATTACTAAGGTGCGCTAGCATTTTTAGTGCGCGCTGCATTGCCCCGCGCGCTAACCCTGTGCTACGCGCCAAGAACTAATGCCAGCTCCATGCTGGTGTTAGTGTCTAGCGCGTGAGCTAAAACCGCTAACGCAGCTTAGTAAAAGGAGCCCTAAAAGTCTTAATATACACAAATGAAACCCTAAGATGCCAGACTCTGCCTACTGTAAAACACCAGAGAAATAGAAATAAATGCATTTGTTCCTGAACAGTGCAAAATATATGCAGCAGATTTAATTCTCAAAGCCACCATATTTCAATCACTAAATTGAAAATAAAATAATTTTCCTACCTTTGTTGTCTGGTGATTTTATTTTTCTAATCATCTTTTCCCAGACTCTGGTTGAACTTCCTTCTGTCTGTACTCCTAACTGTGTTTCTAGGGCCTTCTTATCTATTTACTGTTTTTCTCTTCTTCATTTTCTGTCCTATATCTAACTCTTCCCTATCTCTCCCCTTCTCCTCCATCCCTGCGCACATCTCTTCCCTCTCTCTCCCCTTCCCCTCCATCCCTTTGCACCATCTCCTCACTTTTCCCCTCCCATGGTCTGACATCTTCCTCCTCTCCCATTGACTGCCATCTCTCTTTCCTTCCCTCCCCTCCCCCCCACGTCTGCATTTCCCCATGCTCTCATCCCTCCCTATCTCCAGGGGGTCCAATGGTCCAGGCATCTCTTGTCCTTTTCACTCCCTTCCCTTCACCTTCCCAGTCTCCTTTTGGCCATTCTCACAAGCTACCAGCGCTGCCTTGAAACTTTCCCTCTGCTGTGATCCACTTAGGTGGAAATTGGAGGTTGCATTGGTGGGGGGGGGGGGCAGATCGTGGCAGAGGGAAAGATTTGGGGCAGCGCTGTCAGCTTGCGAGAATGTCTGCTGTGTTGGGGCCCCTCCAAAAAAGAGGATTGAAAGGAGACTGGGAAAATGAGGGGAAGGGAGGGAGATGGACAGAAGGGGAAGAGATGCCTGGACCGCATGCCGGCCCCGGTCATATGAGGTTCCAAAAATATTAGGGGTGCTCGAGCACCCACAGATCTGGTGCCTATGGCCATTAATATGGGAGGAACATGAGGGGCGAATCAGCAATGCGCAAAGTTTACAAAATATAGCCAAGTTATACTTACTACTGACACTATTTAGATGTGAACATTTAAACCAGTCTTTGACAGGACGTAAAAGCTTGTGTTAAAGTTTGGCAATCAAATACCAACACGCTAATGTTCTACAGCAGGGATGCTCAATAGGTCGATCGCGATCGACCGGTAGCTCGCCAAGGCAAAGTGAGTCAATCCCAGGACTTACTTTGCCTTGGCGATCTATCGAGCCAATCAATCTTCCTCTCCCCGACGTCAATTCTGCCGTCGGAGAGGAAGTTCGGGCCAGCCAATCGCTGCCTGGCTGGGCGG
The DNA here is from genome assembly GCF_902459505.1 of Geotrypetes seraphini. Classification (NCBI taxonomy): domain Eukaryota; kingdom Metazoa; phylum Chordata; class Amphibia; order Gymnophiona; family Dermophiidae; genus Geotrypetes; species Geotrypetes seraphini. Next base: position 39,893,087 of record NC_047089.1, read on the forward strand.
AACTTCCTCTCCGACGGCAGAATTGACGTCGGGGAGAGGAAGATTGATCGGCCGAAGCAGAGAGAGCATGGTGCGGCGTCGGCATCGGGGCCTGTTATCCATTGGTGGTGTTTGGGTCCCGTTCCCTGATGGCAGCGGCAGTGGCTTGGGGAAGGGCAGGCAGAAAGAAAGAAAGGGGGCAGGCAGGGAGTCAGAAGGAAAGAAGAGAAACAGAAAAAAAGAAAGGGGGCATGAAGAGAGAAAGAAAGAAAGGTCAGGGAGAGAGGAAGAAAAAGTTGGGGGAGGGAATGAGGTGTGGAGGAGAGGAAGCATACAGGCTGAAAGAAAGATTGGATGCATAGTCAGAAGAAGAAAGTGCAACCAGAGACTCATGAAATCACCAGACAAGGTAGGAAAAATGTTTTTATTTTAAATTTAGTGATCAAAATGTGTCTGAATTTATATCTGCTGTCTATATTTTACAATATGGTCCCCTTTTACTAAACCGCATTAGTGGTTTTTAGCGCAGAGAGCCTATGTGCGTCCAGAGCAGCGCTGGGCATTCAGCGCAGCTCCCTGCGCTAAAAACTGCTATTGTGGTTTAATAAAAAGGGAGGGGGTGGGTATTTGTCTACTTTTGTTTGGTTGTTACTGAGGTGACAGTGCATAGAGTCATCTGCTTTGACCTCTTTGAAAAAAACCCGGAATAGGAATGATAATTAACAATTCTATGCGTACAGTGTGCGTTGTGTTTTTTTAAAATTTTATTGTTGGTAGATCATTTTGACTTGGTAATTTTAAAAGTAGCTCGCGAGTCAAAAAAGTGTGGGCACACCTGTTCTACAGCTTCAGCATCTAACTTTGCCATTCTAGAATATTTGCTTAGTGCTAATTGGTTTGCATCTAACTTTTGGTGCTCTTTCTTATCTCTACTCCTTAACCTGTCCATTGCCTCAGATACAAAACATAGATTGTGAGCCTACCAAGGACAGAGAAAGAACCTGCACATAATAAATATAAACCGCTTTGGTTGTGCCAAAGAAAGTCAATCTATCATATCCATGATCCTGTCCCTAGATGACTGATAGGACCGTTTAAAAGTGATTAAAAAAAAAAAGTTCAAGGCACCTATTTGTGCCTAAAAATACCAGCGTCTATATTGCTTCTATGGAGGCAATTTATGATGCCTAACGCCACTGTAGGAATGGCTAATGCTGGAAGTGCCTCCATAGGTGTGATTCATGTGAAAGGTAGGAACCAGAAATGTAGGCCTTGAAAACCCTGGCCTACATTTTAGGCGCCTACCTTTCACGAAGACGCGATTCTATAAATGCCGTTGCACGATTGACACACTATCGGCAGCTGTTTTTAAGGTGAACGACGGTGCCGTGTATAGAATCCAGGCCTTACTGTACATGTGTAAAAGCCAAAATTCTACTTAAGTGCCCTTCTGTAAATATGTGCATAACTTACATACCCAAAAAAAATGTCAACTGCACTTGACAGGTAGGTGGACACATGGGTGGAGTCTTGGCAGGGCTCCCAAATACATGCATAATATATAAAATACTTTAACTTACACACACAGGTGGACGTGCTCATGCCTAATCTTTATGGATGCACCTATGTGCTTACACTAGCAGTCTATAAAGGAAAGTATTTGCCTACATCACTTTATAGAATAGGCTTCTACCAGGTTCTGGTTACCTAAGTACAGAATTGCCCTTCATGAGTTGCATGAAGACCCCATGGTACCAAAAGAGGGGCAAAGGCACTAAAAGTGGCATGAAGAATCCAAGCCACCATGAGAGGGACAAAGCAGCACTAAGATTAGAATGAAGACCCTAAGCACTGGTAGAGGAGTATCATCAACACTGGCAGATAGACCCCAAGGCACTAGGAGAAGGTAAAGCATCACCAACGCTAGTGTGAAAATCCCAAATTCTCTGAGCAGGGGCAAAGATGCACCAACAGGGTTAGAGCCAGTGCTTTGTGGGAAAATGAGCTCATTTGAGGGGGCGCAAGATGAAGTATATCCATTGGGGGGGGGGGGGGGTTTGCCCAGGAGAATGTTATGTCACACTGGCAGAAAGGACTTAGGACTCCTAATTTGAAAACAATATTGGAATGCAGCCTAAAGTTTCATCTGTAATTGTTCCCCTATCACATAGGAACTACTACTGATTAGTGCATTAAAATGTGAGTTAAAAGGTGTGCTAAGCATAGTGGGTCTGATATTCAGACTGTGGGAGGCAGCCGGCTTAATTCCTGCAGTCAGCGTTGACTGTGGATATGTAATGCCAGGCCATTTCCAATGACTGACATTGAAAATACAGGGTGTTTGGGGCCATTAAACAGTTAACCGAGTAAGCAATATTCAGTGATGGCCAGTTAAGTTTATAGCAGCCAGAAATAGGGCTCATTATGCAATCTGATTTGGCTACTAAACCTAGCTACTCAACAATGAAAATTGCCAAGAATATTCAATGAAGATAACCATTTATCCTGTGCTGAATAATTGTATTTAACTGGCTAAGAGCTATTTAACCAGTCAGCACCATTTCTGGCCAGTTAAATAGTGGTGAATATCAGCTAGAATGTACCTTATTGCACTGGTCAATAGATAGCTATATTTTTGCAGAGGTTTCATTATGGAATTTATAACCAAACAATGTTCCTTTCTTCATTATCACATTCGTCTTCAAAAGGGAAATTCCAGAGACACCCACCAGGCTCTTTTCTTCTAATTCCTACATTGCTGATGTTTTCCTGGTACTGAAGCCAGAACATCTGTCTACCCAATTTAGTAAAAAGAACAAAAACAATAAATAAAAATAATATTGTATGCATATGCTACTTTTGTAGAACAAAGGCATTGAGTTTTTGAAAATTCAAAAAAAGTAAGATATTTTTACGGACAAAAATGCAAGAAAAGATGTGGAGACACAATGGTGAAACAAACAAAAAAATAATTTTAAAGGCCAAGGTATTAAAGTGCTCTAATTTTGGTCAAAGGTCCTTTGGTAACCTTACTGGAACTAAAAATGATCTCATTTATCTATTAGATGTATCTGAGTTTAGTCCACATAGCTCATGTAAGACCTGACTATTGCACCATTGTTACCTCAACACTCACCACACCCTAAATAGCCCATCTCAGCCATATATATACCCCCTGCAAATCTGACATCTGTACTCATTGTTCTTTCAAACTAACTAGGCCAAATATATACAGATTCTCACATGTTCCAAGTTACATACAAATCTGACTTAAGAACAGTTTAAAAAAAATGTAACTTGTTCTTAATCCATGGATTGTCTGTATAGAATTGGGACCCTAGTGTCCATGTGTAATCTGTGACTGGATTCTATTTTACATGTACAGTAAAACCTTGGATTGCAAGTAATTTGGCTTGCAAGTGTTTTGCAAGACAAGCAAAACATTTTATTACATTTTAACTTGATATACAAGCAATGTCTTGCAATACAAGTATATACACATCACAACTGAGCTGATGGTTCTTCTCTCTCTGACGCTGCGGGAGTGTAGTGACTGTTCTAAACAGGCAAGGTCTTGCAATACAAGTACGTATAGTATTTTGTATTAAAGTTTTTGGGTTGTGGAACGAATCATCCGAGTTTCCATTATTTTCTATGGGGAAATTCGCTTTGATATACAAGTGCTTTGGATTACAAGCATGCTTCTGGAACAAATTAAGCTCGCAAACCAAGGTTTTATTGTATATTAATAAATGCTGCCATCTTGTGGTAAGAAAATTTATTAAACTGTTCATATACAGTACTCAAATTTTTATGTTACTTCATTATTCATCTCAGAGGGGGGTTTTAACAGGTAAAAAATGCATTCAGGAATTTCAGAATGAAATCCTGCTATGTACTTTGTTTTCCATGTTTCAAGTTTCAATTTATTTGATATATTGCAAATACAACCACAGTTAGTCTAAGCGGTTTACAATAATAACATATTATTAAAACAATTTTTTTTAAATTAAAAAGACGTAACAAGGGAAGCAATAAGCAAAAACATACGTTCAGCCAACATACAAGCATAAAATGGGTATAAGGGGGATAAAGAAAGAGGAAGTTACAATAAAAACAAAAAGGCTGGGGAAATCACAGTGAAATTCTGCCCAAAAAATTAAGGATATAAGCTAAGAAATCAAAGAAGAAAGGGTGATAAAGAAAGGTAAGGAAAAAGGTCAAGAGCAGAAAGCCATAGAAAAATAGTATCACTTCAATTGCGCCTTAAAAGTCGCAAAAGATTTTGCGATGCGGAGGTAGAAGGGTAAGGAATTCCAAAGGGTGGGAGTCATAACGGAGAAAGAATTCCTATGAAAATCGAGAAAGAATTGCCGAAATGAAGGGACAATCAGCAACTGTTGTTGAGATGAATGTAATGTTCTTTGTGGTGAATATGGGACCAGAAGACTGTATAAGAAAGAAGAAAGACCACTAGATATTATACGGTGAGTGAGAATATTGTATTTTAATATTGTAGAGAATGCATCCTGGCCAGCTCTGTCACTTGGAGGGGGGGGGGGGGGCTCCTCATCCTCTGCATCTGTTGATGGTGTTGCTGGTGTGGGGGGTGGGGGGGGTCTGGGAGTGGCCGCCTTTTTCTGAGGGCAAGGTTATGGAGCATGCAGCAAACCATGAACATCTGAGCAACCTTCTCAGGTTGGTAAAGCAGCTGGCCCCCTGACCAGCCAAGACATCTGAAGCAGTTCTTGAGCTGTCCAAAGATACGCTCGATGATGGCTCTGGTACTTCTGTGTTGCCTATTGTATTCCCCCTCTGCAGCATTGTGAGGGTGTATGATAGGGGTTATTAGTCACACTCAACTGTTGATACCCTCTGTCACCTATGAGAGAGAGAGCGAGAGAGAGGGAGAGATGGTGAGTGGCAGTGAGGTGCAGTTGACTGCTGAAGTGGGAGATTGGTGGGAGTTTGCAGGGAGAGAGTGTTGGGGGATGGTAGGGAGGCTAGGGGGTATAGGGTTGCTGTGTCCCTGTGGTGCTTACCTAGCAGCCAACCGCCATTGAGTATTACATACTTAATAGTTTCTTTTATAGTATTTCTAGTATTTCCTGCTATTTTTGTATACAATATTGCCTTTCTGTACAAGTTTTCTTGCTTGGTATAAATTGAAAATTCAATAAATAAATAACCCCCCCCCCTCCCAGCAAAATCAGACCCCTCCAGATTTTCCCATAGACTACAATAGGCAGTACTCACTGTTTGTATTGGGTTAACCTGCTGCAGCTGTCACAGAAGCTGAACATGGAGAAGACACTGCATTTTGCTCAGCAAACCAGATCACCTTCTGGGATCTTCAGGATGCCAGTCAGACCAAAGCCCGAATGAGACCTCACTGACTGAGATTTCAACCCCCAAGGCTCCACACATAAGCAGGGAGAGAAATTTACACAGCTGGCACCCATTAAGTCTTGCTGGACCAAAACTGGGGCCAAACACCTGCGTTCAAGCTCCTAATAAATTAGGATGCAAGCTAGCTTCAATGGGAATGCACCCTGAGCTCCACAAAATCCAATGCAGGCCGGCCGGACAGGAACCCCAAGGGTTACCTTGCCAGCTGCAAACGTCTGACCCAGAGTCTGCATCTTCTTCCAGGCAAAGGTGCCCTGGGGTCACCAGGGACGTCTCCAGCACCAAAAAACCTTGAGCTCTAATTAAAAAAAAAATGAAAACAAAAAAGAATCACAAAAGGAAAAAACTGAAGGGGCTCTAGAGCAGTGTTCTTCAACCACCGGTCCATGGACCAGTGCCGGTCCACAGAAATTTCCTGCCGGTCCACAGGGCCAGCACGTGCATCAGGCCCAAAACAGTGTTCTTCAACCGCCGGTCCAAGGTGCGATTGGTGCGGCGTTATCTTTGAGCCAGCTCCCTCTTCCTCACTGATTCAGTGCACAAAGCCACGGGCAGCGGCTCCTACGGGCATCCTGCGCCTGAACCGGACGCCTTCTCTCTGACATTGCAACATCAGAGGGAAGACTTCCAGATGAAGCACGGGACGTGCAAGGTGCAATTAGTACTATTATGGGGGCGGGGTCTGGGGTGGAGATTGGGTAGAGATGGGCGGGATCTGGCCCACGACTTAGCCCAGTGTTCTTCAACCACCAGTCCACAGACCGATGCCGGTCCACAGAATAATTATTTTATTTTTGCCGGTCCATAGGTGTAAAAAGGTTGAAAAACACTGCTCTAGAGCACTGGAGAAGGAGACGGATCTGATGAATGTAAATTTCATCCTTCTGCAATCAACTCGCAGTAAATGAATATTACCTATTGTCAGGACTCATATGTCCTTTGCACCAGAAGTCCATCTGAAACATAAGTCATATTTTAGACATTTTTTTCTTTAGATTATGAGCCTAGGTATCTTTATAAAAGTTTACAAATAGATGCTACCCTCTCAATATTCTGGGGAGCCACTGAAGTCTCCTGTCATAACACAGGCAAATCTGGATTTGGATCTTACTGTAGATTTAGCTACTTACTATCTGAGCTTAAGGCAAATTGTATTTGAGCACATTTAACCATTAGAATCATCTCCGTTGTGATCAAGTTATCCCTTGTTAAAAACATCACTGGCTCCCCATAACTTTTTTTATCCGCTATACAGTTCTCACATTGGCATATGATATTCCCTCCCATCTGGCATCACTTGTCACTTCCATACCTAGCCCAGGACATTACCTGCTGTTCATGATGGTTGGCTTGTTATCTTCCCCATTCACCTCTCCCACGAATCGAATCCCGCTGTGCACCCAGAGCTGAAAGGGGCATTTTTGAAGGAGTGGTTAGGGCAGGATGTGGGCCAACCTAGACTTAGTCGTACTGCAGGGATAATCGAAAGTTTTACTAGGCTGTCTGGATGGAACTTACATGTTGTATCTTAGGTGATCTAAAAACAGGTCTAATGCCCAGAATGTTTCCAAAGTGACCAGATAACAATTGCAGACACAAAGTACAGATTCCCCCACTTCCCCAGTGATCACTGAACCCCCACACTGCCATAAAAATCGGAATAAAAACATACAGAACATCAGCACCTGATATAAGAAAGCTGCACAGAGATGGCTTAAGTAGTCTGGGGGGTGGGCTAGTGAATCATAGAGAGGAGGACCCAGGCCCAAAAGACACTCTAAATAACTTCATTCATGGTGAAAAATGTGAGTCCACCAAAACTCCCCCAAACCTTACTCTACTGCCATATAGGTGACACCTGCAGCCATAAGGGCTATTGGGGTTGTAGACAGGTGGGTATAGTAGGTTGTGGGAGTGTTTTTTTTGGGGGGGCTCATCATGATCTGAAAGGGAGTTGTGGTGAGATGTTTATGTGGCACCCTTTTTGTGAAGTTCACAGCAGTGCCCTGTAAGGTGTTGCCATGTCTGGATGGCAAATCCACCACTTTGCCGGCCTCTCCCACATCCAAAAGGCATTTGGGACATGGATGAATTTTTGGACAAGAATGTAGTACAAAGATAGACATACTAGCGGTCTGGACAAACAGCTGAACATAGAAGTAGACAATTTCCCCCCCCAAAAAAAATTTTGAATGTATTTTTTTTGAGAACAGACTTTGAACGATGCTGACTTTGGGCAACTAGCGCCCTAGGCCCTAAACGGACTTAGACGTTTGTTTTGATTATGCCCCTCTGTGTGTGATGCTTTGAAATGCCTTGTTCCTACTGAAAATTCAGAACAGCTCTAAAACATGCATTTATTTGAAGGTTTTCACTACTTAACTACTAGCCATTGCTACTTACAGTACCTTTCTTAGCTCTCCTTGGCTTTGGGGAGAGGGGGGTCTTTTAGGAGTATGTGTAATGTGACCATAAGTTCCGTTTTGAATGGGACCATCCCGTTTTTAGGTAGCCTATCCCGTTATCCCCAAGCACAGCTTCGGGACGCCAAAATTTCCCATTTTCAGAAAGAGAGCAACCCACTGTAACAATTTTTTTAAAAGGCGCAAAAAATAAAAAAAATCAAACGGTAGAACCTAGTAGTGCAGTGATGACGGCATGCGCAATATGTCTCACATACATGCAAGTCCATCAGAAGCCTGCTAGCTTGCTCTTTTTTAACAAAGGGTTCTCTCAATGTAAGCAAGAGTGTCCTGCCCTTTAGTGGCTCTATTCTCTGGATGTATCAGCTGATATTTGCAATAGCTGCAGTCTCTGTGGATTTTTGTATCAGATGTTGCTAGCCTTTAATTTAAACTTTGAAAGTTTTTTTGTTACAAGTTTGGCAATTAAACACAGTAGTGGAACCTTGGTTTACGAGCATAATTCATTCCAGAAGTATGCTCGTAAACCAAATTGCTTGTATATCAAAGCGAGTTTCCCCATAGGAAGTAAGGGAAACTCGCTTTGATTTGTTCCACCTCCTCCTCCCCCCCACCGAGGCTACAGCGCTGCTCAATCCCCTTCCCCTTGAGGTCACCGAGGCTGCTCCATTCCCCCCCCTGTGAACAGGTATCCTCCCCCCCGCCTGCGTTGCCCCTCCTCCCCCGCGATCCTACATTCCCCCCCCCAAGCACCTTAATGACATCGCTTACCCTGATTGGGCACTGGCACCAGCACCAATGCACAGGAGGTGCCGGTGCCCGAAGATCCTCCCTGGGCTGGGTTGGGCTGTGCGACGGAGATCCTCCCTCTTCCCTGTGCTGGGCTGGGCTCGGGGGGGGGGGGGGGGTGTAGGATCGCGGGGGGGATGCCGGATCGCAGGGTGTGGCGCTCGTAAACCGAGTCAAACTCGGTTTCCGAGGTGCCGATTTTGAGAATGTTTTGCTCGTCTTGCAAAACATTCGCAAACCGGTGCACAGTACTTTATTATGTATTAATTAAGTGAATTGTAAATTTGAAAAAGTTGATAAAAAGAAAGAAATATGCATTTTCTTGAATATACATACTATTTATTACCTAAAAATTAGCAGATGTCCCTTTTTGAGAAAAAAAATAAATGGTCACGTTAAGTAGGTAGATGATATTTTCTTTCTCAAGGGACCCTTGGCCACAAGAGGGCACCCGCTCAAACTCAGGGGCGGAAAATTTCATGGCGACACCAGAAAGTATTTCTTCACAGAGAGAGTGGTTGATCATTGGAACAAGCTTCCAGTTCAGGTGATCGAGGCAGACAGCGTGCCAGACTTTAAGAATAAATGGGATACCCATGTGGGATCCCTATGAGGGTCAAGATAAGGAAATTGGGTCATTAGGGCATAGACAGGGGGTGGGTAAGCAGAGTGGGCAGACTTGATGGGCCCTTTTCTGCCGTCATCTTCTATGTTTCTATGATCTTTTCTACTGTTCTCTCTTTCATATCTGTTTGTGGTGTTCTTTTTCTGACATTATGTATTTTTTATTTGTAAACCACTCCGCTGTGTCTTTATAAAGGGCAGTATATTAAGCTAAATAAATCATAAACCATTTTTCAGTCCCAGAACACTTATAAGATGAATCTATACCAGAGGATAAGGAAGATAAAATCAGTACCTCAAGCTGGAAAAGTGCCTTACATAGAAACATAGAAAGGTGACGGCAGAAAAGGGCCACAGCCCATCAAGTCTGCCCACTCTACTGACCCACCCCATTAAGTCTGAGTGCTGATGACTTAGTTCCTTAGCTCGACCCTCGTAGGGATCCCACGTGGATATCCCATCTATTCTTAAAGTCGAGCACGCTGGCGGCCTTGATCACCTGCCTCGGAAGTTTGTTCCAATGATCCACCACCCTTTCCGTGAAGAAGTACTTCCTGGCGTCACCACTAAATTTTCCTCCTCTGAGTTTAAGCGGGTGCCCCCTTGTGACCGAGGGTCCCATGGGAAAGAATATGTCGTTTTCCGTCTCGACACGACCTGTGACGTATTTAAATGTCTCAATCATGTCACCCCTTTCCCTGCGCTCCTCTAGGGTATAGAGCTGCTGCTGCAATTTGCCCAGTCTTTCTTCGTATGAGAGACCCTTGAGTCCGGAGACCATTCTAGTGGCCATCCGCTGGACCGACTCGGCTCGAAGCACATCTTTACGGTAATGCGGCCTCCAGAATTGCACACAGTATTCCAGATGAGGTCTCACCAAGGATCTGTAAAGTGGCATGATGACTTCAGGTTTGCGGCTGACGAAGCTTCTTTTGATACATCCCATCATTTGCCTTGCCTTGGATGAGGCCTTCTCTACTTGTTTGGCAGCCTTCATGTCTGCACTGATGATAACTCCCAAGTCCCGTTCTTCTGAAGTCCTAGCTAGTGCTTCTCCATTCAAGGTGTATGTTCTGCATGGATTTCTACTGCCAAGATGCATGACCTTACACTTCTTAGCGTTGAAGCCCAGCTGCCATGTCGAGGACCAGTTTTCCAACGTGATCAGATCTTGCGTCATACTATCCTTGAGATTGCTTTCACTTACTATATTACACAGTTTGGCGTCGTCAGCGAACAGTGTTACTTTACCCTGAAGCCCCCGGGTCAAGTCCCCTATGAATATGTGCCTTGTGCAGCACACTCTAGCACTCCCTCGGCTGCCCCACCCACTGCATCATGACTGTCACCAAGCAAGGGAGAAAATGGATGCGACACAATTTTAGCAACCCACCTCCCTCATGCATGCCCTGTGTAGCAGGATTGGCTGCACGTACCTTGCTATAGTCCTGGGTGAAGTAACTTAATTCAAGATCACAAACTGCATTAATAAGAGACTGCCTATTTTAATACTGGCTTTCAACCTAGTGCTAACCACTATACCGCTATCTATAATAATAAAACCCTAGAGCACGCATGCGCTGTTGAAAGTCCGTGAGTCCTGGTGGTGTGAGGTGTGCTTCTGTGCCAGTCCTCACGGTGCCTTCCACTAGCTGGAGGCGTGTATGCCAGAGACTCCTCCCTCCCGCTGCCGCTCCTCTTCAAAGCGGCCTGCTGAGGTTCGCCAGCCGCTTTTGCGGGCCGCTCTCCACCTTCCCGACGGCGAGCAGTACTGGGCCAGGACGCCGGGCCTGCTGCACGACGATCTGCGCCGAGAGGACCAGCTCCAGTTGGAGGCATGGAGGGAGGGTAAGAATGGCAGGGGGGGTGGAAATGGAAGGGGGCCATGGAGTAGGCAGGCATTACACAACAGGGGACCATGGGGAGAGGGGGCTGCTTTGGGGGGAAGGGGGCCACGGAGCACGCAGGCATGGTAGAACAGGGGACCAGGGGAGAGGGAAAGGGGGCTGCTTTGGGGGGAGGGGTGTGCTGGGGGCAGACAGCAATCATCGGCGGGGGGGGGGGGGAAGAAGGGGGCCACGGAACACGCAGGCATGGCATAACAAGGGGGGAGGGAAAGGGGGCTTCTGGGGGGCACAAAACAATCATGCTTTGCTCTGGGAAGGGGGGGGACACAGAAGGGGGCCACGGAGATACAGGCAGGTATGGCGCAACAGAGAAATACAGGTAGGCAGGGGGCCAGGGAGAGACACAGAAAGAACGAATGACACACAGACAGCATCCAAGGAGAGAGAGACAAAGAAAAAAACCCAGACAGACATCTCTAGCACCCGTTAATGTAACGGGCTTAAAGACTAGTTGTCAATACATTTTTAAATTCACCAGATTGCTGCTCCGTGTGTCTCCCTTTCTTCCTTTGTCTTAATTGGAAAAAAGAGTAATGAGATTTTCAGTGTTTCCATAGCATTTTTTTTTTTTTAAGATATCGGAGTTCTCTCTTTGCATTGCTGTCCCATGGAAGCTGGTGTGCCACACCGTATTTTTGATAATACAGATGATCATTAAGTTGGGAAACCGTTAGAAACAACCATGGATAAACATTCAGTTCATCAGGCTGCCATGGACAAACTTTACCTCCCCATTCAAACTCATAGCATGAGACCAAAAAGTGTATGGTTAGGGCCGACATTAGGGGATGCAACAGGAAGCTCCAAGCCTACTTAAATCTAAAGGAGATACAGCCTTCGGATGAACAAACTCATTCTAAATTTCTGCCTTTGGACCCTGTGTGTTTTTTAACACCAGATCACATAATTTAAAATGTCGACATAAAATCGCGCCATCCCAGACCCAGGGGTAATATAGAAAAAGTGGACTTGAGCTGTTCGTTTGGGAAACTATTGATTAAACCATTTAACTCCGGGATTGCAGCTATATATTTTAGGGCATAAACGCCGAAGACACCGCTTAGTTCCAGTGCTTGAAGAGCACATGCCCGGAAGTCGAGCACGTGCGGAACTCCCAGCACGTGCCCAGCAATATTTGAAGAGCACATGCCCGGAAGTCGAGCACGTGCCCAGCGGACTCAATATCCGAAGGGCACGTGGCGATGCATGAGAAAGCTTGAGGGTCTTGAATATCGGTAGCGGGATACAGACTTTTCTCACGGGAAAAAACCCTCCCCCCTCAAAAAAAAAAAATGGCGGAGGGAGCAAGAAGTTGCGGTGACTATTTGACCTTATGCACCGGCTGCGAGCAACCTGCGGTGTCCGTAGGTAAGTCTGCCACCGGTTCTCTTTTTTCACCCGAGAGGAGCGAGGCGTCCTGTCGCGCGCGGGATCAGTTTAATGCGGCGCACTGTGCGCTCGCGGTGAGAGGAACCCGGGCAGAACAGTTAATATCCGAACGCCCACGCGTCCGGCTTCTTGGTCCGCTTGTGGAAGAAGCGCGAGAAAAAGGAGAGCGGCAGGATGTGACTATCGCGCTGACTATCTCGGCGCCTCCCCTGCGCTGCGAGGACTGTGAAGATGATGTGCGGGGCGCAGCGCTCGCCTTCCCCCCCATCCCCATTTCGTCGCAGACAGTGGTGTAGGGGGAGTCCTCAAAGCTGCCGGCTTCCTGTACACGGAAGGGTAATTGGTAGCCCCGGTGAGGACCGCAAAGACTGTGGGGATGGGCCTAAACGTGGATGGCCTGTAAGAGGATGCCGCCACTTGTTTTTTTGTAGGAGAGTTTAGTGAATTTGTGGTTACCGTAATACTTTTTTTTGGCCCTTAAACCAGTATTGGCTATAACGTAAAACCACCTCATGTACTCTTTATCTTCTCTAGAAATTGCCAGATATCTTCTTCTTGTAATACGTTTTTTGGTAATTATTTTGTAATCCGCCTTGAACCGCAAGGCAATGGCGGTCTGTAACATTTTGCACCTTATTGCTGATTATTGTTTGTATTTTTTCAAAATTCAATAAAAATTAGAAATATCTTAATGTAATGTAACTTATTTTGGGGGTTGAGACCATTATGAAAATAGTGGGCTGTAATAATGTTGATGGGGAAAAAATGAGGCATTTGTTTGATAGCCTCACAGCAATACTGTGTATAAGAACTGTTGTCTGAGGTATTATTAACGTGACCATTTATTTTTTTCATCAAAAGGGGACATTTATTAATTGTCAATCCCGCCCCAGCTCTGCCCCAATCCCACCCTAGCCCCGCCCCAATCCCACCCCCAATTTCTTCCATTCATTTTTCATGTACACATAATATCTTCATATTAATTCATAATGGTAACCTTAAAATTAAAAAAACTACAAAGCAAACTATACGCAGAGAAAATGTTAATTATCATTTATATTTGGGGGGTTTCAAAGATGTCAAGGCAAATGACTTTAAAATATGCAATAGTCACCTCAGTAACTATAGAAAAATAGACAGTAGATATAAATTCTCAAAACTGACACGTTTTGATCACTAAATTGAAAATAAAATCATTTTTCCTACCTTTGCTGTCTGGTGATTTCATGAGTCTCTGGTTGTATTTCCTTCTTACTGTGTATCCTTTCTTTCATTTTTTTCTTTCTTTCTTTAATCAGGTCCAACAATTGTCCCTTTCTATTCCCTCCCTCCTTCCTTCCTATGTCCTTAGTGCCCCCCAGTGCCTCCTTCCCATGTGCATAGTGCCCCCCCAATGCCTCCTTCCCGTGCCCCCAGTGCCTCCTTCCCGTGTCCCTAGTGCCCCAGTGCCTCCTTCCCGTGTCCCTAGTGCCCTCAGTGCCTCCTTCCCGTGTCCCTAGTGCCCCCAGTGCCTCCTTCCCGTGTCCCTAGTGCCCCCCAGTGCCTCCTTCCCGTGTCCCTAGTGCCCCCCAGTGCCTCCTTCCCGTGTCCCTAGTGCCCCCCAGTGCCTCCTTCCCGTGTCCCTAGTGCCCCCCAGTGCCTCCTTCCCGTGTCCCTAGTGCCCCCCAGTGCCTCCTTCCCGTGTCCCTAGTGCCCCCCAGTGCCTCCTTCCCTGTGTCCCTAGTGCCCCCAGTGCTTCTGTCCTGTGTCCCTAGTGCCCCCAGTGCTTCTGTCCTGTGTCCCTAGTGCCCCCAGTGCCTCCTTCCCATGTGAATAGTGCCCCCAATGCCTCCTTCCCATGTCCATAGTGCCTCCCAGTGCCTGTCCTGTGTCCTTAATGCCCCCAGTGCCTCTTGCCTTTGTCCCTCCCCCGAAGCCTGCCTGCCTGCCTCCTTAACCTCTCTCCAGTGCTTGATTCAACCCTCCACCCGCAGATTCACCCCCCCCCCGCGCGATTCAACCCCCTGCCCACCCGCCGGCCTGTGTACCGCCGCTGCTTGCCTGTCTGCCTGCCTCCCTGCTGGGCCGATTGAAACGCTGGGCCGCCGCCACTGCTTCTTGGCTTCTTCCGACGTCAATTTTGGCGTCAGAGAGGAAGTTCGGGCCAGTCAGGCAGCGATTGGCTGGCCCCAAACTTCCTCTCCGACGTCAAAATTGACGTTGGGAAGAACAAGAAGCAGCGGCGGCGGCCCAGGTTTTCAACCTGCGCGGCAGGGAGGGAAAGTTATCGGCTGTCCTGGTGTACCCGCTCACAGCTTCAGGACGCTGTCCCTGAAAACGGGACATTTTTGGTGTCCCGAAGCGGTGGATTGGGACAACGGGACGGTCGGCCCAAAAATGGGACTGTTCCGTTGAAAACGGGACGTATGGTCACCTTAGGTATTACGTTGAGAAATGTACAATAAGAATATGCCAGACCATGGCAGTAGGAAGGGCCAGAAGATGAAATACGCGTGCTATATCACCGCAAACTTTGCTTTTGTATCTGCTGTTATGTTTTTTTTTTGTATTGATGTTTTCTTGTCCTTACTAGACGTAACATTTTCTCTTTTTCCTTGCCAATCACCATTGTGGAGTCTAGAAAATCCATTAATGTTAATATTCTGGTTTGAGGTTTTTAAAATACTAGGGTCCTTGGCTTAAGTAGTACCTATAACGGTAGGATTCAAAGGAAGGTTTACAATAGATTTTGCTAAATTGATTGTGATATAAGCAGAATCCCTTTTATTAAGTAATCAAGAAAATCCAAGTAGTTAATGCTTTTTGGGGTGGAGAAGAACTGAAGGTTTTGAGTTGTTTTCCTCTTGACTGGTGCAGGGTTTCCCTGATTAAAACAAAAAAGTCTTGATCTCTGTTTTTGAAGAGAGATGGGTATATGGATAAAAAAGGACTGGACAAGAAATGCCAGAAATTATAAAAAGTTAATTGGACTCTTGTTACTTTGGTTGGTATTGAAATGAGCCATACAGAAATCCTTGTGATAGAGCCCACTCTCTTGGCATCCAAAAATACTGCAGCATGCAAATTATTAATCTGCAGCTCATCATGTTTGCTGTGGGTGCTTGTGATTCTTAGACATAAAGGGTTGATAGTTAAATAACACAAGCATGCTGCCAAATTACCTAGTTCAAGGAGGGAGACTGGATGGCCAGTGCTGATTTAGACTTGCATCACAAAGCAGTGTGAGACTTGTAGTTTCTGATTCCATTTATTCACATAGGTGCTGCAATACTCTTCATGCATCATGATGAGGGTATCTGAAATTAGACTGGCCTAAAAGCTCCCTCTTAGAATAGGGTAACTTAGAAACTTAATGGCAGATAAAGGCCAAATGGCCCATCCAGTCTTCCCATCAGCAGTAAACATTATCTCTTCTTCTCTCTGAGATCCCATGTGCCTATCTCACACTTTCTTGAATTCAGACAGTCTTTGTCTCCACCACCTCTTCTGGCAGACTTTTCCACACATCTACCACCCTTTCTGTAAAACAATTCCTTAGATTACTCATGAATATATCACCTCTTAACTTCATCTTATGTCCTCTCATTTCAGAGCTGCCTTTCAAATGAAAGACTCTCGACTCATGTGCTTTTACTCCATGTAGGTATTTAAATGTCTCTTATCATATCTCCCCTCTCCTGCCTTTCCTCCAAAGTATGTATATTGAGATCTTCAAGTCTGTCCCTGTACTCCTTATGACGAAGACCATGTATCGTTTTAGTAGCCTTCCTCTGGATCGACTCCATCCTTTTTATATCTTTTTGAAGATGCAGTCTCCAGAATTGTACACAATATTCTAAATGAGGTCTCGCAGTCTTATACAGGGGCATCAATACCTCCTTTTCCCTACTGGCCATACCACTTCCAATGCACCCTTGCATCTCTCTAGCTTTCGCTGTCACCTTTTCAGTCTGTTTGAGTTTCAGGTTTATTTTAAAATTTCTTATACCACCTAAAAGATCATCCCATATAATCACACCCAAGTCCTGCTCTTCTGTCATGCACATAAGTTCTTCACCCCCTAAACAATACCGTTCCCTTGGGTTTTTGCAGCCCAAATGCATGACCTTGCATTAAATTTTAGTTGCCAAATTTCAGACCATTCTTCAAGCTTCACTAGATCTGTCTTCATGTTGTTCACACTATCTGGGGTGTCTACTCTATTGCAGATTTTGGTATCATCTTACCCGACAGCCCTTCAGCAGTGAAGGGGACGGTGGTGCAGTGACGGGGACAAGACTTTTTCCCGTGACGTTCTCTAGTGGAGGGTGACTTAAGACCCTTTTGATGTGGAGGGTGACAAGTCTGAATTGTGAATTGGAGAATGTTGATCAGGGTGAAGAGAGATGCAGTTAGAACTGGTGCTGCTACAAAGGAGGGGGCTACTATCTTGATTTTTAATGCATGGTGTTGATTATCCTAGAATTGGTAGTATGTGTTTTACTTTAATATCTTTAAATACTTATTTATTTATTTTTTTTCTCCTAGAACTTGATTTGTCAAATCTACAGTGTGGACATCGCTTTTGTGACTTGTGCTTGTCAATAGCACAAGGTTCAAATGCAGTGGTGTGCCCTGCATGTGGGGTAAGTCTCTTTTTTGGGGTGTTTTTCCTGTAAGGTGTATGGAGTATTAAAAAAAAAAAAAAAAAATCATTTAAATGCCTTCTGAGACTGCTTTAAACAAAGGATAAGATCATATTTGATTATGAAAAACAGTGTTTCTGTTTACTGTTCATAACTTTCTGTCAATAAACAGGATTGAGGCACATGTGGGGTAATGTCCTCAAATGTATCTAGGAAGGAACAGCTCTTGAAGTTCAGAGTTTATGTAAAGTTCTGAGCTATGTGCAGTGTTCTCCCCAGCGTGAGCGCCCGGCTAATTTGCTGTCACCTTGTATCCGCAGATCTACTGGCAGGGGAGCTATCCGTTCCCGACAAAGAACTGCTGTCTCCTCCCAGTCCTCGTTATCTCGAGCCACACATACCCGGGAGCCGGTGAGCTCCTCGGAATTCCTGGGCTCTCCCACACCGCCTCTAATGTCTCTTCCCTGTAAAGCTGCGTCAGCTGACCTCACCTCCCACGCTTACACTGCACATGCCCAAACCCAGAATCAGCTGATCACTCCCGCAGTGCCGGGGACGGCTGTGGCCTTGAAGACACTGACGCCAAACCAACAAATGTAATGCCCATGTGCGCGCGGGTCTGACGTTGCAATCGAGGCAGTTGAGGCGTGAAAAACATTCCTCGCACAGCCTCTGAACATGTGCGTACACTAAAACAGTTGTAAACACTCTTTCCGTTTATTCTTTCTTTTTTTTTTCCGTCAGTTTGAGGACACTGTCGTTGTCAAAGCATCAATGTAAGTAACTTGACAGGGCATGTTTGGCCACCGTAAGTAAATGACATTCTAGGAGGGCCGGCTCTAGAAGATCAGAGTATTTTAGGAAGAAGGAAGCGCTTCAGCCAAGAGGTTTTCGAAATACAGTGTGTCAATACTTAATTTCTTTCGAGTCATTTTTTTAGTGCTATCAGTGCTGAGGAATTTTTAATCTCCTTGGCTACAGAATTTGTTTTATTGATTTGTTGCTGGAATAAAATATTTAAGTCAGAATATTATGTGAACTAGTAGAGGTCAGTTTTAGCCACAACATCTACAATGAACTATATAATTTAGATAAATCAGTATTCAGCGGTAAGGGCAGCGCATAATGTGAAATATCTACTGTACATAGTTTCAAATTATTACACAACTTCCATGGCGCTATCCTATGTAGCAGTACTGATTATGTGGAACCTCCAAAGTAGACATTTCACTTACGGTGTACTTTTTATGTCCCCCCCAGCTAGAGCAATTGAGGCAGATTCTTATCCAAGGCATTTGCATTAGCCATACTTTTACGAAAGGTTCTGCCAAACCTAAAGCCTCCTGTAAAATAGCATCAGGGCTGCTCGTTCAAACCACTCCACATTCAGAAAGAATGGAAATTTTAGAAAGCTGAATTTGGAGGTAAATATGTATGACTCTCACACTCAGACACGGGAACAGTCCCCCTCCCTGTTCACATCCCTCCCCAGTGTCGGCGTACCCAAGTCTCCTGACCACAAACATCATTGCCAAGACCTCTGATATGATACTTGAGACCACACAACACAGCCGAGACCCCATATTGCACCTGCACTGCCTCCAAGCATGACACCCGTGACCCTGACATAACACCTAAGACTCCTACAGCACTCCCAAGACCCTACATTGTGCCTCCCCTCCCCTGACTTTACACCCAAGACCTCCAACACCAAATGACCCTCCCCCCTCCAACATTTCTTAAGGTGAACTTATTTCTGGAATAAACAGTATAGAACCTACAATATTATTGCGATCCTGCCAGGTACTTGTGACCTGGATTGGCCACTGTTGGAAACAGGAAATTGGGCTTGACGGTCCTTAAATCTGTCTCAGTACTATGTTCTTCACACAAAACCCTACAAAAATCACTCAGGACTTATATAGAGGAAAGAGAATGGGACTTGTATACCGTGGATTTTTTTGTTTGGGGGAGGGGGGTGGTTACACATTCAAAACGGATTTTATCCCAGGACAAGCAGGCAGGTATTCTCACTAGTGGGTGATGTCATCCGACAGAGCCCCGATACGGACATCTTGAAAGCATGTCTTGCTTGAAGAAACTTAGAAGTTTCGAGATGCCCGCACCGCGCATGCGCCAGTGCCTTCCCGCCCGATGTACCGGGCGTGTCTCCTCAGTTCTTTTCTTTCCGCGGAGCTGAGAAGTTATCTTCAATCTGCGCTGACTGAATTTCAGTTTTTCTTTGCCTTCTTTACCCGCGTTTTGGTTTATTTCTTTGAATTCACTTTACTTTACTTTATTTAAAAAAAAAAAAAAAAAAAGTTCAAAATTATTTCTTCCGGCGGTTCGGCCGGTCCGGCCTCGTGGCTGCGGCCTACCTCTTTCGACATTGCAGCGTCGATTTTCCGGCCTATGTCACGGCCAATCACCGGTTTTAAAAAGTGCAGCAAGTGCCAGCGTGCGATTTCGTTGACGGACCCGCATCGACGCTGCCTTCAGTGTCTTGGTCCGGACCACGTTCCGAAATCGTGCAGGCCTTGTTCCACGCTCACTGCGCACTCGTTCAAGCGGCGTTGCTTACTTTGGGAGTCGATGTTCAAGATGGAGACTGCCAAGGATCTGTCTGCTTCTACATCTGCTGAGGTTTCGCCGGTCCGCTCGAAACCTGCATCGACGACTTCCGCATCCAACATCGTGAAGCCAGCATCGTTTACACCGGCTGCGGCTTCCAGTTCCGCTGCGGCACCTGCCTCTGTCTCTTCGGTTCAGGTACCGCCTTCCACTGTCCCTCCCGTGGTCATCAAGGTGCCCAAAGCTACTAAGCAGAAGCACTTGGCCGCGAAGGAGCGCGAAGACCGTGCAGGAGGACCCCCTTTCGGTGCGGATCCCTCCATATCGGCTTCGCTTCGATCCCTGCTGGAAGCTCAGTTTGTCGAGCTTATGCAAACTATGGGACCCCGGCTTATCGCCAACATTCAGGGTGAAGTCCGAGCACCGGTCCCTGAGGGCGGCCCGCCCCCTCCCCCTCGCCGTTCGATCTCGCTGCTCGACGAGGGGGATCGGCGGAGGGCGGCGGATGCCTCCAGGAGGGCTTCCCTTCCTGATATGCCACCTTTAGAACCCATTACTCCTCCACGGCAACAGGGCGCTGGGACGGTCCCTGATATTAGGAGTCCTGGGCATACTGCATCGCAGGAAGAGTTCTTCCGCACTCCATACCAGACTTGGGTGGCGCTGCGTGAGTCCGCGTCCTTACCACCTCTGCGATCCACCGCTTCAAGCCCCATCCATTCCTTAGAGGCTTCGGGGGATCGTGCGATGCACAGAAGTTCTCGCTCCCCATCCCGGCACCGGGAGGGGCATCGTTCTCGTCATTCCTCTCGACACTCCTCACGTCATTCGGAAGTGTCCCCACAGAAAAAGATGCAACGTTTGGGATATTCATCGTCCGATGTTTCCCAACTGGAGGGACCAGAGTATGAGGAACCTTCTACCTCTTATTCTCCATGCCGGTCTCAGCTCTCCCTAGACCCGGAGGCTTCCACTTCGTCTAGTCCGTCTCGGCGGCCGGCCTTGGCGGACCAATTGTCTTTCTCATCTTTTCTCTGACAGATGGCGGATGACTTAGATGTGACTTTGGATACTGGATCTAAATATTCTAAAGAGTATTTGGATACGATGCATTTGCCTCACCCTCCGGCGGAGACTCTTCGGCTTCCTTTGCATAAATTGTTGGACCAGACTTTCATGCGCTGTTTTGAGACACCGTATTCTATCCCTGCGGTTCCCAGTAAGCTGGATGCTCGATACCGCATCGTTCACCACAAGGGGTTTGAGGGAGCTCAACTTTCTCATCAGTCTCTTCTGGTCGAGTCTTCTCTCAAGCGTTCTCACCCTTCCCAGGTCTACGCTTCTGTGCCTCCGGGCAGGGAGGGGAGAACGATGGACAAGTTTGGTAGACGAGTTTACCAAAATTCGATGATGGCGACTCGAGTGCTCAATTACAATTTTTTCTTCTCTTCCTATTTGGATTTCTTCTTGCCGGTCCTCCGCAAGTTCGTCCCTTTCATCGATGCTGAAGCTCGTTTCCAGTTTGAGGAGGTGGTGGCAACCCTGTCCCAGTTGCGGCTGCAGCTGATGCAATCCTCCTACGATGCCTTCGAGCTCTCGGCACGTGCTGCGGCCTGCTCAGTCGCCATGCGTCGCCTGGCCTGGCTTCGCACTATTGATATGGATCTGAACCTCCAAGACAGATTGGCTAATGTGCCTTGTGCGGGAGCGGATCTATTCGATGAGTCTATCGAGACTGTCACTAAAAAGCTTTCGGACCACGAGAAGTCTTTTCAATCCATTCTGCGTCCTAAGCCTAAGCCTCAACCGTCTCGTCCATCTAGACCGCCTCAAATCTACCAGAGGCGTTATCAACCAAGACAGGCTCCCCTAGCGAGACAGCCTGCGAAGAGGCAGCCTCCACAGAAGTCTCAGCAGAAGCCTCAGATGCCGGCTGCACCCAAGGCCACTCAGCCCTTTTGACTCTCTTCCAGGGAGCATAACCGACGTTCTGTCTTCCCTTGTTTTTCCCATCGGGGGTCGACTTCACCATTTTTATCATCAATGGGAGTCGATCACCTCGGACCTTTGGGTCCTTACCATCGTAAGAGAGGGATACTCTCTTCATTTCCAACGGGTCCCCCCGGACCACCCTCCAAGAGAGTATCCTTCCAACTCGATGCAGACCGCTCTTCTTCTACAGGAGGCGCAGGCTCTGCTTCGGCTTCGAGCCGTCGAGCCGGTGCCAGTAGATCAGCAAAACAGGGGGTTCTACTCCCGGTATTTCTTGGTTCCGAAGAAGACGGGCGATCTGCGTCCCATTTTGGACCTTCGAGTCCTCAACAAGTTTTTGGTCAATGAGCAGTTCCGCATGCTGACCCTTGCTTCTCTTTACCCCCTACTCGAGCAGAACGATTGGTTATGCTCTCTGGATCTCAAGGAGGCCTACACTCACATCCCGATACATCCGGCCTCCCGCAAGTTTCTCAGATTTCGGGTGGGACATCTACATCTGCAGTATCGAGTGCTTCCATTCGGCCTTTCCTCGTCTCCCAGAGTCTTCACGAAGTGTCTGGTGGTGGTGGCCGCTGCACTCCGGAACATGGGTCTCCAGGTGTTTCCATACCTCGACGACTGGCTCATCAAGGCACCTTCGGCTCCAGAGGTCATTTCGGCGACCTTGACTACAATTTCTTTACTGCAGAGTCTGGGCTTCGAGATCAACTTCCCCAAATCACATCTTCAGCCCACCCAGTGTCTCCCCTTTATCGGGGCTGTTCTGGATACCATTCAACTTCGAGCATTCCTTCCTCCTCAACGCATGGATGCTCTCCTTCTACTCTGCCAGTCGGTGTCTTCTCGCCAGTCCATCTCGGCGAGACACATGATGGTCCTCTTGGGCCACATGGCATCTACAGTTCATGTGACGCCTTTTGCCAGACTACATCTCAGGATTCCTCAATGGACCCTGGCATCTCAGTGGACTCAGGTGTCCGACCCGTTGTCCCGTCACATTATCGTCACTCCTGCTCTACGGCAGTCTCTTCTCTGGTGGATGACCTCTTCGAATCTATCCAGAGGTTTGCTGTTTCACTCTCCTCCCCACCAGAAGGTTCTCACGACCGATTCATCGACCTATGCATGGGGGGCACATCTGGATGGTCTTCGCACTCAGGGGTTCTGGACCAGTGCGGAACGACTCCATCAAATCAATCTTCTGGAGCTCAGAGCCATCTTCAATGCTCTCCAAGCTTTTCAGCATCTGCTTCACGACATGGTGGTCCTTATTCGCACAGACAATCAGGTCGCCATGTATTATGTCAACAAACAAGGGGGCACGGGCTCGGCCCCTCTTTGTCAGGAAGCTCTTCAAGTCTGGGATTGGGCGGTTCGCCACAACACCTTCCTCAGAGCTGTCTACATTCAGGGGAAGAACAACGTCTTGGCAGACAAATTGAGTCGTCTTCTCCAACCTCACGAATGGACGCTCCATTCCAAACCCCTTCATCAGATCTTCGCTCACTGGGGAACGCCTCAGATAGACCTCTTTGCAGCGCCCCACAACTTCAAACTGCCTCAGTTTTGCTCCAGGATCTACACTCCTCTCCGCCTCGAGGCAGACGCCTTTCTACTGGAGTGGGGGAATCGCTTCCTTTATGCGTTTCCTCCCTTTCCTCTCATTCAGAAGACTCTGGTCAAGTTAAGATCAGACCATGCCACCATGATCCTGATTGCTCCTCGGTGGCCCAGACAACCTTGGTTCTCCCTTCTACTTCAACTCAGCAGCAGGGAGCCAATACTTCTTCCAGTGTTTCCTTCACTGCTTACTCAACATCAAGGTTCACTACTTCATCCCAACCTGCAGTCTCTCCACCTGACAGCTTGGTTCCTTTCAACATAACCCCTCACCAGTTCTCTCAAGCTGTGAGGGAGGTCTTGGAGGCTTCCAGGAAGCCTGCTACTCGACAATGCTATTCCCAAAAATGGACTAGATTCTCGACCTGGTGTATTTCCAATGCTACAGAACCTCAGAAAGCTTCTCTATCGTCTGTATTGGACTATCTTCTACACCTGTCCCAGTCTGGTCTCAAGTCTACCTCTATACGAGTCCACCTGAGTGCTATTGCGGCTTTCCATCAGCCTCTACAGGGGAAACCTTTGTCTGCTCATCCTGTGGTTTCCAAATTTATGAAAGGACTTTTTCATGTCAATCCTCCTATCAAACCCCCTCCTGTGGTTTGGGATCTCAATGTTGTCCTGTCTCATCTTATGAAGCCTCCGTTTGAACCTCTCAAAACGGCTCCTCTTAAGTATCTCACCTGGAAGGTGGTTTTCCTGGTGGCCCTCACGTCAGCTCGCCGAGTCAGTGAGCTTCAGGCCCTAGTGGCAGATCCACCCTTCACTGTATTCCATCATGACAAGGTGGTTCTCCGTACTCATCCAAAATTCTTACCTAAAGTGGTCTCTGAATTTCACATCAATCAATCCATCGTGCTTCCAGTGTTTTTTCCAAAGCCTCATTCTCATCCTGGGGAATCTGCTTTGCACACTCTGGACTGTAAACGTGCTCTGGCTTTCTACTTGGATCGCACAAAGCCACACAGAACTGCACCTCAACTTTTCGTCTCCTTTGATCCAAACAAGTTGGGACGACCTGTATCGAAGCGCACCATCTCTAACTGGATGGCGGCTTGTATCTCTTCCTGCTATGCCCAGGCTGGATTATCCCTTCCCTGTAAGGTCACAGCCCACAAGGTCAGAGCAATGGCAGCCTCTGTAGCCTTCCTCAGATCGACACCGATTGAGGAGATTTGTAAGGCTGCCACTTGGTCCTCGGTTCATACCTTCACCTCTCATTATTGTCTGGATACTTTCTCCAGACGGGATGGACAGTTTGGCCAAACTGTATTACAAAATTTGTTCTCTTAAAGTTGCCAACTCTCCCACCATCCCATTGGGGTTAGCTTGGAGGTCACCCACTAGTGAGAATACCTGCCTGCTTGTCCTGGGATAAAGCAATGTTACTTACCGTAACAGTTGTTATCCAGGGACAGCAGGCAGCTATTCTCACGTCCCACCCACCTCCCCTGGGTTGGCTTCTCAGGCTAGCTACCTGAACTGAGGAGACACGCCCGGTACATCGGGCGGGAAGGCACTGGCGCATGCGCGGTGCGGGCATCTCGAAACTTCTAAGTTTCTTCAAGCAAGACATGCTTTCAAGATGTCCGTATCGGGGCTCTGTCGGATGACATCACCCACTAGTGAGAATAGATGCCTGCTGTCCCTGGATAACAACTGTTACGGTAAGTAACATTGCTATATATTTACAGGTACAGTACTTATTTTGTGCTTGGGGCAATGGAGGATTTAGCTACTTGTCCATTGTCACAAGGACTAGTGCTGAAATTTGACCCAAGGGCCGCTGTGTGAGTGGACTGCTGGGCATGATGGACAACTAGTCTGACCCAGCAGCGGCAAATCTTATACTCTTATGAACAAATGGAAACCCAGTCAAACAAAACTTATTTGCAAGTCCCTACCCCACCATACAGCATTAACCCCCCCCCCCCAAAAAAAAAAAATGTAACCCAATCAAACAAAAATCTCATTTCAAAGTCCTTTCCCAAACATAAAGCATTACAATGGGGATAAAAAATGAAACCAATCAAACAAATGCCTGCCGGGAGGATTACGTTTAGGCAGCCAGGTGAGTGCCGGCGGGAGGACCGTACGGCCGTGAACATCAACGTGTAGAAAGCAATTTTAAAGACCCCTCAGGAATACCACAGCAGGAATGGGGACCATTATCATGGTATTCCCATGGTAATGTGGAGACGTTTTGGACCACCTTAGCCTCTTTTCTTGTTGGCAACGCTGTAATCCTCCATAGCCAGTGTCCCTGAGTAGCGAGGAAAGCATGCCCTGTGGATGGGATCTAAGACTTCTAAGCCAATAGGAAGGACTCCTAAAAGGCAGCTGTACTCTATGTACCCATGATCTGGAGGCAGAGCAGTGGGAGGCAGCCAATAAGGCAGTGCACAGGGTGATAGAGACTGTGATTGACCGTGAGGATTAAGTGCAGGGAGAACAGCGTCGCACAGTATGGCAGTGGTGGCTGCGAGATGTGCAAATCTTTATCTGATGACTTCTGGTGAGCCAGCTTAAGTTGGTAATTGTCTTTCAGGCCAAATTATATGACTCCTGCATGCCAGATTTGGCCCACGGGGGTCTTAGCGGCATGATCCTTGTAGCTTTAAGAGTCCCAGGTGTGAGAATATCATGCCTGCTTATCCTTGGAGAAAGCAAAGTTACTCACCTTAAGCAGGTGTTCTCCAAGGACAACAGGCATGTATTCTCATAACCCTCCCACTTTCCCTAATTGGTTTCTTAGCTATCTTATTGAACTGCAGGTTCCTTTAGCCGATGTCAGTCAGGAAGGCACCAGCATGTACGTGGTAATGGGAGGTCCTAAAGATTTGAAGTGACAGTACACTTCTGACTGTCCATGCTGGGTTCTGTGGATGTCACACAGATGTGTGATATATGCTTGCTTTTCCCTGAGAACACCTACAAGTGAGTACATTTGTGATTTGTGCTTATCTAGCTCAAACTCTGCTTGGTTTACTTTTTGCATTTTGGCAACTTTTTTTTTTTTTTTTTCCTTTTCTTTGAAAGGCCACAGATACAAAGGATAGAGAATCTTCCTACTCTGTGGATAAATGGATGGAGAAACAATTTTATCCAGGAAACCTATCTAAGTAAGTTTTGTTATGTACAAATGTAGGTAGAACTTAATATAGATGTGTTGTGCAGAATGGCTTGGGATTTTGAGGTGTTTAAAACCCATGCCCTTCCTTGTCTGTGAGGATTCAGCTATGATCCCCCCAACCACTCCCCTCAAAGGGAATGTTACAATATAGATGTACAAATAAGGCTCTAAATCTAGGGATAAGTATATCTACACAAAAGTCCCATAGTTCAGAATTCTCTTCACTGATGAGTCACATGGACCACACAGAACAAAAGGGGCACACACTAGACCTCATTAGCTTCCTCGACCTTACCGCTCACAAGACGTCAATTGACGACACTCGCTAGGAACATGTCCCCTGGTCTGACCACTTCCTAGGGGCTTTCTGTCTCCCCATCTTTATGTCGCACCTTGGGGCTCCACCCCGTACTTCCAGCCCCATTACCTTCCGCAAAAAAATCACAAGCGATCTGTTCTGGTCTAAATTTCTCACTGTTCTCCTCTGCCCCTAAGCCTGCAGATTCAGGTACTAATTGGCATAACTGGGTCACTCTCTCCAAATCCACCTATCTTTCCCTCACCCCCCTTTCCACTAAATCCATCTCCTATCCCCGCAAGGCCCCTTGGTTCCTCCCATATCACAGAGAGCTAAAACAGAAATGTCGAGCTCTGGAGCGCATATGGAAAAAATCAAAATGTCCTATAGACAGACAGTCCTGGAGAGTCAATATCAAGCTGTACAATACAGCACTAAAAAAAGCAAGAAAGAACTTTTATGGTGACAAAATCTCCAGGTCCAACAATCAGAGCAGTACTCTATTCAACATCTGGCGCTCCCTATCCTCCAAAAGAGACCCCACCTTGCTCCCCTTCTCTCCCTCAGCCGACGTTCTAGCAAAATTCTTCAACGATAAGGTTTCTTCCTTGAGATGCTCTTTCCCTCCTTCAGTCTCTTACAACTCCCTAGTGCCCACCGATTCCACTCCCACCCTAATGGTCTCCAACCCTATCCCAGCTGACAGATCCTGGACCACCTTTGAGCGCGTATCTGAATCCCTGGTCCTCAATCTCTGCCTCAAACTGAAATCCTGTAATTGCTCCTTGGACCCATTCCCCTCCTACCTATACGAGAACATTCCCGCTCAGGCTATTTCTTCTATCACCATTCTCATAAACTCCGCCCTTCAGTCGGGCCATTTCTCCCCAGAAATGGGTCATATCGCCTTGACCCCACTAAAAAAATCTGACCTTGACCCTTCCATACCATCCAGCTATCGCCCAATTGCAAATATCCCTCTTCTAACCAAGATGCTAGAGTCCATCATTTCTTCTCAACTCTCATCATACTACATCCTTTTTAGGATGTTTTTTCCCCTATTCTTTCAGTTGGACAACAGGGGTTTACCTCCCCTTTTTTCATCCACAGGTAGCACACATATTACACTGTGTAACTCCTTCCTCCCTCTTTGATCTACTGCTTATACTCTTTCAATCTCGGAATTTTTCTTTCTCTTCTGGACCCTGCATACAGATCATTCTGTTTGTGAGATATCCTTACCATTGCCCTTATGACTAGGCTTTGCCTTCCTTCTTCAGGGTATCAACAGCCTCATTGCCTTAACTAAGGAGGTTTTTGACGCCTTAGTTTACAGACTGTCAACAGCTTTCTTCTCAGAGAGGTTTCAAATGTTATCCCTGGCAATTTTCTATCCTCCTTGGATTGCACTGATTGCCTATATTCTTTACTTTTCACTTGCATTTCATCTAGATTCCTAAAAGTTTTTCAACGGAAGCTCCTGTGGTTCAATGGTTAAACGCACAGCTTCCATCTTCCACATGTCATGGGTTCAGATCCATAGTATGGTCAGGTAACCCAGCACATATTCCTGTTTCTCTACCAACTTGGTATCCTCTTTCAGAACCTTAACCAAGTACCTGATTTGGTGGCAGTGACCTGGAGGTCACAAGGTCTTTCAGTCTTTATCTGATCACTGACTCATTCAGGATCTTCTTTCTCAAGGTGCGCTCTTAGCGACAACAGATTTTGCTATTCCTTTAGCTTTTCGTTTGTGGAATTAGTTTTTTCTCAAATCTCAACTTCAACCATCTCAGAAGCTCCATTTCATCGGAGTCCTACCAGAGTCTATTCAACTCAGGGTGTTACTTATTCAACAATATTAGAACACCTTATTTAAACTTGGCCATCTTCTTGCCCAACTTCTCTACTCTCAGCAAGGTTCATAATGGTTCTTCTAGAGCACAAAGCCTCCATGGTTCACATGTCTTCCTTTGTAAAGCTTCTTATCCCAGGACAAGCAGACAGCGTATTCTCTACAGGTGGGTGTCGTCACCGATGGAGCCTCGCAGCGGACAGCCTCGCAAGCAGACTTGCTTGAAGATCTTTGTAAGAGCTTACGAGTGCTGCACTGTGCATGCGTGAGTGCCTTCCCACCCGAGTCAGGGCGCGCGTCTCCTGTGAGATACTTCAGTTCAACATTTTCCGTGGAGCTGAGAAATCCTCTTCACTTCAGCTCTGCAGCCCTTTGTTGCCTTCTTGCACCGCGGCTTTGTTATTTTTTCTAGTCGCTGTGCTCATGTATTCCTTCTCTTTATTTAAAAAACAAGAAAACTTATTGTTTCTTTTCTGGCTGGCGGCCTTTTGGCCTAGGCCTGGCCACTGAACCTCGTTCGTTCATCTGCCTTCTTTTTTTGCTGTTTCCCGGCCTCTTACCGGGTTCAAAAAGTGTAGCCAGTGCAGCAGGGCTGTTTCAATCACTGATCCTCATCGTCAGTGTATTGTTTGCCTGGGTCCTGAACATTGCCCCGATGCTTGTTCGCGCTGTGCTGCCCTTCAACTTCAAGCCCTTCACAGACGACGTACCAAGCTTCTTCAACTATTTGGCACTATGGAGCAGTCTGCTGAGAGGGTCTCGACCTCGGCTTTGGGGACGGCCTCGACTTCTAAGACCTTGACCCTGACACCCGTGGCTGCCTCGACCAAGGCCTCGACCTCGACACATTTGGTCTCGAAGGCCTCGCCTGCAGTCCCTTCTAAGTCTTCATCTGTGGGTAAGTCTCCTGTTTCTCCTTCAGGTACCCTTCCTAAGAAGCCTCCAGAGTCTCAGGCTTCTCAGGCCGGGCCTACGGTCCTGCCAGCCTCTTCAAGACCTCCAGCTAAGCATGCCTCCAAACATAGGGAATACTAATCCTTGAGGTCGCCCTCTTTGGAACGCACTGCTCTACCTTTGAGACCTGATCCCTTTGACTCGGTGCCTATGTTCGAGGACATATTGAGAGCCATTCTGACCACTCAGATTTCCTCAGTCATGGCTCAGCTCTTCCCGACCTACGGCCAAACTTGTCCATGGTACGGCCCTCGCTGCCTGGAGGGACTGCAGCGTAGAGCTTAGATGGTTGAGCTTTCTTTAATGGCTCTATCAGAATTCCATGATGGCTAACAGAATTCTCAATTACAATTACACTTTCACTGCTTATTTTAACCACCTTCAAAATAATGCCTAAGTTTTATACGGCTCTTGAGGAACAATGTCTTCCAGAATTCAAACAGATTATTCAAACTCTGTCTCAACTTCGACTGCCACATACAATGCCTTTGAGCTCTCTTCCAGAGTTTCTGCTTTTGCAGTCGCTATGCGTCGCCTCGCTTGGCTCCGCATTGATATGGATCCCAATTTGCAGGACCATCTAGCAAACTTGCCGTGCCAGGGAAATGAACTTTTTGATGATTCTATTGAAGCTGCTACGTGAGCTGAACATGAGCGCTCTTTTGCTTCCTTAATCCGGCCGAAGCTTAAGACTCCTCCTGCTCGGCCCTACAAGCCTCCACCACGTCGTTATCCTCAAAAAAATGATGCCAGCTTTCTCCAGGCCTCCGCCTAGACGACTGCCACAACAGCAGAAAGCGCCGACCCCTGCTGTTGCTAAACCAGCTCGGTCTTTTTTGACAGTATGAGCATACCAACCTCCCTCCATCAGACTTCTCTTCTGCCCATTGGAAGTCGTCTCCACTATTTTTATCACTAGTGGGAGATGATCACCTCAGATCTCTGGGTTCTCACCATCCTTCGGGAGGGATGCTCACTTCACTTTCTTCAGGTGCCTCCAGATCGCCTTCCAAGAGAGTGTCCTTCCAATTCGTCGCAACTTCCCCTTCTTCTTCAGGAAGCTCAGGCTCTTCTCCGCCTTCGAGCTGTCGAGGAGGTTCCCTTGAATCAACGGGACATGGGCTTTTAGTCCTGTTATTTTCTAGTCCCAAAGAAGACGGGGGACTTATGACCCATTCTGGACCTCAGAGCCCTCAACAAGTTTCTAGTCAAAGAAGTTTCGGATGCTTTCTTTACCAACTCTGTATTCCCTGATGAATCGGGGAGATTGGCTATGCTCTCTAGATCTCAAAGAGGTTTACACTCGTATTCCAATTCATCCAACCTTTCGCAAGTATTTAAGATTACGGGCGGGGAATCTTCATCTATAATACAGCGTTCTTCCTTTCGGACTCGCCTCATCCTCCAGAGTCTTCACGAAGTGTCTGGTGGTGGTGGCTGCAGCTCTCCGTACCCAGGGTCTTCAAGTATTTCCATACCTGGACGACTGGCTCATCAAAGCCCCCCTCTCAACAAGGGGTTATTGCAGTGACCCAACAGGCTATTATGTTCCTCCAATGTCGGGTTCGAAATCAACTTGCCAAAATCCCAGTTGAACCCATCTCAGTCTCTTCAGTTTATCGGAGCCACTCTGGACACGGTCCGGCTCAGAGCATTCCTGCCACAACCACACCAAGATGTTCTCATTCGCCTTTGCCATCAAGTGTCTCATCTCACATTAATTTCAACGAGTCAAATGATGATTCTCCTCTGTCACATGGCTTCTACAGTTCACGTGACTCCTTTTGCCAGACTTAACCTTCGCATACCTCAGTGGACCCTGGCATCTCAGTGGCAACAAGCTACCGACCCACTTTCTTAACAAATTACAGTAACTCCTTTGTTGAGGCAGTCTCTCTACTGGTGGATGCTCTCTTCCAATCTTTCTAGAGGTTTGCTGTTCCACACTCTCCCTCATCAGAAGGTTCTCACAACAGACTCGTCAACCTACGCATGGGGAGCTCATCTCGATGGTCTCCGTACCCAAGGCCATTGGTCTCTCGCAGACCATCTTTGTCACATCAATCTGTTGGAACTCGGAGTGATTTTCAATGCTTTCAAAGCTTTTCAACACCTTCTTCATGACAACATAATCCTTGTCTGGACGGACAACCAAGTCGCCATGTACTATGTCAACAAACAGGGAGGTACGGGATCTCACTCCCTTTGTCAAGAAGCTCTGAAGCTGTGGGATTGGGTAATCCATCAAAACATCTTTCTCAGAGCTGTCTACGTTCAAGGTTAGCACAACTGTCTGGCGAACAAATTGAGTCGTCTTCTGCAACCTCACGAATGGACACTCAATTCCTCGCCTCTCCGTCAGGTGTTTGCTCAGTGGGGGACCCCTCAGATAGACCTCTTTGCGTCTCCCCCTCAACAACAAACTGCCTCAGTTCTGCTCCCGGATTTACTCTCCCCAGCGTCTCGAGGCAGATGCTTTCCTCCTGGACTGGACGGGTCAGTTTCTCTATGCCTTCCCTCTATTCCCTCTGATTCTCAAGACTCTTGTCAAACTCAAGACAGAACATGCCACCATGATTCTGATAGTTCCTCAGTGGCCCAGACAACCGTGGTACTCCCTTCTACTTCAACTCAGCACCAGGGAGCCTCTGCAACTACCAGTTTTTCCCTCTCTGCTTACTCAGTCAAGGATCCTTACTTCATCCTAATCTGCAGTCTCTACAGTTAACAGCTTGGTACCTTTCAACCTAATTGACTCTACAGTTTTCTCAATCTATACAGGACATTTTGGTAGCTTCCAGAAAGCTGTCCACTATGCAGTGTTAGTCAGAAATGGACTAGATTTTCTACTTGGTGTTCTACTCACCAAATGGAGCCAATGTCTACCTCCTTGGCTTCGGTTTTGGATTATTTATTTCACTTATTACAATCTGGCCTCCAGTCTACATCTATTCGAGTCCATCTCAGTGCGATTGCTGCTTTTCATGAACCTCTTGATGGGAAACCTCTGTCTGCACACCCTGTGGTTTCCCGCTTCATGAAAGGACTTTTTAATGTTCATCCACCTCCAGTGGTCTGGGATCTCAATGTCGTCCTGGCTCAATTGATGAAGCCTTCATTTGAACCAATTGACAAGGCTCATCTCAAGTATCTTACTTGGAAAGTGGTGTTCCTGATTTCCCTCACGTCTGCTCTAAGAGTCGGTGAGTTACAATCCTTGGTTGTGGATCCACCTTTCATAGCCTTCTACCATGACAAAGTGGTCCTCCGTACTCATCCAAAATTCTTGCCTAAAGTTGTCTCAGAATTTCACATTAATCAGTCTATTCTTCAGTATTATTTCCGAAGCCTCAGTCTCACCCTGGAGAAGTGGCGCTCCATACTTTGGACTGCAAACGTGCCTTGGCTTTCTACTTGCAACGCACTCAACCTCACAGAACAGCCCCACAACTTTTCATCTCCTTTGATCCAAATAAGTTGGGGCATCCTGTCTCAAAGCGAACCATCTCCAACTGGATGGCTGCTTGCATCCCTTTCTGCTATGCTCAGGCTGGTCTCCCTCTGCAGGGTCGAATTACGGGCCACAGAGTTAGAGCAATGGTGGCATCTGTAGCTTTACTCAGATCAACTCCTATTTGAGGAAATCTGCAAGGCTGCCACTTGGTCCTCGGTTCATATTTTCACCTCTCATTACTGTCTGGATACTTTCTCCAGAAGGGATGGCCATTTTGGCCAGTCTGTTTTATAAAATATCTTTTCTTAACTTGCCAACTCTCCCTCCATCCCATTATGCTTAGCTTGGAGGTAAACCACCTGTTGAGAATATGCTGCCTATTTGTCTTGGGATAAAGCAGTTATTTACCGTAACAGTTGTTATCCAGGGACAGCAGGCAGATATTCTCACAACCCACCCTCCTCCCCTGGTTGGCTTCTTAGCTAGTTATCTGAACTGAGGTACCTCACAGGAGATGCGCGCCCTGACTCGGGCGGAAAGGCACTCGCGCATGCGCAGTGCAGCAGTCATAAGCTCTTACAAAGATATTCAAGCAAGTCTGCTTGTGAGGCTGTCCGCTGCGGGGCTCTGTCGGTGACGTCACCCACCTGTTGAAAATATCTGCCTGCTGTCCCTGGATAACAACTGTTACAGTAAGTAACTGTGCTATATACTGATCTCTCAATTGGCCCTGCCTTCACAGTGTTCGTAGGTGATAAACACTTTCTTGTAACATATTCCAGTTATCTCGTCTCTTTGACAGTCGCTACAGTGCTGGATGCACCTGTCTTTCAGGGGGTTGCTCTTTCAAACACTTCCTCCTCAGACAGTCCTGACCTTGGATTCGTCAACCTTATCTTGCTGAGCTCATCGGCATGATCTTCACATTGAAAGTCCCTAGTCCCTCAGATATCAACGCCGTCTTTACACCTGTCGAAACTCAGGGATTTTCAAAGCTTTCAGCATTTCTTCAAGATCAAGTTCTCTTAGTCCATGCAGACAATCAAGTAGAAATGTAAATTAGCCAGGTGGGGCAGGGTATCTCCTTATCTATCACGAACCTCGAAGATTTGGAATTGGGCACTTCCTCACATCTTTCTCAAGGTGTTTATATTCAAGGGGAGCATAATTTTTTTTTCTGGTGAACAAGCTCAGATGCATTTTTTCCAACCTCATAAATAGACTCTGAACTCAGCAGCTCTCCATTCCAAATTCCATCTTCTTTCTATGGGAGACTACCCAAGTAGATCTCTTTCCGTCTTCCCACGGATTGTCAGCTATCTCGCATTTGCTTCAGGCTTTATTTGCCTCATCACCTAGATGATGATGCTTTCGCCTGAAATGGACGAACAGATTTCTTTGTGTTTCCACCCATTTCTCTAGTTCTCAATATGCTTGTCCAGCTCAAGCAGGAGTCTGCCACCATGATTCTGATAGCTCCTAGGTGACCCAGACAACCTTGTTTCTCCCTTCTCTTTCAACTCACTACCACTACCTCTGCCAATCTCTCCATCTCTTCTCATGCAGAGTCAAAGTTCTATTCTACATCCCAACCTTCAGCCTGACAGCTTGGTATCTCTCGAGCTGAGTTCAGCTGCTTTTCATCTCTCTCAGCCTGTTACATTCATATTAGAAGCTTTCAGAAAACCAGCCACTCAGAAGTGTTTCCAGCAAAAGTAGACACGGTTTTCTGCTTGATGTCTTCTTCATCAGGGGGATCCAAAAGTCATCTCTCTTTTTTTCCTGATTTTGTTTGACTTCTCTCCACCATTTGTCAATCTCTGGTCTCAAATTCACTTCTGTTAGAGTCCATCTTGGTATGATCACTGGCTTTCATCAGCTGGTGGATGGTAAACCTCTTACTACTCATCCTCTCATTTCAAAATGTATGAAAGGACTTTCAATGTAACACCAAAAAGTACCTTAGTACATTGGCTAGCTGGACGGATGCTTCCTCTGGCTGGCCGACAAGCCCGCCTTCACCAGAGTGGTGGGACTGTCCCTTCCCAGTGCATGGTGGGATGCACCAGGAAGGTGTCTAAGGCCCTGGGAGGGGCCTTAGGCACCTGGGCCAACCGGAATCTTAGACCTGTCTCCTAGTGCATTCTGGGATGCACTGGGAGTGGCCTAATATTCCGATTGGCCAGATCCCTTAGGCCCTCCCATGGGAGGGGCCAATTAGGGCCTTAGACCCCTCCCCATTCTGGTGAAGGCAGCCGGCCGGAAGAAACATCTGTCCGGCTGGCCAACATAGCAAGGTACTTTTTGGGGTACGGGGGGGGGGAGTATGGATGGGTGGGCTTTATGGGGAGGGTGGGGGTGGGGTCCGATGGCTTAATGTTTGGCAGGAGGACCGGCGGGAGGGACTGGGAATCCTTTCTGCTGGCGATGCTTATGGGGGGGTGTCTGGTAGAAGAGAGTGGGCATCCTTCCTGTTGGTAGTCTTCGCGGGGGGGGGGGGGGAGGGTTGGGTTGTTGCTTGGGCCACTAAACTGATTACGGCAGGGAGATCTCTTCCTGTGATCAGCTCAGCGGCAAGCCGATCCGGAACTTATACCTGTTTTAACTTCATTTAAATCAAAACGTATAAGTTCTGTCCAGGCAATCTCATCAAACTTTCGATTATTTCTGCAGGACGACTAAGGTCAACCTACGTCCTGCCTACCTATCGCCCTAACCACTCCTCTAAAACCGCCCCTTTGAGCTCTGGACATACAGCGGGATTCAGAGGCCTAAAATCTGAATACGTCCAAAAACTAGCTTCGATTATCGGTACTTGGACAACTTGTCTTTTAGGTTGTCCAAGTACTGACTTAGGCCGAATTTTGGATGTATTTTTGTTTAGATTGAGATAAGAGCCTGCTATGAAGATGAGAGATTTTCTTGGAGGTGGAATGGAGCTCAGTTATATACGAAGGCTCAAAATACTGATAGCTAAAACATTCTATACATTGTAAAACGTTTTTTCTCTCAAAAAGGCAGAAGATTGATGTTTGCACAGACAGCTGCAACAGGGCAAATGCACTGAACATATATGCAACAGGTAAGTGTTTTCCTTAATCTCAGTTATGGCTGAAACATTGACAGTGAAATCGATGTCAAAATGTGTTTGGCAAAAGGTTTTCTGAATTTTATTGACTCATTTTGTTCAAATATGTGATGTAATACAGCAAGTAGATGAGGGTCTCCTACTTTCCTTCCCATCCCATCATTCCTAAAAGTGCAGTGTTAAGACAGCTGCTTTTAATATAGTGTGCTTCTAAATGCGCTGATAAAATTCAACAGAAGTTCATATAAATTGGTTATTTCTATTCCAGCCGATGAAGATAGATCTCAATTCTGTGGGGGGCGTGGCTTAATGCGAACACAAATGGATGTGTGATCGCGACGCTCCTCTTCAACTAGGCAAAAGATTATTGAAAAATATATCTTCTTCTTACCAATTTTTATCGAAAATAATTTCCTGCTGTTATTAAATCTGTAACTGATTGATATTTTCTTCCTACGATAAAGTTGAGGCAAAGCTTGAGAGAAAGAGCCAGGAGAAAATTGAAAGCGTCTTTCTCCTCTGTGATAGAGAAAAACGATATTGAGAGCAGTCGGGGAAAAGATAAAATAAACTTAAAATCACCGGAAAAAAAAAAGCGTGCTACCGATACTGAAGTGGAGATCTAGAGAAAGAAAGTCAGGAGGTTTGTCTCCCTTTTGACAATTTTTTCACGACACTGACTGTTTGAAGTTTTTTCCTTTGATAGACGGCGAGAAAAAGGTCAGCAAATCGCTCACAGGGTAAATGACAATAACTTGATATTAACTAAGAGTAGAGCATTGAGAGAGAGAGACTGAAAGTGAAGGAAATTATAGAGGAATCTTGATGTGAAACCGCTGTCAACGGATTTTTAGATCTGTGGCGGTTTGAAGCAGCCCTCTCTGACCGACGCTGAACTGGGACCCTGAGGGCGAAAAGTAAGTGACTCAATAAAACGGCAAAAGATTAAATACAGGCTACAGTGAATGGTGGTGGATTTGTCCCCTTGTAGCCGATTCCTTCGATATTAAACTTGTGACAGTTATTGCCCTCTTCTATAGAGACTAAAAAAAAAAAGAAAACCTGAGAGAGAAAGTGCCAATAAGAAAGAGCGCCATTTTTTTTTTTTTTTTTTTGAGCCAAGTGAAGCAGTGCAGAAGGCTAGGTGACAGACGAGTTTGAAAGAGCTTGAAGACACTGAGCTACCTAAAGACAAAGAAAGGGAGAGAAGAGTTTCCCCTTTTGGACTTTGATTTTTTTTCTCTCAGTGCGGCACTGAAGCAGATAACTGACAAGAAAAAACTGTTGAGAAAATTTCTGCTGCCGAAGTTAAAACGAAATCCTGAGAGAGAGAGGAGATTGAAGAAAAGGAGGGGGATCAATTTCTCTTTTATTGAAACAAAACCTAAGAAAGGAGAACTAAAAATTTTGATATTTCCTCACTGTTTCTTCTAAACTGATATAGCAAGATATCAAAGATAAACTACTGGGAATAGTGACTTAAAGAGATTTTTGTGTCTCCTTACATCTGTGAAGAAAGTAAATTCCACGGAAAAAGAAAACAACAACATGGCAACTACCAGACAAAATAAAAATGAAGCTGGTATGTCAGCAAAAAGACAGAAGCAGGATCAAGTTACACCAAGTAAGATCCCACTTCCTGCTGAAGAACCTGATACATTGAGCAAAGCAGAAGTTATGGAAGAATTGAGACAAATTAAACAAATGATTAAAGAAACTGTGACCAACATGGCTGAAATGAAGGAAGAAATTCTAAATATCCATAGACAAATGGAAGTAAATAATAAAAGAACAACTGTCTTAGAAGATAAAATGGAGATTATAGAAGGTGAAGCAAACAGATGCAAAAATGATAGTCTGGAACTGAATAAATTGAAAGATCAACTGGAAGATTATGAAAATCGAGGAAGAAGAAAAAATATTAAACTTTTTGGAATACAAGAAAATTTAGAAGGAAAAAATGCTATACAATTTCTAGAAAACTTAATTCCAAAAATATTACAACTGGACTTAAAACAACCACTAGAAATAGAAAGGGCGCATAGGATCCCAGTAAAAAATGTAGAAAATAAAGGCAGGCCAAGACCACTAATATTCAAAATGCTTAGATACCAACAAGCATTAGAAATATTAAATGCTGCCAAGAAAGACAAAAATATAAACTACAAAGGATCCAGAATATGGTTTTTGCCGGATTTTGCAAAAAACACAGCAAATAAAAGAAAGAGACTATTAGACATGAGACCTCAACTAAAAGAAAAGGGATATAAATACGGATTATATTATCCGGCAAAAATGAGAGTATCATCTGGAGACAAATCTTTATATTTTGAAGACCCAGAAAAACTAAAAGCTTTTCTTTCAAAATCAGAACCTATGACATTTTAACATAAAACATCAAAATTGGTTTCGATGACTTTGTGAAAAATTATAAAAATATGAGACATTGAAATACTGAAGAAAGGGAAACATGAACTAAAGAAAAAACAATAAAAATATAAAGAGAAAAGTATAAGATATAGGAAAAATATCAATACCATATTAAATATATGTTTAAGATATAAATGTATGATGTAAACTATAATACTAGGAAATATAAATTAAAATTGATGAAAGAACAAAGATACACTAATGAAATGTTAAGAATAAAAAATGATTAAAGATAGTAAAGATTAATATAGATAGATTGAAGGGGATATTGATTGAATATTGGTTGCCTAGGGGGAGGGGAATGTTCGGGTTGCTGTTCCAATGTGTGTCCTTAAGCAGTCATTATATTGGGTGGGAAAGGGAGGGAAAAAGATGAGATTTATTAGAATGATTAAAAAAAAGATTAATAAGGGATTGGATACTTTAGGGGTAAATATGTGTGTCATTGAGAATATTTTTTGGATTTTAAATATGAAAGAAGGGAAAAAGATTATAATGATAAGTATTAGAATATATAATGTCTTTTAAGATATATTCTATTAATGTCAATGGCCTGAATCATGTAATTAAAAGGAAAAAAGTATTAGCATTTTTAAAAAAGCAAAATGCGGATATTTACTGTTTGCAAGAGACCCATCTTAATACAAAGGAATCACAGAAACTAACGGGTGGGTGGGTAAAAGAATGTTTTTTTGCTCCAGCAGAGGGTAAAAAAGCAGGGGTAGCAATTCTTATAAATAAAAAATGTATGGCCAAGATTAAGGTAAAAAATTCAGATCCACATGGAAGATGGATACATATTGACATAAGTATGGGAAATAATGCCCTGACGTTGTTTAATATATATGCCCCTAATTCGAATCAATCAGAATTTTTTAAAAAATTACAGAATATGTTATTACCACTGGCTACTTCTAATTTAGTGGTGGCTGGAGATTTTAATGCTGTAATGGATCCATTATTGGATAAAAAACCAGGTAAAAGTATAAAATCTTTAGGTTTAGATAATTTGGCTCAATCATGTGATTTGAAAGATATATGGCGTATTCTTCATTTTAATGATCAGGAATTTTCATTTTGTTCACAGGTTCATAAATCATTTTCAAGAATAGATTATATTTTTGTTTCAACAAATAAAGTGCAACAGGTGATTAAAGCTTCCATAGATCCTATTATTATATCGGATCATGCGGGAGTATGGATAGAATTACAATTAGATAAATTAGAGAATGGTAGACCTCTTTGGAGATTTGATAATGCATTGCTTGTGGATGACAAATTTTTGGAAAATTTCAAAACACAAATTAATGATTTCTTTCAAATAAATTTAGTGGAGGATACATCTATTGAGAATGTATGGGATGCATTTAAAGCAACTATGAGGGGTAATATTATATCATATTCAGCTTTTATTAGGAAACAGATTAAAATACAATATATAGAATTAGAAAAAGAAATAAAAATATTAGAAGCTAAATTGGTAAGTAAATGGGAATATGAAGTTTTGCAAGCTCTTTTGAAAGCAAAAGGTAAATATAATGAATTAACTTCAAAAATGATAAGAAAAGATTTGTTTTCCAAGCAAACAGTGTATTATGGAAATTCTAATAAGGCGGGAAGATTATTGGCAAATTATCTTAAAGCAAAAAAAAGAAGAACTAATATAAATGGAATAAAAGATAATGGCATAATAACAAATCAAACAAATATAATTTTAAAACAATTTCTGAAATTTTATAAGGACCTGTATTCTTCCGAGCCTTATTTTGAGAGACAAAAAGATGGTAAAAATTTTTTAGATTTTATTAATGGACCTAAGATCCCTGATCATATAAAACGGAGTTTAGATGAACCTATATCATTAAAAGAATTAGAAACAGCATTGAGATCTCTTAGAGTTGGATCCGCTCCAGGTGGTGATGGATATACAGTAGAATTTTACAAAACATTTCAAAATATCCTTTCCCCATATTTACTAAATTTATATCAGACACAACTTATAAAAGGTAATATTAAAGGTACTATGGCTGAATCAATAATAATTGTTTTGCCTAAGCCAAATAAAGATCCTACTTTGGTTTCAAACTACAGGCCTATATCTTTGATAAATGTGGATAATAAACTTTTGGCGAAAATTTTGGCTTTGAGATTAGCCAAAGCTCTCCCACATATTATAGATATGCATCAAACGGGTTTCGTTGCTAAAAGACATTCCTCTAATAACTCTAAATTATTGTTTCATATGTTAAATTTATAAAAAAAAATGGATGAACCGACTTTTACAGTTTCATTGGATGCAGAAAAAGCGTTTGATAGGGTAGAATGGAATTTTATGTATCAGGCTTTAGAATGGTTTGGTATAGGTTCTGGATTTATACAAATGGTAAAAACTTTGTATAGCTTCCCGATTGCAAGATTAAATATTAATAATAAGATATCTGATGGTTTTCAATTGCAGAGGTGAGTTAGACAGGGTTGTCCTTTATCTCCTTTGTTATTTGATGTTGTATTAGAACCCTTATTATTAGCAATACAGCAAACGAGGGAGATACAAGGTATTCCATATTCAGATATGGAATATAAAATTTCGGCTTATGCTGACGATATTTTACTTTATTTGAGAAATCCAGTCTACCTTATCTTCTTTATTGGAATTAATTGATAAGTTTGGCAAATTTTCAGGTTATAAAATTAATTGGAATAAATCTGAAATTATACCTTTAAATATTCATTGTGTAAAAGGATTATTTGACACTTTTCCATTCATATGGAAAGAAGAAGGATTTAAATATCTTGGCATTCAAGTTAAAAATACAATTGAAGATACTGTAAAAGAGAATGAAAAATATGTATTAAAAAAAGTTACGGAGTTATATGAGCAATGGAACCCATTACATATTTCTTGGTGGGAAAGAGTTCAAACTATTAAAATGATGATGTTACCTGTAGTTTGCTACCAAATGAGTATGATACCTATTTATTTTCAGGGGTCCTTTTATAAAAAGCTTAATAGCATTTTAACAAAATTTCTTTGGCTTGGTAAAACACCTAGAATAGCTTTAGTAACTTTGCAAAAATCAATTAAGGAGGGAGGGGTAAATTTTCCAAATTTCTATAGGTACCATCAAGCCTATATTTTACGTCAGGGTATGTATTGGATCCTCCCAGAACTTATGGATAATGCACCAGATTGGTTATATTTAGAATGGCGCCTTATGTTTCCCCTAAATTTAGTTCATTTACCAAGTATTAACATACCTAGAAGATATAGAGAAAATAAAATATTAATGGATACTTGGAAAACATTGAGGTTTATTGATAAATTAACACCTATCCCAATAAACAAATCAACTAATCAATCTATATGGATAAACTCCAAGATCAAAATTGGCGGAGCTCAAATCCTTTGGAAGAACTGGATTATTGCAGGCATTAGATCTCTAGACGATGTTATTTCAGAAGGTAAACTGCTGGATTTTTCACAATTGCAACATAGATTTGGTCTTAATAAAACACAAAGTTTTAAATGGTTGCAATTGAAGCAGGCCATTCAGGTTGGGTTCCCTGAATGGAAAACTTTAAATAATCAATATAGTTTAAAGTTCTTATGTTTTCAAGCAGACTTCCTAGGACATCAAGCCGCATTGTGGTATAAATTAATATCTAGATATTTGAATAAAAAACCAAAAAATGGTCTAAGAGATATTTGGAGCATTGAGATTAAGCATCAAATTAATGCATCTCAATGGCCACTAATTTGGTCTTGGAGAATAAGATGTACAGTGTCAGCATCTATGAGACAAACTTGGTTCTTTTTATTACATAGAGCTTTTTGGACCCCTACACGTTTGCAAAAATTAGACGGGATGATGCGGTATACAAACCTAAGGATTAGATTAGATTAGATTAGACAGTTCTAAGTCCAATAAATGCTGGCACTGTAATCTGGAACCAGGGACATTAGATCACTTATTATATCATTGTCCCTACATTAAAACTTTTTGGAATTCAATTTGGCCACAAATTAATAAATTGATGGAAAATCATATTTCAATATCATATGATACAGTATTATTTGGAATGATGATGAGGAAAAAAAGTCAAATTTCACCAGAAAATAACAAGCTTTTATTAATTATGACAGGAGTTGCCATTCAGCATATAACCAATAACTGGAAGAATTATAATAACCTAAATTATACATTTTGGTGGAATACAATTTGTCATATATTCAAAATGGGAAGAGCAATAGCAATACAAAGAGGGACATATATTAAATTTATAAAAATATGGGGGCCATTGACAAAATATTGCAATGAATAAACAATAGAATTTTTCTTCTTCTTTTCTTCTTTTTAATAATTTTTTAGTGACACACATAGAGGGGAGGTAGTGAAAATAATGTATACATAATATGATATAATATGATATATAATATGTAATATATGAATGAAAAGTAATAGAAGGGTGGGGGGAGGGAGAGGGAGAAAAAATATATTTAGAACATGATGTATTAGATATAAAAGTGATATTGTATATTCATCAATTGTATTTTAATAGTTTGTTCACTTTATGAAAAATTTGAAAATAAAAAATAATGGGAAAAAAAAAAAGATCTCAATTCTGTGTTCTCTCTGATGAGAGATGGTAACTATTATCCCAATTCATTATCATAATAATAAAACCCTAAGCGCACATTCGCACTCCTATCTGCGTGATCCGTGCTCTGTAACTCTGTGGCTTCGCATGCGCAGTAGAAGGAGTCAGCGGTGGTTTCTTCTGCGCATGCATAGGCACCTTAAAGCAAGGACGCACGAAGGCGACTCCCTCCTCCCGCCCTCACTCTGTCTAACAGTGGTGTCAAACTCATGGCCCCCCAGATACTGTTCTGCGGCCTGCGGTCTAGCCGGCTCCCTTACCCTTGCTGAAGTTATTTTTAAGTTCAAAGCCGCCTCCTCTTAGGAGCCGTACCTACGTCGGAAGCCTTTCTGATGTCATAGAAACATAGAAATAGACGACAGATAAGGGCCACGGCCCATCTAGTCTGCCCACCCTAATGACCCTCCCCTACCTTTGCCTAGTGAATAGAACCCACGTGTCGATCCCATTTGGCCTTAAAATCAGGCACGCTGCTGGCCTCAATCACCTGCAGTGGAAGATTATTCCAGCGATCACGTCGGAGAGAAAGCTTCCGGCACAGGCGTGGGTTGTGAGGAGCTGCGGTGGCAGCTTTAAACTCAAAAATAACTTTGGCAAGGGTAAGGGCGCTGGCCAGAAACGCTGCTGCACAGGGAAGTGGGGTGGGAGGAGGGAATGCTGCTGCTGCACAGGAAAGTGGGGGGAGGGAAATGCTTCTGCACAGAGAAGGGTGGGAGGAAAATGCTGCTGCTGCTGCACAGGGAAATTGGGGAGGGAAATACTGCTGCACAGGGAAATGGGGGAGGGAAATTCTGCACAGGGAAATGGAGGGGGAGGGAAATGCTTCTGCACAGAGAAGGGGGAAGGAAAATGCTAATGCTGCTGCTGCTGCACAGGGAAGTAGGGTGGGGGAGGGAAATGCTGCTGCTACACAGGGAAATGGAGGGGGAGGGAATGCTGCTGCACAGGGAAGTGAGGAAAGGGAAATGCTGCTGCACAGGGAAATGTAGGGGGAGGGAATGCTGCTGCACAGGGAAGTGGGGGGAGGGAAATGCTGCTGCTGCAC
Organism: Geotrypetes seraphini; assembly: GCF_902459505.1. Taxonomy (NCBI): domain Eukaryota; kingdom Metazoa; phylum Chordata; class Amphibia; order Gymnophiona; family Dermophiidae; genus Geotrypetes; species Geotrypetes seraphini. Next base: position 39,937,334 of record NC_047089.1, read on the forward strand.
AGGGAAGGGTGGGAGGGAAATGGAGGGGAAGAGAATGCTGCTGCAGCACAGGGAAGTGGGGTGGGGGGAGGGAAATGCTGCTGATGCACAGGGAAATGGAGGGGGAGTGAATGCTGCTGCTGCTCAGGGAAGGGGGGAGGGAAATGGGGCCAGGGAGTGAACTTGCTTTGCTTTGGGGGAGGGGTGTGCTAGGGGGCAGGGAGCAATCTTAATTTGCTTTTGGGGGGGGACAGAAGGGGACCACGGAGAAAGACAAAGGCAGGCAGGGGGCCATGGAGAGAGAGACAGAAAGACAGGCAGGCAGCGCATGAGAACGAAAGACAATGGGCAGGGAGAGTGATAGACAGAAAGAAGGACAGGGAGGTGAGCCTCTGGTTATTTGGGGTAGTGGGGGTGTTGGTAGGTTGGGGTTTACCAGGATTTGGTGAAGGGGTTTTTTTTTGTGCTCCTTATGGCGCCTGCTAAAAAGTCTGGTTCCTGGGGAGGGAGGGGTGGTGGAGCTCGGAGGGGTCGTTCTGCAGTGGTGGCAGAGTCTTGGGCGGACCAGGGAGAAGAATTGGCGTGGCAAGGAGGAAGGAAGGCTTTGAGGAGTCAAGGAGGAATGCAGTTGCGGCGGACCAGGGAGGAGGAATCGGCGTGGCAGGGAGGAAGGAATGCAGGCTTCGGTGCGGGAGAGAGGAAGGACAAAGCCTGGAAGGCAGTGAGAGAGAGGGGCAAGAACTTGGGGACATAGGAAGGGAGGGAGGGAATAGAAAGAGACAGTTGTTGGGCCTGAGGAAGTAAGGAAGGAAAGAAAGAAAAAGAAAGTACAAACCATCTAGTGCAGGGGTGCCCAATACGTCGATCACGATCGACCGGTAGATTGGGAAGGCAACGCGAGTCAATCGCATTCCTCTCCCCGATGTCAATTCTGACGTCGGAGAAGAAGTTCTGGGCCAGCCAATCGCTGCCTGACTGGCCCGGAATTTCCTCTCTGACGTCAGAATTGACGCCAGGGAGCGGAATGCTGGTCAGCACGACACTTCTGCAGTGAGACCTTGGAGCGGCGGTGGCTTAGGGGCCTGTTCCCCGATCGTGGCGGTGGCTGCAAACCTAGTGGCTTAAGGGAGGGCAGGGAGAAAAGAAAAAAAGGGGGTAGGCAGGGAGACGGAAAGAAGGGGGGCAGGGAGACAAAGAAAGAATGGAAGCAGAAAGGGGGAGTAGGGAGACAGAAAGAAAGGGGGCATGAAGAGAGAGAGAGAAAGAAACGGAGGCAGGAAGACAGAAAGAAGGGGGCAGGGAGAAAGAAAGTTGGGGGAGAGAATGAGTTCTGGAGTAGAGGAAGCATACTGGAGGCTGAAAGAAGGGAAAAAATATTGGATGCACAGTCAGAAGAAGAAAGTGCAACCAGAGACTCATGAAATCACCAGACAACAAAGGTAGGAAAAATGATTTTATTTTCAATTTAGTGATCAAAATGTGTCCGTTTTGAGAATTTATATCTGCTGTCTATATTTTGCACTATGGCTCCCTTTTACTAAACAGCAATAGCTGTTTTTAGCGCAGGGAGCCTATGAGCGTCGAGAGCAGCACGGGGCATTCAGTGCACCTCCCTGTGCTAAAAACTGCTATCGCGGTTTGGTAAAAAGGGAGGGGGTATATTTGTTTATTTTTGTATGGTTGTTACTGAGGTGACATTGCATAGAGTAGTCTGCCTTGACCTCTTTGGAAAAACCCCTGGAATATGAATGATGATTAACGTTCTCTCTACCTTTCAGTGTGCTTTGTGTGTGTTGTTTTTTTTAAAAATTTTATTGTTGGTAGATCATTTTGACTTGGTCATTTTAAAAGTAGCTCGCAAGCCCAAAAAGTGTGGGCACCCCTGATCTAGTGCAACCAAAAATCACCAGACAACAAAGGTAGGATTTCAATTTAGTGATCAAAATCTATCATTTGTCTATTTTTCTAGGGGGCTAGGTTCAGAGGCACATTTGGTTCAGAATATTTTTTCCTTGGTTTTCCTCCTCTAAATCTAGGGTGCGTCTTATGGTCAGATGTGCCTTATGGTACATCCCAGAGTACTGATCGAATTGAAAAATGAATGTGCAGATCTGTTGGTAATTTGTAATTTATCTTTAAAATCCATCATGTTACTGGAAGACTGGAGGGCAGCCAACATAATGCCAAATTTTAAAAAGGGTTCCAGGGGTGATCTGGGAAATTATAGACTGGTGATTTTGACATCAGTACCAGGCAAAATGGTTCACACTATTTTATAAAGAACAAAATTACAGAGCATATACATATAAGCATGGAATAATGAGACAAAGCCAGCATGGATTTTGTCAAAGGAAATCTTGCTTCTCCAATCTGTATTTCTTTGAAGGAGTGAATAACATGTGGACAAGGTGTGCCAGTTGATATTGTGTATTTGACAAAGTATCTCGTGAAAGATTTCTGAGGAAATTAGGAAGTCATGGGATAGGAAGTAATTCCTATTATGGACTAAGAACTGGTTAAGATAAAAACAGAAAGTAGGGTTAAATGGTCAGTATTCTCAATGGAGAATGTAAATAATGGGGTTCCCTGGGGTCTGTATTGGGACCTCTACTTTTTAATATATTTATCAATGATCTAGAGATCGGAGTAACTAGTGAGAAATAAATTTGCTGATGACACAAAGTTGTTCAAAGTAGTTTAAATCACAAGAGGATTGTGAAAAATTGCAAGAGAACCTTGTGAGACTGGGCATCAAAATGGCAGATGATTTTAATGTGAGCAAGTGCAGAGTGATGGATAAGGAAAGAGGAACCCAAACTATAGCCATGTGATGCAGGGGTCTAAGTTAGGAGTCATCACCCAGGGAAAGGACCTAGGTGTCATTGAGGTTACTTTGAAGCCCTCAGCTCAGTCTGTGGCAGTGGCTGAGAAAGCAAATAGAATGTTAGGAATTATTAGGAAAGGAATGGAACAGATGAGAATGTTATGCCCTTGTATCACTCCACCTTAAATACTGCACCTTAAATACTGCATGCAGTTCTGGTCATTGCATCTGTAAAATATATAACAAAATTAGAAAAGGTACAGAGAAGGGTGATGAAAATAATACAAGGATGAGATGATTTCCTTATGATAAGCTAAAGTGACTAGGGTTCTTCAGCTTGGAGAAGACTGCTCAAGGGAGATATAAGAGGTCTATAATATACTGAGCGAGTATAATGGGTAGTTATTTGAATCTCTTGTTACTCTTTTCAATAATAGGACTAGGGGGTATGATGAAGCTACTAAGTAGTAGATTTAAAACAGAAAATTTCTTCATTCAACATGTAATTAAACTCTGGAATTTTTTGCTAGAGAATGTGGTGAAAGCAGTTAGTTAGGGTTTAAAAAGGGTTGGATAATTTCCTAAAACATGCATAAGCCATTAAGATGCAGCATCATAAAATCTGTTTAACTCAGGGGTCTCAAAGTCCCTCCTTGAGGGCCGCAATCCAGTCGGGTTTTCAGGATTTCCCCAATGAATATGCATTGAAAGCAATGCATGCACATAGATCTCATGCATATTCATTGGGGAAATCCTGAAAACCCGACTGGATTGCGGCCCTCGAGGAGGGACTTTGAGACCCTTGGTTTAACTCCTTTGGATCTTACAAGGTACTTGTTACCAACCTCAGGTCACTGTTGGACACAAAATGCTAGTCTTGATGGACCTTTTATTGTCTGTCCCAGTATGGCAATTCTCATGTTATCAAAGTTGCAGTTTAATTGCTGCCAGTTCAAATAAGTAAGTACCTAAGCTTGTGTAAATGTTTTTAGCTGCTTCATGAGTTATGGTCTGTAAAACCAAAGACCAAGTATTTCATAAGTGAGCTACTTCAACATATAACACTGTTATCCCAGGTCAAGCAGGCAGCATATTCTCACATGTGGGTGACTTTATCCATGAATCCCCGGTATGGACAGCTGTAAAAGTGCATCGGCACTTTAAGAACTTTAGAAAGTTTGTGACTGACCGCACCTTCCTGCCCGACGTAGGCGTGTGGCTCCTCAATTCTTAGTTTTCTGCAGAGCTAAGAAGTCATGCCCACTCTCTCCTGCTGCACTAAACTCCCTGCTGTGACCCAACCGCCCCCACCCCTGCTTTCAAGTTACACCCCTTCCCCGTCTCCGCTGCCATCTCCCCCTTATCTCAAAATAGATCCGGAGGGATGTGGACATCCTCCTCCCAGCTGCTGGGAGGGGCCTTAAACAACTTGGACCAGTCAGAGCCTCAGATCTCTCCCTGGTGCATCCCAAGATGCTCTGGGGAGGGGAAGGCCCATTTTAGATGATGTAGCAGCTGGGAGGAGGGTGGCCATGTCTCTCTGGATCTATTTTGAGGTAAGGCGGAGGGGGGGTGGCAAGAGAGGGGTTCACTTGAAACTGGGGGAAAGTGGGCATCTCTCCTACGGGGGGCGTCAGGTCATGGTGGGGAGTTTAGTGCAGCAGGAGAGAGTGGGCATCTTTCCTGATGGGGGTGTGTGGTCAGGATTTTAGGGCAGCGGGAGAGTGTTCATCTCTGCTGCTATTGTGTGTTTTTTTTAATTTTTCAGCGCATGTACCCATCGCTATCACCAGCGATGGGCACATGCATATTTTGCAAATATTCTCTGCTATCCGCCAACCTCATTTGGATGCGTGATTTATTTTTTTGAGAATGTCGTTTTTTTTTTTTTTTTTAAGATTCGCTATCAAAATGGCTGCGTTAGCAGACCATCACTTTTTAATGTGGGTTTTTGAGAATCCTGCTCTGAATTGGGATAGTGATTACTGTCTCTTATCTCAGATCTTAATTCAGTGAATTAGGTTTATATCAGGTGCTTTGATTGAACCCTGGTTTCTAAATTCTCTGAAGCTTATTGCTCTTCCCTTCCCTAACGTTTTTCCCTTATGTTCTTTACTATTTTAAATTGTATTTCTGCACCTACCCCTTCCTTCTGTATCAATTAATTTTGTCCTGTCAGTCATATTTATATAATTTGTTCCCCTTTGATTATTGTAACTCAATATTTTTATCTTTTGTACATCGCTTAGAAGTCGATATAAGCGATTAATCAAATACATATTAAACTTGGAAACTTGTTCTGTGTCCACCTGCTGATAGATGGGCATAGCTCTATTTGTCTGGACAGATGTGTTGAAAAAAACCACAAGAAAAATAGCAGGTAGGGACTAATTTCTCCTTAGGTTGGCAAGGTTTCAGTTCTTACATGTGACGTGTGTGGTGTGGTTATTTTTTTTTGGGGGGTCCCTTTTTTGAGGATACTAGCTCTGTAGTGTTTGGGCTGTTCAGCGTTTTCAGAGGCAGCAGTACTATATTCAAGTTCAAGTTTCAAGTTTATTAAAAGTTTGTTGTACATGCAATGTCAAGTTAATAATGCTATGGAAGTAAGTTGTAAGATAAAATTTTAAGATAAATCTTTGAATAGTTAGCTACTACTGAATTCTGCAGTATTTGGGGATAATGCCCTTGTGTATTGGTCTATATCTTGTGTTTATTTTATAGATTCAGAAGATCTGCTGAGCAGTACATCCATTGACAAAGATACCACTTTTTGCAGTTCTAAGGTAATTAGGATTCTAAGTAAATGGGTAAAAAATAAAAAGTGAAATCTGAATGTTGCAATTCTAGTAGAATCGCATGTTTGGTAGCTTACATAGTTTATTTTAAATATTGATGGATTTACTACATGAAATCTTAGGATATTTCAGCCTTTAATTCTGTAGTATTTAGTTGAACACTTGAGTTGAGGATAGCTGTGGGTGATGCAAATCTCAACTGGGATCTTGCTATTGCTGGAAAGAACCCAGATGATTTTCCAAGAGGTGATCATGAGACCCCACTCATAAACATTCACACACAATTCAGATATCTTGTATTAACTGCTTTTTCAGTTTGTCTTTTTTTTTTTTTTTTTTAAACTGATGCTTTAGTTTTCTATTTCGGTTGTTAAAGGGTTGGAAAGCTTTTCACTATCAGATTTCTTAGAAATCTATGTGCTAAATTATATATCTCCACTGTGGCTGAAAAGGAAACCAGGGGGTTCAAATGCTCCCTTACCTTCAAAATGGAACTATCTGTCACTGACCACACCAAATGTATTAGTTACCTAAGAAAAGAATCTTGACACATTCTTATCTAGTACAGGAACCTTAGTGTACAATCTCACTTTGTACAGGGACTAGTTGGTATTGTGTATCCTGGCCTGCCAGGAGCTGTAGGAAACGTCAAATTATAGAAGTCTTGACTCCTACTATAGCATGCTTCCTGGATCTCAGTTTTGTATTCCTACATGCCAGACTGTAGGAGCTTATCTATTCTGTTCATTTTTCATTTCTAAATTTTCAGTACTTTATTTTGGATAATTTTTCGTGGGTTTTGCCCTCGTGCTGTGGAGGGTCCCTGCGGAGACATCCTTACAGCAGGAGATGGCAGACTCTTGGAGAAAGTTTGCTTCTTTGGGAGGGGGGTCCTTGCTCCTGCAGTAAGCCCCTTGGATTGCCTGCATGTCAAATCGGGGCTCTGGGATCGAGAGCTAGCTCACCCCAGGTTATTCCGCTAGTGGGTGGAGCGCAGACTGCGCGGTTCTGTGAAGGTGTGTCCGGGATCAGGGCCAGACTGCCTGCCTCTGCCAAGTGGTGCAGCGTCTGGAGGTGGTGGTCGCTGACCATTGTGGTCGGGCAGGCGGGGCAGTCAGAAGATCTGAAATCCTACTGCCGCAGCTTCAGATCTCCCTACATGCTGTTTCATCATTGCCTTCCATTTCTCCCATACAACACAATGGAACAGTGAGTAACAGCTTGCTAGCCTGGTTTGGCGATTTTGGGGGTCCTCAAAAGGGGATTTTGGTGGGTTACCTGCATGTGCTACTCCTCCCCACCTCTAAAATTGTAAAATCACCGTTTTCCAGGGGTTCCTGTTCTTTTCCCAGGCTGTTTTAGGGCAAAATCGGCACCCATGGCAGCCATCTTGGATTTTCCCAATTTGAATAAAACTATATTTTTTGCACTTAGAGCTTCGTTTTTGCTCAGATTTCTCACATGGCTTCCTGAGGACATGTTGGCATGGATTCATGCCTCGTTTGCAGCTGATGGATGGATGATTCGCAGTCAAGTTTCATGTGCGCCGCTGCCTGCGAGGGGGGCGAGGTGAGCACGGATGCAGTGCCTTCCACATAAGGGAGTCCCTTTTTGGGTCCTCTGCCTCAGTTGCCACGAAATTCGCACTGGGGGATCCTCAGAAGAATGTTGACAGCGTTTCGATGAAACGCAAGCGTGGTTCCAGGGAGAAGTCTCCATAAGTCTTCCAAGCACTCTTAAGTCTGAGGCGCAGAGGGCGGCTCTTGCTGCGGAAGACCTTTTCTCCCCGGAATTTGTGAATATGCTTTATCAAGCATACTTGGTTAAAAAGTCCATACCTGTGGTATACTGAATTATCCCAGGACAAGCAGGCAGCATATTCTTGACTGATGGGTGATGGCACCGACGGAGCCCCGGTATGGACAATTTTAGAGTGATTGCACTCTAAGAACTTAGAAAGTTCTAGCTAGGCCGCACCGCGCGTGCGCCTTCCCGCCCGACGGAGGCGCGCGGTCCCCAGTTTCTTAGTTTCCGCGGAGCTAAGAAGACGCATGTTTTCCAACGGCTGTTGGAAAATCCTTTTTCGCCTTCCCGCTCGCGTATTTTTTCCTCATGAACCTCTTGTTCTTTTTTTCTTTTCTTTTGTTAAAACAAAACAAAAAGTCCATTTTTTTCGACTTTTTTCCGTCGGTCCCGGCGGGGCCTGTTGGCACCATCGAAGCCTCGGGCTTCGATTTTGCTACTGCCGTTTTTCCCTTCATGCCCCCTTCACCGGGTTTTAAAAAGTGTCAGCGGTGTGCACGCCCTATTTCATTATCCGACCCGCACAAGTGGTGCCTTCAGTGCTTGGGTCCGGATCATAGGGCTGCGACGTGCATCCGCTGTGCTTCTCTTCAAAAGAGAACTTTGAAGAATCACCAGATTCAACAGCAGCTTCTTTTTGGTGCCGCTATGGAAGTTCCACCGGCATCGACTCCGACATCGGCAACTTTCTCAAAGTTGGCACCGGCGCTTTCAAAACCGCAAGATACATCTTCGATGTCGCACCCCACAGGTAAGCCGGCTAAGAAGCCATCCCCTACAGTTCCCGGCCCGCCAGTCGAACATGCAGTGAGCCAAGTGCTACAGACTGCGCGCCGGCCTCGTAAATGCTCCGCTCCCATAGAAGTTTCTGCCTCTTCATCGGCATCGACTTCGCCTGAGCGTCGAGCTGCACCGCAGGTACCGAGTAAGAAAAAAGCGGTACCGGTGCCATCGGGACCATCCCTGGATGAGCGTATAGCATCCATTCTCCAGGTCCAGCTTAAGGAGCAGTTACAACACCTTCTCCCGGCTCTGCTAACTCCGAACCTTCCAGTGTCGGTACCCACTGAGCCTGCCGTACCGATCGTCGAACAGCCTATTTTGTCGGCATCGACGTTATCAGCACCGCTTAAATCTGCCTCTTCCATGTCTATGCCTGTTCTGTCGGCAGAACCTAAGTCTCTACGTCGAGCTGTTCACTCAGTCTCCAAGCCGGTACCGCCTTCTGACACCCGTACCGCTTTACATTCACCAGGTACGGTGTCGATGCGTTCTGGCAAATCTGTACGTAAAAACAGACATACCGAATCCTCTACTCCTTTATCTCAGGGCCGCCTCCCATCGGTACGAGACCCTGATTTATGGGATGATTCAGAGGACCCCTCTCGGTACCAATGATGACTTTTCATCGGATGAGGCTGACCCATCTGTGCAGGATCCTGCTAGTAACAAGCAAAAAACAAAAGGAATTGACCCCAAAATATCCACAAAGAAGAAAATCCAGAGAAAACCAAAAAAACTCTGTGGAGTGACGATGTTCCTAAATGGACTTTGATACTTTCAAATAAAGTCCATTTAGGAACATCGTCACTCCACAGAGTTTTTTTGGATCCTGCTAGTAAGCCAGAGCACACTTCCTTCACTATGTTTCTTAAGGAGATGTCAGACACCCTTTCAATCCCATTAGAGTCTGATTCTAAAAAGTCCAAGGCATTCCTTGATGCTTTGGACTTTGACCAACCTCCTAAAGAATTTTTGAAATTACCCCTTCATGATATCTTAAGGGAAACTTTTTATAAAAATCTGGAGACTCCTCTCACCATTCCAGGAGCTCCAAGAAAACTGGAATCGCTTTATAAAGTTATTCCCATTCCAGGGTTTGACAAACCCCAGCTGCCACATGAATCTTTGCTGGTGGAGTCAACCCTGAAGAAATCTGCAGGCTCCAGTGTGTATGCTTCTGTCCCTCCTGGCAGAGAGGGCAAGGCTATGGACAAATTTGGTAAATGACTTTATCCCAGGACAAGCAGGCAGCATATTCTTGACTGATGGGTGACGGCACCGACGGAGCCCCGGTACGGACAATTTTAGAGTGATTGCAATCTAAGAACTTGGAAAGTTCTGGCATGCCGCACCGCGCACGCGCGAGTGCCTTCCCGCCCGACAGAGGCGCGCGGTCCCCAGTTTCTTAGTTTCCGCGGAGCTAAGAAGACGCGTTTTTTCAACGGCTGTTGAAAATTTTTTGACTTGCCTTTCCGCTCGCGTAAACCTTTTTGGCTTTTTGCCTGTTTCCTTTTTCTTTAATTTTTGTAAAAAAAAAAAAACAACAAACTTTTCTTTTTTTAGTCAAATTTGGCTTTTCCCCTGCGGGGCCTTCTGCCACCATCGAGGCCTCGGCCTTCGATTTGGCTGAAGCCGTTTTTACGTTCATGCCCCCTCAGCCAGGGTTTAAAAAGTGCCAGCGGTGTGCTCGGCCTATATCTCTCACGGACCCACACAACTGGTGCTTACAGTGTTTGGATCCTGAGCATCAGGCCTCCACCTGCACCCGCTGTGCCACACTTAAAAAACGAACCTTAAAAAATCGCCAAATACAACAGCGATTACTGTTCGGTGCCGAAATGTCCGATCCCGTTCCATTGACTCCGGCTTCGGCACCAGTTCAGTCGGCACCCTCTTCTTCGACGCCGCGCAACACCGCACCGGCGTCCCAGCATTCAGGTAAGCCGGCTAAGAAGCCTTCCCCGCTGGAGCGTCCTCCGGTCTCGAGTGCAGTGAGTCCAATCCTGCCGACTGTGAGGCGCCAGCGGAAGCGCTCCGCCCCTATCGAGGTGAGTCCCTCGACATCGGGCTCCTCATCTCCGGGGCGTCGAGCGGCACCGCAGGTACCGCAGAAGAAAAAGGCGGTACCGGTGCCATCCCTCGATGACCGTATTATGGCCATTCTCCAGGTGCAGCTCAAGGAGCAATTACAACAGCTCCTTCCAGGTATCATGGCACCGAACCTTCCGGTGCCGGTCCGCACTGAGCCGGTGCTGATAGTGGAACAACCTGTGCTGTGTGTATCCACTCCTTCGGTACCGCTTCACTCGACCTCATCGGTATCGATGCCAGTCCTCGCACCGGAGCCGAGAGCTCAACATCAGTTGGTGCAGACTTCGGCACCAGTGCCACCGATTACATCGCCTGGCTCGGTATCGATGAGATCGGGTAAGTCGGTGCGCAAAACCCGACATGTAGAACCATCTACTCCAGAGTCTCGGGACCGTTCTTCCCATGTCAGGGATCCTGATCTGTGGGGAGATTCAGAAGAACCCTTTCTCTCTGAAGGTGAATGTTCCTCAGATGAGGATGATTCTGCTGTACCTGACCCATCCTCTAGGCATGACACTTCATCTTTCTCGAGTTTTTTGAAAGATATGTGTGACTCTTTGTCTATTCCTTTGGAGGCTGAGTCCAAAAAGTCTAAAGCTTTTTTGGATGCCCTTGACTTTGACCAACCTCCAAAGGAATTTTTGAAGCTCCCTCTTCACGACATCTTGAGGGAGACTTTCTACAAGAATTTGGAGACTCCCTTAACGGTTCCAGGGGCCCCACGTAAATTAGACTCTTTATACAAAGTAATTCCCATTCCTGGGTTCGACAAACCTCAACTTCCACACGAATCTTTACTTGTCGAATCCACCCTTAAAAAATCTTCAGGAGCCAGTGTATATGCTTCTGTACCTCCTGGCAGAGAGGGTAAAGCCATGGATAAATTTGGTAAGAGGCTCTACCAAAATGCAATGTTGGCAAATAGAGCTGGTAATTATGCTTTTCATTTTTCTTTCTACCTTAAACATCTCCTTACCACCATGGCTTCATTTGAGAAGTACCTTCCCCAACGGAAACAACAATCCTTTCACCATTGCTTGTCGTCTCTGTTTCAACTGCGTAAGTTCATGGTTAGGTCCATTTACGACACCTTCGAACTTACATCCAGAGCGACAGCAATGTCTGTGGCAATGCGTCGCCTGGCCTGGCTTAGGGTATCTGAACTTGATGTTAATCATCAAGATCGGTTAGCCAACACCCCGTGCCTAGGGGATGAGCTTTTTGGGGAATCCATGGACTCGACTACTCAAAAGCTCTGCTCATGAGACACGCTGGGATACCCTGCTTAAAAATAAGAAAAAGCCTCCCCCAGCAAGGCCTTTTAGACAACAGTCAGCCTATCAACGCCGCTTCACAGCTCGCCCATTGCCAGCAACAGCTCAGCAACCCAGACGTCAGCGGCAGCAACAACGTCAGCCTCCCAGACAACAGCAGCAACAGCAGCCTGTGAAGCCACCTCCACAGCAGAAGACACAGCCCTTTTGACTTAATTCTCCAAAGTATAGCCAGTACTCCTATATCTGCTCTCCTGCCTCAACCTATAGGAGGTCGTCTTTCTCTGTTCCTCAGCCGGTGGGAAGTTATCACTTCGGACCAATTGGGTCCTCAACATCATCCGCCACGGCTACTCTCTCAACTTTCAGACTCTTCCGCCCCAAAACCTGCCAAAAGAGTCTGCTTTGAACAGTCCTCAATCTGCCCTCCTTATTCAGGAAGTCCAATCCCTCCTCCTTCTGAACGCTATAGAAGAAGTTCCTCTAGATCAAAAGGGGCAGGGATTCTACTCCCGTTATTTTCTAGTACCCAAAAAAACAGGAGATCTCAGACCTATTCTGGATCTTCGCGATCTCAACAAACATCTGGTAAAGGAAAAATTCAAGATGCTTTCCTTAGCCATTCTTTATCCTCTTCTCAATCAAGACGACTGGCTATGCTCCCTCGATCTCAAAGAGGCATACACTCACATACCGATCAATATAACCTCAAGACGGTATCTTCGCTTCATGATCAATCATTGTCATTACCAATACAAGGTGCTGCCCTTCGGTCTTGCTTCCTCTCCAAGGGTGTTCACCAAATGTCTTATTGTGGTAGCTGCTTTTCTACGCTCTCACCACCTTCAGGTATTCCCTTACCTGGACGACTGGTTAATCAAGGCCACATCCGCTCAAGCAGTTCTCCTGGCCACCAACCAAACCATCCTGTTTCTACGAATACTGGGATTCGAGATCAATCTACCCAAGTCTCATCTCATCCCCACTCAGAGACTTCAATTCATTGGAGCGATGCTGGACACTCTCCTCATGAGAGCATTCCTACCATCCAATCGTCTTCAGACCCTTCAGTCTCTATGTCAGCAGGTGCTTCCACAACATTCCATTTCGGCCAAACAAATGATGATACTCTTGGGTCACATGGCATCCACAGTCCATGTCACACCCCTCGCACGTCTTCACCTGCGCACTCCTCAATGGACCCTTGCTACTCAGTGGTCCCAAGTGACGGATCCTTGCTCACGACACATATTTGTGACATCATCTCTTCGTCAGTCTCTACAATGGTGGTTGATATCCTCAAATCTATCCAGAGGTCTTCTGTTCCATCAACCTCCTCATCAACTAGTCATCACCACCGACGCCTCTCCTTATGCATGGGGAGCTCATTTAAACGAGTTCCAGACTCAAGGTCTTTGGACAGCCCAGGAAAAGAAGCATCACATCAATTTCCTGGAACTCAGAGCGATGTTTTATGCCCTCAAGGCCTTCCAACATCTTCTCTTTCCTCAGGTCCTTCTGCTGTGCACAGACAATCAAGTGGCCATGTACTACATCAACAAACAAGGGGGGACAGGCTCTCGCCTCTTATGCCAGGAAGCCCAGAAGATCTGGACTGGGCCATAGATCACCATCTCTTCCTGAAAGCTATCTACATTCAGGGAGAACAGAATTCCTTAGCGGACAAGCTCAGCAGAATTCTCCAGCCTCACGAGTGGACACTCGATCCTGTAATTCTACAATCTATCTTCGCTCAATGGGGCACTCCTCAGATAGACCTCTTTGCAGCTCCTCACAATCACCAGCTGCCCCTATTCTGCTCCAGACTCTACTCTCCTCACCGTCTGGCAGTGGATGCATTTCTCCTCGACTGATCCAATCTGTTCCTGTACGCTTTCCCTCCTCTGCCTCTCATGTTGAGAACCTTGTTCAAGCTCAAGAGGGAACGAGCCACCATGATTCTGATTGCTCCGAGGTGGCCCAGGCAACATTGGTTCTCCCTTCTACTTCAACTCAGTTCCAGGGAACCTTTTCTTCTTCCTCTGTTTCCTTCTCTGCTTACACAGCATCAGGAGACCCTTCTACATCCCAACCTCCAGTCTCTGCACCTGACAGCTTGGTATCTCTCGGGCTGACCTCTCATGATACTCTTTTGTCTCAGCCCGTTCGTTCCATTCTAGATGCCTCCAGGAAACCAGCCACTCTGCAATGTTACCATCAGAAGTGGATGAGATTTTCTTCCTGGTGTCTTCTTCATCATCTTGATCCCACTTCCCTGGCAGTGGAGACGTTGTTGGATTATTTGCTTTTTTTGTCTGACTCTGGCCTTAAGTCTTCTTCCATCAGAGTCCACCTCAGTGCCATTGCTGCTTTTCATGAGCCGGTCCATGGAAGACTTCTCTCAGCTCATCCCCTGGTGTCCAGGTTCATGCGGGGTCTTTTCAATGTGAAACCACCTCTTAAAGCCCCTCCTGTTATCTGGGATCTCAATGTGGTTCTTTCCGCCTTAATGAAGCCTCCATTTGAACCTTTGGCTACCTCTCCTTTCAAGTTTCTCACTTGGAAGGTACTTTTCCTTATTGCTCTTACCTCTGCCAGGAGAGTCAGTGAGCTTCATGCACTGGTTGCAGATCCACCTTTTACGGTCTTTCACCATGACAAGGTGGTTCTGCGTACACATCCAAAGTTTCTCCCTAAGGTTGTCTCTGAATTCCATCTCAACCAATCCATTGTTCTGCCTGTTTTCTTTTCAAAACCTCATTCTCATTCTGGGGAACAAGCTCTGCATACTTTGGATTGTAAAAGGGCTCTAGCTTACTATCTAGAGCGTACGAAACCCCACAGATCAGTTCCCCAACTCTTTCTGTCCTTTGATCCGAATAAATTGGGACGTCCTGTTTCTAAACGTACGTTGTCTAATTGGCTGGCAGCGTGCATTTCATTCTGTTATGCTCAGACCGGACTGACACTGGAAGGTTCTGTCACGGCCCATAGAGTCCGAGCAATGGCAGCATCTGTAGCTTTCCTCCGTTCCACTTCTATTGAGGAAATCTGCAAGGCTGCTACTTGGTCCTCAGTTCATACTTTTACATCTCATTATTGTCTGGATACATTCTCCAGACGGGATGGACACTTCGGCCAGTCTGTTTTGCAACATTTATTTTCCTAATGGCCAACCTTCCCTCCATCCCTCTTTTTGTTAGATTGGAGGTCACCCATGCTGCCTGCTTGTCCTGGGATAAAGCACAGTTACTTACCGTAACAGGTGTTATCCAGGGACAGCAGGCAGATATTCTTGCGTCCCTCCCACCTCCCCGGGTTGGCTTCTTAGCTGGCTTATCATAACTGGGGACCGCGCGCCTCTGTCGGGCGGGAAGGCACTCGCGCGTGCGCGGTGCGGCATGCCAGAACTTTCCAAGTTCTTAGAGTGCAATCACTCTAAAATTGTCCGTACCGGGGCTCCGTCGGTGCCGTCACCCATCAGTCAAGAATATCTGCCTGCTGTCCCTGGATAACACCTGTTTACGGTAAGTAACTGTGCTTTACCAGAATGCTATGTTGGCCAACCGTTCAGGTAACTATGCATTTCACTTCTCGTTTTACCTGAAACATCTTATCCAGCAGATGGCCACTTTTCAAAAATATATTCCAGACAGCAAACTTTCTGCTTTTCTGCAACAGTCTCTTGCAGCTCAGGAAATTCATGGTCCGTTCCATCTATGACACATTTGAACTAACATCACGAGCTACTGCAATGTCTGTAGCTATGAGACGATTAGCATGGCTTCGCGTTTCCGAACTTGATGTTAACCACCAGGACCGCCTTGCCAATGCTCCCTGCCTGGGTGATGAGCTGTTTGGAGAATATCTGGATACCACCACCCAGAAACTTTCGGCTCATGAGACGAGGTGGGATACCTTATTGAAAAACAAAAAGAAACCCCCTCCTGCTCGTCCTTTTAGGCAGCAGACATCGTATCAGCGTCGCTTCTCTGCTCGGCCAATTCAGCCTCATCCTCCTCAGCCTTGGAGACAGCGGCAGCAACAGCACCAACAGGCTCGCCAACAACAGCCGCCTGCAATAAAACCTGTTGCTCAGCCTAAACCCACTCAGCCCTTTTGACTCTCTTCTCCAGGGCATAGCCAGTCTTCCTCCCTCATGTCCTCTTCCACAACCTATCGGAGGTCGCCTCCAAATTTTTCTGGCCCGATGGGAGGTAATTACCACCGATCAATGGGTGCTCTCTATCATCGCCCACGGCTACTCCCTCAATTTTCAGACTCCTACTCCGTTAGGCCTGCCAAAAGAGTCTGCTTCCAACAAGACTCAATCCCTCCTTCTCACTCAAGAGGTTCAATCCCTCCTTCTTCTCAATGCCATCGAAGAAGTTCCTCCAGATCAGCGAGGTCAGGGATTTTACTCCCGGTACTTTCTAGTTCCCAAAAAGACCGGAGACCTCAGACCTATATTAGATCTCGGAGATCTCAACAAATGCTTGGTCAAGGAGAAGTTCAAAATGCTCTCTCTTGCTTCACTTTACCCTCTTCTCACTCAGGGCGACTGGCTATGCTCCCTCGATCTCAAAGAGGCCTACACACATATTCCTATCCATCTAGCATCCAGACAATATCTACGCTTTCTCATCAATCACACTCATTACCAGTACAAGGTGCTACCCTTCGGTCTGGCCTCCTCTCCCAGGGTATTCACCAAGTGTCTGATTGTGGTAGCAGCCTATCTCCACGCTCACAATTTTCAAGTCTTCCCTTATCTGGACAACTGGTTGATCAAGGCTCATTCCCCTCAGACGGTTCTTCTTGCCACCAACCAGACCATTCGATTTCTTCAACTGTTAGGGTTCGAAATCAATCTTCCCAAGTCGCACCTCATTCCAACCCAGCGACTTCAATTCATTGGCGCCATTCTGGACACTGTTCTCATGAGGGCGTTTCTGCCATCCAACCGTCAGACCATTCTTCATCTGCCTGAAGGTGTCTCAACAGATTACCATCTCGGCAAATCATATGATGGTACTCTTGGGACATATGGCATCGACAGTGCATGTCACCCCCTTCGCACGTCTTCACCTGCACACTCCTCAATGGACCCTTGCAACCCAGTGGTCACAAGCGACAGATCCTTGCTCACAACACATCTGTGACATCGTCTCTTCGACTGTCGCTACGCTGGTGGTTGACATCTTCAAATCTATCCAGAGGTCTACTGTTCCATCTACCTCCTCATCATCTAGTCATTACCACAGATACCTCCCCCTATGCCTGGGGAGCTCACTTGAACGAATTCCAAACTCAGGGTCTTTGGACTGCCCAGGAAAAGAAACATCACATCAATTTCCTGGAGCTCCGAGCGATGTTTTACACCCTCAAGGCATTCCAACATCTCCTCTTTCCTCAAGTACTACTCCTTTGCACAGACAATCAAGTTGACATGTACTACATCAACAAACGGGGGGACGGGCTCTCGCCTGTTGTGTCAGGAAACCCAACGGATTTGGTCTTGGGCGACAGCTCGTCATTTATTCCTGAAAGCTGTCTACATTCAAGGGGAGCAGAATTCCTTAGCAGACAATCTCAGCAGAATTCTCCAACCCCACGAATGGACTCTCGATTCCATGACTCTCCAGTCCGTTTTCGCTCAATGGGGCACTCCTCAGGTGGACCTTTTTGCAGCTCCTCACAATCATCAACTGCCCCTGTTTTGCTCCAGACTCTACTCCCCTCACCGTCTGGCACTCGATGCATTTCTCCTGGATTGGACCAATCTCTTCCTCTATGCATTTCCTCCTCTACCTGGGAACAAGCCACCATGATTCTCATCGCTCCACGGTGGCCCAGGCAACACTGGTTCTCCCTTCTACTTCAACTCAGTTCCAGGGAGCCCATACTTCTTCCACTGTTTCCTTCTCTGCTTACTCAGCATCAGCAGTCCCTACTACATCCCAACTTACAGTCTCTGCACCTGAAAGCTTGGTATCTCTCGGGCTAACTTCGGTTCACTCACTTCTTTCTCAGCCTGTCCGTTCTATCATTTATGCTTCCAGGAAACCGACCACCCTTCATTGTTATCAACAGAAGTGGTCTCGGTTTTCTTCCTGGTGCCTCTTGCATCACCATAATCCCACGTCTCTAGCAGTGGGCCTGGTGTTGGACTATCTTCTTTCCTTGTCTGACTCTGGTCTCAAATCTACTTCTATCAGAGTTCATCTCAGTGCCATTGCTGCCTTTCATGAGCCAATTCATGGAAAACCCTTCTCTGCTCATCCTTTGGTTTCCAGGTTCATGCGGGGCCTTTTTAACATGAAACCACCTCTCAAGCCCCCTCCTGTGGTCTGGGATCTCAATGTAGATCTTTCTGCCTTAATGAAGCCTCTTTTGAACCTTTGGCCACAGCACTTTTCAAATTTCTCACTTGGAAAGTGATCTTCCTTATTGCTCTCACCTCTGCCAGGAGGGTCAGTGAGTTGCATGCACTTGTGGCCGATCCACCTTTCACTGTTTTTCACCATGATAAGGTGGTTCTGCGTACCCATCCAAAGTTTCTCCCTAAGGTTGTGTCTGACTTTCACCTTAACTAGTCCATTGTCTTACCTGTTTTTTTCACGAAGCCTCATTCTCATCCAGGTGAACAGGCTTTGCATACCTTGGACTGTAAACGTGCTTTGGCTTACTATCTCGAATGCACTAAGCCTCACAGATCATCTCCTCAACTTTTTTTGTCTTTTGACCCTAACAAGATGGGTCATCCTGTTTCTAAACGCACTTTATCCAATTGGCTTGCTGCTTGCGTTTCATTCTGTTATGCTCAGTTGGGTCTGACACTGGAAGGTTCTGTCACGTGCCACAAAGTTAGAGCTATGGCAGCGTCTGTAGCTTTCCTCCGCTCCACGTCCATTGAGGAAATCTGCAAGGCTGCTACTTGGTCCTCAGTTCATACTTTTACATCTCACTATTGTCTGGATTCATTCTCCAGACGGGATGGACACTTCGGCCAATCTGTTTTATAAAATCTATTTTCCTAATGGCCAACCTTCCCTCCATCCCTCTTTTTGTTAGCTTGGAGGTCACCCATCAGTCAAGAATATGCTGCCTGCTTGTCCTGGGGTAAAGCACAGTTACTTACCGTAACAGGTGTTATCCAGGGACAGCAGGCAGATATTCTTGCGTCCCTCCCACCTCCCCGGGTTGGCTTCTTAGCTGGCTTATCTTAACTGGGGACCGCGCGCCTCCGTCGGGCGGGAAGGCACTCGCGCTGCGTGGTGCGGCCTAGCTAGAACTTTCTAAGTTCTTAGAGTGCAATCACTCTAAAATTGTCCGTACCGGGGCTCCGTCGGTGCCGTCACCCATCAGTCAAGAATATCTGCCTGCTGTCCAGTCCACCCATGGGAACTTCCCCTCTGCTGGACATAAGTCTTTCTTTCTCTTTGCTCCCAGGCGAGGACCCCAGAGCGCAATAAAGTGATACCTGCGATTGCATCAGGCACCCTTTCCATTCCCATGCTCTCCCAGGAGTGGCTCTGCGGCATCCAATGTTATAGCTAATCTTACTGAGCTCCGCGATCAAGATTCGTGTAAGTCCTGGGTCCTGGTGGACGATCCTTCAGTGCGCAGGGTTTTAAAAACTTGTTGCGTTGAGGATCTGATTACGGAATCTCCTCTGCAGGAATTAAAGCTGCAGCTTGATCAGCCGGTCCAGGCAGAATGTTCTTTGATGAGCAATCAGAAGTTGCTCACTACCTCCTTTCCTGATAACCTGGACCAGGTCTGTATTCTATCAGAGGTTTGGGATATCCAGGAGGGTCCGTTGAAATGCACTTGAGCCATGGCAAGGCTTTATCCCATGGCGGTTGTCTTTACCAAGCACTTTGCATCCCCGAAGGTGGATTCAGCTGTGGCTCAGGTGCCCAAGAGTATCTCTCTCCTTACGGATGGAGGGGTGGACCTGAAAGATGTTCAGGACAGGCATGTAGATTTTATCCTCAAACGCCTTTTTTGATTCTGTGGCGGCCAGTATTAAAGCGGTGGCAGCCTCATTATTTGTTGCCTGAGTGTGCCACTCTAAACTACGTCACAATCCTAATACAGTTGTGTTGCATGATTTGGACTTTCTCATCTCTAGAGTGGATTATCTGGCAGATGCATTATATGACGTACTGAAAGTTTTTGCCAAGTTGGGCGCTTATTCAGTTTCTGCCCAGAGAATGCTATGGATCAGACAGTGGTCTGGGGATGACTCCTGTAAGACTACTCTGAGTAAGTTTCCCTTTAAGGGACAGCTTCTGTTTGGTTAAGGTCTGGATGACCTTATGGCAAATGTTCAGAATTGTAAACCTAAGGCTTTGCCGGGTAACAGGTCTCGCCCCGCCAGGAGTTCAGGGCATCCTAATCTTCGTCTTTTTTGCACCTGCATCAGTACTCAAATAGATGGCCGGCAGTTGTTCTCCCCTCCCCCCCTTTAAAAAACAGTTCTTTTGCCAGGCCTCCAGCTTCTCTCTTCTGCATCGGAGGGCAGCTCTCGGCTTTTCTGGTGGAATGGGAGACAGTAACCTCGGACTTCTGGATCCCAGAGGTTCTCTGTGATGGACTCAAATTGGAGTTTTTCTGACCTCTTGTCAGAATTCTTTCTGGATTCTCCAGCGGTGTGCTCCGAGAAGGCACTCAGAGTGCAGGCTACAATGTGCAGACTGGATCTTGCGGCAATCAAGCCCGTGCCAGAGGGCGACTTGGGCTCTGGGAGATACTCAATATACTTCATCGTTCCAAAGAAAGGCTCTGAAGATTAGAGACCAATTCTGGATCTCAAGGCGGTTAATGTGGCACTGAAGGTGCCCCGCTTCTGCAAAGAGATTGTGCATTCTATCATTGCTTCGGTGGCGCTGGGGGAGTTTCTGGCCTCCCTAGATCTAGCTTCGGTGGTGCTGGGAGAGTTTCTTGCCTCCCTATATCTAACGGAGGAATATCTTTATATCAAAAGTCAAGTACTATAGAAGTGTCAATAAAATGAGAACATACAAATTTACTTCTAAGGTAAACGCTGAGAGTGATCACACAACGTATGAATGCCAAGCCTCAGAGACCGATTATTCAAGCAAAGACTGCTGAATATAAATCTCGACAACAACACACTCCTGATTTGCCAAACAAATCCTAAACTAGAAAAAACAAGGAAGGCAACCAAGTCACATCAAGGTCTGCGTGGGGGAAGCTCAAAGTGCCAACCTTGGCTCACAACTTACAAACCAAATACAGCGTAACATGTCAAAAAGCATGTCACACTGTATAGTGTTGTAGGGCGCTCTCAGTGTGAACCCTCAGTGATAGGAGCGCAGCTCCGACACTTCACTTCTGGGTCAAGGCAATAAGCCTCCACCCGCACACCATCATCGAGCGCCCTGTGTGTGCAAGAATCAAACCAATCAACAATCAAAGTGAGTAAATAAAACTCAACACAAACAACCTGAGCGACCCCCACACAAACCCTGCCAGCCAAACCCCCTCAAGAAGCACGCACAAAATCACAAACAAAATCAAAAACCATACCAAAAAGTGAAAAACATATCCAAAAATAAGCAGTACTTATCCAAAACTGTCACACAAACGGAAAAACCGCGCCAGGAGGAAAGGTTCAACCGCGCTGGTTTCGGGAGGAGCCCTTCTTCAGGAACCTGGCCTCCAACAGAACACGAGCAGAGAGGACGGCTGGAGGGCGGGGTGCCCGGGAGGAAGAGCACACCGGCTAAAACAGATCCACAGATGACATCATGCACGAACCAACCAATCATGCTGTGCCAGCACTCAACACAATCAGAACCACAAAACAGAAAGAAAAGAAAGAGGGAGGGAACAAGGAACACCCACCAATAGGAACACCACAATCAAAAAAGTTCCCCCCCCCCACACACACACACACAAGCACACCTCACACTGCATCCAAAATCCATTATCCAAAGGGAGCCAAAACCCTATTAAACAATGGTATTCCATTCCACACTTTCGTTAAGGCCATTCGGCTGAACAGATTGTAATTGAAAAATCCAGTATTGTTCCCTGAGATTCAGATGGGCCTGTCGATCCCCCCTGAAGTCCCAAGGGACTTGCTCAAGCACGAACCAAGATAGGTCAGTAAAACAGTGACCAAAATCAGCACAGTGGGGTACCAGAGGGGCAGACTGAGATCCAGTACGGATCCGGCTTCTATGTTCTTGCAGTCTGACCCTGACACTTCTGCTGGTCCGTCCCACATAGCACAAACCGCATGGGCAGATGATAACATAAACTACCCATTTAGAGTCACACGAAGTTTGCGCTCTGAGGTGGTAAGTGCGTTGAGTCCGGGGATGTTGCCAGGTAGAAATTGACAGAGATAAATGACACATATCACAGTGTCCACATGGTTGATGGCTGCCCCCACTGTGGGCCCGACTCCTGGTAGCCAGAAGGTCCTTCAAGTTCTTAGAACGAGCGAAAGCAATACACGGGGTCTCCTTAAAAATAGTATGATGTCCCAAAACATGCCAATGCTTCCTCACAATATTAGCTATCTGGTGGGCTTGATTGGAAAATGATATGACACACACCTGTTGCTCTAAAGGTGGCCGGATGGCAGGAGCCCTTAGCAATTCAGGGTTAGCATAGCGGGCTCTGCGGTACGCTCTTCTGATGATCCATTCAGGATAGCCACGAGCCTTAAAACGCAGAGACAGAGCCTGTGCCTGAGCCTTATACTCAATGATGAGCAAATCCGACGAATCCTGAGAAATTGCCCCACGGGCACCGACTGGCGCAACCGGACAGGATGGCAACTAGTATAATGTAAATATGAAGTCTGATCCGTAGGTTTGCGAAACAGAGTAGTGACCAGTTTGCCCTGCTCTTTGCTAACCCTGGTATCCAGATAGGTGACACTGTTTGTATTAACAGTGGCAGTAAACTTTAGATGCCTGTCAAGAGTGTTGAGCCAAGTCAGAAACTCATAAAACCTGGCCTTGGTGTCAGTCCAGATGAGGATGAAGCGGAGCCATGTGGCGATATGGATCATCCATGCAGATGGGTATAACAGACGTTCCTCAAAATTTTGGTGGGTACCCGGGATGATTCTTTATTTAGAGTCAAATCTCATTGGACCCCCCCCCCCCCGGGGCCCATGGATGCTCATATCAAAGTATTCCGTGATTTTTTGTTTGTTTGTTTGTGTTGAGTTTTATTTACTCACTTTGATTGTTGATTGGTTTGATTCTTGCACACACAAGGCGCTCGATGATGGTGTGCGGGTGGAGGCTTATTGCCTTGACCCAGAAGTGAAGTGTCGGAGCTGCGCTCCTATCACTGAGGGTTCACACTGAGAGCGCCCTACAACACTATACAGTGTGACATGCTTTTTGACATGTTACGCTGTATTTGGTTTGTAAGTTGTGAGCCAAGGTTGGCACTTTGAGCTTCCCCCACGCAGACCTTGATGTGACTTGGTTGCCTTCCTTGTTTTTTCTCGAATATAAATCTCGGTCAAGATCTCAATCATTGGCCTATGGCATGTGGTGAAAGTACTACTTTTTTAGTATTTTTTAATATTTTAAATATTTTTAAGTATTATATAAATAAATCTTTTAAATATTTTTAGAAAAGATAAGAAAACATCCAAAATTGCAATAGATAGTGCACAAATTCTAAAAGGCACTTATCTTAGATGAAGGACGGCACTGCATTCAAAACCCAACGGGGCCACCGTTTCACCTGCACTGGCTTTGTCAGGGGAAAAGCATAAACAGTGCCTGAGAACAAAACAAAATTCAATAAACATTAATTGGATGCATTAGATCACAAGATACTTAAATACAGTGTTTTAAAACAGCAAACTTACGGAGCAAATGTGACCTGGTTCCTTACTGAACTATTTTTCAAAAAATGGCGTGAGTTTCAAAAGACGCTGAGCCATTTAAATACCCCAATCAAAAGACTGCTGGCAAAAGGCGTATTTCATCAGAAAAACGTAAAGACGTGATGACGTGACACAAGAAAGAGCATACAAAAAAAAAAATTTTCTTCTTCAGTCACTAGTGAAAGATAGGACAAAATCCATGAAGAACTAATAATAGACAGACCAATCTATCTTGTCGTTGAGACCTTTTGGTTTTAGTGATTGTAGCGTGAAAATCCAATAGGTCTCACGACGTTTTAACACAGAGGTTCTGTCTTCCCCCCTATTGTTCTTGCTTACTGTGTCAATAATACAATCTTTGAGATTGTTGAATGAATGAGATGCATCTATGCAATGTTGTACCAAAGGTTGTTTGGTTTGCATTCTTTTAATATTCGATTTATGTTCGGCTAGAAGGGTTCTAAAAGGTCTGGTTGTCATACCCACATAAATCTTTGGGCACGGACACATGATAACAAACGACGTGATCCGATTGGCAGGTGCTGAAATGTTTGAATTTGTATGTGATTTTACTAGTTGGATTGGTGAACTCTTTGGTTTGTATAGAAAAATCACAAAAAACGCAATGTCCACACCTAAAATGCCCTATAGGTGACATAGAAAAGTTAGATCGTTGGGCAACATTGGTATTGAAAAATTCTTTTAAATTTTTTCCCCGTGAAAAGGCAAATCGCAATCTGTTATCTTTAAAGACCGGAAGAGATTGTATAATGCCCCAGTGTTTTCTAATAATTTTGGTTATTTCAGAGCTAGAAGTTGAGTGTTTCAAAACACATGTAACACACGGATCCTCTGGAACAGAGCAGATTTGTTCCTGATCTTTGAGTAAAAGATCTCTGTTGTTGTATTTTGCTCTTTTATAAGCATTTTTGATGATTTGGGATGGATATCCTCTTGCTTTGAGTTTATTGCTTAAATGAGTTGCCTGTATCTTGAATTCAGAATTGAGTGTACAATTCCGACGCAGTCTCAACATTTGTGAGAACGGTAAACCGTTTTTTAAGCGTCTAGGATGACAGCTAGCGTATTCAAGAAAAGTATTTTTGGACAGAGGTTTCTCATATGTTCTTGTAGTGAAAATTTGTTTCTCAATCGTGATTTCAACATCTAAATAGTGAATATATTTCTTTGAAAACGAAACAGTAAACTGTATGTTGATGTTACATGTATTAAGCCACGTGACGAATGATGTCAGTTGATTTTCAGAGCCCCTCCATAAGAGGAATATGTCATCAATGTACCTCCACCAGATATGAATCAAATGCTCAAAAGGAGAATTCTCAAACCTTGTTTTTTCAAACGAGATCATAAACAAGTTGGCTACCGAGGGGGCAAAAGTCGCCCCATAGCTACACCTCGAATTTGTTTAAAGAGGCTGCCATCAAAACTGAAAAAATTCTCACACATGGCTAAGGTGGCTAAAGTGACTAAAAAATCAGTAGGTACAGTTTGTAGTTTAGGTTGTGCATCCAAAACAGTTCTAATGACATCAATCGTATCCTGTTGTGGAATCTATATATACAATGAGGAAACATCTAGAGTGACCATTATAAAAGGGCCATCTTGGGATTCAATAGAGTCCAGTTTGTTCAAAAAGTCTTTAGAGTCCCGGATATAGGATTTGCTTTTGGAAACTTCATATTTAATAAATTCATCAACATATCTAGATAGGGGCTCTAAAACTGAGCCACGAGTGGATGTAATGGGTCCGTAAGGCGGATTGACATGGTCCTTATGTAATTTAGGTAGAAAATAGATGTTCGAAAGACTGGATGTTTAATGTTCAAAAATCGATAATCACGATTTGAAATGAACCCTGCCTTAAGTGCTGAATCAGTGATTTTACGTACTTTACTTTGAATCCTCTTCGTAGGATCCAGTTTAATTTTTAAGTATGCCTCGGTATCTTGAAGATGTTCTAAAGCTTTTTTCTTATGTTATGTCCTGAGTTGTGATAGCACCTCCCTTGTCTGCGGGTTTTATAATGATATTATCATTATGCTGTAAGGTGGCAAGCGCTCTATGTTCATCAGATGTAAGATTAGATTTGAATTTGTGTTTCGTCGACTGACTGAATAGTTTTTGGCAGTCTTGAAGGACTAATTCTTTAAACACATTAAGTGTTGCATCTAATGGTCCTGTTGGTTTCCATGTGGACTTGGGTGCTATGACAGTTTTGTCAGCATGATTCAACTTCGTTGCAAAAAATATTTAATCTCAAGAAGTCTGGTGAACCGCTCGAAGTCAATATTGAATTGGAATTCATTACTAGGAACTGTTGGTACGAACGAGAGTCCATGTTCCAATAGTTCAATTTCAGAGGACTCAAGATTATGCTGTGATAGATTAACAGTTACTGTTGACTTTGTTGTTGAGATCTTGTCCATGGTCTTCCTCTTGTTTGATTTCTGCCTTGTCTGCCTCTCCGAGATCAGGTATCCAGTTCGTGGCCCTAAAAAAGGCTTCCCTGAGCTGGCACTTCCAGATGAACTCAGGCTAATTGAAGATGAACTTGGGTCCACATTATTAGATGGAGTTATGTTGGTTTGTGGATCAGTATGAGGAATCATCCAATGGTACACTTTGTTAATCATATAATCTTTTTCATCTCCATGGAATTTCTTAAAAGATCTTGACCGAGATTTATATTCAACAGTCTTTGCTTGAATAATCGGTCTCTGAGGCTTGGCATTCATACGTTGTGTGATCACTCTCAGCGTTTATATCCCCATTTTTCCGGGGCACAGAAAGTTCCTTCGGTTCCAGAACAACACTTTCAATTTGTGGCCTCTGTTCAGACTGGCAACGGCACTGAGGACCTTCACGAAGATAATGGTAGTGGTAGTGGCCCATCTCCGCTCCCAGGGTGGATTGGTCCATCCTTATCTGGATGATTGGCTGATCAGAGCTCCCTTCGTGACAGAGGGGACCCAGGTGGTGCAGCAGATGGTTCATTTGCTGCAGCTTCTGAGCTGGGTGATGAACCTGCTAAAGAACCACTTGGAACCTACCCAGGATTTGGAGTACCTGGGAGTCTGTTTTCAGAACAAGGTGTTTCTCTTGGTGTCCTGACAAGAGAAGATTCATAAGATCATCAGAGACCTGACGGCCTGGCAATTTCTCCAGGTTCTGGGGCTCATGGTGGTTGTAAGGTTTAGCCCCCCAAAATGTAAGGTTTTGGAGGGGTAATGTTGAAGCAAATAAACCCCAATGATACAATGTGGTGGCCTTACAAACTGCCAGGTCCCGGGTTCGATACCCTTGTTGAAGATTTCACTTGATCTATCGGCAGCATTTGATACCATTGATCATCATTTACTCCTTAAGAGACTATCTTGCTATTGGCATTTCAGAACAAGTTTTAAATTGGTTCTACTCATATTTTCAGGACAGGTCATCTAAAGTAATTTTCAATGATACGTCATCAAGTAACTATACAAACTTATATGGAATTCCCCAAGGTTCAATTCTGTCTCCCCTTCTGTTCAATATTTTCCTAGCTCCACTTCTCATATTAAGCCGATCCATAGGTTTTTCCATTTATGCTTACACAGATGACATCCAGCTTTTACATCCATTAAATACTGTTGACCCTAATAAGATAACGAACATAAATAATAAGTTAAAACAAATTAGTCAATGGTTAAAAGACAATATGCTCGCCCTGAATCCTTCTAAATTTTCAATAATGTTCTTGCCATGGAAAAAAGATATTACATTTACATCACAAATTTTTTTGGACAATTTTCCATTACAACAAGTAATAACGACTAAAATATTGGGAATATTATTGGACCACGAGCTATCATACCATGAACAGATCAGCTCCGTAGTTTAAAAATTGTTTTTATAAATTACGTCTTATCAGATTTTTAGCTAAAGTTTTAGAACCTAAAGCTCTTAATATCTTAATACACTCTTTGATAATCTCCAGGCTGGATTACTGCAATACATTATATCAAGGCATAACTCAGAAAGAAATACGAAGGTTACAAATCATACAAAACACAGCAATAAAAATTATTACCAACTCCAAAAAATATGATCATGTCACACCACTTTTAAAAGAAGCACATTGGCTGCCGATCTCACACAGAATAATATATAAAATCACGTTACTAACATTTAAAATTCAGAAAACTAATACAACAATATTCTTATATCGATATTTAATACCATATTCCCCAGCTAGATCCCTTAGATCAGCAGATCAGTACTTGTTGACCATTCCATCATTGAAAATAATTGGCACTAGAAAGAACTACAACTTTTTCCATCTTGGGACTCCAGCTTTGGAATAAACTTCCAATTTTTCTGCGCGCTGAAACCTCCTTAGAAAAATTTAAAAGCAAACTAAAAGACTATCTTTATAAAGATGCATACGAATCTTAGATCAGATAATCTTCTTTGATTTTCCTATTAAGCCTTTTTTTAAACATTTTTTCCAAACCAAGTTTCATTAAAAAAATTTTTAATATCCTTCCTGATGTTGCTCCTTTCCCAAATGTTTTTATTTTCGTGTTTTTTTTCTTTCTTTTAAAACAAATCTAGTTTATCCTCTTATTCCTTATGTATCTTTATTAACTATGGATAGGTTTGTATGTTTTATTGTCTCAAATTATTTTATTTGTTCCCCCAAATTTTTAATATTGTTATATACATTGAAAATACTTGATATTGCGTTTAAATCAAAACTACAATAAACTTGAAACTTGATAAGACAGCTAAGGGTGATTGCATGAAGAATATATATTGTGGAAATAGTTTTAATATTACAGAAAGCAATCTTTAGAAAGATACATAAGCTTTACTGGGTTACAAATGGACAGACAGAAAGACATAAGCTTTACAAATACTGAGTGGATTCAGAGACTGCTGCTTTGCTCTTGTGAATGAGAGAAAAAGGACAGCTTCCTGAATAGGTGCTGTGAGTGAAACAAATGGGGCCTGTTTCTTGGTCCCGAAACCGCCCAGCATACACTCTGTCGCCCTTTCAGATATCTGGAGGCAGTCCCTTTAGGCAGGAAGGATACTCGGACGTGTCCCAAAGAGATTGCCTGTTTATTATTAGTCTTACATCCAGTTTTATATCTTTTTACATGGGTCAGTGGTATTAGCAGATGACGTGAGTACAAACCATATCTGGTGACAGGATACATAAACTTCAAAAAAGTAACCAACACAAGAAAAGGGGGTGGGTGAGCAGCATATGTGCTTCATTGTCTAAAATCTAAAGGTGCTGTCTTAGCAACAGTGTCTTATCTAAAGCTTCCATTATCTTTCTCAACCAGAACATAGCTGTGGGGGGTCGAACCTCCATTGTCCCAAGCAGCTAACTTCATAACAAGATTAAATGACCTTGTCTCAGAACATATCAGCAGAATCAAAACAAACTGTCTCTGTGTTTGTGTTTCCCAGCACAGAGTTAGAAAACTTATAAGATATGTGTGTCCCTTCAGTGAGGACAAAGAAAGAGCGAGAGGTAGAGAGAAAGAGAGGGGTGGGGTGGGGGTGATGTTCCAGAGAGAGAGAGAGCGTGGGGTGTTGCAGAGAGGAGACTTTTATAGGTTAGAATCTTATTCTAAAATAGAAACTTGCATTTCCCAATATCTTTCTGTTTATAATTTGTAAACTGTTTGAAACAATGTTTAGTTTAATTGATAAGGAAGATGTGATACTTGTAGGCATGGTAGATGGGATTAGTCTCTGACTTCTTTGTCCCATTCAAGTAGCCTATCTTCTTGATAAACAATCCAGTCTGGCTGGATGCTTAATGTATGTGAATTTTGTGCAGGAACATTTAGGATCTATCTGCATTAACATTCCAGAGTCAGATTGATATAATGTCCATAGGCCTCTGCTGACATTGGTTGGCCATTGCTGACTGCTAGTAATGCTAGGCTGACAGTGGTAGTGATTGACGTGGTGATGTGAGCCAGGGCCCGACTGCGTCCTCTGCAGGAGGTGGTGGTGGTGTTGCGCTGGAATCCACAGCAGAACCCGCTATTTGCCTTGTTATCCTGGATGATGGTGGCGCGCAGCAGCATGTAGTTGGGGTTGAGTCTCTTGATGCTGTCCAGGGGCCTGCCACTTCAGATTTCAGACTGGGTGACTCTGTCCATGGACGCGGGTCTCTCCGGCTTGGGAGCAGTGCCCAAGTATGACTGCCCCGGTACAGGGCTGGTGGGTGCCCTCAGAGCGCAAGTGGTCGGTCAGTCGCCTGGAGCTGAGGGAGATCTGTCTAGCTCTACTGGAGACAGGGGTGTCTCCATCAGCGAGCTTTCCGGGTGTTCTCGGACAGTGCCATAGCAATGGCTTATGTCGGCTGACAGAGGGGGGGGGTTCCTCAGCATGAGGAGCCCCCCGTTGAGTGTGGAGGCTCGGTTTCTACTTTGCTGGGCAGAAAGGCACCTGGTAGCGCTGTCCGCAACTCAAGTGGCAGGAGTAGACAACGTCCAGGAGGACTTTTCTCAGTTGACAGACCCTGGATCCTGGGGAGTGGTCTCTCTCTCTCTCCTGGAGAGCGTTTGAGTGCATAGTGTGCCGTTGGGGACAGCCCACATTCGATCTCATGGCAACTGTGATGAATGGGAAAGCCGATCGGTTTTACATAGTAACATAGTAGATGACGGCAGATAAAGACCCGAATGGTCCATCCTGTCTGCCCAACCTGATTCAGTTTAAATTTTTTTAATTTTTTCTTCTTAGCTATTTCTGGGCAAGAATCCAAAGCTCTACCCGGTACTGTGCTTGGGTTCCTACTGCCGAAATCTCCGTTAAAACCTACTCCAGTCCATCTACACCCTCCCAGCCATTGAAGCCCTCCCCAGCCCATCCTCCACCAAATGGCCATATACAGACACAGACCGTGCAAGTCTGCCCAGTACTGGCCTTAGTTCAGTTGTTAATATTTTCTGATTCTAGATCCTCTGTGTTCATCCCACGCTTCTTTGAACTCAGTCAGTTTTATTCTCCACCACCTCTCTCAGGAGCGCATTCCAGGCATCCACCACCCTCTCCGTAAAGTAGAATTTCCTAACATTGCCTTTGAATCTACCACCCCTCAACCTCAAATTATGTCCTCTGGTTTTACCATTTTCCTTTCTCTGGAAAAGATTATGTTCTACGTTAATACCCTTCAAGTATTTGAACGTCTGAATCATATATCCCCTGTCTCTCCTTTCCTCTAGGGTATACATATTCAGGGCTTCCAGTCTCTCCTCATACGTCTTCTGGCGCAAGCCTCCTATCATTTTCGTCGCCCTCCTCTGAACCGCTTCAAGTCTTCTTACGTCCTTCGCCAGATACGGTCTCCAAAACTGAACACAATACTCCAAGTGGGGCCTTACCAATGACCTGTACAGAGGCATCAACACCTTCTTCCTTCTACTGGCTACGCCTCTCTTTATATAGCCCAGCATCCTTCTGGCAGCAGCCACTGCCTTGTCGCACTGTTTTTTCGCCTTTAGATCTTCGGACACTATCACCCCAAGGTCCCTCTCCCCGTCCGTGCATATCAACTTCTCTCCTCCTAGCATATACGGTTCCTTCCGATTATTAATCCCCAAATGCATTACTCTGCATTTCTTTGCATTGAATTTTAGTTGCCAGGCATTAGACTATTCCTCTAACTTTTGCAGATCCTTTTTCATATTTTTCACTCCCTCTTTGGTGTCTACTCTGTTACAAATCTTGGTATCATCTGTAAAAAGGCACACTTTTCCTTCTAACCCTTCAGCAATGTCACTCACAAACATATTGAACAGGAAAGGCCCCAGCACCGAACCCTGAGGAACTCCACTACTCACCTTTCCTTCCTCCGAGCGACTTCCATTAACCACCACCCTCTGGCGTCTGTCCGACAGCCAGTTTCTAACCCTGTTCACCACTTTGGGTCCTAGCTTCAGCCCTTCAAGTTTGTTCAACAGCCTCCTATGAGGAACTGTATCAAAGGCTTTGCTGAAATCTAAGTAAATTACATCTAGCATATGTCCTCGATCCAGCTCTCTGGTCACCCTATCAAAGGCTTTGCTGAAATCTAAGTAAATTACATCTAGCATATGTCCTCGATCCAGCTCTCTGGTCACCCTATCAAAGGCTTTGCTGAAATCTAAGTAAATTACATCTAGCATATGTCCTCGATCCAGCTCTCTGGTCACCCTATCAAAGGCTTTGCTGAAATCTAAGTAAATTACATCTAGCATATGTCCTCGATCCAGCTCTCTGGTCACCCTATCAAAGGCTTTGCTGAAATCTAAGTAAATTACATCTAGCATATGTCCTCGATCCAGCTCTCTGGTCACCCTATCAAAGGCTTTGCTGAAATCTAAGTAAATTATATCTAGCATATGTCCTCGATCCAGCTCTCTGGTCACCCTATCAAAGGCTTTGCTGAAATCTAAGTAAATCACATCTAGCATATGTCCTCGATCCAGCTCTCTGGTCACCCTATCAAAGGCTTTGCTGAAATCTAAGTAAATTACATCTAGCATATGTCCTCGATCCAGCTCTCTGGTCACCCTATCAAAGGCTTTGCTGAAATCTAAGTAAATTACATCTAGCATATGTCCTCGATCCAGCTCTCTGGTCACCCTATCAAAGGCTTTGCTGAAATCTAAGTAAATTACATCTAGCATATGTCCTCGATCCAGCTCTCTGGTCACCCTATCAAAGGCTTTGCTGAAATCTAAGTAAATTACATCTAGCATATGTCCTCGATCCAGCTCTCTGGTCACCCTATCAAAGGCTTTGCTGAAATCTAAGTAAATTACATCTAGCATATGTCCTCGATCCAGCTCTCTGGTCACCCTATCAAAGGCTTTGCTGAAATCTAAGTAAATTACATCTAGCATATGTCCTCGATCCAGCTCTCTGGTCACCCTATCAAAGGCTTTGCTGAAATCTAAGTAAATTACATCTAGCATATGTCCTCGATCCAGCTCTCTGGTCACCCTATCAAAGGCTTTGCTGAAATCTAAGTAAATTACATCTAGCATATGTCCTCGATCCAGCTCTCTGGTCACCCTATCAAAGGCTTTGCTGAAATCTAAGTAAATTACATCTAGCATATGTCCTCGATCCAGCTCTCTGGTCACCCTATCAAAGGCTTTGCTGAAATCTAAGTAAATTACATCTAGCATATGTCCTCGATCCAGCTCTCTGGTCACCCTATCAAAGGCTTTGCTGAAATCTAAGTAAATTACATCTAGCATATGTCCTCGATCCAGCTCTCTGGTCACCCTATCAAAGGCTTTGCTGAAATCTAAGTAAATTACATCTAGCATATGTCCTCGATCCAGCTCTCTGGTCACCCTATCAAAGGCTTTGCTGAAATCTAAGTAAATTACATCTAGCATATGTCCTCGATCCAGCTCTCTGGTCACCCTATCAAAGGCTTTGCTGAAATCTAAGTAAATTACATCTAGCATATGTCCTCGATCCAGCTCTCTGGTCACCCAATCAAATTGTTCAACAGCCTCCTATGAGGAACTGTATCAAACGCTTTGCTGACATCTAAGTAAATTACATCTAGCATATGTCCTCGATCCAGCTCTCTGGTCACCCAATCAAAAAATTAAATCAGGTTCGTTTGGCATGATTTACCTTTTGTAAAGCCATGTTGCCTCGGATCCTGTAACCCATTAGATTAAAGGAAGTACACTATCTTTTCTTTCAGCAAAACTTCCATTATTTTTCCAACAACTGAAGCAAGGCTCACCGGCCTGTAATTTCCTGCTTCATCCCTGTGATCACTTTTATGAATAAGGACCACATCCGCTCTCCTCCAATCCCCAGGAATCACTCCCGTCTCCAGAGATTTGTTGAGCAAGTCTTTAATAGGACTCGCCAGAACCTCTCTGAGCTCCCTTAGTATCCTGGGATGGATCCCGTCTGGTCCCATCACTGTCCACCTTCAGTTTTTCAAGTTGCTCCTAAACACCCTCCTCCGTGAACGGCAAAAAGAATCTACTCCATTTTCTCGTGTAACTTTGCCAGACAATCTCGGTCCTTCTCCAGGATTTTCTTCTGTGAACAGAGAACAGAAGTATTTGTTTAGCACATTTGCTTTTTCCTCATCACTCTCCACATATCGGTTCCCAGCATCTTTTAGTTTAGCAATTCCATTTTTCATCTTCCTCCTTTCACTAATATATCTGAAAAAATTTTTGTCTCCTTTTTTACATTTTTATCCATTTGTTCTTCCGGCTGTGCTTTCGCCAGATGTATCTCTCTCTTGGCTTCTTTCAGTTTCACCGTGTAGTCCTTTCTGCACTCCTCTTCTTGGGTTTTTTTATATTTCACGAACGCCAACTCTTTTGCCTTTATTTTCTCCGCCACTAGTTTGGAGAACCATATCGGCTTCCTTTTTCTCTTGTTTTTATTGATTTTCTTCACATAAAGGTCCATAGCCATTTTTATCGCTCCTTTCAGCTTAGACCACTGTCTTTCTACTTCTCTTATGTCCTCCCATCCTAACAGCTCTTTCTTCAAGTACTCTCCCATTACATTAAAGTCTGTATGTTTGAAATCTAGGACTTTAAGTATCGTGCGGCCGCGCTCCACTTTAGTTATATCAAACCAAACCGTTTGATGATCGCTACTTCCCAGGTGAGCACCCACTCGAACATTAGAGATACTCTCTCCATTTGTGAGGACCAGATCCAATATCGCTTTTTCCCTTGTGGGTTCCGTCATCATTTGTCTGAGCAGAGCCTCTTGAAAGGCATCCACAATCTCCCTACTTCTTTCCGATTCCGCTGACGGAACATTCCAGTCCGCATCCGGCAGGTTGAAATCTCCCAACAGCAGAACCTCCTCTTTCCTTCCAAACTTTTGGATATCCACAATCCGATCCTTATCAATTTGCTGTGATTGGGTCGGCGGTTTGTAGACTACAACCACATAGATAAAAGTTCCATCTTCTCTTTTCAGAGCGATCCATATCACTTCTTCCTTTCCCCAGGTCCGTTGCATTTCGATCACTTGGATATTGATCTTTACATAGAGAGAGCTACTCCTCCACCTTTTTGACTATCTCTGTCCTTCCTAAAAAGATTATATCCCAGTATGTTTGCATCCCATCCATGGGATTCACTGAACCATGTCTCTGTGATAGCGACAATATCTAGATCTGCCTCTAACATCAGGGCTTGCAGATCATGAACTTTGTTGCTTAGACTGCGAGCATTTGTGGTCATCGCTTTCCAGCTATTTTTCAGCGGTAATCTCCTTTTTCGTATGGATTTTTGTTTCATTTCACTTTCCGTTGCAATACTAAGAAATGAGTTTCTGATATTGTTTATGTTGCAATCTTTACTATCACATCTTTTCTTTTGCTGGGGGTGGAACACGTTACCCCCGATTATCTAAAACTTCACTGGCTGCCCCTCGAGGCTAGAGTAATATTTAAATTCTCTTGTTTCTGCTTCAAATCAATCTTTGGTCTGGCCCCTATATACCTGGTCTCCCACTTCAATTTGGGTTGCACTATCAGGCCCTCACATAAAATCCACTTATTTACACACCCAACAATAAAAATCTGCCGTTACAAAAGATTCCTGGACAGAACTCTAGCCTTCCAGGCAGGTAAACTGAACGACTGGCTGGGTAACATTATCATGCTCTCCTCTTCCTATCAAGGCTTCAGAAAATTAGTAAAAATGAAACTGTTCAACTGATTTGCCACCTAAGAATTTGTTGTTCATTATCTCTCATATTCTGTATCCAATTCATAGCCATGTTGCTGACTGTCCAGCTCTTCTTATTTGTACTTGCTTCCAGTGTACTTGTATTCATTGATTCTATTTTGTAACTTATCGCTGACTGTCCAGCTCCTCTTGTTGTAAACCGCCTCGAACTATCATGGCTTTGGAGGTATATAAGAAAATAAATTATTATTATTATAATTGTCCTTCATACATACACCACCCCCACCTTCTAGTTTAAATGCCTAGAAATATATTGTCTAAATTTCTCTGCAAGGTTTCTTTTTCCTGCTGTAGTAATATGTAGCCCCTCAGTGCAATATAGCTTCTTGTCCTTCCATGTATTTCCCCCATCCTCCTATGTACCTGAAGCCTTCTTGATGACACCAGGCTTTGAGCCATCTATTAAAGTCCTCTGTTTTTCACTCTATGTTCTCCCTTTCCATATGCAGGCAGTATTTCAGAAAAAGCTAAAGTCTTTACAAAAGGTTTCAAACCCTCACCAAGCTCCCAAAAAGTTTTCTGTGCTGCAAGTATGGAGTTATTGGCCAGGTCATTTGTTCCCAGATGAATAACAACATCAGTGTTAAAATCCTTAGTTTTTTCCTTAATTATAGTCAGTATTTGCCTGGAACTCCTGGTAGCTGAGGATCCTGGAAGACATTTCATTATTTTGGTCTCCTCGCCTTGTGTTCCAAGGTTAATGCCTCTGATGATGGAATCCCCCAACAGTAATAGTTTTCTGTTTTTGGCTTTTTTATTTGTGCTTAGGGTGCGCTTATTCTCTTGAGTTACCTTCATTGGTTCCAGTCCCACCTCCCTTCTGTTTTTTTGAGTATCGCAGTGCACTAGTGGAGCGAAGGAATTCTGTAGAGGTAATATTAGTGAAGGTGGATGTTTCTGTGTTACATGTCGCAGTCTTCCTGAGCCTACTGTGACCCATTTATTCCTGGGCTGTTTTATTCTTTGAGGTAGAGGTGGTAAGTTGGTATGATTTTGTGGAGTGATGGAAGCGGCTTTAATTGTATTTAATTCCTGTTTAAGTTTGCAGAGCTCCTCCTTAATACTAGCAAATTGAAGATAGACGGGGGCAAGCCTTAAGCCTCCAAATAGCGTTTATCCCAGGACAAGCAGGCAGGTATTCTCACGTATGGGTGATGTCATCTGACGGAGCCCCGATGCGAACGCCTCACAAGCAGACTTGTTTGAAGAAACTAGATATTTCGAGTCGCCCGCACCGCGCATGCGTGAGTGCCTTTCTGCCCAGTGCACAGGGCGCGTCTCCTCAGTTCTTAGTTTTCTGCAGAGCCGAGAAGTCCGTCTTTGATTCTCTGCGTTCAACTTAGTTCACTTTTGCCTTCTCTCAACCGCTGTTTTATTTTATTTTATTTGTTTTCATCTAGTTAAAAAATAAAAAAAATTTTTTTCGTCTTCCGTCCGTTCTCCGGGACGAGCTGCGCGGCCGCAGCCCACGAGCTTCGACCTTGCAGCGGTTGTTTTTAGGCTTGTGTCCCGGCCTGCTACAGGCTTTAAGAAGTGTAGCAAGTGTCGGCGCGCGATCTCTCTCATGGACCCTCATAGACACTGCCTCAAGTGTCTGGGGCCTAAACATCATCCCATGTCGTGCCTACCTTGCCAAACACTTCAGTCTCGTGCTTTTAAACGTCGTTGCATTCAAATAGACAAACTCTTCGAGATGGAGTCTTCGACTGATCCCTCGACTTCGAAGGTGTCTCCGGCTTCAACTTCCATCGAGCCTCCTTCCGTGCCTCCTGCTTCTACCTCGAGCCTCATCAAGCCTTCCTCGTTTGCAGTGGCTCTTGCTTCGACGTCACCTGCTGTATCTTCCCCTATTTCCTCAGGTCAGATAGCTCAGCAGTCGGTTCCGCCGGTGGTGATTAAAGTGTCTAAGATTCCTAAGTCGAAGCACACTCACACTACCTCGAAGGAACCTCTGGCCAAGGCAGGTGGACCGGTTTCAGACGCGGATCCCACCTTGCTGGCTTCTTTCCAGACCATTTTAGAGAAGCAGTTTTTTCAGTACCTTACCATTATGGGTCCTAAACTACTTCCTATTATCCTGCCTGGGCATCCAGCAACCCCCTGTGACGTCAAGCCGCCTCCGAATCCCTGATTGGAGTCGCACTCTTTGCAGGGAGCAGAGTTTCTGCGAATGTCTGGTCTGCCACCTAAGCACGAAAGGCAAGGAGTAGATTCTTTGCGAGTGCATCGACAGGATTCCTCACACTCTCGGCAAGGAGCAGAGTCTTTGCGAGTGTATCGAGGTTCCTCCTCCAAGCCTCTGGAGCTTCGATCTACAGCCTCTAGTCCTATTCATACATTGGCATCGGCTGCTTCTCACTCCGAGACAAAATCTCCTCGATCATCGAGGTCTGGTTCTAGACACAGTTCTCACCATCGTTCAAGACCTTCATCGAGGCATTCTTCACGACATCGTTCCTCGCAGGATATTCCATCTTCCTCGAAACCTCGTTCTACTCCGACCTCGACCAGACCACCAACTCCGTGTTCCAGATCTCCGATGCCGGACCTCGAGGATATCCCGCCTTCGATTGCCTCTATGAAGTCACCTGGTTCCTATTGGACTTTTTTCCATGCCGAAGCTTCTTCTTAGACACATGCTGCCTCGACGTCCTCGAGTCCTTCTCGAGACAGGGCATTACCAGATCAGTTGTCTTTTTCATCTTTCCTGCGACAGATGGCTGTTGATTTGGATGTTAACTTGGATATTGGCTCCAAATATTCTAAGGAATATCTTGAAGTCATGCCTCCGGCAGAAAGTCTCAAGCTTCCCCTTCACAAGCTTTTGGACCAGACTTTTTTACTCGATGCTTGGAGACTCCATTTTCTATAGCAGCAGTTCCTGGAAAATTAGACTCGAGGTATAAAACGGTACATCATAAGGGATTTGACAACTCAGTTATCTCATCAATTCCTGCTAGTTGAATCTTCCTTGAAAAGATCCCATCCTTCCAAAGTCTATGCTATAGTCCCCCCCTGGCAGGGAGGGGAAAACTATGGACCAATTTGGACGTTGCATCTACCAGAATGCTATGATGTTCTCTAAAGTCCTCAATTATAATTTTTATTTCATTACTTATTTTTAATTTCTTCTTTCTCTACTGCTGAAATTTATGGCTTACATGGATAATCATATGCATTTTGAATTTCAAGAAGTCATTGCTGGTTTTTCTCAGTTGCGTCTCCATCTCCAGCAATCATCTTACGATGCCTTTGAGTTATCTGCCCGAGCGGTTGCTTGCTCTGTGGCTATGCGTCGTCTTGCATGGCTTTGTACCATCGACATGACCCTAATCTTCAAGACTGCCTGGCTAACATCCCTTGTCAAGGCAATGACATCTTTGACGAGTCCATCGAGGCAGCCAATAAAAAATTATCTGACCATGAAAAGTCATTTGCTTCAGTTGTCAGACCTAAACCGAAGCCGACACCTGCCAAGCCTGCACGCCCGGCTGTTATCTATCAAAGGCGTTTTGCTCCGAAGCCAGCTCCTTATACTTGCCCTCCTATGAAAAAACAGCCACCTCAGAAGCAACAGAAATCCCAACCTGCTGCACCTAAGGCTTCTCAGCCTTTTTGACTGTTTAAAACAGAGCATAATCTCCACCGTTCTGTCTCTGTCTCTCTTTCCCCCTATAGGAGGTCGTCTCCATCATTTTTACAATAGATGGACCTTAATTACATCAGACCTCTGGGTCCTGACCATCATCAGAGAAGGATACTCTTTTCATTTCACTCAGGTTCCACTGGAGCTTCCTCCAAGAGAGTATCCTTCTAATCCATCCCAGACTGCCCTTCTTCTTCAGGAGGCTCAAGCTCTGCTTTGTCTCCATGCCACCGAACCAGTTCCTTTGGATCAGCAGAACAGGAGGTTCTACTCCCGTTACTTCCTTGTTCCGAAGAAGACGGGCAATCTGCGACCCATTCTAGATCTCAGGGCTCTCAACAAATTTCTAGTCAAAGAAAAGTTTTGCATGTTGTCCCTGGCATCCCTTTATCCCCTTCTCGAGCAGAACGACTGGTTATGCTCTCTGGATCTCAAGGAGGCCTACACTCATATTTCCATCCATCCGGCCTCCCGTCAATACCTCAGATTTTGGGTGGGGAATCTGCACTACCAATACAGAGTTCTACCCTTCGGCCTGGCCTCGTCTCCCAGAGTGTTCACTAAGTGCCTGGTAATGGTAGCAGCAGCTCTACGGAATCATGGTCTTCAGGTATTTCCCTACTTCGACGACTGGCTCATCAAAGATTCCACATCTCAAGGGGTTATTGTAGCGACCCAACGGACTACCTGGTTCCAACTTTCCCAAATCTCAGCTTCAGCCCTCACAGACTACAATTCATTGGAGCTGTTCTGGACACTGTCCCACTCAGAGCATTCCTTTCACAACACCACCTGGAAGCTCTTCTTCAACTCTGTCACACTGTGTCTTCAGCGAGACACATGATGGTGCTTCTGGGTCACATGACTTCCACAGTACACGCTACTGCTTTTGCTAGACATCACCTCAGAATTCCTCAGTGGACCCTGGCATCTCAATGGACGCAGGCTTGTGATCCTCTTTCCCGACACATCACAGTCACTCATTTTTTGAAGAAGTGTCACCGTTGGTGGATGCTCTCTTCCAATCTTTCCAGATGCTTGCTTTTTCAACCGCTCCCTCATCAGAAGGTCCTCAAGACAGACTCGTCGACCTACGCTTGGGGCGCTCATCTCGATGGTCTCCATACTCAAGGCCTCTTGGCCAGTAAGGATCGTCAGTGTCATATCAATCAGTTGGAACTCAGAGCGATCCTCAAAGCTCTCCATGCTTTTCAACATCTCCTTCATGACACAGCAGTCCTCGTCCGCACGGGGAGGGACGGGATCTGCCTCCGTCTGTCAAGAAGCTCTGGAGCTTTGGGACTGGGCTATCCATCACAACACCTTCCTCAAAGCTGTCTACATTCAAGGGGCTCAGAATTGCTTGGTGGACAACTTGAGTCATAGAAACATAGAAAAAAAGCGGCAGAAAAGGGCTATAGCCCACCAAGTCTGCCCATTCCAAGTATCCCCCCCCCCTGAATTTACTCCCTTAAAGATCCCACGTGAGTATCCCATTTTTTCTTAAAATCCGTCACGCTGCTGGCCTTTATCACCTGGAGTGGGAGTCTGTTCCAATGATCCACTACTCTTTCGGTGAAGAAGTACTTCCTGGAGTCGCCATGAAACTTCCCTCCCCTGATTTTCAGCGGATGCCCTCTGGTGGTCGAGGGTCCCACGAGCCCGAAGATATCATCTTCTGACTCGATGCGTCCCGTGATGTACTTATACGTTTCAATCATATCTCCCCGTTCTCTTCTTTCCTTAAGTGAGTACAGCCGCAATTTCTTTAGTCTTTCTTCATACATGAGATCCTTGAGTCCCATGACCATCCTGGTGGCCATTCTCTGAACCGACTCGATCCTCAGCACTTCCTTTCGGTAGTGTGGTCTCCAAAACTGAACACAGTACTCTAATAAGTGAGGCCTCACCATGGCTCTGTACAACTGCATCATAACTTCAGGTCTCCTGCTGACGAAACTTCTGCGGATACACCCCATCATTTGTCTTGCCCTGGAGGAAGCCTTCTCCACTTGAATGGCAACTTTCATGTCCTCCCTAATGATCACTCCTAGATCGCGTTCCTCCGTGGTCCTAACCAAGGTCTCACCATTTAGTACATAAGTTCTACGTGGGTTTCTCTTGCCCAAGTGCATTATCTTGCATTTTTTAGCATTGAAGCCTAGCTGCCAAGTATTTGACCATTGCTCCAGCAGCAGTAGGTCATGTGTCATATTATCAGGTAATAAGCATCTGCCTACTATGTTGAAAGTTTGGCGTCGTCAGCGAACAGTGATACCCTTCCTTTAAGTCCATGCGTCATATCTTTTATGAATAAGTTGAATAGAATCGGGCCCAGGACCGATCCCTGCGGTACTCCACTGATCACGTCCGACGCTTCAGATGGGGTACCGTTCACCACCACCTTCTGAAGTCTACCGCTCAGCCAATCCCCAACCCATGTAGTTAGAATGTCTCCTAATCCTATCGATTTCAGCTTGTTCAGTAATGTTCGATGAGGGACGCTATCAAATGCTTTACTGAAGTCTAAATATACCACGTCCAGTGACTCTCCGGCGTCCAGTTGTCTAGTAACCCAATCAAAAAAGCTAATCAGATTAGATTGGCAGGATCTACCCTGGGTGAACCCGTGTTGGTGTGGATCACGCAGTTTTTCTTCGTCCAGGATTGTGTCAATATGCTGTTTGATCAGTGTTTCCATGAGTTTACACACTATAGACGTGAGACTCACTGGTCTGTAGTTTGCTGTCTCTGTCCTGCAGCCCTTTTTGTGGAGTGGGATTACGTTGGCGGTTTTCCAGTCCAAGGAGACCCTTCCTGTGCTTAGGGAAAGATTGAAATGAACAGATAATGGTTCTGCCAAGACTTCCCTTAACTCCCTGAGAATTCTGGGGTGTAGGTTATCCGGTCCCATGGCTTTGTTTACTTTGAGTCTTGATAGTTCGTTGTAGACACTACTGGGCGTAAATTCGAAATCTTGAAACTGGTCTTTCCGGTTATCTCCCGTCTGAAGCTGTGGACCAGCTCCCGGCGCTTCGCGGGTGAACACTGAACAGAAGTATTGGTTTAGTAATTTTGCCTTCTCAGAGTCTGATTCAGCAAAGTTACCGTCCGATTGCTTCAAGCGTACTATCCCATCTTTGTTTCTTTTCCTGTCACTGATATAGCTGAAGAAAGATTTATCCCCTTT
Source organism: Geotrypetes seraphini (assembly GCF_902459505.1). Classification (NCBI taxonomy): domain Eukaryota; kingdom Metazoa; phylum Chordata; class Amphibia; order Gymnophiona; family Dermophiidae; genus Geotrypetes; species Geotrypetes seraphini. Next base: position 39,979,380 of record NC_047089.1, read on the forward strand.
CTTGATTTTCTGTGCTAGCTCTTCCTCCATTCGGAGTTTGGCCTCTCTGACTGCTGTTTTGACAGCTTTGGATCTGTCTAGATAGTCCTCTTTTGCCCCCTCTCTGCCTAAATGTTTGTAGGCGATAAATGCGTCTTTTTTCTGTTTAACTAGGTCTGAAATTTCTTTACTGAACCATTGGGGTCTTTTGTTTCTCCTGCGTTTACTTACTGTCTTTATGTATCGGTCTGTTGCTTCATGTAGTATGGACTTCAGAGACGACCACATATCCTTCACATTGTCAGTTTGTGCTTGTTTATGTAGTTCCTGATGGACGAAATCTGCCATGCGGTTGAAGTCTGTGCCTCTAAATTTGAGAACCCTTGTTGCTGTGTTTGTTTTTGGGAATCCTTTCTTGAGGTTGAGCCATACCATATTATGGTCGCTGGAGGCCAGTATGTCTCCTACTGAGACTTCCGTGACACTATCTCCGTTGGTGAGGACTAGGTCTAGTAACGCCTGGTCCCTGGTGGGCTCCAATACCAATTGCTTGAGATGTGCACCTTTTATGGAGTTTAATATTCTTTTGCTGCTACCCGTAGTCGCGGAGAGTGGACTCTCCATTCCTCATCTCTTCATCACATTTTCTCACAGTGGGGAACACCTCAGATAGACCTCTTTGCAGCTCCCCACAACTACAAACTGCCTCAGTTCTGCTCCAGGATATACTCTCCTCACCGCCTCGAGGCAGCTGCTTTTTTTCTGGAATGGACGAATCTCTTCCTCTACGCATTTCCTCCATTCCCTCTCATTCTCAAGACTCTAGTCAAATTGAGGAACGATCATGCCACCATGATTCTAATCGCTCCTCGGTGGCCGAGACAACCATGGTACTCCCTTCTACTTAAACTCAGCAGAAGGGAGCCATACCTTCTACCAGTTTTTCCATCTCTGCTTACACAGAGTCAGAGATCTCTGCTTCATCCCAACCTGCAGTCTCTACACCTGACAGCTTGGTACCTCTCAACATAACATCTCTTCAGTTTTCTCAGTCTGTAAGAGACATTTTAGAAGCTCCTCGAAAGCTTACCACTTGACAATTCTATCACCAAAAATGGACTAGATTTTCTGCATGGTGTTTTTCTCATCATAAGGAGCCTCAACATTCCTCTTTATCTTCTGTTTTGGACTATCTTTTGCACTTATCTAACTCTGGTCTCAAGTCTTCATCCATACGGGTCCATCTAAGTGCAATTGCTGCTTTTCATAAGCCTATTGAAGGGAAACCCCTCTCTGCTCATCCTGGTGGTTTCCAGATTCATGACTTTTCAATGTCAAACCTCTACTCAAACTGCCTCCTGTGGTTTGGGACCTCAATGTTGTTCTTTCTCAACTCATGAAGCCTCCATTTGAGCTAATTGATAAGGCTCATCTGAAGTATCTCACTTGGAAAGTGGTATTTCTCATTGCCCTCACTTCTGCTCGACGAGTCAGTGAGCTACAAGCTTTAGTTACTGATCCACCATTCACTGTGTTCCATCATGACAAGGTGGTTCTTCGTACTCATCCGAAATTCCTACCTAAAGTGGTCTCAGAATTTCAACCAATTTATCGTGCTTCCAGTGTTTTTTCCAAAGCCTCATTCTCACCCTGGAAAATCAGCTCTTCATACTTTGGACTGTAAACGTGCTTTGGCCTTCTACTTGGAACGCACCAAACCACACAGAACTGAAGTTGGGACATGCAATTTCTAAACGCACCATCTCCAATTGGATGGCGGCTTGTATCTCTTTCTACTATGCCCAGGCTGGATTACCACTTCACAGTAAAGTCACAGCCCATAAAGTAAGAGCAATGGCAGCTTCTGTAGCTTTCCTCAGATCGACACCGATTGAGGAGATTTGCAAGGCTGCTACTTGATCCTCGGTTCATACCTTCACTTCTCACTATTGTCTGGATACTTTCTCCAGACGGGCTGGACAGTTGAAACAGTATTACAAAATTTATTCTTCTAAGTTGCCAACACTCCCACCATCCCATTCTGGTTAGCTTGGAGGTCACCCATACGTGAGAATACCTGCCTGCTTGTCCTGGCATAAAGCACAGTTACTTACCGTAACAGGTGTTATCCGGGACAGCAGGCAACTATTCTTACAACCCACCCACTTCCCCTGGTTGGCTTCTCTGCTAGCTATCTGAACTGAGGAGACGCGCCCTGTGCACTGGGTGGGAAGGCACTCGCACATGCGCGGTGCGGGCGTCTCAAAACTTCTAGTTTCTTCAAGCAAGTCTGCTTGTGAGGTGTCCGCATTGGGGCTCCGTTGGATGATGTCACCCATACTTGAGAATAGCTGCCTGCTGTCCCTGGATAACACCTGTTATGGTAAGTAACTGTGCTGTCTTGGAATTAAAGCACCACAGTGATTGCATAGAATAAAGGACATCTTGATTGGTATTGAAGTGACTTGATTTGAGTAGTCCTGATTATTTGAGTCTCTATATATGAACAGTGGTCCCTGGGGTGGTTGGAACTATAAGTCTTACCCTTAGTCCTATGAAGGGAAAGGGAAAGAGGAAATAAGATTTAACAAAGGAAAGAGAAGGGTTTATTTTTTTGTGCTTTTTTGGGTTTTTTTAAAGTAAGAAACAGGGAGGAGAAGAGAAATTAAGCAGATATAATGCTGAAAAACAGTGAAAAGAGCAGAATATGAAATGCTGAGTAACTTAGCTTTTGGAAGTTCACAGGGCAGACTTGTTCACAGCACTGTTCCAAAGATAATGCAGTTAATCTTAGTAGTAAATCAGAGCCCCCACCTTTCTCCTAATCAGCAGACACAGTGGTTGAAAATTAGAAAGTCAGAAATACAGGCTCTTTACCACCCTAAAACACAGGATTTTAAACAAAAATGCAGGCTCTATACTAGAACTGTGGCTACCCCAAAACACAGAATTTTAAACAGAAATGCAGGCTCTATACCAAATCAGTGGCTACCCTAAAACACAGGATTTATAACAGGATTTTCCCTACTTTAGTCACCCTGTGCCACAGGCACCAGGATTTAATTAGAGTTAATAAAGTCTTACCCTTATTCCTATGAGGAAGAGGAAATAAGATTTAACAGAGGAAAGAGAAGGGTTTATTTTTTTTTGTGCTTTTTTGATTTTTTTTTTAAGTAAGAAACAGGGAGGAGAAGAGAAATTAAGCAGATATAATGCTGAAAAACAGTGAAAAGAGCAGAATATGAAATGCTGAGTAACTTAGCATTTCACAGGGCAGCATTAGAAGTTCACAGTCTTTGGTGCAAGGCCGGTAGCACAGGCCTGGACGCTTTGGTGCTGTCCTGGCCACAGGAGGATCTCCTGTCTTTCCTCCTTGGCCCATGATAGGATGCTTGTTGTATTGCATAGCAGAACATGGGGGGGGGGGGGCGGTGATCTTTGTGACCCCCGATTGGCCAAGAAGGCTGTGGTATGCTGATCTGATTCGGCTCCTGCAGGGTCGGGGGTCTCAGTTTGCCCTGTCATTCTCGTTGGCTTACACAGGGGCCATTCGCTCTGCAGGATCCAGACCGCTTTGGTCTTATGGTATGGCTCTTGAGTGCGTAGCCCTGGATGTACACCGACTTTTGCTGCAGTATTTGGAGGACCACCAACGAGTTTCGCCTCTTGGACCATCTGTTTGTCCTTGCGGGTCCAGCCCGTAAGGGCAGGCCTGTCTCTAAGGCTACCATTTCGAAATGGATATGTGCAGCCATCTCTGCTGCCTATGTAGCGGCAGGGATAAAGCCCCCCCCACCCTTTGTGGTGAGGGGTGTTCTTTTCTTGGGCAGAGTCTTCAGCAGTTTTGTTGGAAGTGATCTGTAGGGCTGCTACAAGGTCTTCCTTGCTCACCTTTACCAAGTTTTACCGGATTGATGTGGCAGCCAAGCAGGATGCTGCTTTTGGTGCCTTGGTGTTTGCAGCGGGCTCATCAGTCCCACCCTTACTTTTCAGGACTGCTCTGTTAAGTCCTACTAGTCCTGGAATAAAGTGGGATTGTACAAGAACGAAAGATTAGGTCAGGGGTCCCCGACGGGTCAATCGAGGTAGATCACAAGGGCAATGTGAGCTGATCATGGCATTCTCCCTGCTTCCCCGACGCTGCAAAAGCCAGGCGTGTGTAGCTACTGCACAAGTGCTGGGCCCACAAGCCATTTCCCCCTGACATCTGACATCGGAGAGGAAGTTCCGGGCCAGCCAATCGCTGCCTGGCTGACCCAGAACTTCCTCTCCGACGTCAGAATTGATGTCGGGAAAGGCTTGTGGGCCCAGCGCTTGTGCAGTGGCTGCACGGGCCTGGCTTTTGTGGCATCCGGGAAGCAGGGAGAAATCGGTGGCTGGGGGGGACAGGGAGAGAAAGAAAGAGGGGGCAGGGAGAGAGAAAAAGTTGAGGGTGAGAATGAAGTGTGTCAGGTGGAAGGGGGCAGGCAGGGAGAGAGGATGAAAAAGTTTAACTCGTGGAGGGACAGAGAGAGATATTGGTTGGGGAATGGAATGAGGTCTAGAGGAGAGGAAACATGCAGGAGGCAGAAAGAAGGGAAGAAATATTGGATGCAGTCAGAAGGAAGTGCAACCAGACGCTCATGAAATCACCAGATAACAAAGGTAGGAAAAATGATTTTATTTTCAATTTAGTGATCAAAATGTCCGTTTTGAGAATTTATATCTGTTGTCTACATTTTGCACCATGGCCCCCTTTTATTAAACTGCAATAGTGTTTTTGCGCAGGGAGTCTTTGCGCGTCGGGAACAGCGCAGGGCATTCAGTGCAGCTATCGCAGTTTAGTAAAAGGGAAGGAGGTATATTTGTCTATTTTTGTATAGTTGTTACTGAGGTGACATTGCATATTTTAAAGTCATCTGCCTTGACCTCTTTGAAACCCCCACTGAATATAAATTATAATTAACATTTTCTCTGCGTACAGTGTGCTTTGTTTTGTTTTTAAATTTTATTGTTGGTAGATCATTTTGACTTGGTCATTTTAAAAGTAGTTCGCAAGCCAAAAAAATGTGGGCACACCTGGATTAAGTTCTTACCTCTGCTAATCTTCTTTCTTGTAAATCCACATTTGATTCTGGGAACCCGCCCTATGTCTGCCTGATTTGCTGATCGACTGCCTGAATACTGGAAGTTGGATTTCAGTCTAGGTCCCTGGGTTAGTGCCTCCTTCTGACAGTGCAGGCTGCATCTCCCTTTGTCATTCAGGTTCTAGTGTTCATAACCTGTTTTCAAGTTTTCATTGTTGCTGGTTTACATTTGTTAATATGAGCAGAATTGATTGTTTGGCAGGGAGTTCCCCGTTCCCCTCTCTCTCTCTTGTTATTGTTTTTCTGTAGTTTTTCCTGGATGCTTGAAGACTAACTGAGGTCCATGGAGCATGATCCAGGGTATGATAGTAGAGGGGAGGAGTCAAGACTTCTTTTTTTTTAGTTCAAACTTTTTATTGAATAATTATGCAGTTTAACATAAGAAAACAAAAGAAATCCACAATATTCACATAGAAGAATATATGATAAATCTGATCAGATATAATAAATTGAATCTCTCAAATTAGTAATGGAGAAAAGAAAAATCAGTAGAAAAGAGAAATGGAGGAAAGAAGAACTATGCTATGATATGATATCAGAGGTATCTGAAAGAAACCTGTCAAGAAATTTCCAGGAAGAATTAGACATGTTAGAGGATATGGTGGAAATATGACGTTTTTCAGTTACATATTGCTCATGTTTATTATACAGACATAAGGAATTCCATCAAAAAGTATAATCTAAATGGGAAGCTGATTTCCAATTTCTGAGAATATGCATGAGGGCAATAACAAACATGGCGTCAATCAATTTTGGAGGACAATCCGAATTGGCAAAACAAGGGTGTTGAGAACGAAGCATTATAATGTCAAATGAAATTTCAGAGTGACTAGAGGTGATATGTTTAATTGTCTTCCAAACACTAGTCCAAAAGGGACATATGTTAGCACAATGAAATAGCATGTGATCCATGGAACCATCCGAGCTCTGACAGTGCCAACAAGAAGAATCCGGTCTCAATTTAGCTTTCCACATACGGAAAGGTGTCCATAAGGCTTGCCACATTACAAAGTACATAGATTGAGATATTCTGGATGACATTAATGGACGGTTGGTTTTAGTCCAGTAGGTGTTCCAGTTAATATCAGAGAATGAGGACGGTAATAGTTGTTGCCAGTGAGACATATCCTGCGAGAAGTGGTATTTGTGATCTCTCATAATTTTATAAAACAAGGATATCGCTTTGCCCTGAGAATGGACTAATTCGCTCCAAGAGAGAAAAGAAGACTTAGATGAGGATGTTGATAGGGAAGGTAATACCGCTGATAGACTGGAGTTCAGTGTCAGCCATTGGGAATGATAATTCGCTAGGATGGGAAACTTAGCACTTAACAAATTAATCTCTTTTGCTTCTTTATCACATAGCAGTTGATCCACTGACCAAAGACCAGCATTTTGCCATCTTTTCCAGAAGAACATCTTATTATTACATTTTAATTTTGGATTATTCCAGAGAGACATTTTAACATTAGTATAGAGGGAGGAATCTGCCAAGGAATCCAGATGTCGTAAGGCTCGTTGCGTTGCACTCAGGAGACCAAACTTTTTTAATTTTAGGGGGAGTGACATAGTACATAGAGATGGAATGGGAACAGGATGACAAATATGTTTTTCCAATTCCAGCCAAGGCGGCATATCCAAAGATGAGTGAATAAGAGGCCAATAAGCTCCATACTTAGCCAAAGAGGCTAAATAATAAAAATAAAAATCGGGAAGATTTAAGCCTCCATTTACCTTGGAGGCACGCAATTTAGCCAAGGCTATGCGAGGTTGTTTGTCATTCCACAGAAAAGAAGTAAGTTTTCTATCAATCCAAGAAAAGAAAGATTGTTTACAAAGAGCAGGTAACATGGCTAGAATATATATTATTCGTGGCATCAGATTCATTTTAATTGAAGCTAGGCGACCCCACCAGGATAAAAATAAGGGGGACCATTTGGATAAGGTATTTTGAATGAGCATTTTAATTTTAGATAGGTTTGTTTGCATAACATGGTCGGAGTCTTTATGTATCATTATACCTAGATATTTCACAGGTGCGTCCGTCCAAAGAAATGGGAAATGAGAAATGTCTGCCTGGAAAATAGAATCATTCAGCGGGAAAATTACAGATTTCTCCCAGTTAACCAAGTATCCAGATATGTATGAGTAATCCTTGATAAGTGAAATGAGTATTGGGAGGGAGAGTGTGGGATTTCGAATGAAGAGGAGAACATCATCCGCATACGCTGCGAGTTTAATTTGACGATGAGCAACAGGGATACCCTCAATACCCTCAGCCTGACGTATAGCGGATAGAAGGGGCTCTAAAGCGATATTAAATAATAATGGAGAGAGGGGACATCCCTGACGAGATCCTCGATGTAAGGTGAATTTATTCGAAAGTGTATTATTAATCAATATGCATGAAGTGGGTCTCCAATATAACGTTTTAATCCAATCAATAAAGTAGTCACCAAAATTGTACCATTTTAGAACCTTTAGCAGGAAGGGCCATTCTACTCGATCGAAGGCTTTCTCAGCGTCAATGGCCAGACCTACCACCGGTTCCGAAAAAGATTTAGTATAAGCATTTATGTGATGAAAAAGTCTCATATTGTCCCCAATGTACCGATGTTTGATAAAACCAATCTGATCAGGGTGGATCAAACTGGTAATAACATTGTTCAACCTAGTAGAAAGAATTTTGGCTAATATTTTATAATCCAAATTCAAGAGAGAAATGGGACGATAGTTTTTGACCATAGTGGGATCCTTGTCTAGTTTCGGAAAAACTACAATGGTAGCTTCTGCAAAGTTAAATTGTTTATGAGGAGAAGCATGAATGAAATTATAATAGTGAAGAAGGTGCGGGGCGAGAATAGCATTAATTTTTTTTATAAAATTTGTTCGTGATTCCATCAGGCCCAGAAGCCTTATTTTTTGCCATAGATTGTATTGCTGATACAATTTCCTTGATCCGGAAATGGAAAAAGGACCAAACTGGGGAAAACTGGAATAAACACAGGAAACGCCAAAGAGAATGTCATCAAGTGGTTAGGAGAGCGAAAAGAGAATACGAAGAGAGACTGGCCAGGGAGGCAAAAAACTTCAAATCATTCTTCAGATATGTTAAGGGGAAGAAACCAGCGAGGGAGGAAGTAGGACCGTTGGATGATGGAGACAAAAAGGGAGTGATAAAGGAGCAAAAAGAGGTAGCCGACAGGTTAAACAAATTCTTCTCATCAGTCTTCACAAGCGAGGACACATCCAGTGTACCGGAACCTGACGTGATCTTCCATGGTGACCAAGAAGAAAAACTGTCAGCAATAGAGGTGAGCCATGAGGAGGTCCTCCAACAGATAGATAGATTGAAAAGCGACAAATTCCCGGGCCCGGACGGAATCCACCCTAGGGTACTAAAAGAATTAAGAAATGAGATAGCGGGAATACTCCAACGAGTTTGCAACCTATCCTTGAAAACTGGAGAGATTCCGGAGGACTGGAAGATAGCAAATGTTACACCTATCTTTAAAAAGGGGTCAAGAGGAGACCCGGGAAACTATAGGCCGGTAAGTTTGACATCGGTTCCGGGCAAGATGGTGGAAGCACTGATAAAGGACAGCATCTGTGAGCACATCGAAAAAATGGGCTGATGAAAGCGAGCCAACATGGCTTCTGCAAGGGAAGATCGTGCCAAACAAACTTACTGCACTTCTTTGAGGGGGTAAACAGCCAGTTGGACAAAGGGGAACCTGTAGACATTATTTACCTTGACTTCCAAAAGGCCTTTGACAAGGTACCCCATGAGCGGCTACTTAGGAAGCTGTGGAACCACGGGGTGGAAGGGGACGTACACAGATGGATCAAACACTGGTTGGCAGGCAGGAGACAGAGGGTTGGAGTGAAGGGTCACTACTCGGGCTGGAGGAAAGTCACGAGCGGAGTTCCGCAGGGGTCTGTACTTGGACCGCTGCTGTTCAATATATTTATAAATGACCTGGAAACGGGGACAAATTGTGAAGTTATAAAATTTGCGGACGACACTAAACTCTGTAGAAGGGTTAGAACTACGGAAGAGTGTGAGGACCTACAAAGGGACCTAAACAAACTGGAGGAGTGGGCGAATAAATGGCAGATGAAATTCAATGTAGGGAAATGCAAAGTCATGCATATAGGGAGAAAAAACCCGATGTTCAGCTACCAAATGGGGGGATTAGTATTAGAGGAAAGTAACCTTGAAAGAGATTTGGGTGTACTGGTGGATACAACAATGAAGTCAACGGCGCAATGCGCAGCAGCCGCGAAGAAGGCAAACAGAATGTTGGGTATTATTAAAAATGGTATTACGGCCAGAACAAAAGAAGTCATCCTGCCGTTGTATCGGGCAATGGTGCGCCCGCACCTGGAGTACTGTGTTCAGTATTGGTCACCGTACCTTAAGAAGGATATGGCAATACTTGAGAGGGTCCAGAGGAGAGCGACACGAATGATTAAGGGCATGGAAAACCTTTCATACACTGAAAGATTGGAGAGGCTGGAGCTCTTCTCCCTGGAAAAGCGGAGACTCAGAGGAGACATGATAGAAACCTACAAGATCATGAAGGGCATAGAGAAAGTAGAGAGAGATAGATTCTTCAAATTTTCAAAACATAAAAGAACAAGAGGGCATTCGGAAAAATTGGAAGGGGATAGATTCAAAACAAATGCTAGGAAGTTTTTCTTTACTCAGCGGGTGGTGGATACCTGGAATGCGCTTCCAGAGGACGTAATAGGGCAGAGTACGGTACTGGGGTTTAAGAAAGGATTGGACAATTTCCTGTTGGAAAAGGGGATAGAGGGGTATAGATAGAGGATTACTGCACAGATCCTGGACCTGGTGGGCCGCCGCGTGAGCGGACTGCTGGACACGATGGACCTCGGGTCTGACCCGGCAGAGGCATTGCTTATGTTCTTATGTTCTTATGTTCTTATGAGATAGGAGCTTCTAATGAGTTCTTGGCGGATGTCGTCAATTGAGGATGTTGTAAGTCCTTTTAAAAAGGAATCATAATTGCAGTAAGTTCAGAGGAATATAGATTGGAATAAAATAGTTCGAATTGAGATTTAATAGATTCTGTGGAAGAGAAATTGACCTGAAGGAGTACAAATAGATGAAATAGAGAATCGTTTAGATTTTGTTTTGAGATAATTAGCTAGTGGTTTTCCTACAGTATTGTCACCTATATAGTGGCTGGAGGCTAGTATAAATAGAGCTTTATAGGAGGTCAGGGAATTATATTCATATTTGAGTTACAGTAATTGATAATATGTGGACGGATCGTGTATATGATTAGACATATGTTGAAGTTCTAATTTTTTAATATCGGATTCCAGGTCTCTCTCTTTCTTTAATGTAAGTTTTTTTTTTCCAAGCAGACAGCTTGATCAATTCTCCCCGTAATGTAGCCTTATAAGCCTCCCATACAATGGACGGGCACACCTCAGGATCTTTTGTGTTAATATCGAAGAATTCTAGTGTGAAAAGTCTAATTTTCTCCATCATATCATCACCCAGGAAAAGATGATTATTTAATCTCCATGAGGGGTGAGTTGTTGATGATGGGAAGATAAGAAGAGACATGGATACCGGGGCATGATCAGTGAGACTAATGGAGTGGATATTAGTGTTGGACAAGAACTGAGATAGGTGTGAGGAAATAAGAAAATAATCAATTCTTGTATAAGTATTATGTAGTGGGGAGAAGTGAGTAAATTCCTTGCCCTTGGGGTTAAACAATCTCCAAGGATCCAGGAGGGAAAAGTTATTAATGAGATTATGTAATTCTGTATAAGTCTTGGATTGAGAAGGCTTACATGAAGAGGATCTGTCAAGAACTAAATCTTGTATTTGATTGAAATCTCCACCTATAATTAAGGATTTGGTAGAGAATTCAAGGAGTACAGATTGAAGATTTCTAAAAAAATTCTGGATGATCAGAGACTGGAGCATATAGATTTAAAAAAACATATTCTACCGAGTGCAACGCAACATGAGCCAAACACCACCTCCCTTCTTTATCCGCTTTCTGTGATAAAATAGTAATGGGAATTCCATTTTTGAATAGGATAGAAACTCCATTCTATTTTTTATTAGGTGCAGGCGAAAATATATGAGAGGAATAACCTTGGAAAAGTAGTTTAAGAGCGGGACCAGAGGGAAGGTGTGTCTCTTGAAGAAATATGACATCTGTATGTTTGGTGGATAAGTAATTAGCAATATTCTTTCTTTTTATGGGGTGATTAAGCCCATTGACATTAAAGGATACAATATGGATATCAGCCATAGTGAGAAAAATGTACATCAGATTGAACCAGGAGCAGTTGCAAACCAATGGAAGCAATGATAGTTAAATGCATATCATACAATAGCAGGGCTAAAAAACAAAGCAAACAGGAGAGAAAAGAAAGATAGGAATCAACATAGCACACACAGGGCATTGCTAAGTGAAAAAGCATGCACAAGTGGACAATATAAACAGCAATACGAGGGAGAACCAGTATAACAGTGAGAGAACACGGGGAGCAATGAGCCATCCCCGGCCAACATGAGAAATGATCTATATCATTCCATTCTAACAAGAACATGAAGAGAACAGTTTAAACACAGTGATCTCATATCAGCAAGTTCAGGTCATGGCATTATGAATAGAGTCTAAGAAGGATTTTAGATCCGCTGGCTCCAGATAAGAAGTGGTGTGGTTGTTGTATATCATTTTCATCCTGGCCGGATACATGAGGCCATATTTAGCTCCAAGATCTTTCAATTGTTGGCGATATGAGAGGAATTCCTTCCTTTTGAGTGCGGTGGTCTTGGCGAGATCAGGCACGATGAAAAATTTCTTTCCCTGATGGAGAAGTTGAGGATGAGATTTTGCCGCATTTATGATCTGTAAGGTGTGTTGAAAACGCAGTATTTTTGCCACAATAGGCCTGGGTTTAATGGACATCGTGGAGAGGTGAGATGGGACACGATGGGCCCGCTCGATTTCCAGCGGGCGGGGGGGGGGGGGGGGTAAATACTAAACCGAGAGTTTTTGGCAAAAAGTCAGTGAGGAAAGACAACATACCCTCCGCTGACTCAGATATTCCAATGATACGGATATTACTGCGCCTACCTCGGTTAGAGAGATCCTCCAGGTCCCGTTGTAGCGCCAGAATTTGCTTATCATGTTTCTCAATCAGGGAGCATTTTGTGGTGAGCGTTTGAGTCGATTCTTCTAAGGCAGGGGTGTCCAATGTCAGTCCTCGAGGGCCGCAGTCCAGTCGGGTTTTCAGGATTTCCCCAATGAATATGCATTGAAAGCAGTGCATGCAAATAGATATCATGCATATTCATTGGGGAAATCCTGAAAACCCGACTGGACTGCGGCCCTCGAGGACCGACATTGGACACCCCTGTTCTAAGGCATCCAGATGGTGTCTGGCGTCCACAAACTGATCACTCAGCCCTCACTAGTTTGGTGGCATCGACCTGCTCCTGCATTATGCGCTTGAAGGAGCGCATTTCTTTAATAAGCGTGTCGAGTGAAGATTCCTCGTGTTTTGCCGCCATCTTGTCGGGTGAGCTGATGTCGGTCTTGGGCCGTTTACCGCTGGGCTGAGACAAGTCGTCGTCAGCTTTATCAGCTTTCGTCGGTGGCATGAGGGAAGGATGATTCCGGTAGCCAGATCCGAATCAAATTAGGAATGATGTCTATAATCTCCGTTTTAGGTGCCGGCGTGGAGGAGCTCTTACTCCATGCATCCTCTCTCCGTATCCAGCAGGCTCCGCCCCCGTCAAGACTTCTATAATTTGAAGTTTCCTGGCGGGCCAGAATACACAATACCCACTAGTCCCGGAATAAAGTGTGGATTTACAAGAAAGAAGATTAGCGGAGGTAAGAACCTAATCTTTCTTAATAGCCTGTCAAAAACATTTTTGTCATTTGCTAGTATAGGAAGAAACCCACCCCACACACACACTTCACAAATCTTTTAAGATCTTGTAGAATGGAGGAACATTTCAACTTTCAGAGACCAGTCTTGAAGCTCTCAAATCATTTGGCTAATTGGGTTAAAATATTCTTTGTAGGTACTTGTTGGGTGACCTTAGGTATGTTGCTTTTCTTTTATTTAATTTCTCACTTTTTTTTTATAGTTAAATGCTTTAAATCATTAATCTTTCTTTTAGATGAATATTTGTGACTTTGACCCAGAAAACTGTCAAAGAAAAATACCTCAAGAATATGAAAGGTAAACTTGTTTTCAGTAGGAGTCCTATAAATTCTTTAGAAGCTGTTCTTTACCAGCCTATTCATTGATTTGGTTGATCATTTTGTCTGCTAATGAACTCAGTCATAACATCTTGTTATGAGTCATTCTATTGTGGGTCAGCCCCTCTTGAACTGGTTTTTACTTGGCAATAGCAGAAGAATGCAGAGACTTGTGAGTTATGACCATCAACCTACAGGTGGAGATAGCATTAAACTGAACTCGGTCACACAGGATGGCATGCTTCTTGGTCAGACAGGCAAAAGAACACCTTGCCTTGATATACAGACAGTCCAGCAAAAAGCAAGGGAGACGTCTTTTCAACCAATGAAGGTCTTTATTCAAAAATGTTGTCCCAACAAGGATCCTTTCAGCGTAATCAAGACGCCTTCCTCAGGGGACACTGTTAAAAATATTTAAAACATTAATATAAACATATATTAAAAGAATAAAATATGTAAATCACTAACATAAAATTTAAATGTGTGCAATAAAACCCACACTTCCTGAAAATAAAAAATGGCGGATTTTAGGATTTTTCAGGTGAGGGAAGACAGAGGAACACTTGAAATAACAGAAAACCCCTAAAAATTAACTTTTGAAAATCATCGTTAGAGCCTGTCTGCTCCTCTGTACTCACTGATACCAGAGACACAACTGCTGCACCTGCTTCCAGCTGTTTCAATGTCCATTTCAGAATTCACTACCACAATGCTGGGAAGGCTTTCTCCAAACTGATCTTCAGGCTGATGGTCATACTTCACTTAGCTGACAATGCCTCCACCCCTACAGACCACCGGATGTGCACCAGGACGGGTGGAGGTGTGAAAACGCATCCTGCACGCTGTGGAACATTGCTGAGCCCCCTAAGCGTGCCAAACAATGTGTGCTCGCCGCCCCCCCCCCACCCAGCTTAACAGGGAGGGAGATTAAGTCAGGGATGGCCCTGAGCTCCAAAGAAGACTGTGCAGACCGGCTAACAGGTACCCTGAAGGGATCATCAGCCTGTCGGCTACAGACCGAAGTCTGTGAATTCTCAAGCAGGCAGAGCATCAAATCCACTAGAAACGTGAGAATAGCCACAAGAACAATGGAACTATGTTGAATTAATAATAAAACGAGGAGAGCAGAACATACAAAGCTGTAGTCATGCATGTAGAACAGGGGTGTCAAAGTTCCTCCTCGAGGGCTGCAATCCAGTTGGGTTTTCAGGATTTCCCCAATGAATATGCATGAGATCTATTTGCATGCACCGCTTTCATTGTATGTTAATAGATCTCATGCATATTCATTGTGGAAATCTTGAAAACCCAACTGGATTGCGGTTCTTGAGAAGGGACTTTGACATCCCTGATGTAGAAGAAGGCTCTAGACCAGGGATCTCAAAGTCCCTCGAGGGCCACAATCCAGTCGGGTTTTCAGGATTTCCCCAATGAATAGGCATTGAAAGCAGTGCATGCACATAGGTCTCATGCATATTCATTGGGGAAATCCTGAAAACCCGACTGGATTGTGGCCCTCAAGGAGGGACTTTGAGACCCCTGCTCTAGACTGTTCAGTGAAGTGATACAGAGGCCGACTGAAAAATCTGGAGTGGATTTCTTCTGCATCTCATGTGAGTATGAAGAAATAGCCTTATGTTCTAGAGCAGTAGTTCTCAACCCTGTCCTGGGAACACCACCCCCCCTCCACCCGCCTGTTGCATTTTCAAGATATCCCTAATGAATATGCATGAAAGATTTGCATACCTGTCACTTTATATGCAAATCTCTCTCATGCATATTCATTAGGGATATCTTGAAAACCCTACTGGCTGGAGGGTCCCCAGGATAGGGTTGAGAACCACTAGTCTAGAACAGGGGTGTCCAACCTTTTGACTTCCCTGGGCCACATTGGCCAAAAAAAATTTTCTGGGGCCGCACAAACGCAGCAAGACAGAGGAGGGAGCCAGCAAAACGGTAAACACCTGGGGGCAGCAGAGGAAAATACTATATCACCCTCGACTGGGGCCGCAGGTTGGACACCCCTAATCTAGAATGTCTCACCTATTTCACTGGAAAGAAGATTATTGAGGTGAGAACCTAATTTTCCCTTCTATTTTTGGTTTATCTTATGTTATATGGTAGCTATAGACCAATGATTACCAAACCCTGACCTGGGGGACCCCAGCCAGTCGGGTTTTCAAGATATCCCTAATGAATATGCATGAGAGGGATTTGCATATAATGGAAGTGACAGGTGTCAAAGTTCCTCCTTGAGGGCCGCAATCTAGTCGGGGTTTCAGGATTTCCCCAATGAATATGCATGTTATTTATAAGCATACAATGAAAGCAGTGCATGCAAATAGATCTCATGCATATTCATTGGGGAAATCCTGAAAACCCGACTGGATTGCGGCCCTTGAGGAGGGACTTTGACACCCCTGCGCTACATCCTTAGACTTATTTGGTTGGGAGGGGGTGGTGGAGAGGTTGGACCCTTATGCTACTGCAAGGAAGAAAGTGGAGGCTTTGTTCAGATGGTAGGAAGAATAAGCATGCCTCTTAGCTTAAGAAAAAAAAATACTGTAAGTGTAAAAGTAGATGTCAACTTCAGCGATGAAGAAAGAGCATTTATCCCAGGACAAGCAGGCAGGTATTCTCACATATGGGTGACGTCATCGACGGAGCCCGGATGCGGATGTCTCGCAAGCAGACTTGCTTGAAGAAACTCGGAAGTTTCGAGTCGCCCGCACCGCGCATGCGCGAGTGCCTTCCCGCCCAGCGCAGGGCGCGTCTCCTCAGTTCTCAGTTTTCCGTGGAGCCAAGAAGTCCATCTTTGACTCTCTGCGTTTAACTTCGTTCACTTTGTGCCTTCTCTCAACCGCGGTTTGTGTTTGTTTCCTCACGAATCGCTGTTTTAGTTTATTTAGTTTTTAAAAAAAACACATTTTTTTTCTTCTTCCGTTCGTTTTCCGGGACAGGCCGCTCGGCCGCAGCCCGAGGGCTTCGATTTTGCGGCGGTTATTTTTCCGCCTATGACCCGGCCTGCTACGGGCTTCAAGAGGTGTAGCAAGTGTCAGCGCGCGATATCTCTTACGAACCCTCACGGACGCTGCCTCAAGTGCCTTGGGCCAAAACATCATCTTAGGTCGTGCCTGCCTTGCCAAACACTTCAGCCTCGTGCTTTCAAGCATCGTTGCATTTTGGTAGACAAGCTCTTCGAGATGGAGTCTCCTACTGATCCCTCAACTTTGAAGGTGTCTTCGGCCGAGGCTCCTTCTGCGCCTACTGCTTCCACCTCGAGCCTCATCAGACCTTCGTCGTTTGCAGCGGCTCTTGCTTTGACGTCATCTGCTATATCTTCCCCTGTTTCTTCAGGTCAGATAGCTCAGCAGTCGGTTGCTTCATCATCTGCTGTATCTTCCCCTGTTTCCTTAGGTCAGACAGCTCAGCAGTCGGTTCCGCCTGTGGTGATTAAAGTGTCTAAGATTCCCAAGTCGAAGCACACTCACACTACCTCGAAGGAACCTTCAGCCAAAGCAGGTGGTCCGGTTTCAGACGCGGATCCATCCTTGCCGGCTTCTTTCCAGACCATGTTAGAGAAGCAGTTTATTCAGTTCCTTACTAACATGGGACCCAAACTACTTCCTCTTATCCAGCCTGGGCATTCAGCAGACTCCCGCGAGGTCGAGCCGCTTCCTTTGCCCCAGTCTGAACTTGCACACATCTGGCATCCAAGCATTTAAAGCAAGGAGCAGATTCTTTGTGAGTGCTTCGACGAGAATCTTCACACTCTATACAAGGAGCAGAGTCTTTGAGAGTGCATCGAGATTCCTCCACCAAGCCTCTGGAGCTTCGATCTACAGCCTCTAGTCCTATTCATACATCGGCTGCCCACGTCTCCGAGGCGAAATCTCGATCCTCGAGATCTGGTTCCAGACACAATTCTAACCGACATTTGAGGCCTTCATCAAGGCATCCTTCCAGGCATAGTTCTTCTTCTCATGACAGACCATCTTCCTCGAAGCCTCGATTTACTCCAACCTCGACCAGACCACCGATTCCTCGTTCGAGGTCTCCGATGTCAGACCTCAAGGATGTTCCGGTCTCGATTGCCTCATCCAAGTCACCATGTTCCTTTGATGACTTTTCCCCTGCTGAAGCTTCTTCTTTGACGCAGGCTGCCTCGACGTCCTCGAGTCCCTCTTGAGGCAAAGTATTGGCAGATCAGCTATCTTTCTCGTCTTTCCTGCGACAGATGGCTGTAGACTTGGGATATTCAATTGGATACTGGCTCCAAATATTCTAAGGAGTATCTCGAAGTCATGCATCTTCCTCAACCTCCAGCAGAGTCTCTTAAGCTTCCACTTCATAAGCTTTTGAATCAGACTTTTGGTTGTTGCATGGAAACACCTTTTTCCATACCGGCTGTTCCAAGGAAATTGGACTCTAGATACAAGACTAGATGCCAAGGGTTTGACAATTCTCAGTTATCTCATCAATCCCTGCTGGTTGAATCCTCCTTGAAAAGGTCCCATCCTTCCAAGGTTTATGCCACCGTCCCTCCTGGAAGGGAAGGGAAAACTATGGACAAATCGGACGTCGCATGCTATGATGTCCTCTAAAATCTTCAATTGTAATTTTTATTTCATCACTTACTTTGAATTTCTTCTTTCTCTTCTACCAAAGTTTTTGGATTATTTGGATACCCAAATGCATTTTGAGTTTCAGGAAGTCATTGCTTCTTTCTCTCAATTACGTCTGCATCTCCTCCTATCATCTTATGATGCCTTCGAGTTATCTGCCCAAGTGGCTGCTTGCTCTGTAGCTATGCGTCGTCTTGCCTGGCTTCGTACCATTGACTTGGACTCTAACCTTCAAGACCACTTGGCTAACATTCCTTGTGAGGGCAACGACCTCATTGATGAATCCATCGAGGCAGCCACCAAGAAATTATCTGACCATGAGAAATCATTTGCTTCTATAGTCAGATCTAAGCCAGCTCCTGACAAGCCTGCACGCCCTGCTCTTATCTATCAAAGGCGTTTTGCTCCGAAGCTGGCTCCTTATACTCGCCCTCCTCTGAAAAAGCAGCAACCTCAGAAGTGAGATAAAAGACTGCTTTGTTTACCTCATTGGAATAACTACAAGACGGCATTATATCTTCCAAAACAGCCAATATTTATTTATTGTTAGTATAAAAACTATAAGTATTACAGCAGCAAAGACATATCTAAAAAATGTATTGTCAGTTCAGAATATGCAATGGAGAGAAGAATTTGCACCCATATGCTTAGCAGGGGGCTAGCAGTTCCCCGTAGCATAAGTAAGTGAATCTCTCTGGCTTTACCTAGAATACACGTGTTTTTTATACAGAGCAATTCTTCCTTTGTCCCAAGAAAGTCCATCCCCGAATTCTGGTTATGTAATTCCCTATTGGTACATAAAAATAATGTATAGCTAACTCTTCCCATCTGTCCACGCCTCTCTCTCACCTCCACAACCCCCCCCCCCCCCAGTAAAAGGGGGGCCTTGCAGAAACAGAGAACTGTTGCTGAATTTTCTTCTTTCAGCACGGAGACATGCAGCTGCTAATTAGAGGTGTTACAATTCATTGCATATTCGAGTTGGTGTCCTTGTAAGATGAAAAGTTGGCAACGAGATGGCCTTTCAACAATCCAACTGTCTGGTTCCCATAGCTTGGTTGGGAGACAGGAAACCCATGGTTTGGTACCAAGTTCTTTCATCTCGTTACACCCACATGAGCAGAGCTCCTTGCTCATTATAAAAGTTTTATGGCTTTCTTGGGTATCTGGCATATGAAGTTTATGAAGTCATACAGCAGTGATAACCTTGAAGGGATATCTTCCCAGCAGGGAAACAAGAACATCATTGTTAGTATTGCAAACAGTCTGGGCCTGGCTATGGGAAAATATGTCTGTAGTTTCCAGCAGGGTGTCCAGCATACACAAGTGAAAAGATAGGTCTGTAGAGTCCAGTTGAATCATCTGTATGTCCAGGATATACATGTCAGAAGCAACAGAAACCCCAACCTTCTGCTGCATCTAAGGCTTCTCAGCTTTTTTGACTGTTTGCAACAGAGCATAACCTCCACCGTTCTGTCTGTGTCTCCTTTTCCCCCTATAGGAGGTCGTCTCCATCATTTTTACAACCGATGGACGATAATTACATCCGACCTCTGGGAGCTTACTATCGTCAGAGAAGGATACTCTCTTCATTTCACTCAGGTTCCACCAGAGCTTCCTCCAAGAGAGTATCCTTCCAATCCATCCACCCTTCTTCAGGAAGCTCAAGCTCTGCTTTCTCCATGCCATCGAACCAGTTCCCTTGGACCAGCAGAACAGGGGTTTTTACTCCCGTTACTTCCTTGTTCCGAAGACGACGGGCGATCTGCGACCCATTCTGGATCTCAGGGCTCTCAACAAATTTTTAGTCAAAGAAAAGTTTCGAATGTTGTCCCTAGCATCACTTTATCACCTTCTTGAGCAGAACGACTGGTTATGCTCTCTGGATCTCAAGGAGGCCTACACTCATATCCCCATTTATCCGGCCTCCCGTCAATATCTCAGATTTCGGGTGAGGAATCTGCATTATCAATACAGAGTACTACCCTTCGGCCTGGCCTCGTCTCCCAGAGTGTTCACCAAGTGATGGTAGTGGTAGCGGCAGCTCACCGGAGTCATGGTCTTCAGGTATTTCTCTACCTCGACGACTGGCTCATCAAAGATTCCACATCTCAAGGGGTTATTGTAGCGACCCAACAGACTACCTGGTTCCTACAAAGTTTGAGATTCGAAATCAATTTTCCCAAATCTCAACTTCAGCTCTCACAGACTCTACAATTCATTGGAGCTGTTCTGGACACTGTCCAACTCAGAGCATTCCTTCCGCAACAACGTCTGGAAGCTCTTCTTCAACTCTGTCATACAGTGTCTTCCTGCTCTTCCATCTCAGCGAGACACATGATGGTACTTCTGGGTCACATGGCCTCCACAGTACACGTGACTCCTTTTGCCAGACTTCACCTTGGAATTCCTCAGTGGACCCTGGCATCTCAATGGACGCAAGCTTGCGACCCTCCTTCCCGACACATTTCAGTCAATCCTTCCTTCAAGAAGTCTCTCCGTTGGTGGATGCTCTCTTCCAATCTTTCCAGAGGCTTGCTTTTTCAAACTCCCCCTCATCAGAAGGTCCTCACGACAGACTCTTCGACCTATGCTTGGGGTGTTCATCTAGATGGTCTCTGTACTCAAGGCCACTGGATCAGTACGGATCGTCAATGTCACATAAATCTGTTGGAACTCAGAGCGATTTTCAAGGCTTTTAACACTATTCAACATCTTTGCGACCAAGTGGTCCTCATCCGGACGGACAACCAAGTCGCCATGTATTATGTCAACAAACAAGGAGGCACGGTCTCTGCCTCCTTTGTCAAGAAGCGCTGAAGGTTCGGGACTGGGCAATCCGCCACACCTTCCTCAAAGCTGTCTACATTCAAGGGGCGAAGAATTGCTTGGTGGACAACTTGAGTCGTCTTCTACAACCTCATGAATGGACTCTCCATTCCTCGCCTCTTCATCAAATTTTTGCACAGTGGGGAGCCCCTAGATAGACCTCTTTGCGGCTCCCCACAACTTCAAAGTGCCTCAGTTCTGCTCCAGGATATACTCTCCTCGCTGCCTCGAGGCCGATGCTTTTCTTTTGGAATGGACGAATCTCTTCCTCTACGCATTCCCTCCATTCCCTCTCATTCTCAAGACTCTGGTCAAGTTGAAGAAGATCATGCCACCATGATTCTCATAGCTCCTCGGTGGCCAAGACAACCTTGGTACTCCCTTCTACT
This sequence comes from Geotrypetes seraphini, assembly GCF_902459505.1. Lineage (NCBI taxonomy): Eukaryota > Metazoa > Chordata > Amphibia > Gymnophiona > Dermophiidae > Geotrypetes > Geotrypetes seraphini. Next base: position 40,000,601 of record NC_047089.1, read on the forward strand.
TCAACTCAGCACCAGGGAGCCATATCTTCTACCAGTTTTTCCTTCTCTGCTTACACAGAGTCAAGGATCTCTGCTTCATCCCAACCTGCAGTCTCTACACCTGACAGCTTGGTTCCTTTCAACGTAACTCCTCTTCAGTTTTCTCAATCTGTAAGAGATGTCTTAGAAGCCTACCACTAGACAATGCTATCACCAAAAGTGGTGTTTTTCTCATCATACGGAGCCTCAGCATTCCTCCTTATCTTCTGTTTTGGACTACTTGTTGCACTATCCAATTCTGGCCTCAAGTCTACATCTATCCAAGCCAATTATTGAGGGGAAACCCCTCTCTGCTCATCCAGTGGTTTCCAAATTTATGAAAGGACTTTTTAATGTTAATTCTTGTCTCACACCGCCTCCTGTGGTTTGGGACCTCAATGTTGTCCTTTCTCAACTCATGAAGCCTCCATTTCAACCAATCGATAAGGCTAATCTGAAGTATCTCACTTGGAAAGTGGTATTTCTCATAGCCCTCACTTCCGCTCGAAGAGTCAGTGAACTACAAGCTTTAGTAAGCTGTCTTCCATCATGACAAGGTGGTTCTTCGCACTCATCCTAAATTCCTACCTAAAGTGGTCTCGGAATTTCATCTCAACCAATCCATCGTCCTTCCAGTATTTTTTCCAAAGCCTCATTCTCATCCTGGAGAATCAGCTCTTCATACTCTGGACTGTAAACGTGCTTTGGCCTTCTACTTGGAACGCACCAAACCACACAAACCGCTCCTCAACTTTTTGTTTCCTTCGATCCAAATAAGTTGGGCCATCCTATTTCTAAGTGTACCATCTCTAACTGGATGGTGGCTTGTATCTCTTTCTGCTATGCCCAGGTTGGATTACCCTTTCACAGTAAAGTCACAGCCCATAAAGTCAGAGCAATGGCAGCTTCAGTAGCTTTCCTCAGATCTACGCCTATTGAGGAAATTTGTATGGCTGCTACTTGGTTCTCGGTTCATACCTTCACTTTTCACTTTTGTCTGGATACTTTTTCCAGACGGGATGGACAGTTTGGCCAAACAGTATTACAAAATTTATTCTCCTAAATTGCCAACACTCCCACCATCCCATTATGGTTAGCTTGGAGGTCACCCATATGTGAGAATACCTGCCTGCTTGTCCTGGGATAAAGCACAGTTACTTACCGTAACAGGTGTTATCCAGGGACAGCAGGCAGCTATTCTCACAACCCACCCACCTCTCCTGGTTGGCTTCTCTGCTAGCTATCTGAACTGAGGAGACGCGCCCTGCGCTGGGTGGGAAGGCACTCGCGCATGCGCGGTGCGGGCAACTCGAAACTTCTAGTTTCTTCAAGCAAGTCTGCTTGCAAGACGTCCGCATCCGGGCTCCGTCGATGACGTCTCTCATATGTGAGAATAGCTGCCTGCTGTCCCTGGATAACACCTGTTACGGTAAGTAACTGTGCTTTTCTGACACTCAGATATGACAGAAATGGCTACTTTCCTTCTGCTACTGAGTGGGTTTTTATTTTTATCTTCATATAGACACCAACCTACTGTGTAATTTAATGCCATTATTTGTGGCACACTACACCAGAAAACACTCCTTCCACCTGCTCTTCACTATTGATTTTTTTTTCTCAATTCTTTATTATTTTCAAACTTACAATGTGTTACAATAAATACTACATTTTATACTTCAATATCACACTTAATATATCATTAATATCCATTTCAGAATTAGTCCCCCCCTCTCTCCTAAACAATCATAATGCCCAACATATAAAATTTATATAATAAACCTCAGTACATTATATTTAAATTCATTATCCTAACCATTATCCCACCATTGATTTAAGCATGAGCAAATCTGCCTGGCAAGTGTTTGACTAGTTCTGTTGTATCAAGTCTCATCCTTAAACTCTCTACTGTGCTGGAAATCTCTAGGTTTGTTGTAGATTTGATTCAATTTCTAATTCACTATCCTTCAGAATTGGCTTTGCAAAATATTTGCCTTAACACTGAGCATAGTGAACTTTTGAGGTATATTAATATGCTTAATATTTTTTTTCTTTACAGTGCTAAGATGAAAAGCTGTTTTGATGAACAATATACAGAGATGATTATAGATGACATGTCTTCGGAAAGCTCAGCTGCAGAACCAAGAAAAAATGTTTGTGAATCTGCCTTAATTATGGTATGTGTACAGATTAAGGCTAAATTTCAAAATTTATGATTTTATTTACTTAAACCAGGAGACAGTTTTCAACATTGTTCAAACACCCCTCTTTACCTTGAAGCAGATTAGGGTTATAAGACTTCCATGGCTGATGTCATGATTTGTCTTCCACTATTCATAAACAAGACCCAGAGAATTACAACGATCAGATTACGGCTGCTTGATCACTTTTTGTTTTATCATCCCTTCACCTGCTAGTGCATACAGTACAGTTTCACAATCCTTTATGTGAAATTCTAAAATCCAAAAACTGACATTTTTTTTGTAGTGTTGATGCATTATTTGTTGTCCAAAAAAGCTTACATTTAGCATTAAAACTGAAATCTGGCAACAAAGTCTCCTTTAAAAAATTCACTCTATGCTGATATTAGTTCTTCATCATACTTCTGAGGTGTCGCCGGTGGCTACAGCAATTCATATTTCTTGCCTGCTGCAGGCCTGCAGATTTCTCTATTGTATCATGCCAGGAAGGAAAGAGGAAGTGATGTCAGTTAGGCAAAACGTGGCAGAGAGAAGCCTACGGGGCTGCAGCAAGCAAGGAATATGAATCGCTACAGTCACTAGCAACTAGCACTAGTCACTAGAATCTCGGCGAGAACGTGAACTCGCAGGCCTTGAGCATGCGCAGATGCTCAAGACCAGCACAGAAGAGGAGGCCGACATGCTGGTGCTACATTAAAGTAAGAAGAGGGCTCTGGGGGACTTCAGGTTGCGTTGGGGGGGTGCCCGATGGCAGTGGCGGGGGTGCCGGATTGCGGGGGTGGCGCTCACAAATCGAGATTTTGCGAATGTTTTGCTCGTCCTGCAAAACACTCGCAAACCGGTGCACTCGTAAACCGAGGTACCACTGTATTTGAACAGGCTTTTTCCCATTGGATGGGACTCCCGACTCCTTTTGCTCGATTACTGGGATTTAACGTGGACCGGAATATAAACCAAGACCCCTGTTTTTTGGCCCCAAAATCTTGAGTATATATGTCATATACAATCAATCTTTGGTTTGTGAGTATAATTCGTTCCAGAAGCATGGTTGTAATCCAAAGCACTCGTATATCGAAAAGAATTTCCCCATAAGAAATAATGGAGACAATTCATTCCACAACCCAAAAACTTTAATACAAAATACTTTATTGCAAGACCTCGCTCATTTAGAAGTCACTACACTCCTGCAGTGTCAGAGAGAGAAGGACCATCGGCTCAGTTGTGATGTGATGTTTATATACTTTATGCACTTGTATTGCAAAATATTGCTTGTATATCAAGTTAAAATTTAATAAAATGTTTTGCTTGTCTTGCAAAACACTTGCAAACCAAGTTCTGTATCGCTTGATAGACCGGTATAGTTCCTTTACGGATGGGTATTATACCTCACTGCTACCAGCAGTTCCCCTGCAGGAGTGGGGCATAGGTTGGTACTCGATTACTTTGTGGTGCCAAAGAAGAAGGGACCTTGAAGGGATTTGAAGGGGGTCAACAGGGCTCTTCATGTGCCTTCCTTCTGCATGTAAACTCTGCGGTCTGTGATTCTGGTGGTTCAGCCGGGGGAGTTTCTGATCTCTCTAGATCTGACCGAGGCCTGCTTACACATTTCTATTTGGGCTTCCCATCATTGCTTTCTGCTCTTAGCGATCTTGGGGCAACAATATCAGTTTTATGCACTTTCCTTTGGTCTGGCAATGGCTCTGTGGACATTCACCAAGGTGTGATGGTGGTCGTTGTGGCGGCATTGCAAAAAGAGGGCATTCTTGTTCATCCCTACCTGGATGACTGGTTGATTCGAGCCAAGTCATTCCAGGAGAGCACTCACTGGGATGGGTCGTCAACCTTGCCAAGAGCTGGTTGTCTCCATCTCAGCGCCTGGAATATCTAGAGGTCCTGTTCGATACCTCCTTGGGGAAGGTCTTCTTCTGGATGCCCGGGTAAGCAAATTGCAATCTCAGATTCGCCTGCTTATGGCATCCCGGTGTCCTCGGGCGCAGGATTTCCTCCAAGCCTTGGGGTTAATGGCGGCCTCCCTCGATGTAGTGAGGTGGTTGTGGGCCCACTTCCACCATCTTCAGTATGCTGCTCTTCGAAGGTGGTCGCCTTGGAGGCATTCCTGTTCCGCTTCCGGGCTTAGCTCGGGGCAGTCTTAGTTGGTGGCTCCAGAGCCCCCATCTTGTACAAGGGGCGAGTCTGGATCAGCTGCAGTGGACAGTGCTGCTCACAGATGCCATAATTCTCGGTTGGGGAGTTCAGTGTCTAGGTCACTCAGCTCAGGGCACCTAGTCCACGGAGGCTTCTTGGTCGATCAATATCTTGGAGACCAGAGCCATCCATCTGGCGTTGATAGTCTTCCAGTCAGTCAGAATTCTGTCAGACAATGCCATGGCGGTGACCTATGTCAATCATCAGGGGGGCACCAGGAGCACTTTGGTGGCACAATAGGTGACTCTGCTCATGGTCTGGGCGGAGTTGCACCTTCAAGCAATATCAGCATCCCACATAGCTGGAGTGGAGAATGTTCAAGTAGACTTCTTAAGTCGTCATGTGCTAGATCCCAGAGAGTGGTGTCTAAGCCAGGTGGCCTTTCAGTTGATAGTGCAGTCTTGGGGGTCAGCCCCTCATGGACCTGATGGCCACAAGTGTCAACGCCAAAACACCCCGCTTCTTCAGTCGTCGTAGAGACGGTCCGGCTGAGGGCCTGGATGCTCTGGTTCAACCATGGCCAACGAAAGGGCTGTGTGTTTTCTCCATAATTCGCCATCTAGGCCTCGTGGTTCTGGTGGCTCCGGATTGGCCTCGACGCCCATGGTATGCGGATCTGGTGAGGCATCTCATCTGGTGGCAGATCCTGTTCCTTTCTTGGATAACCTTCTAATACACGATCCCTGTCACGATCCTGGCACCGCCTACCCAAAGGGCTAGGCCGAGTGTCCGCCCACTGCCTACTGAGGCATTAAGCAGGGTGTCCCTTGTCACGATCCTGGCCCCGCCTACCCGAAGACTAGGCTGAGTGTCCAGTCACTGGTGCTCTTATGATCGGAGAGGGTTTTGGGTTTACCAAGGGTTAGGCACTAGGCCCGCATTCCTCCCCTCGAGGGTTGCCCAGGAGCTCCTATTTCCAGGCACTCCACTATGCTCCTTTCTGCTGGGAGTCCATTAATGAACCCTCCCTGTCAGGTCAGGGTGAGGTTCCTCTTGACCCCCCCCTCAAAATATCCCCCCAAGGATCGAGGGTTCCAAGCCAGAGCTCCTCTCCCTATCAGGAGTCCAGTTTAAGGTTCTAGGAGTCTCTCTTCTTTACAAATCACCACTTTTCTCTGCCACTTGATTCTTATGCAAATTAGGATGCAAATTAGTTATTCAAGTTCAATGGCAAGGTCATTCAGTCTTGACTATTGGGCAACAGAATACTCCAGAGCAATAGGGATAGCTGGTTCCTAACTCCACCCACCTAGTCTTCCACTATGACTAGAACTACCCCATTAGAAACTAGTTGAACCCAGCTATTCTCTGCTTTAACTCTGGGTACTCTGGGGGAAGGTAAACTCTGATTTAGCCTTCCCTCGGGGCGGCACTCTCTCACGTGATGGGACATACACCCCATCACAGTCCCATTCCAATGTTCGATCCGGGTCCCTTTTGTCTTACAGCTTGGCTCTTGAAAGGGGTCGCCTAGGTAAGAAGGGGAATTCAGATAAAATGATCTCAACTTTCTTGGGTCCTGGAGGCATTCCACCTCTCGGGCTTATGTGAGGGTTTGGCGTCTATTTGAGGAGTGATGTGATGCGTGTGGAGTGGTCTCTTCGAACTTCCCTGCGTAACATCTTAAGAATTTTTGCAAGATGGCCTGGATAGGGGACTGGCTTTGTCTTCTCTCCGGGTTCAGCTTGCAGCCTTGTCAACCTTTCAGGGGTTAGTGAAAGATCAGCATTTGACTGCCATTCCTGATGTGATTTGCTTCTTGTGGGTGACCAAGTTGCTCAGGCCTCCTGAACGGCCCTCTGTTCCATCTAGGGATCTGAATCTGGTTCTGTCCGTTCTAGTGCGCCTATCTTTTGAACGACTGCTCTTTGAAGGACCTTACTCTTAAAGCGGTCTTCTTGGTGGCCATTACTTCAGCTAGTTTCTGAGCTGCAGGCTTTCTCTTGTAGAGCTCCTTTTTTGGAGTTTTCTAGGGTGCGGGTTGTCTTGAGGGCTCTTCTGAGCAGAGACAGCTGCGCAAGTTGGATGTCAGTCGGGTCCTTCACTCTTATGTGCAGAGGACCCAGAAAATCAGGTCCTTCTAGCAGGTCCTCGTAAGGGGGATGGCGCTTCTAAGGCTACTATTATGCACTGGATCAAGGAGACTATTGCTTCCACTTATCTTCTGAAGAAGAAGCCTGTTCCAGAATTTTTCAAGGCTCATTACACTAGGGATCAGGCAGCATCTTGGGCTGAATCTTCTCTAGTTCCTCCAGTGGATATTTGCAAGACTGCAGCCTGGTCTTCTCTGTATTCCTTTGTCAGACACTACCGTGTAGATGTTCAAGTGTGCCGGGACGCGGTATTCGATGAACGTGTTCTGGTGTTGGCCCTTTGGGGGTCCCACCCTTGATGGGTACTGCTTTGGTACATCCCATCCGTAACCGAACTATACCAGTCTATCAAGCGATACAGAAGGAGAAATTAGATTCCCCACCCTATCTATCTTTGTGTGGGGATTGCGGGTTTTTGCTTGTGTGCAGATTTTGAATTTTTCTGTGGGTTATAGTATTTTTCTAGGACCAAGGAGAATTAAGAACAGCAATGATGGCTCAGCTAACTTAGCTGGTGAGCTGTGGGGATGTTTTATTTTCCAGGATACAATTCTACACATGTTCCAACAGTTGTTTAACAATGTTTGTTGTTTTTACACTCATGTTTGGAGTGTCTTAAGAATTTTCATGGTTCTGCTGGGCTATTTAGTAGCGGGGAAGCTGTACTGATATCCAAATTTGATCTCAGTCTCCACCTGCTGGTAGCAGTGAGGTATAATACTTGTCTGTAAAGGAACTATACTGGTCTACAAGCTACCAAACACAATTAGCAGGTAAGAACCTAATTTCTCCTTATTTGCAATCTAAGGTATTTTTTTTTCCAAAATCTTTATTCATTTTTACATCTCACAGCAAGTGAACAATAATATAACAATTAATTCATTTAGAACACTTGAAAATCTTTCCAATTATCGTAAATAGATAAATTTAAGACCCTCTGCCACCCTCCCTTTCCAACAAAGATAATTCAATCAAATTATACAAATAATATATTCAAAGATGCAGCAAAATCAATAATATAATTATAAACCCCCCTTTCCAACAATATATTCTACTATTTGTGCAAAAAATGTGTCTAATCATTACAATAAGTTGTCAATGGCCCCCAAATCTTTTTAAAATTATTATAATTCCCTTTTTGTATAGCAATTATTCTTTCCATTTTATAAATATGGCAGAGCGAGTTCCACCAGAAGGTGTAATTTAGTCTGGTGTAATCTTTCCATTGCTGGTGATATGTTGAATGGCAACTCCTGTCATTATTAGTAATAATTTATTATTATTTGATGAAATTTGACTCTATTCTCATAGATGTTCCAAATAAAATTGTGTCATACAAAAGGGCAACATGGTTTTCTAATAAACAATTAATTTGAGACCAAATTGAATTCCAAAAGGCCATGATGCAAGGACAGAAAAATATTAAATGATCAAGAGTCCCTGCATCTAGATTACAGTGCCATCTATTAGACTTAGAGCTATCTAATTTTTGTAATCTAACTGGGGTCCAAAATGCTCTATGTAACAAAAAGAACCAAGTTTGTCTCATAGATGCAGACACTGTACATCTCATTCTCCAAGACCAAATTTGTGGCTATTGAGATGCAGAAAAATTGATGCTTAATCCCAATGCTCCAAATGTCTCTAAGACCATATATCCAGATACCAATTTATACCACTGTGCGGCTTGGTGACCCCAAAAATCTGCCTGAAAGCACAAGAATTCTAGACTATACTGACTATTAAGGATTTTCCATTCAAGGAACCCATCCTGAATAGCCTGCTTCAGCTGCAACCATTTAAAACTTTGTGATTTATTTAGACCATATTTATGCTGCAACTGTGAAAAATCAAGTAGCTTACCATTGGAAATAACATCATTTAAAGTTCGTATGCCTGCAATAATCCAGTGCTTCCAGACGATTTGAAAACCGCCGATTTTAATCTTGGAATTTAGCTAAATAGATTGATTTAATGATTTATATAATGGGTCAGGTGATAAATTGCTAACATAACGTAGAGTTTTCCAAGTATCTGTTAAAATTTTATTCTGTTTATATTTCCTAGGGATTTTTATACTGAGAAGATGAGATAAATGTAAAGGAAACATGAGTCGCCATTCCAAATATAGCCAATCTGGGACATTATCCATGAGCTCTGGGAGGACCCAATACATACCCTGGCGTAAAATATAGGCTTGATGATACCTATAAAAGTTTGGAAAATTTACCCCACCCTCCATAATTGATTTTTGCAATTCTAGGCATTTTCCCCAGCCAAACAAATTTTGTAAAAATACCATTTAATTTTTTTATAGAAGGACCCCTGAAAAAAACTGGTATCATACTCATTTGATAACAAACCACAGGTAATATCATCATTTTAACAGTTTGGACTCTTCCCCCACCAAGAAAGATGTAAAGGATTCCATAGTTCGCACATTTCTGTTACTTTCTTTAATAAAAGTTTTTCATTCTCCTTCACTGTGTCTTCTAGTGTTTTTTTTTATTCTAATACTTAAATACTTTAATCCATCTTCTTTCCATACAAACGAGAATGAATCAAATAATTCCTTTAGTGCAATGCACATTAAGTGAAATGATTTCTGACTTACTCCAATTTAGCTTATATCCTGAAAACTCTCCAAATTTCTTTATCAGTTCAAGTAAGCATGGTATGGTAGTTTCAGGATTCCTCAAATAAAGCAGTATATCATCTGCATAAGCAGAGATTTTATATTCCCAGTCTGCACAAGGAATACCCTGTACCCCCTTCGCCTGTTGAATGGCTAATAGTAAGGGTTCCAAAACAATATCAAAAAGCAAAGGAGACAAGGGACGAGCTTGTCTAACCCCCCTCAGCAAATTAAATCGCTCTGATAAATTATTATTAATATATAATCTTGCACCAGGGGAATTGTACAATGTTTGAATCATTTGAATAAATCCTGAACCTATACCAAACCATTCCAATGCCTGATACATGAAATCCATTTCACTCGATCAAAGGCTTTCTCCGCATCCAAGGAAACAAGGAAAGCCGGATCATTCTTATTTTTTTGTTAAATTTAGAGTATGAAAAGCCAACCTAGTATTGTTAGAAGAATGTCTTTTAGCAACGAATCCTGTTTGGTGCATATCAATAATAAAAGGGAGAGCCTTAGCCAATCTTAAAGCCAATATCTTAGCAAAAAGTTTTCCATCAACATTTATTAATGAAATAGGCCTGTAGTTTGAAACCAAAGTGGGATCTTTGTTTGGCTTTGGCAATACAATTGTTAATGATTCTGCCATAGTACCTGTAATACAACCTTTAGTCAGTTGAAACTGATATAAATTTAGTAAATAGGGTAAAAGGATATTTTGAAATGATTTATAAAACTCCACTATATAACCATCATCACCTGGAGCGGATCCAACTCTAAGAGATTTCAATGCTGCTTCTAATTCTTTTAGTAATATAGGCTCCTCTAAACTTCGTTTTATATGTTCAGGAACCTTTGGTCCAACAATTAAATTAAAAAATTATAAACCATCCTTTTCCATATCAGCATAAGACTTAGAAGAATATAGGTCCTTATAAAAATTTAAAAATTGCCTTAAGATATTTTCAATTTTAGTATGCGTTTCACCATTTTTATCCTTTATAGCAATTTTTGTTCTTCTTTTTTTTGCTTTAAGATAATTTGCCAATAATCTTCCCGCCTTATTTGAATTTCCATAATACTGAGTTTGCTGAGAGAACAAATCTTTCCTTGCAAATTTAAAAGATATCTCATTATTATATTTACCTTTTGCTTTTAGTAAAGCCTGTAGAGTATTATGCTCCCACTTACCAATTAATTTACTTTCCAAATGTTTAATTTCTTTTTCCAAATTATAAAATTGATTTTTCAGTTGTTTTCTAATATATGCCGAATCTGAAATATTACCTCTCATGGTAGCTTTGAATTTATCCCATAATGTTTCAATGTTAATATCTTCTGAGGTATTCAATTGGAAAAATTCAATCATTTTTAGTTTAAAATCTTTAAGGAAATTTGAATCTGCAATCAAAGTATTATCAAATCTCCAAACAGATTTACTATAATCTTGTTCATCAGACTGTAACTCAGTCCATACCCCACCATGATCAGATAGAATAATAGGATCAATGATGGCTTTTGTCACTTTCTGAACTATCTGACTCGAGACAAAAATATAATCTATTCTTGAAAAAGAATTATGGATCTGTAAACAAAAGGAAAATTCCCGATCATTAAAATGAAGTATACGTCATATATCTATTAAATTACAAGATTGAGCCAAATTATCCAGCCCTAGTGATTTCATAATTCTACTTGGTTTTTTATCCATTAATGGATCCATTACAGCATTGAAATCTCCAGCCACTATTAAATTAGATGCAGCCAGTGGGAGTAGTAATTGCTGTAAACTCTTAAAAAATTCCATTTGATTCGTATTTGGGACATATATATTAAACAAATCCAGGGTAGTATTTCCCATGCTCATTTTAACATGTACCCACCTACCTAATGGATCCGAACTAATCAACTGAAAATTGGCTTAACATTTTTTATTTATTAGTATTGCCATCCCAGCTTTCTTACCAACTGCAGGGGCAAAAAAATTTTGTCGAACCCAACCCCCTTCCAATTTTCTAGATTCTGTCATTGATAGGTGCGTCTCTTGAATAAAGTACAAATAGGCATTTTGATTTTTTAGGAAAGCTAACATCTTTTTTCTTTTTATTTAATGGTTAAGGCCATTGACATTTAAGGAAAATATCTTAATCTCCATCAAGTACCAAATGAATGATCCACCAGTGATATTTAAATTCATTAAATTTAGTATGATTAGACAACATTACACATATAATAAACCATAGAAAAATAATTTGATCGTCAACATTTCCATCATTCCCAATCCACCCACCCTTGATCTTGAAAAAACCCATCACCCTTATCCCCCCCCCAACACATAAATTGATTGACTTGGAACACACATTGGAATAGTAATCACAATACCCACCCACCCCTAGGCAACATTCATTAAATCTTTCTCCCACAAAATTTATAAAAAATAAGTATAATGCATTATGCAACGGATAATCTCACTAAATACCCTTACTATACCATAATTTAATTTCCATAGTATAGAAGTTTTCATAAAATCCAATTAATAACTTATTCAATTAAAAACAGCATTCATAAATCATATTTTGACAGTACCATTAATATTTTGTAATCTTTTACAAAAGAAATATATATGATCCTCATTAAATAATCCATAATCATTAAACCACCCCTTAAATTTTCATCGACCATCAATTTCATATTATCTGCTAAGCAAATTAAAACTAATATTGAATCAATTACTTCACCATTTAGTAAAATCTTGTGCAGTAAACTCAAATCTGACTTTTAGAATCTTAGATCCACAGAATAAAAATCATCTTTCTTATTAAACAATCGCATTCTGAATAGATATCATCTGGGTTTTTTTTGGGGGGGAGTGGTTTTAGATTTTCTTTTACTAAAATCATGGAAATATATTAGCTAATCATTCCATAGAACAACATCATATATCCAAATTTAACTATTATGAGATAATTCATATTATGAAAATTTCTTGTTAATCAGATAAATTTTACTATGACCATCCCAACATGTTGAAATACTGACTCCTTTACCTTTTAACTAATCTATTGCCTATTTAACCCAGACAAAAACAACTTTTCTTTCTAATGATAAATAAATCATTAACATGAAGATACCCTCCCTCAATACCATTGCTGAAAAGAGAAGGGAAGCCAGCACGCACACGATAGAGCCCCGGAGGGAAGCTTACAACTTGCTGCTTTTACTTGCTTTGGGCCTTCTTCGCTGCCGGGTCCTGCCTTCGCGGAAACAGAAAGTAGGCAGGATCCGGCAACGAGGAAGGCCCGAAGCAAGTAAAAGCAGCAAGTGTAGTGGTATACCATTTGAGAAAAACGCACGGACATCGGACCCGATTCTGCTTGCTCTTTTAAAGCTCCGATCCAAGCAACCTTGGTGCCTATTGTGGAAGATAAAGTGGTCAGCCAGGAAGAATGAAATCGAGAAAGTTCAAGTTTAGTCAAGCTGTGATTTGAACTTTATAGGTATTTGTTTTTCATCCTTTAACTGGCAGGCACAAGGATGCTCCATTTATTAATCTTGCAAAGTCTGATACAGGAAAAGCTAGAAGTGTCATCAGGATTTAAGGAGCTTGGGGTGTGCAAATCCACTTAATGCAGAAATTACAGTAAAACGAAATCACTTTTCTATTTCACTGCAGCTCTGAGGTTTTTCGAGCTAATGTTCTTTTGCACTTAGCTATAGTCAAATGATGGATAGGAATATGTTTATTTCATTTAAGCTAAGGGAAAACAATATTTTTTCTGAGTATCCTTTAAATAATGGTTCACAAATTAATTCAGCCTGTTTTAAGGCTGGGTTTTGTTTTTCACATTATTGCTTCTGTTTTTATAATCCTTAAAAAATAAGGGGCAATTCTCCAAGTGGGTTCTTCCTCGTAGGCACCCTGAGACTGTACAGGAAACGCCTGTTCTATAGCAGTAAATGGGCTCCCAGGTTCCATTACAGAATGGTAGCATATAGCCTTAGATTCAGGCGCCTTACAGTTAAAGCAGCCATAGAGCTGACGTAACTAAGCATGTCCAATTGTGGGAGAAATGATTTTATTTTCAGTTTAGTGATCAAAATGTGTGTGTTTTGAGAATTTATATCTGCTGTCTATATTTTGCACTATGGCCCCCTTTTACTAAATCGCAATAGCGGTTTTTAGCACAGGGAGCCTATGAGCATCGAGAGCAGCATAGGGCATTCAGCGCATCTCCCTGCGCTAAAAACCGCTATTGCGGTTTAGTAAAAAGGGAGAGGGTATGTTTGTCTATTTTTATATAATTGTTCCTGAGGTGACATTGCATAAAGTCATCTGCCTTGATCTCTTTGAAAACCTGCGGAATATAAATGATAATTAACTTTTTCTCTGCGTACAGTGTGCTTTGTGGTTTTTTTTTTTAAATTTTATTGTTGGTAGATCATTTTGACTTGGTCATTTTAAAAGTAGCTCGCAAGCCCAAAAAGTGTGGGCACCCTTGCTGTAGAGCCATTTCTTGTATGACTGGATCAGCTATATTTATTTATTTATTTTTTAGTTGTTTAAATTCAGGCAGAAATAAATGGCTAGATTGAACCTAATGACTTCATTAACGCCTTTCCCTTTTTTTAACCTCTATACCATTTGAAAGAGGGCAAATACTTCTTAAATATAGTAAAAATATTCTGGCACAAGTGTCAAACCTTAAAAAAGGAAGTCATATTGAGCATTGGAAAATAAAAATAATAATAATAATTAACTAATAAAAATAGTACACATTTAGGGCTCCTTTTACTAAGTTACAATAGTGGTTTTAGCGTGCGCTTAGTGCGCGGAGAATTGCCACATGCGCTAGATGCTAACGCCAGCATTGAGCTGGCGTTAGTTTTCCCACATAGCACAGGGGTTTGCGCGCGCTAAAAATGCTAGCGCACCTTAATAAAAGAGGGAGTTAATTTTCCCCACCACCAAATTTCCACATCCCGCCCCACCCGGCTACTTTTTCATGCCACCCGGCTGGAAAAAATTTCTGGGGAGAACACTGCTTTAGACCAATAACAATCATGTCACATTCCCTAAAACATAGGTATATTAGAATTAATTCCAGAAACTAAAAATCCAAATTGTCAAATGGTGCATTACAAATGAGTTTCCAATTCCTAATTAGTCACTTGTTCATCTCTTGAGTTGTTTTCATCTGTAAAATGTCAAATTTATTAATAAGAGACTTCTTTCTCATTTTCTTTATAAGATCTGTCTTTTACTTCATCCTAATCAGACTGGATCCATTCCAATATAAGAAATCTTTCCTATCCGAACACACTCTTACAGCTCAATAAACTTTTCCATAACTTTCTTCAGTTCTTGAAATCAACTATTTCCTTTGTCATCTTCCATAAACATGACAGTGTTTTCCAGATGATCTTTACTTTCTTCTAAATTAACAGTGAGAAAAGCCTCTCAAGAGAACTGCCAATCGAAACTCTCCATTTATAATACCGTATTTTCGCGGATATAACGCGCGCGTTATACGCGTTTTTACCTACCGCGCATACCCCTCGCGCGTTATACGCGTGAGCGCGGTATACAAAAGTTTTTCTACATAGTTCCCACCTCGCCCGACGCCCGATTCACCCCCCCCCCCCCCAGCAGGACCGCTCGCACCCCCACCCCGAACGACCGCTCGCACACGATCCCACCCGCACCCGCGATCGGAGCAAGAGGGAGCCCAAGCCCTCTTGCCCGGCCGACTCCCCGACAATATCGGGCCAGGAGGGAGCCCAAACCCTCCTGGCCACGGCGACCCCCTACCCCCACCCCGCACTACATTACGGGCAGGAGGGATCCCAGGCCCTCCTGCCCTCGACGCAAACCCCCCTCCCTCCCTCCAACGACCGCCCCCCCAAGAACCTCCGACCGCCCCCCCCAGCCGACCCGCGACCCCCCTGGCCGACCCCCACGACACCCCCACCCCCCTTCCCCGTACCTTTGCTAGTTGGCCGGACAGACGGGAGCCAAACCCGCCTGTCCGGCAGGCAGCCAACGACGGAATGAGGCCGGATTGGCCCATCCGTCCCAAAGCTCCGCCTACTGGTGGGGCCTAAGGCGCGTGGGCCAATCAGAATAGGCCCTGGAGCCTTAGGTCCCACCTGGGGGCGCGGCCTTTTGTCTGCAGTGGGTTTGAGTGCGCAGGATGTGCAGCTTCCGTGGCTGTTTTGTACCAGGATCGGGGCCGACTGCATTCCTCTCCCCCTCACGTTGTCGTGCTGCAAGGCTATCTTGTTAGCATACATTAGCTGTGGTAAATAGCCACCATTTGCCTTGAGAGCATACACTACTAGAGATGAGTGGAAATGAGGGCAGTTGCTCCTGAGATTTTTGTAGAGCAGCTACATGGTCCACTCCATACATTTACGAAGTTTTATAGGGTGGATGTGGTAACGAGAGAGGGTGCTGCATTTGGGTCCTTGGTTAAGGGCAGGCTCATCTGTCTTGCCCTAGTCTTAGGAGACTGCTTTGGTACATCACCTCCTTATCGGGACTCATATGTCCTTTGCACCAGAAGGGAAGATTAGCTACGTACTTCAATGCTAATCTTTCTGGAAAAAGGACTTGAATCCTAACACCCCACCCTGTCAGTCTGGAGTTCACCTGCCTAGTGTTTGGCCAAACAGTGTTCTCAACTGGAGATTTTCTCCTGTAAGTCAGCTGATAAAAATAAGAAAAAAAAGTTTAAAGTAGTAAGGGAGACTCTATGAGCTCCATAAGTTTAAGAACATAAGAATTGTCACTGCTGAGTCAAACCAGTGGTCCATCATGCCCAGCAATCTGCTCACGCGGCGGCCCTCTGGTCCAAGACCAGCACCCTAACTGAGACTAGCCCCACCAGCGCACGTTCCTGTTCAGCAGAAACTTGTCTAACTTTGTCTTGAATCCTTGGAGGGTGTTTTCCCCTATAACAGCCTCTGGAAGAGCGTTCCAGCTTTCTACCACTCTCTGGGTGAAGAAGAACTTCCTTACGTTTGTATGGAATATATCCCCTTTCAACTTTAGAGAGCGCCCTCTTGTTCTCCCTACCTGTCCTTATCTACTAAGTCTATCCCAGGGGTGTCAAAGTCCCTCCTCGAGGGCCGGAATCCAGTCGGGTTTTCTGGATTTCCCCAATGAATATGCATTGAAAGCAGTGCATGCAAATAGATCTCATGCAGATTCATTGGGGAAATCCTGAAAACCCGACTGGATTCTGGCCCTCGAGGACCGACTTTGACACCTGTGGTTTATCCCCTTGAAAGTTTCAATCATGTACCCTCTCAATCTCCTTTGTTCGAGGGAGAAGAGGCCCAGTTTCTCTAATCTTTCACTGTACGGCAGTTCCTCCAGCCCCTTAACCATCTTAGTCGCTCTTCTCTGGATCCTTTCGAGTAGTACCCTACCGTGAATCTCATCCCTTTGTAATTCCCTTTTCGGAAGTTCAGTGCCGTGGCTGTCGTTTTGGACCGATGTTTCTCCCCTGCATCCAGATCAAAGCGGATCATATTGTGATCGCTGCTTCCTAGCGTCCCTTCTACTTCTACGTCTTATGCTGGTCCTCGCAGGCTATTTAGAATTAAGTCCAGAATTGCATTTCCTCTAGTATTTTCCTTGACAAATTGTTCCAGGAAGCAATCGCCTACAGCATCCAAGAACTTGGTCTCTCTAATGCAGCCGGAGGTGCCTAGGTTCCAGTCTATTCCCGGATAGTTGAAGTTACCCATGATAACTGTGTTGCCTCCCTTGCAGTTGTATTTAATCTCGTCTGTCATTTCTCCATCAATTTCTTTGGATTGCCTTGGTGGTCGGTAGTAGATGCAGTTGTGGCATGTTCTCTCCTGCAGATTCAATTTCCTCTTTGATGTATATGGCAACGCCCCCACCTTTTTGAGCCACTCTGTCTCTGTGGTATAGTTTGTATCCCGGTAGCACAGTGTCCCAGACGTTTTCCTCAGTCCACCTTGTTTCCGTGATGCCTATGATGTCAACGTTATTTTTTTGTGCTATGGCTTCTAATTCACCCATCTTATTTGTAAGGGTCCTTGCGTTTGTGTACATACACTTGAGTTTGCAGCTTTTTCTTTTCTTGCATTTCCTTCCCTCTTGTGTCCTTTTCGATCTCTCTTGCCTGTAATCCGGTGAGTCTTTCCCTCTATCTTCTTGCACGGTATCCTCTGGGTATACCGGTTCCCGAACCATCGACTCTCTCTCTCTGTCGACTGTCGGTTTTCCCCTTCTTCCTAGTTTAAAAACTTGTCCACTTCTTTCTTGATGTTGCTTGCAAGTAGCCTCGTTCCGTCTCTGCTGAGGTGGAGTTCATCGTTCCTGTAGAGCTTGCTCTTCCCCCAGAACGTTGTCCAGTTGCGCACGAAGTGGAATCCTTCTTCCTCACACCAGCGCCGCATCCACGCGTTGACTGCTTGCAGCTCCATCTGCCTCTTCTCATCTGCCCTGGGTACCGGCAGGATCTCCGAGAATGCTATCCTCTGCGTTCTGATCTACAGCTTCCTTCCTAGCATCCGGAACTGGTCCTTCAGTACTTCCCTGTTGTAGTTCCTATTGCTCATGTTGTTCATCCCCACATGGATCACCACCGCCGTATCTTCTTCTTCCACACTGTTGAGGATCCTGTCGATGCGGCTCACTATGTCTTCTACCTTGGCCCCCGGTAGGCAGGTCACCGGCTGATCAAGTCTTCCTCCTGCTATATGGCTGTCAACTTGTCTGATGATGGAGTTGCCCACGACGATTGTTGTCCTCTCTAGCTTCTCCTGATTCTCCAGCCTCAGGTCCGTGTCCCTGGTGTATGTCCATCTCTCCTGCCACAGGTCCGTATCCTTCGTTCTCGCTATTGTATCACCCATTTCTTCCTGGTGGTTGTCTGTCGGGTGGGCCACACTCTCTGTAGGTGTCTTTCGGCAGTTCCACTGTTGCTGGTGATTTTCCATGGCCTCCCTGTATGCCTCCTCTATGAACTTCTCCAGCTCTCGGACTTCTTCCTCGATGGCGTCTTCTGTCTTGTTCTCTGCTTCCTCTGTCTGGACGTTCTCTGCATATCTGTCTCCCTCCTCCCCTGCTTGAAGTGCCTCCAGTTCCAATATTCTGCCCTCCAGGAGTCTGACTTGTCTCTTCAGGATCTCCAGTTCTCCGCATCGGGCGCATATGTAAGACCGCCTCCCAGAGGGGAGGTAGTCATACATATGGCAGACGATGCAGAAAACTGGGTAGTTCAACATCTTGCTTCCATCTGCTGCTTCCATTGCTGTTTGCTTGCCGGTCTGCTGCGGATGCCTTCTGAGTCTGCTGTGGTTGCGCCTGCTTTTTTCCCCCTTTTGTTCTCTCTGCCTCTGCCTCTCTCTGTAGCTGCTTTTCTCCTGCTCAGAGTCAGATCAACTCTGCTCCATTGGCTCCTCCCCTTTTAAGGCAGAGCTTCGGTGGTGGACATCAGGGGGTGGGTGGAGCTAACTCTCACCGATTCCCCTCTTGGTCTCCTGCCTCTGCTTCTCTCGCCTGCTCTCTTATCTGCTTTTTTCCCCCTTTGGCTTCCCTCTCCCTCTGCCTCTCTCTGTAGCTGCTTTTCTCCTGCTCAGATCAACTCTGCTCTGTTGGCCCCTCCCCTTTTAAGGCGGAGCTTGGTGGCGGACGTTGGGGGGGTGGAGCTAACTCTCACCGATTCCCCTCTTGGTCTCCTGCCTCTGCTTCTCGCTCCTGCTCTTATCTGCTTTTTTCCCCCTTTGGCTTCTCTCTCCCTCTGCATCTCTCTGTAGCTGCTTTTCTCCTGCTCTCTCCTGCTCAGATCAACTCTGCTCCATTGGCCCCCTCCCCTTTTAAGGCAGAGCTTCGGTGGTGGGTGTCAGGGGGGTAGGTGGAGCTAACTCTCACCGATTCCCCTCTTGGTCTCCTGCCTCTGCTTCTCTCTCCTGCTCTTATCTGCTTTTTTCCCCTTTTGGCTTCTCTCTCCCTCTGCCTCTCTCTGTAGCTGCTTTTCTCCTGCTCTTAATTCGGGTTGCATTTTAACAGGTGATTTCTATTCCATCTAAGTTGTTTAATCTTGTTTATTATTTCTTTTAGAGCAGAACAGAAATGTTTGGGTGGGATGACTCCCCATTCCCCCTCTTTAGTTCTCTGTTTTAGTGCTGTTTGATTGCTTTGTTATAAACTGAAGGGGGCTCTACAGCACTGGAAGAGGAGGCAGAGCTGAAGAATGTACATTTCATCCTTCTACATTTAACTTGTGAGTATGGAAATATTGCCTATGTCAGGACTTATGTCCTTTGCACCAGAAAGAAGATTATTGAGGTAAGTACCTAATCTTCACTTTTTTTTCAGTGTAGAGTTATTTCATATAAGAGATGTCTTCAAAAAGTAAGGTACTTCAACTTAAGAATTTTTTTGTCTAGGAGAATAATGAAACTGCAAAAATTGATGATGGCTTATGGTTTGCAGCTTGTAACT
The DNA here is from genome assembly GCF_902459505.1 of Geotrypetes seraphini. Taxonomy (NCBI): domain Eukaryota; kingdom Metazoa; phylum Chordata; class Amphibia; order Gymnophiona; family Dermophiidae; genus Geotrypetes; species Geotrypetes seraphini. The sequence continues at coordinate 40,020,242 of NC_047089.1, forward strand.
ATCAGCATTTAAATATGGCTGAAAAGGTAAGTTGAAAGGAAAAAGAGAACTTAAGAATGAAAGAATGTCAGGAGAGAACTTTTTTGGTACTTTAGTTATGATACTGCTAATATAAAAATCATAAGAGGTTCCCAAATCTTTCCAAGGAGAACCCAGAGCCATACATTCAGTATATTTGCAAAAAGTATTATGGACTTAGATTTACATTCACTTCCACTGTATACAAGCTTATGTACATTCATTGTAGATAGCTGGGGGGGGGGGGCAGCAACACTTACATCAACAGTAAAGTTAGAATAGGGTCATTAAATCCAGTGGCGTACCTAGTGTATATGACAGCCAATGCTGATAATTTTTTAATAACCCCCTATATATAAAAAACTTATTTTTAGTAATAATCCATGAGTCGCACAACAAGGGTGCACCTAGGAAAGGCAGCATCTTAAACACTGCAGTGAGCACTACAACACCAACACATGCATTGTAAAATTAAAGCCAGATCCTGCACAGTCAATTAATCCTGTACAGTTGATGCTACAGAAAACCATGTCTCTTTCATACACATAACAATCACCACTTTACAAATTAACAAATAAATAACAAGAAATAAAAAAATACCATTTTATTGGACTAATCCATTTTTCAATTAGCTTTCAGAGGCCAAATCTTTCTTCAAGACAGTACAGTATACTGCTGTTATGGTATCCTGTCCTGACTTGAGGAAAGGGGTTTAGTCCCAAAAAAATTGCCTTATTTCCATTTCCTATTTATAGACTTTTATCAATACAGTTACAACGCTACTTGATTCTATGTAAAGCAACAAAAATTTTTTTTCTACCTTTTTGTTTCTGCTTGAATCATCTTCTCTTCGCTCTCTTCTTTCTATTCAGCGTTTGTTCTCTCTCCTTTCCATGCCCCTTCCACCCAGCCTCTGCCCTCTCTCTCTACCCTTTCCATCCACTGGCCACCCTCTCTGCCCTTTCCATCCAGTGTCCACCCTCTCTCTTCCATATGGCATCTTCCCTCTTTCTATGTCACTTCAATAAACTGTATATCCTGTGCAGTGTTCCCTCTAAGCGGGCGGGTGTTGTGAGCAAACTTTTTTCACTGTGAGCTAAAAATATCGGGCGCCAGCAAGTTATGAGCCAAATAAATATGTTGTCAAAGTTGCTGATACATGAGGACGAGGTATTCAAAGGAATTTTAGGCCTACACGCTAAATTAAATAACGTTAAATAATATTTTTAAGAACACAAAACAACGCATTAATTCTTGAAAGTACAAAATTCTTTATTTTTTTTTTTTTTTTTTTTACCAGAAAAACTCAAATTTATTTTAAAACAGTCTACAGAAATTGTAGGGATGAAATGATATCTTAATAAATGTTTTACAACAAATGTAGTTATGTCTGTTACATCCATATGTGTAAACTGTAAATTAAAAACAGTCCAGAAGACAATACGTTTGATGCTTTCAATTTCTAGACAATCTATCAATTCCAGCTTCTACACAAAAGTATAAATACATTAAAACAAAATATTGAAAACCATTTTTTATCCCAGGACAAGCAGGCAGCATATTCTTGACTGATGGGTGACGGCACCGACGGAGCCCCGGTACGGACAATTTTAGAGTGATTGCACTCTAAGAACTTTAGAAAGTTCTAGCTAGGCCGCACCGCGCGTGCGCGAGTGCCTTCCCGCCCGACAGAGGCGCGCGGTCCCCAGTTTTCTTAATTCCGCGGAGCTAAGAAGACGCGTGTTTCCAACGGCTGTTGGAAGTTTTTTCCTTAAGTTCACTTGCCTTCCCGCTCGCGCGTATTTTTCTCTTCATTTTATTTCTTTCTTGTTCTTTTACCGTTTGTAAAAAAAAAAAAAAAAAAATTGTTTTATTTTTTTCACTTTTTATTGACTACCCCGGCGGGGCCTGTTGGCACCATCGAAGCCTCCGGCTTCGATTTTGCTACAGCGGTTTTTCCCTTCATGCCCCCGTCACCGGGTTTCAAAAAGTGTCAGCGGTGTGCGCGCCCTATATCTCTCTCCGACCCGCACAAGTGGTGCCTTCAGTGTCTGGGTCCGGACCATAGGGCTGACACCTGCACCCGCTGTAGTTCTTTACAAAAAAGAACTTTAAAAAACCGACAAATTCAACAACGAATTTTGTTCGGCACCGACATGGAAGTTGCACCAGTATCGACATCGGCAACTTCCTCCAAATCGACACCGACTGTCTCGGCACCGACAGATACATCGCCGACGTCGGTCCCTGTAGGTAAGCCGGCTAAGAAGCCTTCCCCTACTGTCCTAGGGCCACCAGTCGAGCATGCAGTGAGCCAAGTCCTGCAGACTGAGCGCCGGCCCCGTAAACGCTCCGCTCCCATTGAAGTCACTGCCTCGTCATCGGCATCGACTTCACCCGAGCGTCGAGCGGCACCGAAGGTACCGAGCAAGAAAAGACCGGTACCGGTGCAATCGGGACCTACGTTGGATGAGCGCATTGCCTCTATCCTCCAGGTCCAGCTTAAACAGCAACTTCAACATTTGCTCCCGGCTCTGTTGACACCGAATCCTCCAGTGTCGGTACCCAGTGAGCCTTCGGTGCCGACCGTCGATCAACCCCTTTTATTGACATCGACTTTGTCGGCACCGCACAAATCCATGTCCATGCCTATTCTTTCAGCGGAGCCGAAACGACGTTCTGCTCCGGACACTTCTGAACCGGTACCGTTCTCTGAGCCCCGTACCGTTCTACACTCTCCTGGTACCGTCTCCAACCGTTCGGGGAAATCGGTACGCAAGACTAAACATGTTGGCACCTCGACTCCACTTTCTCAGGGCCGTCTCCAATCGGTACGGGACCCTGACTTGTGGGATGACTCGGATGATCACCTCGGTACCGAGGAAGATTATTCATCTGAAGAGGAGGATGTATCGGTGCAAGACCCTGCTACTAAGCCAGAGCACTCCTCATTTACCAAATTTTTAAGGGAAATGTCAGACACCCTTTCAATTCCTTTGGAGTCTGATTCTAAAAAGTCCAAGGCATTCTTAGATGCCTTGGACTTTGATCATCCTCCTAAGGAGTTCTTAAAGTTGCCCCTCCATGATATCTTGAGGGAAACTTTCTATAAGAACTTGGAAACTCCCTTAACCATCCCGGGAGCCCCAAGAAAATTGGAATCTCTTTATAAAGTCATTCCAATTCCAGGGTTCGATAAGCAACAACTTCCCCATGAATCCTTGTTGGTGGAATCAACCCTGAAGAAGTCTGTAGGTGCCAGTGTTTACGCCTCTGTTCCTCCTGGCAGAGAAGGAAAGGCCATGGATAAATTTGGAAAGCGCCTTTACCAAAACGCCATGCTGGCCAACCGTTCAGGTAATTACGCATTCCACTTCTCGTTTTACCTGAAGCATCTCATTCAACAGGTGACCTCTTTTCAAAAGTACATTCCGGACCGTAAACTTCCTGCTTTCCAGCAATGTACTTCTAGTCTTTTGCAACTAAGGAAGTTTATGGTCCGTTCCATTTATGATACTTTTGAACTGACGTCACGGGCCACTGCTATTTCTGTAGCAATGAGAAGGTTGGCATGGCTACGGGTCTCGGAACTGGATGTTAACCATCAAGACCGACTAGCCAATGCGCCTTGTCTTGGGGATGAGCTGTTTGGGGAGTCCATGGATACCGCCACACAAAAGCTCTCCGCGCATGAGACTAGGTGGGACTCCTTGTTGAAAAACAAGAAGAAGCCTCCTCCTCCTCGTCCATTCAGGCAACAACCTTCTTATCAAAGAAGGTTTTCTGCTCGCCCAGCTCAGACTCATCCTCCTCAACCTCGCAGGCAGCGTCAACAGCAGCAACAGGCTCGTCAACAACAACAGCCTGCTGTAAAACCGGCTGTTCAACCTAAGTCTACACAGCCCTTTTGACTCTCTTCTCGAGAACATTGCCAGTCTTCCTCCCTCATGCCTTCAATCTCAGCCCATAGGAGGTCGACTCCAGGTTTTTCTGTCTCGATGGGAAGCAATTACCTCCGACCAGTGGGTACTTGCTATCATCGCTCACGGATATGCCCTGAACTTTCAGACTCCTCCACCGTTAAGTCTACCAAAAGAGTCTGCTTCCAACAAGGCTCAGTCCCTCCTTCTCGGTCAGGAGGTTCAATCCCTCCTCCTTCTCAATGCCATCGAACCAGTTCCTCTAGACCAGCAAGGCCTGGGATTTTATTCCCGGTACTTTCTTGTCCCCAAAAAAACCGGAGATCTCAGACCAATATTAGATCTCAGAGACCTCAACAAATGTCTGGTCAAGGAGAAGTTCAAGATGTTATCTCTTGCCACCCTATACCCTCTTCTCTCTCAGGAAGACTGGCTATGTTCCCTCGATCTCAAGGAGGCGTATACTCACGTTCCAATTCATCTGATGTCCAGACAATACCTTCGCTTTCTTGTCAACCAACATCATTACCAATACAAGGTTCTACCCTTCGGCTTAGCCTCCTCTCCCAGGGTATTCACCAAATGTCTGATTGTGGTCGCAGCTTATCTCCGCTCCCACAATTTTCAAGTCTTCCCTTATCTGGACGACTGGCTCATCAAGGCTCCTTCTCCTCAGTCCGTTCACATAGCCACCAATCAGACCATTTCCTTCCTTCGACTGTTGGGGTTCGAGATCAATCTACCCAAGTCACACCTCATTCCAACTCAGCGACTTCAATTCATCGGAGCCATTCTGGATACTGTTCAAATGAGGGCGTTTCTTCCTCCAAACCGCCTTCACACCATCCTTCATCTCTGTCAGCAGGTTTTCCAGAGAACTTCCATCTCAGCAAATCAAATGATGGTACTTTTGGGGCACATGGCATCCACAGTGCATGTCACCCCCTTTGCACGTCTCCACCTGCGCACTCCTCAATGGACCCTAGCGACTCAGTGGTCACAAGCGACGGATCCTTGTTCACAACACATATCTGTGACCTCGTCTCTTCGACAGTCGCTTCTTTGGTGGTTGAACTCATCAAATCTATCCAGAGGTCTACTGTTCCATCTACCTCCTCATCAACTAGTCATCACCACAGATTCCTCCCCCTATGCATGGGGAGCTCACTTGAACGAGTTCCAAACTCAGGGGTTTTGGACCACCCAGGAAAAGAAGCACCACATCAATTTCCTGGAACTCAGAGCGATATTTTACGCCCTCAAAGCTTTTCAACATCTCCTCTTTCCTCAGGTTCTTCTCATTTGCACAGACAACCAAGTTGCAATGTATTACCTCAACAAACAAGGAGGGACGGGATCCCGTCCTTTATGTCAGGAAGCTCAAAGGATTTGGACATGGGCGACTGCTCGTCACCTATTCCTGAAAGCAGTCTACATACAAGGGGAACAGAATTGCTTAGCAGACAATCTCAGCAGAATTCTTCAACCTCACGAATGGACTCTCGACCCCTCGACTCTACAGTCCATTTTCTCCCAATGGGGCACTCCTCAGGTGGATCTCTTTGCAGCTCCCCACAACCATCAGCTGCCCAGGTTTTGCTCCAGACTTTACTCTCCTCACCGTCTGGAACCCGATGCATTTCTTCTGGATTGGACCAATCTCTTCCTATATGCATTCCCTCCTCTTCCGCTCATGCTGCGCACCTTATTCAAACTCAAGAGGGAACAAGCCACCATGATCCTCATCGCTCCACGGTGGCCCAGACAGCATTGGTTTTCCCTTCTACTTCAACTCAGTTCCAGGGAACCCATACCTCTTCCTCTGTTTCCTTCACTACTTACACAGAATCAGCAAACGCTTCTTCATCCCAACTTACAGTCTCTGCACCTGACAGCTTGGTATCTCTCGGGCTGACTGCACCTCATGCTCTCCTTTCTCAGCCTGTCCGTTCTATTATTGATGCCTCCAGGAAACCGTCCACTCTTCAGTGTTACCAGCAGAAGTGGTCTCGGTTTTCTTCCTGGTGCCTGTTACATCACCATAATCCCATATCTACAGCAGTGGGATTGGTATTGGACTATCTTTTGTCCTTATCTGACTCTGGTCTTAAATCCTCTTCGATAAGGGTCCACCTTAGTGCCATTGCAGCTTTTCATGAGCCGATCCATGGAAAACCCCTCTCAGCTCATCCCTTAGTTTCAAGGTTCATGAAAGGCCTTTTCAATGTAAAACCACCTCTTAAGGCCCCTCCTGTTGTATGGGATCTTAATGTGGTTCTTTCTGCGTTAATGAAGCCTCCTTTCGAGCCTTTGGCCACAACGCATTTTAAATTTCTAACTTGGAAAGTGGTCTTTCTGATAGCTCTCACTTCTGCCAGGAGGATCAGTGAGCTCCATGCACTGGTGGCTGATCCACCTTTCACTGTTTTTCACCATGATAAGGTTGTCCTTCGTACACATCCAAAATTCCTTCCTAAGGTTGTGTCTGACTTTCACCTTAATCAATCCATCGTTCTACCTGTTTTTTTCCCAAAGCCTCATTCTAATCCAGGTGAACAGGCTTTGCATTCCTTGGATTGTAAACGTGCTCTGGCTTACTATCTTGATCGCACCAAACCTCACAGATCATCTCCTCAACTGTTTTTGTCCTTTGATCCTAACAAGCTGGGTCATCCTGTATCTAAACGCACTCTGTCCAATTGGCTTGCTGCTTGCGTTTCTTTTTGTTATGCTCAGTCGGGCCTGACACTGGAGGGTTCTGTCACGGGCCACAAAATTAGAGCTATGGCAGCATCTGTAGCTTTCCTCCGTTCCACTCCTATTGAGGAAATCTGCAAGGCTGCTACTTGGTCCTCAGTTCATACTTTTACATCTCATTATTGTCTGGATTCATTCTCCAGACGGGATGGACACTTCGGCCAATCTGTTTTGCAAAATTTATTTTCATAATGGCCAACCTTCCCTCCATCCCTCTTTTTGTTAGCTTGGAGGTCACCCATCAGTCAAGAATATGCTGCCTGCTTGTCCTGGGATAAAGCACAGTTACTTACCGTAACAGGTGTTATCCAGGGACAGCAGGCAGATATTCTTGCGTCCCTCTCACCTCCCCGGGTTGGCTTCTTAGCTGGCTTATCCTAACTGGGGACCGCGCGCCTCTGTCGGGCGGGAAGGCACTCGCGCACGCGCGGTGCGGCCTAGCTAGAACTTTCTAAAGTTCTTAGAGTGCAATCACTCTAAAATTGTCCGTACCGGGGCTCCGTCGGTGCCGTCACCCATCAGTCAAGAATATCTGCCTGCTGTCCCTGGATAACACCTGTTACGGTAAGTAACTGTGCTATTGGGCACAAAGTTTGCCTTCAGTGAGAAGAGTTCACTCAATATGTTGTAGAATAATTGTTGTGAAACTGGAATGGAATCAATTCTTCACTCAAGTTAGATATCATCAATATCTTCATCATCATCCCCAATATCATCAAACTGGATTTCATCGTCATCACCGGGGCCAAATGTGTCCGTTTCATTGATTTTAGCATGTTCTAGAAGTTCTCCATAGGCTTTTAGGCTCCAAAATTCTTTATTAAGATTGTTCTCTTCTGCCTTTTTCTGATTTCCAAAAATTGTAAATACTGTCTATGTTTACATTATTTCCTGTGGCTAAATAAAGTTTGATTCTAATTAGGCATTCCAAATGTTCTACTCTTAACTTATTACGAGTCTTTGTCTTTATAGCATTCATCAAGCTAAATCCTCTCTCACAATCGGCACTTGAAGCCTGAAAGGTGCCACACACGTCTAATAGAGCATTTAGTCCACTGAACTGTTTATGCTGCTGAGCAAAATTGTACATTTCCTGAAGCGTTTGTATAGCTCCTGCTTTTACTTTTTCAGCAATAATATATTTGAACTCCGAATATTCTGAAATAAGCTGCCTTTTGAAACAATGTTCATCATCTTTGTTCATTAACAGAAAATAACGGTTAGATAATCGTGAAAATTGTTCGTTTCCAAATGTAAATTCCTCTAAGTTGGACGGATTTGAGATACAGTCTTTGTCGAGAACACGCCAGTCCTCTAATTCATTGTCAGGAAATCTTTTGTCCATATGATCACAAGTTTGTGTAATAAATGTAAGAATATGATCTGTTTTAATTACAGAATTACAAGATGAAATGAGAGTTTCAACATTTTCATTGAAATGTGGTTTTTCTCCCAGATATTGAGATCTGAGTTTCCTTAATTTGGCTTTAGTGAACTGGAATGCATCCAAAGGTGCCAAACAACTCTTCTGAAGAAGCTTACACAGTGATCCAAGCTCCTCAAGAACATCGCAGAGAATAAATAGCGCAGAGAATAAATAGCGCAACTTTAAATTCCAGATTACTCAATTTAGTCAGGCAGTATTTGTGCACGGGATCATTGTCTTCTTCCACCTGTTCTTGACAATATTCTAACAGGATGTCATAATTTCTAACCACTGCACTTACAGCAAAGTGCCGAGACAGCCACCTAACATCATGTATAGCTTTAAATGAAATGACATCTGAGTCTGCAGCATTAGCAATATCCTCCAGTTTGGCTTTTCGTACGCTCGATCTACTGAAAATCGTATACACGGTGCGTATTAGAGTTTCGATCTCTTTCATGAATGGGATCGTTTTCCATGCATCGTCTATGCCTAGATCTTCGCGGTGAGCTACACAGTGTTGCTCTAGAAGATGAGGAACTGATTGACGTAACTTTGCAGCTACACCATTATGCTTCCCAAGCATGACTGATGCTCCATCGGACGTGAACATGACCATACGACTGAAATCTAAATCGTTCTCACTATAAAACTGCTTTATAGCATCAACTATAGCTGTGCTGTCACAAGCAGTTAGATGTTTGATGCCAGCAAAAACTGTCTCATGAATGTTGCTGCCACTTCTTCTAAATTTAATGTATATTATGAGCATTTTCGAAACAGAAATATCAGTACTTTCATCAATTATTAGGGTGTGAAAAGGAGACCTCCGGATTTCTGTAAATGTTTCCCGTTTAACAATGGCATTTATGCAGTCAAGGAACTCGAAAGCATAGTTTTTGCTTCTCCAGCTATCAGGTATTTTTACGTATTTAGCCATGTGATTGTGAATTTCCTGGACGGATAGCATGGACGAATTCAACTTTACCGCTAGCAATATATTATCAATTAAAATGTTAACTTCCTCTGGACTTGATTTATATCTCTGTGCGTATTCGATTCTGTTGTTCCGACTATCGGGAGTTTCTTTCAAGAAATTCATTAGAAAACCTCGGCTTTGATTGTGAAGCTTTTGAACCGCTTCTAAATGAGAATTATGATTCAGATGACGCTTTAAATAATCAATTTTCCACTCAGACCAAGTCTTCCCTGTGCTCCATTCTCCGTTAACACCTGCTTTTCGGCATAGGGAGCAAATTAATGCGTTGTCCGTGTCGCTATATTCGAATATTTCTTTCATCGCCACTGTTTTCCGTCCACTCGCGTGCGGCAACGTGGTGTCAACCAAAAACTCGGTCAGCCATTCCTTCTTAAATTGGCTGCGCTTTTTCTTTGTGCTGCTACCAAACTCTTCATTCTCTTTACGCTTCGACATTTTCGAATGGATGTAAAAATTATTTGACTGAATCTATGGAAGATCGCAAAAGAAAGTTTATGCACACGCTTCAAACGATCGAAACTTGAAAAGAACTTGCTTCATGCATGTATAGATAAACAATGGCGCTCGTGCGGCCTCAGTTTTGTAGCGCATTACTAATTTACTAGTAGTAGTACCGTGTTTCCCCGATGATAAGGCAGGGCCATCAAATAAGACAGCCCCCCCTTTTTAGACAAAAATATAAAATAAGGCACCCCCGCAAATAAGCCACCCACCGATACCTGCGCTTACCCGAATCGAGTGGTACGGTGGGTGACTTCATGTGGTGCCTAGTGCAGGAAATCACTCGCGTCTGCTCTGACCGCCTCTTCCTGCACGAAGTCGGGCCTTATCCAATCAGGAGCTGCATGTCAAAGCAGCTCCTGATTGAATAAGACCCGGCTTCTTGCAAGAAGAGGCGGTCGGAGCGTACGCGAGTCCGGCTGCCTCTCCTTGTTGGCGAGCTGAGCGGACCGTCGGGATCGACCCCCCGCACCCCCTAGGTACGCCTCTGCAAGTCTTGCCTTGCCCGGATTTGCCGCTCTCTTCCGGTGTTACCCCCCCCCCCCCCCACCCGATTCTCCTCTCGCCGCCCTGCCATCTGCCGTACGCCTCTTCCGATCGCCCCCCTCCCTGCTCGCACCCCCACCCCGACGTCCGATTCCTCCCCCAGCCTCCCCTTACCTTTGCGACGCGTTACATGGACTGCCAGCTCGCCTGCCTGCAAGCACGTGTGTGCGCTGTGACGAGAAACTTGTGCGCTGCGATGTAATATTTTGTGCGCCAGCGCACGCCAGCGCAGCTTAGCGGGAACACTCCTGTGCCGTTTCTCTCCTTTGTACTTAATTCATTTCAGCTTCACCCTCTCTCTCCATTTTTTTGACTCCACCCTCTCCCCTATGCTCTGGCATCTGTCTCTTCTCCTTCCCTTCTCTCCTCTCCTATCTCTCCCTTTCCCTCCTTGCTCTGGCACTTCCTCTCCTTCCTTTCCCTCTGGTCTGGCATTTGTCTCCTTAGTTTCTTTTCCCTCCCCCATGCCCTGGCATCTCTCTCCTTCCATCTCCCCACCCCCTCCATTATCTGGCATATCCACTCCTTCCTTTCTCTCCCTCTCTTCTTCCTTCCTTCCTTCCTTCCCCCTGGTCTGGCATCTGTCTCCTTCCTTTCTCTCCCTCCCTCCATCCTTCCTTCCTTTCCCCTGGTCTGGCATTGTCTCCTTTCCCCCCTCCATGTTCTGGTATCTTCTTTCCCTCCCTCCCATGGTCTTGGCATCTCTTTCCTTTCCGCTCCCTTCCCTGATCTTCCTCCCCCCAATTGGGTGCAGCAACAGCATTTCTCTCCCTCCCCCACCCATCAACAGATTCACTACAGGCTAAGGCGGGAGATAGGTCAGTGACGGAGGAAAGCTTACAATTTGGTGTTCTTGCTTGCTTCGAGCCTTCCTCGCTGCCGGGTTCTGCCTACTTTTTGTTTCCACAAAGGCAGGACCCGGCAGTGAGGAAGGCCCGAAGCAAGCAAGAGCAGCAAGTTGTAAGCTTCCTTCCATCGCTGACCTATCTCCCGCCTTAGCCTGTAGTGAATCTTTTTCTTGGACCTGCTTTATTCCTCTTAGGCACCTTCTCCCTCCTTTTCCGTGTGCCAGCACAGTTACTTAAGCACGCAGATGCTAGCTTCCGCCTCTCCTCTTTCTGATTGGTTCTCCTGCACAAAGCAAAACCAATGTCCTGCAGAAACAGATCAGACTGTTTTGCGGGATCAGCAGCAGAACAAAAGCAAACACAACATTGGTGTTCTTCCTGTTTTGCACACTCAGTCGTAATGAGCCTGCAGCCTCTGCCTCCAACTGCGACCATGAAAACCAACCAGCAGTAGGAAAAATTAAAAAACAAAAAAACCTGAAAACCCGCTTACTGGTGCTTAAAAAAAAATAAAAAAAGGCTGAGATGAATTCGCGACCGAGATGACAGCCAGGCGCGCACCTAAATTAGCCTGGTGGAGCGTGAGACAAAGGCACTAGGGAGAAAACTGGTCCTTTCATGTACTAATTGCTTTACACCTGTTTTTCTCTTTCTTTTAACCTGAAAACCCGCTTACTGGTGCTTAAAAAAAAATAAAATAAATAAATAAAAAAAGGCTGAGATGAATTCGCAACCGAGATGACAGCCAGGCGCTCGCCTAAATTAGCCTGGTGGAGCGTCAGACAAAGGCACTAGGGAGAACACTGGTCCTTTCATGTACTAATTGCTTTACACCTGTTTTTCTCTTTCTTTTACTCTTTTTATTTTTAATACTATTACCGTATTTTCTTGTACAATCTCTCTGGAGGCTGAACTCATGGGTTCTTGTATGTCTGATAGCTTCTGCTGCAGGGTTACTAAAAGTTGTTCCTTCCCCTTTGGACTACCTGCCTGGGAGCTTCCTGTCATGCTCAGTTTTGATCCTGCAGCTTCTCTGCTTGGTTGAAATCAGTCTATTCTCATGATTTATTTTCAGTTCCTAGTCTTTTTAAAATTTATTTCATGGGTTTGCCCACGTGCTGCGGATCAACTCTATGAGTGATCCTTCGGCAGGAGATCGCAGACATCTTAAATTTTGTCTGCTTCTGGAGGCTGCTTTGTAAGCTTAACCTGCAGTAAGCCCTCTGGACAGCCTGAAGATTGGATCGGGTCTCCGGGATCGGGAGCCATCACTCCCCTGGTTCGTCCACAAAGGGGTAGAGCGCAGGTTGCTGCGGTTCCATGGAGGTACACTGGGATCAGAACCCTGAGGGGTCCTGGTGGTCGTGATCTGTGGTGAGGCAGTCAGAAGACCTGAAAAATCCAGTTTAATCAGCTCCTGAGGTACTGATCTCCTTGTTTGTACTGTGTATTGCAGGCTGCCATAGACTTTCATTGCAGCACGTCTCTGTGGTGTCTGTGAGTCAGAGTTTGCCGATTTTGGGGGGTGCTGAAATTGTGGTTTTGGGTGGTTTCCCTGTATGCCCTGGCCCCTCATCTTTAAAATCCTAAAATCGCCATTTTTCTGCGGTTTTAACGGACATTTTTCAGACAAAATCGGCACCCACGGCGGTCATCTTGGATTTTCTTTAAAGTTTTTACAGCTATATTTTTTAGACATAGAAGCTTCATTTTTGCTCCAAATTTCACAGATGGCCACCTCAGGACAGGATGGCATGAATTCATGCTGTAAAAGCGGCGAATAGCTTGCGGTTTCGCAGCTGTGTATTCCATGCACCGTGCCCCACGAGGGGCATGAACTGTGTGTGGATTCCGCACTATCTTCCAGAGAGGCACTGCTTTCATCCGATTCCACCAGAGACATGATTCCAGCATCCAGGACACCAAAATTGGGTGATGAGGATGCTTTCATGAAACGCAAATGCAGTTCCAGGGAAAAGTCTCATAAGTCTCTTCAAAACATTCCAAATCTGAGTCCCGCAGATCAGCTCTGACTACTGGGGACTATTTTCCACCAGAATTTGTGGATATGATGTATCATGCTTTCATGAGAAAGTGGGCTATGCCTGTGTCTCCCTCTCAGACTCCGGTGCGGCGGTCTGTTCAGCCTTTGTTCATCCTGCCACTGTATCGTGCTATGGTGCGCCCGCACCTGGAGTACTGTGTTCAGTTCTGGTCGCCGTACCTCAAGAAGGACATGGAGGTACTTGAGAGGATCCAGAGAAGAGCAACTAAGCTAATAAAGGGCATGGAGGACCTCTCATATACTGACAGACTGAAAAAGCTAGGGCTTTTCTCCCTGGAAAAGCGGAGACTTAGAGGAGACATGATAGAAACCTTCAAGATCATGAAGGGCATAGAAAAAATAGACAGGGACAGATTTTTCAAATTAAGGGGATCAATAAGTACAAGGTGGCACTCAGAGAAATTGAAAGGGGAGAGGTTTAGAACAAACGCTAGGAAGTTCTTTTTCACACAGAGGGTGGTGGATACATGGAACGTGCTACCAGAGGATGTGATAAACAGGAGCACGCTACAGGGGTTCAAAGAAGCTTTGGATAGGTACTTGGAAGACAAAGGGATTGAGGGGTACAGATAAGAGTAAAGGTAGATTATAGGGATGGGATTAGAGGTAAGTTACAAAATTAATCAGGGACCACTGTTCAGGCACTAGGCCTGATGGGCCTCCGCGGGAGCGTACCGCTGAGCAAGATGGACCTCTGGTCTGACTCAGCAGGGGCAACTTCTTATGGTCTTTGGATTCCAGCATGTCGGTCTGTTCAGCCTTTGGATTCCAGCATGTCAGTCTACTCCCTTGCTGGTCTGCCTGAAAGCCAGTGGCAACTTCCTGCTATTGCCTCGGTGCCTGTGTCAATTTCTATGCTGTTGCTGTCGTACGGCTCTTTGATGGGCTCCACTGACGTGGCTAGCCTAGCGGATCTCGGGATTTCCAGAACACTGATTTCCGCAATCTGGGAGAGGATCGGATGGTGCGCAGGCTCTTTAAATCCTGTCACCTTCCTGATCTTGTCTCTGAATCCCTGTGGACATTGAAACTTGATTCAGACTCAACGGTTCAGGCGGAGCATTCCGTCATGAGTTCTAAGCCTCCGCTTTCCACTGTATTTCCGGATTACATGGATCTGGTGGAAATGCTCTTGGAGGTTTGGGAGACCCCAGAGGGTTCTCTGAAGTGCGCTAGGGCCATGGCTAAATTCCAATGACATGGTATACAACTTTCCAAGTACCTAGACCCGCCGAGGGTGGATTCAGCTGTGGCTGAGGTCACTAAACATACCTCCTTGCCTCTCGGATGAAGGGGTTGTCCTGAAGGATGTCCAGAACCAAAGACTAGATTTTGTCATAAAGCATTTTTTTTTTTTTTTTTTATTCTGCTGCGATGGGAGTGTGAGCTGCAGTGGCCACTTCCTTTGTAGCCCGGGCCTATCATACTAAACTTTGTCAGGATTCGGTATCTCGACTTCCTGGTTTCTGGAGTGAATTGTTTGGCAGACACACACTATGATATTTTGAAAGTTTTTGCTATTTTGAAAGTTATTGCTTATTCAGTTTCTGCTAGGAGAATGTTATGGATTCGCGAGTGGTTGGGTGATTCTTCATTCAAGGCTATGCTGAGCAAATTGCCTTTTAAAGGTTTGCTCTTGTTTGGCCAGGGTTTGGATGACCTGATGGCAAGTGTGCAGGACCATAAGTCTAAGGTGCTTCCTGGCTCTAGACCTCATCCAACCAGTGGGAGGGGATGATTGAATTTTTGTTCTTTCTGGAAAACTTCACAGTACGTTGGACCCCCTGCGGCGGGACAGTTTCAGAGCATCCTACAGACCTCGCTATATATAGTAAGTTGAGCCTCCAGCTTTCTCTGCTCCTTTTTAAGGGGTTTATATCTTGTTTTTCCTAAATTGGTCCTTGAGTACCCCTTGCAAGTGAGGTTTTAAGTATATTCTCAATGAATATGTATGAGATTGATTTGCATACAAGACCTCCGTTGTATGGATATTCATTGTGGATATCTTGAAAACCTGACTGGCAAGCAGGTACTGCAGGACACTGGTCTGACTTCTAGCAGCTCTGTTTTCTACAGTTCTCTATCATACTACCCCTTAACATTCACTTCCCTCCTTGTCTTATTCTCTGCCCCCCTCCTTAAGGTGCGCATAACTCCATCTACCTATTTTCAGCCACTCTAACCTAAATCTTAGACTTATATAGGAGCTTGATTCGGTTTACTTAGATTACATAAAAAGTTCGATTTAATATACAGAAAAAGGACCTGTTAGTACTCATTGGAACTATTACCTAAAAGATGTTCAAACAAATTGGTTTTCAAAACTTTACGGAAAATCTGAAGGGAAAGACAGGTTCTTATGTAAGATGGTAATTCATTCCATATTGCTGAAAATAAATATGGAAAGGAACGAGAAATTTTACTAGTAGACTTTATTCCTTTCAAAGGTGGAAAAGAGCTTATATATATGAAAGACTCTTGAACCTGAGGATCTCATGGTGCCTAAAGATAGAGACTATAGGCACAAAAAGCACATTTAAGATTTAAAAAACCCTGTTGGGCTGTTTCTTCCTTTGCAGCATTGGGTCTAACTTTTCCTTTGAGCCATGTGTTCTTCTGTACAATAATGTGGCTTAAAGGAAAAGTTTGGAATAGGGTGGCAGAGAAAGAAGCAGTCTGTTGTTCATTCATGCAGTCATGCACCATCATCTCTTGAGTTCAGGCAGTGAGGGAGGCCAAGCTATACCACACTAATGAGCTATTTCAGCAGCTTGCACAGACTTCTGTGCTCATATTATAGAAACATAGAAACATGATGGCAGAAAAATGGCCCATCTAGTTTGCCCATCCGCAGTAACCATTATGGATTACACTTTGGTTCAGAATTCTCCCAGGTGTATTATGAACTACTTATTTACCTTGTTTTATTGGTCTGTTAGTTGTGAAAGGGACAACTGTTTTGCATTCCCTACCTTTGTACTATGCAGAATTTGACAGTAACCATGTTAATTTGTATGTGTGACTTCGTTAACAAGCATCGCTAACCAATGATGAGTAAAGGACAGTGCCTGATACCTGATAGTTCATCTCCATTTTGCTTAAATTTATAAACTGTGTATTATATGTGAACATCTTTTGAGTTGAATTTTATCTTCTTCTATAATTTTTTTAATTAAAATCTAGGCAATAGAAAACTTGGATGCAGAAATGAAGCAGAAAGAAGATGTACTTAATGGTACTTTGCAGAAAGAGTTTTCCCGTCTTATTAGTGCCCTGCATTTAAGGTAATTGCTTTTCTTACTCACTTTTAACATCAAGATCAGGGAATCCCAACCTGTTTTGAAGCAAGGATGCTTTGTCAGTCTTCAGAATGTTTTGTGAATATCCACATGTTTTTGTATCTTGTATATATTTACGTGACATATTTCTAAAATATTTATGTAATGGAGGAATTATGTGCACAGCAGAATCTTTGGCCTAGGATGATCAGTTGAGAAAAGCCTCTGGGTGGGGGGAGGGTCATCAAGATTGCTGTTCAGGATGGGGTAGAGGTGGTGACAGAATGAGATTGCTGAAATGAACAGGGTGTTTGAAAGATACACTACAGAGACCCATTTTGAAGAGGGTGGGGGCTGTTTGTGCTGGTGACTGGAAGTCTTGCCTTTTCATTTTACCTTAGTCACTAACAATCTGCTTATATGAATTAGTGTAAAAAGTAGTACGCATGCTTATGTAAAACTTGGAGAGGGAAATGCAAATTTGTGAATATTTTATTAGCAGTGATGGTGAAGTTCAAAATTAACTATTAGGGGAAAAAGCACATTTCAGGAGTGTTTAGATCTACTTGGTTGAAATTCCTCTTGGTTTACATTGTGCAGGTTAAGGAATACAAATTTAGCTGGTGTTAGAGATTTGAACAAAAAGAGGAGGAATATCTGCAGAATACACAAAAGAAACAAAAGCAGAGGTGGCCTAAAAGAGGTATAACATTGGTTAAAATATGAATTAATGACTGACCCAACATGACCTGTTTAGGCACAATGCATGCATCATAGTTTGGTAGATGTTGAGATTGTTAGGCAACATGGCCATGGCCTTCACCTCCACATGACACCCATGATTCATATCCATTTGAGAACCATTCAATGGACTTTGGCTTCCCAGTGGTTGCAAGCCACTAGGAATCTAGTGGACATTATCGCTCACTCTTCCCTTACGAGAGTCTCTCGAAAAATTTGATCTAATTTGATTCAGGGCCTTCCATTCCAGTTTGCCCTCCATAAAAAACTGTGATAACGGATACATTCAGCTTGAGATGGGGAGTTCATGTAGATGGAATCCATACTTGTCAGTGGTTATCCCAGGGGATCTAGTTGCATATAAACCTGGAATTCTGAATAGGTATGAAATGCTCTGAAAACTTTCAGGGATTGGCTGATACATACCTGTTCTCATTCAAATAAACAACCAGGTTACAATGTACTTGGGCAAATCAAAAATTGAAGGCAATTGCTAAATGACATGATAGCCAGAAAAAAGCTAGCAAAATGCAACATACTCATATGTACTCATACATTATTAATGTGCCTGTTTGATCATTCATGCACAGTGCAGCGCTTGGCCTTTATTCGTATGACAGCCACAAGGTCAGAAACGTGGACGCTCCATTGCAAGATTGCACCATCAACAGAACAACATAGAAACATAGAAGATGACGGCAGAAAAGGGCTACAGCCCATCAAGTCTGCCCACTCTGCTTACCCACCCCCTGTCTATGCCCTAATGACCCAATTTCCTTATCTTGACCCTCGTAGGGATCCCACTTGGGTATCCCATTTATTCTTAAAGTCTGGCACGCTGTCTGCCTCGATCACCTGCACTGGAAGCTTGTTCCAATGATCATCCACTCTCTCTGTGAAGAAATACTTTCTGGTGTCGCCATGAAATTTTCCGTCCCTGAGTTTGAGCAGGTGCCCTCTTGTGGCCGAGGGTCCCTTGAGAAAGAAAATATCATCTTCCACTTCGACACGTCCCGTGAGGTACTTAAATGTTTCGATCATGTCTCCCCTCTCCCTACGTTCCTCGAGAGTGTAGAGCTGCAATTTGTTCAGTCTCTCTTCGTACGAGAGACCCTTGAACCCCGAGATCATCCTGGTGGCTGTCTGCTGAACCGATTCAATTCTGCGCACATCTTTACTGTAATGTGGCCTCCAGAATTGCACACAGTATTCCAGATGAGGTCTCACCATGGCCATACAACGGCATTATGACTTCAGGCTTTCGGCTGACGAAACTTCTATTGATACAACCCAATATCTGCCTTGCCTTAGATGAAGCCTTCTCCACTTGATTGGCAGTTTTCATGTCTGCACTGATGATTACTCTTAAATTTCGTTCTGCTGAAGTCCTAGTTAAAGTTTCTCCGTTCAAGAAGTACGTCCTGCATGGATTTCCGCTTCTGAGGTGCATGACCTTACATTTCTTAGCATTGAAGCCTAGCTTCCAGGTTGAGGACCAACTTTCCAGTGTAAGCAGGTCCTGTGCCATATAATTCTGTAAACTGCATTCACTTACTATATTACATAGTTTGGCGTCATCGGCGAATAGTGTTATTTTACCTTGAAGCCCTTGAGTCAGATCCCCTATGAATATGTTGAAAAGGAGTGGACCCAGGACCGAGCCCTGCGGCACTCCACTGGGCACCTCCGATGTTTTAGAGAGGGTACCACTAACCACCACCCTCTGAAGTCTGCCACTCAGCCAATCATTGACCCATGCAGTTAGTGTCTCTCCTAACCCCATCGATTCCATCTTGCTTAGCAGCCTGCGGTGTGGGACACTGTCAGAAGCTTTACTGAAGTCCAGGTACACGACATCCAAAGACTCTCCCAAGTCCAACTTTCTTGTTACCCAGTCAAAGAAGCTGATGAGATTGGATTGGCAGGACCTACCCTTGGTGAATCCATGCTGACTGGGATCCCGAAGATTCCCTTCATTCAAGATCATGTCCAATTTGCTTTTAATTAGTGTTTCCATGAGTTTGCACACTATTGATGTGAGACTCACCAGTCTATAATTCGCAGCCTCTGCAACCCTTTTTATGCAGTGGTACGACATTAGCTAATTTCCAGTCCAGGGGAACTTTCCCCTTACTTAGGGAGAGATTGAATAGCTCAGCCAACGGTTTCGCCAGGACATCGCTCAATTCTCTGAGCACTCTTGGGTGCAAATTGTCTGGTCCCATGGCTTTGATCACCTTGAGTCTTGCCAGTTCACTGTAAACTTCACCTGGTGTGAACTCAAAATTCTGAAACGGGTCTTCTGTGCTTTGTGTTGCCTTCAACTGCGGACCGTGCAGTAGTGCGCTTTCTTTGGGCAGAGAGTGAAACCTGTGGAAATTCACCATTGAATATTGACTCAGTATGGACATAGCAACATGAATCAACGAAAGGTTTATAAGTGAGTAAAAAGATTTAAAGCGGGGAAAAACAAAGGTCATTCTGATTGCCCATCAACATCTCTCACACAAGAGCATATTGACAGCTTGGATACCTTGATTGGAGAAGATGGATGGATAATGATCTCTCAATTGGCTGCAAATCTGGATATCAGCTATGGATCTGCATTTGCCATAATGCATGATGACTTAAGATACAGGAGAATCCGTGCATTATGAGTTCCCAAACAGCTTACTGATCTGCACAAGCATGTAGAGGTTGTAACCCAGTTCCTGAGGTGGTATGAAGATCTGAGTATTCTGTAGAGAATTGTCACCGGCGATGAGACATGGGTGCATCACTGTGACCTGGATAGCAAACGACAAAGCATGATGACTTTGGAAGCAGCCAAAAAAACTTCTGTGCAGGAATGCAGAAACTAGTTGAACAATACAGCAAATGGATCATCTTGCCTGGGGTCTAAGTGGAAAAGTAATATGTTCAATTTCTCAGTTACTTCTATTAAAGCTGTTAAGTATATTTTGCCTTCACTTTTTGATTAACCCTTGTATTAAATTAACAAACTGGAGGAATTCATAACTTGTGTCAGTAAGTGCTGGAGTTATGAACTTAAGTTTCCCAAAATAGGATTTTCCAGTACAATAGGTGCCATTCTAGCCAAGTGGGTTATCTCCCCATGGCTACGAGCCTCTGCAGAAGGAATCCACTCTGGATTTTTTCTATAACCCTTCTACTTCACTGAGCTCTACTACCATCTACAGTTTTTCCCTTCTGCAAATGCGAACTGGAAGGAGTGCTCTGCTCTTTTTTTCTTTGTTTTTCTTTATTCTATTCAGCGTGCCTGATTTTAAGACCAAATGGGATCTATTCACAGAGAAAGGTAGGGGAGGGTCATTGGGGTGGGCAGACTAGATGGGCCGTGGCCCTTATCTGCCGTCTATTTCTATGTTTCTATGAGTTCTTTTTGGATTTCTTTGATTTTAGAACATGGCGGTATTGCGGTATATAAGCTGTTGTTGTTGTTATTATTATTATTATTATTAAAAGGGCCACGGCCCATCTAGAAATATAGAACATGACGGCAGAAAAGGGCCACGGCCCATCTAGTCTGCCAACACTAATGGCCCACCCCCTAACTACCTCCATGAAGAGATCCCACATGCCAATCCCATCTTTTCTTAAAATCTGGCAAGCTGCTGGCCTCAATTACCTGTTGTGGAAGATTATTCCAGCAATCAACCACCCTTTCAGTGAAGAAATATTTTCTGGTATCGCCATGAAATTTCCCACCCCTGATTTTCAACGGATGCCCTCTTGTTGCCGTGGGTCCTTTAAGGAAAAAGAGATCCTCTTCCACCTTTTTATGGTGCTTGGAGCTTCTCTGTTTGTGGGTCCAGCTCTGGCTGTGTGGAGAGGAAGCAGACGGTGATCTATAGCTGACAGACTAATCCCTTGTGATACCTTTTGGCCTGCCCTCAGAAGCATTTTTTGAGCTTGGGGCCATCCTTTCTTAATTGCTGTCGGGCCTCCTTAGGAGGCTCAGCAGTGTCTCGCTGGGTGCCGACCAGTGTTCCCTCTAAGCTGCGCTGGCATGCGCTGGCGCACAAAATATTACAACGCAGCGCACAAGTTCCTCGTCACAGCGCACACAGTGTAGAGCACAGTTCTTCAACCGCCGGTCCGCAGAAAATTCCTGCCGGTCCGCGCAGGGCCGGCAAGATGGACGTTGTTAAATTTCCTGCCCTGGTGGTTTTCGCGGAAATCTTCTGTTCCTCCCAGCCTCGGGCGATCAAGACAGGCTGCCGACGTCGGGCATTCCCTCTGAGTCTCGCCTATGCGGAAACAGGAAGTTGAAACAAAATAGGCGGGACTCAGAGAGGAAAGATCCCGACGTCTGCAGCCTGTCTTGATCGCTGCCCCTGCCGAGTCGCCGAAGAGGGCTGCGGGGAAGCTGCAAGTAGAAGGGAGATGGTCAGCGTGCGCGGTGGGGGGCAGCGTGTGGATTGGGGCCATCAGCAGCGTCTGTGCTGAAAGCCTGCCCACGTGCAGAATGCGGCGGATAGGGGCCTCCGGCTCGTCTTGGGCGGCAGGGCCTGCAGTGCAAAGCTGTTTTTGCCGGCTTGGGGGGGGGGGGGTCACGAATGTGCAGGGAGCCTTCAACAGTGGCTGTCTCCTCTCCTAGCAGCTCTAAACTTACCAGGGCAGTGATTCACTTTGGCAACTTCCCCTTTCCTCAGAGGCGGCAACGGACCCAAGGCTGCCTAAGGAAATCACTTCTGCAGGCAAGTACTGAGAGCTGCTGGAAGGACAGGAAGCCACTGTTGGAGGCTGGAAAGCTGATGGATAAAGGGAGAGCTGCTACTGCACCTGGAGGGAGGTAGAAAGAGAGATGCTGCTGGGAGGGGAAGAGGGAAAGGGATGGGAAGAGAGCTACTGTTGGATAGGGGGGAGGAGGGAAGGGAGAAGGAAGAAAGGAAGGAAACAGCTGGCAGGGAGATTAGAGGAGGGAAAGGGGAGAGACAGGAATGAGAAAGTAGAGAGAGATTGATGCTGGAAAGGGGGTCAGCAGAGAAATGAGAGAGGGATAAAGATGCTAGATCTGGTGTAGGAGAGATAAAACTGAAGAAAGCAGTGAAGCTGGAATGAATGATGTAAAAAGGAGAGAGGAAGCACAGGCTGGATGGAAAGGGGAGAGGGGCATAGAAAGAAGTCAGATACATATGGAAGGGGGAGAGGCCAGACAGTGGATGGAACGGGCAGACGCTGGAAGGAAGAGTGGAAAGAAGATGAAAGCAGAGACCACAAAAGGTAGAAAAAAATCATTTTATTTCTATTTTGTCATTACAATATGTCAGATTTGAAATATATATCCTGCTAGAGACATAACTGGGGACTGCAAAGCCTAATACTATTCCTGTCATGTGTTGACTGCAGTATTCTGTTAGCATGATATTTCTGTGTAGCATTCTGTAATAATTTGGCTTGTTCAGTTTTCTTGATAGTAGAGGGGATATATGTGAAGGGGAGGGGAGACAGGGGTTTTGTTGGTCCTTGCTCTGAATATTTATATTTATAAAATGACAATTGTACAGAATATTGTTTCTTTTTATACTTTAATAAAATACGTTCAATATAAAATCATAACAGAGGCTTGTGCAGATGGGATCAGATGGTTTGTGGGGACCGAGCTTGCGGAGACTGGGTGAAAATGTGTTTTTATTTCGGTCTTAGTAGTTTGCCGGTCCACAAAATAATTATTTTATTTATGCCGGTCCACGGGTGTAAAAAGGTTGAAGAACACTGGACTAGAGTATGTCCCCATGAACCTACAAATCTTAAATTCAGTTCCATAACTGGCCTGGAACTTAAGCTGGCCTGATGCCTTGACAACATATTTATTTGGCTCATAACTTGCTGGCGCCCGATATTTTTAGCTCACAGTGAAAAAAGTTTGCTCACAACACCCGCCCGCTTAGAGGGAACACTGGTGCCGACTACATTTTTTTGCCTCCCCCTTCTAGTTGTGCATCTATCAGTCCATGGAGGAAGGGGCTCAGTCAGATGCCATGTTCAACTTTAAGCCTGAAGATCAGCACTGGAGAAGACATTCTGGATGAGGCAGTGATTTCTTCTCCCTTTCCAGCTACTTTTCAGAGCAGAGGCAGGCTGCATGCAGCACATTGCCAGCACAGGTCACAGTGTGTAAGGCTGTTATAGCCTGTGAGATGAATTGGGGGGGGGGAGGGGGCAGAAAATCCAGTTTTCAGTAGTTTGTGCTTATTTCCCTATATGGTCCCTCATCAAAAATCTTAAATTTGCCTGTTTTTGACTTTCATTTAATGTGTTCTTTTTTTTTTTTTTTGCCAAAATCCTGATCATAGGGATGATCCCACAGTCCTGTTTCTTTAAGCCCATAGCTCTACTGGATCTCATTTCTGAGTCATTGCGTGAGCTGAATTTACTCTCAGCCAGTTCCATCAACTTCCTCCTCCCTTATGAGGGTTCTGTCTTCCATGTTTCCCTGGCACCTGGACATTAACATCTTGGCCACTGAGCAGTAGGATTCTCTTGATGGATCTCTCAAGGTTGCAAGAGCCATGTCTGTATCCTATGGCACAGGAGTTCCAGCAGTTTTTTACCCAACCTAAAATTGATTGCTTAGTTGTGTAGGTTACCAAGCGCACCTCTCTTCCGAGCGAGGGCAATGTAGTGCTCAAGATATATGTAGGATTGCCATGTGATGTGGTTCTCGAGGCATTGACTTTAGGAGTCAAAAGCGGCCTCAACGGCATCCTTTGTGACATGTGCCTGTCTTTCCAAGCTATGTACTCTAGAGGGCGAGGGTGAGGAGCCTGTACTACAGCTTTTTTTTCTGGAGTGGATTATGTGGCAGATGCTTTCTGACATTATTTGTGTCATGAGTAAAGCGTCGGCTTACTCTGTGCACGCAGAATGCTCTGGATCAGTCAGTGGGCTGGAGATTCCACCTCTAAAGCTACTCTCAGCAGACTGTTTTTTAAAGGGACAGTTATTCAGAAAAGGTCTGCACGATATTATGTCTTGTGTGGTAATCCATCATTAAAGTATAACCTACTTCTAGGAGATGTCTCCACAGCCACACCATGAACTCAGCCTAGACCCTCCCACTCTCCCCTCAACCCACCCATCCCTATGCTCACATTACATATATAGACCCACCCACCAATCATCCTCCACCTGTTGCCCAACCAGTAGAATAAAAGTAACTAAATTAAAAATATAATTCAACAACCCCAATACTATACCTTAATCTTATAAGTATATATACACTTAAAAATAAAATCTCACCCATATTCCATCCCTTCCCCTAAACCACTTAACCTCCAACCACCACACCAGTCACATTTCAGCTTTACCCTCTTCTCAGCCTTACAACTACTACACTCTCTCCCATTCATGCAGATATCCATCCCACTCTACTTATATGCATCTCCACCACGGCTTAGCCCCCATGCTTCTCCCACAATCCTCCTACTCCTTCTCTTGCTCTCTGCTGGGGACATCGATCCTAATCCTGGTCCTCCAAATCATCCCTCTGCCTACTCCTGGGGATCACACTGCAGTATAACAAATCGTATTTCTGTTCCCCTTCCCCCTCGTTCCTCCATGTCCTTCTCATGTGTCCTATGGAATGCCGGCTCAGTATCCAACAAACCTTCATCCATGACCTCTTTATCTAAAAAGCTCCATCTGCTAGCACTAACTGAAACCTGGATCTGCCCTGAAGACTCCGCCTCAGCTGCTACCCTGTGTCATTTAGGGTACCTTTTCTCACACACGCCTCACTCGGATGGTCACGGAGGCGGTATAGGACTCTTACTCTCTCACCATCTTGTAAATATCAATCCCTTCTGCCTCAATCTCGCTGTTTTCCTTCCTTTGAAGATTATTCAATCCTCCTATTCGCCCCCCTGTCTCTCAAGAGTAGCGGTTATTTACCAACCCCCTGACAAATCTATCTCCTTCCTCACTGAGTTTGACTCCTGGCTCTCCTCCTTTCTTGAACCCTCATCTCCCTTCCTTATTCTCAGCGACTTCAACATCCATGTGGATGATCCTTCTGCCTCCTATATGTCCATGTTTCTCGCTCTAATGTCCTTGTATGACCTCCAGCTGTGCTTCACTGCCCCTACTCGCCAGAAAGGCCACTGCCTTGACCTCGTCCTCTCCTCCAACTGCTCTATCACCGAACTCTGCACCTCAAACCTTACCATCTCCGACCATCAGCTGTTGACCTTCACGACTCATCATCCTCCTCCCCAACCCAACCAATCACTACCCTTACGTTTAGGAACCTTCAGGCTATTGACCCTGACACGCTCTCTACCACTGTCATCTCTCCTTGCTACTATTATGTCAAACGAGCCTGCCGATGAAGCTGTCCTCTCCTATAACTCCATTCTCTCATCTTCTTTTGATACCCTTGACCCTCCTTAAACTAAACAAAACTTTTAAGCTTTTATACCGCATCTACCGCAGGCGTCTACGGAATAGTAAGACGTGCCAAACCCTAACCCTGGTTAACCCCCCCCAAATCCATTACCCCTGCGCTCCTGTGCCCAAGCTGCTGAACGTCTTTGGCTTAAATCTCGCATGCTTGCTGACATCCTTCCAATACACCCTTTCGCTTGCCAAACAGGACTACTACAATCATTTAACTCTTAGTGCCAACCGTGGCTGTCTCTTTGCCACGCTCAACTCTCTACTCAAAGTGCCCCGTCTCCCATCCCCTCTTTGCTCTCCCCCCATACGATGGCAGAGTTCTTTCGTGACAAGATTAGCAAGATCTACCTTGAATTCTCAACAAGGTCGCCTCCCCTGTCGCCCCTTCCGACTGTCCACTCTGTTGACCTCCCTTCGACAACCCTTATGACCCTTTCTTCCTTTTCTGAAATTATGGAAGAGGAAACTGCTCACTTCCTCCTCCAAATCCACCACCTGTTCTCTGATCCAATTCCTACCTGCCTACTTGGATCCATCTTTCCCGCTGTGATCCGTCCCATCTGTCACATTCTCAACCTTTCGCTTTCCACTGCTACAGTTCTAGATGTCTTCAAACATGCTGTAGTTACACCCCTCCTTAAAAAGCCCTCACTAGACCCTACGTCCCACTCTAACTACTGCCCTATCTCCCTCCTTCCCTTCCTATTCAAACTACTCAAATGTGTTGTTCACCTCCATTGCTTGGACTTCCTTTCTTCTGATAATATTCTTGACCTGCTTCAATCGGGCTTTCGCCATCTCCACTCTATGGAAACTGCCCTTGCTAAAGTGTCTACCTGTTCCTGGCCAAATCCAATGGACTCTACTCTTCTTGATCTGTCTGCTGCCTTTGACACTGTTGATCACCGCCTCCTTCTCGACACGTCCTCGCTGGGATTCTGGGGTTCTACTCTCTCCTGGCTTTCTTCCTATCTCTCTCATCGTACCTTCAGCATATGTTAAGGTGGATCCTTCTCTGCCACCATCCTGCTGTCTATTGGCGTACCCCAAGGCTCTGTCCTGGGCCATCTCCTCTTTTCTCTATATACCCTCTCTCTTGGTAAGCTGATCTTCTCTCATGGTTTTCAATATCACCTCTATGCTGACGACTCCCAGATCTACCTCCTGCACACCGGATATCTCTGTGGGAATTCAGGCCCGAATTTCAGCCTGCATGTCTGACATTGCCGTTTGGATGTCTTGCCGTCATCTCAAACTGAATATGGCTAAAACTGAACTCCTTATCTTTCTCCCTAAACCTGCCTCCCCCTATCTCTCCATTCTCTATCTCTATGGATAACACTATCCTCTTCTCTGTCTTGTCAGCTTGCAACCTTGGGGTGATTTTTGACTCCTCTCTCTCCTTCTCTGCTTAGATCCAACAGATGGCCAAATCCTGTCGCTTCCTCCTCTATAACATTACCAAAATCCGTCCTCTTCTCTCTGAACACACGACCAAAACCCTTGTCCATGTTCTTATTGCCTTGTGCTTAAACTACTGCAACGTATTTCTCTTAGGCCTTCCGCACGCCGTCTCTTGCCTCTTCAATCTGTTCAAAATGCTGTTGCGCAACTCATATTCTGTAAGAGCCGCTATTCTTACATTACCCCTCTCAAGTCGCTTCATTGGCTCCCCGTCCATTTCTGAATACAGTTTAAACTCCTCTTGCTGACAAAGTGCATTCGCTCTGAAGCCCCCCCCCCCGATATCTCTCCTCACTCATCTTCCCCTATGCTCCCCCCTGTGATCTCCGTTCATCGGACAAGCCCCTCTTATCTGTACCCTTCTCTTCCACTGCCAGCTCCAGACTACGTCCCTTCTTTCTTGCAGCACCGTATGCCTGGAACAGGTTGCCTGAATCAATACGTCGTGCTCCGTCCCTGGCAAGCTAAAGGCCCACTTTTTTGAAACTGCTTTTAAACTCTTAACTCCCCCTCACTGCTGTCAGATACCTATATCCACTATAATCTCCCCAACCCTGAAATGTCCTATCTAAATTAGATTATTAGCACTTCTGAGCAAGGATCGTCTATTGTATGTTAAAATGTACAGCTTTGCATACGCCTTTTAGCGCTATAGAAATAATAAATAGTAGTAGTAGTAGCAGTCCATTGATCCGAGACTGCCTGACAGCACTCCCAGTACCCTCTAGAGCAGTGTGTCTCAAACTTTCTCAAGCCAGGGCACACTAAAGGTAGTGGCCACGGATTGAGGAACCCAGAAGTGCGCAGACGTCGCCGTGATATCACGCATATGCGTAACCTCATTATGTCGACGTCCGTGCATGTGCAGAGGCTCGCTAGATGGGCCCTGAGACACCAGTAGGGGGTGCCAGCAGGGAAGAGGGCCAGAAAAAGGAGAGGCACTGGTGCCAGCTGATTACCTACAGCAGTGTTTCTCAACTACTTCAAGCTAAGTACTCTTTCTAAGTCTAACTTTCCTTTAGCACAGCCTCTTCTTCCCCATTGCTGGAAATCTTTGCCTCATGAACCATTTCATCGATGTACCTCTCATTTTCACAGATGCTTCTTAGTTTTTTCTCCGCCTCTTTCAGTTCTTTTACTTCCTTCATGAGGGATTCAAGCTGAAGACAACTTGTACATGGAACTACTCCCTCGGCCTGGGTAACATTTTCTGTCTGCACAAAGACAGAAGTTGTAACCTGAGCAGCAGCTTTGGTAATACGATGTTTCCCAGCCATACTGTGGTGCAGAAGTACTTACACCTGGAAGAGAGGAAAAAAAAAGGGCAGAAAAATCCTCCAAAGTAATTCCCTGTTCTTGGTTGGCTGGAGAGCCTATAAACCAGGGGTGCCCACACTTTTTGGACTTGCGAGCTAATTTTAAAATTACCAAGTCAAAATGATCTACCAACAATAAAATTAAAAAAAAAACCAAAACAACAACCCACAAAGCACACTGAAAGGCAGAGAAAATGTTAATTATCATTCATATTCTGGGGTTTTTCAAAGAAGTCAAGGCAGATGACAATGCAATGTCACCTCAGTAACAACCATACAAAAATAGACAAATATACCCCCTCCCTTTTTACTAAACCGCAATAGCAGTTTTTAGCGCAGGGAGTTGCGCTGAATGCCCAGTGCTGCTCTCGACGCTCATAAACTCCCTGTGCTAAAAAAACGCTATTGCGGTTTAGTAAAAGGGGGCCATAGTGCAAAATATAGACAGCCGATATAAATTCTCAAAACGGACACATATTGATCACTAAATTGAAAATAAAATCATTTTTCCTATCTTTGTTGTCTGGTGATTTCATGAGTTTCTGGTTTCACTTTCTTCTTCTGACTGTGCATCCAATATTTCTTCCCTGCTTTCAGCCTCCTGTATGCTTCCTCTTCTCCAGACCTCATTCTCTCTCGCAAATTTTTCTTTCTTTTTCCCTGCCCCCTTCTTTTTTTCTGTCTTCCTGCCACCCTTTCTTTCTCTCTCCGTGCCCCCTTTCTTTCTATCTCCCTGTTCCCCCCTTTCTTTCTGTTTCCCTTCTTTCTTTTTCCCTGCCCTCCCCCAAGCCACTAGGTTTGCTGCCGCTGCCTTCGGGGAACAGGCCCCCAAGCCACCGCCGCTCCAAGCTCTCCCTGAAGAAGCATTGGACCAACCAGCATTCCTCTCCCCGACATCAATTCTGACGTCGGAGAGGAAGTTCCGGGCCACCAAGGCAGTGATTGGCTGGCCCAGAACTTCCTCTCTGATGTCAGAATTGACGTCGGGGAGAGGAATGCTGGTCGGTCCGATGCTTCTTCGGGGAAAACTTGGAGCGGCAGTGGGGGATGTCGGGGAGAGGAAGGCTGATCGGCCCGGTAGATCATGATGGCAACATGAGTCTATCACGGAGCCTGGGATGGGCTCCACGATCAACTCGCGTTGCCTTCCCGATCTACCTGTCGATCGTGATCGACGTATTGGGCACCCCTGCTATAATCAAAAAGCTCTCTGCCTTTGGGGTGGGTGGGAAGGAATTAAATTAACACCAGAGCCTTTCCTGAACAGCTATTTGTGCCCTAATCTGATGATACGCCGTGAAATGCAACCTAAATCATTAATCTAGGCTAAAATACTGTTTTGTATTAAACCTAACAGATTCTAAAGGCTACACTATTGCCTGACTGATTTTGCTGAGCTAAAAATGAGAACTATAACCCACTAAAACCCAAGTTTACCTTTGCCAAGTTTGAATACCACCATACAAAATGTTCCAATGGATGGAGGCAGATAGTAGTTCACAGGTTGCTGTGAAAACTATCTTTAATGCAGATCCTCTACAACCTCCCTCTTAGAACCAGGCTTACTGAGGGTTATGCACTAGGCCATCATTCCTCCCCTCAAGGGTCACCTGTGGAATCTAATCTCTTAAGAAAGTCCTCAGAGTTCAGTCTTATAAGTATTGTGAGTTGTGTATAACTTTGTAAGCGCTCTGTGAGCTGCTTAGATTTAGATAGAGTGAGCATATAAAAATTAAGTAAATAAAACCCAATGTGAACAATTACAAAGTGATGTATGTAGGAAAAACCCACAAACTATAGCTACATGATGAAAGGTATACTTAGATTTCCAAAAAGCCTTTGACAAGGTACCCCATGAACGCCTACTACAAAAACTGAAGAACCATGGGGTGGAAGGATCAAAAATTGGTTGGCAGGTAGAAAGCAAAGGGTAGGAATGAAGGGCCACTACTCGGACTGGAGGAGGGTCACGAGTGGTGTTCCACAGGGGTCAGTACTCGGGCCGCTGCTGTTCAACGTATTTTATAAATGATCTAGAAACAGGGAAGAAATGCGTAATAATAAAATTTGCAGACGACACCAAACTATTTAGTGGAGTTAGGACTAAAGAGGACTGCGAATATTTACCAAGGGACCTGACTAAACTAGGAGAGTGGGCAACAAGATGGCAGATGAAGTTTAATGCAGAGAAATGTAAAGTCTTGCATGTAGGAAACAGAAACTCGAGGTACAGCTATACGATGGGAGGGCTGGTAATGGGTGAAAGTACCCAAGAAAAGGACCTGGGGGTAATAGTGGACAAAACAATGAAGCCGTCGGAATAGTGCACAGCAGCCTCTAAGAAGGCTAATAGAATGCTAGGTATTATCAAGAAAGGTATTACAACCAGAACGAAAGAAGTTATCCTGCCATTGTATCGGGCGATGGTACACCCGCATCTGGAGCACTGCGTCCAATATTGGTCGCCGTACCATAAGAAGGATATGGCAATACTCGAGAGGTTTCAGAAAAGAGTGACACGACCGATAAAAGGTATGGAAAACCTTTCATATGCTGAAAGATTATAGAAACTGGGGTTCTTTTCCCTAGAAAAGCAGAGACTTAAGAGGGAATATGATAGACTTACAAGATCATGAAGGGCATAGAGAAAGTGGAGAGGGGCAGATTCTTCAAACTTTCAAAAACTACAAGAACGAGAGGGCATTCGGAAAAGTTAAGAGGGGACAGATTCAGAACCAATGCTAGGAAGTTCTTCTTTACCCAGAGGTTGGTGGACACCTGGAATGCGCTTCCAGAGGGTGTGATAGGACAGAGTACGGTATTGGGGTTCAAGAAGGGATTAGACGATTACCTGAAGGAAAAGGGGATAGAAGGGTATAAATAGAGAGGATTACTATACAGGTCCTGAGCCTGATGGGCCACCGCATGAGCGGACTACTGGGCATGATGGACTTCTGGTCTGACCCAGCAGAGGCACTGCTTAAGTTCTTATTTAGAGGAGTCGTGGCCCAGGTAAAGGATCTAGATGCCATTATGTTGAAATTCTCTGCTCAGTATGCAGAAGCCACTAAGAAAGCAAATAGAATCCTAGGAGTTACTAGGAAAGGAACGGAGAACAAAAATATTTTATAATGCCTTTGTATAACTCTATGGGGCAAATTCATCTGTAGTATCATATGTAATTCTGGTCACTGCATCTCAATAAAGATGTGGTGGAATTAGAATAAGTACATAGGGTGACAAATCATAAAGGAGATGAGACTTCCTTTTGAGAGAAGGCTTAAAAGTGTTTGGGTACTTCAACTTAAGGTAAGATATGATTGAGGTTTATAAAATAGAGTGGGATGGAATAAGTAGACATGAATTGCTTGTTTACTCCCTCAAAAAATACAAAGACTAGCTAGGGGTCATGCAATGAAGCTATTTGGTAAACTTAAAATAAATGAGAGAAAATATTTCACTCAACAGGTAATTAAACTCTGGAATTTGCCTGATAATGTGATAAAAGCAGTTAGTTTAGCAAGGTTTAAAAATGGTTTGGACCGTTTTTTAAAAAAAGTCCATAAGCCATTATTAAGATGGACTTGAAAAAGTCCACTGCTTATTTCTAGAATGAGCAGAATAAAATCTATTTTATTATTTTGGGATCTTGTCAGGTACTTGTGACCTGGATTGACTATTATTGAAAACAGAATACGGACTTGATAGATCTTGGTCTGTCCCATTATAGCAATGCTTATGTTCTTAGTTGATTGTATGATACGGCTGCTGCAATGGTGAAGTTATCTGGAAACTAGGTCTACACGAAGGTTGGGAATCACCCACTGGTGTCTGATTTAATTTTGCTTGTTGATAGAGAAAACAAGGCACTCTCAATGTTTTATATAGATGACAGGATTACTCGAGCACAGTCCTCCCTCTCTCGAGTAGTTTGAGCTTCAAAACTAACTTGAGGGAGACATCGCATGCCCAGATAGGTACACTAGTTTGTCCCAGCGGCATATGATGGATGCCACCTACTTAGTATGCCTGATTTCTTCTTAATTGGAAGAAGATCCATGGCAAGTTTTCTTTTCTGAATGTTTTGTACCTTTATTGGCATATATTGGAAATCTGTAACTTTTGATCATTTTTCAATAAAGTGAAATGAAAACGAACATGCTGTATGTTAAAAATATATATGTCCAGAGCAATAGGTGAGACATTCTAGACCAGGGATCTCAAAGTTCCTCCTTGAGAGCTGCAATCCAGTTGGGTTTTCAGGATTTCCCCAATGAATATACATGAGATCCATGTGCATGCACTGCTTTCAATGCATATTCATTGGGGAAATTCTGAAAACCCGATTGGATTGCGGTCCTCAAGGAGGGACTTTGAGATCCCTGATCTAGAATGTCTCACCTATCTACTGGAAAAGAGCTTACCAGGGTAAGTACATAATCTCCTTATATATATTCTTACACATTTTGTACTCTTTTTTTTTTTTTTTTTTTCAATATAGGAAAGTGACATTGCAGGCAGAAATAACTGAGAAAATCAAGCAACATAGAGATTATCTTAGAAGAGAGATAAAGATTATTCAAGAGAAGAAGATTTTTTTTGAGTGGAAATATAAAATATGCTCAAGAATGTAAACAGGCATCTTCCAAGACAGCATGTATGGATCAGGTAGTATAAGAATTTAGCATGCAGTGTAGCTGATTGAGGCCAAATAACTTGTTTTCTATTCTCAGAAACCTGCTTTTCCATCGTGATGTTACTTTAATTTGCTGTGAAGATGTATTTTTTATTTCTGCTTTATGTTCGTTTAATTTGATCAAGATTGTAGTGTCATGATCCCCAAACATAGGAAAATGATAAAATATTTAGGGCTGCGTTTACTAAGCCCTGATAGTGATTCTCCCTTGGCAAATGCACTGAAGCCCATTTGATTCCTATGGGCTTTGATGCAGTTGCTGTGGGAGAATCTGTACCACAGCCTTCTAAAACAGGCCCTTGGTGTAGTGTTACTTAGTCCCATTTCTTCCACTTTATTTTTTTGTCAATAATATTTATTCCCTCCATATTGGTTTCTGTTTTCATTTGGCCTCCCTGGTTTCTCCTAGCCAGACTGAACTCTACAATTTGCCTACACATTTGTGTCTCTTCTGCTTAATACTTCTAGTGTCTGATGTGAGTGCAGTTTGCTTTGGGAGGTTTTTTCCCCACAGATTTTGTTGTTATCACTTATATACTCTTTATTAGACACAGTTCAACCCAAAGCAATTTACAAATTACAGTACGTCAGAGTTATTTTTGCTGATTCTCATTCTTATGCTACATTAAATCATTTCTTGATTTAATTTCCATTTTATTACTTTACTTGAATACTACAGCCAATGACACTCTTCTTTCTCATTTCCAGTCTGATAATCTTCATTCTCTAAGGAGAAGCAGGCCAGGATATTCTCATGTGGGTGGTGTCTCTAATGTTTTGAGTTTTGTGTTTTTGTATTGTGTATTTTGGGTCCCAGGTTCAGGCCTCGGAGGCAGTGGGAAGTAAACTAACAAGACAACAGCCAGGTGGTGCAGAAAAATTATATAGGAATAGGCTTTTACAAATATAGAGCGTAAATTGGATTTAGAGCTGCATGTTGGTGTGGATGTCATTCTGAAAATGGCTGAGGAGGGTCTGTGTGTGGTTGTGTAGATGTCAAGAGGCTGGAGGAGAAAAAGAGGGAGCAGATTGGAATAAGTGTTGATCACTGGATCAAAGTGTTCTGGTGGGGACGTAAGGGACCAGGACTCTTTATCTGTGAAGTCTAGGGCTTAATAAAGCAATGATTTAAGGGTTAACAGATTTAAGGGTTTTATAGTTTATTCAGTGTGACACCGGAAGCCAGTGACATTTTTTTGAGAAGTGGTGAAACATGATCAAATTTCTTTGTTTTCATAATAATTTTAATAGAGGCATTTTTGAATTAGTTGGAGGCGTCTAATCTCCTTTTGAGCAATACCCTGACATAGAGCGTTACATTAATCAATTTTAGAGATGACCAATGAGTGGTTCAATATATTAAGCGATTTGGGTTTTAGCCATTTAGAGACTGAGCAAATTTGCCTTAATCTAAAAACATGTTGATTTTACTACTGATATGCTCATGGTATGACAAGTCTCTGATCGAATACAACCCCCAGAATTTTGATAGTGGTGACTTGACTGAAGAGTAATACCTTTGAGAGAGATGTAGGGGGCACATTTGAGTCCTTCTTTCCATGGGAACATCATTACCTTTGACTTGGTGATATTTAGAGCTAGCTTATTGGTATCAAGCCATTGGATGGATCTGTTCAAGTTTCTTGGTGTTAGAATGAACTTCTAGAGGATTCTCAGATTCTACAGGGTGTAAAAACTGGATGTTATCTGCATAGGCGAACACATTAAACCCAATGGATTGGCAGAGTGTCATCAACGGGGCAAGAAAGATGTTGAAAAGGAGCGGCGAAAGGATAGACCCTTGGGGAATTCCATAGAGTGCAGTTATTGTTCCTGAGTTGGTATTGTTGAATGAAACTACGACGGACCGGTTAGTGAAATAAGAGTGAAACCATG
Organism: Geotrypetes seraphini; assembly: GCF_902459505.1. Lineage (NCBI taxonomy): Eukaryota > Metazoa > Chordata > Amphibia > Gymnophiona > Dermophiidae > Geotrypetes > Geotrypetes seraphini. Next base: position 40,055,135 of record NC_047089.1, read on the forward strand.
CAAGAACGTGGTCAGTAATCGTGGTCCACAGTATCGAAGACGGAAGAGAGATTGAGTAGAATTACAGATTTGTGGTGATCTAGATGGTAATGAATGACAGTTGACACCTATTAGAGAGTATTCTGTGGAGTGGTATTGCCTGAAGCCTGTCTGGTTTGGATGTAGAATATTTGGGGGGGGGGGGTTCTATGAATTCTGAAACCTGATTGAATACGACCTTCTCTGTTAATTTTCCTAAAAATGTAATATTGGCATCAAAAGGGTTGGTCCATAAACCACCTGAAGCTCCAAACCATCTATTTAGCCTTGAAGGCTTTGGAAAAGGTCATTGAAGGAAAGACCGTAAGGGTGTTCGACAACACCACAGCAGTGGCATATGTGAACAGAAAGGGAGGCACTAGAAGTGCACCCTTATGCCTGGAGGCTCAGATGCTCTTCCAGTGGGCGGAAATCCACCTTTAGGCTCTTTCTGCGGCCCATCTGGCCAGAGTAGAAAATGTACAGGCTGACTTTGAGTCAACAATAGAGAATGACACGGGAACAAATTTGTCCCTGTTCCCAAAGGAGCTCAATTTCCCCGTCCCAAAATTTTTGTCGCTGCCCTTGCCCCCTGCCTGTAAGCTCTACCTTAACTGCACAAGCCTCAAACACTTGTGATGTTAAAGTGTTTGAAGTTTTTGCAGATGAAGACAGAGCTTGTAGGAATGGGGCAGGGACAGGAAAAAACCTCGACGGGTAAGGTATGTGGGGAAGTTCTCCGTGTCCTTCCCTCTTTGTATTATGTTGCAGTGGAGCTCGATTGCTTTGGGATGTAACTGGAAGGGGACAGTGTGTTCCACCTTTATGGGGAAGATGCTCAAAGTTGTATTCACACTTCTGCCAGTTGACGGGAACGGATTGATCACCATACTTTCGGACTCCTGAGAAGATTAACAGAAAGAAGATTATCCAGGTAATCCAATATTTCATTGCTGAACCTGTTGTTTAAAGGTAGTATTTGATTTATGCAGCTCATTTTAGTTTTGATGCTCTGTTCTACTGGTTTTTGCATAAAACTTTTTCTGATTTTAGGTGATCCATAACTTAAAGTTGAGAGTAGAGGATATTTGCTCAAGTGTCAACAATCTAAAGCAGAAACAGTCTCTCAGGTAGGCTATATGTCACATGAGTGTTCATGTAAGTATTCAGCCAGCTACTGCCAACTTTTTCTGGGATTCGTTTTGGGATTCGCATTTAAATTTACCTCCTTGAATGTGATGTGGATGAAGCCCAATTCTGTTACTTCATAGTGATGCAATTTTCTTAAATATTTAGTGTTTCTTTGCTTTAAAGCTGCTTTTAATTACTTGATTTTTCTGTGATCATTTAACCCTTTAATTGGCAGATGGTGAAAATGGCTGCTTTATGTAACTTGACTGAGAGCAACATGCCAAGTAACAGATATTTGGAGACGCAGATCTCTCATAAGAGCCATAGAAACACATGTTGCTTCTAAGCATCAATGTCAAATAAAGGGTTATCAGGCTGTACTTATCAAGTAGGTTGTGTTTTCATCCAAAGTGGGGGGAAAAGTGGTCAGTCACTAAGGTGGAATTTTTATATAAAATCTTGATGAAAATAGACCAGAACTCTGGTGCTTTATTTCATGTGCCAAGTTTATGGAGGTAGATCATAACATGATGCTGTGATTGTTATGAGATTTCATTAGAGTGCATTTTATTCAGGTGTAGCAAGCAAAGATGATAATGGGAAAGCAATGTAAGGAAATGGTTTACCGTTTGTTGCAGGAATTTCTGAGGACAAGCAGACTGGCATATGCTCACATAAGTGAAGTTATCAACAGAGCCATGCATTTAAATGCTTTGCAGCATTTTTCTTCCACTGCACTTGCGCACCTTCCCATCCCGTGTGCTCACAATGGAGTGAGGTGGTATTGTTTCTGCAGAGCAGAGAGGATGCAATTTTTTTTTCTCTCCCTTCAGTTTGTGCCATATTGGTTGTCCCTCATGTTTGGTGATTTGCATTTTTTTACTTGTTCTCAGACTATATTTGTCTTGTGTGGGACCAGGTGACCCTTTTCCTTTATAGATTTTTGTTTCCTTTATTTTTTGTAGCTTCTCGGGCCTCCTAGGCCTTGAGTTTTCTGGTCAGAGAAATTCTTTTAAAATTTTTCTTCATAATGTCCGATTTAACTGTGGCTTTTCCCCATCATGTTCCAGAACCTCCAGCGGTTTTAAGAAGTTTTCCACTTGTAATGGGACTAAGGATACAATTCATGGTGTCTGTAGCATCCGGGACCCATCATCCCTTTTTATAAACTGTTCACATCTTTCGGTCAAGAGCAGCAGTGTAGAAGTACTTTTGACATGGATAAATCTGATCCATCAGCATCAGAGGCATTGGTCTCTGTGGCTTCTGGAGGTGCATCAAACGTTGGGGACCTGTGTTTGTGTGCATTGAGTTCTCCCTCTGCACAAGTGTTGGTAGTGCCTATTGACATTGGACATTTTCCAATCCTGAAAATATTTTAATTTCACATCTTCATCAGTGTCAGAGCATCATGCAGAGCATCAGTGTCAGTGCATCATGCAGAGGCCAAAAAGCGCCAGGATTGATTCTCTTCAGAGCAAGGTGCTGGAAGCATTGGAGCATTAACATCCATACCAAGAATCATTCCAAAAGGATAGCACTCCCTTCAAGACTCTGGAATGGATGCGCCAGCCTCCATTGAGGTGGGACCTGGCCATCGCTTTGGTCTTGATTCCTGTGAAGGATGTGACTGTGTACTTGCTGTGGCACAGTCCTTAGTGATGGGCTGACTAAGGGGCAGATCTGGGCCATGTTCCAGGAAGAGATGGAGCACAGTCTTGCCCAACATGATGTTGAAGTATCAAGTCTATCGGTCTCTAACCCAATGAAGCTTTATCTCATCCTGGAGTCCCATTCCCTGCCTGTTTAATGGGTGTCAGTGCCTATACATTGAATGGCTTTGAGTCAGCAGCTATTGAGAAAATGTCATTCTTCAGTCCTTCAAGGTGAAGAAGCTTCTCTGGAGCTCAGGATGATCACTTTGTGGTGGCCCTGCCCAGTAGACTGAGGTATGTGCAGATGCAGAAATATTTCTGAGTCTGATTTGGCATGCTCCTGTCCTTTATAAAGGGAATTCGGAGATTATTTCAGAAGAAGTGATATTTGGTACCACATCAGAACCCTGCCCTCCCTATGAAATGAGTCTTCCCTTGACCATCTCTTCTTCACTGAGTTTGTATGGGAGATGGTAAGACCGCTCTAATTTGTTTGAAGGTTGAGGATCAGCTGGAGGCTGAGACCTTGGATAATTTAGGCTTTCTTGCACACCTAGTGGAACCTTTGACAGTGACGGTGCCAGTACACAGAATCCTTCAAGCTGTATAGATGAAGCAGTGGGAGATTTCTCCCTCCTCCCCCCCCCTCCAACCTCAGTGCAGCCTTTTCATGAGAAGGTCAACTCTGTGTATACAGTCCACAATGTTCCACGGTTTGAAAAGCTCCAGCTTCTGCACCAATCAAAATCTGCTTTCTGAAGAGCTAAGAGCTCTAAGACTCACTCTTTAGTGCCCGGGGGAGGGAGGATAAGACCATGAAGTCTGTTGGAAGGAAGGCATTTCAGAACGTTGTGCTACTTTCCTGCATACATTCTTACCAGCTCTTAGTAAGCATGCACTTAAGGAACTTGATTCTCAGTGTGGTGGAACTTGCAGACATTCTACCACTACGAAGGGTGTAGAGCAGGGGTGCCCAATAGGTCGGGCTCCATGATAGACTCACTTTGCCTTGGCAATCTACTGGGGCCGATCAGCCTTCCTCTCCCCGATGTCAATTCTGCCGCCGGAGAGAAAGTTCGGGCCAGCCAATTGCTGCCTGGCTGGGCCGGAACTTCCTCTCCGATGGCAGAATTGACATCGGGGAGAGGAATGCTGATTGGCCCGACGTAGGGAAGCAGGAAGAGCTTGGGGCGGCAGCGACTTTGGGGCCTGTCACCCGATGGCGGTGGCGGCTTGGGGGCCTGCAGGGAGAAAGAAAGAAAGGGGGCAGGCTAGGAGACGGAAAGAAAGAAGGGAAACAGAAAAAAAGAAAGGAGGCATGAAGAGAGAAAAAAAGAAAGGGGGCAGGGAGAGAGGAAGAAAAAGTTGGGGGAGGGAATGAGGTCTGGAGGAGAGGAAGCATACAGGCTGAAAGAAGGAAAGAAAGGTTGTATGCACAGTCAGAAGAAGAAAGTGCAACCAGAGACTCATGAAATCACCAGACAACAAAGGTAGGAAAAATGATTTTATTTAAATTTAGTGATCAAAATGTGTCTGAATTTATATCTGCTGTCTATATTTTGCACTATGGCCCCCTTTTACTAAACCGCAATAGCGTTTTTTAGTGCAGGGAGCCTAAGAGCGTCGAGAGCAGCGCTGGGCATTCAGCGCAACCCCCTTCGCTAAAAACTGCTATTGTGGTTTAGTAAAAACGGAGGGGGTATATTTTGTATGGTTGTTACTGAGGTGACAGTGCATAGAGTCATCTGCCTTGACCTCTGAAAAACCCCAGAATAGGAATGATAATTAACATTTTCTCTGCGTACAGTGTGCTTTGTGGTGTTTATTTTATTTTATTGTTGGTAGATCATTTTGACTTGGTCATTTTAAAAGTAGCTCGCAAGCCCAAAAGTGTGGACACCCCTGGTGTAGAGCTTTGCCAGTTAGTAACCAAGCAACAGGAGCAATAGAAAACAAATGGCTCAGGCAACCTATTATGCTTTTAATGTTGCATCCAGGGCCTTGCCTTGGGATGACACTCACATAGCTTCATGCCTCAGACCCAGAAAAGTTGCCCAACATCCCATGCAGAGGAGACAGTCTTGATGACAAAGTGGTGGAAATTGCTGACCTCATCAAGAAAAGTTCCAGTTCATTTAAGTCACTGTCCCAGCCCTTTTTAGTGCAGCAGCGTCTTCTAGGAGGTACTCAGAGAGCAGTGTTACTCCTCAAAGGTGTAGTTGTTCCATGCTCTCATCCATTTCAATCAGCTCAGAGTTCTTACTCCTGCCCATGGATTCAGAAACCTCAGAGGTCATAAGAACATAAGAATTGCCATACTGGGACAGACTGAAGGTCCATCAAGCCCAGTATCCTGTTTCCAGCAGTGGCAAACCAGGTCCCAAGTACCTAGCTATATCTCAAGTAGTAAAACAGATTTTAGGCTGCTTATCCTAGGAATAACAATGGATTTCCCCAAGCCATCTCAATAATGGGAGAAATATGTAGAAACTGATAAAGAAAAGGCTGAATTGTTTAACAAATATTTCTGTTCTGTGTTCACGGCTGAAGCGCCAGGAGCGGGACTGCAGAAGACAAAAAGTGAAAAGGGATGGAGGAGTGGTAGACCCTGATAGATTTTCAGGTTGTGCTCATAAAGAGTTAGCTAAAATAGGTTGTGCTCATAAAGGTTGTGCTCATAAAGAGTTGTGCTCATAAAGAGTTAGCTAAAATAGAGGTAGACAAAGCAATGGGGCTGGAGGTGTACTTCCGAGGGTGCTGAAGGTACTTAGGAAAGTTCCGGTGGCTCCACTGACCTTTTCAATGAGTCTCTCACGTCGGGAGTGGTACCAGAGGACTGGAGAAGGGCGGATGCGGTTCCTTTCCACAAAAGTGGAAGTAAGAAAGAAGTAGGGACAAGTAGGCAGCATATTCTCATATTTTGGTGATGTCCACGAAGCCTGGTAACGACAGCTTTAAAAGTGCATCGCCACTTTTTTTTTTTTTTTTCCAAATCTTTATTCATTTTAACATATACATCAAGTGTACAAAAATTCATAATAAACACAATTAATTTGAGCACTTGAACATCTTATCATTATAACTTATAAGTACAAATGTAACCCTCCCCCCACCTTCCCTCAAAGCCCCTTAATCATTATAAGATCATATACTTGAAACCCTCCCCCCACCCCCTACTAAATGGTGTATAATTAATAGAAAAATGGCATTCAATCATGACAAAAAGATGTTAATGGCTCCCATATTTTAATAAAATTTTTATAATTTCCGTTCTGTACCGCTAATGAAAAAAATGCTTATATTCTTAAAGAAACAGAAGGCGGATATATATTTTATCCAAGAGACGCATCTATCGGATGCATCGCCACTTTAAGAACTTGAGAAAGTTCTCAAACTGCTTGCACCATGCATGCGCGAGCGCCTTCCCGCCCGATGTAGGCTCACGACACCTCAGTTCTTAAGTTTTCCACGAAACTAAGAAGTCATGTTTCTGAATGCTGTTCAGTTTTTTCATGTTGCCTTCCTGCTCATGCGTTTTTTTTCTTTTATTATTTCTTCATTAGTAAAAATTTAAAAAAGGAATCCTTTCTTTTTTTTTTTTTTTTCTTTTCCTCGTTGCTTTTTGCTGTTGAGGACTTCGTTTTTTCCCTCAGCCGTTGTTTAACTTGGCTGACGCGGTTTTTTGTCCATGTCTAGGTCGTTATACTTTGGTCCGCAGAGTTCCTGAGCTTCAGGCTCTTTCCTACCAGGATCTTTTTCTGCGTATTATGGATTTCAGCGTGGTGCTGTGTTACCTACTTCCTTCCGAAAGTGGTCTCTGCTTTCCACGTTAACCAGGAAGTCCAACTTCCTGCCTTTGCTTCCTCCGGCTTGAGAGAGCGTGATCTTGTATTGTGGTCCCTGGTTGTATGTAAGATTCGATTGTGGTACCTGGAAGTTATGAATGATTTTTGTCTGTCTGACCACCTTGTTGTACTGGTGGTTCCTGCCCGCATGGACAGACCAGCTTCTAGGTCCACCATTTAATTGGCTTATTTGGCAGCTGACAAGCTCTCTCTTTCAGTGAGGGCTCATTCTACAAGAGGTGTATCTTTCTCTTGGGCAGAGGCTTCAGCGATCTTGTTGGAGGAGATTTGCAGGGCTGCTACCCGGTCTTCTTTGTATACTTTCCCAAGTTTTACAGGATCGATGTGGCGGCCAAGCAGGATGCTGCTTGCTTATTATTTATTTAATTAATTCTGGCTCCTCAGTTTGGGCAGCATGCTCATCAGTCTCACTCTGCTGCTATGGGACTGCTCTGTTACATCCCACTAGTCCAGGAATAGAGTGGGATTGTACAAAAATGAAAGATTAGATTCTTACCTTTGCTAATCTTCTGTTCCTGGAACCTACCCTGGGATTTGCTGATTCGCCGATTGTCTGCCTTTGCAAGTACTGGTAAGCTGGAATTTAGTTTCCTGACCAGCCTTTTTAAGTGTACTTTACGAATGTGTTTCGCACTTTGTCTTGGGGGGTCCCTCGGTACGGCACCCCCGTCTATCTGTACATACTGTTTCTCTTTATAGCACTGTTCCTTTTGTTCAGGTTCCTGATGTTTGCTGACCCATTTTGATTGTTAATGATTGTTCTAACTTTTTCTTGTTCCGAGCAGATTTGACTGACTGACTTGTCAGGGAATGTCCCTGTTCCCCTCTCTTTTGCCTTTGTCCTGTACAGATGTTTTGGCTGTTTTGTTAACTGATTTTCCTGGAGGGCAGTCCTGAGGTAAGATGGGAGGAGCTTAAGACTCTGTGTTATGAGACTTCCTATAAGCTCTGGCGAGTATAGGAAAATAACCCAATAGTCCAGGAATAGTGTGGATTTACAAGAAAGATTAGAAAAGGTAAGAACCTAATCTTTCGTTGTTTCATACTGATTGAGAGTTGTTAAATAGATTTCTTTGATTTTATTTTAATGAGTTCTGAACAGTAATGGTTGTAACAGTGCTACATAAACTGTAATGTAAAAATTAAAAAAAAAAAAAAATTATATATGCCATATAGTTGTAGTATTGGGCTGTTGTCTGTGCTTTAATTATTTGCTTTCCTCCTAGCCTTCATTTGAACAGTGATGATCTTATATGCATTATAGAAAAACTGGGACAGATTGATGTGGAAATAAACAAAAGGTATTTTTCATTTTGGATACCTCTGGTAAGGGTATGGGGATTATTTGCATGTAAAACCAGTTTCATATATAGAATGGTCATTTTTTATTTATTTATTTTTTTGTTATAAATTGTGTGCCATATGGCCCCTGTGAGCATGTATCTTGGCCTTTATCCCCTCCATGGTGGTGATCATGAGACTCATGATGTGTACGATCTACCTGCATCTTTCCATTCTTTCCCTCACTCAGATTCTTCTATTTTACTTCTCTTTATTCCCAAGCTTTCACCAACTTTTTCTCTCCCTTTCTATTAACAGCATTTGCCCCTATATCTCCTTTTTCTTTCCCCTTCTATTATCTCTTTCCTTTCTGTGTCTACATCCAAACATCTGCTCCTTTCTCTTCCTTTGTCCATCCAGCATCTGTCTCATCTCCCCTTTCCATCCAGTGTCTCTACTTTCTCTCTCTACCCTTCTATCAGTATCTCCCCCCCCACTTCCATACAGCCTGCCCCCTTTCTATACATCTCCCCTTTTACTTCCCTCTTTCCTTCCTCTCCCTTTTGTCTCTCCCTTCTTTCATCCAGGTCTGTCTCCCTCTTTCTATGAAGTCTCTTTTCCCTCCTCTTCCAACACTTTCCCGCCTCTCTCTATTTTGCCCCTTCCATACAATATCTGCCCCCTCTCTCCTTTCCATCCAGCATCTTCCCTTTCGATTCCCCCTGCCATCATCTCCCTCCTCTATCCCCCTCCCCAGCATCTACTTCACTTCCCCCCCTATTCTATCCACTTCTGTATAGCATCTCTCCACTCTTTCCCCTTCCATCCAGCACTAACCACCTCTCCCCCCCCTATTTCCGTACAGCATTTGGCCCCTCTTTCCTTTCCATCCAGCGTCTCCCCTTTTTAGTTTCTCCCTTTCATCATCTCCTTCTCTTCCACACACCATCTACTCTTTTTTTTTTTTCCTGTCCTTGGTCTTATCTTCTATTAAACGTCTTCCCCCTCTCTTCCTTTCCATCAGCATCTCCTTGTGTCTCTCTCCCCTTCTATACAGCATCAGTCATTCTGTTTCCATCCAGCATTTTTCCCTTTCTCTCTCCCCCTCCCCCCTTATCACATCTCTCACCTGTCTTTTTTTTCCCCCACTTGATACCCTGTATGGTTCAGTTACTGTTTCTTCCATGCACCAAGAACAGCATCTCCTGCGGGGCCGAACCTTAGTATCCACAACTGCTGGTCATGCCCTTCTGATGTCCTCTTCTGTTTCTGGGGCAGTGCTGGTTGCCGAGCATACAGAAGTTGCCATTGCAGCCCTTTAGTACAGTGAGGCAGGCTATTTTGTTCTCCTTTGGAGAAGCAGCAGTTGGGGTGACAGCGGGAAGGGATAGAGAAGTGTTGCTTGAATGTGTGGTGATCCAGAACTGCTGTGCAGGGATGTGAAAAGAGGTGCTCAGCCACACATCTGCACACCTTAAAAATGAGTCCTGTTCTCATGAAATATGACGCAGGTTTTGCACATTTTCTTTTTTTAAAAAACTTCTTTATTCATTTTTACATATTACAACAAGTGTATAAGAAAAATCATTCGAACTTATAAATATACACTTGATTAACTTTCATATATCATTAAAAATATAACTTTTCAGCCAATACCTATATTCTATAATATTTTGAATATTATGAACTATTCCTAGTATCTAAACAATTGATATCAAGTTAGAAAACCCTCCCAACCCCTCCCTCCCCTTACAAACGTTCCATTCCCAATACATTAAAAACAGTTAAATACTCAAATACATTATAGGATTTAATATCATTACCCACCCACACCCCAACATGTCAAATATCTTACTTTGGGAAAACGTTATTACTCATTACAAAAATCTGTTAATGGTCCCCAAATCTTCTGAAATTTACAAAAATATCCTCTTTTGTTGCTATTGTGCGCTCCATTTTATATATATGACACACAGAATTCCACCAGAAACTGTAATTTAATCTGCTATGATTTTTCTAATTGAATGTAATCTGTTGAATGGCAACTCCAGCCAATATAAATAAAAGTTTGTTATTATTTGATGAAATCTGACTCTTGCTCTCATTGACATGCCAAATAAAATAGTATCATATGTCAAGGCTACCGGATTCTCTAACATCCTATTGATTTGAGGCCAAATTGATTTCCAAAATACTAATATAAATGGACAATAGAATAAAAGGTGATCTAATATCCCAGCCTCAAGATGATAGTGTCAACATCTATTAGACAGAGCTATCTAGTTTTTGTAAACGAACAGGGGTCCAAAAAGCTCTATGCAAAAGAAAGAACCAAGTTTGTCTCATAGATGCAGACACTGTACAACTCATCCTCCAAGACCAAATTTGTTCCTTTAAAACATTGAGATTTCTATTTCATTGACCTACCTAAAATGGTGCTGTAAATGTGCTGAATATTTTATAGGCTTTCTGTGACAGCTTATTGAATAGATTTTATACCTTTAGTTATGGTTAAGTCTAAATTCCATATCTGTCTTAAGTTTCAAGCTTCAAATTGTTAACAAATTTAAAAAACCTACACACAGGCGCTCTTTGGTGTTTAGGTATAGTTTGACTTAATCAGATTATCTGGAGTATTTGAGGTCAATGGGAGATTTGATACCTATTAACTCTCATGAAGTATTAAAGGTAATTAGATCAAATTTTATTATTTTTAGTTGGTGTTGTAGCTACCTTTTGATTTTTAGACCTTAAAGAATTTTGTTGAGGTTTATATACTGTGAAGCTGCAACTCGTGCCACAAAATAGTTCTCCCTTTATCTATTCTTTGTCATTACCTTTGAAAACAGATGGGATGAAAGTAGCAGGAAGATAGATACCAAGTAGGTGGTGATAGCTGTACAGAAACTAGGGTCTCAAGATGGTGATAACGGGAGAGGGGGGAATAGTCAAAAGGATAGGAGTGCAGGTATTTGAATAAATTAACTGATTCATTTTATTTTTTCTTAAGTGGATGCCTAATAGGAGAAAGGGGAGATCCTGGACAAAGCATTCACCTACCCAGTAACCAGTTGTCAGAGTGGGAAACCTATTTGTCTATTGAAAGAACAGGAACAGCTTTTAAAGATTTTCAAAGATTACCTCAGGAAGCTTGTATGATGCATAGAGATTTAAAGAACACTCATCCTCAAGAAGTAACTTCATTGTCGCAGAAAAATGTTGCTGCTTTACCACAAGCCTTATGTAATCCTGATGTGATTATTGAGGAAATCATTGAAGATAGTCAAGAATGTGAGTTTCTTTTTTTTTCTGGTCTTGCTTTATACATTGTAGTGCCTTAGGGCAATAATATTGAAATCGCTCTGAAAAGTGAAAATTTGTATTGGGCCATATAAATGTAAAGGGTTTATAATTTTAAAATTTTATTACTGTCAGTATGACATGGTAGTCCCCAGAGCACATCTTAGGCAATTTGTTAAAAACATTTCTTCCACTCTATCTGTTTTAGGAAAGGACCACAGAATGCTGACTCACTGAACTGATCATGGTGGTGTGTTCTATTAATGCAGTAGACATGCTCTCATCTCAGTGGGTTAGGCCAGACTGTGAAGCTATTGGGCTAGAAGACAGACATTTTCAACATAGACAGGAGACAAATAGGAATACTTCTTGATACATTTGCCTTCTTTTTGGACTTATTCTAGTGATTGCTTTTTCCAACTACCTTCAGAATAAGATAAACCCAAAAACATACAAGATCGCGCTACATCTGTGTTTGTGCATCCTTCATAATGGCTTTTGTGTTGGTGTCTATCAAAACAAAATTTCTAAGAAATTTCATTTAGTTCTTTCAAAGGAGACTCAACTTGACAGAGTGGTGGTTTGGGGTATTTTTCTATTTGGATGCACATAGATTTTAGAAAGTAGGACCTGTTATCAGAGCATCTTGAGAAATCATTCTAGGGCTTATTTTCCGGTTAGGTCTTATTTTCATGTAAATAATGGTAGTAGACTTGAGGAAGAAGTGTTAGATCTGGAGAGCAAAGAATGGATTTTATGACATACTTGTTCAATTTCCCACAAGCCAAATATACCAAGGCTGCCCTTTCCCTTTTCATTGTCAGCTGAATATCATGAGCTTACTCTTACCTTGCTTATTAATGGATGCTGCTGCTAACTGAAATATTTTGTACTTGCTTTCCTCTCATTTCTGATGATCACTGCTGCTAATGAAATGTGGCAGGCCAGCTCACTCACCCTTCCCTCCCCCACCAACCTTGATGCATTTATTGCCAACCTGCTCTCTCCTTTACAGTTGTAATAGCTTGCCATCAGATGAGTTTGAAAAGAAAGCATAATGGAGGATCTACAATGGAAACTGGTTGAGAGAAGAATTTGCTTGTGGGATGATAGAATGGTGCTTTTGAGAGGGGTCTTGTCTAGGGTAGAAATGGTGGTGAGAGGGGTGTAAAAGTAGATCAGGGTAGAGGTTGAGATGTTGTGGTGGTGCTTGATTTGTGGGAGTGAGCTCGGCTTACGGTAAAAGAGGCAATATATGTCGATTACTGTGAAACTTCAAGAAACACCAAATGTGCTGCTTACTGCAGTGAGTTAGCTTGGGTCACCACCTTGGCACACTTTCACATGCTATGGCTAGTGAAAGATTTTGATCTTTTTTCAGGTTGTGTTTCCCCTTCCCTCCAGCTAGGCTGGTCACTGTTAAATAACCCTTTCTTTCGCTTGTGGCTTTAATATTATAAAAAAGTTAATGTGCCTGGAATTTATGCTGTGCATATCTTTATCTATTTTCAGTTATCTATTTTTGCTTTAGTCATAGGCAATGCTAACATGTTTTGTAGATTGGATTTCTCTAAATATGTTTCCTTAGCAACAGCAGCAGATGAATCCAGAGACCAATGGGAGAGCACACATCTACCAGCAGGTGGAGATAGAGAAACTGATTAACAAGTGGGTCCTATTGGCTGGCACACCTCCTGCATCTTCAGTATGCTCTATCTCCCAGCAGGTGATGGTCGCTATTCAACTAGAGAGCTGCACGGGAACGGGGATGACGGGAATCCCGCGGGACTCGCGGGGATCCCGCGGGTTCCCCCTTTGGGTCACGGGGATCCTGTGGGGATGCCCCCTAGGGTCGCGGGGATCCCGTGGGGACGCCTCCGAGGGTCGCGGGGTTCCTGCGGGGTTGGATCGCAGTGCACTCGAGCCGCGAGGGTAGTCTCCTTCTCCTTACTTGCCCTGTCGCAGCACTAACGTCGGAGGGAGGGCTTAAGCAAAGCCCTCCCTTCCTCCGACGTCAGCGCTGACATCAGGAAGACTTCCGGTTGGCTGTGTGCGGCAGGGCAGGTAGAGAGAAGGCAATGGCGTACGAAAGAGGTGGGAAGGGGCGGTCCGCCCCGGAGAATGTGCACAGCCGGTCAGGTCCCCCGATCGACCGACAACAGGCCCGGCCGACAAATCTCCCTGCCCTGTAGCCGCGAATCTAAATTACCTCTTACAGCAGCTTACTACTCCAGCTGCTGTAAGAAGATAATTTAGATTCGCGGCTACAGGACAGGGAGATTTGTCCGACCGGGCCTGTTCTGTTGTCGGTCGGGTGCAAAAGCGCCACAAAGGTGGAAGCAGGGAGGGAGGAAAGGTGGAGTGGAGAAGAAAAGACGCTTAAGGGGGGAGAAGGCCGCTGAAAGCACTGGGGAAGACAAAGGGGTGGAAAAGAACGCTGAAAGGACATGGGGTAAACGGGAGGAGGGGGGGAAGGACCCTGAAAGCACTGGGGAAGACAAAGGGGTGGAGAATGCCACTGAAAGGACATGGGGAAAACAGGGGTGGAGAAGGCCGCTGAAAGGACATGGGGAAGACAGAGGGGGGAGAAGGACGCTGAAAGGACATGGGGAAGGCAGAGGGGGGAGAAGGATGCTGCCTGACAGGACATGGGGAAGATGGTGGGGGAGAAGGACACTGAAAGGAAATGGGGAAGAGGGAATGGGAAGAAGACGCTGGCAGGGAAGAAGACAGAGGTGCCAGACTATGGGGGGAGCGGAGGGAAAAAGATGGGTGCCAGACCAATTTGGGAGGGGGGAGAAAGGGAGAGGCACAGTAACAGAGCAAATGGAAGACACAGAGAGAAGAGAGGCAGTGGATGGAAGGAATTGAATGAGAACATGAAGAAAGCAGAAACCAGGCAATAAAGGTAGGAAAAAAATTCTTTTTTTTTTTTTTTTGCTTAAGGATAAAGTAGTATATTAGTTGGGTTGATAAAAATTTATAAACATTAGAGGCTCTGGTAGAAACCCGTTTACAAAGTATGTATTCTTCCCAATTAATATTTCCAAATTAATAAAGTCTTTTTGCTTATTTTTAAATGGGTTTCTACCAGAGCCTTTAATTCAGTAGCATAATTAAATGAAATAACTATTTCTGTAGTTTATAGGGACGGGCGGGGACGTAGGGGATTCCTCGCGGGGACGGGTGGGAGTCCTCACGGGGACGGGTGGGGACGGGGGTGGGACTTTGGCGGGGACGGGTGGGATTTCTGTCCCCGTGCAACTCTCTATATTCAACTAGCTCCTGAATTCTGGCTGTGACTGGAAAATTATTTTCTCCTATTGAGGTTTCTCTTCAGTGAGACTGCCATTCTATTTCTCCTGTTGAGGTTTCTCTTCAGTGAGACAGGGGTGTCCAGTTGAACGGTTCCGGCTTTAGGGATTACACCTGAGCCCCCCTAGGGCCCTGCCTCACCCTCCCTCCAATGATAGAGGGTCTGACTGGGTCTCGATTTTTCTTCTATCCGTTCACTGTAAAAAAAAAAAAAAAAAGACCACAGTGACTATTAAACAATTCTGTTCTCATAGTGCTGAGCAACCGGCATCTCCCGGCACTATCAACAAAGTTTTGAGTATATGTTTTATTTGCACTTCTTTTCTGGTTTCTGGTTGTGGAGATGTGGGTTCAGTGTGAGTCTACAGAAGGAATATGTTTTTTATCAAACACTATAATTTGTAGAGTTGTGGTAAACTCACAGGCCCTGCTCTTCACCTTGAGTTCTCAAGCAAGGTCCTCGGCATCACTATCGATTCCTCCCTCTCCCTCAACGATCACCTGAATTCCTTGGCAAAATCATGTTTTTTCAGCCTCCACATGCTGAGGAAAGTTAGATCCTATTTTCACCAAAAACACTTTACCGTCCTTGTACAATCCATCATCCTATCCAAACTCGATTACTGTAATGCCATTTATTTATGCCTAACAAAAAAAAAGTCTTCTCAGACTCCAGCTTATCCAGAACACTGCAGCAAACTGATTTTTGCTAAACGCAAATTTGATCACGTCTCCCCACTACTTACCAATCTTCACTGGCTCCCAGTACTTTCCAGAATTCATTTCAAATGCTCCTGCCTGGCTTTCAAGATCATTCATGGCATTCTTCCGCCCCTAATCCCTCTATCCTTCCTCGCCCTGACGCCTGCTACCACCAGATCAGCCCACAGATATAGACTATCCTTCCCCTCTCTACATGGCATCCTCCACGCAGGTAAACTGGGAAGATCCCTCCTCTCCAAAATCACGGGCCTTTGGAACGATCTCTCTATCCCACTGCGGAACCTGGGCTCCCTCCAACTATTCCGAAAACAACTGAAAACCTGGCTTTTCTCTAACATATAACATCTCTTCTCCTGTTTACATCCCTTCTTTTCATATGCTCTTGTAAATCTTTTCCCTCTCTCTTCCTATATTTTTAAGCTTTATAAACCGTGTCGAGCTCCACTTCCGTGGAGATGATGTAGTATATAAATTTAAGGCTTAGTTAAGTTTAGTTTAGTAATGGTTTAGTGACTGACAAGTAAATTTACATTTGTTTGAAGTTTATTCAGTTAAGGGCTTCGGGTGTATGGATAGAGCTCCGTTGACGGAACTAGTGTCTTCCCGCGTGTTGTAGGCGTGCGCTTGTTTTCATACTCTGGCAGCAGCGCTACAGCGGTAGTGGGATTTCTCCCCGTGGTGGACTCTGCTTGGCAGTTCCTGCGGCCGGGTGGAAGTAAATATTTGGATGGCTTCGAGTGTGTTCTTCACATAGCCGGTTCCTGACTGAGCGCAAGAGGCGTGTGCTTATTTTCCTTAGTTGAGAATGAAGCAGCATTCTTTTATTTCTCTCCAATATTCATTTTAAGCATTTTATACCATGAGAGTGGGAAAAATATTTTAATGGTTGGCTCCGGGTAGGTTTTTAATGCATTGTTGATAGAGTCAGCTCATTTCAGCATGAAACGGGCATGTGCTTGGTTCTCCAGCGCTAGAGGGAGCACCGCAGCATTCACGGAGTTTATTTTGCAGCTGACTTAGGTCACTATCCCGCGGCTTCCCTGTTTTCGGGGTTCTACGCGTCAGGAATGTTTCAACAGCTTTTGCCACTGTTGCGGTGATATACCTTGTGTGTGTGTTTCCCCATATTCTCTGCTTGAAAATACTTAACTACTTTAATTGCGACTGTACTGTTATGCCTCATCGTGCTTAAGAAAGAGATCTGTGCTCAGCCACCCAAACTTGGTTTTTTGCCGTTATGGGTCAGCAGAAGACAAATTACTGCACAGTGATGTCAGTGACATGAGAGTACCCTGTGTTTCATACGGGTATCTTCTTGTCTCTCTCGGTGTCCCTGAAGGCTGAGTCTATGTAGATTTAGAGGTTTTCTTATTCTTTGTACCTCTGTGCAGCGCTGTGTGTATCTGGTAGCACTAAAGCGCTGTGTGTGTGTGTCTGGTAGCACTATAGAATTGATTCCTGAACTGGCTTTTCTATTTCTAGTGTGCCAGGGACTGCAAGTTTCAAAGCTTCTCGCACAGATTTCTCAGGTCACCATCTTCTCATGGCACCTGCTAGACAGTCCCTCAAACTGGCAGGAAATGCTGTGTGGCTCCTTCTAACCAGGGACAAGTTATCTATTCTCCCAAACCCACAGAGTAGCAAATGCAATGTGGCTGTTGGAATCATTCCTGAAGCTCTCTTTAGGGATGTGAGCTTTATCTGATAACAATTAGAGTGCAGATTGTTTCCCATGGGGTGGTCAATGCAGCTTCTAGATTACGTCTAGTACATCTTCACTTTAAAGGCAGAAAGTTTTAGCCTAACATTACATGGAGTTAGCACTGTTTTCAGAAATCTAACATACTCATTTTACATCGCAAAGCTGGATTTTTTGGGGGGAAAGTTCCTTTCTTCTTCCAGAATTTACAGCTGTCTGCTTTTCATTCTGAAGGGGTCTTCATTTACTCTGGTAACTCTTTATGCTTTCTCGTGAGGGGGAAGATACTATGATATCAGGTCAGGGGGCTTTGGGCATTTCTCTGAATGCTTGCAACTTTGAATCTTCCTCCCATTTCAGATTCTTTCTTGGCGTGACCATGTATTGAGCTTCCAAAGGTTACGTTCACGCGAGACCCCTTTTAAGTGTTACTGGTACTTGGGGCAATAGTTTTAGTTCTTCCGGAACTAAGGGAAGTTATTCCATTTACTTCATAGTGCCTAAAACGGGGGAATTGGTCAGACAGGGGCTGGATCTCATTCTGGTAAATTAGTTTCTCAGAGTTAGACATTTCCGGAGAAAAACTGTGAGAATATTTACAATTTCTCTATGGACGCTGAATTTGCACTATCTTTGCTTAGCTCTCATCGAGCAACGCTATCAATTTTGGCAGATGCCATTTGGCCTAGCCATGGCTCCTTGAACATTTTTGAAAATGAGGGCAGTAGTGGCATTTTGGCGCAAACAGGAGATTCAGGTATTTTCTTTCTTAAATGACTGCTTGATTCAGATGTCTTCCAGCCAGGTCAATTTGTCAGACACAAACGGATGATTTCTTTTATTTGAACTTCTTTTCTTCAATTCTTTTTGGATGTGAATCTTCAAATTTCCAAAGAGCTCTTTTCTCCTATACTAATTATTGGAATATCATGGGATGTTGTTCACGAAGGAGAGGAATGTGTTTCTTCCCAGAGACTGGGGCGACAGTTTGCCTTCTTCAGTCATCAAGAACAAGAGTATGGGATTCTGTACAGGTTCTAGGATCTATGGTGGTGACTCCACTGGGAACTTCGGCTTACTTTCACATGAGAATGCTACAGCAGTCACTTTTGTTCCAGTGGTTCCCGGTATCTCAAGGCTCCAATTGTAGTATCTAGTAGGCTCCTCAAGCATCACTCAATATAATTTGGTGGCTCAGTGAGATTAATCTTTTCAAAGGCATGCATTGGTCTTTGCTGGG
The DNA here is from genome assembly GCF_902459505.1 of Geotrypetes seraphini. Taxonomy (NCBI): domain Eukaryota; kingdom Metazoa; phylum Chordata; class Amphibia; order Gymnophiona; family Dermophiidae; genus Geotrypetes; species Geotrypetes seraphini. Next base: position 40,073,363 of record NC_047089.1, read on the forward strand.
CTGGTTCAAAGTCACCAGACATCCCAGTCTGTCGGGTTGGGGGGGGCTCAGTGCCTTCAATCCTCAGCGCAAGGAGTCTGGTATTAAGAGGAGACTCAGTACTTGTTCATTCTTCTGGACTGAAGCATGGTCAGGCTACCATTTCAGGAGTTTAAGACCATTCTTCTGGAATGATGATATAGGTCTTTTAGGACAGTGGTATGACACTGGTATTTCTCTACAGCCAGGAAAGTACGTGATGCACTCAGTTGGCGAGTAAAGTAATGGTTCTACTTCAATGGATGGAATCTTATCTTCCTCTTCTGTCAGCACATCATTTTACAGGACAGGAATCTGAGCATGGACCATCTATTGTATGTTAAAATGTCCTGGTTTCTCTTTTTAAGTGTTTTCCCCTGGCTGATGATTGGATGGATTTGCCATCTCAAGCTCGCTTTCAGGGCACAGTAATTAGAGAATCTCTGAATTGGCTGCGCCATCCTTGTTATGCGGATCTGATGAGTCTTTCAATGGCCGAACTGTTGAGATTCCTGGTATCTCCGGATTTACTCACCTAGGGTCTGATCAACATGGATATTCGTCCTATTTTGGTATTATGACCTAGCTTTTGAAAAGTCATGGCTGATGTTGTAAGATTTATGCAAAGCAGGTTATTTCTTCTCTTCTCCAAGCGATACAGACGTCTTTACCTGTGCCTTATGCTTCTGTTTAGAGGATTTTCCTTTCTTGGGTACTTCTCAACATTGACACCCTTCTAGAGTTCTATGATTTATATTCTTTCTTTTTTGGCAGAAGCGTATTGCCAAGGGCCTAGCGTTCAATTCCCTTCAGCTTTAAGTGGCAATCTTAGCTTGTTATAAGGGCTAGGTATCTCGCTCTTTGCATACTTCTCAGCTTCATGTAGTTCAGTTCCTAAAAGGAGTACAGTATATTATCCCAGGACAAGCAGGCAGCATATTCTTGACTGATGGGTGACGGCACCGACGGAGCCCCGGTACGGACAATTTTAGAGTGATTGCACTCTAAGAACTTAGAAAGTTCTAGTTAGGCTGCACCGCGCGTGCGCGAGTGCCTTCCCGCCAGACGAAGGCGCGCGGTCCCCAGTTTCTTAGTTTCCGCGGAGCTAAGAAGATGCGTGTTCCAACGGCTGTTGGAAAAATTTTTCTATTTTTACTCGCCTTCCCGCTCGCACGTTTGTTTTCCTCATGAACATTTCACGTTCTTGTTTTCTTTCTTTTGTAAAAAAAAAAAAAAAAAAGAGGTCTTCTTTTTTTGACTTTTTTTCGGTCGATCCCGGCGGGGCCTGTTGGCACCATCGAAGCCTCAGGCTTCGATTTTGCTACGGCCGTTTTTCCCTTCATGCCCCCTTCACCGGGTTTTAAGAAGTGTCAGCGGTGTGCACGTCCTATTTTCCTCTCCGACCCGCACAAGTGGTGCCTCCAGTGTCTGGGTCCGGACCTTAGGGCAGAAACGTGCACCCACTGCAGTTCTCTTCAAAAGAGAACGCTAAAGAACCGCCAAATTCAGCAGCGGATTCTTTTCGGTGCCGCCATGGAAGTACCCCCGGCATCGACACACATCTTCCACCAAATCGGCACCGGTGACTTCGACACCGCAAGATCCATCCTCTGTGTCGCACCCTGTAGGTAAGCCGGCTAAGCAGCCCCATCCCCTTCTGTCCTTGGCCCGCCAGTCGAACAAGCAGTGAGCCAAGTCCTGCAGAGTGCACGCCGCCCCGCAAACGCTCCGCTCCCATAGAAGTTACTGCCTCTTCATCGGCATCGACTTCGCCTGAGCGTCGAGCTGCACCGCAGGTACCGAGCAAGAAAAAAGCAGTACCGGTGCCATCGGGACCGCCTTTGGATGAGAGAATAGTATCCATCCTTCAGGTCCAGCTTAAGGAGCAATTACAACAATTGCTCCCAGCTCTGCTGACTCCGAACCTTCCAGTGTCGGTACCTACTGAGCCTTCGGCACCGATTATCGACCAGCCTATGTTATCGGCACTGCACAAATCTGTATCTATGCCTATTCTGTCGGCGGAACCGAAGTCGCTTCGGCGTACTGCTTATTCCGCTTCTGATCTGGTACCGTTCTCTGACACCCGTACCGCTGTACAGTCACCGGGTACAGTGTCGACACAGTCAGGAAAGTCGGTACGCAAAACCAAGCATACCGAATCTTCTCCTCCCCTTTCTCAGGGCCGTCTCCCATCGGTACGGGACCCTGATTTGTGGGATGATTCTGATGACCCCCTCGGTACCGAAGATTATTCATCAGATGGGGATGATCCATCGGTGCAGGATCCTGCTAGTAAGCCAGAGCACTCCTCCTTCACCAAGTTTCTTAAGGAGATGTCAGACACCCTTTCAATCCCCCTAGAGTCTGACTCTAAGAAATCCAAGGCATTTCTCGATGCTTTGGATTTTGAACAATCTCCTAAAGAATTTTTAAAGTTACCTCTTCATGACATCTTGAGGGAAACTTTTTACAAGAATTTAGAAACTCCTCTAACCATTCCAGGAGCTCCTAGAAAGCTGGAATCGGTGATTCCCATTCCAGGGTTTGACAAACACCAGTTGCCCCATGAATCTCTACTGGTGGAGTCAACCCTCAAGAAAGCTGCGGGCTCTAGTGTATATGCCTCTGTCCCTCCTGGCAGAGAGGGCAAGGCCATGGATAAATTTGGTAAAAGACTTTACCAAAATGCAATGTTGGCTAACCGTTCCGGTAATTATGGGTTTCACTTCTCCTTCTTCCTGAAACATCTAATCCAACAAGTAGCCTCTTTTCAAAAGTATATTCCTGACCGCAAGCTTTCATTTCAACAATGCACTTTCAGTCTTTTGCAACTCAGGAAGTTTATGGTCCGTTCCATCTATGATACTTTTGAACTCACATCCCGAGCCACGGCTATGTCTGTGGCGATGAGGCGATTGGCATGGCTTCGAGTCTCAGACCTTGATATTAACCATCAGGACCGCCTCGCCAATGCTCCCTGCCTAGGAGATGAGCTGTTTGGAGAGTCTATGGATACCACCACTCAAAAGCTTTCTGCCCATGAGACGAGGTGGGATACTTTATTGAAAAATAAGAAGAAACCTCCTACTCCTCGTCCTTTTAGGCAGCAGCCATCATATCAGAGACGGTTTTCTGCTCGTCCAGTTCAGCCTCATCCTCCTCAACCTCGGAGGCAACGGCAACAGCAACAACAGGCTCGCCAACAACAACCACCTGCCATAAAGCCTGTCACTCAGACTAAGCCGACTCAGCCCTTTTGACTCTCTTCTCCAGGGCATTGCCAGTCTTCCTCCCTCCTGTCCTCTTCCACAGCCCATATGAGGTCGATTAACCATTTTTCACTCTCGATGGGAAGTGATCACCACCGACCATTGGGTGCTCTCGATCATAGCCCACGGCTACTCCCTCAATTTCCAGACTCCTCCGCCGTTAGGCCTGCCAAAAGAGTCTGCTGCCAACAAGTCTCAGTCCCTCCTTCTCGCTCAAGAGGTTCAATCCCTCCTTCTTCTCAAAGCCATCGAAGAAGTTCCTCAAGATCAGCGAGGTCAGGGATTTTACTCCCGGTACTTTCTAGTTCCCAAAAAGACCGGAGACCTCAGACCTATCTTGGATCTCAGAGATCTCAACAAATGTTTGGTCAAGGAGAGGTTCAAAATGCTCTCTCTTGCCACCCTCTACCCTCTTCTCTCTCAGGGCGACTGGCTATGCTCCCTCGATCTCAAAGAGGCTTACACACATATTCTTATTCATCTGACGTCCAGGCAATATCTGTGCTTTCTCATCAATCATCATCATTATTAGTACAAGGTGCTATCCTTCGGTCTGGCCTCCTCTCCCAGGGTATTCACCAAGTGTCTGATTGTGGTAGCGGCCTATCTCCGCTCTCACAATTTTCAAGTTTTCCCTTATCTGGACGACTGGCTGATCAAGGCTCATTCGCCTCAGGCGGTTCTGCTTGCCACCAATCAGACCATTCACTACCTTCGTCTGTTGGGTTTCGAAATCAATCTACCCAAGTCGCACATCATTCCGACCCAGCGACTTCAATTTATTGGAGCCATTCTGACCACTGTTTTGATGAGGGCGTTTCTTCCATCCAACCGCCTTCAGACCATCCTTCATCTCTGTCGGCAGGTGTTTCAACAGATTACCATCTCTGCCAATCACATGATGGTGCTCTTGGGGCACATGGCTTCCACAGTGCATGTCACCCCCTTCGCACGTCTCCATCTGCGTACTCCGCAATGAACTCTAGCGACTCAGTGGTCACAAGCGACGGATCCTTGCTCACAACACATATCTGCATATCTGTGACCTCATCTCTTTGACAGTCGCTTCTTTGGTGGTTGACATCTTCAAATCTATCCAGAGGTTTACTGTTCCATCTATCTCCTCATCATTTTGTAATCACCACAGACGTCTCCCCTTATGCCTGGGGAGCTTACCTGAACGAATTCCAAACTCAGGGCTTTTGGACTGCCCAGGAAAAGAAACACCACATCAATTTCCTGGAACTCCGAGCAATGTTTTATGCCCTCAAGGCTTTTCAACATCTTCTCTTTCCTCAAGTACTACTCATTTGCACAGACAATCAAGTTGCAATGTATTACATCAACAAATAGGGAGGGACGGGCTCTCGCCTATTGTGTCAAGAAGCCCAACGGATTTGGTCTTGGGCGACAGCTCGCCACTTATTCCTGAAGGCTGTCTACATTCAAGGGGAACAGAATTCCTTAGCGGACAATCTCAGCAGAATTCTTCAACCTCACGAATGGACTCTCGACCCTTTGACTCTCCAGTCCATTTTCGCTCAATGGGTCACTCCTCAGGTGGACCTTTTTGCAGCTCCTCACAATCATCAGCTGCCCCTGTTTTGCTCCAGACTTTACTCTCCTCACCGTCTGGCACCCGATGCATTTCTCCTGGATTGGACCAATCTCTTCCTATATGCATTTCCTCCCCTCCCACTCATGCTGCAGACATTGTTCAAGCTCAGGAGGGAACGAGCCACCATGGTTCTTATCGCTCCACGGTGGCCCAGGCAACATTGGTACTCCCTTCTACTTCAACTCAGTTCCAGGGATCCCATACTTCTTCCACTGTTTCCTTCTCTGCTCTCTCAGCATCAGCAGACCCTACTGCATCCCAACCTACAGTCTCTGCACCTGACAGCTTGGTATCTCTCGGGCTGACTTCGGCTCATTCACTCCTTTCTCAGCCTGTCCGCTCTATCATTGATGCTTCCAGGAAACTGGCCACGCTTCAGTGTTATCAACAGAAGTGGTCTCTGTTTTCTTCCTGGTGCCTCTTACATCACCATAATCCCATGTGTCTGGCAGTGGAACTGGTGTTGGACTATCTTCTTTCCTTGTCTGACTCTGGCCTTAAATCTACTTCTATCAGAGTTCATCTTAGTGCCATTGCTGCCTTTCATGAGCCAGTTCATGGAAAACCCCTCTCGGCTCATCCTCTGGTTTCTAGATTCATGAGGGGCCTTTTCAATGTGAAACCACCTCTCAAGCCCCCTCCTGTGGTTTGGGATCTCAATGTGGTTCTTTCTGCTTTAATGAAGCTTCCTTTTGAACCTTTGGCCACTGCACATTTCAAATTTCTTACTTGGAAAATGGTCTTCCTTATAGCGCTCACTTCTGCCAGGAGGGTCAGTGGCCGATCCACCTTTCACTGTTTTTCACCATGATAAGGTGGTTCTCCGTACACACCCCAAATTTCTTCCTAAGGTTGTGTCTGACATTCATCTTAACCAATCCATTGTCCTACCTGTATTTTTTCCAAAGCCTCATTCTCATCCAGGCGAACAGGCTTTGCATACCTTGGACTGTAAACGTGCTCTAGCTTACTATCTTGAACGCACTAAGCCTCACAGATCATCTCCTCAACTGTTTTTATCCTTTGATCCTAACAAGTTGGGTCATCCTGTATCTAAACGCACTCTATCCAATTGGCTTGCTGCTTGCGTTTCTTTCTGTTATGCTCAATCGGGCCTGACACTGGAAGGTTCTGTCACGGGCCACAAAGTTAGAGCTATGGCAGCGTCTGTAGCTTTCCTCCGCTCCACTTCCATTGAGGAAATCTGCAAGGCTGCTACTTGGTCCTCAGTTCATACTTTTACATCACATTATTGTCTGGACTCTTTCTCCAGACGGGATGGACACTTCGGCCAATCTGTATTACAAAATTTATTTTCCTAATGGCCAATCTTCCCTCCATCCCGCTTTTTGTTAGCTTGGGGGTCACCCATCAGTCAAGAATATTCTGCCTGCTTGTCCTGGGGTAAAGCACAGTTACTTACCGTAACAGGTGTTATCCAGGGACAGCAGGCAGATATTCTTGCGTCCCTCCCACCTCCCCGGGTTGGCTTCTTAGCTGGCTTATCCTAACTGGGGACCGCGCGCCTTCGTCGGGCGGGAAGGCACTCGCGCACGCGCGGTGCAGCCTAACTAGAACTTTCTAAGTTCTTAGAGTGCAATCACTCTAAAATTGTCCGTACCGGGGCTCCGTCGGTGCCGTCACCCATCAGTCAAGAATATCTGCCTGCTGTCCCTGGATAACACCTGTTACGGTAAGTAACTGTGCTTTCATACACCTCTTAAGCCCTGTCCGGAATACAGTCTTAAGGTACTTCTTCGCAATTTACAGAAGGCTTCGTTTCAACCTTGTCTTTTGAGACTCTAAAAGGCTGTGACGTTGAACACGGTGTTTCTTGTGGCCATGGCTTCAGCTTGGCAGTTTTCTGAGTTGCAGGCCTTGTACAGCAGAGATTCTTATTTCTGATTTACAAATTCTGGGGTGTCAGTTCGGACAGTACCACAATTTCTTTCTAAGGTGGTGTCATCCTTTCTTTTATGCTGCTATCACTTTTCCTTCCTTTTTCTTGGGAGGAGGAATGAGAAGGCGAGCTTTTCATCACTGCATTTTTTAAAAGTGTATGGCATTCTCCGCAATCTGTAGGTTTCTAACGACTTTTAGTCATTTAGATCACCTCTTTTTCAAGGGATATGACAAACGTATGGCAGCGTCGAAAGCCTCCATCACTCGAAGGGTCTTTACACTTACTTGGCGGAAGAACTTCATGACCATTCAGCCAGAGCAATGGCAGCTACTTGGACGCAGTCCACAGGTTTTTTCCTTGGAGGAGTTTTGTCATGCGGCTACTTGGTCTTCCAAGAATACTTTATCTCAGCATTACCAGTTGGATGTGGTGGCACATGTGGAGGCTGCGTTTAGTGCTTCAGTTGTTACGGAGGCGGCGTTTGCTTCCCACCCAGATTGAGGATTGCTTTGCTACATCCCATTGGTCTCTGGATTCATCTGCTGCTGTTGCTAAGGAAGGAAAAATTATGTTCTTACCTGTTAATTTTCTTTCCTTTAGACGCAGCAGATGAATCCAGAGCCCCACCCTTTCTGGATATTGACTGTCAGTTTTTTCTTTTGCAACTTTCAAAGTCTGTTATTATTGATAGTTGTATTCTGTATTATTAAGAACATAAGCAATGCCTCCGCTGGGTCAGACCTGTGGTCCATCATGCCCAGCAGTCCGCTCACGCGGCAGCCCAACAGGTCCAGGACCTGTACAATAATCCTCTATCTATACCCCTCTATCCCCTTTTCCAACAGGAAATTGTCTAATCCTTTCTTGAACCCCAGTACCGTACTCTGCCCTATTACGCCCTCTGGAAGCGCATTCCATGTGTCCACCACACGTTGGGTAAAGAAAAACTTCCTAGCATTCATTTTGAATCTGTCCTCTTCCAACTTTTCCGAATGCCCTTTGTTCTTTTATTTTAAAAAAGTTTGAAGAATGTGTCCCTCTCCACTCTCTCTATGCCCTTCATGATCTTGTAAGTCTCTATCATATCCCCTCTAAGTCTCCTCTTCTCCAGGGAAAAGAGTCCCAGTTTCTCCAATTTCTCAGCATATGAAAGGTTTTCCATACCTTTTATCAGACGTGCCGCTCTCCTCTGAACCCTCTCGAGTATCGCCATATCCTTCTTAAGTTACGGCGACCAATATTGGACGCAGTACTCCAGATGCGGACGCACCATCACCCGATACAACAGCAGGGTAGCTTCTTTAGTTCTGGTAGTAATACCCTTCTTGATTATACCTAGCATTCTATTTGCTCTCTTGGCGGCCACTGCGCACTGTGCCGTCTGCTTCATTGTCATGTTCACCATTACCCCCAAGTCCCTTTCTTGGGTACTCTCCTTCAATAACATCCCTCCCATCATATAGCTGTGCCTCGGGTTTCTGCTTCCCACATGTAGTACTTTATATTTATCAACGTTGAACTTCATCTGCCATCTTGTCGCCCATTCTCCTAGTTTGTTCAAGTCCCTTTAATTCTTTGCAGTCCTCTTTAGTCCGAGCTCCACTAAATAGTTTGATGTCCTCTGCAAATTTTATTATCTCGCACTTCGTCCCTGTTTCTAGATCATTTATAAATATATTAAATAGCAGCGGTCCGAGCACCAAGCCCTGCGGAACACCACTCGTGACCCTTCTCCAGTCCGAGTTGTGGCCCTTCACTGTTTCCTACCCACCAACCAGTTTCTGATCCATCTATGTATGTCTCCTTCCACCCCATGGTTCTTCTGTTTCCGAAGTAAATGTTCATGGGGTACCTTGTCAAAGGCTTTTTGGAAATCTAGATATATGAGGTCTATGGGGTCTCCTCTGACCATCCGTTTGTTAATTCCCTCGAAGAAGTGCAATAAGTTCGTTAGGCACGATCTCCCTTTGCAGAAACCATGTTGGCTGGTTATCAGAAGTTTGTTTCTTTCAAAATGTTCATCGATGTTGTCTTTTATCAGTGCTTCTGCCATTTTCCCCGGAACTGAGGTCAGACTCACCGGTCTGTAGTTTCCCGGGTCGCCTCTTGCTCCCTTTTTTAAAGATGGGCGTAACGTTGGCTATCTTCCAATCCTCCGGGATCACGCCTGTTTTCAGGGATAGATTGAAAATTTGCTGCAGTAGTTCCGTTATTTCCTCCTTTAGTTCCTTCAGAACCCTTGGATGGATTCCATCCAGACCCGGTGATTTGTCAGTTTTTAATTTTTCTATTTGCCTGCGTATGTCTTCCAGGCTCACTTCCATGGATATTAATTTTTCTGCTTGATCTCCATTGAAGATTTGCTCAGGTTCCGGTATGTTGGATGTGTCTTCATTTGTAAATTCAGATGAAAAGAACCTGTTAAGTCTTTCTGCCACTTCTTTCTCCTCCTTCACCACTCCCTTCCTGTCTCAGTCGTCCAGCAGTCCCACCTCCTCCCTAGCTGGCTGCTTCCCTTTAACATATCTAAAGAACGGTTTGAAATTTCGTGCTTCCCTGGCTAGCCTCTCTTCATACTCTCTTTTGGCTTTTCAAACCACACAGTGACATTCTTTTTGATACCTCCTGTGCTCTTTCCAGTTCTCAGTTTTATCCTTTTTCCATTTCCTGAATGAATTTTTCTTATTGCCTATCGCTTCCTTCACTATTTTAGTTATCCACGCCAGGTCTTTTGTTCGACTCTTTTTGCACCCCTTTCTGAATCTGGGGATATACAGATTAGAGAATGACAAGGTGGCGATTTACCCGCGGCTACCGCGTTTAGCCGTGGGTAACCCGCCAAAAACGGGGAATGAAAATTAGCAGCCTCTGCGGGGACGGGGACAAGGCCATCACCGCCCCGTGGAGCGGTGAATGGTCTTGCCACCGCAGTGAGGCATAAAGGATCATGCGGTTCCCGCAGCCCCCACCTGCACGCCGGCTCGATCGTTTAACCAGCTTCCTCTCTCTACCTCACCTTAGTTTGCCGGCTTTCTTTTTCGGCGACCGGAACGCTTTCAAAAGAGCTGCTCAGTATTCAATCTTCAGCTCTGACCCAACCGGAAACAGGAAGTTGCAGCAGAGCAGAAGATTGAACTTTGAGCAGCCGCGCGTGCCCGACTCTTTGAAAGCGTGCCGGTCGCCGAAAAAGAAAGCCGGCAAACTAAGGAGAGCTGGAGAGAGGAAGCTGGTTAAACGATCGAGCCGGCGTCCGGGTGGGCGGGTGGGGGCTGCGGGAACCACGTGTTCCGGCTCACACAAGGAAGGAGGGGGTGAAAGGGAAAAAGTTTCTCTTCCTTGGAAATAGATTCCGAAGTGACCTCATCAAAGAAGACCAGCACCAAATGTACAAGAAATCCCTTAAACAATGTCAAAAGAGCCCAAAATGGAAAACTGCTACTGCCTTGAGACTCCATTATTGAAGGAATCAACTTGAAATCACAGAAGAGACAGGAAAAGGTTAAATGCCTCATGGAATCCTCAGGTACAAAACACAAACCAAACTGTGAATGAAATCAGAGCAGACAGTAAGAATTATAAAATTGATGTCATTATCCATCTGGAAAAAAAGGCGTACTAGAAATAATGCCTCAGCAATACAATTTTCAGAAGTTCTATTTGCTCATGGTAAGGGAGAAGAGAGACTGCTAGTGATGGTGGGGGGACTAGACCAATTGTGGGAGGGGGTGAAGGGAGAGGCACAGTAACAGCAAGTGGAAGACGCAGAGAGAAGACACACAGTAGATGGAAGGAATTGAATGAGAAGATGTGGAAAGCAGAAACCAGACAACAAAAGTAGGAAAAAAAAAATTATATTTATTTATTTATTTTTTGCTTTAGGATAAAGTAGTATATTAGTTGTGTTGTGTTGATAAAAATTTATAAACAAAGCCCTGCCAGCTGAACATCTCTTTCTCTAGTTCAGCAGCAGGAACTTTGATTTATAAGAAAGAAATAAGCGAAATATTACAGTACTAAGGCTTATATGGATGCAGCGGGGACGGTGACGGGGCGGTGAATGGGATGGCAATGGCAGTGACGGGGCGGTGAATGGGATGGCGGTGACGGTGACGGGGCGGTGAAGGGAACGGCAGTGACGGGGCGGTGCAGAGGATGGTGGGCCGGGGACGGTGCAGTGACGGGGACAGATTTTTTCCCCGTGACATTGTCTAATACAGATTTTGCGCCTCGCTCACCGTGACCTTGAAAAAAGACCAGGCATGTTCTACTGTCTGCTATTTCTTCCTTACCATTTCCCTCATTGCTTCGTAGTTTCCTTTCCTGAAGTTGAAAGTTGTCGCTATGGTTCTCTTTCCTTTTGGTATTCCTACCTCAACCTTGAACTTGATCATATTATGATCGCTGTTTCCCAACGGTCCCACTACTTTCACTTTCTTTGCAGGTCCCCTTAACCCATTTAGGATTAGATCCAGAGTGGCATTTCCTCTCGTCTGTTCTCTAACAAGCTGCTCCGTGAAGCAATCTTACCTTTTGAAATTTGTTTTAGCAAAGAAGTTTTTTACATGCTAAGCATATTGATGGTTATGGATGCTTGGGCAAGGAGCAATACTGAAGATGCAGGAGGTGTGCCAACCAAAAGGACCACCTGTTAATCAGTTTCTCTATCTCCACCTGCTGGTAGATGTGTGCTATCCCATTGGTTTCTGGATTCATCTGCTGTGTCTAAAGGAAAGAAAATTAACAGGTAAGAACATAATTTTTCCATATATGATCTTGAACTTGACATTATATCGAGTGCTTCATCTTCAGTGTCTTATTTAATGTGGTGTTTTGTTTGTTTATTAAGAACTTTATTATATTACAGTAGCGATTTCTATTCTGACGTTACCTTGCGGTTCATGGCGGATTACACAAGGAGAGATTTGGCCATTTCCAGAGGAATTGGAGAGTAGAGAAGGTTGGTGCAGAAAATTAAGGTGGTTCTTGTGGCGTTAGATTGTATTAGAGAGTAGAGATGGTTCTTTTGGTGTTAGGTTGATTTCAGGGGTTTGTTGGGTAGTATGGTTTTTTAGAATAGTAGGGTTTTTATTTCTTTTCTATAGTCTGCGGTCATTATCAGTAAATTAGAGAGTTGGTGGTTTAATTTTGCTGCTTGTGTGGCTAGGAGGCCATCGTACAGTTTCTTCTGTTTGACATCTGATTGGAGGGTACGTGAATGGAGTGTGGGTTCTCCTTTGGTTGTGGTGGTTTGGATTAGGCGGTTGTTCAGTTAGGTTGGGCTGTCGCCATTTATGGTTTTAAATAGTAGACAGTAGAATTTGAATAGTATTCTTGCTTGTATTGGTAGGCAGTGTGAGTTGAGGTACACCTCGGTGATGTGGTCATGTTTCTTCAGTGAGTAGATGAGTCTTAGAGCTGTGTTTTGGATTGTTTGTAGTTGTTTAATTATGGTTGCGGGGCAGAGGAGATAGAGAATGTTGCAATAGTCTAGAAGACCCAGTACTAGGGCCTGGACTAAGATCTGGAATTGTATTCTGTCAAAGAATTTTCGCACTTGCCTTAAGTTTCTCATGATAACAAATGATTTCTATATTGTTTGTGATTTGCGGTTGCATGGTGCAGCACCTGTCTATCGTCATTCCCAGTAATTTTAGAGTGGGCTGTATGGGGAATGTGGTTGAGTTTATAACTAGATTTGTTATGGTTGGAGTTTTGTTGTTTTTGAGGAGACTGAATTTTGTTTTGTCTGGGTTTAGTTTCAGTTTGTGGTCTTTCATCCATGTTTTGTGTAGAGCAGGGGCAGTGTCCTCCCCAGAAATTTTTTCTAGCTGGGTGGCACGAAAAAGTAACCAGGTGGGGTGGGGCGGGACGGGGAAATTTGGTGGTTCAAATTTGGTGCTATGCAAATTACCCTTCTCTGTTTACGGTGAAGGAGTAGGAGCGGGGAATAGGGTTGGCGCACAGCCTGGAACACTATGAAAATTACTCCTCCCTGCTCATGGTGAAGGAATAGGGCAGCAGTGTCCAACCTTTTGGCTTCCCTGGGCCACATGGGATGAATAAAATGTGGGGCCGCACAAACACTAACACTAGCTGATGAGTAAAAAGAAAAAAAAAAGGCTGAGCAGGTCCCAAATTTGCAATCATTAATATAGAAGATGTACGTATCTAATAATAAACCTTCATTAAAGGGACACTGGAGAGGAACCCAAAAAAGCAATAACGCTTACCCTGACTGAGTGATCTTTCACGTGCACCACTGACAGTGAGAGCAGCTACAGGCTTACGCATCCCCACTCTAATGAACAGGGATGCCTGCTCCTGGTTTTCCCATTCACTTCTATTACATCTACAGTGAGCCTCTTCAGAGGTGTGCCTCATCAGAGCAGGGATGCTGCATCAGCTGTCAGCGGTGCAGGTGGAGGATCGTTCAGTCAGGGTAAATATTACTGCTTTTATCCCAGGACAAGCAGGCAGCACATGGGTGACGTCACCGACGGAGCCCCGCAGCGGACAGCCTCGAAAGCAAACTTGCTTGAAGATCTCTATCTTTCGAGGGCTGCACTGCGCCTGCGCGCGTGCCTTTCCACCCGAACTAGGGGGCGCATCTCCTGAGAGGATCCTCAGTTCGTTTAATTCCGCGGAGACAAGAAGACACGTTTTTCTTCAGCTATGCAGCACTTTTGCCTTCTCTTCACCGCGGCTGTTTCTTTTTTTTCACAAAGTTCGGTCGCTGTGCTTTAATTTATTTCTCCTTTCTCAAAATAAAAAATAAAAAATTAAATTTTATTTCTCTTTTCTTCACTTGCCCGGCCGGTGAGCCTTGGGCCTAGGCCCAATTGCTCCTTCCGTTCGACACGGACTTTATTTTTTCTATGTCCCGGCCTCTCACTGGGTTTAAACGTTGTCGTCAGTGTAATCGTGTGATTTTGGTCACCGATCCCCACTGTCGCTGTCTACAGTGCCTGGGTCCTTCCCATTCCCCAGAAGATTGTCATCGTTGCTTCACTCTCACTCCACGGGCTTTTCGACGCAGATGCGCCCAATTTTTTCAACTTTTCGGAGACATGGAGCAACCTTCGGATTCGACTTCGACCTCGGCGGCTGCCCGGTATCGAAGACTTCGACTCCGACAACATCGACGACCATGGTCTCGAAGGCTTCGACCCAAGTTCCGGCTGGAGCCTCGGTCTCGAAGGCCTCGACCTTGCCTGCTTCGGTTTCCTCGAAGACGGTGTCCTCGGTGAAATCTTCTACGGGGGGTAAGTCTCCGGGTTCTCTTTCAGGTACCGTACCCAAGAAGCCACCAGAGTCCTCTACATGTCCATCTTCCAAGCGTACCTCCAAGATAAGGGAATACTCACCTTCGAGGTCGCCCTCTTCGGAGCGTACTGCTGCACCTACGAGATCAGAACCTTCTGTCTTGGTGCCGATGCTGGAGGACATGCTAAAATCTATACTGACCACACAGATTTCCTCTTTAGTAGCTCAATTGGTCCCGTCTTCGACCTTGCCTCGGGTGGATCAGCCTGTCACCCAACCGGAGCATCCAGTATCTCGAGGCCGATCCCGGACACCGAAGAGAATACCTTCATCTGATTCTTCTCCGGACTCACCTCCTCCGAAGCACTGGTCGAAGCCTTTGAGACATAGTGCTTCTAAACTTCGGAGGGAGTCTTCGGCTTTGGATACCGAGACTTCTCTGCCGCATTCTTCGAAGTCGAAGCACAGATCTCGACACCATCGAGCATCGACTCGAAGTCCTTCTCGACCGAAGACTCCTCCGTCGAAACCGGCTCGTTGAGACACTTCACCTCAGACCTCGACTCATTCAGTACCACGTACACTGGTACTTCTCCATCCAGGAGCCTTAAGAGAAAACATTCTCTTACCCCACCTCACAGTGCAGCTTCTTCGGTGACTCTACGCCTTGACTCGGAACCACTGTCACCATATTCCAGAGAGGCTTCTCCTTCATACTCAGCACTTCCTAGATCTCGCAGTGTGTCTCCTGAGGAAGCATCTGATTCCAAATCCATTTCATTTGCCAAATTTATTTTTGATATGGGACAAGCTCTCAAACTGGATCTTCATTCTGATTCTAAATATACTCCTGAATATTTAGCAGATATGGAGCTTCCTCATCCACCTAAAGAGTCGCTACGTTTACCCATGACTCCTGTTCTCAAACAAACCTTTGTTCGTAACATGGAGACTCCTTATTCAATCACTGCCATTCCATCTAAATTGGAATCTCGTTATCGAACAGTTCCATGTAAAGGTTATGAAAAATCTCAACTTTCTCATCAATCCCTGGTAGTGGAATCATCTTTGAAGAAAGCACATCCTTCTAAAATCTACGCTTCAGTTCCTCCAGGCAGAGAAGGTCGTACCATGGATAGGTCGCCATTTATACCAGAACTCTATGATGGCAAATAGAGTTCTTAATTACAGTTACATTTTTACTTCTTACTTCAACCATTTTCTCAAGATATTACCATCTTTTTATCCAGACATCTCCACAACTCGTCTTTCTGAATTCAAACTCATCCTTAAGACTCTCTCCCAATTGCGACTCTTCATGTTGCAAGCCTCATATGACGCTTTTGAACTATCGTCTCGAGTATCTGCCTTTGCGGTAGCAATGCGTCGTTTAGCATGGTTACGTATTGTTGACATGGATCCCAATCTTCAAGATCGATTGGCGAATTTACCTTGTCAGGGTAACGAATTGTTCGATGACTCTATTGAAGCAGCTATCAAGCGTCTATCAGAACATGAACGCTCTTTTGCTTCCCTCATTCGACCAAAACCCAAATCTGCACCAACTAGAGGTTTTAAACAGACTCCACGTCGTTATCCTCAAAAAACGACTCCTGCTTTTTCCAGGCCTCCTCCTCGTCGTCCTCCTCAACAACAGCGCCAGCAAAAATCTCAGACTCCTGCTGCCACCAAACCAGCTCAGTCTTTTTGACAGTCTCAGCCTGAGCATTCCAATTTCTCTGTTTCCAAATTCTCCCCTCCCCATAGGGGGTCGTCTGTCCACATTTTATCACCAGTGGGAGCTCTTTACTTCAGATCTCTGGGTGCTTTCCATCCTACGAGAGGGATACTCTCTTCGGTTGCTGCAGGTGCCTCCAGATCGCCATCCAAGAGAGTGTCCTTCCGATCAGTCGCACCTTCCCCTTCTTCTTCAAGAAGCTCGGGCTCTGCTTCGCCTGCGAGCTGTGGAGGAAGTTCTCCTTCCACAAAGGAACTTGGGATTCTACTCCCGTTATTCTCTAGTTCCCAAAAAGACGGGGGATTTACGACCGATCCTAGATCTCAGAGCTCTCAACAAATATCTAGTCAAAGAGAAATTTCGAATGCTCACTCTGCCAACTTTATATTCCTTAATGGATCAAGGGGATTGGATGTGTTCCCTCGATCTCAAAGAGGCGTATACTCATATCCCTATTCATCCAACACAAAATATACCTCGTTAACCTGTGCCTACATGAATATAAGATCAATTAGCCCAAAAGCAAACCTAATTAAAGAGTGGCTGACTGAAGAACAACTAAGCTGTCTCTTCCTAGCCGAAACCTGGCTAACATCCAATTCGGACCCATGCATAACCGAATTCTGCCCCAAAGGGTACAAATTAGAGCTGGTTTGTCGAGAAAACAAACGAGGGGGAGGACTAGCTATTCTAGTACAAAACAACCTCAACCTAAAAGTTCTACACAAACACTCAACCCCTCACTTAGACCTTCTTGCATGCCAACTCTCCGACAATACACTCACAGACACCTTGAACTGTCTATTATGCTACATCACTCCAGGAAAATGGAACACTTCAAAACTTGAACTCGAAGAATTCATATTCCAGAACTCTCTAACCTCCACATACAATTTGCTCCTAGGAGACATCAATCTCCACCTCGAGGACCACACATCCAAACAAGTAGACGATATACTCTCATACCTCGACGCCCTATCCTACCAGATCCTCAATCCTGAACCCACGCACGAAAAAGGCCACCAACTTGATATAGCAGCATTCACGTCTCATAACCTCCACACCCCAAAAATTCATATCACCAATGGTACCTGGCATCCCTCTCTTTGGTCAGACCACCACAAATACACTTTCACCATCAACTGGCCTCAAAATAACACAAAACCCAAGCCACAAAAACAACCTTCAAATCTAGACAGAAAATTGAGCCTGCCACATTCTGGGATAAAGTTGACCCTATAATCGCCCCCATCGACCCAACTGACTTCGTAAATCACTGGCGCATCCTAAGTGAAACAACCTTGAACGAGCTAGCCCCTGAAAAAACCAAACATAGAACCTGCAGATCCTCAGACAAGTGGTTCGACTCCGAACTCCTCCTACAAAAAAGGCATTGCAGACAACTTGAAAGATCTTGGAGAAAAAAGAAAAATGATCAAACCAAATCCGCTTGGAGAACCCAAATCAAACTATACAATATCAAACTTAAAGAAAAGCGCAAAACATACTACTCTAAACTAATTGGCACAAACACCTCTGACACAAAAACACTCTTCAACTTAGTAAAAAAACTTACGGACACAAACCCATTCCTTGCCACTCAAGGCAATAAACCACCAACAGCTTCTCAACTAGCAGACCACTTCAAACACAAGATCACTACAATCAGAAATACCTTCAACAACTCAACCACCAAACTCTACGAGATAATAACCCCCACAACGGAAGAAGCCATATCTGCAGACAGAACATGGACCACATTCCCAACCCTACAATGGTCTGATTTGAACCGACTATACAAAAAATACAGCCACACCTCATGCGACTTGAACTACTGCCCATCGTATCTGCTTACAAATGCCTCCCTTAAATTCAAAACCAACCTCATGCAATGGATTCAAAGCACTCTCATAGAAGGTCAATTCCCACAAGATCTTGGAGAGATCATAATCACACCCCTACTGAAAGATCAAAAAGGCCCTATAGACGCTCCTACCAACTACAGACCTATCGCTTCGATCCCATTATATGTCAAACTGATTGAAGGACTTGTGGCTCAATACCTCACCAACTACCTATTTGACCATAATATACTTCACTCCTCTCAATCAGGATTTAGATCTCACCACAGCACGGAAACACTACTAGCAACACTACTAGACATAGCCCGACAACACCTCAGTAAAGGACACAGGATCCTAATTATCCAACTAGATCTTTCCGCCGCCTTCGATCTAGTCGATCACACCATATTACTCCAGATACTTGATGCAATCGGGATCTCAGGGGTGGTTTACAATTGGTTCCAAGGATTCCTCAAAACAAGAACGTACAGAGTTAAGACAAACAACACGAAATCTAACACATGGTCAAATCCATGCGGAGTCCCGCAGGGGTCACCACTATCGCCCATTCTATTCAATCTCTTCATCTCCTCCCTCGGCACCACTTTAGACAACCTAAATGTAACATCATTCAGCTACGCAGATGACATAACTATTCTCCTCCCCTTTGAAATCCAAGACCACACCTCAACAGGACACCTGGAAATAATTCTGGATGAAGTAGAAAAATGGATGACAAACCACAAACTGAAACTAAACTCGGACAAAACCAAATTCCTAATGCTTGAAACGGACAAAAACCCATCCATAACAGACCTAGAAATTAAAGCAACCAAATACCCAATCCAGACCTCACTCAGAATCTTGGGAGTGCAGATAGACAGATGCTGCACTATGCAGACCCAAATCAACAAAACTACCCAAAAAGCATTCTTCACAATGCGCAACTTAAGAAAAATAAGGAAATTCTTTGACAAAGAACACTACAGGATAATTGTACAATCCCTGGTACTAGGTCTCGTGGACTACTGCAATATCCTTTATCTACCATGCCCCACAAACATGATCAAAAAACTTCAAACTGTTCAGAACACAGCCCTTAGACTAATTTACTCACTCGGAAAATTTGACCACATCACCAATGCCTACCTAGACTCACACTGGCTACCGATTCGAGCCAGAATTCAATTCAAACTATACTGTCTACTCTTCAAAGTAATTAACGGTACTGCACCCACCTACCTAAATGACCGCCTAAACCGTAACCTTCCAACCAGAACAAGAAGAAAACTGACATCATTCACATACCCACCACTCAAGGGTACTCACCGCAAAAAACTTTATGATAGCCTCCTGGCAACACATGCTGCAAAACTCGAACCTTCCATCACCAGATTGTTAACCACAACATCAGACCTCAAGACATTCCGTAAAGAAATCAAAACACTGCTGTTCAAAAAGCATATACAATCTACCTAACCTCCCTCACCCCATCCCCCAAGAAACCAAAACACTGCCGTCCAAAACATCTTCCGATGTTATTAAGTCTTTACTATCATTCTGTTATTAAGTCTCTATCCTCAAACTGTATTCTCTATTGTCATGTACCATCCTGGAAATGTCCAGTTCTCTTCTTATGTAATCTGCTTTGAACCGCAAGGTACAAGCGGAATAAAAATCACTAATGTAATGTAATGTAATGTAATCCAGCATTTCGCATATACCTCAGATTTCAAGTAGGAAGCCTTCATCTGCAGTACCGAGTTCTCCCCTTCGGATTGGCTTCTTCTCCCAGAGTTTTCACAAAATGTCTCGTGGTGGTGGCTGCAGCTCTTCGCAACCAGGGTCTCCAAGTATTTCCATACCTCGACGACTGGCTCATCAAAGCTCCCTCTTTTTCAGGGGTTATTGCAGTGACCCAACAGACTATTCTTTTTCTACAAAGTTTGGGATTTCACATCAACTTTCCCAAATCTCAGTTGACTCCCTCTCAGTCTCTCCAGTTCATAGGAGCAACTCTGGACACTATCAATCTGAGAGCCTACCTTCCACAACCACGTTAGGCCGATCTGCAGATTTCTCAACAAGTCTTCCACCTTTCAACTGTTCCAGCACGAATGATGATGGTTCTGCTCGGTCACATGGCTTCTACAGTTCATGTGATTCCTTTTGCCAGACTTCACCTTCGTATTCCTCAATGGACACTGGCATCCCAATGGCAGCAAACCGTGGATCCACCAGCTCGACTGATTTCCATAACTCCTTCATTGCGGAAGTCTCTCCGTTGGTGGATGCTCTCTTTGAATCTTTCAAGAGGCTTGCTGTTCCACCCTCTTCTTCATCAGAAAGTCCTCACAACTGACTCGTCAACGTATGCATGGGGAGCTCATGTGGACGGTCTTCGTACTCAGGGTCTATGGACTCAAGCAGACCGTCGGTGTCATATCAATCTGTTGGAACTCGGAGCGATATTCTATGCTCTCAAAGCTTTTCAACATCTCCTTCACGACATGGTGCTTCTTGTACGTACCGACAACCAGGTAGCCATGTATTATGTCAACAAACAGGGAGGGACGGGATCTCATTCCCTATGTCAAGAAGCTCTGAAATTGTGGCATTGGGCAATTCTTCACAACCTCTACCTCAGGGCTGTTTACATTCAGGGTCAACACAATTATTTGGCGGACAAATTGAGTCGTCTTCTACAACCTCACGAATGGACGCTCAGTTCTCCTACTCTTCACCAAATCTTTGCTCGTTGGGGAACTCCACAGATAGATCTGTTTGCATCGCCTCTCAACTTCAAGCTGCCTCAATTTTGCTCCCGCATTTACGCTCCTCAACGTCTCGAAGCGGATGCGTTTCTACTGGATTGGAGGAATCAGTTCCTTTATGCCTTTCCTCTGATTCTCAAGACTCTAGTCAAACTGAAGTCAGAACATGCCACCATGATTCTGATAGCTCCTCGGTGGCCCAGGCAACCTTGGTTCTCCCTTCTACTTCAACTCAGCACCAGGGAGCCTCTACTTCTGCCAATATTTCCTTCTCTACTCGCGCAAAGTCAAGGATCCTTGCTTCATCCCAATCTGCAGTCTCTACACTTAACAGCTTGGTACCTTTCTGCATAATAGACTTTCCTCAATTTTCTCAGTCTGTTCGAGATATATTACTTGCTTCCAGAAAACCATCAACTAGACAATGTTATGGCCAGAAGTGGACTAGATTTTCAATTTGGTGTTCTACACATCACTTACAACCTATCTCGTCCTCCTTAGCATCAGTTTTGGACTACTTGCTTCATTTGTCACAATCTGGACTTCAAACTACATCTATTCGAGTCCATCTTAGTGCTATAGCTGCTTTCCATCAGCCTCTCGATGGAAAACCTCTTTCTGCACATCCTATGGTTTCTCGCTTTATGAAAGGACTTCTAAATCTCCATCCACCACTTAAACCACCTCCAGTGGTTTGGGATCTCAATTTTGTTTTAGCTCAACTTATGAAGCCTCCGTTTGAACCGCTTGACAAAGCTCATCTCAAGTATCTCACTTGGAAAGCTGTGTTCCTGATTGCTCTCACATCTGCTCGACGAGTCAGTGAGTTACAAGCTTTGGTTGCAGATCCACCTTTCACAGTTTTTCATCATGACAAGATGGTACTCCGTACTCATCCTAAATTCTTGCCTAAAGTTGTTTCAGAATTTCACATCAATCAGTCTATTGTTCTACCTGTATTTTTTCCAAAGCCTCATTCTCATCCTGGAGAAATGGCCCTTCATACCCTGGATTGTAAACGTGCCTTGGCTTTCTACCTCTAACGCACTCAACTGCACAGAACATCTCCTCAACTTTTCATCTCATTTGATCCAAATAGGTTGGGACGTCCTATATCAAAGCGCACCATCTCCAACTGGATGGCTGCTTGCATTTCTTTCTGCTATGCTCAGGCTGGTCTTCCTCTGCAAGGTCGAGTGACGGGCCACAAAGTTAGAGCTATGGCGGCATCTGTAGCTTTCCTCCGATCAACTCCTATTGAGGAAATCTGCAAGGCTGCCACTTGGTCCTCGGTTCATACTTTCACCTCTCATTATTGTCTGGATACCTTATCCAGGAGGGATGGCCACTTCGGCCAATCTGTTTTGCAAAATCTTTTTTCGTAAATTGCCAACTTCCCTCCATCCCTTTTTACTTAGCTTGGAGGTCACCCATGTGTGGGAATATGCTGCCTGCTTGTCCTGGGATAAAGCACAGTTACTTACCGTAACAGTTGTTATCCAGGGACAGCAGGCAGATATTCCCACAACCCTCCCACCTCCCCTGGTTGGCTTCTTGGCTAGGTATCTGAACTGAGGATCCTCTCAGGAGATGCGCCCCCTAGTTCGGGCGCGGTGCAACCCTCGAAAGATCGAGATCTTCAAGCAAGTTTGCTTTCGAGGCTGTCCGCTGTGGGGCTCCGTCGGTGACGTCACTTATGTGTGGGAATATCTGCCTGCTGTCCCTGGATAACAACTGTTACGGTAAGTAACTGTGCTTTTTTGGCCTCCCACTTTGAGCATAGGCTCCCTCAAAATGAACATCTCCCCTGTAGCTAGTAGAGATCCCCAACTGATGGCCACCTCCTCCCCTCCAACTTCCTAAGTTCTGCAGCTGGCAGCAATATTACAGAGCTGCTGCCTTCCCTCCTATCTGCCACCCCCCCCCCCCCACCTTGGCTTTCATGCATGCATGAAAGCTGTGGCAGCTTGAGGATATTGCCATTGGCTGCAAAGCTTGGAGATTTTGGGTTTCCAGACTGGAGGAAGATGTCTTAAGGTGGCAGGGCTTGGGAATCCCCAATAGCTCAAGTATTTGTAAATTGCACTCAGGTGGGAAGAAACTTTGGTGCCCATCCACTAATTTTGGGTTCCAGTCCCTCCCCCAAATCAGCTGTATACGACTACAAAAATAATTGTGATGCACATATCCCAAAACTAACATATTCTAGTTAATAAATTCAAAATAAACAACTTTTTCTACCATGTCTGGATATTTTGTTTTTCCATCATCTTGGTCCTAGTTTCTCTTTCTGATTTTTGTCTATCTTCAACTAATGCTCTTTCCAGTGGCTGCTGTTCATTTTTTTTCTCCTCTTGTTCCATTTCCTCCTTATGCTTGTCTCCAACATATTGATTTTTCCCTTTCAGCTTTAACTTTTTTGCCTTTGTCCACTCAAATCTTGCTTTCTTTCTCACCCTTCTTCTTTTTAAATGTTCAGCTACCTCTCAATTCTCCATCTTCTCTGTCCCTAGCTCTTCCATTTCCCATCTCACGCCTTTCCCAGCCTCCTATTTCCTGCTATCTACTCCCCGTTACCACATTTCTACTACGTACTCACTGTTCTCTCACTCATCTTGTCATCATCTCTCTTTTGACCTCATTCACATGGTTCACCACTTTCAGAATCCCCTTCCTCTCTCTACTGGTCAGGCTATAATTCACTGTCCCTTTCTTTCCATCCCCTTTCTTATCCCAGCTCTCTTCTCTCCTGTCCTTCCATGGTTCCATCTCTCCTCCTCCATCTCCATGGTCCAACATTTTGCTCTCTCTCTTTTCTGTTTTTCTTATTCCCTCCCCCCTTGATGCTGAACAATGAAATGGAGGAAAAAGAGAGATGCTGCATCTCTCTGCCTTCCATACACAGGCCTAAAATTTATCACTACCTCCCTTCCATCCGCTAATCCATCTTCTCTCCCTGTCTCTTCCCAACTGCCCCCCGCCCCATCTCTCCCCCTGCCTCCCTCCCCCAGGTCTACCATTTCTCCTTTTCTCTTCCCAACAGTTCTCCCTTCAAGTATCTCTTTCCCTCTTCCTCCACACCACCCTAGGAACAACTTCTCTCCCTTCAAAACACTGCCCACCATCTCTCTCTGTCCTCTATTTCTGGCCCCATAAGCTCTCCCCCCTGCCCAATCTAGCACTTCTTTTAATACCCTCCCCCCTCTGTACTTTAAAAAAAAAAAAAAAAAGAGACCTTCAACAAAACTCCTTCTCACAAAATACTGAGCTCCCCATCCACCCCCACCCCCACCCCACCTCCTCCCCTCCCAATCAACAATTTACTGGAAATATCCCACCACATGGTGGCCAATCCCCGCTCCCCACCAACCTTAAATGCAACCTACCAGTATGAAGGTAAAAACTAACATCCAGCCATCCACTCCGCTACACTCAATAACCACAAAATCTCAACTCAAACACACATCAGGAAAAATAGAAGCAAATCCCTGAAATTAGTTCCAGAACAGGCGTAACAGCCAAAAAGTTCCTGTAAAGCTGTCCATCAAGCTGGCCCCCTTCTGATGGTCTGTGCTCTGAGGCCGGACGTGCAAGCCAGCCACGGCCTCTAGAGGAACATTGCCATCTGGGCAAAGGTCTCTGGTGGTTCAAAAGATGGAAATCTCAAAGGCCACCACCCGCCGACGATTCCTTGACCCCAAAGTCCATGTCCAGAAAAATCTGGATCGCATCCTCCATGAAACGCACTGTTTTCAAAGTTCCTTTCAGATGAAATAGTGCGAATGGGTGGTGCCAGCAATAGCGAATCGCCTTTTTTCGCAAGTACTTTCAAGACCGGTTTTAAGTCCACTCTCTGCCTTAAAGTGACCGACACCAAGTCGGTCATAATTTTTCCACTGAAGAGGCGATTGCACCCAAGCTTTAGCCATGACAGCCTCCTTGACTTTAAAGTTTTGAAAACAGGCTATTATATCGCACAGCCTGTTAGCGCGTGGCGCTTGCAAGACTCTATGAGCATGTGCTAGATGGATATCTTCAGGCAGCATGGTCGAGGCCTCATCAGATAGTAAGTAGCGAACTCGTGCTCCGAGGCTTTAAAGTGTGCATGCCGGCTTCCCTTCTCTTCTTCCCTCCCACCACACCCCCCGGACATAACTTCCGTTTTCGGAGGGAAAAGAAGGGAAGCTGGCACACACACGTTACAGCCCCGGAGCATGAGCTTGCTACGGGCTAAAGTGGGAATCTCCAAGCCGGTGAGAGGTTTAAAAAAAAAAATAAATAAAATGTTGAGCAGCAGCTGGATTCGTGATCGGATGACTGCCGGGCGGTCATCTAAATTAGCTGGGCGGAGCGCCCGGCTAAAAGGTCCTAGGGAGAACACTGAGGGGTATCCAACATTTTGGCTTCCCTGGGCCGCATTGGCCGAAAAACTTTCTAGAGCCGCACAAACACTAACACTAACTGATGAGCAAAAAAAGGTTGAGCAGGTCCCAAATCTGCAGTCACTAATATAGAAGATGTATATATCTAATAATAAACCTTCATTAAAGGGATACTGGAGAGGAACCCAAAAAAGCAGTAATACTTACCCTGACTGAGTGATCCCTCCATATGCACCGCTGACAGTGGGAGCAGCCACAAGCTTCCACATCCCCACTCTGATGAACAGGGATGCGCTCTCCTGGTTCTTCCATTCACTTCTATTACAGCTACGGTTAGCCTTTTCAGAGATGAGCCTCATCAGAGGGTGGATGCTGAATCAGTTGTCAGCAGCGAACGTGGAAGATCGTTTAATCAGGGTAAATACTACTGTTTTTTTGGGCCTCCCACTTTGAGCTTAGGCTCCCTCAAAATGAATATCTCCTCTGCTGTAGCTAGTAGGGACCTCCAAGCCTCACCAACTGACGGGTGCCTCTTCCCCCTCCAACTTCCCAAGTTCTGCAGCTTGGCAGCAATATTGCAGAGCTACTACCTTCCTTCCCTCCCTTGGCTTTCATGCATGCATGAAAGCAGGGGCAGGCTTGAGGATATTGCCATTGGCTGCAAAGCTTGGAGATTTTGAGTTGCCAGACTGGAGGAAGATGTCTTAAGTTGGCAGGGCTTGGGAATCGCCACTAACTCAAGTATTTATAAATTGCACTCAGGCGGGGAGAAACTTTGGTGCCCATCCTCTAATTTTGGGCTCCAGTCCCTCCCCCAAATCAGCTGTATATGACTACGCCACTGAATACAAAAATAATTGTGATGGACATATCCCAAAGCTAACATATTCCAGTTAATAAATTCAAAATAAAACAATTTTTTCAACTTGTTGCCTGGCTGTTTTGTTTTTCCATCATCTTGGTCCCAGTTTCTCTTCCTGCTTTTTCTCTATCTTCAACTAATTCTCTTTCCAGTGTCTACTGTCCATTTTTTTTCTCCTCTTCTCTCATTCCATTTCCTTCTTATGCCTCTGTCCACTCAAATCTTGCCTTCTTTCTTACCCTTCTTCTTTTTAAATGTTCAGCTATCTCTCAATTCTCCGTCTTCTCTCAGTCCCTAGCTCTCCCATTTCCTATCTCACTCCTTTCCCAGCCTCCTATTTCCTGCTGTCTATTCCCTGATCTGGAAGCGTTATCTCTGACGTCGCAACGTCAGAGGGAACACTTCTGGGTCAGCTGCAAGAGGCACATAGGATCCGCTACTCGCGGCTTTGAGCAAACACTGCAGCAAGACGAAGGAGGGAGCTGGCAAGACGGTAAACACCTGGGGGAGGCAGAGGAAAACACTGCATCGCCCTTGAGCGTGAGTGGGGCCACACAAAATACTTAATGGGGCCGCCGGTTGGACACCCCTAGTGTAGAGTGTCTATCAAGAAGGGTTTTGGTTGATCAAAGGGGAGAAGAATGGTGATGTAGTCTGTATAGCTGTAGGAGACTAGGCCTAATTTGTCCAGGTAGGATGTTATGTATGGTCCACCAGGTCAAAAGCTGGGGTGAGATCCATTTGTATGAGGAGCATTTTTTTGCCTGTGCTGAGGTTGTCTAGCTGTGTCAAGGAGGGAGCCTAGTAGTGTCTCAGTGCTGTAGTTGTTTCTGAAGCCAGATTATGAAGGATGGAGTATGTTGTGGTCTTCTAGATAGTTGGTGAGGAGTTTGGCTACTTGGCCTTCCATTATTTTGACATAGAGTGGTATTGAGGCTATGAGTCTGTAGCATAACAACCTAAAAGGATCTAAGTGGTTTACAATACACAATTCATATTCATCAAGAAAAGAACGCCATTAAAAATAGAAAAGGAAAGATTAAGAACAAAAGTTAAAAACAATTTTTTCATAAAATATCATAGCAGTTTCGTATTACAAGTTTGCACCTAACCTTTCCTGTTGGCTTTTTTTTATTTTTTTGGTTACATTTTTTTCTTTAAGTCTATCCAGAATGCATCAGGGAAAAGAAGAAATATAAAAAAAGCCCTTTGAAAAGGACATCTCACCTTGTACCATTTGTACCAAGAGGAAGTAAGTATTTTCAATCTAATAGTTTTAATTTGTTTCACTGTTTGTGGCTTGTTGTATATGGATAAGTAGTTTGAAGCATTGCTGATATAAGATATATAAAAAAATAAACAAACTGTAGAGTTGAAATGTCGGACTTCGGATCAAGCTTGGATTTCACGCCCGCTCCAAAAGCAGACGGTGCCCAGGATTCTGCAGAACTGCAGCGGCTACTGGCAGCAGAGCAGCAGAAGACTCAGTTTACAGCGCAGGTTCATAACTTTATGGATGTTTGCTGGGATAAGTGTATGGACAAACCTGGTTCAAAGCTGGATTTAAGGACAGAAAGCTGCTTAGTTAGCTGTGTAGATCGATTCATTGATATGTTATCCATCACCAACAGGTTTTCTCAGATCATACAGAAAGGAGGACACTGAGAGAAGCTATCCTCCTTAAAGAAGAAACTCATCTCCAAGGGAAAAAAAATCTTTATTCACTGGACAATTAAGCATCTTGGAAAAATGAGTGTAAAATAAATTGTCATTTAGGCCTGAATAACTTACAAAATTTTCCCCCATAGTAAGTCAAGCCTTTAACCTTTAATTGTTTTATAACTGGCTTGAGTTGTCTTTCATTGTATATGGCCATGTCTGCATCCTGTAATCAACTGCTAATATGTTTCTGTGGCCTACTTTCGTCCACTTGTACCCATTAAAATACACATGATCATCTCAGAGGTTATTTGATGGACCATCAGCTAAATAAGAACAGATCTACCTGAATAAAGATAAAATGGTTCAGTAATATGTGAAGGTTGTTTGTGAAGTCATGTACATTGTGGTTTACTGAAGATCTTTTATCTTCGTTTTTTTGTTGTTGTTTAACATGCCCAATACTGCAAATCCTGTTACAAAAGTAAGGGCATCACCTCAGTATTTACATTTGTGCTGAAAGAAAGCATTTGGAATAAACATTTTGTTGGCTAATGAAAAAAAAAAACCCTCAAAAACTTTAGAAACGGGTTCTCTTTTTAAGTATTAATATGCAGGCTTTCTCGTTCATCAATTTCTCTTACACTGTGTATAGATAAGAAATTTATTTAGAAATACTTTGTTCTTAAACATGGTTCCTTTTGCTATTCAAATAAAAGGTGCAGTGTGAATGAAATGTCAAGTCACTTTTAGCCCTTGTAATTTATTTTGCAAACAAAAAACCCAACCACCAAGTTTTATATATTAAGAAAAGCACTGAATTATACTTTTCTGGAGCTCCATTGAGGTCCACTAGCTTTGTCTTGACAGTAATCAGACAATTTTGTCAAATTAACCTTATCCAGCTATTCATCTCAAATCCTTATGGTCTGAATCTCTGATTAATTTTAGGTCTATTGTTTTGGCTGGCTTGAGTTACCTGTATATTGGTATTACATTGCCAACCTGGTCTGTGATTCTGAAACAGTCCTCGGGACACCAGGATTCCCACAGTGAGAGAGATTTGCATGTACTGCCTCCAGTTTATATCTAATGCATATTCATTAGATTGGTTGGTTGGGTATTCTCCGAGGATAGAGTTAAGAACCACTACCCTTGCACTGTTAGTATTGGCTGGGTGTAGATCTCATTGTCATCTGTATTAGTGCTGTCCGATTCGAATCAATTCACCAATTTGTTTTCCCCACGAATTGGACTCACCAATTCAGTGACCAACCCCCGGGTGATGGCTGACATACGTCTAGGGCCTCCTAAAGCAGTCACAGCAGGGTGATGATTGGTGAGCAGATGCAGTGCTTTGAGCAGGCTACAAGTAGCCTGCCAGGCTGGGGCCTTCTCTCTTCCACCTAATTGATGATGCAGCAGAGGGAAGCCCTGGTGGGCAGGCTGTGAATAGCCTGTTGAGAGCACTGTTTCTGCCTGCCAGTCATTGCTGCTGCTGTTTTAGGAGGCCCAATGGCTTGTTAGACCTTGTGGTACAGGGGTTGGTCGGGAAGTGCCACATAGAGGTTTGGGAGGCATGGAAAGCTGCTGCACAGGTGGCTGGGAGGGAGGGATGGAAAGTTGCACATGGCAGGAAGAGAGGAAGAATTGTTGGGCATGGGTTGGAGGAGAGTAATGGAGAGATGCAAAAAAGAGTTAAAAAGGGGTGAGAAGGAGAAATCCTACATATGGTGAAGTGGAGGGAGCCATGCATGGAGAAGAGAGGGAGAAATGTTGGGCATGGGGTGGAGGGCAGGGAGAGATGGTTGCTGGGGGAAGAGAGAGAAATATTGCACATAGTAATGGAGGGGAGGTAGGGAGAGATGCTGCATGGAGGGGGAATAGAGAGGTTTGACCTAGGGCACAAGGCACAGAGAAAGAAGAGAGATAGTAGACAGTGGGAAAGAGATTTTGGATATGGCAGTGAAAGGGAAGGTACAGAGATGGAAGATGGATGGTGAGCATGGAGAAAGAAGAAAACATCAAATGGGCAGAAGATTCTGGTGAGCGAGTTAATAGAAGACAAACAGAAACTAGAACTTGGGACTAACATAATTTGAATAATGAAATGACCAGACAACAAAAAGTAGAGAAAATTTTATTTTCTATTTTGTGATAGCAATATGTCAGATTTGAAATGTGTATTCTGCCAGAGCTGGTGTTAGCTAGCCTGTTTTGTTTATTTTGTTTACACCACAGCATAGGTGTGGGGTTGGAGCGGGCAAAGGGGGGTGGGATGGGTGAAGAGGCTACAAAATAAACCCGCCAGGACGTTTTGAAAAAATGCCTGATAGGGAAGGAAAAGTGAATCGAATCGAAAAATCGATTTGGTAGACTTAATTGAATCAAAAAATTTTTCCCTGAATTGGGCAGCACTGATCTGTATGTTCTGCAACTTGTAGTTCGTAAATGTTAACAATCAACGATAACTTGATTCCTAAATGAATTTAGAATTTTTTTGTTTTTACACATACATTCAGCCAAGCACCCAGGTAGAAGACAATGCCCTCAAACAGCTCCTTGCTAACTCTAAACTTCCCTAGCAACAGCAGCAGATGAATCCAGAGACCAATGGGATAGCACACATCTACCAGCAGGCGGAGATAGAGAAACTGATTAACAGGTGGTCCCATTGGCTGGCACTCCTCCTGTATCTCCAGTATTCTCTATCTCCCAGCAGGAAATGGTCGCTATTCAACTAGCTCCTGAATTCTGGCTGTGACTGGAACTTTATTTTCTCCTGTTGAGGTTTCTCTTCAGTGAGCTGGCAATGCTATTTCTCCTATTGAGATTTTCTCTTCAGTGAGACAGTGAGGGGTGTCCGGCTGACGGTGCCGGCTTTAGGGGTTACACCTGAGCCCCCCTAGGGCCCTGCCTCACCCTCCCTCCATTGCTAGAGGGTCTGACTGGGTCTCAATTTTTTTCTTCTTCCCCTTCTCTGTAAAAAAAAAAAAAAAAAAAGACCACAGTTGCTACATTCTGCTCTGTTACTGCTGCTCAACCAGCCTTAACTGGCTTCAACCGGCCCTAACAACAAGCTTGTGAGTATGTCTCTGTTTTTTTTACTGTTGGTTGAACTTCAGGTTCTGTTTGGGAGTCTTAGTAATGTGGGTTCGGTCAACGTATGTTTAAGGAATGGATATTTTATTGAGGCTAAGTTTTATGACTAGAAATCCGTGGAGGGAGCCGGGACTTCCCGCCCTTTGTATGCATGCGCTTGGTTTCCTTGTTGGTTACAGCGGGCAGTAGTGGTGCAATTTCATGCTCGCACTTGTTCTCATTGTTGGGTTTCAGTGCAGCAATAGTAGTCCTGTTTATTCTGAGGCTCTCTTTCATCGGTGTTTGTCACGGCCATGTGCAGCTGATTGTGCAGGTGCCGGATTATAGCTGTGCGCATGAGATGGGACATGGTTTTTCTGGCGCTGTGGGCTGTTCTTCTGGTTATTCCCCTAGTCTGATTTTCTTTCTATGCAAGCCGCGGCAGGGTAAATTTTGCGGGCTTTAATCCGACTATGTTTCTAGGAGCGTTGATGCAGCGGCCACGTGTCAGCGAGAATCAGGCGTGCGCTTGGGTCTCCGGCAATGGCGGGAGAGCTGCAGCATTCCGGTAGTTTGTTTCCAGCTGACTTTGGTCAGGGTATGCCGGGGCTTCTCTCCTTTCTGGTTCAGACAAGTTGTATGTGTTTCACCAGCTTTGGGACAAGCTTGGGTAGATTTATATGTCTGTGTTCCTGCTGTACTCCCTTGAAGGAAGCTGCTTGTTTAATCGGACTCTGGGCTTAGCACTCAAGGGATTTACCAGAGAGATCTGACCTGTGCTAGGTCACCCAGTCTCGGTTTGTCTCCGGACTGGGGCGACATACGGCAACTCACGGCACGGTGAGATCAGCAGTAAGATAGTGCCCTGTATTTCACACAGGTATCTCATTGTCTCTCTTGGGGTCCCTGCAGATTGAGCCTTTGTCTGTTGGTAACTGTCCTTATTTGGGCCTCTGTGCTGAGCTGCATGTGTCTAGTAGTGGCACAGGATATATATGCCTAAAGGTAGTACAAACAGTTTCTAAGTTCGGGCTGTCTCTATGGGCATAATGACATTGCGCATCTTCCTGCGGCCAGGACTCTCTTTCTCTATTTCTGAGGGGGCCTGGACTTCAGATTTCCATGCTTATCACGCTAGTTTCTCCTGTCACCATTTTCTCATGGCCTGTTCGGGCCCCCCGAACAGGCAGGAAGGGCTGTACAGCTCCTTTTAACCAGGAGCCAGTTACCTATTCTATCAAACCCGCAGAGGATCACGCGCTATGTGGCTGTTAACCTCATCTCTGAAGCTCTCATTAGCGATGTCAGCTTTGTCTGATACCTGTAAGGATGTTGTTGTTTTCCACTCAATCAAGATGCAGCATCTTGATTGAGTCTAGTACGTAGCGCAGGTGGTTTTCTCATCGATCCTCCCAGTTAGAGGCAAGGGAAGAGCCATAGATGAAATTATCCTGAGGACGAACGAGTGGCTAAAGGGATGATGCCGGGATATGAACTTCGGATTCCTAAACCATGGGGAAGCGCTACAAGGACTTCAGGGACCAGACGGACTCCATCTGACCAGTAGGGGTAAGAACGTCTTCGGACACCGACTAGACCGCCTGCTTCACAGGGCTTTAAACTAGGTAAGTCGGGGGAGGGTACCCATTCATATATTAGTGCAGAAAGGAATTATCCTGATGAGGTGAGTCGAAACTCCGCTTCCATGTCCAAGGTAAGTACCCACATTGCAAACAGTTCTTTAGGAGTCACACCGACTCGGGTAGGATACGCCTCACAGGGACTTAGCAAACACAAGATATGGAGGGCCATGTATATCAATGCACACAGTTTAGGTAACAAAATTCTAGAATTGGAGGCTGAAATAAGGAATGCCGACCTAGATGTGGTGGCAATATCTGAAACTTGGTTCACGGACTCACATGGGTGGGATATGGCTATTCCGGGCTACAATCTACTTCGTCAGGACAGAGAGGGCAGGTTAGGAGGAGGGGGTAGCTCTATACATTAAAGAGGACATCAAAACCACCAGGATCACAGATGTTAAGTACACCGGGGAGTCCCTCTGTGTAAACCTGGCAAGAGGCAGAGAAAAATGCCTGTATCTAGGTGTGGTATGCAGACCCCCAAGACAACTGGAAGACATGGACGCAGAATTAATTGAAGACATAAGAGAATATCACTCTACGAGGAGAAGCAGTACTGCTAGGGGACTTCAATATGCCTGATGCAGAATGGAACTCATTTTCAGCGACAACCAGCGGTAGCAGGAGGCTCTTAACCTCCATAAAGGGAGCACGTCTCAAACAAATGGTAACGGAGCCCACTAGGGCCCAGGCTCTCCTCGACCTGGTACTCACCAACGGGGAAAGCGTCTCAGAGGTCTCAGTAGGAGATATGCTAGCCTCCAGTGACCACAACATAGTATGGTTCAACCTTAGGAAAGGCTTCCCTAGATCAAACACGAAAACAAAGGTACTCAATTTCCGGGGCACAGACTTCGCACGCATGGGAGATTTCGTCCATCGGACGCTGCAGGACCAAGCGGAGACCGATGATGTAGAAGCTAAGTGGTTAACACTGAAATCAACCATACATGAAGCAACTAGCCGCTTCATAAAATCAGTAAATAAACGACAAAGAAACAATAAACCCCAATGGTTCACCGCGGAGATCTCGCACCTCATTAAGGAGAAGAAAAAAGTGTTTCTCTCCTACAAGCGCACGGAGAAAAGAGAGGCAAAGGTAGAATATAGGACCAGGTCTATAGCGGTCAAAATGGCAGTTAGGGAGGCAAAACTTCGAGTGGAAGAAATTCTGGCAAAAAACATTAAAAAGGGGGACAAATCCTTCTTCAGGTATATTAGTGACAGAAAAAGGAACACAGGCGGGATAGTACGCCTTAGAAGACCGGACGGAAGTTACGTGGAAGCAGATTCCGATAAAGCCGAACTACTGAATGAATACTTCTGCTCAGTCTTCACCTGTGAGGCACCGGGACACGGTCCGCAGTTGAAGCCAACACAAAGCACAGAAGACCCGTTTCAGAATTTTGAGTTCACACCAGGTGAAGTTTACAGTGAACTGGCAAGATTCAAGGTGATCAAAGCCATGGGACCAGACAATTTGCACCCAAGAGTGCTCAGAGAATTGAGCGATGTCCTGGCGAAACCGTTGGCTGAGCTATTCAATCTCTCCCTAAGTAAGGGGAAAGTTTCCCTGGACTGGAAATTAGCTAATGTCGTTCCTCTGCATAAAAAGGGTTGCAGGGCAGAGGCTGCGAATTATAGACCGGTGAGTCTCACATCAATAGTGTGCAAACTCATGGAAACACTAATTAAAAGCAAATTGGACACGATCTTGAATGAAGGGAATCTTCGGGATCCCAGTCAGCATGGATTCACCAAGGGTAGGTCCTGCCAATCCAATCTCATCAGCTTCTTTGACTGGGTAACAAGAAAGTTGGACTTGGGAGAGTCTTTGGACGTCGTGTACCTAGACTTCAGTAAAGCTTTTGACAGTGTCCCACACCGCAGGCTGCTAAGCAAGATGGAATCGATGGGGTTAGGAGAGACACTAACTGCATGGGTCAATGATTGGCTGAGTGGCAGACTTCAGAGGGTGGTGGTTAATGGTACCCTCTCTAAAACATCGGAGGTGACCAGTGGAGTGCCGCAGGGCTCAGTCCTGGGTCCACTCCTTTTCAACATATTCATAGGGGATCT
Organism: Geotrypetes seraphini; assembly: GCF_902459505.1. Classification (NCBI taxonomy): domain Eukaryota; kingdom Metazoa; phylum Chordata; class Amphibia; order Gymnophiona; family Dermophiidae; genus Geotrypetes; species Geotrypetes seraphini. The sequence continues at coordinate 40,107,502 of NC_047089.1, forward strand.
GACTCAAGGGCTTCAAGGTAAAATATTCGCTGATGACGCCAAACTATGTAATATAGTAAGCGAATGCAGTTTACAGAATTATATGGCGCAGGACCTGCTTACATTGGAAAGTTGGTCCTCAACCTGGCAGCTAGGCTTCAATGCTAAGAAATGTAAGGTCATGCACCTCAGAAGCGGAAATCCATGCAGGATGTACTTCTTGAACGGAGAAACTTTAACTAGGACTTCAGCAGAACGAGATTTAGGAGTAACCAGTGCAGACATGAAAAACTGCCAATCAAGTGGAGAAGGCTTCATCTAAGGCAAGGCAGATATTGGGTTGTATCAATAGAAGTTTCATCAGCCGAAAGCCTGAAGTCATAATGCCGTTGTACAGGGCCATGGTGAGACCTCATCTGGAGTACTGTGTGCAATTCTGGAGGCCACATTACAGTAAAGATGTGTGCAGAATTGAATCGGTTCAGCGGACGGCCACCAGGATGATCTCGGGGCTCAAGGGTCTCTTGTATGAAGAGAGACTGAACAAATTGCAGCTCTACACTCTCGAGGAACGTAGGGAGAGGGGAGACATAATCGAAACATTTAAGTACCTCACGGGATGTGTTGAAGTGGAAGATATTTTCTTTCTCAAGGGACCCTCGGCCACAAGAGGGCACCCGCTGAAACTCGGAGGCGGAAAATTTCATGGCGACACCAGAAAGTATTTCTTCACAGAGAGAGTGGTTTATCATTGGAACAAGCTTCCAGTGCTGGTGATCGAGGCAGACAGCGTGCCAGACTTTAAGAATAAATGGGATACCCATGTGGGATCCCTACGAGGGTCAAGATAAGAAAATTGGTCATTAGGGCATAGACAGGGGGTAGGTAAGCAGAGTGGGCAGACTTGATGGACTGTAGCCCTTTTCTGCCGTCATCTTCTATGTTTCTATGTTTCTATTCTCTTTAAAGGACATACATATTTTGCTCATGTTGCATGGAGTTAGTACTGTTTTCATGGTTCCAATATATTCCTCTTTACATTGTGAAACTTGATTTTTCCTAGGAGAATCTTCTTGCAGATCCTACAGTTCTCATCCTGCCATTCCCTGACCTTCTGCACTTCATTCTGAGGGGATCTTGACTTCTTCCAATGACTCTTCAGGCTTTCTCATGAGGGAGAAGACGCTATAATGTCAGGTCAAGGGACTGTGAAGATTTTTCAGGATGCTTCGTTCTTGGAGTCTCTATGTTTTGTGTTTCCCTTTTCAGTGTTACTGGTCCTCAGAGCAGTTCTTGTAGTTCTTCGGGAACTAAGGGACGTTGTTCCACTTACTGCATGGTGCCCAAGACGGGGGCATTGGGCTGGCTGGATCCCATTCTTCTGAATTAGTTTCTCAGGGTTACACATTTCTGCAGAAAAACTGGGAGAATATTTACATTTTTCCTATGGACTCTGAATCGGCACTAGGTTTGCTTGCCTCTCTTTGAGCAGCGCTTTCGGTTTTGGCACATGTCATTTCAGCTACCCAAGGCTTCAAGAACATTTTAGAAAATGTGGGCAGTGGTACCGTTTTGGCGCTACCAGGTGATTCACCTAATTTCTTCTTGACTGACTGCTTGATTCGGACGTCTTCCAGTCGGGCCATTTGAAAAGGGTGGTTTCTTTTCCTCAGTTCTTTGGACGTGAATCTTCGAATTTGCACAGCGCTCTTTTCTCCTGTACTATTTATAGGTATATCGGGGAGATGTTTTTATTCATATAGGAGAGAAATGTGTTTCTTCCCAGAGACTAGGGCAATGGGTCACAGTCTCAGGTTTGCATTCTTCTTTGGTCACCATGACCCAGAGTATGGGATTCTGTACAGGTTAAAGGATCCATGTTGCTGACTGAACTTCGGCTTGCTTTCCCATTATAACGCTACAGCAGTTGCTTTTGTTCCTGTGGTTCCCGGTATCTCAGGGCTCCAATTATTTGGTAGGCTCCTCATGCATCGCTCTGTATGATTTGGTGGCTCAGTGAGATTTCTCTTTTCAGAGGCATGCCTCGGTCTTTGCTAGACTAGCTCATGGCCACCAAACATTCCGGGCTGTCAGTTTGGGGGGCTCGGTGCTTTCCATCCTCAGCTCCAGGAGTCTGGTCTTAAGAGGCGACTCAGTACTTGTTCATTCTTCTACTCTTGAGCATGGTCAGGCTACCTTTCAGGAGCTTCAGACCATTCTTCCGGAATGCCGCTGAGGGTCCTTTCAGTCAGTAATTTGATGGGGGTATTTCTCTATAGCTTGGGCAGTAGGTGATGTACTCAGTTGCTAGGTACAGTTGTTGTTCTACTTCATTGGGTGGACCCTCATCTTCCTCTTCTGTTGGCAGATTATTTTAAGGGTCAGGAAAAGAGTTTGGATAGACTTTCTCTCCGCGACATCTGAGCATGGCCCATTTATTGTATGTTACAGCGTACAGCACTGTGTACACTCTAGAAAGTGTAAACTTTAATAATAGTGAAATCTTCTACATCCTGGATATTGGGAATTTTGGCTCAGGCGTTCCAGCTCTTTTTATGGACATGAGATCTCCTGGAACTAGACCTCATGGCCTCGTCTCACAATTCAATGCTTCCTAGCTTCTTCGGCGGGCACAGGGAGTGGGAGTAAGAGGGAGGTAACAGCGTGGCTTCTTTCTCACCTCTGGTTTCTCTTTTTCAGTGTTTTCCCCTGGCTGATGATGGCTTTGATTTGCCATCTCAAGTTCGCTTTCCGGGCACAGTATTTGTAGAATCTCTGGCTTGGCTGCGCTATCCTTGCTATGCGGATCTGATGGGTCTTTCGACAGCCGGACTAAGAAGTTTCCTGGTATCTCCGGATTTGTTCACCTAGGGTCCGATCAACATGGATATTCGTACTACTTTGGTATTACGACCTAGCTTTTGAGAAGTCATGACTGACGTGTAAGGGTTATACGAAGCAGGTTGTTTCTTCTCTTATCCAGGCACTACAGACGTCTTCACCTGTGGCTTCTGCTTCCTTTTGGAGGTTTTTCCTTTCTTGGATACTTCTCAACATTTGCACCCTTCCAGAGTTCCTTTTTGGCACAGGTGTATTGCCGAGGGCTTAGCTTTCAATTCCCTTCAGCTTCAAGTGCCATTCTTAGCTTGTTACAAGGGCTAGGTATATTACTCTTCGATTACTTCTCAGCTTCATGTAGTTCAGTCCCTAAATGAAGTACGGTATATTTTACACCTCTTAGAAAGCCCTGTCCGGAGTACAATCTTCAGGTACTTCTTCGCAGTTTACCGAAGGCTTCATTTCCTCCTTGTGCCGTTGAACACGGGGTTTCTTGTGGCCATGGTTTCGGCTCTGCAGTTTTCCGAGATGCAGGCCTTGTTCAGCGGGGATTCCTATTTCTGATTTCCAAAATCTGGGGTATCAGTTCAGACGGTACCACTATTCTTTCTAAGGAGGTGTCATCCTTTCTTTTATGAATTTGTGTGTCAGGCTTAAATATGGGAATACTTAATAGAAGAAACAATAAGTATAACTCCTTTGAGGGTAAGGTGTGATCTAAACCTCCCCTGGATGTCTTCTATACAAGAAATGCTTATAAAGTAAATTCTTCAGGCCCTCGGAGGTGCCACCAGGAGCTCAATAGACTTTCATGGCAACTGGCTTTATGCCTCCTATCGTCATCGGGTCACTGGTCTTTTCTAATGTAGATGTGCGTGGCTCATAAATTTTTATTTTAATAAATATTTTAAATAGTTAAAAATAAGTGCTTAACTTAGCTTGGGTGGTTTAGCCAGGAGGGACGAAATACGCCAACATGTTTCACCCTGTTTAGGTTTCCTCAGGGCACAATCCCTACGACAAAAAAACTAACTTTAATACTTAATGTTGGATAAAATTGCATAACACCAACTACATAGACTAATATCAACTGCTCACCTCAAAACTATGTTGCTCTTCACAATGTGGCCACTCGGAATATAATCTAAGATGGCCGCGGCGCGTACTGTAGCTCATTAAATATTCTGCAGCCCAGCTGAGACTGACGTCATCGGGCCAACCCGGAAGTGCGGGAAAAACAGCAGTCCTGGTAAAGCACCGCACTGGGGAATCTAATATGAAGCTATAAACACTCCTAGAATGATTTACAAAAAAATTTTTTAGTTGAAATATAGATGCATGGGGATACAGTGAGGCCTCACCAGAGGGATTGCTATTCGAGTTCCAAATTCAACCCGTGAGGTACTACTGTATTCAGTTGGTAAATCCACCTTTGTTCAAGAAAATTTAACTTCGCTTCCAAATTACCCTCTGCATCCTGGCCATCAATGGTGTCTATAATACGCCACCTAATTTGGTCGGTGGTGTGATTCTTAGCCAACCAATGTGGCACTAAGGGTGCTGTTAAAGTCCCTGTGGATATCCGGGACTTATGTTCGTATAACCTGAGATGGACCGGCCGTTTAGTACGTCCCACATAAACCCGGGGACACGGGCAAACAATTATATACACCACCCAACTGGATTTACAAGTGGTATACTATCTAGCTTGGATGGTACGTCCAGTCTGGGGGTCTTGCCAAATACTGCCTTCCAAAGTTTTGTCACACCACTGCAGTGTGAGCATTTGGCATGGGCTGCCAGGTCTATAATAGGTAGTGCTTTGCGTTTTAACAACTGCCCTATCGTGGTGCCCTTGGTATACGATATAAGGGGGAATTCTTCTAAACCCCTGAGGGCCCTAAGGATCGGCCAGTGAGATCTAATAGAACTTACTACCTGCCTGGCCGCATCCGAAAACGGAACACACATACCAATCTAGTGGCTTCAGAATCCTGAGTCCTATTTCTAGGGGTGTCCTGAAGCAGCAGTTCTCGATTGGCATAACGTGCCCGTAGGTATGCCTTGTGAATGGCCTTTTCAGGATAACCTCGTGCCCGGAATCTATGGGAAATATCCGCTGCCACCTTCTGAAAATGGATCAAATCAGAGCATACCCTCCTGGCCCTCAAAAATTGGCTAACCGGGAGGCTGTACTTGAGCTTGTAAGGCTGGAAGCTTGAGAAATGTAATAAGGTGTTCCTGACTACTGATTTTCTATACAGGGTAGTGGAAAAAGAATCACCTTCCCTAAGAATGAGAATATCCAAAAATTTGATGCTTGTTAAACTATATGTTACTGTAAATTGGAGGTTCAGATCAATAGTGTTAATCCAATCCACATACTGTTGAAGTTCAACTTCTGTTCCTGTCCATAGTAAAAATACGTCATCTAAAAAACGTTTCCATAGCATGACATGGGTTTGATACTGAATGGATGGATAAATAGTCCGTTCTTCAAATTTGCCCACATAGAGGGTGGCCACAGAGGGGGCAAAAGTCGCCCCCATAGCCACCCCCTGTGTTTGTCTATTGTACATGTCCTCGTATTTGAAGTGACTATCCTGAATAACCCATTTGGCTAATGACATGAGAAAATCCGTAGAAATTCTTTGGGGACCTATCCTAGCCTGCAAGGTATCCCTAATGATCTCCAAAGCCCCTTGTTGGGGAATTTTTGTGTATAGGGACACAATATCTAAAGTGACCATGTTGGCTTGGGTGGGGACATGTTGGAGCTGTCCTAACTCCCTGAGGAAATGGGAGGAATCCTTCAAATAGGATGGAACTTTGAACGCGGCCTCCTTCAGAAAAATGTCAAGAAACTTGGACAGGGGCTCCAACAGGCTGGCCCTGGTGTTGACAATGGGTCTACCTGGTGGGCATTGGAGATTTTTGTGGATTATGGGACAAACTGAATTTTGGGAGTGATGGGAAATTTTTCCAATAGGAATTTGTACTCATTTTTTGTGAGGTGTCCCCCCAGGGGAGATGTTGGCAAGAGATATATTCAATCACATTACGGCCACTTATGAAGGGGGACACCTCACAAAAAATGAGTACAAATTCCTATTGGAAAAATTTCCCATCACTCCCAAAATTCAGTTTGTTCCCAAAATCCACAAAAATCTCCAATGCCCACCAGGTAGACCCATTGTCAACACCAGGGCCAGCTTGTTGGAGCCCCTGTCCAAGTTTCAGGATAGTCACTTCAAATACGAGGACATGTACTATAGACTAAACACAAGTGGTGGCCATGGGGGCGACTTTTGCCCCCTCTGTGGCCACCCCTCTATGTGGGCAAATTTGAAGAACGGACTATTTATCCATCCATTCAGTATCAAACCCATGTCATGCTATGGAAACGTTTTTTAGATGACGTATTTTTACTATGGACAGGAACAGAAGTTGAACTGCAGAGAACATAGACATCATTGGAATCTCCGAAACATGGTGGAATGAGGAAAGCAGATGGGATACAGCACTGCCGGGGTACAAACTCTATCGCCGAGACAGATTAGGACAGAAAGGCGGAGGAATAGCACTATACATAAAAGAAAACATACAATCGACAAGAATGGACATAGCAGAGACGGCCAACAAGCTAGAATCGCTATGGGTTAAAATACCAGGAAGGAAAGGGCCTGAAATAAAGATAGGTCTATACTATCGTCCACCCGGGCAAACCGGAGAAATCGATGAAGAAATGGAAGCCGAGATGAAGCGAGAATGTAAAAGCGGTAACACAGTTATTATGGGAGACTTCAACTACCCTGGGATAGACTGGAGTCTTGGAAGCTCAAGATGCGCCAGGGAGGCAGACTTTCTGGAGGCTGTACAAGATTGCTTCATGGAGCAGCTTGTTAGAGAACCGACGAGAGGAAATGCCACTCTGGATCTAATCCTAAATGGGCTAAGGGGACCTGCAAAGGAAGTGGAAGTAGTGGGACCGTTGGGAAACAGTGATCATAATATGATCAAGTTCAAGGTGGAAATAGGAATACTGAAAGGAAAGAGAACCATAGCGACAACTTTTAACTTCAAGAAGGGAAACTACGAAGCAATGAGAAGAATGGTAAAGAAGAAACTTAGGAACACTTCCAAAAAATGGCATATGGTAGAACATGCCTGGTCCTTTTTCAAAAATACAGTGAGCGAGGCGCAAAATCTGTATATCCCCAAATTCAGAAAAGGGTGCAACAAGAGTCGAACAAAAGACCCGGCGTGGATAACTAAAATAGTGAAGGAAGCGATAGGCAATAAGAAAAACTCATTCAGAAAATGGAATAAGGACAAATCTGAGGGAAACTGGAAAGAACACAGAAAGTATCAAAAGGAATGTCATCGTGTGGTTCGAAAAGCCAAAAAAGAGTATGAAGAGAGGCTAGCCAGGGAAGCATGAAATTTCAAGCCGTTCTTTAGATATATTAAAGGGAAACAGCCGGCTAGGGAAGAGGTGGGACCACTGGACGACGGAGACCGGAAGGGAGCGGTGAAGGAAGAGAAAGAGGTCGCAGAAAGACTTAACATGTTCTTTTCATCGGTATTTACAAGCGAAGACACAACCAACATACCGGAACCTGAACAAATCTTTAAGGGAAATCAAGCACAAAAGTTAACATCCATGGAAGTGAGCCTTGATGAGGTGCACAGGCAGATAGAAAAACTAAAAACTGACAAATCGCCGGGTCCGGATGGAATCCATCCAAGGGTTCTGAAGGAACTAAAGGAGGAAATAGCAGAACTACTGCAGCAAATTTGCAACCTATCTCTGAAAACAGGTGTGATTCCGGAGGATTGGAAGATAGCCAACGTAACGCCCATCTTTAAAAAGGGATCAAGAGGGGACCCGGGAAACTACAGACCGGTGAGTCTGACCTCGGTTCCGGGGAAAATGGCGGAAGCACTGATAAAAGAAAACATCGATGAACATTTTGAAAGAAACGAACTTCTGAAAACCAGCCAACATGGTTTCTGCAGGGGAAGATCGTGCCTGACTAACTTACTGCACTTCTTCGAAGGAATTAACAAACAAATGGACAGAGGAGACCCCATAGACATCATATACCTAGATTTCCAGAAAGCCTTTGACAAGGTGCCTCATGAACGTCTACTCCGGAAACTGAAGAACCATGGGGTGGACGGAGACGTGCATAGATGGATCAGAAACTGGTTAGAAGGTAGGAAACAGAGGGTAGGGGTGAAGGGCCACTACTCAGACTGGAGAAAGGTCACGAGTGGTGTTCCGCAGGACTCGGTGCTCGGGCCACTGCTTTTTAACATATTCATAAATGATCTAGAAACAGGGACGAAGTGTGAGATAATAAAATTTGCGGACGACACCAAACTATTTAGTAGAGCTCGGACAAAGGAGGACTGCGAAGAATTGCAAAGAGACTTGGACAAACTAGGGGAATGGGCAGAGAGATGGCAGATGAAATTCAATGTTGGGAAGTGTAAAGTATTGCATGTGGGAAGCAAAAACTCGAGGTATAATTATGCGATGGGAGGGAAGTTTTTGAATGAGAGTGCCCAAGAAAGGGACTTGGGAGTGATGGTAGACATGACAATGAAGCCGACAGCACAGTGCGCAGCTGCCGCTAAGAGAGCAAATAGAATGCTAGGTATAATCAAGAAAGGTATTACAACCAGAACGAAAGAAGTTATCCTGCCGCTGTATCGGGCAATGGTGCGCCCACATCTTGAGTACTGCGTCCATTATTGGTCACCGTACCTTAAGAAGGATATGGCATTGCTCGAGAGAGTTCAGAGGAGAGCAACACGACTGATTAAGGGGATGGAAAGCCTTTCATATGCTGAGAGATTGGAAAAACTGGGACTCTTTTCCCTAGAAAAGAGAAGATTAAGAGGGGATATGATAGAGACTTACAAGATCATGAAGGGCATAGAGAGAGTAGAGAGGGACAGATTCTTCAAACTTTCAGAGAATAAAAATTGAAAGGAGGCAAATTCAAAACTAATGCTAGGAAATTCTTCTTTACACAACGAGTGGTGGACACCTGGAATACAATTCCAGAGGAAGTTATAGGGCAGAGTACAGTACTGGGGTTTAAGAAAGGTTTGGACAAATTCCTGCTGGAAAAGGGGATAGAGGGGTATAGATAGAAATTTACTGCACAGGTCCTGAACCTGTTGGGCCGCCGTGTGAGCGGACTGCTGGGCGCGATGGACCTCGGGTCTGACCCAGCGGAGGCATTTCTTATGTTCTTAGTATGTGGATTGGATTAACACTATTGATCTGAACCTCCAATTTACAGTAACATATAGTTTAACAAGCATCAAATTTTTGGATATTCTCATTCTTAGGGAAGGCGATTCTTTTTCCACTACCCTGTATAGAAAATCAGTAGTCAGGAACACCTTATTACATTTCTCAAGCTTCCATCCTTATAAGCTCAAGTATAGCCTCCCGGTTAGCCAATTTTTGAGGGCCAGGAGGGTATGCTCTGATTTGATCCATTTTCAGAAGGTGGCAGCAGATATTTCCCATAGATTCCGGGCATGAGGTTATCCTGAAAAGGCCATTCACAAGACATACCTACGGGCACGTTATGCCAATCGAGAACTGCTGCTTCAGGACACCCCTAGAAATAGGACTCAGGATTCTGAAGCCACTAGATTGGTATGTGTGCGTTTTCGGATGCGGCCAGGCAGGTAGTAAGTTCTATTAGATCTCACTGGCCGATCCTTAGGCCCCTCAGGGGTTTAGAAGAATTCCCCCTTATATCGTATACCAAGGGCACCACGATAGGGCAGTTGTTAAAACGCAAAGCACTACCTATTATAGACCTGGCAGCCCATGCCAAATGCTCACACTGTCAGTGGTGTGACAAAACTTTGGAAGGCAGTATTTGGCAAGACCCCCAGACTGGACGTACCATCCGAGCTAGACAGTATACCACTTGTAAATCCAGTTGGGTGGTGTATATAATTGTTTGCCCATGTCCCCCGGTTTATGTGGGACGTACCAAACAGCCGATCCATCTCAGGTTAAACGAACATAAGTCCCGGATTTCCACAGAGACTTTAACAGCACCCTTAGTGCCACATTGGTTGGCTAAGAATCACACCACCGACCAAATTAGGTGGCGTATTATAGACACCATTGATGGCCAGGATGCAGAGGGTAATTTGGAAGAGAAGTTAAATTTTCTTGAACAGAGGTGAATTTACCAACTGAATACAGTAGTACCTCACGGGTTGAATTTGGAACTCGAATGGCAATCCCTCTGGTGAGGCCTCACTATCCCCATGCATCTATATTTCAACTAAAAAATTTTTTTGTAAATCATTCTAGGAGTGTTTATAGCTTCATATTAGATTCCCCAGCGCGGTGCTTTACCGGGACTGCGGTTATTCCCGCACGTCCGGGTTGGCCCGATGACGTCAGTCTCAGCTGGGCTGCAGAATATTTAATGAGCAACAGTACGCGCCGCGGCCATCTTAGATTATATTCCGGGTGGCCACGTCATGAAGAGCAACATAGTTTTGAGGTGAGCAGTTGATATTAGTCTATGTAGTTGGAGTTATGCAATTTTATCCAACATTAAGTATTAAAGTTAGTTTTTTTGTCGTAGGGATTGTGCCCTGAGGAAACCTAAACAGGGTGAAACATGTTGGCGTATTTCGTCCCTCTTGGCTAAACCACCCAAGCTAAGTTAAGCAGTTATTTATAACTATTTAAAATATTTATTAAAATAAAAATTTATGAGCCACGCACATCTACATTAGAAAAGACCAGTGACCCGATGACGATAGGGGGCATAAAGCCAGTTGCCATGAAAGTCTATTGAGCTCCTGGTGGCACCTCCGAGGGCCTGAAGAATTTACTTTATAAGCATTTCTTGTATAGAAGACATCCAGGGGAGGTTTAGATCACACCTTACCCTCAAAGGAGTTATCCTTTCTTTTATGACACGCTCACTTTTCCTTCCTTCTTCCTGGGAGGAAAAATGGGGAGACGTGCTTTTATTCACTGCATTTTTTTGAAAGTGTATAGCGTTCTCCGCGAGCAAGGTGTCTACTGACTTTTAGTTGTTTAGATCACCTTTTTGTATTCTTCAAGGGACACCTCAAAATATGGCGGCGTCCAAAGCCTCCATTGCTCGATGTGTCCAGGAGGACATTCTTTACGCTTGCTTGATGGCAGGGAAGCGGTTGGCGAAAGAACTTCATGACCATTCCATCAGAGTGATGGCTGCTTCTTGGACTTGGTCCAGAGGTTTTTTTCTTGGAGGAGTTTTGTCTCGTGGCTACTTGGTCTTCCGAGAGTGCTTTCTCTCATCATTTCTGGTTAGATGTGGGGGCGCATGCGGTAGATGCATTTAGTGTGTCAGTTGTTGTGGAGGCGGCATTTGCTTCCCACCCAGATTGAGGATTGCTTTGCTACATCCCATTGGTCTCTGGATTCATCTGCTGCTGTTGCTAGGGAAGGAAAAATTATGTTCTTACCTGTTAATTTTCTTTCCCTTAGACGCAGCAGATGAATCCAGAGCCCCACCCTTTCTGGATATTGTCTGTCGGTTTTTTCTTTTGCAACTTTCGAAGTTTGTTATTGAGGGTTGTATTCTGTATTATTGCCTTTTGAGATTTGTTATGGGAAAGAAATTTTTTTTCCATGCTATGCCTATTGATGGTTACGGATGCTTGGGCAAAGAGCTATACTGGAGATACAGGAGGAGTGCCAGCCAATGGGACCACCTGTTAATCAGTTTCTCTATCTCCGCCTGCTGGTAGATGTGTGCTATCCCATTGGTCTCTGGATTCATCTGCTGCGTCTTAAGGGAAAGAAAATTAACAGGTAAGAACATAATTTTTCCATTTTCCAAATAGCATCATTACTAATCTAATAATAATTCATTTCTATACCGCATAACCAAAAAGTTCAATGTGGTTTACATAAATTTAAAATACCATACAAAAGGATCAGATTAGTTAGATATTAAATGGAAAAGTTTTTAATTGCTTTCTAAAATCATAATAAGACTCGAACAAAGTAGCAGAGAGCCGCTTGGTAGGCGAGCAAACGGTGATGAAATTTTTTATTCCAACATCCTTTAGTTGATGGAAAACTGAACAAGCCATGAGTACATCGCTGATGTTTGGATCCAACAATGGAGAATGAATCGAGAAGATAATTGGAAGTCATACCAAAAAGAACTTTATAACAAAAACACCCAAACTTAAATTTAATGCAGGCCTCAATGGGCAATCAATGCAGTTCTCTGTAAAAGGGACCTACATGATCATACTTCCTCAAGCCAAAAATCAAAATTAGATCTAATGCTACATAGCTTCCATAAGATATAAAAGACATTCTGGACCAAAGCCTCTACATGATTTCTCATTGTCAAATTTTGGTCTAAAATCTTAATAGATGCAATGAAAAATTTAGTTTTTACTGAAAATTTTTTTTTGTTTTTCTGAGTTTAGTTTTAATTTAAATTCTAACATCCATTCTTCAATAGTCCTAAATATCTTCTCTACCATATGTTTGATGTGTAAAATAGATTGAGAAACTAGCAAGATGATAGGGATATCATCAGAATAGATGAATAAATTTAACCCCAAAGAAGTCAACTTTGAACCTAGAGAAGACAGATACATATTAAACAGTAAGAGAGAGAGTGGAGAGCCCTGCAGAGCGCTTCTTGCGCTTTTCCATTTTCCTGAGAGTTATTAAATTTAACTTGATAAGAAAGGGAGGATAGAAACCCTTCAAACCAACTTGCCTTCTATTCCAATTGCTGCCAAGCATTCCAAAAGTTTATCATGATCCACTAAATCAAAAGTGCAACTTAAATCAAACTGCAAAATCAGAGCATTGGAACCCTTACTTAACAGTTTATTCAAAGAGTCTAAGATCGAAGCTAAGACGGTTTCTGTGCTATACACTGGTTGAAAGCCGGACTGAGAATCATGCAAGAGAGATTAAGTGATTCCAGATAGTTTAACAACAGGGAGTGAACCAGACCCTCCAAAATTTTATCAAGAAAGGGATTGACGCTATGGGTCTATAATTGTTAACTGACGAAAGAGAATCTTTTTGATCTTAACCATGGGTGTGATTAAAATATGACCCCCAGCTATAGGAAAAATACCTTCTTCCAGTAGATAAGACAACCAATCGAACAGATCAATATTGAAATCCATTGGAGCAGTTTTCATAATTTCTGAAGGGCAGTGTACTAGATGGGTGAATGTCTTTCCATATCTGCTATATAATTTTGTAAAAAGGTCCCAATTTGGTTCTTCAAATTCTTTCCAAATCAGTTCTGCATGAGTTGTATTAGTTAAAGATGGTAACAATTGAGTTTCTGTGAAATTCTTTTTTGTTTGATGCTCTTAAGTTATTAACTTTCGATGTTGGAAGTTGAATATGTGCTGATTGTTTAAGTTGAGAAAGAGATTTAATATATTAGATTCTAAATTGAACAATTTTATAGTGTTAATTATTGGAGACCCAATTTTAGCTGAGTAGTAGGCTTTTTTTAATATAGATGAACATTTTGTCTCCAATTGTTGCAGTCACTTTGATTCCTAGTTTTAATCCATTTACGTTCTAATCATCTTATAAGACGTTTGGTCTCTTGTAATTCTTGATTGAACCATTTGTTTGCTTTATGTAAACATTTTATAAATATTAAGTACAGGGGAAATTCTATCTGATATGTTATTGCATGAGCTTTCCCAGTGCAAGTTGAATTTGCTAATAACTGATGATTTCTCAACCTGTTCATAATGTTCCCAAAATCTGTAGATTTTATTATACCTCTAGATTGAATATCTTTTCTAATGAGAGGTGGTCTTTTAACTGACAATTAGTGTTGTCCAATTAGATTCAAATTGATTCACTGATTCACTTTGGGTGAATCGATTCAAATCGATTTGGTTTGGCAAAAAATCTAACTCACCGATTCAAGTCGGCCCTGAGACCTGTTCACAGCGTTCATGCTTTTCCTCTGCCACGACTGTACGCCGGCTCTCTCCTTCATGCCACAAAAGCATTTCTCCTCTCCTCCCCATGATTCCACAGTGTAAGTTTGAGAATCGGGCAGGAGGACTGGGCAAGTAGAGATCGGGCTGGAGAAGCTGAAAATTGGGCAGGGGGGCTGGGGAAGCTGAGCATCGGGCTGAGGAAGCTGAGATTTGAGCAGGGGGGCTGGGGAAGCTTTGGGGAAGCTGTGAATCTGTTTCTAACTAATTTTACAGTTATAGCTTGGATGTTCCTATTTTTAACATGATATTTTCTTGGTTAAATAAAATGTTTAAACTTAAAAAAGCTGTGTCATTGAAAGTGAATCAAATCAAAATTGATTTCAACAGGGTGAAATTGAATCAAAATTTTTTTTCCTTAATCGGGCAGCACTACTGATAATTGCTCCCATAGTAACAAGAAGGAATATATAAAATGATCAGACCAAATTTATAGGGCTCCATTGACCCTGCATCAATGAGATTCTAGAAATTCGATCTCTATTGGACAAAAAGGTTACTAAATCTAAATGGTGTACTTTTTCTTGTGTTTGAGAGGGAGCTGGTAAATTATAATCCATTGACAGAAGAAAGGATTTCAGATCTTTCATTAGAGTCACTATTTTCATTATCCTCCAAATGTAAATTAATATCTCCCAATAAGAGATGGAGAGGCAGATGAAGAATTAAATATCACATATTCAAAAATATCCTCCTTTTCTTTAACCCAACTTGGAGGAATATAAAATAAGGTACATAATAGTGAGTCCAATAAATCATCTCTACTTAGCTTACATGTCAGTATTTCTAAATAAGTTGTAACTTCGGAGTCTTTGATTTTAATTTCACTATCTTGTAAAATGATGGTAAGGCCTCCTCCTTTCTTTCTATCTTAATAATAATAAAGAAACAGCCTAATTTCTTAGTTGCAATCAGATCTGTTATAAGCGGGGCCTTGTTTTGCACAGATCTGGAGTTCAAATACATGTCATGGAGGAAAAATTTGATGGCTCAGGATTCTGTATATTTATAGATTTTAAAACCCTATCTTTTCTCAATTTAGTTCTAAATGGCCTTGAGTTAATTTCTATTACTTTTATCGGGAACGGGCCAAGCCTATCCCTAACTAAGCCCTCCCTTCTGGAGGAAAAGGAAATCTCAGTGTTAAGTTTTCTAAATGAAGGGTCTATAGGTACTCGTTCTGGGGAAAAGGAGCTAACCTCCCAAAGTCTTCCAGAGAGAAGATAAAATATAAAACTTATCATAAAATACATTTTGATCATTGATTCTATAAAACCTCTTCTATACGAACTAAGAACAAGTAAAATTATATATCTTGAGCTTATTTTGATGAGTAAAACCCACAACGTTCTGTCAGTTTGTTCCACAAAGTCGTCATGCAAAGGCGCTGGGGTTTTTAAAATGCTCAGCGTTGGATTTAATGTCAGAAGGGGCGGATCAAGCTCACATGCCCAGGATAACACTCCAAAGGCCTCTACTCCATCCTCATCCTCCTTGATCTGTCTGTGGGTTTTGAAACTGTAGATCAGTGTCTACTCAGTGATACTCTCTCCTTGCTTGGGTTTCAGGGCTCTGTTATCTCATGTTTTTCTCATTATCTTTTCCATCACACTTTTAGCGTTTGCTCTTGTGGATCTTTCGCCACCATTCCGCTATCAGTTGGTGTACCTCGGGCTCTGTCTTGGGACCTTTTCTATTCGCCATCTATACTTTTTCCCTTGCTGCTCTAATCTCCTCCTATGTATCGCCACTATGCTGATGATTCACAGAACTCAGGCCCAAGTCTCAGCCTGCCTGTCTGACATGGCTATCTCACTGCCATCTAAAATTAAACATGGCTAAGATTGACCTCCTTATCCTCCTAAACCCACCTCCCTTCTTCATGTGTTCTCTATTTCTGTGAATAACGCTCTCTTCCTCCCTGCCTTGTCAGCTCGCAACCTGTCTTCTTTGACTTGTCTCTCCTTCTCTTCACATATCCAACAGATAGCCAAAACCTGTTTCTTTCTCTACATATTCGCTAAAATCCGACCTTTCCTGTGAGCACACTAAAACCCCTCATCCACACCTCGCGCCTAGACTACTACAACTTGCTTCTCACAGATCTTCTGCTAAACCATCTCTCTCCACTTCAGTGTGTTCAGAATTCTGCACTCCTCATATTTGCAAGTGTCTTCATGCTCACATTATCCCTCTCCAAGTCTGCTTCAACATACAGGTCAAACTCCTCTTATTGACCTACATGTATATTCATTCTGTAGCTCCTCAGTATCTCTTTTCTCGCCCTATACTCCTCCCTGGGAGCTCCATTGGGTAAGTCTCTCTTGACTGCACCCTTCACTACTGCCAACTCCCGACTCGTCCCTTGTACTTTGTTGCTCCATTTGCCTTGAACAAACTGCCTCACTCAGTATGTCAGGCTCCGTCTCTGGCAGTATTCAAATCCATGTTAAAATCTCACTTTTTATTAAGCTGCTTTTAAGTCCTAACTCTAACCCCACTTGTAAAGCACCTTTATCTGTTTGTTATTCCTTCTATAGTCCCCTACCCAGCGTTCTCCCCAGGGCCTTTTAGCTGGGCGCACCGGCGAATCCTTCTGCTGCCCTTCCCGGGCTGACTCTCTGCCGAAAATATTGTTTGACGCCTGCCTTTTTCTTTTTTTTTTTTTTTTGCCAGCATGCTTTTACTTGCTTCAGGCCTTCCTCGTTGCTGGGTCCTGCTTACTTTCTGTTTCCGCGAAGGCAGGACCTGGCAGCGAGGAAGGCCTGAAGCAAGTAAAAGCAGCAAGTTGTAAGCTTCCCTCTGGGGCTCTTTCGTATGCATGCTGGCTTCCTTTCTCTTCCCTCCCCCTCCCCCACCACGGGACGCAACTTCCGGTTTCGGAGGGAAGAGAAGGGAAGTCGGCATGCACACGGTAGAGCCCCGGAGGGAAGCTTACAATTTACTGCTTTTACTTGCTTCGGGCCTTCCTCGCTGCCGGGTCCTGCCTTCGCGGAAACAGAAAGTAGGCAGGACCTGGCAACGAGGAAGGCCCGAAGCAAGGAAAAGTAGCAAGTTGTAAGCCTCCCTCCATCACTGATCTATGAGGGAAGGAGCAATGGAGGGAAGCTTACAACTTCCCTAGCGACTCTACCGACGGGTTTGTGAGCTGGGAGGGATGGGAAGAAAAATGCTGCTGCACCGAATAGGGGAGGGGGGGAAGAGAAATATTCTGCTGCTGCACCCATTTTGAGGAGAAGGGAAGAGAAATGTTGCTGCTGCACCCAATTTTTTTGGGGGGAGGGGGAAGAGAAAAGCTGCTGCTGCTGCACCCAATTGGGGAGGGGAAGAAAAGTGCTGCAGCAACACCCAATTGGGGAGGGGGAAGGGGAAGAGAAGTGCTGCAGCAGCACCCAATTGAGGGGAGAGAGGGGAGAAGGAAGACCAGGGAAGGGAGAGTAGAGGCAAGAGACACCAAGACTATGAGAGGGAGGGATAGGAAAGGAGCTACTAGACCATGGAGGGGGGGGAGATGTCAGCGCATATGGGGGGAGGGGGGAGGAGGGAGATGCCAGGGCATGGGGGGAAAGAAAGGAAGGAGATAGAGATGCCAGACCATGGGGTGGAGTGGGAAGGAAGGAAAGGAGAAGAGAGAGATGCCAGAGCATAGGGGAGGGGGTGAAGCTGAAATGAATCATGTACAAAGGAGAGAGAGAGCACAGGATATACAGTTTATTGAAGGGACATAGAAAGAGGGAAGATGCCATATAGAACAGAGAAAGGGCGGACACTGGATGGAAAGGGCAGAGAGGGTGGACAGTGGATGCAAGGGGCAGAGAGGGTGGACAGTAGATGGAAGGGGTAGAGAGAGAGGGCAGAGGCTGGGTGGAAGGGACAAAGAGAGGATAGATGTTGCATGGAAGGAAGCGAGGACAAATGCTGAATAGAAAGAAGAGAGTGAAGAGAAGATGATTAAAGCAGAAATGACAAAAGGTAGTAAAAAAATTTTTTTGTTGTTGCTTTACGTAGGATCAAGTAGTATTGTAACTGTATTAATTAAAGTTTATAAATAGGAAATTAAAATAAGGCAGTTTTTTTGGGACTAAACCCCTTTCCTCAGGTCAGGACATGATACCATAACAGCAGGGGTGCCCAAATGGTCGATCGCGATCGACCAATAGATCGCAAAGACAATGTGAGTCGATTGCGTTGCCTTTGCAATCTTTTTCTTCCTGACTCCCCAGGCCAGACGCGTACAAGTGCCAGACTCACAAGAGGTAGTTCTGAGCCAACCAAAGACTCATGAAATCACCAGAGAAAGGTAGGAAAAATGATTTTATTTTCAATTTAGTGATCAAAATGTGTCCATTTTGAGAATTTATATCTGCTGTCTATATTTTGTACTATGGCCCCCTTTTACTAAACCGCAATAGCGGTTTTTAGCGCAGGGAGCCTATGAGCATCGAGAGCAGCACAGGGCATTCAGCGCATCTCCCTGCGCTAAAAACCGCTATTGTGGTTTAGTAAAAGGGGAGGAAGGTATATTTGTCTATTTTTGTATAGTTGTTCCTGAGGTGACATTGCATAAAGTCATCTGCCTTGACCTCTTTGAAAATGTGTGGAATATAAATGATGATTAACATTTTTTCTGCGTACAGTGTGCTTTGTGTGTTTAAAAATTTTATTGTTGGTAAATCGTTTTGACTTGGTCATTTTAAAAGTAGCTCGCAAGCACAAAAAGTGCGGACACTTCTGCTGTAGAGCCATTCTTGTATGACTGGATGAGCTATATTTATCTTTTTTTTAGTTGTTTAAATTCATGCAGAAATAAATGGCTAGATTGACCCTAATGACTTCATTAACGCCTTTCCCTTTTTTAAACCTCTATACCAGGGGTGCCCATTAGGTCGATCGCAATCGACCAGTAGCTCGCCAAGGCAAAGTGAGTCGATCACCCAGGACTCACTTTGCCTTGGCGATCTATCGGGCCGATCAGTCTTCCTCTCCCCCAACGTCAATTCTGCCGTCGGAGAAGAAGTTCAGACCAGCCAATCGCTGACTGGCTGGGCGGAACTTCCTCTCCGACGGCAGAATTGACTTCGGGGAGAGGAAAGCTGGTTGGCCCAAAGCAGGGAGAGCATGGGGCGTCGGCGGCGTCGACTTTGGGGCCTGTTATCCATTGGTGGCGTTTTGGGTCCTGTTCCCCGATGGCAGTGGCAGTGGCTTGGGGAAGGGCAGGGAGAAAGAAAGAAAGAGGGCAGGCAGGGAGACAGAAGGAAAGAAGAGAAACAGAAAAAAAGAAAGGGGCATGAAGAGAGAAAGAAAGGTCAGGGAGAGAGGAAGAAAAAGTTGGGGGAGGGAATGAGGTGTGGAGGAGAGGAAGCATACAGGCTGAAAGAAAGATTGGATGCACAGTCAGAAGAAGAAAGTGCAACCAGAGACTCGTGAAATCACCAGACAAGGTAGGAAAAATGATTTTATTTTAAATTTAGTGATCAAAATGTGTCTGAATTTATATCTGCTGTCTATATTTTACAATATGGTTCCCTTTTACTAAACCGCAATAGTGGTTTTTAGCGCAGGGAGCCTATGAGCGTCGAGAGCAGCGCTAGGCATTCAGCGCAGCTTCCTGCGCTAAAAACTGCTATTGTGGTTTAGTGAAAAGGGAGGGGTTGGGTATTTGTCTATTTTTGTATGGTTGTTACTGAGGTGACAGTGCATAGAGTCATCTGCTTTGACCTCTTTGAAAAAACCCCGGAATAGGAATGATAATTAACAATTCTATGCGTACAGTGTGCGTTCTGTTTTTTTAAAAATTTTATTGTTGGTAGATCATTTTGACATGGTCATTTTAAAAGTAGCTCGCAAGTCAAAAAAGTGTGGGCACCCCTGCTCTATACCATTTGAAAGAGGGCAAATATCTAATTATTCCCTTCTAGCATTGGATGCTTCTTAAATTTAGTAAAAATATTCTGGCACAAGTGTCAAACCTTAAAAAAGGAAGTCATATTGAGCATTGGAAAATAATAATAATTAACTAATAAAAATATTACACATTTAGGGCTCCTTTTGCTAAGTTGCAAAAATGGTTTTAGCGTGTGCTTAGCGCGCGCAGAATTACCACGTGTGCTAGACGCTAATGCCAACATTGACCTGGCATTAGTTTTCCCGTGTAGCGCGGGATTTGCGTTTGCTAAAAATGTTGGCGCACCTTAGTAAAAGAGGGGGTTAATTTTCCCCACCACCAAATTTCCCCATCCCGCCCCACCCGATTACTTTTTCATGCCACCCGGCTGGAAAAAATTTCTGGGGAGAACACTGCCTACCCTATCTGCCTTATCAATCCCTCTGTAATTCCCTACTTTAGCAGTGTGTATAGATTTATCCTTTTTTTCAAGCAGGAACTTTCTCATGTGTTTAATATACAGCACTGTGTGCGTCTGTTAGCGCTATAGAAATAAGTAAAAATCAGCTAATTTTACATTTAAAAAAGGCAAACTCAGTTGGCACTGTATTTACTGCAATGTCATTTGATCATAGTAAAACACAGTAAGCTGCATATAATGCAATTTCGTATCAAAGCAAAATTGATGAGTAACATCAACAACGGTGTGCTATATTAAACAAATGTTCACTTGATCTAATGATACTCATAGCTGAAACATCTTAAATAAAGAAATGATAAATTTGAAATCTAAAAAAATTGCAAATATTGCAGTTATCTGATCATACATATAACGTCGGAAAGATTCAGGAAACTAAATAGATTTCTCACATATTGAATTTCCTTCCAAACTGTGATTGGGTCCCATCTGTTAGAGGTAGCCCTTTATAGAATTTTTTTTTTCTACTTTATATTTTTATTATCATTTCAAATGTAGTAGCATTTACTCTGCATTAGGAAACAAAATTCAATTTAGAATACAAATCATAAAAGTAAAATTTAACAGAGATTCTGTATCATAATTTCAAACAATTGAATTTCCTTTAAGCCCCCTATAAATAAAGAGGAAATCTTAAGGAAAAGAGGCATTATTCATAAAAGGAAAAGAAACAATGACTTAAAACTAAATCAGGTACCTAGACTGGAGTCCTTTTATTCTGTTTTTGCTCCTCCTGTCCGCACTTGGGATTGAATTGGCCGTTTATTCTCAAGAAGAGCTTTGAGTTGTTTCGGGTCATAGAATAGGTATCTATTAGAGTCAAAAAGAATTAAGCATTTACAAGGAAAACGTAAAAAGAAATGGGCACCTAGGGATAATACCTGAGGACAAAGCAATAAAAATTGCCTCCTTTTTCTCCTGTGTATCTACACAGACATCAGGAAATATCCATACCTTTCCACCAAGAAACAACTTATCCTCAGGGCTGGATTAATGGGTAGGTCCAGTAGGCACATGTGCCCGAAGTTGTCAGGGAGGCACGCTGAAGAAACTTAAGAGGCATCAGATTTTTGGAGGTTTTTCTTTCGGCAACGTGGGCGGAGCACTGCCCCCCCCCCCCGGGAAAAGATCGGCAATGCCAGGAGATAGACAATGCCGGGCCCCCTGCATCGATGGCAACATGTCCGGAATGTGACGTCAGAGGGGGGTGGACCAGCAGACATGGGGAGTTGCCGTAAGGTCCCATGATGATTGCATCTGTCGGCTCTGCTTAGGGAAAAAGTAAGTGACGGAGGGGGATGGACCGGCAGATGCAGTTATCGTGGGACCTTACAGCAATTCCCTGTGTTTGCTGGTCCACTCCCCTCTGACGTCACTTACTTCTTCCCTGAGCAGAGCTGGAAGCTGAAGTCATCGCAGGACCTTTCTTCACGGCATTGGTTAGTTTGGAGGGAGAGAGAAAAGAGCATATAAGGGTGGTGGAGGGAGAGAAAGGGGGCAGAGTGGTATGGAAGGGTGTTGGAAGGAGAGAAAAGGGGCAGATGCTGATGCAATTGGTGTGCAGGGAAAGGAGAGAGACATAAGGGGGAAGGGAGAGAAAGGGGGGCAGGGTGGTATGAAGTGTGGTGGAGGGAGAGAAAAGGGGCAGATGCTGATGCAATTGGTGTGCAGGGAAAGGAGCAAGACATAAAGGGAAGGATACTGGATGGAATTGGGTTGGTGGGGAGAGAAAGGGGGCAGAAGCTGATTCAATTGGTGTGCAGAGAAAGGAGAGAGACATAAGGGGGAAGGATACTGGATGGAATTGGGTTGGCGGGAAAGAAAGTCGGCAGATGCTGATGGAAGTGGGGTAGAATGGAAAGGGGAGAGAGACATAAGAGGGGGAAGATACTGGATGGATGGAATTGGGTTGGAGGGAAAGAAAGGGGCAGATGTTGATGGAAGTGGAGGGGAAAGGAAAGAGGAGAGAGACATAAGGGTGAAGGATGCTGGATGGAATTGGGTTGGAGGAAAAGAAAGGGGGCAGATGGTGATGGAAGTGGGGGGAAGGGAGAGAAGCGAGTGAAATGCCATTAGAAAGATTGTGAGCCTACCAGGACAGATAGGGAAAAATGCCTGAAGTGCTTGTATGTAAACCGCTTTGAGTGTGGTTGTATAACTACAAAATGACGGTATACAAATCCCAATCGCTATCCCAGTGCCAGACCATAGGGGTGTGGGAGAGGGAAGGAGAGGAGAGAGATGCCACTTCAATGGGCAAGGGAGGGAGAGATGGAAGGGAGAGACAGACAGTTTCTGGAAAAGGCATAGAAAGACAGCAGATGCCATATGGAAGAGGCAGAGAGGGGGTAGACAGTGAATGGAAGGAAGAGAATGATGAGAAGATGAGGCAAGCAGAAACCAGACAACAAAGGTAGAAAAAAATTTCTAATTGTTTTATTTCTTTTTGTTTTAGGGTAAAGTATTATTGTAGCTATGTTTATTAATAGAAAATGGAAATAAACTTTACTCCAGTAAACAGAGAGGTGTGGGCAGTCATAAATCATGTGCATTAGTGTACCCTCCTGAGAGGTACATGACCAGCACTTAGGCAATAAATCAGTTGAGAGCTTAGAAACTTTCAATGGAGTCTAGTGTCTTTTTTATGTAATAGAAAGAACATAGACTCGCTTCTTCCCAGGCAAAAAATATGTTTGGGAAACAGGAGGAAGTGCTTTCTTAGTTACCCCTAAATTCTCTATTAGATATTTCTTAAATGTTTCTATAGGGGCTATCCTTTTTTTTTTTTACCTGAGGAAAGTTCACCAAATGGGGAGGTTTAGTCTCTGTGTGTAGATCTCTAGCTTTTCCACTTTGTTCTTTTAAGTCCCACATAGCCTTGTTCAAATACTAAGGAGTTAGATTTAAACATTTTTAGGTCTTGTTGCATTTCCTCAACTTTTCTTTCCATTTTAAAATTCTTTGCCTCCTGGGTGACCAGGCGCGTTTTATAATCTTGTAAGGAAATGTCCACTAAAACTTTATTTCCAAGGAAAACTTTTTCCAATCGGGTAACTGCATCCCAAATTAGATTCTAGTATAACATGGGTAGGTTTAACTATAGGGGAGAGAGAGGGCTCACTGTCCTTCTGTTGATTCTTCATTTCCTCTTCCGAGGAATCCGGTGATAATTGTCTAACCAATTCTCCCGGAAGCTCCAGCTGTCCAGGAGAAGGATCCGAACATTCTCTGGTGATGGCGTTATTTTCCCCAACAACTCCCTGCAAACTCCTGTCATCCCCTCTGCTCGATGTTTCTCTAGCCACTAGGCTACCTGCCTTACACGGCCCCATCAATGACTCGGAGCTTCCCCATGCCTGGATCTGAGGGCAGAAGTTTCTCCTCTGGGTTGAGAGTGACACTGCCAGCACTGGTTTCAGGAGGAAGCATTGACTGGACCACAAACTTTTTGATGGATAAGGCAGGGAACATAGAGGACTCTGGAGGGAAAGTCCTCATTTTCCCTTTTCTTTTGCCCATCTTAGAAGTAAGTTGAGAAATAATTAATGAAGGAAAAAGTTTTTGTCTCCGGAGCCTGAGTCATTGCATCTGTCTAGTACACCATCTTGATTTCCTTCTCTTTTATAGAACATTTTAATTAGAAAAGATCTCTACACCAACCCTTATATTCAGATGTCGATCCCTTTGCAAGACCCCAAGCTTGAAGATTTGATCACCTCATATTGAGGAAAACAGCAGTGTTGGTGTTTGTTTCAATGTGTAGGTTGTGTCTTCCATGATCACTATCCTTGAAAGCTCAGCATTACCTCTGTCTCCAAATCTACAAGTTGTTGCACAGATGTGGAGTTGAGGAGTTCTGTAGACCACAAGTAGCCACACTAGTTCTTTTCCTCCTAACTGGATTAGGAGGCATTCTGGCTCGAGGCAGGATGCACTAAGCTCTGACACCATGGTAAAAAATACCATGGTGGGAGTGGTTTTTCTTTTTCTGGTGATGATCAGCACAATAGCATGCAAATTATATGCATACTATCTGTGGAGCCAGTAAAAGAGGATAGGGAACTGTGCCTGGCGCCTGCTCAGAAGAGCAATTGCTAGACAACAGCTCCTCTTTCTGCATGCCCAGTCGCTATCAGCTGAGTGCCAGCAGATGGGGGAGTGTTGGTTTCAGGCTTTGAATTGAGACTTCCCGTGCTGTCTCCTGCTTTGGAGCTTGCAAGGGAATCCCAGATCAGCTGTCTTTTTTATTTTTTTTAATGGGTGCAGCTGTTCTGTAGGCACAACATAACACACAAGACCTGTGCCTATTAAAAAAAACCATTCCTCCGAGCCCACCCCTCCCTCCCCATACTGGCACCAACTCTCTCCATAACTTATACTGAAGACAAGCAGGAGGGATGTGCACTCCCTCCTGCCAGCAGGCCCACCTCTTCAAAATGGCGGGCCTTCTCTGTGCATCCTGGAATGCACTGGGAGGGTCCTAAGACTCTGATTGTTTCAGGTGTCTAAAGCCCCTTCCCTGAGATCTGTTATTTGGATTAGGACTGCTACTTCATCCCACGTCTTGGTCTTGATTGGTGCTATATGGCGAATCATAGGGGTGACCTGCTGTAGTAACTGTGAGGCTGCCATGGGCAAGAACAAATGGATATTAAAAAAAATTGTATAAGCTAGTGGACAAATTATCCAAATCTCTAAATGTCAATGGGTGCTTCCCAGGTGCAGACTTCATTTATTTTTCTGTTGCATATTGATCTTACTGCCCTAATTATGGAGCAATTATTTGTCCAGTCTAAGGTGGACTTGCTAGTTGCTCAGGTTACTAAGCAGACTTCCCTCCCTAGTGAGGGGAGTGTAGTCTTGAAAGATGTGCAGGTCCATAGATTGGATATAGTTCTCAAATGTCAGTTTGAAGTCTTAGCCTTGGGTTTTAAGGTGGCCTCTCTTGTAGTACTTGCCTATCATACCAGAGTCCGTCGTATGGATGACAAAGGGTGCTCACAACTAGTCAAGGCAGGGATTGACACTGGTGGATGGTACTGTATGACATATCAGAGTCTTGAGCAAAGTCACTGCTTATTCCATCTCTGCTCATGGAATGCTTTGGATCAGACAATGGGTGGTTCGACCTCTAAAGACAACTTGAGCATACTCCCCGTTTAAGGGCAGATATTGAAAAATTTGGATGTGCCTGATTGTTGCCTTAAGACACTTACGGATGGTTTACTTGGAATAATTTTCATGTCTCCAGGTGCTTTCATCAATACTCTGGAGGATTTTTTACCCTGAGATCAGCGTAGGGTTTCAGACAAAGGTACAGTAACTCTAGACATATCCAGTCCTTCGGATTACGCTCTGCCACAGACTCTTAAGAAGTCCCAATGACGCCAGGACTGTAGCCAAACTCCCTCAAATAGAAGGAAGGGTAACGGAGTTTTGGGAGGCTTGGACATATATCAGTTTGGACTGCTGGGTACTGGACATAATCCGAGATGGATACCAGCTCAAATTCAGCTACCCCTTGGTGGATAGTTTTGTGGTTTCATCGACCAGATGGCCAGAAAGAGTGGAAAGAGTCTGAGCAATGGCTATCCATTTGAGCCATAGAACCCATTTTGCCCACAGAATTGGGCTTGGGCAGATATTCTTTCAAAGTGTTCAAAAAAGATTCAGAAAACTGGAGACCGATCCTGGATCTGAAGTCGATCAATGCGGCCTTGAAGATGCCGTTCTTCCATATGGAGACTGTTCAGCCAGTCATTATGGCATTGAGTTTCTGGCATCTTTGGATTTGATGGAAGCTTACCTCCCATATTCCTATTTGTTCAGCTCACAGGTGATTTTTGAGATTTCATGTGCTAGGGTGTCAATTCCAGTTCTCTGTTCCATTCGGGCTGGCAGTGGTGTCACAATTTCACCAAGGTAATGTTGGGGTGGCGGCCCATCTCCGAAAACAGGGAATTCAAGTACATCCCTACTTAGATGATTGGCAGTTTAGGGTCTAATCCAAAATAGGAGAGAGTGGTCCAGCTACCTCAGCAGGAAGATTTTAGATATTGGGGGGGGGGGGGGAGGGATGTGGTCACTGTCCCAGAGGACATTTGACTGCATAGTGCGACGTGAGCATCTGATCGACTTCCAAGGCGATGGACAATAAGAAAGTGGCTTGATTTTTCAGGAGAAGAGTTGAACCAAGAAGTGACAGCTTAGAGCCCTGGTCTAACTTCATCTAACACAAGGTTTGCTGTATGTTTCCTGTGTGGCCCATTATACGATGGGTCATCCGTCGGATAGCAAATCTTTCTGTATGAGTAATCCTAGTGGCTCCAGATTGGCTGTGTCAGCTGTGGTATGGGTATGGGTATGGGGGTCCTGGTGCTCTTACAAAATGTAAAGGTTCTGAAGCTTCCAGTGCATACAGATCTCTTGTCTCAAGGTCAGTTTCCCCTGGAGAATCCGGAATGCTTTGGTCTTATGACATGGCTCTTGAGCTCTTGTTCAGAAAAACTATTCTGATGCAGTTATTGCTCCTCTCTTTAGAGCCAAGAAACCAACTATCATCGCTGCATATACTAAGGCATTGCTTCATTCATGACAACGGCTGCAATACCTGCATACCTTTAACCCGGAAGACATTTTGTGACAGAGGAGACATTTCAGATTAGTGGCAGGCGCTGTGTGGGGATTGCTGCCACTGCCTCGACCCACTGATGCACAATGTCTTAGGAAGGGACGTCACTGAGGAAGTATATTCTGTGTAAAAAAAGGTAAATTCTACGCAACTGTGCAATTCTACAGAAACTCTGCATTGCGCAGTTGTACAGAATTCTGCCAGGAATGTCTAATGTAATCCAGCTGTAACGTTTAACCCCCCCCCCCCCCATAAAAAAGCATTAATTTTGTTCATAAGAGGAGCTGGCCAAGGGCTTTGACCTGCATTTCTGGTTATGAATTTTGGGCCTGGACATTTTGAAATACTGATGGATGACACTTTGGGCTCCTTTTACAAAGGTGCGCTAGTGTTTTTAACGTACGCACTGGATTAGCACGCGCTAGTCCAAAACCTATCACATGCTCAAAAGGAGGCAGTAGCGGCTAGTGCAAGTGGCAATTTAGCGCGCGCTATTCCGCGTGTTAAGGCCCTAGCACGGCTTTGTAAAAGGACCCCTTTGTGTTGTACATTAAATTTGTCACTAAATATTTTGGACAAATTTGAGGATATTGATTTCATGCAACTTATAATTCATGTTTATGTAAAAGTTTGTAAATTAAATGCTCTTAAATTTTTTTGAACAGGTGCTCAGGAGCTAGTATTTGTCTCCCATGTGATAAATCCATGCAATTTCTACATTCAGAGGTATTCACAGAAAAAGACATTAATGATGCTGGGAAATGAACTTGACTACTTCTGCAAGCAGAGTACAATTTTAAATTCTTCTTCGATTTTGACTCTAGGTAATGACTTCTCAAATTTGCCTTATCTTATGGTTTCATGTTTTTGTTAGGCTTTGATATGTTGCAAATTCATGTGGCAACAATGTGGTTTACAATTTATAATTAAATATTTGTAGAGGAGAGGAGTGAGGAGAGCTGGAGAAAGTAAAGAAAGAGAAACTACAATAATTTAATAAAAAAGATTAAAGAAGAAAGAGGGGGAAGGCTTTGTGGATGTATAGAGTGGTCTCTCCAATGCAGGCCTAGTAATAAGATGGCGATTAACTTAATCAAGGCGACTTTGAAGATGAATGTTTTCAAGGATAATTTAAAACAGTTCACGGAGGTTTCAAGTCTTAGTTTATTGAGGAGGGCAATCCATAAAGTCCTATTACTGAGAAGATACTATTCCTAGTGTAGTTATAGGTAATCTGCCGTGGTGAAGGGATAATAGACTCTGCTGAAGTGAACAGACGGTTCGGATGGTCATATAAAGCAGTGTTCTTCAACCTTTTTACACCCATGGACCGGCAGAAATAAAATAATTATTTTGTGGACCGGCAAACTAATAGGACTAAAATTTAAAAACCCCGTTTACGCCCCATCTCCGCGAGCTCGGTCCCCGCAAACCATCTGATCCCATCTGCACAAGCCGCAATTATGATTTTATATTGAACGTATTTTATTAAAGTATAAAAAGAAACAATATTCTGAACAATTGTGATTTTATAAATACAAATATACAGAGCACGGACCAACAAAACCCCTGTCTCTCCTCCCCTTCACATATATCCCCTCTACTATCAAGAAAACTGAACAAGCCAAGTTATTATAGAATGCTACATAGAAATATCATGCTAACAGAATACTTCAGTCCCCAGTTATGTCTATAGCAGGATATATATTTCAAATCTGATATATTCTAATGACAAAATAGAAATACAATTATTTTTTTCTACCTTTTGTTGTCTCTGGTTTCTGCTTTCATCTTCTTTTCACTCTTTTCCTTCCAGCATCTGCCCGTTCCATCCAATGTCTGCCCTCTCCCCCTTCCATATGTATCTGACTTCTTTCTATGCCCCTCTTCCCTGTCCATCCAGCCTGTTCCTCCTCTCTCCTTTTTACATCATTCATTCCAGCTTCACTGCCTTCTTCATTTTTATCTCTCCTACACCAGATCTAGCATCTTTATCCCTCTCTCATTTCTCTGCTGACCCCCTTTCCAGCATCAATGTCTCTCTACTTTCTCATTCCTCTCTCTCCCCTTCCCTCATCTGATCTCTCCATTCCACCCTGACCTCCTTCCCCTCCTGTAATTTCCCTGCCAGCTGTTTCCTTCCTTTTTTTTCTCCCTTCCCTCCTCCCTCTATCCAACATTAACTCTCTTCCCATCCCTTTCTCTCCTCCTCTCCCAGCAGCATCTCTCCTTCTTCTCCCTTCCCTCTTCCCTCTATCCAACATTAATTCTCTTCCCATCCCTTTCCCTCCTCCCCTTCCAGCAGCATCTCTCCTTCTCCCTTCCCTCCTCCCTCTATCCAACATTAACTCTCTTCCCATCCCTTTCCCTCCTCCCCTCCCAGCAGCATCTCTCCTTCTAATTCTCTCCAAGTCCAGTAACAGCTCTCCCTTTATCCAGCAGCTTCCCAGCCTCCTACAGTGGCTTCCTCCCCTTCCAGCAGCTCTCAGTACCTGCCTGCAGGAAGTTGCCGGTAAATCACTGCCCTGGCAAGTAGGAGAGCTGGTGGGAGGGGAGGAAGTCACTGTGAAGGCTCCCCAGGATCTTGCTCGCACACGCTGACCCTCTCCCTCCACCTGCACCTGTATCTGCAGCTCTCTCCATTCTACTCGCGACTTCCCCGCGGCCCTCTTCAGCAATTCGGCAGGGGCCGCAATCAAGACAGGCTGCCACATCGGTACCTTCACTCTCTGAGTCCCGCCTATTTTGTTTCAACTTCCTGTTTCCTAACAGGCGAGACTCAGAGAGGGAAAGCCCCGACGTTGGCAGCCTGTCTTGATCGCCTGAGGCTGGGAGGAACATTAGTCGGGAGGAACCGCAGTCAGCAGGAAATTTAACTGCCGACTGGATCTCGCCGGCCCTGTGCGGACCGGCAGAAATTTTCTGTGGACCGACACCGGTCCGCATACCGGCGGTTGAAGAACTGTGATATAAAGGATAAGATTATCATAGAATTGAAGGCTGGAGATAGGGAAATAGTGCAGTCAATTTTGGAGAGATGAGTATTTTTTTTAAATTTAGGGTGGATGGTGATCCAGTCCCTCATTTGCATGCTTGTGATCCAGTAGGGGTTGACGTCTCCAGCTGGTTTATTGGGCCCAGGAGGCAGTCAGAAGGCAATCATTCTGGATTCCAGACTAGTTGAGGCAGAAGTTTTCCCTGTAAGCAGTTTGTAGCTTCCACACCGCATGGCACAATGAGTAACAGACTGACAACCTAGTAACTAAAATTGAGGTAGTCTTTTAAAATCGATTAAAAAAAAAAATCTTTATTGATTTTACAATCTTCAATAGTGCAATACATTAATATACCATATATAATAAGTCAATATAAACACATTTAACTTTCAAATATACATAACCAACTAATTTCTCCCCTACCCACCCACCTAATGATAACTTAATAAAACACAGAAACATAGATTTCCCCAATAACCTTACCCTATTAGCCATAACCTTTCATCCTCCCACCCACCCACGTGTAAATATTTAAAGATCAAATTATGACAGAAATAACCCTCCCACTCTTCCTAGATATGTACCAAAATAGACAAAAACTGACTTATAATCAAAAACCTATTATAATGAGGTAACATAAGATGTCAATGAGCCCCATACCAATTTAAATATATTACCATGCCCCAAACTATCAGCGTTCATCATTTCAAATCTATAACTGGAGCAAAGATTTGCCCACCAGAAAGGAAAATTTAAACGATCATAGTCCTTCCAGATTCGGGTTATCATCTGGATGGCTATCCCAGTCATTATAAGGAAAAGACGGCCTTTATATTGAGCCATAGGGGGCTTAACATGTAATAATGTTTCACAAATGACCCCCTCATATGTTAGTGGAATTGATGATTCCAAAATGTTATTAATTCTACCCCATATTGACCTTCAAAAGTTAAATATCAAAGGACAATAGAACAGATGATCCAGTGTCCCAATGTCTAGATGACAGTGCCAGCATCTATTAGATTTAGAACTATCTAACTTGTGCAATCGAATAGGGGTCCAAAAAGATCTATGTAACAGAAAAAAACATATTTGTCTCATAGATGCTGACACTGTACATTTCATCCTCCAATTCCAAATTCGTGGCCATCGAGATGCAGAAATATACTGCTTTATCTCAGTGCTCCAAATGTCGCGACCATTTTTTGGTTTTTTATTCAAGAACTCGGATATTAATTTATACCACCTGGCAGCCTGATGTCCTAACGAATCTGTCTGGAAGGAAAGGATCTGCAGACTAATAATTTTTTAGATTTTGCCAATCAGGGAACCCCTTTAAACTGAGGAAAAGGGGAAAGCCGATAGTCGATCTGACATCGACACATCGGACTAGTGTATCTAACAAGGATACTGGACCAGGAAAAGGCGATAGAGGGATCGAGACTGAGTGGACTTTTTTTGATAACATATCCAAGGATGCAAAGCAGAGGCCCAGGGAACAATTGAAACCAAAGAGCAGGAAATGGAGGAAACAGCCGGAAGGACATCCAAAAATGGGGAAGCAGACTGAGGACGAGATAGACACACCACAGGAGAGAGATGAGGATGAAATAGGCACACCACATGAGGAGGATAAACAAAGAGAGGCACGGGGACAGACAGCCCATGAGGGGGTAAGCAGAAACACCAAAGCATGAGGAAAATCAACAAGGAAGAACTTAAATTGCCTATACACTAATGCTAGGAGCCTAAGAGCCAAAATGGGGGAGTTAGAAGTTATAGCCAGAAAGAAGGACATAGACATAATTGGAGTCACTGAA
The DNA here is from genome assembly GCF_902459505.1 of Geotrypetes seraphini. Lineage (NCBI taxonomy): Eukaryota > Metazoa > Chordata > Amphibia > Gymnophiona > Dermophiidae > Geotrypetes > Geotrypetes seraphini. The sequence continues at coordinate 40,139,183 of NC_047089.1, forward strand.
ACATGGTGGTCCGAGGACAACAAATGGGATGTGGTCATACCAGGGTACAAACTTTACAGGAGAGACAGGACATACAAGAAGGGTGGAGGAATAGCGCTATACATAAAGGACTCCATTCCTTCAACCAGGATGGAAACAGCAATAGGGGCGGACAACTTGGAATCACTATGGGTTAAGCTACCAGGAAGAAATGGAGCAGATATAAAATTGGGACTGTACTATCGCCCATCAGGACAACCGGAAGCAAACGACCAGGACCTGGAGGCTGAGTTAAGGCAGGTATGCAAAAGCGGTAGTGTGATGGTGATGGGGGATTTCAACTACCCTGGCATAGAATGGAGTATCGGACACTCAAACTGCACAAGGGAAACAAAATTCCTGGAGGCTATAAGGGACTGTTTCATGGAACAGTTGGTCATGGAACCAACAAGAGGAGAAGCCACTCTTGACCTAATCCTTAATGGGCTAGGGGGACCCGCAAAGGAGGTGGTAGTACTAGCGCCACTAGGAAACAGCGATCACAACATGATCCAGTGCAAGCTAGAAATAGGAACACCAAAAGTGAGGAGAACCACAACGACAGCACTCAATTACAAAAAAGGGAACTATGAGGCCATGAGGAAAATGGTGGGAAAGAAACTCAGCAGCAACTCAGGGAAGATGGCGACCATAGAAAAAGCTTGGTCCCTACTCAAGAACACGGTGCACAAAGCACAGAACTTGTACGTCCCCAGGTTTAGGAAAGGGAGCAAAAAGAACCGAACAAAAAACCCGGTGTGGATCACAAATGCAGTGAAAAAGGCGATAAGCGACAAGAAAGCATCGTTCAGAATATGGAAAAAGGACCAAACCAAGGGCAACCAGGATGAACACAAAAGGCACCAAAAGGAATGTCACCGAGTGATAAGGAAAGCAAAAAGAGAATATGAGGAGAGACTGGCAGAGAAAGCAGGAAACTTCAAACCATTCTTCAAGTATGTGAAGGGGAAACAACCGGTCAGGGAGGAAGTGGGACCCTTGGATGATGAAGACAGGAAGGGAGTGGTGAAAGAGGAAACAGAGATAGCTGACAGGTTAAACAAGTTCTTCTCGTATGTCTTCACGAGAGAGGACACATCCAATATTCCAGAACCCGAGGAGATCTTACATGGAGACCGGAATGGGAAGCTGGCCAAGCTAGAGATAAGCCGGGAGGATGTCCTCCGTCAGATAGATAGACTAAAGAGCGACAAATCACCAGGTCCGGACGGCATCCACCCAAGGGTACTAAAAGAGCTGAGAAACGAAATAGCAGAAACATTTCGCCAAATATGTAACCTTTCCTTAGAAACAGGGGAGATCCCAGAGGACTGGAAAATAGCAAATGTCACACCCATCTTCAATAAGGGATCAAGGGGTGACCCGGGAAACTACAGGCCGGTGAGTTTGACCTCGGTCCCGGGAAAGATGATGGAAGCACTGATCAAGGACACCATCTGCGATCACATAGAAATCAATGGGCAGCTGAAGGCAGGCCAGCACGGCTTCTGCAAGGGAAGGTCATACCTCACGAACTTGCTATACTTCTTTGAGGGAATAAACAGCCAGATGGATAAAGGGGAATCCATAGACATCATTTACCTGGACTTCCAAAAAAGCCTTCGACAAGGTACCCCACGAACGGCTGCTAAAGAAGCTGTGGAACCATGGGGTACAAGGGGATATCCACCGATGGATCAAACACTGGCTGGCAGGCAGGAAACAAAGGGTTGGAGTAAAGGGCCATTACTCAGAATGGCGATGGGTCACGAGTGGAGTCCCACAGGGGTCGGTTCTGGGACCACTCCTGTTCAATATATTTATAAATGACTTGGAGACAGGGACGAACTGTGAGGTTATTAAATTTGCGGACGACACCAAACTCTACAGCAAGGTTAGAACCAAGGAAGACTGTGAAGACCTGCAAAGGGACTTAACGAGATTGGAAGACTGGGCAAGGAAATGGCAAATGAGTTTTAAAACTGAGAAATGCAAAGTCATGCATGTAGGGAAAAAGAACCCGATGTTCAACTATAAAATGGGGGGATCATTGCTGGGGGTGAGCAACCTTGAAAGAGACCTGGGGGTGATGGTGGACACAACACTGAAAGCATCAGCACAGGATGTGACAGCCTCTAGGAAAGTGAACAGAATGTTGGGTATCATCAAAAAGGGTATCACAACCAGGACGAAGGAAGTCATTTTGCTGCTGTATCGGGCAATGGTGCGCCCACATCTGGAATACTGTGTCCAGTACTGGTCGCCATACCTCAAAAAGGACATGGCGGTACTCGAGGGAGTCCAGAGAAGAGCAACAAAACTGATAAAGGGTATGGAAAACTTCTCATACGCTGACAGATTGGAAATGCTGGGGCTATTCTCCCTGGAAAAACGGAGACTTAGAGGAGACATGATAGAAACCTTCAAAATCATGAAGGGCATAGAAAAGGTGGACAGGGACAGATTCTTCAGGCTGTGGGGAGCCACAAGTACAAGGGGGCACTCGGAGAAATTGAAAAAGGACAGGTTTAAAACAAATGCTAGGAAGTTCTTTTTCACTTAGAGGGTGGTGGACACATGGAACGCGCTCCTGGAGGCTGTGATAGGCCAGAGCACGCTACAGGGGTTCAAGGAGGGTCTGGATAGGTTCCTGAAAGAAAAGGGGATTGAGGGGTACAGATAGAAGTGGAGGTAGGTTACAGAAATAGTCAGAAACCACTTCACAGGTCGTGGACTTGATGGGCCGCCGCGGGAGCGGACCGCTGGGCACGATGGACCTCTGGTCTGACCCAGTGGAGACAACTTCTTATGTTCTGAATGGCTTGCTTCAACTGCAACCACTTATAGTTTTGAGAGTTAGCTGTACCAAATTTTTGTTGCAGTTGTGAAAACTCAAGCATTTTTCCATTTGATATATCATCTAGTGTTCGAATCCCTGCTTGCATCCATTGCTTTCAGAAGATCCCAAACTTGCCAATTTAAATCTTAGAGTTTAGCCATATGGACTGATATGTGGATTTCTCTACTGGAGTATCTGTTAATTTGTTAATAAATTTCAAGGTTTTCCAGGTGTCAATTAAAATAGCATTGTCCTTTACATAACTGGGTAATCTGATACTCAACACATGGAACATGGGGACATCAATTGCCATTCTCAGTATAACCAATCCGGGAGATTTTCCATGAGCTCGGGGACGATCCACTACATACCTTGGCGCATTATATAGGCTTGATGGTACCTATAAAAGTTGGGAAAATTTACCCTACCCGCTACAATTGGTTTTTGTAATGATACTAAAGCAATTCAAGCAGTTTTACCCAGCCAAATAAATTTGGTAAGAATACTATTTAATTTCTTATAAAAGGACCCCTGAAAATAAACTGACAACATACCCATTTGATAACAAACCACAGGCAAAATCATCATTTTAACCGTCTGGACTCTCCCCCACCAAGACAGATGTAATGGGTTCCATTGCTCACAAATTTCTGTAACCTTCAGCAATAAAGATCTTTCATTTACTTTCATCGTTTCTTCCAATGCTTTCTGAATCCAAATGCCTAAATATTGTATACCCTCTTCCTTCCAAAGAAAAGGGAATGTGTCAAATAATCCTTTTGGACAGTGAACGTTTAGCGGAAGAACCTCTGATTTACTCCAGTTTATTTTATAACAAGAAAATTTTCCAAATCTGTCAATCAAATCTAGTAAATGTGGAATGGAAGACTCAGGATTTCTCAAATGATGCAAAATGTCATCTGCATACACAGAGACCTTATATTCCCGACCTGCATAAGGAATACCCTGTATCTCCTCTGCTTGCTGAATAGCCAATAACAAGGGTTCCAATATAATGTCAAAAAGCAAAGGAGATAATGGACATTCTTGTCTAACTCCCCTCTCCAGACAAAAGCATTCTGAAAAAGTATTATTAATATATAGTCTAGCAAAAGGGGAACTATACAAAGTTTGAATCATTTGTATGAATCCAGATCCAATACCAAACCAATCCATTGCTTGATACATGAAGGCCCATTCCAAGGATATGGAGAAGACTGGATCTTCCATTGCTTTTGTTAAATTTAACATGTGAAAAGCCAACCTGGTGTTATTTGAAGAATGTCTTTAAGCAACGAACCCCGTTTGGTGCATACTTATAATATAAGGGAGAGCCTTGACTAAGCGCAAAGTCAATAACTTAGCCAACAATTTCCCATCTACATTGATCAAAGAAATAGGCCTGTAATTTGAAACCAACATGGGATCTTTATTTGGCTTCGGTATAACTATAGTTAAAGATTCTGCCATAGTACCTGTAATACAACCTTTAGTTGAGCCTGATATAAATATAAAAGATGAGGTAATAGGGAAATTTGGAATGATTTCTAAAACTCCACAGTGAACCCTTTACCACCTGGAGCGGATCCAACTCTAAGGGACTTCAACGCTGCTTGTAATTCTTTTAGTGATATAGGCACCTCTAGATTTCCTTTTATATGCTCGGGAATTTTTGGTCCCTTGATCAACTTTAAAAACTCCAAACCTTCAAGTACTTTATTTGAATAAATCTCAGAAGAGTATAAAGCTTTATAGAACTTCAGAAATTGTTTTAAAATATTTCCAATTTGAGTGTGAGTTTCACCCTTCTCATCTTTAATCGCAACCATTTTTACTTTTCTTTTTTTTGCTTTAAGTTTCAAGTTTATTAAAAATTTGTTATACCACCTTATCAATTTATTTCAAGGTGGTTATACATTTTAAAATAGGGTAAAAACAGATAATACAAATTAGCTAATAATCTTCCTGCCTTATTTGAGTTTCCATAATACAGAGCCTGTTGAGAGAACAAATCTTTCCTGGCCAATTGTGAAGAAATTTCATATTTATATTTTGCTTTTTAAGAGGGCCTGTAAAATAATTTGTTCCCATTTCACAGGCAATTTGGACTTTAAATCCTTAATTCTATGTTCCATATTAGTAAATTCCCTTTTAAGTTGTTTCCTAATATGTGCCAAGTATGATATGATTTGCCCTCTCATGGTAGCTTTAAAGGCATACCACAATGTTTCTAACGAGATTTCCTCTGAAGCATTGAATTGAAAATATTCATTCATTTTTAATTGAAATTCTTCCAGAAAGTTTGAGTCTGCAAGCAATGTATTAATGAATCTCTACACAGGTCTACTACTATCTTGTTCAGCAAATTTAAATTCAATCCAAACACCACCTTGATCTGACAAAATAATTGGATCTATGATGGCTTTTGTTACCTGCTGAACTAAATGATCTGAAACAAATATAATAAATTCATGAAAATGATTTATGAACGCACGAGCAAAAAGAAAATTCCTGCGCATCAAAATGAAGGATTCACCATATATCTTTCAATCCACAAGATTGTACTAGGTTATCTAGTCCAAATGACTTTAAAATCCTACTGGGTTTTTTGTTTATCAATGGATCCATGACAGCATTAAAGTCCCCAGCCACTATTACATTAGAAGCAGCCAGTGGTGGTATCAATTGTATAATATTTTTGAAAAATTCAGCTTGATTTGAATCAGGGGCATAGATGTTGAATAGCACCAGCGTATTATTCCTCAAACTCATATCCACATGAACCCATCTGCCTAAGGGATCAGCAGATTCTGCAGTGGAGAAATGGGTTTCCTGTAAATTTGTTTCCTGTATGTAATATATATCCGTATTGTGTTGTTTTAGAAAATTAAGTGTTTTCTCTTAATGGGCTGGTTAAGCCCATTGACATTTAAGGAGAATAATTTAAAATTAATTTTCCCATTTAACCAAATATATATACTTATTAATCAGTTGTTTACCTAATAATTCTGAACACATCCAGGACACTCCTTCCCATACCCTCCCCTCCCTAAACCCCCCTCCCCTCACACCCTAAACCCACCCTAATAAAAATGAAAACTTGAACGCACATATATAGACCGGTAATGAAAAACTCCCAACAAGCAATAAAATATCCTCCCATCATCATAATCAATATACTAATATCATAGATCTTATCTTAAGTATAATATATATACAAAACATAAATATAAATATATTATTTATATATATATATATATATAAATTATTCTAACAAAATGGTGGCCGGTTAAGTCATCAATTGCACGGTCTCCTTCTCCCTTTTTATTTTTAGGTTTTCTCTGTTGCTTGTTTGTTTTATTTAGTAGCTCACTTTGTTTAATTTATCTTTATTAATCTTTATTAAATCATAGTTTTGATTTATATTGCTGAGCCTCCACTTGTGAATTCTAGTCTGATAGCCACCGATTTGACCGTTGGTTTCTGGTCTAACAATTTGAAATGCCAACATCCTACCTGATACTCCTTGCACTTTAGGAGGGTTTGAGTTGGGCCTGACGGCTGAACCACAGCGAGTAGTGCTGATGTTGGAGAGACACAAGGAGAGCATCGCTGAGGTCGGCGGGGGTGGCAGAGACTCTTGAATCGGCTGGCTGTTGAGTTCAGAGGCACCATGTCTGAGGTGGTTTGCATGACACTGGAAGTCAGAGAGGTGGCAGCTTCACGTTTTCTACTAACGGAGTGACACCATCAGGTGGGAGGTCCGCTGAGCCGTCTCGTCTATCTGAAATTTCACCACGTCAGATTCTTGCCAGCCATGGGAGTGGTGTGATGAGAAGCGGTGTCGGCAGCTGCGGGGGCTAGCGGAAAGGATCGCTACTGGACCTGGGAGCGGAGAGTTGAGGTCGGCGAGATCTGTGTGGAGGTTGGACTGTCCAGCGCACTGGTTGTCAACCTGGAAATTGATAGATGTTTCTTTTCATCAGAGGAGATATCCTGTGGTTGGTGTACATCGGATTATAACAGCGGCTGATCGGACATAACGGCTGAAGTGCTTGGGACAGTGATTTATTGGTCTGACTGAAGTGATGCTAGTCCCTTTTGACTCTTATATCATCATGCTTACCATATCTTAATTTTACTGTTTTTTATTTATTGGTTTTATATCTTTATTTTAAATTTTTCTTCAGAATTCCATTGCTCAACGGTTTTGTTTTTCCACTCATATTCCCTTGTTGTTCATTCTTTTTCACATTTATTATGTCCACATATTTTCTTTAAAATTTTCCATATTCAGTTTTAATTCAAACAAATCTAATTTTATTTTATTTAGTTTACCCATTTAATTATTACTGAGATGTATACTTTACTTTAAAAAGAATTATGGCCTTAGAGAGATCAGTGTACTCTAGTTAGGATGTTTCATATCTTGTTTATTATCTCTGTCTTTATTTTTACTCCTACTGCTCAGTAACTGTCTTTAAGGTACTCTAGTTAGATTGTGAGCCTTCGGGACAGTAAGGGAATTGTTTCGCCAAACTGGCTTTTTCAAGGGTTCCAGCAAGGAGCACTCATTTTGGCTTCCTCTTACTTTCAGGGCAGGAGCAGTGTCCTGCCCTGAAAGTAAGAGGAAGCCAAAATGAGTGCTCCTTGCTGGAACCCTTGAAAAAGCCAGTTTGGCGAAACGGGTCCCGTCGGGCATTTGAGCTTGGGAACAAGAGAAAATATTTGTGAATAAAGAAAGATGAAGAATTATACAAGTTGGTGTGTTCTTCCTTTTTGATGGTTGTATCCTGTTGAGTGAGGATTTTGCACCATTTGGAATTGTTCTATTTACCTCACTTCCTATCTTCAAGACTAACAGTAAGGGAATTCCAAGTACCTATTCTTTATTTATTCTTATTTTTATTGTATCCTTTAATTTATATTTCTCTGTAAACCGCTTCGAACCTAACGGATTTAGTGGTATATAAGAAATAAATTACATTACATTGATTCAACATAAAAATCATATCACCCTTTAAAAATAAATCATTACCATATATGAAACCAAAAATATAGACAATTTTGAATGAAAAATTAATATTTGTTTTAAATCACACTAAATATATAGATTCCCGATAAACCCATCACCCTCCTCCCTAAAATAATATTCACTTCCCCCTCCCCATTCGCGGTTCCTGCACTCGCGGTTTCATATAATCGCAATTTTTTCTGGGGAGGGGGAAAATAAAAAAACAGTCTTAATGTAAAAAAAATCCATCTTTTTTTTTCCTCCCTGTTGCCTTCCCGGCCTTACCTGGTGGTCTAGAGGGCTTTCGGGGCAGGAGCGATCTTCCTACACTCCTGCCCCGTGCAGGTCGCCATGAGACTACGTAGGGAACTCCCTACAGCCATTTCCTCATGGTGATCTGCACGGGGCAGGAGCGTAGGAAGATCGCTCCTGCCCCGAAAGCCCTCTAGACCACCAGGTAAGGCCGGGAAGGCGGCAGGGAGGTGGGGGTGGGTCAGAGCTGGATAATTGCGGTTTTTCGGCATTCCGGTTCGGCTCTGCCCGTATCCCCCGCGAATGACGAGGGAGAAGTGTAAAATAAATTACCCAAATCCTTCCCTATGACAAGACCCTCTTATCTTGGCTATTTGAACAAACTAAAATACTAGTTCAAGGTGTATTTACCTATCCTCTCAAACTAACTATCATATGAACTCAAAGATGCCATATGCATCAAACTTATTATATTTGATTACCCGACAATCATTTCTCCATTACAATACTTTTAAAACCTATACAAATATTCAGGAGATTACCATTGTTTATGATAATCAATTAATAAGATAAGAAACTGTATAAATAGAAACTTTTCCCTTCACATACTCAGGAAATGGAATATACAAAATTAAAATAAATAATGATTCTTAAAAATTAAATGTTAATAATTAACTAGTTAGGCAATAGAGAGGTGGTGGAGAGTAAAACTGTGACTGAGTTCAAAGAAGTGTGGGATGAACACAGGATTTAGAATCAGAAAATAATATTAAATATTGAACTGAGGCCAGTACTGGGCAGACTTGCACGGTCTGTGTCTGTATATGGCCGTTTGGTGGAGGATGGGCTGGGGAGGGCTTCAATGGCTGGGAGGGTGTAGATGGGCCGGAGTAAGTCTTAATAGAGATTTCGGCAGTTGGAACCTAAGCACAGTACCGGGTAAAGCTTTGGATTCTTGCCCAGAAATAGCTAAGAAGAAAAAATTAAAAAATTTAAATTGAATCAGGTTGGGCAGACTGGATGGACCATTCGGGTCTTTATCTGCCGTCATCTAATATGTTACTATGTATATACTACAAACCTTCCTATACATTATAGCAGTATCAATACTAACTTAGCTAAATTTAGGAATAACAACCCTTAATACTAAAACCATCATAGTACAAGGAAAACTAATGATGGAACCGAAAGAGCTGAAGAAAAAAAATCCCACAACAAAAAATCATATGACATCAGCACTACCAATTAATTAATATAATCAGAGCTTTGTCAGGAACCTAAATCATAGGACTTTCTATCAAAAAATTAACTTGTTTAACAGCAGAGTTAAAAAATTCCACAATGTTCTTCAAACAATTCATATTTCAGCAAGCTGACGGCAAGATTCTCCAAGAAGGAAGTTGCTTACAACAAAAACAAACTATTCCACTCTCCTCATTTTAATTCATTTGCCGATGTAAACCCAAACTGCCATTCAGGGAATGTAGCTTTCATAATGGTGTAGCGAAACTCTCCCAGCATTCAACCAGGTAGATAATACAGCAGGAAACTTTCCACTCCATCATGCGCCAGGAGCCGCTGACTTCAGCAAACATGAAGTTTATCCCCCATAAGCTTGTCAGCTACCTATTTTGTGAATTTGTTGATTCAATAGACACCCTTCGTAGGAACTAAGTTGAGAGTCACAACAATCTTCACAGTTAACCCCAAAACAGATTTCAGCATGTCTCCATACAACTCTGATCCTCTTACTAATATGGCTTCCTATGTTACAATGGATCCTAGGTATTCATATTTATCGGAATCAAATCCACTGTGCACAGCTCGCTAGATCAGTATCAGCAAACTCAGAAATGGAATAAAATAAAATAATATTCCAAGGTATCATTTGAAGTCCGTAAGAACAACAACTGGGAAATGTCATTTAGATGAGGATCACTAGGACATCGGCTCCCCACTTTGGTTAATATATTCCTGGAGCTTGTCAGGATCCTCAAAGTTAGTTGTTTTGTTAGCATAGGTTACCCTCATGACACCTGGGTATAGTAAACCATACTTGGCACCTAGCTGTTTAAGTTGAGGCCATAAATCTAAGAATCTCTTCCTCAAATGAGCAGTTGCCCTCGCAAAATCGGGCACAAACATCCTGGAGTCCTGACATTTTATTTATTTATTTATTTATTCATTCATTAAATTTTCTATACAGGTCTCCCAGGGGAGCTCAGAATGGTTTACATGCATTTATTCAGGTACTCAAGCAGTTTTCCCTTTCTGTCCCGGCAGGCTCACAATCTGTCTAATGTAACCTGGGGCAATGGGGGGATTAAGTGATTTGCCCAGGGTCACAAGGAGCAGCGTGGGTTTGAGCCCACAACATCAGGGTGCTGAGGCTGTAGCTTTAATCACTGCGCCACACTCTCCCATTTTAAATTTCTATTTTCTTTTGCCAGCCTGAAAACCTCCATCACTTGCTGGAATCTTAACATTCTAAATATTAACGGCCGTGACCCTGTTTGACAGTTAGATCTTCTGGTCGGAATCCTATGGGCCTGCTCAAACTCCAGAGGATATTTTGTGCTAAGAGGCAATATTTTTGGTCAGCATGACATCCAGCTATCAGCCCCAGGCTTCTTGGTCCTTGTATTGTGTCACCAGGATCACACCCAGTTGACCTTCTGGGGTTTTGCCATCCTAGGTAGCTGTCCAATAGGCCTGAAAAAGCTGGTGCTCAGTGGGGTAAACCTGAGGTCTGCCTTCCATTTTGTCTAAAGAGGTAAGAGACTAGAGAGCAACACTATAGCAGTATCTGCCAAAGAGATATAGGGACTTGTATACCACATTTTTGTACTTTTTACAATCATATTCAAAGCACTTTACATACAAGTACGTCAAGCATTATGGTTGCACCAATGAACTGTTACAAATTTGTTTTTCACCAGAAATTTTTAAATCTTCTGAAAATTGATCTGAGAAAACAGTTACACTTTATTTTGAGAAGCACAATTGATACTTTTTCCCCTTTTTTAGGTGATAGGGTGGCTGTAAAAAGTAAGGCTCAAGGAGGCTGGTGTCGTGGTACAGTCACTGAATTAATTCCATTAGAATCTAAAAATAATGGAAAACCCTGTGGTCCAACAAAATATGAAATAAATGATATTTCTGTGATGGAAGTATTCCTGCTTGATTTTGGGAGTTCTGAAATTTTTGTAACAAGGTATGATTTTTTTAAAAAAATTGCGTTTAGACATTACCCTAATTATTTCCTGGCTTGTCTGTTGCTATTTGAAAACATCTGGATATTGTTTGTAATCTATAGTATAATATGTTGTCAGGTGAGTTCATGACTATTTCCTTCTTTGTATTAAATCCTGCACCTGCAAATTTGTTCTTTATTACTGTTAACTGTACATACACACACGAGAGAGCCCTTGCTCAATAGTCTAGTTAAGGCAAAGAGAACAAATAATTCAAAATTTTTTTTAAAAAAACTCTTCAATTCTTTTGTTAAAAAAATGCAGGTATGAAGAGAAATAAAGTGTTAAGATTCAAAAGTATAATCTAAAATATAATTTAATTCCAGCATGTCTGTTCTTCTTAACCTCCTGGTTCAAATCAGATGGCACAAAATATAACAGAATATTCTGAGCTTCTTGGAGAGAACAGGATAGAAAACAAATAAAAGCTCTTAATATCATTGTAAAAACAATATAAAAGGAGTAGTCTAGTGCAGTGTTTTTCAACCTTTTTTGGGCAAAGGCACACTTGTTTCATGAAAAAAATCACGAGGCACACCACCATTAGAAAAAGTTAAAAAATTTAACTGTGCCTATATTGACTATATATAAATATATAGGAATCAAATAAACACAAAGAAAGTATTTTATAATGCTGCCACCGCCACTGGGGAATAGGCTGCCACTGCCGCCATCGGGAACAGGCCGGCACCGAGTTCTCCCTGCTTCTCTTCCCCGCAGGGCCGACCAACTCTCGCCACCCGTCGTCAATTCTAACGTCGGAGAGGATGTTCTAGGCCAGCCAGGCAGCGATTGGCTGGCCCAGAACGTCCTCTCCGACGTCAGAATTGACGCGAGTGGCGAGAGTTGGCCGGCCCCACAGGGAAAAGCAGGGAGAACTTGGCGCCGGCCTGTTCCCGATGGCGGCGGTGGCACTCAAGTGGCTAAAGAGCCGCAGTTTGCCGGCCTAGGGACAACACTGGAGGGTGGCCAGCTGTGCACCCCCTTGGGACATAAACCCGGGGTGGGGCAGACCGCCCCCCCCACCCTGGTATGCCACTATCTGAACCTCACTCCCTCCCTATGACCAAAAATTCTCCTTTCTTCTATTCCCCGTGTACACAACCATCTCTTTCCCTCCCTTCCTCTCTCCAAAGTCCATGCCTTCTGTGTCCAAACATTCATTCCCTCCCCCACCTCAGCATCTCTTTCCCTCCCTTCCTCTCTCCCAAGTCCATTTCTTCTGTGTCCAAAAACGCATTCCCTCCCCCACCTCAGCATCTTTCCCTCCCTTCCTCTCTCCCAAGTCCATTTCTTCTGTGTCCAAAAACGCATTCCCTCCCCCACCTCAGCATCTCTTTCCCTCCCTTCCTCTCTCCCAAGTCCATGCCTTCTGTGTCCAAAAACCCATTCCCTCCCCCACCTCAGCATCTCTTTCCCTCCCTTTCTCTCTCCCAAGTCCATGCCTTCTGTGTCCAAAAACCCATTCCCTCCCCCACCTCAGCATCTCTTTCCCTCCCTTCCTCTCTCCCAAGTCCATTTCTTCTGTGTCCAAAAACGCATTCCCTCCCCCACCTCAGCATCTCTTTCCCTCCCTTCCTCTCTCCCAAGTTCATGCCTTGTGTCCAAAACGCACTCCCTCCCCCCTTTTGTGTTCCGTGTTTGCCTCCCAGCCCATCTTTGCAACTTTCTCAGCAAAACGAAGCTCAAGCCGCGAGGCTTGTCTTCTGCTTCCTGCCTGCCCTGCCGCGCACAAATAGCCGAATGGAAGTATTCTCCGACGTTAGCGCTGACGTCGGAGGGCAGGCTTTGCTTAAGCCCTCCCTCCGACGTCAGCGCTGACATCTGGGAACGCTTGCGATCGGCTATATGTTAGCTGCAGGGCAGGCAGGAACAGAAGACGAGCCTCGCGGCTGGAGATGTATTGAACTCCACGGGTCCCCCGTCCAGCTCTCTCCTGTCCACGTGGGGCGGACCGCCCCTCTCCCTAGACTGGTGGTAGTGCCCTGATGGCGGCCCTGACCGTACGGCACACCAGGCAACATCTCACGGCACACTAGTGTGCCGCGGAACAGCGGTTGAAAAACACTGGTCTAGTGGTTAGGTCTGCAACCTATCCTGAGGTTGTGGGTTAAAGCCCAGCACAGCTCCTTATGATCTCGGGCAAGTCACTTAACACTTCATTGCCCCAGGTACTGAGCCCACTGGGACAGATAGAGAGAAATACCTGAGTACCTGAATGTAACCTGTTTAGGCTTCAATCAGTGAAAAAATAATCATTTTTAAACATCCAACAAATCTGAAACTGCTAAGTACTTCTGAAAAAGCCATGTATTTAGTGATTTTCAAAATACCAGAAGATAAATTCTTCCAAAGCTCAGGAATTTTCCAATATAAAGTTCTTTTCCTTGTACTTTTCTAATCGACACCTATGACAGTGAGGGTAAAGCCAATGCAAGTTCTTTGCAAAATGATTTGCTGTTTGACAGCTTTAGAATAGGATCAGAGAAGTAACAAAATGCACCAACACGGGAAGTTTATTTCAAGGGCACAGCACGATAAATGGAACAGATAGAAACATCAGAAAAGTCATTCTTGGAGGGGTGTGTAAGGAGAGAAGGTAGCAATGAGATGTTTCAGAATGAAAGCACTCATTACTCTTGAAAAGTCTGTGCCCTCCAAATCATAACTGAGATTTTAATTCTGGAGATTTTCGCATTCTTTATTTATTTATTTATTTATTTTGGCATAGCATACCCCCAGCATAAATGGGCCTGTCTTTTCTGTGCTCCAGTATTGATACCACCTAAACTGTCCCAGCTCAAGCTTGATTTCCCCCAGCATCATTCTCTAGTTTTTACCCGTCACTAAGGGCTCCTTTTACTAAGCTGCGCTAGCGGTTTTAGCGCGCGCTAGACACCAATGCCAGCATTGAGCTGGCGTTAGTTCTTGGCGCATAGCGCAGGGTTAGCACACGCAGCAATGCAGCACACACTAAAAATGCTAGCGCACTTTAGTAAAAAGAGCCCTAAGCTTAATTCTCTTTTGCTCCTCTCTCCCTATCAAGACACCCACGTTTCAGTTCTCTCTCAATGCTTCCAAGTATGTGCATATTACCTTTGTCAACCCTCTTCCATAGATGATGCTCTCATACCTCCCGACCAGCACACACATACACTAGTTTGGTTTTTGAAATCCTTCTTGCCCCATACTCAAAACTTCTCTAGTGTTCTCAGAATGCAACTCACTTGACCTTTTTATAGATCTCACATAATCTACTGCCCCCCTCCTCAAAGTGTATGCCTCAAAGTGTATTTCTCATCCTCTCCAGCACTTTCAGCATAATAGCTTTCTCAGTCCCATCCCCACTTCTCACACTGCAGGTTTTTGTGAACACCTCTTCTGACCCCTCTCCCTCTGGGTATATTCATTGACATCTTTCAGACAGATTAGTAAATCAGGCTAGTAAGATGCTAAAAACTATGCTACAGTTTTGTAAAAGGGAAGTAGATCTCTATAAATAATTCTAAATATTGCTTTTAGGATAATATTTGGAATGGACCGAATGGCCATGTTTCATTCAGTCAAAGTACGTACTCTGTTGGTACAACTGTGTATCCACTTTGCAGTTGGAATAAAAACTCTCATGGGCAGTCACAGTGATGAGTTATAAGTTCCCAATGGATATCAGCTCAAATAGTTAACCTTTCAGAAAAAAAGATGAGTTTTTCTCAGATTAATCAGGTGTAAGCAGTTAATTGAGGAAAAAAAAAAATCTATATTTTATTATTCTAAATGTAGCTTACATTTTTAAATATTTTGTGAACCACATTGATTTTTGTCAGAAATTATAATATATAAGATTTATACAGTAGAAGATAACTACTTCTCCTCTTTTACTAAGCTATGGTAGAGGTTTCTACCGTGGCCCAGAGGGCTAGATGCTCTGATGCTCATAGAATTACTATGAGCGTTGGTATAACATTGGAGTATTTGACCTCTACCATGGCTTAATAAAAGAGGGCCTAAAGCAGAAACAGTAAACTTTCTGTTAAAATTAAAAAACAGAATTGTTACATGGAAATATTGAGACTTTAAAGATTACCGTATTTTTCGCTCCATAAGACGCACCTGACCATAAGATGCACCCTAGATTTAGAGGAGGAAAACAAGAAAAAAAACATTCTGAACCAAATTCTCCCTGCAAGGCTATGCACCCAACCCCACACTCCTTGCCAAGCTCTGTACCCTTTCCCCCCCTCTAGTGGTCTAGTAGTAGGCCGGGACAGGGCACAGGGCAGGCATGCCTAGTGGCCTAGAGTCAGGCAGGCAGGGAGGCCTTCTGACAGCCTTGTGACAGGTTGGCAGGGCCCTCCACACTGAGGCAAGCAGGCAGGCAGCCCCCCCCCCCACCCTGAGGCAAGCAGGTAGGCAGGGCCCTCTGTACCCATCCCAAACTCTTTTCCCTCCCTCCCCCCGTACCTTATTTTATTTCCGGCGGTCCAAAATACTGGTACTTAGAAAATGTATAGGTACAAACTCAATCTCACTGAAAAATCGAACAGAAAAATCAGGAGACAGCAAAACGAAACTATCAAGCATGCACGGGCCACTTTGGAAAAAGAATCATGCCAAATAAGTGGATCCTACCTTGTAGAGACAGGCAGCATGGACCATCTAGGCAAACATTCCTGAGTGTGAACCATCAAAAGAGTGATGATATGTTTATAAATATCCAAGTATTGGGGTAAGTATGATTCCTAGATAACGAAAAGAGTTACGCTCCCAGTGCAACGAAAAGGGCCCCACCCAATGATGAGAAATCTCCAGGGAAGTTGGCAGTGCTAAATATTTTTCAAAGTTAAGCTTAAATTCGGAGAAATCATTCTATAAAGGTGGCTATAGAGATCTGGGGATCCGTAATATGGACCAAGAGATAGCAAATGCGGAGAGTTTAAACTCGCTGCTCCTCATCTGGACTCACTTGATCTCTGGATTCACTAAAATTTCCCTCTGAAAAGGATCCAACGTCATTATAAACAAAGGGGACAAGGGGCATCCCTTTCTGGTTCAATGTTCTATCATAAAGATTGCAGACCAGATGTTGTTATCCAGGGGCTGCTGTTTATCTGGATACAGGGTCAGGAGAAGTTCCACAGGATGAAAATTCCACTCTTATGAAGAAAAGACTTTTTGTCCTGGTGGTTGTTAGAATAAATTGGACACAAAATGCTGTGTGCTATGAAGAGCAGAATATTTTCATTTATTAAAAAAATGTAAAGTAAAAGTAATAGCATTCCTTTGTATCCAGGGGAGAAAAGAAGACCCTTTGAAATCTCCTATACCTTTCTCCCACTCTTAGCTATGGACTTTAAACATTTATACTCTCCCTGTTGTCATTCTATAGCAATTAACATACAATGGCCTAGTTCAGGGGTAGGGAACTCCGGTCCTCGAGAGCCATATTCCAGTCGGGTTTTCAGGATTTCCCCAATGAATATGCATGAGATCTATTTGCATGCACTGCTTTCAATACATATTTATTGTGGAAATCCTGAAAACCTGACTGGAATACGGCTCTCGAGGACCGGAGTTCCCTACCCCTGGCCTAGCTGATAATGTGGCCAGGCTTTCTGAAAATACAGTATTAAAACATGGCATAAACAACATCTTTGCATGCACATCCTATGCCTAGTACATTTACAAATACATATTTTTTATGTTAATCATCCAATTAACTGCTTATAACCTGGAACAAAGTGAAATATAATGTAAAGTTAGTATACAATGTGAAGTTTGGCAAAGTTACTAACACATTAAGTCCAGTAGATGACAATGCTTCACTTTTTTCTCCTTATAACTTCTGTGTAAACTTCCCTAAATGTGATGTGCATATTAATCTGTGGAAAGCAGACATCCTTTTGGTTCCCTGTACGGGACCAAGTTTCCTATCACGCCTTGTTTCATACATCCTTTTTTCATTTTGTAGCTGTAATGGATTCTCATGATTTCACCTTTCTGGTACCAATCACAAAAACAACCTCTAAAATATTTTTAACACAAGCTTGAGTGTAGATTTAAAATATATTAAAAATATTAATCTTTAATTACAATGTCTCATTTAATTCTCAAAACTTTAATATATTTTCACTTGGTTTTGATCTCTTCATGTATTGTTTCAATCCAGCAACTCAGCTTTCATATCACCTGTTGCACCTGTCACAACTGGAAATCCCACAATTCCTCAACATTATTAACCCACAGCACTGCCTGAGGAGCAGTGTACAAAGCCCAGACAGCATACTGAAAAAATCACACAATCCCATATCTCGTAAGTACGTTGAACATGAAGTCCCATGACACATGATCAATTCTATAGGCTCTCTCGATCCATAATGGCCCCACTTCTGACTACAATTTCAAAGAGGCAGTAATCCAGGTCTCCAAAAAGCTCCTCAATTCAGCATCTTTTATTGACTCTGATAATCATACTAATCAAAGGTTACAACACCTCTAACAATTTTCAAGATTGATTTTTCTCCTCCATTGTTGTAGTTTTTGCATGCAGTTGTTGATTCGTGTCTTTATGGTGTTGCACGTGGTCCTCCCTTGTTAGACAGCCGCTGCTGATAAGTAGGTCAGCATGTAATGTTTCCAGACGGCAGTCCATAGCATCTAATTTGTTGGCAATACTCTGTAGTTTAATTTCCAATATTGTGCCCAATGCGGACTTTACTATCTCCATGATCCACACCAAGCTTACTATTTGCAGCCCAGTCAGATTTTCCTCCACCATTTTCTGATCCTCTGTCTTAGGGCGATCCTACTCTCTCCGAGGCAATTTAGATATCCTGTGATCGCCAGATTCCTCATAGTTTGAGGGCAGGTATATTAGACAGTTGGGACAAAGATTTTAGAGCAGACAAATGTCAAAAAGATGAGGTTTGGGGGGGGGGGGTGTTTCAGAATTCCATACAAGGCTCCGGAGTTCACATCACCAATGTCTACTCAGTGGCTTGATATCACGTGACCCCCCTCTGATACAGAAATAACTTAAAAGATCATTTTGACTGTGGTTCCTCAAATTGAGACATTGAGGGATGTTGATAAGATTGATCAATTGATTAGTTGTCTACTCAAGTTGATTCCCTAGTCAAAATGCTATATCTTTTGCAATTAGAATTTTTATTTGCTTCTTAAAATTCTTTGAGATGGGATTCTTGGGTTACTTCATTTTTCTGTAACAGACTCTTCTATCTGCTGAGATTTTGATTAGGAAATATTTTAAAGAGGTTCCTGGCTTATCTAATTTTGAAGATAGTAACATTTCTTCAAATTAATATCTACCTAAAAAATGCATTTTGGTAGGAGACCAGCAGGATGAATTGACTGAAGAATATCCCTCAGATAGTGTTAATACTGTATAACAGCTTTCATTGAGGATTCATCTGATAGAATTCTAATTAGATCTATCTTACTGGTCGCCTTTCTTAATGAAGTACATAAATCAATGATATTGAGATCATATTTAAAGAAGAAATCTGTAGTATTCTGTGATGAAACAGTTAGTTTTCCCAGTTGTTTGTTGTGCTACCCAACTGCAAAGGAGAGCTTTTATGGCTTTGAAAAGCTGTGTGATGGTGAAAGGTGCTACCTTTTTCATTTGCTTTCTCTACGGATGCATAGTCACATTACAGGGATAGCTATATATTTTCTTTGAGTCTTTGTAACTGGAGAAACTTTTACAGGAACACGATTCTTGAAAAACAGTTGTGGTATCTTTGGATAAGGAGTTTGTAAAACCTGAGATATTTCAAAGTTAGTTTATTTTATTATTGGTTGGAAATTTCTTTAGTACTCTTCCTCTTTCTTGATGTGGTTCATTGGTGATTTATTTCCTTTTGTGCTATATTCCACTCGTACGTACATAAGAGCATAAGAATAGCCTTACTGAGTAAAACCAATGGTCCATCCAACTCAGTAACCTGTCCTCACGGTGGCCAATCCTGGTCACCAGTACCTAGCAAAAACCCAAAGACTAGTACCATTCCATGCTACCGATTCAGGGTAAGCAACGGCTTCCCCCATATCTGTCTCAATAACAGCCTATGGACTTTTCCTCCAGTAAATTGTCCAAACCTTTCTTACAACTAGCTACACTATCCGCTGTTAACACAACTTCTGACAATGCGTTCCAGAGCTTAACTATTTTTTGATTGAAAAAGCAGCTCCTCTGCACATCTCTTCCGACCTCGGGCCGCGTGGGAGCCCTGCTCCGCCCCCCGAAACCCCAGCGTTTTGCCTGCCTTACTCTAAAAGCAGCTCCTCTGCCACCGGGAGCTGCCTGCACATCTCTTCCGACCTCGGGCCGCGTGGGAGCCCTGCTCCGCCCCCCGAAACCCCAGCGTTTTGCCTGCCTTACTCTAAAAGCAGCTCCTCTGCCACCGGGAGCTGCCTGCACATCTCTTCCGACCTCGGGCCGCGTGGGAGCCCTGCTCCGCCCCCCGAAACCCCAGCGTTTTGCCTGCCTTACTCTAAAAGCAGCTCCTCTGCCACCGGGAGCTGCCTGCACATCTCTTCCGACCTCGGGCCGCGTGGGAGCCCTGCTCCGCCCCCCGAAACCCCAGCGTTTTGCCTGCCTTACTCTAAAAGCAGCTCCTCTGCCACCGGGAGCTGCCTGCACATCTCTTCCGACCTCGGGCCGCGTGGGAGCCCTGCTCCGCCCCCCGAAACCCCAGCGCTTTGCCTGCCTTCCTCTGTTTGGTTTTTACTTTAATTACACTCTCGGGCAGCTCCATTGAATCCGGAGCTACCCCATCACTGTCCGACCCTCCGGCTGCAGGGACGAAGCTTCAGGACGCGTGGGAGTCCAGCTCCGCCTCCCGAAACCCCCTGCAACCAATCTCTCTCCAGCGCTACTCTACAGGGCAGCACCATCGATACCGGGAGCTGCCCCAACGCGAGACTCGTCCCTCAGCTGCAGAGAGAGAACCTCGGGCCGCGTGGGAGTCCAGCTCCGTCACCCGAGGCCTCCTGCGGCTTAACCTTTGTTTGGTTTTTACATTAATTACTTTGTTTGGTTTTTACATTAATTACTTTGTTTGGTTTTTACGTTAATTACTTTGTTTGGTTTTTACATTAATTACTTTGTTTGGTTTTTACGTTAATTACACTCTCGGGCAGCTCCATTGAATCCGGAGCTACCCCATCACTGTCCGACCCTCCGGCTGCAGGGACGAAGCTTCGGGACGCGTGGGAGTCCAGCTCCGCCTCCCGAAACCCCCTGCAACCAAGCTCTCTCCAGCGCTACTCTACAGGGCAGCACCATCGATACCGGGAGCTGCCCCAACGCGAGACTCGTCCCTCAGCTGCAGAGAGAGAACCTCGGGCCGCGTGGGAGTCCAGCTCCGTCACCTAAGGCCACCTGCAGTTCAAACTTCTTGATCTTATTCCTACCAAGTCTCACCACACCTGTCAAGTTTCATCCTACCCTAGTCCACAATCACTACTCAACCCTGACTCTGTACACTGTTTAAATCCACCAAGGATTACCTGTTTTTCTTCAACTGTTTCTCCGCCCCCCCCCCCCCCGATCCAGCAGGAGGACATTTTACCACAGTGCACAGCACCAACACGAGCCAGCCGGATCGGGCCGGCGTGGGAGCCCTGCTCCGCCCCCCCTGATCCAGCAGGAGGACATTTTACCTTAAAAAAGCCAGCGCACAACACCAACTCGAGCCAGCCAGATCGGGCCGGTGTGGGAGCCCTGCTCCGCCCCCCCAATCCAGCCGGAGGACATATTACATTTAAAAACGACCCAGCGCACCACTTCACAGAAGCCAGCCAGATCGGGCCAGCGTGGGAGCCCTGCTCCGCCCCCCCGAACCAGACATCAAAAATGAAGCTCTCCCTGCACACACACACACTAGCCACCCTTTTGATAATCCTCCTCATTTCTAGTTGGAAAGCAGCAGCAAACAACTTACCCACCACTACCACATCCTCCAGTACAACCAACTTCCAACTTCCCAACAGAAGAATACTCACATCAAGAAACTCGAACCACCACGCCAGCACTCAACACTCCATCACTGTTACCTGGAGAAGAAGATCAACACTTCCGAAAACAAAATCTCATCCATCTCCCACAACACTCATATACCCGGAAACAACTCACACTCCCCAGACTGACACGACCTCCCTTACATGTGCCTATGTTAACATCAGAGCACTAGGACCCAAAACAGAAAACATAAAAAATTGGATAAAAACAGAAAAACTTGACTGCCTATTCCTCACTGAAACCTGGTTAACCTCAGACACAGACCCTAGAATAAAAGAAGTATGCCCACCAGGATACAAAATAACAGTAACCTGCAGAGAGAAAAAAAGAGGAGGAGGACTAGCAATAATATTCAAGAACTCCCTAACTCTAAACATACTTGAGAAAACATCCACTCCACAAATGGATTTCCTAGCGTGTCAACTCACAAACCCAACACTAAAAAACTCTCTAAACTGCTTGCTTTGCTACATAACACCAGGAAACTGGACCACAGTGAGACCTGAATTTGAAAACTTCATCTACCAAAACTCACTAACAGCTGAATATAACCTCATCCTAGGAGACCTTAACCTACACCTAGAAGACACAACCTCCACACCAGCAAATAACTGTCTATCCTTCCTCAATGCCTTATCCTTCCAGATCCTAAACCCACAAACCACACATGAAAAAGGTCATCAACTGGACATTGCTGCATTCATGTCTCACCAACCATCCAATCCAGCAATCCAAACTCCTAACGGAACATGGTCCCCATCCCTATGGTCAGACCACTACATTTATAACTTCAACATCAATTGGACCAAGACCAAACACACACCTCAATCAAAAAAAACCACATATACCTCACGCAAACATATCGACCCAACCATTTTCTGGTCAAAGGTAGACGAAACTATCCAAGACTGCGACCCAAAAAACTTCATCTCCCACTGGAAAAATGTATCCACCAACATCCTTGATGATCTGGCACCCCTACAAACCAAAACCAGAACCAGAAGGAAATCAGACCAATGGTTTGATAATGAATTACTCCAACTCAAAAGACAGTGTAGAAGATTAGAAAGAAAATGGAGAAAAAAGAACCAAGATCAAACAAAAACCGATTGGAAAAAAATCAACAAACAATACAAAAATCTACTAAAAGATAAGAGGAAAAGCTACTATACTAATCTCATAGGCACGGAAACCCAAGATTCCAAAAAAATATTCCAAATCCTGAAAGAATTAACAGACACCAAACCATACACTACCTCCTCGAACACACCTCCACCATCACCCACCCTCTTAGCAGAACACTTCAAGAACAAAATCACCAACACCAGAGCCACACTCATCCAAAACCCATCCCATCAAAATCCAATCACAATCCACCCTACAGGAAAAGAGGCAATCGCAGCAGACAGAATTTGGACTCAATTCCCTAACATACAATGGTCAGAATTCAACAAATGCTACAAAAAATACAGCCATGCCTCCTGTGACCTCAACCATTGCCCCTCATATCTCCTTACCACCTCTAGTGTAAAATTCCGCACCATAACTCTACAATGGATCCAATTCACGCTCACAGAAGGCACATTCCCTGCTGACCTCAGCGAAATTGTCATCACCCCAATCCAAAAAGACCCAAAAGCACCACAAAACCTCCCATCTAACTTTAGACCTATAGCCTCAATTCCGCTATATGTCAAAATTATAGAAGGCCTAGTAGCCAAACTACTCACCAATTACATAGAGGACCATAACCTACTCCACCCCATGCAATCAGGCTTCAGAACAAACTTCAGCACAGAGACACTACTAGGCTCCCTTATGGATACCGTCAGACAACAACTTAGTACAGGGAAAAAAATGCTACTCATACAACTGGACCTATCGGCGGCATTCGACCTAGTAGACCACAACATCCTTCTACAGATCTTAGATGCAATAGGCATCTCAGATAAAGTATACTCCTGGTTTGAAGGATTCCTAAAACTCAGAACCTACAGTGTAAAATCAAACAAAGAAAAGTCAGAATCCTGGTCAAACCCCTGCGGCGTACCACAAGGATCTCCACTATCCCCCACCCTCTTCAATCTCTACACTGCTTCTCTAGGAACGCATCTGGATAATCTAGGCATAACCTCCTATAGTTATGCGGATGACATCACCATCCTCGTCCCATATGACCATTCTAAACCTACCATGACAGACAAACTTCACCAAACACTTGAAGCAGTCACAACCTGGATGAAAAATCACAAACTTAAACTCAACCAAGACAAAACCAAATTCATCCTCCTAGAAAATGACAAGATCCAAACCACAACCAACCTAGACATAAACGCAACCAAATATCCCATCCAAACCACCATAAAACTACTAGGCATGACCATAGACAGATGCTGCACAATGCAACCGCAAATAAACAAAACAATTCAAAAATCTTTCGCAATCATGAAAAACCTGAGACAAGTCCGAAAATTCTTTGAAAGAACACAATTCCAACTTATAGTACAATCACTAATACTAGGTATATTGGACTACTGTAACATACTCTTCCTTCCATGTCCTGCAACTACGATAAAACAACTCCAAACAATCCAAAATACAGCTTTGAGACTCATCTTCTCATTGAAAAAACATGACCACATCACTGAAGCCTTCATCAACTCACACTGGCTCCCAATCCAAGAAAGAATCCATTTCAAATTCTACTGCATATTATTTAAAACCCTACACGGAGACAGCCCATCATACCTGAACAATCGCCTCATCCAAGCACCCAGTACCAGACACAGAAAAACGCACTCCCCATTCATACCCCCCCCAATCAAAGAAGTAAAAAGAACAAAACTACACGACGGCCTCCTAGCCACTCAAGCCGCAAGACTGGACAACCAGATCTCCAACCTTCTGATGACCACCCCAGACTGGATTATTGCAATATCATTTACCTAAGCTCCACAAAGAAAATCACCAGAAGACTAAAACTGATTCAAAACACAGCTGTCCGCCTCATTTTCGGCCTGAACAAATGGGAACACATCACCCCCTTCTACCACCAACTGCACTGGCTACCCTTCGAATCCCGAGTCCTCTTCAAGTTCGCCTGCATCTGTTACAAGACAGTATTTGGTCTCTCACCAAAATACCTCTCCCCACATTTCAATATGTATTGCACCAACAAGAAATCCCGCAGAATCCAGTTGTTTACCTTCCCCTCCATAAAATCATGCCAGCTCAAAAGATTCATCGACAAAACCTTCGCCTTCCAGGCGGCCAAGCTGAACCCTTGGCTAGCCCAATTGATGCTAGAGGCCCCGAACTACCTAGATTTCAGAAAACTTCTCAAAACACACCTCTTTCGCAAACAAGACCCTTAGTCCTTACTCCCCGCATACACTCCAACCCCCCCACCCCCACCTCCCTCTCCCCCCCCTCTTCTGGTTTCCCACTCCCTCCATTTTATCCTCTAACCCAACTACGATAAACCTGTGCCTCCTTCCGCGCTACCTGCAATTCCGATAAAATTTTGTAAATCCGGGTTCAGACCGGATCCTAATGTAACGAATGTAAACCGCCTAGAACTCTCTGGGTATGGCGGGATATAAGAACCTAATAATAATAATAATAATAATAATATAAGACATTCAGAAAAGAAATAAAAACCACACTTTTCAAAAAATTCCTGAAACAGCAATAACAACACGACCTCTAAATGCCCTTAAGATCTACAACTTACCTCTCTAGATAATCATTGTAATTCTGTCCTTTTTAAATTAACCTTTTGTAATCCGCCTTGAACCGCAAGGTAATGGCGGAATAGAAACCCCTAATGTAATGTAATGTAATGTAATGTAATTCCTCCTTTTGTTTAAAAGTATTTCCCTGTAACTTCGAGTGCCCCCTAGTCTTTGTATTTTTTGACAGAGTAAAAAATCGATTCACTTGTATCCGTTTTACACCACTCAGTATTTTGTAGACTTCAATCATATTCCCCCTCAGTCCTCTTTTTTCCCAGCTGAAGAGCCCTAACTTTTTTCTCATACGAGAAGAATTCCATCCCCTTTATCATTTTGGTTGCTCTTTTTTGAACCTATTCTAGTTCTGCTTTCTTAAGATAGAGACAAGAATTGAACACAGTACTCCAGATGAGGTCGTACCACAAAGTGGGAAATGTAGATGCCGTCTTGGAACCTGTGCAAAATTCTGTGTAGCAGGTAGAGAATTTCAAACGAAGATGAATTCTGCTCAACTTGTGTTGCAGTTCTGTATAATTTCCCCAAGAATAATTTGTAGGTATTTCTGTATACAATGCAAACATCTCAATGTATGAAGTGACTAGAGTGCTGAGTGTAAACAATGAATATCAAGTCGTGCAATTCAGTTTTGATTAGTTTGAAATGTAGAGATGGTTCACTGGGAGACTTGTGAAGAGCATGTTGGAATAGTGTAAGCAGGATGTACCTTCTCCCAAAAGGTCCAAAGCAGATTACACAAGAGAGCAGCTAACATAAGAATTGCCACTACGGGGTCAGATCAGTGGTCCATCATGCCCAGCAGTCTGCTCCCGCAGCATCTCCTAGGTCAAAGACCAGTGCCCTAACTGAGACTAGCCTTACCTGCGTTAGAGAGCTGCACGGGGACGACAGGAATCCCGCAGGACCCACAGGGATCACGCGGGTTCCCCCTTCGGGTCACGGGGATCCCGTGGGGACGCTCTCTTGGGTCGCGGGGATCCCGTGGGTTGTGGGGATCCCTAGGGTCACAGGGATCCTGCAGGGTTGGATATACTCGCGAGGCTCGTCTTCTCCCTACCTGTCCTGCTGCAGCACACAACCGATCGGAAGTCTTCCATGATGTCAGCGCTGTAGCCCTGTAGCTGCAAATCTAAATTACCTTCTTACAGCAACTTCAGTACTCCAGCTGCTGTAAGAAGGTAATTTAGATTCGCAGCTACAGGGCAGGGAGGTTTGTCGGACCGGGCCTGTTTTGTTGTCGGTCGGGCGGGGAAGCGCCACGAAGGTAAGGAGCAGGGAGAGAGAAATGGAGGAAAGGTGGATTGGAGAGGAAAAGATGCTTAAGGGAAATGGGTAAAATTGAGGGGGGAGAAGGACGCTGAAAGCACTGGGTAAGACAAAGGGGTGGAGAAGGATGCTGAAGGACATGGGGAAGACGGGGGGAGGGAAAAGGACGCTGAAAGGACATGGGGAAGACAAAGGGGTGGAGAAGGATGCTGAAAGCACATGGGAAAGACGGGGGGGAGAAGGACGCTGAAAGAACATGGGGAAGATGGGGGAGAATGACGCTGAAAAGACATGGGAAAGACAGGGGGAGAAGGACGCTGAAAGGACATGGGGAAGACGGGGGGAGAAGGACGCTGAAAGGACATGGGGAAGACAGGGGGGAGAAGGACGCTGAAAGGAAATGGGGAAGAGAGAGTGGGGAGAAGACGCTGGCAGGGAAGAAGACAGAGATGCCAGACTATGGGGGGAGCGGAGGGAAGAAGATGGGTGCCAGACCAATTTGGAAGGGGGAGAAAGGGAGAAGCACAGTAACAGAGCAAATGGAAGATGCAGAGAAAAGAGAGATAGTGGATGGAAGGAATTGAATGAGAACATGAGGAAAGCAGAAACCAGGCAACAAAGGTAGGAAAAGAATTCTATTTCTTTTTTTTTTTTTGCTTCAGGATAAAGTAGTATATTAGTTGTGTTGATAAAAATTTATAGGTCTAACTAATGGGGAGAAAACTTATTTGAATCTGTGATGACTCTTGAAACAAATCGTACTTATTATCACAGCTTTTCATAAAGTAACAAATTAATCGTGAAGCTCTCAGCCCTAATACCCGTTTTAGTAATGCCACCAAACTGGGGTACTCTCAGGGACCATCATTGTCTTCACTGTCCCTGGCCCAACCATTAAATATATTGTCTTACATCTTATACGAGCATTGTTTTACGTTATTATAAAAAAAAAACACTTATCTGTTTATTGTTGAATTAGCTGAGTGGTTGAGTAGATAAGTTTGAAGTATCCTCAGCTGAGTTAAAGTGCTGTGCAAAAACTAGTGCATAATTAGTGCTAAAAATGATGCCTGGCCCCCCGACTCGAGTTTCGACTCTACATCAGGAGGGGACTCTGTTAAAAACCAAAACTATTATTAAAGACTATTACTCTATAACATACTAAATCATGTATCGACTAACGGTTTATTGCTATCAAACTCTATAACACTACTTAGTCTAATTTCAAACCTGTTATAGGCATTCTGAACCGAGACGGCACCGAGGTGAGGACAAACTG
Source organism: Geotrypetes seraphini (assembly GCF_902459505.1). NCBI lineage: Eukaryota > Metazoa > Chordata > Amphibia > Gymnophiona > Dermophiidae > Geotrypetes > Geotrypetes seraphini. Next base: position 40,166,899 of record NC_047089.1, read on the forward strand.
GCTGAATAACACTGAAAGTTATTTTTATACCGATATCATGGTGCATCTCCTATCGATGCATACCCGGAAATGACATCAGACGCCAGGAGCCCGACTTTATATGTTTAACCATTCTATTTCAGAATTTAAGCCTTTTGGGGACAAAGTGTTCCAATTATAAATAAAACGTTCTTTTTGGAGTAAAAGTTTTGTTATATCTCCTACTGATTGTTTGATATGTATTAAAACTGTATACCGAAATGCTTCCAAAGAATGAGACTCTTATAGCCAATGGGCTACAAGAGGGGCGGAGACTCTGCCTCTACGAATATTACTGAGGTGCTCTGTTACCCGAACTTTAATCTGTCTGATGGTTTGGCCTATGTATTTCAAGCCACAGGGGCATAACACGCAATATACAACCCCATGTGATTCAGAATTCATGCCAGTGGATAACACATACTTTTTGTTTAAAGCGGAAATGTCCACAAAGGACTGTTGCAAAACGTAACGGCATAACCGACAATGGCCACATGGCTGGTGAGGAGACAACCTTCCGGTGCTATGATCCCTTCTCCTATATTTTAAGTTTCTCACCCAAATTCAGAGCCCGAGAATATGCAAATTTAGGTTTATCTGTTAAAGCCCAATAGTATTGGACTATCGGCCAATGTTTTATAATTATCTTTTTGATAGCATTACTGTTGATGGTATATGGCATCACACAAACCGTGTGGCGATCAGAATTTTTTTCTTTTGGGTGCATAAGCCAAGAGCGATGACAATTCTTGGCACATTTCCATGCTCGTTTTATGATCTTACCGGGATAACCCCGATCTGTAAATTTTCTATACATTACTCTGGCCTGTCTGTCAAAATCTGCTTCCTCTGAACAGATTCGACGTAATCGCATAAATTGGCCTATTGGAATGCTATTCCTAAGGGCCCGAGGGTGGAAACTGATACTGGAGTAATGCATTCCGGTCTGACGGTTTCTTATGTAGACTGGTGGTAATGACATTATCCTGCTTATAAAAGGTTATATCTAAACTTTGATACTGGAGTAATGCATTCCGATCTGACGGTTTCTTGTTTAGACTGGTGGTAATGACATTATCCTGCTTATAAAGGGTTATATCTAAAAAGGATATTTGATGTTTGTCCTTTGTATGAGTAAATCTGATATGTGAGTCTTTGTGATTTATTTCATCTAAAAATTCATGTAACTCTGCCATACCACCAGTCCATACAAAAAACATGTCATCAATGAATCTTTTCCAACAGGCAACATAACGGAAGAGGCTGGGAACTGTACACGAAGGTCTCCTCAAAGGCAAGCTATCGTGGGGGCATTGCCCCCATTGCTACTCCCTTAATTTGTAGGTACAGTGTATCCTCAAATTTAAAATAGTTATTTGTTATAACCATTTCTGCTAATTGGTTCAGTAAACGTTTTTTTGATATGAATATTGTGGCCGGGCCCACTCCTGAGTAGGTGGGAATTCGGGTGTGGACCACAGGTAGATTTATGTAGCGCCTTTTATGTGGCTGGTGAAAAGGAAAACCCGGAAACGGATCTTCTGAGAACAAAAGTGCAAGTTTATTAAAGTTTCTTTAAAGAAAAAAAAAATTAGCTTGGAATAAACATTCAGCTTTGCACATTTTGAGAATTCAAACAATGCTCAAGTCCTTAGGCTTTGCCTGGAGCCTCCAGGCTCATTATTCAATGTAAGTCCAAACAAACTGAAGCACAAAAGAAAAACCACAAAAGTTTGGCTTTCAAGTTTCCTGCTGAACACCTCTGGTTGGGGAAGCCGTTCCCGCAGAAAACCACATTAACTCCCTTTCTTTCCAGGTCTCAAGAAGGCACCTTAAAGTAGTTGGTAGTGCTTTCTTTTCCTCATAAAGCAATTTACTTTTGCCCTCCTCTAGCAGGGCTTCGTTCAGGATTCCTAATCCTGGACTGGATTCTTGGGGAAAGTTAGCATGAACTCTTAATCGTACTGTCCCCCTATTTCCATGTCCTCTCCAGGTTCACATTCTTCACTAATACTGTCCATATCATAATTCAAAGATTCCTGGCTCAGACTATTCCCCCACCCGGCATCCTCAGACACTGCCTGCCAGTTGATAGCGTCCCACACCGCAGGCTGTTGAACAAACTAAAATCGATGGGATTAGGGGATACATTCACTACATGGGTAAAGGATTGGCTAGATGGTAGTCTTCAAAGGGTGATGGTAAACGGTACCCCCTCCAAAACGTCAGCAGTGACGAGTGGAGTACCTCAGGGCTCCGTCTTAGGGCCAATTCTATTCAATTTATTCATAGGAGATTTGACCCAAGGGCTTAGAGGAAAAGTATCACTGTTTGCAGACGACGCCAAACTATGCAACATAGTAGGCAAAAGCAGTGTTCTGGACTTTATGACGCAGGACCTACGGCAGCTGGAACAGTGGTCATCAACTTGGCAGCTAGGCTTCAATGCTAAAAAATGTAAAGTAATGCACCTAGGCAAAAAAAATCCACACAGAACTTACACACTAAATGATGAAACCTTGTTCAGGACCACGGTGGAACGTGATTTAGGAGTGATCATTAGCGATGATATGAAGGCTGCCAATCAGGTGGAGAAGGCTTCGTCCAGGGCAAGACAAATGATGGGCTGCATCCGTAGGGGTTTTGTCAGCAGAAAACCTGAAGTCATAATGCCACTATACAGATCCATGGTGAGACCTCATCTCGAGTATTGTGTTCAATTCTGGAGACCACACTATTGGAAAGATGTGTTGAGAATTGAGTCAGTTCAGCGAATGGCTACCAGGATGGTCTTGGGGCTCAGGGATCTCACGTATGAAGAAAGGCTAAAGAAACTGCGGATGTACTCACTGGAGGAGCGAAGAGAGAGGGGGGACATGATTGAAACCTTTAAGTATATCACGGGGCGTATAGAGGTGAAAGATGATATCTTTAGTCTTACAGGGCCCTCAGTAACCAGAGGACACTCGCTGAAAATCAGGGAAGGGAAATTTCAAGGTGATGCTAGGAAGTACTTCTTCACCGAAAGGGTGGTCGATCATTGGAACGAGCTGCCTCAGCAGGTGATTGAGGCCAACAGCGTGTCAGATTTTAAGAGAAAATGGGATATTCACGTGGGATCTATAGGGGAGTAAAAGTCAGGGAGTGGGTCATTGGTATGGGCAGACTCGATGGGCTATGGCCCTTTTCTGCCGTCAATTTCTATGTTTCTACCTCCTTGCCTGGGGGTTAGGTCTGTACTGACCGTGTCTGCTTTTGGCCAGTCTCTGGAATTTGCTTTCCAAGGTTGGTCCACCACAGTGAGATACCTCCGCGGGCTCTCGATTCCCCTCCTGCTTGGTTGTCTCCAGGATGGGGTCCTGGCTTGAGGCACTACTCCTCCCTGGTAGCTGCAAGCCTTCCTTGCTGATTAGGAGTAGTTTCACCTGTGCCTCCTGGTTGCCTCCTTTCAAGTGGTGTCAGAGGTTTTTTAACTTGCCTTTCCTGAGGGCTAGCCCCACCCCCTCCTGGGTTGGACCTTAGTTTCCCTACCTGAGGAAAGGAGTAATAGGGAGAGTAATTAGTGTCAACTGCCCTCCCCCTCTGACTCTTGGGCTTTGCTATGGCCTGATTTCCCTCTTCCCTTCCTGGTTGTGTTGGCTGGCCCCGTTCCGGGCCAGGTTTTCTCGGGCTCAGGACAGGGTGCATGCTGGGTTTTGTAGTTCTTGGCACTGGGACAGGAGCTTCCCTGTCACAATATGTTGAGTTTAGATAGCTGGGTATTAACCACTGACATAACTGCTGTCTGGGGGACATTCGTGTACAGTGCCACCACGTCCGCTGTGACCATTATGGAATTATCCTGTAAAGATTGATAAGATAATTGTTGTATAATTTGTAAAAAATGAGTCGAGTCTTTAATGCATGATTTTGCCACTGGCACAAATTTTTTCAAAAAACCATCGGTATATTGAGATAATGGTTCCAAAATCGAGCCTATACCTGCAACAACGGGGCGGCCTGGGGGATTCGTATTCGACTTGTGTATTTTAGGAACAAAATAAATTTCGGGAACCAGGGGGTGATCGTTGGTAAGAAACCGCAATTCTTTAGATGTTATAACATCTTCCGATTTAGCTTTTTGTAATATCGCGTCCACTTGACACTTAATTTCCCCTGTGGGATCCCGATCTAATACTACATAATAAGCTGTGTTAGTCAACTGATGTACTGCTTCTTTACGATAATCAACATAGTTTTGAATAACTATGCCGCCTCCCTTATCGGCTCTTTGAATAATTATTGAATAGTCATTCTGCAAATCTTGAATGATTTTACGCTGGTTAAATGTTATATTGGACCTCATTTTGATGTTCTTAGTTTCTAGTGCCTTAATGTCCCTCAACACTAAACGCTCAAATGTAGTGACGAGAGGGTCCGGAATACCCGGAGGCATCCATGATGATTTGTAAATCAATCCTTCAGGAAGGCTGGGGTCCACAATATTGGCCACCTTATCTTGAAAAAATATCTTTAATCTTAATGTTCTAAAAAATCGCTGTAAACAAGTATGAGTATCAAAACCATCATATTTTTTTTTTTTAAATTTATTTATAGAATTTTATAATATTACCAAGCATATACATCTTGTACAGTAAAGTAGATCAAACAACATAATAAATGAAATTTCAAAAAAAAAAATATACCACAATCATAATTCAATTTGAAAATAAAGATAAATAAATGAAGTAATAATAATCTAGTTGATCACACACTAGTCCTCCATGTATTGGATCCAAGATTTAAAGAGTAATGTAATGTAATGTAATTTATTTCTTATATACCGCTACATCCGTTAGGTTCTAAGCGGTTTGAAGAAAATATACATTAAGATTATAAATGAAAAGTAAGAAGGTAGAACAAATATAAATCAAATAAATTAAAAGGAAATGCATGTCTTACTACAGTGCGGGGGGCTAACCTTCCATGGGCGCTGTTATTCCTTTCTCAAGACGTTTCGCTGAGAGAAAACTAATCAGTTGAGACGGCTCTGTAAAAATATACAGTGGTGCCTCACACAACGAACTTAATTGGTTCCAGGAGCAAGTTTGTTATGTGAAACGTTCGTTATGTGAAACGCGTTTTCCCATAGGAATACATGTAAAAAAAAATAATTCGTTCTGCAGCATAAAATATGCTAAGATGACATAAAAAAGATAAATTTTTTGTTATTATTTTTATTTAGATACATCTAAAAACATACATCTCCCTGTCCTTTTACTTCCACTATCTTCCTATCCCATCTCTATTCCCTTTTGTCCCTCTCCCCATGATCAATCATCTCACCACCTCTCTCTGCCCTCACCCTCAGGGTTCAAGATTGCTTCCACTCTTTTTCCTGTTGTTCTCTCTGCCTGTCACCCTATGATTTAGCATCCCTTCTGCCCTTGTCCAATATTTCCCCTTCTCTCCCTCCCTCTCATCCCCTGCTCCAACATGTGCTTTCAGCGGCCTTCTCCCCCCTTAAGCGTCTTTTCTTCTCCACTCCACCTTTCCTCCCTCCCTGCCTCCACCTTTGTGGCGCTTTTGCACCCGACCGACAACAGAACAGGCCCGGTCGGACAAATCTCCCTGTCCTGTAGCCGCGAATCTAAATTACCTTCTTACAGCAGCTGGATTATTGAAGCTGCTGTAAGAGGTAATTTAGATTCGCGGCTACAGGGCAGGGAGGTTTGTCGGCCGGGCCTGTTGTCGGTCGATTGGGGGACCTGACCAGCTGTGCACATTCTTCGGGGCGGACCGCCCCCTCCCCCCTCTTTCGTTCGCCATTGCCTTCTTCCTACCTGCCCTGCCGCAGCCGCACACAGCCGAACGGAAGTCTTCCTGATGTCAGCGCTGACGTCGGAGGAAGGGAGGGCTTTGCTTAAGCCCTCCCTCCGACGTCAGCGCTGACATCGGGAAGATTTCCGTTCGGCTGTGTGCTGCGACAGGGCAGGTAAGGAGAAGGAGACTACCCTCGCGGCTCGACCAACCCCGCTGCGATCCAACCCCGCAGGAACCCCGGACTTCGTTGTGTGAAACGAAGTCCGTTGTACGAATCAAGACATAAAGTTTGTTGTGCGCAGCGTTCGCTGTGCGAGGCGTTCGCTGTGCGAGGCACCACTGTACTTCAAAGATAAATATCTAACCACACATTTACATGGATATCTCAGAAAGAAAATACCCCCTATTTGAGTCACTCCAGGTTTTAGAAATAGAAATTCTTTTCTTCTCTTTTGAGTCTCTCTAGAGACATCAGGAAAAATCTGAATATGATGTCCCAGGAAGTCTTTGGACCTATTTTTAAAGAAAAGTTTTAATATCCAATCCTTGTCTGGAGCCAAAGCCACAGACAACAAGAGAGTGGCTGGAACAGCCAATTCTCTATCCGATTGTTCCAGAATTGCGGAAATGTCCAATGATCTGTCCCGGGATTCCTCAATCTTTCCTTCTTCTTTGGATTGGGGCTTGGCAGGAAGATAGTACACTCTTGTAAGAGGAGGTAAGGAGCTTTCAGGAATTTCCAATATTTCCAAAAAATACCTTTTCACCATTTCTCTGGGAGAAGTTGACAAGATCTTTGGAAAATTTATAAATCTCAAATTGTTAATTCGACCATTATTCTCCTGAGCTTCCAGCTTCCTCCTGAGTATTATATTATCTTTAACCAGCAAATCTTGATTTTGTTTTAAAGATATTAGCTCCTTCCTTGTATTTTGTGACTCTGTTTTTAATTGAGATATATCCTGTTTTAACATTTTTATTTCTTCTTTTTGTTCTTTTAATTCCTTGTCCAAACTTTTTATTTGAGGATTTAAACAATTCCCCAAATTCACTACAAAGTCCCATAATGCTTCAAGTGTAACTTTGGGGGGTTTTGTAGGTGAAAAAAGTTGTAAAGGTGTAGTGTCTAACTGTTCTGAAGTTAGCTTTACCTCAGTGGAGTCTTGTATTCCCCCAACCTCTGTTGTCCCGGTCGCAGGTCCTTGCAGAGAGAGCATGTCACTCTGCGTTGTTATATTCGGCGAGCCCTCCATGCTAGCCTCTGGAAACAAAGAAGCTACCTCCTCGGGTGCATACTGGTCCCATGGAGAGCTGGCTGCTTGCGGCGTCGGTTGAAAGGGTGGCGTCCTGACGTCGGGGCTAAGAGTAACATCGAGCCCAGGGGATCTCACCACCCCGCTACTCTCCGGTGGTGTCCCTAGCGAGCTGGCACACGACTCTTCCTGCTCCTGCTGTAGGCGTCGGAGAAAATCATCTATGGTGACCGCTGGGGTTAAGGGTCGCCGGGAGGCTCCTCCGACGTTCCTTCCCTGTCTTTTCGACATAATTAAAGGTAACTCTCGACGGCGTCCTCACTGCAGCAGAGATGCAGCGGCCATCTTGGATCCATCAGTCGGCAGATGCCTCAAAACCATCATATTTAATACTGGGGACGAATGATAGACCCTTGGATAGTAGTACTTCTTCCTGAGTGTTGAGTCTTCGTGATGACAAATTAAAGATGCCATTGTTTATTGTTGAGACAGTTTCTTGTGTTTGTTGGAACTTCTGGTTTCTATCCTGATTGGCTCTTGAATTATTTGTTCTATTGGTGGAAGTCTAAAAAAAATAATCTGATAAGGTATTAGAACCTCCCTGTTTCAATGAAGATTTGGGAGAATTGGTTGATGTATTATCATTATCAGAAGATGACTCACTTGTAGATAGATTAAACCCCACTTTCTTCACATTGTTAATTTTGCGCTGTCGTTTTGTTTTAGAGTTACGGTTCATCCATGGGTAAATGTAACCTTTAGTAAAATCTATCTCGTCTCTCCGAAACTATTTGATTTTAAATTGTCTTTGTTTGCTTTTATATTTGTCCATGACTATGGAATGTTTCTGATAACGCTTTCGAAAACTCTTCTGTCTCCTGTTGTTTCATCAATTCCATTTTATTGTCCAATTCATATTGTTGTGCTGCCATAATGGGAGCTAAATGCATCTATTGTAAGCAACATTAAGTCAATGGAACACCTTGCATTATCCTGAAATCTTAGTTCTTTGTAAAGTCGCAAACCTCTAGGGACTCTCTTGGCGTGGCAATATTCAACCAATGCAGCTGAATGGAGCTGAGTTCTAATTAAAGCTTTATGGGTATACTTAATTTCCTCCCATGTGTTTCCCATATTGGGTTCATCTGCCCCAAACAGCCGGGTACTTGCTAATAATGATGAAATACGATCTTCGGTGAGTCCTGCTTTCGATGTCCACCCGAGAGACGCCATTACTCCCTGGGTTACTTGATTAGAGCTAACTAATGGGGAGAAAGCTTATTTGAATCTGTGATGACTTTTGAAACAAATCGTACTTATTATCACAGCTTTTCATAAAGTAACAAATTAATCATGAAGCTCTCAGACCTAATACCCGTTGATTTAGTGATGTCACCAAACTGGGGTACTCTCAGGGACCATCATTGTCTTCACTGTCCCTGGCCCAACCATTAAATATATTGTCTTACATCTTATACGAGCATTGTTTTACATTATAAAAAACCCCACTTATCTGTATATTGTTGAATTAGCTGAGTTTTCATCAGGAAGGGACTCTGTTAAAAACCAAAACTATTATTAAAAACTGTATTACTCTATAACATACTAAATCATGTATCGACTAACGGTTTATTACTATCAAACTCTATAACACTACTTAGTCTAATTTCAAACCTGTTATAGGTGCTCTGAACCGAGACGGCACCGAGATGAGGATAAACTGGCTGAATAACACTGAGAGTTCTTTTTATACCAATATCATGGTGCATCTCCTATCGATGCATACCCAGTAATGACATCAGACGCCAGGAGCCCGACTTTATATGTTTAACCATTCTATTTCAGAATTTAAGCCGTTTGGGGACAAAGTGTTCCAATTATAAATAAAACGTTCTTTTTGGAGTAAAAGTTTTGTTATATCTCCTACTGATTGTTTGATATGTATTAAAACTGTATACCGAAATGCTTCCAAAGAATGAGACTCTTGTAGCCAATGAGCTACAATCAGTAATTAAATGAAATAACTATTTCTGAAGTTTATAGGGACGGGCGGGAACGGAAAGGATTCCTCGCGGGGCCGTGTGGGGACGGAGGGGATTCCTCACGGAGATGGAGGGATTCCTCACGGGGATGGGTGGGGACGGGTGGGATTCCTCATGGGGATGGGTGGGGACAGGTGGGATTTCTGTCCCCGCGCAACTCTCTAACCTGCGTACATTCCAGTTCAGCAGGAACTTGTCTAACTTTGTCTTGAATCCCTGGAGTGTGTTTTCCCCTATAACAGCCTCCAGAAGAGCGTTCCAGTTTTCCACCACACTCTGGGTGAAGAAGAATTTTCTTACATTTGTACGGAATCTATCCCCTTTTAACTTTAGAGAGTGCCCTTTCGTTCTCCCTACCTTGGAGAGTGTGAACAACCTGTCTTTATTACATTACATTAGTGACTTATATTCCGCCTTTACCTTGCAGTTCTAAGCGGATTACAGTATAAGACAGCTGGACATTTCCAGGAAGTTACAATTTAGGGGATGCTTACAGTTCTAATCGGGATATAGTATAAGATAGCTGGGATTTTCTAGGAAGTTACAATTGGGGGATGCTTACATAATAGATGCAAGGAATTACAATTTAGGGGACGTTTACATAGTAGATGCAGGGGGATTACTGTATAGGGAAGGTTTAATAGAGGAGGCAGAGGGGAGAAGTTGGGGAAGGGAGGAGAATTGAGAAATACTAGTAGGGAAGAAGAGTTTAGGGTTGGTTACTTGTTAGGGTCGGTTGGGAGGTTGTATAGTTTTTTTTATCATGTCTCCTCTGTCTCCTCTTTTCAAGGGAGAAGAGGCCCAGTTTCTCTAATCGTTCGCTGTACGGCAACTCCTCCAGCCCCTTAACCATTTTAGTTGCTCTTCTCTGGACCCTTTCGAATAGTACCATGTCCTCCTTCATGTATGGCGACCAGCGCTGGACACAGTATTCCAGGTGAGGGCTTACCATGGCCCCGTACAGCGGCATGATAACCTTCTATACTGGGGATGTCTTACAGTAAAAACAAATGTTCTTGAACTAAATTGTCAGGAAAAGGATAATAAAGAAGACTTTTGTCTACTACTTAGGGGCAAGCTATTTCAATTATGAGCAGCTTGATAATGAGAGACCTTTTTAATACACACTTAAATCTTACGCCTCTAATAGATGGATGTTTAAGCAATCAGCGGTATGAACATCGATAAATACAATTAGATGTAAACAGCCTCTACAGAATGGGTTAAACATTCAGCAGATTTGCCTTGCAAACCACTTTATAGCTAGCTGATTTTTACTGATGATAAAGCAACACTATGCATGTAAAAATCAAGGTACACCAGCTGGTCATAACTACCACCCTTCCTTTTCCCTCAGTACCCCCTTGAGATCTTGAATTCTCCAACGAAGGAGACTTAATTCTACTATGTGCCAATGGTGTTTATGTGGACCAAACCAGTTCCCCAAAACCTTTTAAATTTTTCTCTTAGCGTCCAAGTTAGTCACAGCAAGTCTTTCATGGTGTAGCATTTGTTTCATCAAAGATCTTCAGTGGTGTATTACTAGCCTTAATGTCATCTGATCAATCGGCCACAAGATCAAAATACTTTTCTTCGCCATCAACACCGCTTTTAGCAAGAATTGACACTCTTCTGGAAAGCAGTAACAAACTTCTTTTAACATAGTAACATATTACATGATGGCAGATAAAGACCTGAATGGTCCATCCAGTCTGCCCAACCTGATTCAATCTAAAAAAAATTTTTTTCTTTATCTTAGCTATTTCTGGGCAAGAATCCAAAAGCTCCTCCTGGTACTGTGCTTAGGTTCCTACTATTGAAGTCTCCATTTATTAAACAGCATCAGTGGGTGCACAAGCAGTCTGTGATGCCAGAATTGGGATGAGTGGCCAAGTGTAGACCAAAATTTACTGGCCTGACAATGTCAGAACATATGTCCCAAGGTGGTATCCTTGTTATTATGTTTAGGGTAGTGTGCATTAGCTCATAGTTTCACCTGTAAGGCACAATGTGGAGACACAGGTAATTGGAAAAGGAATTTATATTGGTGTGCTCAATTTACCGCTGCTTGGGAGGTCATCCCTATGTGTTACACAGAATTTAACACAATCCCCAGAAACTTCATAATGCAAGTCCTCAGTATGTTTACTTACTAGATAAGCTTAATTAAGGTTGGTCTGTTAACCTTATAAAAATTTGTGATACTTGAGTGGCACATACTGATTGCAATAATTGCAGTTTTAGGTTTAAATGTAACTGAGACAATGGCATAATATGATGATAAAACGAACAACTAGAGGCAATGATATGTCAAAATTAAGAAAATGCAGCAGCTTATAACATGCAATCCGACGTGGCAACGTTTTGCCTGAACGACTGTTGGGGGGCAAATCTGCAAACATAAATATATGAAATTAAAATGATAAAAATCATAATTTATAATAAAAATTATTCAAAATATTAATTATACATATAAAGATGGGTAAAACATACGCAATAAAAACTACAGAAATAATATGCATTTCAGCTACAAAGAAATGTGTAGTTTGTAAAGTAAATGAAAATTGCATAGAGAATTGATCATGCATTAACAGAACCCTTTGGAGAACAGAGTTACATATTAATTTTAGATTTACATGAATTATGGTGCAAAGGATATAAGATTCCTGAAAATAGGTGATATTTGCATACTCGTGAGTTGATTGAAGAAGAATTAAATTTACATTCTTCAGCTGCACCTCCTTCTCCAGTGCTGAAGAGACCCCTTTCAGTTTTTTTCTTCTGCAAGTGAGTTGAAAAGATGCGATTCTGATTTGCTCTTCAGCACCAAAAAACCTTGAATCGGAGAAAAACCCCCAAAAGAATTAAAAAAATATCAGAGCAGATCAGAATCATACCTTCTCAACTAACTTGCAGAAGAAAAAAACTGAAGGGGGTCTCTTCAGCACTGGAGAAGGAAGTGGAGCTGAAGAATGCCTGGGAGAAGGTACAGGCTCTGGATTAGACATCTTCGGCTAGCAAGGCAACCCTTGGGGTTCCTGACTGGCCAGCCTGCACTGGGTCATGTGTGGAGCTTGGGGTCTGTTCTCCCATGAAGCTTGCTCACATCCTGATTTATCAGGTGATTGAGTGCAGGCTGCTTGTACTCGTTTTTTGGTCCAGCAGGGCTTAATGGGTGCCAACTGAGTAAATTACTTCCCAGCTCATACATGGATCCACGGGGGTTGAGGTCTTGGTCAGTACGTGGAAGTAGTGTGCTGAGGCAGTGTCTTCTCCATTCCCAGTTTCTATGACAGCTTCAGCAGGCTAACCCAGCATAGACAGACAGTGAGTACTGCCTATTGATGTCTAAGGAAAAATTGGGGGCCGGGGGGGATCTGAATTTGCAGGTTTCAAGAGTTTCTGGAGCTGTTTATAGGATTCCCCCCCCCCCTTTACTAAAAAACACTTATTTAATTTTTTGACCCTTGGATAGGTTTTCCTGGGCCGCTTTTGGCATGACCATGTTGCTGTGGCAATCATCCTAGATTTTTCCAATTGTGAATGGAAGCTTCTGTCTACCTCAAACCCCCCCTCAATTTAAATTAAAATTACTTGGGATGGACTCCACTAGTGGAGATACCCCTGTATCGTGCCGTATTTGTGATGGATGGCCAACAGAACAGCAGCTGTGTTCCAAGTTCAGCGCAGCATGTGGGGAAGGGGAGCCTTGGGCTTAGCCCCATCTGGCGTCCTCAAGGTGGAGGGATCGCAGAGGACCCCATGTCCGAGGATAAGAACATTTCCGGAGCCTTGGGAGGGATCTCTGGCAAAGTGAAGGCCCGTGGACACTGCAGAGCCCAGGAAACAGCAAAGTGAAAGCTGGAAAGGCACCCCAGGGTCCTTAGTTGGGGATTTACACTGGAATTTATGAATTGGTTATGTAAAGCCTACTTAAACTGTCCGGGGCTTCCACATTGGTTGAGGGGGCAATGGTGTCTGAGTAAGGGGACGTGTGCTCTCCTAGAGTGCTTGGTACAGCAGAAATTCCTGAGCAGGAACCAGAAGACCAGTCTGATAATGACTGGGGAGACTGGAAGTCAGATTCTATGCCTTTACTGTCCCAGAGTGAATCATCCCTTCTTTGGGGAATTCATGGTCTCAAATGGAGACGGGAGGCCAGGATATGGTAGGCATCCTTGAGCAAGGGGAAAATTTTGCAGTACATAGAAACTTGATGGCAGATAAAGGGCCAAATGGCCCATCTAATCTGCCCATCCGCAGTAACAATTATCCGCGGTAACCACTATTTAAAGTGACGGCATTGTTGGAGCTTATCCTAGAGTTACTGCATGAGTTTTAACTGTGGCGGCACAATGCTCGATTGAGTGTTTCGCAGTCACAGATGTCAATTTTCCTGTCGCATATGGTTCTTACTGCTGTTAATTATGGAGCATTGGGAGGTTCCAGAGGGCTCCTTAAGGGGAGCTAAGACCTTGACAAAGCTGTATCCCATGGCCTCTGAATTTCATCAGTTACTTGTTCAGCCTAAGATAGACTCGCTAGTAGCTCAGTTTACCAAGCAGACCTTCCTCGAGAGGGGAGTGTAGTCTTCAAGGATGCGTAGGATTGATGCACATAGATCTCATGCATATTCATTGGGGAAATCCTGAAAACTCGACTGGATTACGGTTCTCAAGGAGGGGTGAGACCCCTGTTCTAGGCAGCTTACATTAAGAAGAGCTGGACAATCAGCAAAGAACAATCATACCATAAATACAAAAATAAAAAAAATACAAAAATTGCAATCAAATACAAGTTACAATCTGCAAGAGAATCCCAATGTTAAGTAATAAATTTATCAAACAGAGTGGTCTTAACTAATTTACAGAAAGAACAATAAGATGTGGCTTGATGGATACATTCACCTAACCATGATTGTAATTTACCTGCCTGAAACGCTAACTGATCTATCCAAAAAAGTCATTTATCTTGGGATAGGCAAATAAGTGAGAACTTCTGGTTTCCCTTACTGGCCTATATAACTCAAAATGAGGGGAAAGGTAAATGGGAGACAGTCCCAATATCAGTTTAAAGCAGATACAAGAGAATTTAAAAAGAACTCTTGCCTCCAATGGCAACCAAACGGACTGACATGATCATTCTTTTTTAAACCGAAGATCATCCTAACAGCCGTATTTTGGATTATTTGCTATTTTCCAGTCCTCCGGAATCTCTCCAGTTTTTAAGGATAGGTTGCATATCTGTTGAAGTGGCTCAGCTATTTCGTTCCTTAGTTCCTTGAGTACCCTTGGGTGAATGCCGTCCGGACCTGGCGATTTGTCGCTCTTTAGCCTGTCTATCTGCCTGAGGATATCCACCTTGCTCACCTCTAGTTGAACCAGATTTTCATCCTGATTTCCTTTTACGATCTCCTCTTCAGCACTGGAGAAGGAGGTGGAGCAGTGAGTATGGTTATATCACGTATTGTCAGGACTCGTATGTCCTTCTTCCAGAAAGAAGATTATTGAGGTAAGTAGCTAATCTTCCCTATTGATTGATCAAAACATTTACTTAGACATTTAGACATTTGAGTGGCTAGTAATGTTGCCATAAGACTATCTAGTTAGCTATGTAGTCTTGCTTAGCTTTCAATAACTTCCACTCAAGAAATACTATGCCTTGGTTAATATGCTTGTCCCTCCTCACATTTACATAAACTCATACCTCCCCTTAATATTGCGGCATTCCAAAATAAGAGGGGCTTATCCATATGCTTATTATGGGCTACATATTCCTCCCAATTTCACTTAGGTATTTCTGAGAATCGGAGTAATTTGTCAATACACAAGGAATCTCCAAGATCTCCTCTGAGCTGATAGAGGCACCCTGAGAGTGAACCAAATAGATATGTGATCAGAGATTGCTAAGGGGCCTGTCTCTACTGATTCTAATGAAAAAAGGCCTGCGAGACCAAATATAATCAATCCAGGACAAAGAATTGTCAGCAATATTTTGAATGTAAATTGTTCAATTTGTGCTTTGGAAGAAAGACTTTGTTCTGTACTGCATTTATTTCAATTATTACCTTTTCTAATTTTTATATTTTGTGTGTTTTGAAATAGGATTGGGGAGCCTCCTACAATGAAACCAGAATATTATAATCTACAACATTTTCTAGTAAAAGATGTGCGTCCATTTGTAAGAAAACTTGATTCCCTCGTGGAAGCACAGCTAAGAAATATACCACCATTGGCAGTGTCTTGCTCGCTGAAGGATATCCTGCCACAGAATTCGGTATGTAAATGTTTCATGTTTTTACGTTTTGATTGCTTACATGCCAAACAAATACTGTGATAACCAATCTATAATATATCAAATTATCAAAAAGTAATCTGTATGCTGAAACAAGTTAGTCTAGAGTTTTCATAATGATATTGGTTTTAGGATTCAACAATTTTTGATAATGCAAAATGAGTACAGAACAAGAACTGAACATGAGTCGTCATCCTTAACAAGAATTATAAATCTGTTCTTCCCCACCTTCCCCCCCCTCACCCCAACCACCTCCATCAACACAAAGCAACAATGAATCAATAAGACTTAGGAGTTATGCAAAACAAACAACCCCAAAACAATACAAAGAAAGAAAAAAAAAAAAGGGGGGGCGGGGAGGGGGGGACAACGAGGGAACCATGGCTGTTCATTTCACCTACACCAGTACCCATGGCCACCCTAGCACAGGGACTGCCTCAAGGCTTCACAAGGAATTAAGGATAAAGCCATGAGCCCTATGTGGCAGGGAATATATGTAGAGACCCCATATTCAAAGGAAAAAAATTTTCTGTTTAAAGGAACCACGCACCTGATCTCGTTCAACAACGTAAGGACATGAGGGCGGTTACCTCAAGCCCAGAAAGACAAAAAGCCTCTTAGAGCCAGCATGTAAGCGGAAGGCCTCATATTTATCCCAAAGTAATCCCACCGGAGCCATGGAAATAACCCAAACCAGCAAATGCTCCAAATACTGAACAACTCTTTTCCAGAAAGCTTTTACCACTGGACAGCTCCAGAAAGCATGAAAAACATTTTTGCCTCTTGTTGACGTTTCTCATATTGAGAAGAGGTCGCCAAACCAGATTTGAACAGCTGAACACGTGTAAAATAGGCCCAGTGTAAAACTCAAAATTAGTATTCTTGTAGCTCAGCAGTTAGTAGGAATATGTTTGACACAGCCCATGTCTAAGTCCTGCGGTTACAAACTTAGGTCCGGCACCCACCTAATAAACAAGGCCTCCTAGGATTTTCCAGTCGAAAGAGCATATAATTCCCTGTGTAAATAACATAATGGCAAGGTCCTTTATCAACAAACTGATCAAAAAAATCCTTAAGCTTGATACCCAAACAGAACGGTAAACCAGTCACATTCAAAGATCACATATAGTGCCATAGTTGCAGGTAGGCAAAGTAATCATGAGCCAAGATCCCATCTCTGTGTTGGAGCTCTAGCCAAGGTTTCGAGCCTGGAAACACAGGGATCAGCACCCTGGTTCAACATTAGCCAGCAGACATGTTCTTATAGGTGTTCCAAAGACACAGAGTGCACATCGCACCTCAACATACAGGGTATTTCATGCTTGTAACACATACACACTTTGCAATAGCACAACACACTCTCTTCACAAGGGACTCAAATCAATAATTATTCTTCCAAAGATAGCAAACCTTCTACTACCTTGGTATACCCTCATGCATACATATTCATATAATGTGCTTAAGGATCCTCAGCGGCACCACTTAGGGCTCAATTCAATCTCATTGCCCTAAGCTTTACGTGTCAAATCTTCATCGGGTCCTATCTTAACTTAATTGTATCATTTTTGTATGTCATTTTTTACTTTTGTTAAAGTTTTTATATTGATTTAATTAATTCAATTTTTCAAAAAGCAATACTTAGCTCTTTAACTTGTGGTCTCTGGCCCAGGGATTGTCATACCGACATGTTTCGCTATATATTAGCTTTATCAAGGAACATCCCCATGTATTCAATCGCCAGCAACCCGACCACTCTACCTATAGAGTAGAGTGGTCGGGTTGCTGGCGATTGAATACATGGGGATGTTCCTTGATAAAGCTAATATATAGCGAAACATGTCGGTATGACAATCCCTGGGCCAGAGACCACAAGTTAAAGAGCTAAGTATTGCTTTATACTAGCTAGCATATCACTGAAAAAGAAGCTGGACTTATTTGAACAAAGGAATTCCTTTTAGCTCTTATAGATACTAGGCTTAAAGAAAAGTCCTACAGAATTATATATTTGTTTACAGCAATTTCTGAATATGCAGAAAACATAATATACCCAAAGAAAACTCTTACTCAGTATCTTTAAGAATTTGAATCAAAAATAGTTCTCTGACCAAGTTGTCTGCAAAGCTGACAGCCTCAGGTTTCACAGACACACAAAAGAAAGCCCAGAAGCCCCCCTTAATGAGAATTCCTATACTGGGCAGAAAAGACCCCCCTGTACAATACAGAGATGTGTTTAGAAGTAAACCAACACAATTAAAGAGACTTCTTGCATTCCTACTTTTTCACTTGCTTAATTATTATGAAGAAGAAAAACCAAAGATTATTCTTCCCAACACCTAATACAGGATTATATAATTAAAAGAAAGTTACAATATTCAGAATAAGAACAAATCCAACCCCCTACCATATTCCTAAACCAAAAGTCAAACTCGTTGACCTTTCTATATCTTGGGCCTCTGAAAGGCTGGCATTTCGTGGTAACAGTGTCCCTGGCTTTAAATTAACATTTCCATATGTTGCCTCTCAAAATGTTTGAATCTTATAAATGTAAAAGTTTTAAGTCAATTACAATCATACTATTACATTCAAATTCCATTCTCTCTCTGGGATCCTAAACACTCACACGCAACACATTTAAGAGATCAAACTCTTTCTCTACCAAGCAATGATATGCCAGATCACATTTTCTCTGAGCCAACCAGCCAGGAGGAATATGAAATCAAATATCCTCTAGGCTAGCCAGGCCAGAAACCATTTGGTAATAATTAAAGCCACGAGGCTTTTAGGCGTGAAAGAGAACATGAAACATAGAAGAGAGAGGAGACAGAGAAAGATTAATACCTCTACAAATGCATTATATATGCATCCACTTATAATTTTTCTTATCCAGCAATTAATTTATATAAATACTGACTTCCCACTTTCCTTCGCTATATATCGTTTCCTGGTCTTTTGTGATCTATCTTGCATATAAGACCCTCTGATCAGGACTTAGAAAGGTCTCTGTCATGCCCTGCTATTTATTCTGTACTGTTTGCGCTAACCAGGCCTTCCACAGTTCCCTCCCTGGCCCACGATAGACAGAGTCCTGAGAAGAGTAGCCCGGCACCCGTATGGGAGACGCTTACAATGTAGGCCAGCAAAATGCTGGCCTACATGGTAAGTAGATGCGGCTGCTATACTTAATCGCAGCAAGGGATCTCCCTGCCGCGATTAGTATAGTGGCCGCGGCTACAGCCGCCAGTCTCCCCCTCTCCTCCCCCTCCCCTGACGATCGCATCAGGAGGGTGCCCAACCCCTCCTGCCCACAGAACCCACGATCACCGGCAGGAAGTTGTTGAACCCTTCCTGCCGGTAGGCCCTGCCCCCCGAAGATTGCCGGCAGGAGGGTACTCAACCCCTCCTGCCAGACCCCCCATCAAAACGCCCCAGAACCCCCCCTCAGGCTTACCCGAATGTTGGCCGGACAGGTCCTCGCACCGTCCAGCCGTCAGGCCTGCCTCCGTCCAAATGAGGCGGGCCCGCCCCTCCCCTGCCCAACCCACAGGATCCTAGGGCCGAATTGGCCCAGGCACCTAAGGCCCTTCTAGAGGGCTGTCTTGCAGTACTTGGAACTTACGAATGATTGTCTTAGACCAGTGATGGCTAACCTTTTTGAGCCTGAGTGCCCAAACTGCCGCACAAAACCAAAGAATTTCCTCAAAGTGCCAGCACGTCAATTAAACCTTAATAACAAGATTTTAGTATCTAAAAACTCTTTATAAAGTTGCCTGAACTATGTAACATCATTTTTAAAGGTTGGAATCTTTGTATTGTCAGAGAATCAATTTGATTCACAATCCTTTGGTTTTCATTTCAATTTATTGGCAATTTATAATGTTTTAATGATTTCATTCATGGGCCGAATACACACATACTTTTCTCTGTCGCCGCACTCTTTGACCAAAAGATTTGTAAGCCTGCAACCACGTCAAGGTAGACTCTTTCAGCAGCTCCCCTCCCTCCCCCTTACCTTTGTGGCCAAGTCAAAATGATCTACCAACAATAAAATTTTAAAAACACAAAGCACGCTGTACGCAGAGAAAATGTTAATTATCATTTATATTCCGCGGGTTTTCAAAGAGGTCAAGGCAGATGACTTTATGCAATGTCACCTCAGTAACAACTATACAAAAATAGACAAATATTCCCCCTCCCTTTTTACTAAACCGCGATAGCGGTTTTTAGCGCAGTGACCTGCGCTGAATGCCCCACGCTGCTCTTGAAGCTCATAGGCTCCCTGCGCTAAAAAACGCTATTGCGGTTTAGTAAAAGGGGGCCATAGTGCAAAATATAGACAGCATATATAAATTCTCAAAACGGACACATTTTGATCACTAAATTGAAAATAAAATAATTTTCCTACCTTTGGTAATTTCATCAGTCTCTGGTTGCACTTTATTCTTCTGACTGTGCATCCAATATTTCTTCCCTTTTTTCAGCCTCCTGTATGCTTTCTCTCCTCCAGACCTCATTCCCTCCCCAAACTTTTTCTTTGTTTCACCCTGCCCCCTTCTTTCTTTTTCTCTCTCTCCATACCCCCTTTCATTCTGTCTGTCTGTCTTTCTCTCTCTCCGTGCCCCATTTTTCTTTGTTTCACCCAGCCCTCTTTCTTTTTTTTTTTTTGGCTCCCTGTCCCCCCCTTTCTTTCTTTCTCCTTGCCCTCCCCTATGCCACCACCATTGGGAAAATGCTGCCACCGCCACTGGGTAATAGGCTGCCAATGCTGCTATCGGGAACAGGCTGGCGCCGAGTTCGCCCTGCTTCTCTTCCCCACGGGGCCGACCAACTCTAGCCACTCGACGTCAATTCTAACATCGGAGAGGACGTTCTGGGCCAGCCAGGCAGCGATTGGCTGGCCCAGAACGTCCTCTCCGACATCAGAATTGATACAGGTGGCGAGAGTTGGTCGGCCCCACAGGGAAAAGCAGGGAGAACTTGGCACCGGCCTGTTCCCAATGGCGGCGGTGGCACTCAAGTGGCTAAAGAGACGCAGTTTGCCAGCCTAGGGAGAACACTGGAGGGTGGCCAGGTGTGCACCCCCTTGGGGCGTAAAACCGGGGCAGACCGCCCCCACCCCCACCTTGGTATGCCACTGTCTGTACCTCACTCCCTCCCTATGACCAAAAATTCTCCTTTCTTCTATTCCCCGTGTACACAACCATCTCTTTCCCTCCCTTCCTCTCTCTCAAGTCCATGCCTTCTGTGTGCAAAAACCCATTCCCTCCCCCACCTCAGCTTCTCTTTCCCTCCCTTCCTCTCTCCCAAGTCCATGCCTTCTGTGTGCAAAAACCCATTCCCTCCCCCACCTCAGATTCTCTTTCCCTCCTTTCCTCTCTCCCAAGTTCATGCTTTCTGTGTCCAAAAACCCATTCCATCCCCCACCTCAGCATCTATTTCCCTCCCTTCCTCTCTCCCAAGTCCATGCCTTCTGTGTCCAAAAACCCATTCCCTCCCCCACCTCAGCATCTCTTTCCCTCCCTTCCTCTCTCCCAAGTCCATGCCTTCTGTGTGCAAAAACCCATTCCCTACCCCACCTCAGCATCTCTTTCCCTCCTTTCCTCTCTCCCAAGTTCATGCTTTCTGTGTCCAAAAACCCATTCCATCCCCCACCTCAGCATCTATTTCCCTCCCTTCCTCTCTCCCAAGTCCATGCCTTCTGTGTCCAAAAACCCATTCCCTCCCCCACCTCAGCATCTCTTTCCCTCCCTTCCTCTCTCCCAAGTCCATGCCTTCTGTGTGCAAAAACCCATTCCCTCCCCCACCTCAGCATCTCCCTCCTTTCCTCTCTCCCAAGTTCATGCTTTCTGTGTCCAAAAACCCATTCCCTCCCCCACCTCAGCATCTCTTTCCCTCCCTTCCTTTCTCCCAAGTTCATGCCTTGTGTGCAAAACGCACTCCCTCCCCTTTTGTGTTCCCCGTTTGTCTCCCAGCCCATCTTAGCAACTTTCTCAGCAAAATGTAGCTCGAGCCGCGTAGGCTTGTCTTCTATTTCCTGCCTGTCCCGCCGCGCACACATAGCCGATCGGAAATCTTCCCCGACTTCAGCGCTGACGTCGGAGGGCGGGCTTTGCTTAAGCCCTCCCTCCGATGTCAGCGCTGACGTCGGGGAAGATTTCCGATCGGCTGTGTGAGCGGCAGGGCAGTCGGAGTAGAAGACGAGCCTCGCGGCTCGAGTTATATTTAACCCCGCGGGTCCCCCATCGTCCCCGTTCAGCTCTCTCTCCTGTGCACCCCCTGGTAGTACTGCCCTGATGGTGGCCCTGCGCGTGCCAGCTGCAAGGCCTTCGCGTGCCACAGTTGGCACGCGTGCCATAGGTTCGCCATCGCTGTCTTAGACCATCTCTTCATTTTGACGAATCCGGCAAAGAAGGGAAGGCCTGCTTCCATGGCTACCATTTCAGGAGTGTGTGGCGCAGTGGTTAAAGCTACAGCCTCAGCACCCTGGGGTTGTGGGTTCAAACCCACGCTGCTCCTTGTGATCCTGGGCAAGTCACTTAATCCCCCCCATTGCCCCCGGTACATTAGGTAGATTGTGAGCCTGCCGGGACAGACAGGGAAAAATGCTTGAGTACCTGAATAAATTCATGTAAACCGTTCTGAACTCCCCTGGGAGAACGGTATAGAAAAATTGAATTAAAAAAAAAAAAAAAAGATGGTTTAGATCAGCTATTTCGTCCTATTTAGTCTGTGGAAAGCAGCCTCCTTTTGCTCTGAGCTCATTCAACAAGAAGGGTTGCTGCCTTGGGTGGAATCTAGATCAATTCGCCAGATGAGGTTTGTTGAGTGGCGACTTGGTCGTCTTTTTGCATTTTCACCAGATTTTATGCGGAGGACTTCTCGTGGTGACTGTTTAGGTATGTCATTTGGTTTAACATACCATCCCTGTTGTACTGGAAAAAGAGAGTAGGTTCTTACCTTGATGATCTTTTCCAGTAAATAAGGATGGCATGGTTGTCAATGTGCCTGCCTGGATTGTCTGCCGTCTGAAGGCTGCATCTCTAAACTTCCTGCCAGATATCTTTCATTTGAAGACATTGTATATTGCATGTACTATATATAGTTCCTTAGGTATTTTCCCCTGCGTTCCACAGTTTATTATGGCTTATTGATAGTAAGGATTGTTTCATTTGTTCCCTTCCTGTCCCTGGCATGTCTATGAGTATTGTGTTCTTTTGTGTGAGCAGATCGTTCCTGTTGCGGGGAGGGGCTTCCCATTCTCCTTATCCTGTTCTCTTCTATATGGCTATAACCCAGTGGTTACCAACCCTATTCTGGAGGACGACCAGCCAGTCAGATTTTCAGGATAACCCTAATGAATATGCATGGGCAGATTTGCATGCCTGTCACCTCCATTATATGCAAACCTCTCTCATGCAGCATATTCACTAGGGCTATCCTAAAAACCTGACTGGCTGGTGGTCCTCCAGGACAGGGTTGGGAACCACTGATGTAGCCTGCTTTAAAACTGACTGGGGTCAGCAGCAAGGAAGAAGGAGGTGCTGAAAATGTTGATCAGTATCTCCTGCAATGGACTTGAGGGAGTGGATGGTAAACCCTTGGATCAGCATACCATCCCTATCTACTAGAAAAGATATCAAGATAAGAACCTAATCTCTTTATATTGATATCTTTAAGTCTGGTCCCATATGCCTTATAACGAAGACCACCGACCATTGTAGTAGCTTTAATCTGGACAGACTCCATCCCATTTATATCTTTTTAAAAAATGTGGTTTTCAGAATTGCACGCAGTATTCTTAATGAGTTCTCGCCAGAGTCTTGTACAGGGGCATCAATACCTCCTTTTATCCCAGGACAAGCAGGCAGCATATTCTCACATGTGGGTGACGTCATCCACGGAGCCCCGATGAGGACAGCTTTTCAAGCAAACTTGATTGAAGATTTCAAGTTTGCTAGTGCTGCACCACGCATGTGTGTGCCTTCCTGATCCACTAGAGGGCGCATCCCCTCCTCATGGTCTTCAGTTCTTAGTTTTCCGCGGAGCCAGAAAGCCCTGTCTCTCTTCTCTGTGTTCTTATAAGTGCCTTTCTAGCACCGCGGCTTCTTTATTTTGTTAGGGATTCGCTGTGCGTTTGTTGATTGATCGTGTATTTCTTTGTTTCAAAAAAAAAAAAAAAAAAAAAAAGGACTTTTTATTGTGTTTCTGCTGGTTCCACCGGCAGGCCCTTCTTGGGCCTCAGCCATGCGGCTAGGCCTCATTTGGCTGCAGCTGTATTTTCTTCTTCCCTGGCCTCTCTCTGGGCTCACCTCGTGTGAGCAGGATGGCCAGGACCATTTTTCCTTCGTTGGAATCGGACTGAGTAGCTTCGATCTCCGGTAAGTCTTCTTTCTTTCTTTCTATTCTTCTAGCTGCGTTACCTCGGTAATGCCACCGGCTGAGTCAGGCATTCCAGGCATCGAGTGCAGTCGTGCCCGCCTCTACGAGACCTTCGAAGCGTGCCTCCTTTCATGGGAATACTCATCTTGAGGTTGCCCTTTATGGAGCGCACTGATGCACCTTTATTACCAGTTTCATTGGTACGGTGCCGACTTCTGAACCTCGATGTGCCTCGACGTCGACTGGGGCTTCGTGCCTCGACGTCGACTGGGGCTTCGTGCCTCGACGTCGACTGGGGCTTCGTGCCTCGACGTCGACTGGGGCTTCGTGCCTCGACGTCGACTGGGGCTTCGTGCCTCGACGTCGACTGGGGCTTCGTGCCTCGACGTCGACTGGGGCTTCGTGCCTCGACGTCGACTGGGGCTTCGTGCCTCGACGTCGACTGCGGCCCTGTGCCTCGACGTAGGAGGCGGCTTGGTGCCTTGACGTCGTCTAAGGCTTTGTGCTTCGACTTTCTACCTCGATGTCGACTGGGGCTTGGTGTCTCGATGTGGAATGAGGCTGGGTGTCTTGACGTCGACGGATGCTTTGTACCTTCGACGTCGGCTGCGGCGTGTGCTCCGCGTCACTTGACGCTTGTGCTTCGACGGCGCCTGAGGCTTGTGCCTCGACGTCGACTGAGGCTGGGGGCCTCATTGTCGGCTGGAGATCTGTGCCTCGTCGTTGCCGAGGCTTTGTGTCTCGCTGTCGACTGGAGCTTTGTGACTTGACGTCGCTTGGGGCTTTGCCCTTTGGTTGGCGGTGGCCTTGTGTCTCGATGTCGACTGTGGCTTGGTGCCGCAACGTCGCTGGGGGCTTTATATCTCGGCAGCGGCTGAGGCTTTGGGCCTCGGCGTCGACTGCGGGTTTGCGCCCCGTTATCAACGGGGGCTTAGTGTCTCGACGTCGTCTGGGGCTCTGTGCCTCGGCGTCTCCGGCTCCTGTTCGAAAGGGTTCCCCGCTTTCTCTTCGGTTCATTCCGGGCAGCCGTGACGGAATCTTGTAGTATGGAGTTTGGTTGCCTGGAGGAGACTCTCTCCCTGCTCCGGCTCTATTGCTCCTGCCATGCGTTATCTCGCTTGGCGCAGAGTGTGGCTGAGGATCCGAACCTCCAGGATCGTCTCGCCACTTTTACTTGCGTGAGTTCTGCGCTTCTTGAGGCCTCTCTTGCGGTGGCCACTAACCGCCTCTCAGAACGTGACCGGTCCTTCGCCTATCGGGACGCCTTCAGCTGAATCCCGTCTGCCTTGGTGGTTTGGACTCCTTCTCCGGAGGGGCCCTCCGGATACCTTTCTTGTGTTCTCGGCCTCCTTCGCAGCAGCCGCAATAGCTGCAGCAGCGCCGGGTTATGGTCCAGTCGCCGGCTTCGGCGACTCCTGGCTGTCTTTTTGACTATTCTCGCATAGCCTCTGGGCTGCTCTCCTTCTGGGATTCCTCCCCTCCCTTCGGGAGGGGTGTCTCCATGTCTACGCACCGGGAGTATAGCCTCGCTTCTGTCGGTTGGGCATTCCCATCCTCCCATCTGCGTCTGGTCCAGGCCCTTCGTGACCTGCACTAGTTCTAGTCCGGGAGTGGTTCAGACTCTGCCCGCCCCAGTCTCGGGAGTCCGTCGGGGCGGACCTGGACCCAGTTTGTCTGCGCTCCTTCTTGTCTCAGCCTCAGGGGGTGGCCCTTGTTTGTTTATGCCGGAAGGTGGCCCCTCTGTCCTCGGTCCGCCTCCGGTCTTTTCTGCCTCGGCAGGCCACCTGTCTGCGCTTGAGTCAGCTGGTGTCTCCGCAGTCTTCGGCCTCGGCCGAGCTGATGCTGATCCTTTTGGGATCATGGGTCTCCACGGTTCATGTCCCGATGTTCGCCTGGTTTCATCTTCGTGTTCCCCGCTGGACCCGAGCATCTCAGTGGTGGCAGGATCGGGATCCCGCTTCCAAGCACATTGTGGTGCCTCCCTCCTTGACACGCTTGTTTCGTTGGTGGGCCACCTCTTCGTATCCCCGCATCAGAAGGTTCTGCCGATGGACTCCTCGGCATAGGCTTAGGGGTGCACCTCGATGGCCTTCGGACTCAGGGTCTTTGGTCGGGTGCGGGCCGTCGCAGCTGCATCAATCTGCTGGAGCTCCGGGCCATTTATAATGCCGGGGTGGATTTTCGTTATTGGTTGCAAGATTGCGGGGTCCTGGTGCGTCCCGACATCCCGGTGGCGATGTATTCTGTGACCAAGCCAGGGTGTACAGGTTCCCTGTTACTTTGCAGGGGAGCCCTTCGTCATTGGCAGGGGGCGTTACACCACTACTTATTTCTTCGGGCGGTGTATTTCCGGGGCGAGCAGCATTGTCTGGTGGACACGTTGAGTCGCCCTTCTCGGCCACATGAATGGTCGCTCCATTCTCAGACTCTGCGGCATGTGGTTGTTCGGTGGGGAATCCCACAGGTAGTTCTGTTCGCTTCGCCCCTCACTCACTGGTTGCCTCGATATTGCTCGAGGATGTTCTCCCGGGTTCGCATCGAGGTGGATGCTTTCCTTCTCGATTGGATGGGCAGGTTCCTCTATGCGTTCCCTCCCTTTACTCTGATTCTCAGATCTTTGATGCACCTCCTGTCGGGCTGCGCCACCATGATCTTGCTGGCTCCTCTGTGGCCCTGACAGCTGTGGTTCTCCCTGCTCCTTCAGCGTGTCAGGGAGCCTCTGCTTCTACCTATGTTCCCTTCTCTGCTGTCTCAGTGTTGAGGTTTCTGTTGCCTCCCAATCTGCAGTCTCTACACTTATCAGCTTGGTTCCTCGCAACGTGCCTCCCTCCTTCTGTTTCTCTCAGTCGGTGGGGATATTTTCGAAGCTTCTCGTATGGGCTCCACTCGGCAATGCTTTTCCCAGAAATGCTCCTGATTTGCTGCGTGGTGTGCTGAGCACTGCATGGATCCACTCTCTGCCTCCTTCCCTTCAGTGCTGGATTTTCTGTTCCACTTGTCTCGGTCTGGTCTCAAATCGACATCTATCCGAGTCCACCTCTGTGCGATTGCTGCCTTTCCTTGGCCACTGGATGGGAAGCTGCTCTCCGTCCATCCGACGGTTTCCCACTTTCTGAAGGGTCTCTTCAATGTTCATCCTCCGCTCAAGCCCCCTCCGGTGGTTTGGGATCTTAGGGTGGTCCTGGCTCAATTGGTGAAACCTCCGTTTGAACCCATTGATAACGCTCTTTTGATCTGTTTCACCTGGCGGGTGGTATTCCTGGTTGGTCTCACGTCTGTTCTGAGAGTCCGTGAGCTGCAACCTCTGGTTGCGGACCCGTCTTCTGCTGTATTTTATCAGGACGCAGTGGTCCTGCGTACTCATTACAAGTTCTTGCCCAAGAAGGTTTCGGACTTTCATCTCAATCGTTCCATTGTTCTTCCGGTCTTTTTTCCGAAGCCCCACTCTCATCCTGGCGTGGTGGCGCTTCATACGATTGACTGTAAGAGGGCGTTGGCTTTTTATCTTCAACGCACTCAGTCTCATCGGACGGTTCCTCAATTGTTTTTGTCCTTCAGCCCTACTCGGGTGGGACGCCCAGTTTCCCAACACACCTCGTCCAACTGGTTGGCTGCTGGATTTCCTTTTGCTGCGCTCAGGCTGGTCTTGCGCTGCATGGTCGAGTCCCGGGACATAGAGTCCGAGCAATGGCGGCTTCTGTAGCTTTCCTCAGGTCAACGCCTATCGAGGAGATTTGCAAGGCTGCCACTTGGTCTTCGGTTCATTCTTTCACCTCACACTACTGTCTGGATACTCTGTCCAGGAGCGACGGCCGGTTTGGCCAGTCGGTTTTGCGTAATCTGTTTTCTTGAATTGCTAACTTCCCTCCATCCCTTTTTGGTTAGCTTGGAGGTCACCCACATGTGAGAATATGCTGCCTGCTTGTCCTGGGATAAAGCACAGTTACTTACCGTAACAGGTGTTATCCAGGGACAGCAGTAAGATATTCTCACAACCCGCCCGCCTCCCCAAGGTTGGCTTCTTTGCTAGCTATCTAAACTGAAGACCATGAGGAGGGGATGCGCCCTCTAGTGGATCAGGAAGGCACACACATGCGTGGTGTAGCACTAGCAAACTTGAAATCTTCAATCAAGTTTGCTTGAAAAGCTGTCCGCATCGGGGCTCCGTGGATGACGTCACCCACATGTGAGAATATCTGCCTGCTGTACCTGGATAACACCTGTTACGGTAAGTAACTGTGCTTTTCCTACTAACCATACCTCTCCCTATGCACTCAAGCTTCCTTCTAGCTTTCACCGTCACCTTTTCAACCTGTTTGGCCACCTTAAGATCATCACATACTATCACATCCAAGTCCCACTCCTTTTTTGTGCACAAACATTCTTCACCCCCTAAACTTTACCATTCACTTAGGTTTTAAAAGCCCAAATGCATGACCTTGCATTTCTTAGCATTAGATCTTAACTACCAAATTTCAGACCATTCTTCTAGGTTTGCTAGGTCCTTCCTCATCGTTATCATACCATCAGGGGTGTCTGTTGTAGATTTTGATATCATCCACAAAGAGGCATATCTTACCTGTTAGCCCTTAAGCAATTTCGCTAACAAAAACTTTTTTAAAAAGAACAGGCCCAAGAACAAAACCTTGATGCACATCACTGGTAACATCCCTTTCCTCAGAGCAATCTCCATTGACCACTACCCTTGCTGCCTTCTACTCGACTAGTTCCTGACTCAGTTCGTCACTTTTGGGCCCGTCTTGAGGGCACTCAGTTTATTTGTCACCTGTATGGAACACTGCCAAAGGCTTTGCTAAAATCTAAATACACCACATCTAGTGCAATCTCTCTATCCAATTCTCTGGTCAACCAGTCATAAAAATAGATCAGGTTTGTCTAACAAGATCTGCCTCTAGTGAATCCAAGTTTAATCCACAGGATTTTAGAAATGCCATTATTCTCTGTTTTAAAAGTATTTCCGTTAATTTACTTACCACAGAAGTCACTTGCTGGCCTGTAGTTCCCTACTTCTTTCTTACTTCCACTTTTGTGGAGTGGGACCACATCTACCCTTCTCCAATCTTCCTGTATCACTCCCAATTCTAGAGAAGCATTGAAAAGTTATCCAGCGGAATTGCCAAAAATTCCTTAATTTCCTTCAGTACCCTCAGATGAAGTATACCTATTTGCAGTGGCCTTCAGATTCCTGTCAATCCAGGAACAAAGAGTATGTCTGCCTTCTGTGCCTAAAAACAGGAATCAAAGACCAGTGCCGCATCAAGGATCAGAACTATAGGTTTTAGTTCAACAATGTAGAGAATTGGATCAAGGATGTGCGCTAGATTTAATATACTTAGATTTCAGCAAAGCTTTTGACACAGTTCCTCATAGGAGGCTCTTAAACTCCATGGGCTGAGGATAGGACCCAAAGTGGTGAACTGGATTAGAAGCTGGTTAATGGACAGATGCCAATGGGTGGCGGTTAATGGAATTCACTCAGAGGATGGAAAGGTGAGTAGTGGAGTGCCTCAGGGATCGATGCTAGAACTGATTCTGTTCAATATGTTTGTGAGCGACATTGCCGAATGGTTAGAAGGTAAGGTTAGCCATTTGGCGGATGATGACAAGATTTATAACAGAGTGGATACCACGGAGGGAGTGGAAAACATGAAAAAGGATCTTCAAAAGTTAGAAGAATGGCCTAACGTCTGGCAACTAAAATTCAATGCGAAGAAGTGCAGAGTGATGCATTTGTGTGGTAGAAATCCGAAGGAACCATATGTGCTGAGAGGTGAGAGGCTGACAAGCACTGACAGAGAGAAAGGGACCGTAGGGTGATTGTGTCTGAGGATCTAAAGGCATTTAAATAATGTGATAAGGTGGTGGCTGTAGCCAGAAGGATGCTTGGCTGTATAGAAAGAGGAATAACCAGCAGAAGGGAGGTGTTGATGCCCCTATATAGGTCGTTGGTGAGGCCTGTGTTCAGTTTTGGAGGCTGTACCTGGTGAAGGATATAAAAAGACTGTTTTCTCAGGCATGTGAGATTGTAAGCTCTTTTAAGGCAGATTTGCTGCACCTTAATTGTTGTAATGTTTCCAGAGTTAAATTGGATAGGTAAACTAGAAAACCAAAATACAGGCTCACGATCCTTTATCTGAAATGCACGAGATCCGAGACTCTCTAGATTTTAGATTTTTTTTGTTTTTGGAGTGAGGCATCGCCAGTGGCTGCAGCAGTTCATATTCATTCCCTACTGCAGCCCTGCATGCTTCTCTGTTGCATCTTGCCTTGCTGATGTCACTTCCTGTTTTCTCCCTAACGGGATGTGACAAAGAAGCCTGCTGTGCTTCTTAAGGCAATATATATGAATCGTTGCAGCCACTGGTAACACCTCAGAGGTATACCAATATGAGATGAGATGAAAAATTTAACTAATATCAATGTAGAGTGAAGCCTTTCAAGGTGACTTTGTGGAGGACAGACAGATTCCACTTTTGATGCTTAAAGTTAACTTTTTTGTATAAATCAGTAATGGATCAACATTACAAAAAATTTTGGTTTTTGGAACTTTTTGGTTTTCAGAATTTTGATGAAGGATCGTGAAACTGTATAAGAATATTGAATGTTTTAAAATATGGCAGTATGAGATCATATCAATATCCTGATTTCATTTTTTTCTATTTTCCAGGAAGGATTTTGGGGGGAGGAAGTCAAGGAAGAGTTCCTAAGAATGGTAAATAATAAGGCTGTTCTAATGAAAGTCTTTAAAGAAGAGGATGGTAAACTTATTGTTGATTTGAAGAAACCTACTTCTGACAAGATAAGCAGTGATATGCCCGTATCACTTAGAGATGCATTAGTTTTCATGGAGCTAGCAAGGTATTAACTCTTAAATGCATTTTTATCTTTATTTGAAAAAGTGTTTTATAGATATTTGTATGAATATCTCAAAACCGATTTTAATAATATCAACAATTTCCACATATTTAATTCATGAAGAGTTTACACCCATAAACTGATGTAGAGAAAAAGCTTTTCTGAATCAACCATGAATTATAAATATTCAAGTAACCCAAATACTTGCCAGTACATAACAAAACTATCACCAGCATAACTACCATTTCTAGTGCAATAGGAACATCAGTCTTGAACCAGATGTAGAGATTCTCATTTATATTTCTGCTCCGCCTGCCATCATTCTGGGCTGTCCTGTAATTCAGTTTTACTCTACACGTGAGATGGTAGAACCTGTCTGTTCTGCTCATGTTTATTTTTCCTTTAATTTTGGGTTTTTATTCGGTTGAGAGGCTTTTTGATCCTAAGGATCCCAGTTACAGGGCATCTCTTGCTGAGAGAACACAGATTCTGAGGACAGTAGTCTGTAGCCAAGAGGAAACTCAGGGAACAAACCCTTGGGAGCAAGGCTTGCTCCAGGTTTGTCCGCTGAGAGCTTGAGATAGAGAGTTGCGCGGGGACAGAAATCCCACCCGTCCCCGCCAAAATCCCACCGGCCCAACATGTCCCCGTGAGGAATCCCACCCGTCCCCACCTGTCACCCCCGAGGAATCCCTCCGTCCCCACGAGGAATCCCCTCCGTCCCCACCCATCGATGAAAAGTAGAACTATCAAAGAATTGGACTCAAAACCAGGGAAACAATTCACTATCATCTGGGAACCATTTTGGACCATGTTAACACCTATGGCCAGAAGCCATTTGTTGAATAACTGAGTTGATTCTCAAAATCATGACTATTGTTCTCTTAAAATTCTGTACTGCCTGGTCCTAACGGGAAGGGATGGAAGGATGGGGGTGTTAATATTTTGTTTGACATAATCGATATACAGTTCCTGTAGGATTGCTCATATTATGATTTAATTTATGGTATGTTATTATTTTATTGTTTGTACTTCGTTTTCTCATACTGTTTCTAAATGTATATTGCTTGAACTGAATAAAGATATGGGGGGAAAAATACTAGTATGGATGAACTCCTCTTGTCTTCATATTCATGCCAAAATATGTGGCAAATGCCTATCTGAAAGTAGTCTGTGTTCCACATATGGTGCGGCACGTGAGGTGGGGGTTGGAGCTTTGGGCTTCACCTCCCCAAAGTCCTCTGAAGTGATGGGAATACAGAGCATGTGGACGTTGTGGCACAAATGGACACTGCATTTTGTTCCTTGGTGCTCGCACCAGACTTATCTGCCCTGTCATAGACTTAAAACAGCTTTGGTACATTCACTGGTCAAGCCCTACTATACCCTTTGCACTCTATATCTTTTTTCCAGTATAAGGCTACAGTAGGCTTGACATCCAGTCCTTTCAGATGTTGAGTTAGCCTTCTTTCTGCCTTAGGCATATATGAGTGAAGGCTATCTCTAGATATCTGTCTGTGGTCATCCAAGAAAGAATATGCTGTTACACAAGTAGGAAGAGTTATCAGGTAGCTTTATAGTGTAATTTTTTGCAAGAGGATATAGGAGCTGAAAAAATGTTAGTGCTGCTTGCACTCAGGTAGGTGGCTTTTGTGGTTCCACAGTTTTTTGATAACTGACAATCTTAATTGGTTAGGGCTGGGATGTCAAATGTCATTCCTTGAGGGCCGCAATCCAGTCGGGTTTTCAGGATTTCACCAATGAATATGCATGAGATCTATTAGCATACAATGAAAGCAATACTTACAAATAGATCTCATGCCTAATCATTGGAGATATCCTGAAAAGGAACCCACTGATTAAGCCTACTGTACCTTTATACTGGAAAGAAGATTGAGGTAAGAGCTTTATCCCAGGACAAGTAGGCAGCATATTCTCACAAATGGGTGATGTCATCCAAGGAGCCCGGTACGTACAGTTTGACAAGTGAACTGTCACTTAAGTTTTTAGAAATTTAGCGATTGCCCACACCGTGCATGTGGGACTGCCCTCCCACCCACAGAGGTTTGCAGCAGCTCAGTTCTTTGTTTTACGCTGAGTGAAGAAGTATTGTTTGGCTGGACACCATTCAGCCTAAGTTTGCCTTCCTGCTTTCACGTAATTTTTCTTTATTTTTTTGTAAACAACAAAGGAAGGGAGAAGAATTTTCTTTTCTTTTCTCTCGTAAATTTCGATAACGAGTTTAATCTCACTGAAGTAATTTTTCCGTCTGTGTCGAAATTGTTGACAGGTTGACTGTGGCAGGATTCAGCAGTCTATTTCTGTTGTAGACCCTCATAATTGGTACCTGCAATGTTTAAGCCCTGAACACAAAATTGAGACTTGTTCTCACTATTCGTCTTTAAAGTTGCGCTTTCTTAAAGCTTGTCGCACTCAGCAGGAGCAATTGTTCAGTGCCTTCATGGATATTGCCAAATCCTCATGGATGTCGACATCGAACTCCAGCATCTGCTTCAATATCGACATCATAAGAGATTCCGGCATTGGGGAAGCCAGCTAAGAAGCCACCTGCTTCCAAACAAGCATCGCAGGACTCTATAGCATCGAGTCTCTTAATGCAGCCCAAACAATGATGCCACTGCTTTCCAGCTTCGTAGGTTCTCTCGTACACGGTGTGTATTCTCATCGAGGTCACCTACTCCATAACAACCTGCTTCACCGATGGTACTGGCTGTTGAGCCATCAGTACCGGTGCCCCCTGCCTTCCCCTGGCATCCCGGACTTTACCTGGTGGTCTAGCGGGCTTTTGGGGCACGAGCAATCTTCCTATGCTCCTGCCCCATGCAGATCACTCATACAAAATGGCTGCATCATTTAGATTGCTGGTACAATCATCCGTTCTGTCCATACTGGATTATTGTAATATAATATATCTGGGATCTCATAAAAAGCTCAAAAGGCTAAAATATTATTTAAATTTGGTTGTACCTGTTTCAAAGTGTTGTTGGTATGGCTCCTACTCACTTGTCTCTATGCTTTGAACGTTACAAACCTAACGGAATTACTCGAGGGCAATATTTATTTGTTATTCCAACCATCAAACCTTGTCAATACAAGAGATTTTTTGATAAATTGCTCGGTTTTCAGGCAGGTAAAATGGACCAGTGGCTAAGTACTATTATCTCCCAGGCCTACTCTTATATGTCCATTAGGAAATTACTAAAAATTGATCTATTTGATAAATCTGTAAACTGATGTTCCAGAATATTGACAGGCAAATTGTATATTGATATTATAGCCAGAATGTTCTTGTGGATTTCTTCTGTATTTTAGCAAATTGTATCTTATTCTTTTACTGTATAATTTTAGTACTATTTAGAGTTTTGTATTTTTATTCATTGATTGAATAATGTTAGCAATGTATGTGAACTGCCTAGAACTTTGAGGTAGGGCGGGGTAAACCATGGGTCACCGCAGTAATGGGGACATTTGCAACTAGTTTACTGCAGGAATGGGACAAGACCTTTCACCGCCCCGTGGAAGCTGTGAAAAGTCTTGCTCTTGTGGTAAAAAAAAAAAAAAAAAAAAAATTGCGCCTATTTTACCTTCAGGAGCCAGCCATGCCACGATAAAAGATATAGAAGGAACCCAAAACCAAAACTGAGACCAATGTGATTTGAAGAATAAAATTACTAGACAACAAAAAATAGGAAAAAATAAATTGATTTTATATTTTGTGATTAGAATATTTCAGATTTGAAATATGTATCCTGCTAGAGCTGGTATTAGACATAATTGGGGACCGCAAAGCCCAGGCTGTGCTTCTTTAGCTTCCAGCTGGCTTAGGGCTCTCTCTCTGACCAGGGGGCAGTTGCCCTAGTTGCTCTCCCCTAACACGATTCCTGTCATGTGTGACTGTGATATTCTGTTAGCTTGATTTTTCTATGTAGCATTCTGTAGTAATTTGGTTTGTTCAGTTTTCACAATAGTGGAGGGGATATTTGTGAAAGGGATGGGAAACAGGGGTTTTGTTGATCCTTGCTCAGTATTATTTGTGTTTATAAAATGGCAATTGTACAGAATAGTGTGTTTTTATACTTTAATAAAATAAATTCAGTATAAAATCATAACTATTTGAGGCTTGTGCTGATGGGATCTGACAGTTTGCAGGATGGGGACGGGGACTGAGCTCGCGGGGACAGTGATTGAACTCATAGGGACGGGGATGAGCTCACGGGGCAGGGACAGTGATAATTTTTTTCCCTGTGTCTTTCTCTAATGAGCATTTTGGCCAAGCAGTTTTACAAATTTTATTTTCTTGATGGCCAACTCTCCTTCCATCCCATTGTAGTAAGCTAGGGAGTCCTATATGTAAGAATATGCTGCCTGCTTGTCCTAGGATACAAGCACAGTTACTTACTGTAACAGGTGTTATCCAAAGACAGCAGGTAGATATTCTTACATCCCTCCCTCCTCCCCTGATTGGCTTCTTAGCTTGCTTAAGGTACTGAGGTGCCGCAAACCTTGGTGGGCGGGAAGGCAGTCATGCATGCGCGATGTGGGCAGTCACGAAGTTTCTAAAAACTTAGTGACAGTTCACTTGTCAAACTGTCCATACCGGGCTACATGGATGATGTCACCCATTTGAGAATATCTGCCTACTGTCTCCGGATAACACCTGTTACGGTAAGTAACTGTGCTTACTCTTTTGTTTGTGATTTACATACAGCATGTTTTACTTGTCATTATGGTTTTCATTCATATTTCTCTCAGGGTTGTAATGTTGGGCTGCCAATACCACCTGATTTGTTCATAGTTACTCAAAATGGTGGTTTAACTTCTTCTACCCTTCAAACACATTTTTTGGAGGGGTGGGGGAGGCATGTCCTAAGTTTGGATATTCCTACACATGGTGTGAACGTAGTCCTGATTTCCCATGGAGGAAGTAAAAATTTTTTTACCTGTTTTTCCTCAATGGGTATCAGGAACTTAAACCCTCCCACTGTCTATGGAGTTACAAAAAAAAAAAAAAAGTATTTGTTACCAAATAGTATTTGTTACCAAAAAATTGTGTCTCGGAATTCATACTGATTTGCAAACTTTCTAGCACAGCTTGAATGCATTTTGTTGGCATCGTTGATGACATTGTCCACTGTGAATGACTTTGCATTGCTGGACAACACCAGTAAAGGTAAGCAGTTTTACTGTAATGTGTTTTTCAAATTAAGATGAGTTTTTTTAACCCTTTTTCCTAGATTTCGTTCTCAACTTCCAGTTAATCATACAGATAGTGAAGTAATGTTGCAGTATTGTCCACCAGTGTTACCACAGCTCATGAAGGAAGTTGGTATACTTGTTTCCCATGTAAATAGTCCTTCTGATTTCTGTATTCAGTTGGTAAGTATTTTACTGTTATACTGCATTGGTTTGTGGGACAAGATGACTGGCTAATATAGAGAGCTGGTGATTTTATCTCTAGCTATTTGTTATAATTTTTTTTTCCAATCTACAATTGTGAAAATAGGAGGTATTATTTGTTTTCCCAAAGGATCTCAAGGTTTAGAATAATTTTTGTTTAATTGATTACTATATGTAACTTGGATGAGTAGTCGATGGCATTATCATCTGTATCTTGGATGGCTTATCCAGCAGTTTTCAACCTCTTCATGACCACAGAACCTCTAGCTAGTTTGAGAGAGCTTGTGTAGATAAGTTTTCATATGTTTAAAATTCATTGTATGGTCAACAAAATTGTAGTGGTGTTCTTTTGTGTGTTAGGGGGATTAGGGGCAGGACAGATCCTTTCACATTCTAAATACTTAAAATACATTTTGTAAATATCTGTTGGGAACCACAATCCATTATTTCAATGGCAAATGAGTTTTTAAATGCAAGAATTCCACTTTGAGTGAAATAGTCACCTATTTCTTGAACGCCTGTGTAATCAATCTCTTCCCACTAGATTCTGTAGAGTCTCATTAGTATTTTCTTTGCTCCCATCTCTCGGGGCTGTCCTGTGATTCCTCAGTTTGTCTCTACATGCTAGTGCTGCCTGATTCAGGGAAAAAAAACTTTCGATTCAATTAAGCCTATTGAATTGATTTTTCGATTTGATTTTCCTGCTCAGTTGGGTGTTTTTCAAACATCCTAGTGGGTTTATTTTATAGCTTGTTCACCCACTCTACCCCCTTTGCCCTCTCCTACCCACACTGGCGCTGTGGTGTAAACAAAAAAGACTTTTCTTCTCTCTGTTAAATCCTAGCTCATGTTCGCGGTCTAATACCAACTCTGGCAGGATACACATTTCAAATCTGACATATTGTAATCACAAAATAGAAAATAAAATTATTTTTTCTACCTTTTGTTTGGTTATTACTCAAATCATTTTGGCCCCAGGCTCTGCGACAAACGTCTTCTGATAACTTGCTTGAAAGGATCTCTTGCCCATTTGTCATTTTCTTCTTTCTCCATGCTTACCATTCATCTTCCATCTCTGTCCTCCCCTTCCATTTCCCTTCCCTCCCCCGGAGGTCTGGCATCTTTCCTTTTTTTTCGTCTCTATTCATGTAGCTGCTGTGATGGACCCCACCATCCCCAGATCCACCATCTCTCCTTTTCTCAACTACCGTTTCATCCAGCATCTCTCCCTTCTTCCCCACAAGCTCTTCCTTTATCTTTCTAACTACACTCCTAGCCAGTATCTCTATCCCCCCTACACCATCCCTTGTGTCCAACTTCTCTCCCTTTCTGTTCCTTCCCCCCTAAATCCCATTATCCACTATCTCTTTCTCCTGTTTTTAGATCCATTATTTCTTCTATCCCTCACCCATCTCCCCTCTCCACGATCTCTCCCCTCCACCATCCATATTCCCTCCCTCCACCAAGTTCATCGCTCCCATCCATCTTCTCCCCATCTCTCCTTCCCCCAAGTCCATCTCTCCCATCCATATTCTCCCCATCTCTCCTTTTCCAGTCCTTCCATCTTCCCTCTCCCACCATCTACCTTTATTTTGATGTTACAGCATGTTGCCAGTGGCGGTAGTGATTTAGCGATCTACTCCTGCCGCCACTCCTTGCATCTTCTTTCCACTGTGGTCCGTCCTCAATGAAAACTTCCTGTTTCCACTTGGGTGGCCAAATATAGAGAAGATAAAAATATGTAAATATAGATGTTATTCCTACTCTGGTTATCAGGTTAGAGTGTACAAGCTTCTCTATCTTGCTACTCTTAGTGCTACTATATTTAGCTGATAGCCACCCTTATGGTACCCTTATGGTAAAACACAAGAATAAAATGTCCTAAAATACCTTGGCCACCTTTGTTTTCTATTTAATTGAATGAAAGGCTTAACTTGCTCCTTGATTTTTCTCTTACTGGTAAGTTTATTGGGTGTTTTTTCCTTTATGTTCCTCATGTCTTCATAGCATGTGTCCTTTCCCCCCCCCCCCCACACACACACACAAGCACTTGTACTGTTAATTTTTGTTTAACTTCTGAGCATTGTGTCCCTTGAGGATGTTGTTTTATCTATCTTGGTTTCATGATAGAGATATTGTGCCAACTCTATAAGTTCTCTTATTGTTCTAATGTACAGTATCCTAATGATGCTGCTCTGTTAATATATTTGTTAATATATTTGCACAATTTCTTAAATAAAACTTTTTTGGATCATTATAGATAGATACCTTTGAGACTTTAATGCTTATGAGGAAGATTCAAGATGTGTATAAAAATGGAGATGGTGAAAATTTGGAAATAATATGTCCAATCAGGGGTCAAGCTTGCATAGCTAAATATGAAAATGATGGGCAGTGGTACAGAGCAGAAGTTATTGGTGAGTACATTCAATAAAATATGATTACAATATGTCTACCTAATTGAAATTGAATATCTATAAGAGGGGGAGCATTTGCAACACTTGATATACCATACTGATTGAAACCTTCTACAAGTTCCATAGCACGTATCATACTGTCTACAACTATGTCTAATTTGTGTCACGTCTATCCTAGCAGGATCCGAGTAGATTAATTTTTTCTTGCTTAGTTTTTCAAACCAGGGTCTTGTCTGAATACCATTTAAATCCAATTCTGACTTTGTCTATGGACTCAGAGTGTGATATTGATCTTTAGTATTTGTAACTGAATAAATGTTTTTGACTAGCTTTCAATAGCCATAACCATAATTCTCAAGTTAGGACATGAAGTATAAAAATATTCCAGTGACGAGAGAAGTGACGTCACAGCTAGAGATTGCGGCTTAACTCAGGAGCTCTGCCGAGGCTGCCAAATAAAGAGTAAAACTTGTTCTCATTAGGAGCTGGAAAAGTGATCTGCTGGTGGCTGATACGTGCTGGAGGATGACCACAACAAAAAAGTTGGGAGAAAATGAAACCAAGCGACTGGGCCTGTGCCGGTGGAGAAGGGGAAATCAATGGCTGCTACCGCGTCTGCGTCGGAGGATGAAGGTCTGAACGGGGCCGCTGGCAATGGTATCTCTAACCTTGCATTGGTGCCTCCCCCCTGGATTCAGGACCTTAAACAGGAGATGGTGGAGGTATGCCAGGATGTAAA
Source organism: Geotrypetes seraphini (assembly GCF_902459505.1). NCBI lineage: Eukaryota > Metazoa > Chordata > Amphibia > Gymnophiona > Dermophiidae > Geotrypetes > Geotrypetes seraphini. The sequence continues at coordinate 40,206,134 of NC_047089.1, forward strand.
ATTGACGTTGGCAGAGATTAAGGTAGAGGTGTGGGAGCTGGGCACTAGAGTGGCGGCCTCTGAGAATCAGGTGGTTAAGATGGTGGCAGAAGTTGCAGAGCAAAAGCTTTCCATGAATTATGACTCCCTCCTGAATGAACTGCAACTTCAAGTGGAGAATCTTGAGAACAGATCACGGTGGTGTAATATCAAGTTCAAGGGCATTCTGGAGATGGAGTACTTTTGGGACTGTGAGTTGGTGGTTCGGGACATTTGTAGATCATTGCTGGGAATGGAGGATGTGGGGGAGCATGGCCTAATGCATATACAGAGGGCACATCGCAGTCTGGGATCTCCTAGAAGTGGGAATATGAGAGACATCATTGCCTGCTTTGGGGATTATGGCCTTAAGGAGCGGATTATGGCTAAAACTCGGCGATCCCAGGATTGGAGATGGAAAGGTATCAAAGTGGGCATATTCCAAGACTTGGCCTGGGCCACTCTCCAGAAGAGACAAGCTTTCCGGGATGTGAGTCGCTTGTTGCGGACTGAGGGGCATAAATATTGGTGATTGTTCCCCTTTGGATTATGGTTCACTATTAATGGGAAATCCCTATGAAGGAAGCGTGGACAGTTTTGCGGGAACTGGGGTGTCGTAACATCCTGGGTCCGGAGCCAGGACCTTCCGGGTCACAGGCACTCTGGTTGGGTAGAGTTGGGAACCTGCGGATGCGATGTGAACCTGCTTATTTCCTGTTGGTCCTTTGCCAGGCTAACTACCTGACTGGGGGGACTGGGTTCTCGCTGGTGAAATGGGTTGGTGTGTGCTGGGAGGGTTGCAGGGGTACGTTTGGTGGGAGTATGCTTGAAGAATGAGGGTGTATGAGTCTTTGGGGCAGTCGGGGTGGGATTTCATTTCCTGTTGGTATGACTTGTTATGGGAGAACACGACCAGCTTTGGCTTTGGGGATGGGGGAGGAGGGGGGATGCGAGGGGGGGAGGGGATTTGGAGATTGGGGGGATTGTTGACTTCAAGATAGGGTCCTGGGATGTTAATGGCCTTAATAACCCTGGGAAACGGAGCATAGTTTTGGAAAGAAGTGAGGAGGTTGCAATGGGATATTGTTTTCCTTCAGGAGACCCATTTGAGGAGCAGGGATTATCACTTTTTTTATATAAGTTTATTCATTTGTTAGAAGATATAACAAATTCAGGCAATTATAGAAAAAAGTACAAGATAAAAATAACAACCTTAAAAGTATTTATCAAGTCCACATTATTAGGGCTGATTATCTCCTGAAGGAGTCACACAATTGGGAAGAAAAAAAAAGAATCATAATCCTCTCATGTCAGGCAAAACTATTCTAAATGGCTCACTCATTCTCAACCTCTGCATTAGTTACAGGCAATATATCTAATTTAGGTTTGTCTTGAAGAAATATTTCTAATTGAGCTGGATCAACAAAAATATACTTATTCTGATAAGTCACTAAACATTAAATGGAAACTTTAGAAAAAATAAAGCTCCCACAGCCAAGACATGAGTCTTAAGTTGCAGGAACTGTTTCCTCCTGTACTGTGTCTGTTTAGAGACATCTGGGAAGATATATTATCCCAGGACAAGCAGGCAGCATATTCTCTACATGTGGGTGACGTCATCCACAGAGCCCCATCGCGGACAGCGTTTCAAGCAAACTTGATTGAATATCTCAAGTTTGCTAGTACTGCCCACACATGCGTGCCTTCCTGCTCCACTAGAGGGCGCATCCCCTCCTCGTGGTCTTCAGTTCTTAGTTTTCCACGGAGCCAGAAAGCTCTGTCTTTCTGCATTGTCTAAGTGCCTTTCTAGCACCGCGGCTTCTTTCTTTTCTTCGGGAGTCGCTGTGCGGTTTGTTGTTTATCTTTTTTCCACGTTCGTGTACATTTTTTGTTTTGCTTCGGCAACCGGGGGTTCCCGGTTCGCTGTGGCCGCCTGGCCTCGTGTGGCCGCGGCCATCTTTTTGACTTATGTCCCGGCCTCTCACCGGGTTTAAAAAGTGTTCCCAGTGCGGTTGGGTCATTTCAATCACAGACCCGCACCGCTGGTGCATTCTCTGCCTCGGAGCAGACCACCCGACGGACTCCTGTCCTCGCTGTGCGACTCTCCAACCTCGGGCTCTTTGCCGCCATAGGGCCTGGATTGAGGAGCTCTTTGCCATGGAGACTGCTCCTGCTTCGACCCCGGCCTCGCCCTCGGTCTCGACATTGGCCTCGAAGACCTCGGCACCGGGCAGGTCTCCCTCGACCTCGAAGGCCTCGGCGACCTCTGCCTCGAAAACAGCTCCGAGTAAGTCTCCTCTTCACTCTTCAGGTTCAGCTCAGCTACCGAAGAAGCCTTCCTCGGAGTCTCTGGCCATCCAGGCAGTGAGTGTAGTCCCGCAGGCCTCGACGAGACCACCCTCAAAATCCTCCAAGTGTGCTTCCATCATACGGGAATACTCTTCCTCGAGGTCGCCCCCAGTGGAACGTACTGTTGCACCTATTCGGCCTTCTGTGGTCACGGTGCCGATGTTTGAGGAGGTGTTGAAGGCGATCATTTCCTCGGAGCTCTCCTCGGCGTTGGCTCATCTGGCACCAGCCTTGACCTCGTGCGCCGTTGACCAACCTGAGTGCCCCATCGAGGATCCTCGAGAATAGGTCCACCGGTCTCGGCAGCTATTCTCGTCAGATTCCTCGCCTCTTCCTTCGAGGCATGCTTCTCCCTCGGATCGACCTCAATCGAGGCATCCATCGAGGCGTTTTGCGAAGCGTCCCCGGGCATCCTCCTCAAGGTGGGGTAGATCCCCGGGTCTTCGCACTACCGGGTCAGTTAAAGCTTCAGACCTTACTTTGTCCAACCCGAGTCTGCTGCGCTCTCCTGTTCGTGAGGCGCCAACCTCGGGGGATCCTGCCTCCTTCTCACGGGGCTTGTCCTCGGGACGGGGTTCCCCGCGGAGGGGTTATGGAGCCTCGTGGGCCCAGACCCCGGGGTACTTCCAAACGTAGGTTTTCGTCGACTCCCCCCTGCTCTTTTAGCGGGGCTTCTTCGACGTCCCGAAGGGTGGATTCTGATGTGCCTCCGCAGTATTCCAGGGAGGCTTCCCCCTCCTTTTCTGCTGCCTTGCGGTCTCGCTCGACCACCCCCAAGGGGAGCCATTCTGAGAGCAGACCTTCTTCCTTCACCCGTTTTGTTCTGGATATAGAGAAGGCATTGAACTTGGACTTCCAGTCGGATTCCAAGTATACTAAGGAGTATTTAGAAGAGTTGGAGCTTCCCTATTCTCCCCGGGAATCCCTCCGGCTTCCCTTCAACCCGGTTTTGCAACAGACTTTCTTTCGCAACTTGGAGACCCCATATGCTATACCTGCCATTCCATCTAAAATGGAATCTCGATACCGTACGGTGCCCTGTAAGGGTTTTGAATAGGCTCAGCTTTCCCACCAGTCTTTGGTGGTGGAGTCTATCCTTAAGAAGTCTCATCCGTCCAAGGTGTATGCAGCTGTCCCACTGGGCAGAGAGGGCCGGACTATGGACAAATTCGGGAGACGCCTTTATCAGAACTCTATGATGGCGAACAGAGTCCTGAATTACAGCTTTATCTTTACATCCTATCTCAAGTGGTGTGTTAAGGCTCTTCTCTCTTTCGAGGCTGATTTGCCTGCTGAGCGCCGTGCGGATTTTCGCCGGCTTGTGGATATTCTGGCGCAGCTGCGGCTGTACATGTCCCAGGCCTCCTATGATGCATTTGAATTGTCATCTAGGGTCTCGGCCTTTGCGGTCGCCATGCGGCACCTGGTGTGGCTCCGCATCGTTGATAGGGATCCTAACCTGCAGGATCGGTTGGCCAACCTTCCCTGCCTCGGGAACAAGTTGTTCGATGATTCCATCGAGGCCGCCACTAAGCGTCTCTCGGAACATGAACGCTCCTTTGCTTCCTTGGTCCGACCTAAGGTGAAGCCCGCTCCACCCAAGTCCTACTGCCCTCCTCCATGGCGGTACCCGCAAAAGTCTACGCCTGCCTTTTCTCGCCCTCCTCCTCGGAGGCCGCACCAGCAGCGGGCCCCTCCTAAACCTCCTACTCCTACGGTGACCAAACCCTTGTCGTCCTTTTAACTCACCGGGCGGACAGAGGTTGGCCTCCCCTGCCCTGGCGGTTTCCCCTCTGCTTATAGGGGGACGTCTGCGCACCTTTGCGCATCGTTGGGAGGAGATTACTACGGACTCTTGGGTCTTCTCTGTCATTCGGGGAGGATACTCCCTCAACTTCCGTTCTCTTCCACCGAACAGACCTCCGAAAGAGTCGCTTATGGAAGGAGATCAGCTGCCTCTGCTGCTTCAGGAAGCACATGCCCTTCTTCATCTGCGGGTGGTGGAACGGGTTCCCCCTTGTCAACAGGGCTCGTGAGTGTATTCCAGGTACTTCCTGGTTCCCAAAAAGACCGGGGACCTTCGTCCTATCCTGGATCTCCGAAAGTTGAACAAGTTCCTGGTTCGGGAGAAGTTCCGCATGCTTTCGCTTCCCATCTTGTATCCTTTGATGGACAAGGGGAGACTGGTTGTGTTCCCTGGATCTGAAGGAAGCCTACACTCACATTCCGAGCTCCGGGCCATTTACTGCGCCATGGTGGTATTTCGTCATTTGCTGCAGGTGCGTATGGACAACCAGGTGGCGATGTATTACGTGAACAAGCAAGGGGGGACAGGTTCCCTCTCGCTCTGTAGGGAGGCCCTTCGACTTTGGTGGTGGGCGCTGCGCCACAACATCTTTCTTCGGGCGGTGTATATCCAGGGCGAGCAGAATTGTCTGGCAGACAGGTTGAGTCGCCTTCTTCAGCCGCATGAATTGTAGCTCCATTCTCAGACTCTGTGGCAGATGTTTGTTCGGTGGGGAACTCAACAGGTAGATCTGTTCGCTTCGCCCCTCAATCACAAGTTGCCTCGCTACTGCTCGAGGATGTTCTCCCGGGATCGTCTTGAGGCGGATGCTTCCTTCTCGATTGGACGGGCGGGTTCCTCTATGCTTTCCCACCCTTTCCACTGATTCTCAGGACTCTGGTACACTTCAAGTCGGTCCGCGCCACCATGATCTTGATTGCTCCTTGGTGGCCCCAGCAACCGTGGTTTTCCCTGCTTCTCCAGCTCAGTGTCAGGGAGCCTCTGCTTCTGCCTGTGTTTCCTTCTCTGCTGTCTCAGAGTAGGGGTTCGCTGTTGCATCCCAATCTGCAGTCTCTTCACTTAACAGCTTGGTTCCTCTCCACATGTCTTCCGCCTTAGACTTTTCTCAGTCGGTGAGGGATGTTCTGGAGGCCTTTCGAAAGAGCTCCACTTGTCAATACTATTCCCAAAAATGGTCCAGATTTGCTGCGTGGTGTGCTGAGCACCGCATGGAACCGCTCTCTGCTTCCTTGCCGTCAGTGCTAGATTATCTGTTCCACCTGTCTCGGACTGGCCTCAAATTGACATCTATTCGAGTCCACCTCAGTGCGATTGCTGCCTTTCAACGGCCGCTTGATGGGAAGCCGCTTTCCGTCCATCCGACGATTTCCCGCTTTATGAAGGGTCTCTTCAATGTTCATCCTCCACTCAAGCCCCCTCCGGTGGTTTGGGATCTTCATGTGGTTCTGGCGCAATTGATGAAACCTCCGTTTGAACCCATTGATAAGGCTCATCTGAAGTTCCTCACCTGGAAGGTGATTTTCCTGGTTGCTCTCACGTCTGCTCGCAGAGTCAGTGAGCTGCAGGCTCTGGTTGCGGATCCGCCTTTTACTGTATTCCATCATGACAAGGTGGTCCTCCGTACTCATCCAAAGTTCTTGCCCAAGGTTGTTTCGGACTTTCATATCAATCAGTCCGTTGTTCTTCCGGTATTTTTTCCAAAGCTCCACTCTCATCCTGGGGAGGTGGCGCTTCACACTCTTGATTGTAAAAGGGTGTTGGCCTTTTACCTGAGTCTCATCGGTCGGCTCCTCAACTGTTCATCTCTTTTGATCCTAATCGGTTGGGCCGTCCGGTTTCCAAGCGCACCTTATCCAACTGGTTAGCCGCTTGTATTTCTTTCTGCTACGCTCAGGCTGGTCTCTCGCTGCATGGTCGAGTCAAGGGACATAAGGTCCGAGCGATGGCGGCCTCTGTCGCTTTCCTCCGAGCCACGCCTATTGAGGAGATCTGCAAAGCTGCCACTTGGTCTTCGGTTCATACCTTCACCTCTCACTACTGTCTGGACGCCTTTTCCAGGCGCGACGGCCAGTTTGGCCAGTCGGTTTCGCGTAATCTGTTTTCATAAGTTGCCAACTTTCCTTCCGTCCCTTTTTTGGTTTGCTTGGAGGTCACCCACATGTAGAGAATATGCTGCCTGCTTGTCCTGGGATAAAGCACAGTTACTTACCGTAACAGGTGTTATCCAGGGACAGCAGGTAGATATTCTCGCAACCCTCCCGCCTCCCCGAGGTTGGCTTCTTTGCTAGCTATCTGAACTGAAGACCACGAGGAGGGGATGCACCCTCTAGTGGAGCAGGAAGGCACGCATGCGTGGACAGTACTAGCAAACTTGAGATCTTCAATCAAGTTTGCTTGAAACGCTGGCCGCGACGGGGCTCCGTGGATGATGTCACCCACATGTAGAGAATATCTGCCTGCTGTCCCTGGATAACACCTGTTACGGTAAATAACTGTACTTTTCAGTTCTTAAAGTAACCAACAGTGTTGCCCATTTGGCATTATAGTCTTTTGATGACTCTAAAAATTGAGAGATATTTAGACTATTAGATGATACTAATTGATCTATTCCCCCCTCTTCTGATAATTTTTTAGACCCACTGGGTATATAGTAAAGGTTATCAGGTGAAAAACTTTCTATCAAAGTATAACAAAGTATATCTTTCAAATACATTTTTAATAATTCCAATGGGGAAAGGTAATGAGACATAGGAAAATTCAGAAATCTGAGGTTCCTAGATCTCATAGCATTTTACATTTTTTCCATTTGCAAATGTAAAGCAGTACTGCCCTTCATATTAGATGCTGCGCAGGACTGCAGCACAGAAATAGATGCTTCCAATTTATCCACTTTATTTTCCACTAAAGCCAATTGGGTTTCTTGTTTGGCTACCTTAGTTGTAATTTCATTTGGAAAATTGACACAGATTAACCACAGTGCCCTGTAATGAGTTCTCTATTTTATTCACTACTGTCCAGACATCTTGAATTGTAATAGTTTTATCACCAATCGCAGGCCTATGAATTAGCCTTGAGGGCATTGAAACAGGGGGTTTCTTTGCCACAGGGGGATGACATTGAGGCATTTTTGGATAGATTGCCACTGCCACAATTGTCACAAGTAGAGCAGGAGCTTTTAAATGAACAAGTTTCTGTTTCTAAGGTAGAGGGGGTAATTCAAGCCCTGAAACCTGGAAAGACCCCTGGATTGGATGGTTTTATGGGATCCTTTTATAAAAAGTTTTCATCTTTATTCATTGCCTTATTAGCAAAGGTAGCGAATGAGATCATTGTTTTACCTAAACCGGGAAAAGATTTGTGGATTTGTGGGGCTTATAGACCTATTTCATTGTTAAATGTGGATGTTAAAATCATAGCGAAGATTATCCCAGGACAAGCAGGCAGCATATTCTTGACTGATGGGTGACGGCACCGACGGAGCCCCGGTACGGACAATTTTAGAGTGATTGCACTCTAAGAACTTGGAAAGTTCTGGTAGGCCGCACCGCGCACGCGCGAGTGCCTTCCCGCCCGACAGAGGCGCGCGGTCCCCAGTTTCTTAGTTTCCGCGGAGCTAAGAAGATGCGTTTTTCAACGGCCGTTGAAATTTTTTCTTCTTGCCTTCCCGCTCGCGTAAACCCTTTTGGCTCTATTGCCTTTTTTCTTTTATTTCATTTTTGTAAAAAAAAAAAAAAAAACCTTATTTTTTCTTCAATTTGGTTTTTTCCCCGGCGGGGCCTACTGCCACCATCGAGGCCTCGGCCTTCGATTTGGCGGAAGCCATTTTTCCTTTCATGCCCCCTCAACCAGGTTTTAAAAAGTGCCAGCGGTGTGCTCGGCCTATATCTCTCACGGACCCGCACAACTGGTGCCTACAGTGTTTGGGTCCTGAGCATCAGGCTTCCACCTGCACCCGCTGTGCCACGTTAAAGAAACGTACTCTGAAAAATCGCCAGATACAACAGCGATTACTTTTCGGTGCCGAGATGTCCGATCCCATTCCATCGACACCGGCATCGGCACCATCACATTCGGCACCTACTTCTTCGACGCCGCGTGATACCACACCGGCGTCGCACCCAGGTAAGCCGGCTAAGAAGCCTTCCCCGCTGGAGCGTCCTCCAGTCTCTATTGCAGCAAGCCCAGTCCTGCCGACCGTGAAACGCCAGCGGAAGCGCTCTGCCCCGATTGAAGTGAGTCCCTCGACCTCGGGCTCTTCATCTTCGGGGCGTCGAGCGGCACCACAGGTACCACAAAAGAAAAAGGCGGTACCGGTGCCCTCTTTGGATGAGCGCATTGCCGCCGTCCTCCTAGTGCAGCTAAAGGAGCAGTTACAACAACTCCTTCCTGCTCTATTGGCACCGAACCTTCCGGTGCCGGTCCGGTCTGAACCACCGGTACCGGTGGTAGACCAACCTCTATTATCGGCAGCATCCTTTTCGGTACCGGTCCACTCGGTCTCACCGATATCGATGCCTGTTCTTGCTCCGGAGCCGAGAGCCCAACATCAGTCAGTATAGACTTCGGCACCGGTGCAACCGATAACATCTCCTGGTACCGTGTCGATGAGGTCGGGTAAGTTGGTGCGCAAATCCCGGCACTTAGAACCATCCACCCCAGAGTCCCAAGACCGTAGTTCCCATATCAGGGACCCTGATCTGTGGGGTGACTCTGAAGAGCCCTTTCTGTCTGAGGTTGAATGTTCCTCAGATGAGGATGAGCCTGCTGTACCTGATCCATCCTCTCAACAGGACTCCACATCTTTCACTTCTTTTTTGAAAGACATGTGTACCTCTCTGTCCATTCCTTTGGAGGCTGAATCTAAAAAGTCTAAAGCCTTTTTAGATGCCCTTGATTTTGACCAGCCTCCAAAGGAATTTTTGAAACTCCCTCTTCATGACATCTTGAGGGAAACTTTCTATAAAAACCTAGAGACTCCTTTAACTATTCCAGGAGCTCCCCGCAAATTGGATTCATTATACAAAGTAATCCCTATTCCTGGGTTTGATAAGCCACAGCTTCCCCATGAATCTCTGCTTGTGGAATCTACGCTTAAAAAGTCTGCAGGGACTAGTGTATATGCTTCTGTCCCTCCTGGCAGAGAAGGTAAAGCCATGGACAAATTCGGTAAACGATTATACCAGAATGCTATGCTCGCTAACAGATCTGGTAATTATGCTTTTCATTTTTCTTTTTATCTCAAGCATCTCCTTACCACCATGGCTTCATTTGAAAAGTACCTTCATCAGCGCAAACAGCAAGCTTTTCATCACTGCTCGTCTTCTCTGTTTCAGCTACGTAAGTTCATGGTTCGGTCAATTTATGACACTTTCGAACTTACCTCCAGAGCAACTGCAATGTCTGTGGCCATGCGTCGCCTTGCCTGGCTTCGGGTATCCGAGCTTGATGTTAATCATCAAGATCGGTTAGCCAATGCCCCATGCCTGGGGGATGAGCTCTTTGGGGAATCCATGGACTCGACCACTCAAAAGCTCTCTGCCCACGAAACACGCTGGGATACCCTGCTCAAAACCAAGAAAAAGCCTCCTCAGACTCGGCCTTTCAGACAGCAGTCGGCTTATCAACGACGCTATGCAGCTCGCCCATTGCCAGCAGCTTCCCAGCAACCCAGGCGTCAACGTCAACAGCAACGTCAGCCTCCCAGGCCACAGCAGCAGCAACCTGTGAAGCCACCTCCACAACAAAAATCGACGCAGCCCTTTTGACTGCATTCTCCAAAGCATAGCCAAGGTTCCCAGTTCTACCCACCTGCCTCAACCTTTAGGTGGTCGTCTCTTTTCCTCAGCTGGTGGGAAGTTATCACTTCGGACCAATGGGTCCTCAACATCATCCACCACGGCTACTCTCTCAACTTTCAGACCCTTCCAGCTCAAAGCCTGCCAAAAGAGTCTGCTTTGAACACTCCTCAGTCTGTCCTCCTTCTTCAGGAAGTTCAATCCCTCCTCCTTCTAAACGCTATAGAGGAAGTTCCTTTAGATCAGCAAGGACAGGGATTCTACTCCCGTTTCTTTCTAGTTCCCAAAAAAACAGGAGATCTCAGACCAATCCTAGATCTTCGCGATCTCAACAAATGTTTAGTCAAGGAAAAATTCAAGATGCTTTCTCTAGCCACTCTTTACCCTCTTCTCAATCTAGGCGACTGGCTATGCTCCCTAGATCTCAAAGAAGCATACACTCACATACCGGTCAATCTGACCTCCAGACAGTATCTCCGCTTCATGATCAATCGCTGTCATTATCAATACAAGGTGCTGCCCTTCGGTCTTGCCTCCTCTCCAAGGGTGTTCACCAAATGTCTCATTGTGGTGGCGGCCTTTCTACGCTCTCACCACCTTCAAGTCTTTCCTTACCTGGACGATTGGTTAATCAAGGCCAATTCATCTCAAACAGTGCTCCTGGCCACCAACCAAACCATTCTGTTTCTACAGCTTCTGGGGCTCGAGATCAATCTACCCAAATCTCATCTCATCCCCACTCAGAGACTTCAATTCATTGGAGCGGTACTGGACACAGTCCTCATGAGAGCATTCCTGCCATCCAAACATCTTCAAACTCTTCAATCTCTATATCAGCAGGTGCTTCCACAACGTTCCATCTCTGCCAAGCAAATGATGATACTCTTGGGTCACATGGCCTCCACAGTTCATGTCACACCCCTCGCACGTCTTCACCTGCACACTCCTCAATGGACCCTTGCTACCCAGTGGTCCCAAGCGACGGATTCTTGCTCACGACACATATCTGTGACATCATCTCTTCGTCAGTCTCTACAATGGTGGTTGATATCCTCAAATCTCTCCAGAGATCTTCTGTTTCATCTGCCTCCTCATCAACTTGTCATTACCACCGACGCCTCCCCTTATGCCTGGGGAGCTCATTTGAACGAATTCCAAACTCAAGGGCTTTGGACAACCCAGGAAATGAAACATCACACCTGGAACTCAGAGCGATGTTTTATGCCCTCAAAGCCTTCCAACATCTTCTCTTTCCTCAGGTCCTCCTGCTGTGCACAGACAATCAAGTTACGATGTACTACATCAACAAGCAGGGTGGGACAGGCTCTCGCCTCTTGTGCCAGGAAGCCCAGAAGATTTGGGCTTGGGCCACAGATCACCAACTATTCCTGAAAGCTATCTACATTCAGGGAGAACAGAATTCCTTGGCGGACAACCTCAGCAGAATTCTCCAACCTCACGAGTGGACACTCGATCCTGTAACTCTACAGTCCATCTTCGCTCAGTGGGGCACTCCTCAGATAGACCTCTTTGCAGCTCCTCACAATCACCAGCTGCCCCTATTCTGCTCCAGACTCTACTCTCCTCACCGTCTGGCAGCGGACGCTTTTCTTCTGGATTGGTCCAATCTGTTCCTGTATGCTTTCCCTCCTCTGCCGCTCATGTTACGAACCTTGTTCAAGCTCAAGAGGGAACGAGCCACCATGATTCTGATTGCTCCATGGTGGCCCAGACAACATTGGTTCTCCCTTCTACTTCAACTCAGTTCCAGAGAACCCTTTCTGCTTCCACTATTTCCTTCTCTGCTTACGCAGCATCAAGAGACCCTTCTGCATCCCAACCTCCAGTCTCTACACCTGACAGCTTGGTATCTCTCGGGCTGATTTCTTATGATTCTCTTCTGTCTCAGCCCGTTCGTTCTATTCTGGATGCTTCCAGGAAACCAGCCACTCTGCAATGTTATCATCAGAAGTGGACACGGTTTTCTTCTTGGTGTCTTCTTCATCATCATGATCCCACGTCCCTTGCAGTGGAGACTTTGTTGGATTATCTACTTTCTTTGTCTGACTCTGGCCTCAAATCTACATCCATCAGAGTCCATTTTAGTGCTATCGCTGCTTTTCATGAGCCAGTCCATGGAAAACTCCTTTCAGCTCATCCCCTAGTCGCCAGATTCATGCGAGGTCTTTTCAATGTAAAACCACCTCTTAAAGCACCTCCTGTGATCTGGGATCTTAATGTGGTTCTCTCCGCTTTAATGAAGCCTCCATTTGAACCTTTGGCGACTGCCACTTTCAAGTTTCTCACTTGGAAGGTACTTTTCCTTATTGCGCTCACCTCTGCCAGGAGGGTCAGTGAGCTCCATGCTCTAGTTTCTGACCCACCTTTCACAGTCTTTCATCACGATAAGGTAGTTCTACGTACACATCCAAAGTTTCTTCCTAAGGTTGTCTCTGAATTCCATCTCAACCAATCTATTATACTACCTGTTTTCTTTCCGAAACCTCACTCCCATTCTGGAGAACAGGCTCTGCATACTTTGGACTGTAAGAGGGCTCTAGCTTACTATCTAGAGCGTACAAAACCCCACAGATCAGCTCCCCAACTCTTTCTGTCCTTTGATCCGAATAAATTGGGACGTCCTGTTTCTAAACGTACGTTGTCAAATTGGCTTGCAGCGTGCATTTCATTCTGTTATGCTCAGACCGGACTGACACTGGAAGGTTCTGTCACGGCCCATAGAGTCCGAGCTATGGCAGCATCTGTAGCTTTCCTCCGTTCCACTCCTATTGAGGAAATCTGCAAGGCTGCCACTTGGTCCTCAGTTCATACTTTTACATCTCATTATTGTCTGGATGCATTCTCCAGACGGGATGGACACTTCGGCCAATCTGTTTTGCAAAATTTGTTTTCCTAATGGCCAACCTTCCCTCCATCCCTCTTTTTGTTAGCTTGGAGGTCACCCATCAGTCAAGAATATGCTGCCTGCTTGTCCTGGGATAAAGCACAGTTACTTACCGTAACAGGTGTTATCCAGGGACAGCAGGCAGATATTCTTGCGTCCCTCCCACCTCCCCGGGTTGGCTTCTTAGCTGGCTTATCCTAACTGGGGACCGCGCGCCTCTGTCGGGCGGGAAGGCACTTGCGCGTGCGCGGTGCGGCCTACCAGAACTTTCCAAGTTCTTAGAGTGCAATCACTCTAAAATTGTCCGTACCGGGGTTCCGTCGGTGCCGTCACCCATCAGTCAAGAATATCTGCCTGCTGTCCCTGGATAACACCTGTTACGGTAAGTAACTGTGCTTTCTGGCCTTGCGGTTGGCTAGGGTATTGCCACAGCTTATCCATGTTGATCAATCGGGGTTTATTGCTAGGTGACAAGCGGCCCAATTGCATTTTATTTTGGATTGGGCTGTAGCGGGACATAATATAGGGGTTCAGATGGAGCAACACTGGATAGGGTCATAATTTTTGGGGGAGTGGTTGTGGGCGCCCATATCCACAGGGGATAGATTGAAAGGTGTGGGGAATCCATTTGTTAGACATCTAATTGGGTTGTGGGGAGCCTTGCGGCGTCAGTGGGGAAGTGAGGGACAGGCATCTACCTTGGCAGCTATATGGAGGGAACCCACTTTTGAGGTGGGACATATTTCAGGGAGGTTTGCTAGATGGGAGAGGTTGGGTATTAGGGTGTTTAGAGATGTGATTCAAGGGAACCGGATGATACCTTTTGCCACCCTGGGGTAGCGTTACTCTTTGCCATCTGGTGATTTTTTTTATTTTTTAACAATACATGCAGCTACATCATTATATGAAGGCTCAGGGGTGGTTGGGGGACTCCCAGGGTAATAGGGATGATGTGGAGAATTTCTGGTTGTTATTAGGGAGAGTTCCTCGTCCTATTTCAGTTTCGTATTCATTTCTTAGGGGATGGGATAAGCCCCAGTGCTCTTTTCGGAGTAAATGGGAGGTTGATTTGGGTTTCTCTCTCACTGAGGGGCAATGGGAACGGGTCTGTTTGGAAGTTCAAAAGGTGTGTTTTGGTACAGGAAAATGCTTATAAGATTTTATCTCGTTGGTATTACACTCCTGAACACTTACATGCTATGTACCCTACTGTGTTAAATATTTGTTAGAGATATGGAGGAGAGGGGGGTTCCTTTCTCCACATTTGGAGGACTTGTCCCTTAGTGGGACCTTATTGGTGCTATGGTAACCAGGTGTTTGTCGACTTGGTTGGGGGATACTGTTCATCAAAATCCACAAACTTGTTTGCTGGGACTTACAAATTTGAGACCGGTTTGGTGGCACAGAAGATTGATTTGCGTGAGACTTTCAGCTGCTAAATGTTTACTTGCTCTGCATTGGAAGACGGGAGTGATACCCTTAGAGGTGGAGTGGAGAGCTCGAGTTGGTCATCTGCTCCATATGGAATGTGTGACCGCTAAACAACATGGTTATTATGTAGCTCATCAGAAGGATTGGACATGACTTTTTAGGAAACTTCAAGTTTGGCTGTCAGCTGGGGGGGTTGGAGGGGGTGAAGGCTTTGGTATTGGACTTGGTGAGATGGGGAGGGGGGATTTGTGAAGGGTTGTTTTTTTTATATGGAGGAGGAGGATTGGTTAGGGTTAGAGTTGTAGAGTTCAGTGTTATCGTATGCTGTAGTTTGTTTTGTGCAGCATCAGAAACAGAGACCCACAATTGGTGGAGAATTAGGATTGGATATGTTAGTGGTGTCAATGGGTTGTTTTGTTTTCTGTATTATTGCCATTGGTTTTTTTTTATATTGTATTTGTTTTTCTTACAATAAAAAATTTATTGATACAAAAAAATATTCCAGTAAGGGAATGGTTTTCAGATGGTGATGAAACAGCAGGGGCTTGCCTACCATTGAGTGAGCCCAGCAAAATGCACAGGGCTGCCTGCAGCTGAACCCTCCTCCCTTCCTCACACCCTGGTTAGCATCTCAGCAGCTCTTCATCCACAGGCTGGAACATCATAGCTGAGTGGTGGAGCCCTTCCTCTGCTCATCAGATCATCACTTTGACCTGGTTGTCATGTGTGGTGCAGTAGAATTATGATTCATGGCCAACTCCTCAACAGTTTGCTGATGGTTTTCAGTTAAAAGCAGCACGGTTTGTAAAGAATCTTGCTGTTCCCAATATCGATAGAGTTTGATATCAGACATTGCTTCAAGTGTTACTCTAATTGTAAACAATTTTTTTAGTGAAGAGAAGAATATCCCTGAAATTTTAAAATGCACAATAGTTAGGTCTGTTTTGAAAAATCTGATGCTACTACAGTTGATAATTTTAGACTATTTTCTTCTTTGTCTTTTCTAACTAAAGTCTTAGAAAACCTAGCATTAAATCAAATTAAACTTTTAGTACCTTCCACATTGCTATTGGAGTGTAGTGCCCCCTTAAGTTTTTCCTTGTGCAAGTGAGGTATTTATCTGCTCTGCTTAGTTTTCCTATTTTCGGTTATTTTAGGGGGGGGGTTGAATTTTTTTTTTGCTTGAGGCTTTGGTGTCCTGAGACCCCATATTTGGGGATTCTCTGCCTGGGAAAGAACACAGGTTCCATGGAGCCAGAGTCCAGCTCAAAGGGCAAACCTTTGGGTGGACCTGTGGAACCAGCCTGCTGTGTGTCTGTTCTCCTAGGATGTCACATGGCTTCTGAATTTCCCAGTGGCTTGAGCGCAGGCTGTGTGGTGCCCTGAGTAAGAACTCTCAGGATATCAGGGAGGCAGCTTTGTAATTTGCCCCTCCCTCCCCATTCATGTCAAGGTTCCTTAGGGGTGGAGGTCTCAGATAGGGTTGGTCTGACTGGCAGCCTGAAGATTTCCTGGTTTGGAGTCGTCATTTGAAGTTTCTGAGGCAGAAAGTCCTTTTCATCTCTTCCAGATGCAGAGAAAGCTAACAGACAGGCACTTTCACAGAACTGTAAGTACAGCCCCATTATTTCCTATGGGAAAATTAGGGTGGGGGGAATGCTAAAACCTCATTTTGGAGGGTTTCTTGGGTCAGGGTTCAGGTCTTCTACCTACAAAACCCATATTTCAGCATTTTTTTATTTTTTATTTTTCCAGTCTCCATGGGATGTTAAATTGGTGTGATTTTTCTGTGGCCATCTTGGATTTTTAATCAAATTTTTTTTTCTGAAGCCTCTATCTGCCTCAAAACTCCTCAATTTTTACAAAAATCGACAGGGATGAACTCATCAGAGTGTGTTAACACCATTTCATGTGAAGTTTGTACTGGATGGCTGGCGGAGGAGCATCTATTTACCACATGCCACAGCGCGCGCAAGAAGTGAGGGCTGGGAGCCTCAAGCTTAGCCCCCATCCTTTTCCTCCAGGGCTGGGGAACCTATGTGGATCTGGGAATGGGTAGAAAAGTCTTGTCCGGAGTCCAAATTTTGCAAAGGCGACAAACGCAGAAGCGTGGAGTCCATGGAACTCATGCAAGCCTAGTTGGAGGATCTATAGGATTAATTTATCTTCCCTGTGCATTCATTTATCTTCCCTGTGCATGGCTTCTCCCCAGAGTTGTATCTGGTTTTCATGTCTACTAGGAGGTTCATCTGCCTGCTTTTCAACCTACAGGCAGGATAGAAACATAGAAACATGATGGCAGATAAAGGCCAAATGGTCCATCTAGTCTGCTCATCCGCAGTAACCATTATCTCTTTCTCTCTCTGACAGATCCCACATGCCTATCCCAGGCTCTTTTGAATTCAGACAGTCTCTTGTCTCCACCACCTCTTCTGGGAGACTGTTCCATGCATCTACCATCCTTTACAGGGGTTCAAGGAAGGTTTAGATAGGTTCCTAAAGGATAAGGGGATTGAGGGGTACAGATAGAAGTAAAGGTAGGTTATAGAAATGCTCAGAAACCACTTCACAGGTCATAGACCTGATGGGCCACCGTGGGAGCGGACCGCTGGGCGCGATGGACCTCTGGTCTGACCCAGTGGAGGCAACTTCTTATGTTCTGTAAAAAAGTATTCCTTAGATTACTCTGGAGCTTATCACCTCTTAGAATATTGGAGAGAGTGGGAGCCAGAAGGCCTTGAGCATGCGCATATGCTCAAGGCCCAGCAGAATCAGTGGCAGGCTCTTTGGGCACCGGCACATACTGTGGGTTGGTGCTGGACGTGCTGGTGCCCAATTGCGGTAAGGATTTTTTTTTTTGGGGGGGGGACAATGCTGGTTCTCAGGGGTGGGGTGGGTGGGCGAAGCCGGTTCACAGGGGTTGTTTGGAAGCGTGCCAGTAGCTTCGGAGTCTTTATGGGGTGGGATGGGGTGGAAGTGTGCTAGTGGCCTCAGGGGGTCTTTTTTGGGATGTGGAACAAATTGCCCACATTTCCATTATTTTCTATGGGGAAATGTGCTTGAT
Organism: Geotrypetes seraphini; assembly: GCF_902459505.1. Lineage (NCBI taxonomy): Eukaryota > Metazoa > Chordata > Amphibia > Gymnophiona > Dermophiidae > Geotrypetes > Geotrypetes seraphini. The sequence goes on from NC_047089.1 coordinate 40,223,503, forward strand.
ATACGAACACTTTGGCTTACGAGCATGCTTCTGGAACGAATTATGCTCACAATCCAAGGTTCCACTTAGAGAATGACAAGGTGGTTGCTACCCGCTAAAACGGTGACAAATTAAAATAAGGTCACCGCGAGTACGGGGCCAAGGCCATTCACCTCCCCGTGAATTGGTGAATGGCCTTGTCTCCGCAGTGAAAGGAGTGAGCACGCGTGGTGAATGAGCATGCAGTCCGACAGCCCCCTCTCTTCTGCCATCCGGCCATGCATTTCTCTTCCTTTCCCTTACCTTCTCTTTGTGGCGATTTCTATAAGGCTATGCATTGTATTGCAGCCGGAACCTTGAAGTTGCGTCACGTGTGGCTGCTGGAAAAGTCTCCTGACGCAACTTCCTTTTTCCAGTTGCATCGGAGGAGACTTTTTTCCAGCAGTCAACATGACGCGACTTCAAGGTTCTGGCTGCAATAGAAATCGCCACGAAGAGAAAGTAAGGGGAAGAGAGGGAGATGCATTGCTGGCCAGCAAGAGAGAGATGCTGGACCGCGCAAAGGGTGCTAGGGGTATGGAGAGGAGAAGACGCTGAAGCAGCCTGAAGGGAACTGGGGAAGAAAGAGTGGGGAGAAGACGCTGGGAAATGGGGAAGAGAGAGTGTGGAGAAGACGCTGGGAAATGGGGAAGAGAGAATGGGGAGAAGGCGCTGGGAAATGGGGAAGAGAGAGTGGGGAGAAGACGCTAGGAAATGGGGAAGAGAGAGTGACGGGGACCGAGCTCACGGGGACAGGATGGGGACCGAGCCCACGGGGACGGAATGGGGACAGGGGAATTTTTCCCCATGTCATTCTCTAGTTCCACTACACTAGGATCTTACATGCCACTAAAATAGCAAAACATTGTAAGAATTGGCAGATAGGATCTTCTAACATAAATTTGGCAACTGTGTATATTTGAAAAACAGAATCTTAGTGATAATATTTGATGCATAAGGTGGCCAAACAAGTTGATAAGGCATTGGGAAAAGCCTGAAAAATATTTGAATGCTTTAGTAGATTAATGACTTGGTAAAAAAAAGTGAGTTTGCTTTTGTATAATTCTCTTCATTTTGAATGCAAGGTGCAGTTCCAGAAGCTGGGCCAGCAAAGAGGTGGGCCACCAAAAAGGGCAGCTGTCCTCATCATAAAGTATATGGAACATATATTTAAGGATCTAAACATCACGAGGAGAGATAGGGAATGGGAGATAATAGATATTTAGAAACATAAAAATATGATGGCAGATAAAGGCCAAATGGCCTATCCAGTCTGTCCATCCACAACATCCACTATCTCCTTTCCCTAAGAGACCCATGCTTTCTTGAATTCAGAAAGTCTTTGTCTCCACCACTTCTAATGGGAGACTACTTCACTCATCTACCACCTTTCTGTAAAAAAGTATTTCCTTAGATTACTTCTGAGCCTTTTATTGCCTCTTAACTTCAATCCATGCCTTCTCATTCTGGAGTTTCCTCTCAGATGAAAGAGATTTGCTTCATGCATATTTATGCTATGTAGGTATTTAAATGTCTCTTATCATATCTCCCCCCCTCACTTTTCCTCCAGTGTATACATATTGAGATAAGTTGAGCATGTTGGTTTAGGATGGATAGTCAGGCTCAGGAATAAACTTCACAAAAAGGATAATGGTGGATAATATCAGAAGTCAAGGAAGCATAAGAGAACCATAGACTATCTTTGAAGGTGGTTGTAGAAACTGGGTGGTTATATTTGATGGGTTGATTGGATAGGCCACATGGTCTTTTGCCATTTTTTTCTATGTTTATAAGTGACGTGCATTGGAGAAAATGCCATTTAGACGTAGTTTATTGATTTAGGAGTTAAGATCAAAGAAATATCTTGTGGATAATACATTGAATGACATTCCAACATACAATAACTGACCCAAAAAAAGGGTAGAACATTAAGATTATTTTAAAAGGAATGGAGAACAAAACTGAGAATATCAATGCTTCTGTATTGTCCATGGTTTGCCTGCAAATTGAACTCTTGTATAGAGTTCTTGTTATCCAAGACTAAAAGAGATGCTGCTGAACTAGGTTTTAAAAGAATGAAAAGCCATTGTTGGAGGCAGGATACTGGGTTCAGTTAACTTTTGAAACAGCATGGTTTACCTAGGTAACTAATGGTGAATGATTTTTGTAAATATTGAAATGATATGCATTTCTTTCACTTAGATGATACTCAAAATCATTCTGATTGGTACCTAATTTGTCTTATGCACTGTGTTTCATCCTTACCTAATCTAATCTAATCTTCAGTTTATATACCTGGTCATCTCCCAAAGGAGCTCGACTCTGTTTACAGTTGATTAAAATTAGAAAGACATAATAGAAAAAAAAAATCAAATGGAATTTTTTAAGAATCTACAACAATTACTACTCCCACTGGCTACTTCTAATTTAATAGTGGCTGGAGATTTCAATGCTGTAATGGATCCATTAATAGATAAAAAACCAAGTAGAATTATGAAATCATTAGGGTTAGATAATTTGGCACAATCTTGTAATTTAATAGATATATGGCGAATACGGCATTTTAATGATCGGGAATTTTCATTTTTTTCACAGGTCCATAATTCTTTTTCAAGAATAGATTATATTTTAGTCTCGAATCAGATAGTTCAAAAAGTGACAAAAGCCACCATAGATCCTATCATTTTTTTCTGATCATGCTGGTGTATGGATCGAGTTACAGTCTGATGAGCAAGATTATTGTAAATCTGTTTGGAGATTTGATAATACTTTGATTGTGGATTCAAATTTCCTTGAAGAATTTAAACTAAAAATGATTGAATTTTTCCAACTTAATACCTCAGAAGATATTAACATAGAAACATTATGGGATGCATTTAAGGCTATCATGAGAGGTAATATTTCATATTCGGCATATATTAGAAAACAACTTAAAAAACAATTTTATAATTTGGAAAAAAATTAAACATTTGGAGAATAAATTAGTTGATAAATGGGAACAGAGTATCTTACAGGCTTTATTAAAAGCAAAAGGCAAATATAATGAGATATTTTCTAAATTTGTAAGGAAAAATTTGTTTTCCCAACAAACTCAATATTATGGAAACTCAAATAAGGCGGGAAGATTATTGGCAAATTATCTTAAAGCAAAGAAAAGAAGAATAAAAATTATTGCAATAAAGGATGAAAATGGAGAAACACATACTAAAATTGAAAATATTTTAAGACAATTTCTAGAGACCTATATTCTTCTGAGCCTTATGGTGATAGGGAAAAAGATGGTTTAGAATTTTTAAATCTAATTGTTGGACCGAAGGTTCCTGAGCATATAAAAAGAAGCTTAGAGGAGCCTATATCACTAAAAGAATTAGAAACAGCATTGAAGTCTCTTAGAGTTGGATCCGCTCCAGGTGGTGATGGTTTTACAGTAGAATTTTATAAATCATTTCAAAGTACCATTTTACCCTATTTATTAAATTTATATCAGTTTTAACTAACTAAAGGTTGCATTACAGGTACTATGGCAGAATCATTAACAATTGTTTAGCCAAAGCCAAACAAAGATCCCACTTTGGTTTCAAACTACAAGCCTATCTCGTTAATCAATGTTGATGGAAAACTTTTAGCAAAGACATTAGCTTTAAGATTGGCTAAGTCTCTCCCTTTTATTATTGATATGCACCAAACAGGATTTGTTGCTAAGAGACATTCTTCTAATAATACTAGATTGGCTTTTCATACCTTAAATTTAACCAAAAACATGAAGGATCCGGCTTTCGCTGTCTCCTTAGATGCGGAGAAAGCCTTTGATCGTGTTGAATGGACTTTCATGTATCAGGCATTAGAATGGTTTGGTATAGGTTCAGGATTCATACAAATGATTCAGACGTTGTATACCGTATTTTCACGCATATAACGCGCGCGTTATACGCGTTTTTACCTACCGCGCATACCCCTCGCGCGTTATACAAAAGTTTTTAAACATAGTTCCCACCCCGCCCGACGCCCGATTCACCCCCCCCAGCAGGACCGCTCGCACCTCCACCCCGAACGGCCGCTCGCACGCGCTCCCACCCGCACCCGCATCCACGATCGGAGCAAGAGGGAGCCCAAGCCCTCTTGCCCGGCCGACTCCCCGACGTCCGATACATCCCCCCCCCCCCGGCAGGACCACTCGCACCCCCACCCCGAACGACCGCTCGCACGCGCTCCCACCCGCACCCGCATCCACGATCGGAGCAAGAGGGAGCCCAAGCCCTCTTGCCCGGCCGACTCCCCGACGTCCGATACATCCCCCCCCCCCGGCAGGACCACTCGCACCCCCACCCCGAACGACCGCTCGCACGCGCTCCCACCCGCACCCGCATCCACGATCGGAGCAAGAGGGAGCCCAAGCCCTCTTGCCCAGCCGACTCCCCGACGTCCGATACATCCCCCCCCCGGCAGGACCACTCGCACCCCCACCCCGAAGGACCGCCGACTTCCCGACAATATCGGGCCAGAAGGGAGCCCAAACCCTCCTGGCCACGGCGACCCCCTAACCCCACCACGCACTACATTACGGGCAGGAGAGATCCCAGGCCCTCCTGCCCTCGACGCAAACACCCCTCCCCCCAGCCGACCCGCGACCCCCCTGGCGACCCCCACGACCCCCCACCCCCCTTCCCCGTACCTTTGGTAGTTGGCCGGACAGACGGGAGCCAAACCCGCCTGTCCGGCAGGCAGCCAACGAAGGAATGAGGCCGGATTGGCCCATCCGTCCTAAAGCTCCGCCTACTGGTGGGGCCTAAGGCGCGTGGGCCAATCAGAATAGGCCCTGGAGCCTTAGGTCCCACCTGGGGGCGTGGCCTGAGGCACATGGGCCCAACCCGACCATGTGCCTCAGGCCGCGCCCCCAGGTGGGACCTAAGGCTCCAGGGCCTATTCTGATTGGCCCACGCGCCTTAGGCCCCACCAGTAGGCGGAGCTTTGGGACGGATGGGCCAATCCGGCCTCATTCCGTCGTTGGCTGCCTGCCGGACAGGCGGGTTTGGCTCCCGTCTGTCCGGCCAACTAGCAAAGGTACGGGGAAGGGGGGTGGGGGTGTCGTGGGGGTCGGCCAGGGGGGTCGCGGGTCGGCTGGGGGGGGCGGTCGGAGGTTCTTGGGGGGGCGGTCGTTGGAGGGAGGGAGGGGGGTTTGCGTCGAGGGCAGGAGGGCCTGGGATCCCTCCTGCCCGTAATGTAGTGCGGGGTGGGGGTAGGGGGTCGCCGTGGCCAGGAGGGTTTGGGCTCCCTTCTGGCCCAACTACACAAAGGTACGGGGAAGGCGGGTGGGGGTGTCGTGGGGGTCGGCCAGGGGGGTCGCGGGTCGGCTGGGGGACGGGCGGAGGTTCTTGGGGGGAGGGGGTTTGCGTCGAGGGCAGGAGGGCCTGGGATCCCTCCAGCCCGTAATGTAGTGCGGGGTGGGGTTAGGGGGTCGCCGTGGCCAGGAGGGTTTGGGCTCCCTCCTGGCCCGATATTGTTGGGGAGTCGGCGGTCCTTCGGGGTGGGGGTGCGAGTGGTCCTGCCGGGGGGGGGGATGTATCGGACGTCGGGGGGGGCATCAGGCTTTCAGGATGGGGACAGACCTTCAAGGGGGGACAGGACTTCAAGGGGGGACAGTGCACGGAAAGTCAGGGCAGTGCACGGAAGTCAGGGGGGGTGAACGGAGAGTCGGGACAGCGCACGGAAAGTCAGGGCGGGCGAAAGGAGCGTCGGGCATCATGCGCGGTATACCCGTGAGCGCGGTATACAAAAGTTTTTGTACATATCGTGATTTCTGCGCGCTATACCCGTGTGCGCGTTTTACACGGGTGCGCGTTATTTGCGTGAAAATACGGTAACTCCCCTGGTGCAAGATTATATATTAATAACAATTTGTCAGAACGTTTTAATTTGCAGAGGAGAGTTAGACAAGGTTGTCCCTTATCTCCTTTGCTTTTTGATATTGTTTTAGAACCCTTGTTATTAGCCATTCAACAGGCAAAGAGAATACAGGATATTCCTCGTGCAGATTTGGAATATAAAATCTCAGCCTATGCAGATGATATACTGCTTTATTTGAGGAATCCGGAGACTACCATTCCATGCTTACTTGAATTGATAGAAAAATTTGGAAAATTTTCAGGATATAAGATAAATTGGAGAAAGTCAGAAATTCTTCCACTCAATGTGCACTGTACTGAAGGATTATTCGATTCATTTTCATTTGTATGGAAAGATGATGGATTAAAATATTTAGGTATTAGAATAAAAACCACAATAGAAGACGCAGTGAAGGAGAATGAAAAACGTTTATTTAAAAAAGTAACAAATGTGTGAGCAATGGAATCCTTTACATCTTTCTTGGTGGGGGAGAGTTCAAACTATTAAAATGATGATCTTGCCAGTAGTTTGTTATCAAATGAGTATGATACCAGTATTTTTCTTGGGGTCCTTTTATAAAAAATTAAATAGTATTCTTACAAAATTTGTTTGGCTGGGTAAAATGCCTAGAATTGCTTTAGTATCTTTACAAAAAGGAGGGTGGCGGGTGGGGTAAATTAGAGAGCTGCACGGGGACGACAGGAATCCCGCGGGACCCACGGGCATCCCGCAGGTTCCCCCTTCGGGTCACGGGGATCCCGTGGGGACGCCCCCTAGGGTCGCGGGAATCCCATGGGGACGCCCCCTAGGGTCGCGGGGATCTCATGGGGACACCTCCGAGGGTCGCGGGGTTCCTGCGGGGCTGGATGTACTAAGTCGGTCGGCTTTTCTCCCTACCTGCTCTGCTTGCAGCACAGAGTCGAATGGAAGTCTTCCCGACGTCAGCGCTTACGTCGGAGGGGATGGAGGGCTTAAACAAAGCCCTCCCTCCCTCCGACATCAGCGCTGACGTCGGGAAGACTTCCGTTCGGCTCTGTGCTGCAGGCAGGGTAGGTAAGGAGGAGTAGCCTCGCGGCTCGAGTGGCTACCAAGGGAGGGGGTCGGTCCGCCCAGCCCCGGGTGTAGCACAGCAGCTGTAAGAAGGAAATTTAGATTCGCGGTTAAGGGCAGGGAGGTTTGTCAGACCGGGGCTGTTGTCGGTCGGTCGGGGAAGCGCCACAAAAGTAAGGGGACCTGGCCGGCTGTGCTGCACCCGGGGCGGGAGAGAAGGAGGGGAGAGAAGGACGCTGAAAGCACTGGGGAAGACAAAGGGGTAGAGAAGGACGCTGAAAGGCCATGAGGAAGACGTGGGGGAGGGGGAAGGACACTGAAAACATTTGTTTCCCTGGTTTTGAGTCCAATTCTTTGATAGTTCTACTTTTCATCGATGGGTAGGGACGGAGGGGATTCCGGGCGGGGACGGATGGGATTCCTCGCGGGGACGGGTGGGGACGGAGGGATTCCTCACGGGGATGGGTGGGATTCCTCACGGGGACGGGTGAGACTTTGGCAGGGACGGGTGGGATTTCTGTCCCCGCGCAACTCTCTAGGGTAAATTTTCCAAACTTTTATAGGCATCATCAAGCCTATATTTTACGTCAGGGTATATATTGGGTCCTCCCAGAGCTCAGGAAAATGTCCCAGATTGGTTATATTTGGAATGGCGACTCATGTTTCCTTTACATCTCTCTCATGTTATCAGTATAAAAATGTCTAGGAAATATAAAGAAAATAGAATATTGATGGATACATGGAAAACATTACGTTATGTCAGCAATTTAACCCCTGACCCTATACATAAATCATCAAATCAATCCATTTGGCTTAACTCTAAGATTCAAATTGGCGGTTTTAAAATCATATGGAAGCATTGGATTATTGCAGGCATACGAACTTTAAATGATGTTATTTCAAATGGAAAACTGCTTGATTTTTTTATATTTGCAACATAAATGGTCTAAATTCACAAAGTTTTAAATGGTTGCAGCTGAAGCAGGCTATTCAGGAGGGGTTCCCTGAATAGAAAAATCTTAGCAATCAGTATAGTCTGGAATTTTTATGCTTTCAGGCAGATTTTCTGGGACACCAGGCTGCACAGTGGTTTAAATTGTTATCTGGATTTATGAATAAAAAAAACAAAAAATGGTCTTAGAGACATTTGGAGCATTGAGATTAAGCATCAAATTTCTGCATCTCAATGGCCATGAATTTGGTCTAGGAGAATGAGATGTACAGTGTCTGCATCTATGAGACAAACTTGGTTCTTTTTGTTACATAGAGCATTTTGGACCCCGGTTAGATTACAAAAGTTGGATAGCTCTAAATCCAATAGATGCTGGCATTGTAATCTGGAAGCAGGGACTCTAGATCATTTACTTTATTTTTGTCCCTGTATTATGGCCTTTTGGAAATCAATTTGGTCTCAAATTAATTGTTTATTAGAAAACCATGTAGCTCTATCATATATGATACAATTCTATTTGGGACATCTATGAGAATAAAAAGTCAAATTTCATCAAGTAATAATAAACTTTTGTTGTTAATGACAGGAGTCGCCATTCAACATATCACCAGAAATTGGAAAAATTATACTAGACTTAATTACACCTTCTGGTGGAATTCGTTGTGCCATATATTCAAAATGGAAACAACAATTACCATGCAAAAAGGGAATTATAACAATTTTAAAAAGATTTGGGGGCCATTGATAACATATTATAATGATTAGACACCTTTTTTACACTAAAAGTATATTGATAAATAAGGGGAAATGGGGATTTATTGTTATTATTGGTCTTCGTATTTTTTATTATAACACTTGTATGATATACTTGATTTACATTATTTGTGGAAAGGGAGGGTGGGGGAAGGGCTTAATTTATGTTTTAAAGATGACAATAGATAAGAATGTCAAGTGATATGTATGATTTTAATTGATGTAATATTGTACACTTGATGAAAGATGAAAAAATGAATAAAAAATTGGAAAAAAAAAAAAAAGAAAGACATAATAGAAGGCCTGAAAGAGAGAGAGTGCTATTGGTGTATCTTTTCAAGAAACAGCACTGATGCTTAAAATTGAAGGGATGAAATTAAAAAAACTAAAAGAATAAAATATACTGTTATTTCAGCACTTCGGCAGATAGACTTTTAAGATATTGTGTAATCAACCAAGTTTTTAAATCGTTCCGGAATTGTTGTAACTGACCTATCAATCTGATAGTCATCTAACCAATTAATTGACTCACAAATTCTTGTCAGAAATTAACCTGAACAAACAGTTTCGCTCAGAACATAATATACAATCCAAAGGGAATTCTGATTCCACTTCCTCAAAATGAGTTGGTGGTGCTAGGAATTCTTCATTATTCCCCACACTTGGATAGTATTAACTTTGTAATTTTAAGCTTTTTCTTTTCTTTTTATATAAATAACTTATGAATAATTTATAGCTTAAATATAGCTTATATGTGGATTAAGAAGTGCATCACTTATCTTAAGTCCTTATCGGTTCCCCTTCCCGACGCGTTTCAGAACTCTTTTTCAAGGTCGGGGGGAACAAGAATTAAGGGTTATCCTAAACCATAATGTTACTGCCGCTAGTTATCTTTTTGGATAACTAGCGGCAGTAACATTATGGTTTAGGATAACCCTTAATTCTTGTTCCCCCGACCTTGAAAAAAAGTTCCGAAACACGTCGGGAAGGGGAACCGATAAGGACTTAAGATAAGTGATGCACTTCTTAATCCACATATAAGCTATATTTAAGCTATAAATTATTCATAAGTTATTTATATAAAAAGAAAAAGCTTAAAATTACAAAGTTAATACTATCCAAGTGTGGGGAATAATGAAGAATTCCTAGCACCACCAACTCATTTTGAGGAAGTGGAATCAGAATTCCCTTTGGATTGTATATTATGTTCTGAGCGAAACTGTTTGTTCAGGTTAATCTGATAGTCAGGAAGGCTTATTCCAAATTTCAATCAATTTAAATGCCAAAGATTTACTAAGCTTCCCAGCACATTTAAGTCCTCTAAAAGAAGTGAATGATTTATTTATTGTTGTAATCCTCGAATAATAGGATCTAGTATCATTAATCTGGATATCATTAATTAACATGTATTGTTTAATAAATTTAGCTGACTCTGACTTTTCGGAATTTTTGAAGGATTGCCAGGTCATCGGGAAGTAGAGGTGAAATATATTGACTTTGGCAATGTTGCCACAGTGAATGTAAAAATGCTAAGAAAAATAAAAGATGAATTCTTGAATATACCGCAGAAGGTAAGTGCATATAAGAATCTTACTTTAACCATACTGCTAGCTAGAACTCAATTATAATATTGATATCCATGCTATGCCACTTTCGAAAAGTAAATGCTATATTAGATCTATTCTTTATGTTAATTTTTATTCCTTGCTGTGCTTCAGTGCTCCTAATTAAGGCCCCCTTTTATTAAGCCATGTTAAGGTTTTTTTTATCGCCGGCCACTGTGGTAAAAGCTCTGATGCTCATAGAATTTCTATGAGCTTCGGAGCTTTTATTGCAGTGGCCAGCGATTTAAAAAACAAACACACACCTAGCGCAGCTTGATAAAAGGGGGCTTAAGTTCAGAAAGAAATTGGGTAAGTTTTGGCAGTTAGCATACTTTATCAATAGGTATCATAGAACTTGGAGTGTGTTTTCATGAATACAAATCCTATTCTGAATCTATTCATTTTGTATAAAATCAGATGGCTTAGACATATTTCATTTTTGTCTTTTACTATATTTATAATTTTGTCTCACACCCATCATTGATGGGTTTTCAGGATACTTTTAATAAATTTGAGATGTTCGATTATACTGCCTCTTATACAAGTATGGTGATAGTGCAAATATTTATTTGTGGTATTCTGAAAACCTGACAGTAGGGGTGACTTGAAGACCTGCTGAGAACAGTAGACAAGGAAATAGCTTTTGGATAATTTGGGAGATGATTGAATTCATTTTCCTTTTCATCTATACCAAAAACAGTATCCAAGTTATATCCTATGGAGCAGGACTTCCAGCAGATGTTTTCTATGCCTGAAGAGGACTCTCTGGTGGCTCAGACGACAAAGCGCATGTCCCTACTCAGTGAGGAAGGTGTAGTGCTTGAGGATCAACAATATCACAGGCTGGACATGCTCAAAAAGCAGTGTGAGGCCTTGACTCTGGCATTTAAAGTTGCTGCAGCAGCCTCATTTGTTTTTCAAAAATGCCATTCTAAATTGTGTGAACCAGGAGGAGCACCTTCAGAGCCACCATCCCAGCTGGTGGGAGTGGACTATTTGGCTGATGCTTAGGGTAGTGGGCAAGGTCTCTGCTTGTTCTGCGTTTGCCCGCTGAATTTAGTAGATCAGGCATTGGGCTGGACCCTCCACATGCAAAGCAGGCTTCCTTTCAGGGGCATTTTGCTATTTGGCCAAAGGTTGGATGTCAAGCACCGCTGTCTGAAATCCCTTCTGGACAGCAGGCCTCGGGCTGCGAAAGAGAAAATCCATGGGTCCTTACAAGGCTCATACCATTTGCACCTATTTTCCTCTGGAACCTTGTTCCAGAGAGTCCACCACAGATGTTCTCCAGGAATGGAAAGTCCCAGGGCTCCACTTCTCATCCAGGTGAATCCCAATAACGTCCCACTTCAGTTACAAGTTGGAGTTTGCCCAGCCTTTCTCTCTGCCTGTTTCGTGGACTCCCCAGTGGGCCAACCGGAAAGAGCCACCCATGACCATGGGACCCTGAACAGATTGCTCAATATTAAGGCAATCGAATAAGTTCCAGTTGTAGACTTGGACTTTGCCAATATTCCATATACTTCATCCTGCCCGGCTCTGAGGATTGGTGACCAATTCTGAACTTCAACTACATCAATTTGGCTCTCAAAGTGCCTAGTTTTTGAATGGAGATGCTTCGGCACCCAAGGCATGTCGTTCTGGTGGCTCTGGCATCCGTAGTAGGTGGATCTGGTGCATCTTCAGGACTGTCCCCTTCTGAGGTTTCATCCGCTCAAGGGACTTCTATCTCGGGGTCCAGTCATGCTGCAAGATCCAGAGCACTTTGATCTTACGGCATAGTTCTTGAGCTCTTGGCTTTGAGCCAGAAGAGCTGCTCTAATTTGGTGGTGTGCGCGCTTCTGAGAGCCAAGAAGCCTGCCACTTTCACTGCCTATACCAAGGCATGGGATTCCTTCCAGTGGTGTCACATGAAGAGATTGGACCCTACCACGACTTCAGTATCGTCAGTGCTGTTCATCAAGAAGGCTTGAATGTGGGGCTGGCGGGTTCTTCTCTAAAAGATTCAAATGGCTGGAGTTTCCTGTTTTCAGAGCCAAGGGTGCAAGATTTTCTCTTAACACCTGGATGTCATCAGATTCTTTAAAGGTGCCCTGAGGCTTAGGCTTCTGTTTCACCAGCCCTGACCTTCCTGGAACCTTAACACCGTGCTGGATAGGCTCTTGCGGCCACCATCCAAGCCCTTACAGGAGGCCACACTCATTGACCTGACTATTAAGACAGTCTTTCTGGTAGCCATTACTTCTGCTAGATGTGTCTCAGAATTGCAGGCTGTCCTGCAGGGATTTATATCACTGTATCACGGATGTAGGTGTCTCCTTGCAGACTGTTCTTTTTTGTTCTTTTGTGCTGAGAACAAGGCTGCCCTGTGAACTTCTAAAAGCTAAGCTGCTCAGCATTTCATATTCTGCTCTTTTCACTGTTTTTTAGCATTATATCTGCTTAATTTCTCTTCTCCCTGTTTCTTACTTAAAAAAATAAAAAACACAAAAAACCCTTTCCTCTGTTAAATCTTATTTCCTCTTCCTTTTCATAGGAATAAGGGTAAGACTTGTATTAACTCTAATTAAATCCTGGTACCTATGGCACAGGGTGATTAAAGTAGGAAAAATCCTATTATAAAGCCTGTGTTTAGGGTAGCCACTGATTTGGTATAGAGCCTGCATTTCTGTTTAAAATCCTGTGTTTCAGGGTAGCCACTGATTTGGTATAGAGCCTGCATTTTTGTTTAAAATCCTGTGTTTTAGGGTAACTACTGATCTGGTATAGAGCCTGTATTTCTGACTTACCGTATTTTCACGTAGATAACGTGCACCCGTGTAAAACGCGCACACGGGTATAGCGCGCAGAAAACACAAAATTATGTACAGAAATTTTTGTATACCGCACACACCTGTATACCGCGCATGCTGCCCGACTCTCTAGTCGCCCGCCCCGACTCTTCTTTCGGCCGTCCCGACTCTCGTCTCCCCCTTGAAGTCCTGTCCCCACCCTGAAAGCCTGATGCCCCCCCCCGACGTCCGATTCATCCCCCCCTCGCACCCCCACCCCGAAGGACCGCTCGCACGCACCCCCACCCTGAAGGACCGCTCGCACCCCCACAGCCTCCCGACCCCCCCCATCATGTAGAAGCTCCTACCGGTGTCCTGCTGCTTCCCCTCTTGCCCCGCCGACTCCCCGACACGATCGGGGCAAGAGGGAGCTCAAGCCCTCTTGCCCCAGCCAACCGGGGCACCCCCGACACGATCGGGGCAAGAGGGAGCCCAAGCCCTCTTGCCCCGCCGACTCCCCAACTCCCCGACAATATCGGGCCAGGAGGGAGCCCAAGTCCTCCTGGCCCTGGCGACCCCCCCCCCCTAGTTGTTCGGACCAGGAGGGAGCCCAAACCCTCCTGGCCACGGCGACACCCCTACCTCCACCCCGCACTACATTACGGGCAGGAGGGATCCCAGGCCCTCCTGCCCTCGACGCAAACCCCCTCCCCCCAACGACCGCCCCCCCCAAGAACCTCCGACCGCCCCCCCAGCCGACCCGCGACCCCCCTGGCTGACCCCCACGACACCCCCACCCCACTTCCCCGTACCTTTCTGTAGTTGGCCGGACAGACGGAGCCAAACCCGCCTGTCCGGCAGGCAGCCAACGACGGAATGAGGCCGGATTGGCCCATCCGTCCAAAGCTCCGCCTACTGGTGGGGCCTAAGGCGCCTGGGCCAATCAGAATAGGCCCGGAGCCTTAGGTCCCTCCTGGGGGCGGGGCCTGAGGCACATGGTCGGGTTGGGCCCATGTGCCTCAGGCCCCGCCCCCAGGAGGGACCTAAGGCTCCTGGGCCTATTCTGATTGGCCCAGGCGCATTAGGCCCCACCAGTAGCGGAGCTTTGGGACGGATGGGCCAATCCGGCCTCATTCCGTCGTTGGCTGCCTGCCGGACAGGCGGGTTGGCTCCCGTCTGTCCGGCCAACTACAGAAAGGTACGGGGAAGGGGGTGGGGGTGTCGTGGGGGTCGGCCAGGAGGGTCGCGGGTCGGCTGGGGGGCGGTCGGAGGTTCTTGGGTGGGGCGGTCGTTGGGGGGAGGGAGGTTTGCGTCGAGGGCAGGAGGGCCTGGGATCCCTCCTGCCCGTAATGTAGTGCGGGGTGGGGGTAGGGGGTCGCCGTGGCCAGGACGGTTTGGGCTCCCTCCTGGCCCGAACAACTAGCGGGGGGGGGGGGGTCGCCAGGGCCAGCAGGATTTGGGCTCCCTCCTGGCCCGATATTGTCGGGGAGTTGGGGAATTGGCGGGGCAAGAGGGCTTGGGCTCCTTTTTGCCCCGATCGTGTCGGGGAGTCGGAGGGGCAAGAGGGCTTGAGCTCCCTCTTGCCTCGATCGTGTCGGGGGTGCTGCGGTTGGCTAGGGCAAGAGGGCTTGAGCTCCCTCTTGCCGGTGAGCCTCACTTCAGTTGTTGGAAAAATAATGGAAGTGTTGCTGAAAGAAAGGATAGTGTACTAACTTGAATCTAATGGGTTACAGGATCCGAGGCAACATGGCTTTACAAAAGGTAAATCGTGCCAAATGAACCTGATAGAATTTTTTGATTGGGTGACCAGAGAGCTGGATCAAGGACATATGCTAGATGTAATTTACTTAGATTTCAGCAAAGCCTTTGATACAGTTCCTCATAGGAGACGAACAAACTTGAAGGGCTGAAGTTAGGACCAAAAATGGTGAACTGGGTTAGAAACTGGCTGTCGGACAGACGCCAGAGGGTGGTGGTTAATGGAAGTCGCTCGGAGGAAGGAAAGGTGAGTAGTGGAGTTCCTCAGGGTTCGGTGCTGGGGCCGATCCTGTTCAATATGTTTGTGAGTGACATTACTGAAGGATTAGAAGGAAAAGTTTGCCTTTTTGCAGATGATACCAAGATTTGTAACAGAATAGACACCGAAGAGGGAGTGGAAAATATGAAAAAGGATCTGCAAAAGTTAGAGGAATGATCTAATGCCTGGCAACTAAAATTCAATGCAAAGAAATGCAGAGTAATGCATTTGGGGATTAATAATCGGAAGGAATCGTATATGCTGGGAGGTGAGAAGCTGATATGCATGGACGTGGAGAGGGACCTTGGGGTGATAGTGTCCGAAGATCTAAAGGCGAAAAAACAATGTGACAAGGCAGTGGCTGCTGCCAGAAGGATTCTAGGCTGTATAAAGAGAGGCGCAGCCAGTAGAAGGAAGAAGGTGTTGATGCTAGAGAATGACACGGTGATGGTTACCCGCGGCTAGCCGCGTTTAGCCGTGGGTAACCCGCCGAAACGGGGAAAGAAAAATAGCAGTCGCTGCGGGGATGGAGACAAGGCCATTCACCGCCCCGTGGAGCGGTGAATAGTCTTGTCTCCGCAGTGAGGCATCAAGGATCGCGCGGTCCCGCAGCCCCCACCCGCCCGATCGATCGTTTATCCAGCTTTTTCTCTCCACCTTACCTTAGTTTGCAGGCTTTCTTTTTCGGCGACCCGCACGCTTTCAAAGAGCCGCGCACACGCGGCTGCTCAGTATTCAATCTTCTGCTCTGATGCAACCGGAAATAGGAAGTTGCAGCAGAGCAGAAGATTGAACACTGAGCAGCCGCACGTGCAGGTCGCCGAAAATGAAAGCCTGCAAACTAAGGTGAGGTGGAGAGAGGAAGCTGGATAAACCCTGCGATCGGGTGGGTGGGGGCTGCTGGACCCAGCGAAGGCTAGTTTAAATGAAGCGGTGTTCTGTGTATGTGGACTAGGGAACTATATAAAACTCCTCAAATCAAGTTCTGAGCACAACGCCTGGTTTAAAATAAATAGTACAAATCTCGCCAAAAGCTGCATATCGCCAAGGGAGGGGGGGAGGGAGGCATAGGAGGTCACTATAAATTTATTAAAGAATCCATTACACAAATTCTAAAAGAACTGCAGTTTAATGGGGCGTTCAAATTAAACAGTCTGAGAGAGCATTTTAAATAGACTAAAAATAACAACAAAAAGAAATCACAAAGGGAAATTATAAAACCAACCTGATATAGATAAGATAATTTTTATCTTAAAAAATGAAGGAAATTGATTGATAAGCAAAAAATTTGATAGGTACACAGCTTATCCCAGGACAAGCAGGCAGCATATTCTTAACACATGGGTGACGTCACCGACGGAGCCCTCGGTACGGACCTTTTAACTAGAAGTTTCTAGTTGGCCGCACCCGCGCGTGCGCGAGTGCCTTCCCGCCGACGGAGGAGTGCGTGGTCCCCAGTTTCTTCGTTTCCGCGGAGCGAAGAAGACGCGTGTATTTTTTCAACGGCCGTTGAAATCACTTTTTGCCTTCCCGCTCGCTGCTTTTGTTATATTTTTTTCTTCCTCTACCTCCGGGTTCCTTTTTCTTTCAATTACAAAAAAAAAAAAAAAAAAAAACTTTGATTTTTATTGTTTCTTTCGTTTTTTGCCCCGGCGGGGCCTGTTGCCATTATACAGGCCTCGGACTTCGATTTTGCGGAGGCTATCTTCCCCTTCATGCCCCCGCAGGTCGGTTTTAAGAAGTGCCAGCGGTGGTGCACGCCCGATCTCCGTTTCTGACCCACACAATTGGTGTTTGCAGTGCCTGGGTCCGGAGCATCGGGCAGATTCCTGCACCCGCTGTGCCACTTTACAAAAACGTACTCTTAAAAACCGAAGAATCCAGCAAACCCTGCTCTTCGCTCCGAGTCGGCGATGGATTCATCACCCTCAGCGGCGGTACCGCAGAAATCGGCAACCGTCCAGCTCGACACCGACCGATCCCGCATCGGCGCCACTGGCGCCAGTAAGCCGGCTAAGAAGCCTTCCTCTTCCCTCGAGCGCCCTCCAGCTACGGTGACGACACCGTCCATACCGGCATCGCACCGGTCCCGTAAACGCTCCGCCCCGATAACGGTGAGTGCCTCGTCATCAGGCCTCCTCATCGCCGGGGCGTGGAGCGCATCCAAGGAACCGAAGAAAAAGAAAGCGGTTCCGATGCCACCCCTGGATGACCGTATCTCGTCCATCCTACAAACTCAGCTTCAGGAGCAGTTGAAGAAACAGCTTGAACAACTGCTACCCTCTATCCTGGCACCGCTCCTTCCGGTACCAGACCGGCCCGAGCCCCGCACCGAGCCCCCCGGTGTCCACTCCTTCGGTACCGGTAAACACCTCGATGCCGATCCTTTCGGCACAACAACTTCCTGATGAATCCTGTGGTTCATTCTCGACCACAGTGGATCCTGCTCGGCACCAAGGCGATACGGCACTCTTCTCGGGACCGAGAACGACGCCGATCGTCCTCCCCTGGTGCCGTTTCGGTGCGCTCTGGTAAATCTTTGTCCAAAACTCACCACAACCGCACCCTCCACCCCCGTGTCCCGACACGCACCAGAGGTCAGGGATCCGGATTTATGGGAGGAGACTCCTCTCGGTACCGAGGAGGATCCCTCCTCATCTGATGAGGAACCATCGGCGCCTGATGCCTCCTCTAAACCTGAGCAGTCCCTCTTTTTCTAAATTTCTGAGGGAAATGTCTGCTGCTCTGTCACTTCCCCTTGAATCTGACTCCAAAAAGTCCCAAGCCTTTTTAGAAGCCTTAGACTTTGAGCAACCTCCTAAAGAGTTCCTCAAACTTCCCGTACATGACAATCTATACGGGAGACATTCTACAAAAAATTTGGAAAATCCCCTCACGGTACCGGGAGCTCCCCGTAAACTGGACAACCTTTACCGTGTCAATCCCTATTCCAGGATTCGACAAATCTCAATTGCCCCATGAGTCCCTTCTGGTGGAATCCACCTTAAAAAAAGACTCAGGGGCTCCAGTGTCTATGCCTCTACCCCCTCCTGGCAGAGAAGGTAAGACCATGGACAAGTTTGGCAAGAGGCTTTACCAAAATGCCATGCTTGCCAACAGGGCAAACAACTATTCCTTCCATTTTTTCCTTTTATCTCAAACACTTGGTCCAACAGCTGTCTGCCCTCCAGAAGTACCTTCCTGAGCGCAAGGTCCCGCTATTCCAGCAGCACATATCTGGCCTTCTCCAAATGCGCAAGTATATGGTCCCGCTCGATCTACGACTCCTTCGAGCTCACCTCTCGGGCCTCTGCCATGGCTGTAGCCATGCGTGCGCTTGGCCTGGCTCAGAGTCTCCGACCTGGACATCAACCACCAGGACCGCCTGGCCAACGCCCCCCTGTCTCGGGGATGAGCTTTTTGGAGAGTCCACTGGATTCCACCACCCAGAAACTCTCCGCCCATGAGACTAGGTGGGGACACCCTGATCAAGCCGAAAAAGAAGGCTCCGCCTGCTCGACCCTATCGGCCTCAATCATCCTACCAGCGGAGGTTCTCAGCCAGGCCACTCAATCCGCCTCCCCAACAATCTCGGCGACCCCGTCAACAGCAGCACCATGCCCAGGCTCGGTCTCAGGCCACCCAACCCTCCAAGCCTCCTCAGCCTGCTAAACAATCTCAGCCCTTTTGACTCTTCTCTCCAGGGCATAGCCCAGTCATCCACCCTCGCTGCCTCTTCCACAGCCTATCGGGGGTCGTCTCACCATTTTCTCAAGCCGTTGGGAAGTCATCACGTCGGACCAGTGGGTCCCTCAACATCATCCGCCACGGCTACTCTCTCAACTTCCAGACTCTGCCTCCGGACAACCTTCCCGTAGAGTCTGCTTCAAACTCATCTCAAACCCCCCTCCTCCTGAGGGAGGTTCAATCCCTCCTCCTTCTCAATGCCATCGTAGAAGTACCTCCAGATCAAAGGGGGCAGGGATTCTACTCCCGCTACTTCCTGGTACCCAAAAAGACGGGAGACCTCCGTCCCATTCTCGATCTCAGGGACCTCAACAAGTTTCTGGTCAAGGAGAAGTTCAGAATGCTCTCCCTTGCCACGCTCTATCCTCTTCTTTCTCAACACGACTGGCTATGTTCCCTGGACCTCAAAGAGGCCTACACTCACATCTCCATCAATCAACATTCTCGCCGACTACCTGCGATTCCAGGTACTGCACCACCACTATCAGTACAAGGTGCTACCGTTCGCGCCCTCGCCTCCTCACCCAGGGTCTTCACCAAGTGCCTTATAGTGGTAGCGGCCTTCCTCAGGTCTCACAACCTCCAGGTGTTCCCCTATTTGGACGATTGGTTGGTGAAAGCACCTACGTCTCCACTTGTGCTACAGGGCTACTCATCACACCATCTCTCTCCTCCACCTCCTGGGGTTCGAGATCAACTACCCCAAGTCGCATCTGCTTCCCACCCAGCGACTTCAATTCATTGGAGCAGTTCTGGACACCACGCTAATGAGGGCTTTTCTCCCCTCCGATCAGCAAGCAGACCCTGCTCCATCTCTGCCGTCAGTACTCATGCATCCCTCCATTCCTGCTCGACAGATGATGGTCCTCCTGGGTCACATGGCCTCGACAGTGCATGTCCTTCCTCTGGCTCGTCTCCACCTTCGTACACCTCAGTGGACGCTCGCCAACCAGTGGTCACAGACTACGGATCTTCTTTCTCATCCCATCTCTGTGACATCATCTCTTCAGCAATCTCTCCAATGGTGGTTGAACTCCTCAAATCTTTCCAGGGGTCTACTTTTCCATCTGCCCCCCCCACTCTATGATCATCACCACAGATGCGTCCCCCTAGCGCGTGGGGAGCTCACCTGGGAGATCTACGCACCCAGGGACTTTGGACCCCCACAGGAGCGGCGTCATCACATCAATTTCCTGGAACTCAGAGCCATATTCTACGCCCTCAAGGCTTTCCAGCATCTTCTCTGTCCTCAAGTCCTCCTCCTGTGCACAGACAATCAAGTCGCCATGTACTACATAAACAAGCAGGGTCGGCACCGGATCTCGCCCCCTTTGTCTGGAGGCTCTGCGCATCTGGACCTGGGCCACGGACCGCAATCTCTTTCTCAGGGCGGTCTATATCCAGGGCGAACAGAACTCTCTGGCCGACAATCTCAGCCGCATCCTTCAACCTCACGAGTGGACGTTGGACCCTCCGACTCTACTCTCCATCTTTGCTCGATGGGGCACTCCGCAGGTGGACCTCTTTGCAGCACCTCACAACCATCAGCTGCCCCAATTCTGTTCCAGACTCTTCTCTCCTCACCGTCTGGCCCCGGATGCATTCCTGCTCGACTGGAGGGATCGGTTCCTCTATGCCTTCCCTCCACTTCCTTTGATGTTGCGGACCTTGTCCAAACTCCGCAAGGACAATGCCACCATGATCCTCATCGCCCCTCGGTGGCCTCGTCAACACTGGTTCTCCCTTCTGCTTCAACTCAGCTCCAGGGAGCCCATTCCTCTTCCTGTGTTTCCTACTCTACTTACACAGCAGAATCAGTCTCTACTACATCCCAACCTGTCTTCCCTCCACCTGACAGCTTGGTTTCTCTCGGCTGACCTCTCCGGAGAATCTATCTCAACCGGTCCGCCTCATTTTGGACGCCTCCAGGAAACCGGCCACTCTTCAATGTTACCATCAGAAGTGGACCAGATTCTCCTCGTGGTGTCTCCGGCATCATCAAGAACCCACCTCTTTGGCGGTGGAAACTGTCTTGGACTATTTGCTCTCGCTGTCCAACGCTGGCCTCAAAACCACTTCCATCAGAGTCCACCTCAGTGCCATCACTGCGTTTCACGAGCCTATTCTCGGAAAACCCCTCACGGCTCATCCTCTGGTTTCAAGATTTATGAGAGGGCTCTTCAACATCAAACCGCCTCTCAAGCCTCCTCCCGTCGTCTGGGACCTGAATGTGGTTCTCTCTGCCCTTATGAAACCTCCGTTTGAGCCTCTTGCCACAACTTCATTCAGGCTTCTTACCTGGAAGGTGCTTTTCCTAATTGCCATCACCTCTGCCAGGAGGGTTAGCGAACTGCATGCACTGGTTGCCGACCCACCGTTCACTGTTTTTCACCATGACAAGGTTGTTCTGCGTACCCACCCTAAATTCCTTCCCAAGGTGGTCTCAGCTTTTCACCTCAACCAGTCCATTGTGCTTCCCGTCTTCTTCCCTAAGCCTCACTCGCATCCTGGAGAACAGGCGTTGCACACGCTGGATTGTAAGCGTGCCCTTGCTTACTACCTTGATCGTACCAGAGCTCACCGAACATCCCCTCAGCTCTTTTTGTCTTTCGATCCCAACCGTTTGGGCCGTCCTGTCTCCAAACGGACACTTTCAAATTGGCTTGCTGCCTGTATTGCCTTCTGTTATGCTCGGGCCGGTCTCTCACTGGAAGGATCTGTCACGGCCCACAGAGTCCGAGCTATGGCTGCTTCTGTGGCTTTCCTCCGTTCCACGCCCATCGAGGAAATCTGCAAGGCGGGCCACTTGGTCCTCAGTTCACACGTTCACTACTCACTACTGTCTGGATGCATTCTCCAGACGGGATGGACACTTCGGCCAATCTGTGTTACAATATTTATTTTCCTAATGGCCAACCATCCCTCCTCCCTCTTTGTTAGCTTGGAGGTCACCCATGTGTTAAGATATGCTGCCTGCTTGTCCTGGGATAAAGCACAGTTACTTACCGTAACAGGTGTTATCCAGGGACAGCAGGCAGATATTACTTAAGTCCCACCCACCTCCCCGGGTTGGCTTCTTAGCTGGCTTATCCTAACTGGGGACCACGCACTCCTCCGTCGGGCGGGAAGGCACTCGCGCACGCGCGGTGCGGCCAACTAGAAACTTCTAGTTAAAAGGTCCGTACCGAGGGCTCCGTCGGTGACGTCACCCATGTGTTAAGAATATCTGCCTGCTGTCCCTGGATAACACCTGTTACGGTAAGTAACTGTGCTTTTTGCACTAAAACTTTTGCTAAATCAATGATTAATGTTCTTAATCCAAGATGTATGTTTGTGGAATGCTTTGCCAATGGATGATGGCTATCTTTCTGTGGTTTTGCAATTTAGAAAACTTGAAAACAGTTCTGTTTGAATGTAGCTATCAGTGATTTTATATCTGCAATCTGTATTTATTTAGGGCTCCTGGTACTAAACCACGTTGGAGCTTTTTATCATTGGCTAGTAATGTAAATGCTTCGATGCTCATTCAGTTCCTATGAGTGTTGGAGGAGCACATTTGCTGGCCCACAGTAAAACTCCACTGCGATTTAGTAAAAACCAGTGGTTTTTTGTCTTTTTTTAAAATTAGGTCTTCTCATGTAATTTAGAACTCCTTTTACAAAGCCATGGTGGCAACTGCTGCTACAGTAATCGCTCCAACGCCCATAGGAAGTTAATGAGTGTTGAACCATTTGCTACGTTGCATCAGCTATTGTAGCTTGGTAAAAAGGTGGGTAGGTTAGTGTGTTACTATGAATGTTTATTGTAATTGTACCCTGCACAAAACTGGAGGATGTAACAGGCTATATAAGTTTTAAAAATAAATGTGGGGTCAAATGTAAAAAATGTTTTTACTTACACGGCAGAGTATTCAAAGAGATTTTCTCATTATTGTTGCTGGGTGCTAGACCAATTGGGGGGGGGGGGGGGTGAAGGAAGAAGCACAGTAACAGCAAATGGAAGACGCAGAGAGAAGACACACAGTGGATGGAAGGAACTGAATGAGAAGATGTGGAAAGCAGAAACCAGACCTCAAAGGTAGAAAAAAAAAAAATTCTATTTATTTATTTATTTATTGCTTTAGGATAAAGTAGTATATTAGTTGTGTTGATAAAAATTCATAAACAAAGCCCTGCCAGCTGAACATCTTTCTCTAGTTCAGCAGCAGGAACTTTGATTTATAAGAAAGGAATAAGCTAAATATTACAGTACTAAGGCTTATATGGATGCTGCGGGGATGGTGACGGGGCGGTGAATTGGGATGGCAGTGGCGGTGATGGGGCGGTGGCGGGGAAAGATTTTTTCCCCGTGTCATTCTCTAGTTGATGCCCCTGTACAGGTCATTGGTAAGG
Source organism: Geotrypetes seraphini (assembly GCF_902459505.1). Classification (NCBI taxonomy): domain Eukaryota; kingdom Metazoa; phylum Chordata; class Amphibia; order Gymnophiona; family Dermophiidae; genus Geotrypetes; species Geotrypetes seraphini. Next base: position 40,246,689 of record NC_047089.1, read on the forward strand.
CCCCAATTGGAGTATTGTGTTCAGTTTTGGAGACCGTATCTGGTGAATGACATAAGAAGACTTGAAGCGGTCCAGAGGAGGGCGACGAAAATGATAGGAGGCTTGCACCAGAAGACGTATGAGAAGAGATTGGCAGCCCTGAATATGTATACCCTAGAGGAAAGGAGGGACAGGGGAGATATGATTCAGACGTTCAAATACTTGAAGGGTATTAACGTAGAACAAAATCTTTTCCAGAGAAAGGAAAATGGTAAAACCAGAGGACATAATTTGAGGTTGAGGGGTGGTAGATTCAAAGGCAATGTTAGGAAATTCTACTTTACGGAGCGGGTGGTGGATGCCTGGAATGCGCTTCCGAGAGAGGTGGTGGAGAGTAAAACTGTGACTGAGTTCAAAGAAGCGTGGGATGAACACAGAGGATCTAGAATCAGAAAATAATATTAAATATTGAACTAAGGCCAGTACTAGGCAGACTTGCACGGTCTGTGTATGGCCGTTTGTGGGGGATGGGCTGGGGATGACTTCAGTGGCTGGGAGGGTGTAGTTGGGCTGGAGCAGGTTTTAACAGAGATTTCGTCAGTTGGAACCCAAGCACAGTATCGGGTAGAGCTTTGGATTCTTGCCCAGAAATAGCTAAGAAAAAAAATTAAAAAATTTAAATTGAATCAGGTTGGGCAGACTGGATGGACCAGTCAGGTCTTTATCTGCTGTCATCTACTATGTTACTATGTTTGCCAAAGGTGGTATCAGTATTCCTTATCAACCAGGAGGTTAGGCTTCCAGCTTTGCAGCCTTCTGGTTCTAGAAAAGAGAATAAAGTTTTAAGGGTGCTGAAAGTCCGAAGGGCTATCTTGCGATACCAGGAAGTCATGAATTATTTTCGCATCTCAGACCATCTCTTCATTTTGATGAATCTGGCAAAGAAAGGGAGGCCAGCTTCCAAAGCTACTATTTTAAGATAGATTAGGTCAGCTATTCCATCCTCCTACATTATCTGTCAAAAGCAGCCTCCTTTCACTCTTCAAGCGCATTCGACTAGAGGGATTGTCTCTTCTTGGGCTGAATCTAGAACAATTCTGCCAAATGAGTTTTTTTCAAGTGGTGACTTGTCATTTATTCAAATTTTAACTAAATTTTATAGTGTGTACATGGTGGCATGGGAGGACTTCTCATTTGGAACCTCTGTTTTGCAGGTAGGCTTCTCTTTCATCTAGAGTTTTAGGGACTGCTTAGGTACATCTCTTGGTTCAACATAACATCATTATTGGAGAAAGATTAGGTTCTTTGCCTGATAATATATTTTCTAGTAGATAGGAATGGTTTGTTGAATCCCCCGCTCATCATTGTTGATGCGCCTGTCTGGACTGTTTGCTGCCTGATGGCTGCGTGTCTGAACTTTCTGTCAGCTATCGTTACTTTGAAGAAATTGTATATGGTTCTGTAGGGGTTTTCCCCTGAGTTCCTCAGCTGCTTATGGTTTATTGTTAGTAAGGGTTGCTAACTTTATTCCCTTACTCTCCTTGGCATGTCTGTGAGCGTTGTGCTCTTTTGTATGAACATAAGAATTGCCACTGCTGGGTCAGACCAGCAGTCCAGCTTGCCCAGCAGTCTTGCTTACGAAGCGGCCCTTAGGTCAAAGACCAGTGCTCTAAATGAGTCCAGCCTCACCTGCATACGTTTCAGTTCAGCAGGAACTTGTCCAACTTTGTCTTGAAACCCTGGAGGGTGTTTTCCCCTATAACAGACTCCGGAAGAGCGTTCCAGTTATCTACCACTCTCTGATCAGATCAAGTTCCTTTTGGGAGGGGGGAGGGTCTCCTGTTGTCCTTCTCCTGTTCTCTTCTTTCTCCATATAATTATAGTATAAAGTTAGTAAATAGTTTTAGATATTTGGGGGTTGTAATTGATTGTCATCTGAACTTTGAGGAACAAGTTTCATCAATGGTTGTCAAGGTTTTGGGGCATTAAGACAGCTTAGAGCCATTTGAGATTTTTGGGATAAGAAATCATTACATACGTTAATTCATGCGTTTGTATTATCAAAATTAGATTATGGTAATTTGGTATACGCAGGTATAGGAACAGAACAATTAAAGTGCCTTCAAACAGTACAAAATGCTGCGATTCGGCTTCTAGGCCATGCATATATTCGGGATCACCTTTGTATCTGAAATTCTACTGGTTGCCAAAGAAATTTAGGATCAAATTTAAGATCGTGATGTTGGCACATAGAGCCTTGTATGAGTTACAACCATCTAGTCCAGGGGTAGGCAATTCCAGTTCTCGAGAGCCACAGGCAGGTCAGGTTTTCAGGCATCTCATACATAATGAATATGTATGAGATGGATTTGCATCTCAAGGAGGCAGTGCATGCAAATCCATCTCATGCATATTTATTGTGGATATCCTGAAAACCTGACCTGCCTGGTGGTGGTGGCAGTGGTAAAGACAAATGGGATGCAACTTTTGGTGGGTTTTTTTGTTGTTTTTATTTATAATAAACTAAACTAAACCTTAGGTTTGTATACCGCACCATCTCCGCAAGCGCAGAGCTCGGCACGGTTTACAGAGGTTGAGAGGAAAGGAACTACAAAGAAGGGATATAGGAGAGGGACTGAGAAGATAGAGAGGGACAGGGTACTAGAGAACGGGAGGTGATTAGATTTTTGAAAAGAGCCAAGTTTTCAAGTGTTTGCGGAAGGATTAGAAGGAGCTAGAATTTCTGAGCGGGGATGAGAGGTTGTTCCAGAGTTCTGTGGTTCTAAAGGGGAGGGATGTTCCAAGTTTTCCTGCACGGGATATACCTTTTATAGATGGGAAAGATAGTTTCAGTTTTTGGGAGGATCTAGTGGAGAGCGGGTTTGAGGAATTCCAAAAGAGTGGGATAACGGGAGGAAGGACGCCATGTAGAATCTTGAAGGCTATGCAGGCACATTTATAGAGGACTCTGGAGTATACTGGGAGCCAGTGAAGCTTGGAGAGGAGTGGGAGACATGATCGAACTTGCCTTTTGCGAAAATAAGCTTGGCCGCGGCATTCTGAATTAGCTGAAGTCTATGGAGGTTTTTCTTAGTTAGGCTTATATAGATGGAGTTGAAATAGTCCAGTCTAGAGAGGATGGTGGATTGAACGAGGATGGCGAAATGAGAATGATGAAAGCAGGATCTTACTTTCCTCAACATATGGAGGCTAAAGAAGCATTTTTTTTACCAGGGAGTTGAGGTGATCATTGAAGGAGAGAGAGGAATCTAAGATGATGCCTAGGACTTTGCTTGAAAACTCAAGCTGAAGAGTGGGGCCGGAAGGTAGTGGAATGGAGGTGGGTAAATGATCTGAAATTGGGCCGAGCCAAAGTAGTTTTGTTTTGGACTCATTCAGTTTCATTTGTACAGATTGGGCCCAGGATTGGAGGTTTGTAATACATGTGGATATGTTCTCAGCGAGGTTAGAGAGGTTCGAGTCAGTCTCGAGGAGGATGAGGATGTCGTCAGCGTAGGAGTAGAGAGTTTCTAGGGGGGATAAATGAAGGAGTTTCAGAGAGGACATGTAGATGTTGAAAAGGATAGGGGAGAGGGGTGAGCCTTGCGGGACTCCACATTTCGGCTTCCAGGCGGGGGATGAGGTACCGTTTGTGTTAACGGTGTAGGAACGGAAGTGTAGGAATTTCGAGAACCAATCTAGGACTGTGGAGATTATGCCTATTTCGGAGAGTTGGAAGATTAGGACGTCGTGGTGAAAGACATCGAAGGCTGCGGAGAGGTCGAATTGAAGAACAGCAAATTTGTTGCGAGAATGGAGTTGTTGCACCTTAGAGATTAGTGAGGCCAAGAGGGATTCGGTGCTGAAGTTGGGTCTGAAGCCGAATTGGTGGGGTAGGAGGATAGAGAATCTTTCTAGGTAGGATGAGAGTTGGGTGGATATGATGGATTCTAATAACTTGGTTAGGAGAGGGATATTTGCTATAGGACGGTAATTTGATGGAATGGAGGGATCAAGGTCGGCCTTTTTCAGTAGAGGGGACAATGAAATGTGTCCCATGTCGGGGGAGAAAAGGCCCGATGTTAGGGCAGAGTTTATAAGTTCGGTGAGGGAAGCGATGGCCTGTGTAGGGATATTCTCGAATAGATAGGAGGGGAGAGGATCCAAAATGCACTTGCAAGTTTTTAGTTTGAGGCAGAGTTTGGAGACTTGCAGTTCGGAGACAAGCTCGAAGGCGGTCCAGGATCTGTCGGCAGGAATGGGGGTGGATACAGGTAAGGTAGGGTTGAGATCAATAGAGGTCAGGGAATTGTAGGAGACTGTGGGAGGGAAGGAGCATCTTAGGGTGGTAACCTTTTCATTAAAGAAATTTGCAAGGGCATCAGCTGATAGAGATGGTGGGAGCAAAGATGGGTCTTTTTTTGTAGTTAGGGAGCGCCAGATGTTGAACAGCGCACTGATCTGGTTGTTGGATCTAGAGATCTTGTCTCCAAAGAAGTTTTTCCTGGCTTTTTTTAATGTTGAATTGTAAAATTTAATATTAGCCCTCCAGGTCTGTCTATCAGAGGGGGATTTAGATTTTTTCCATTTGCGCTCCAAAGCGCGACATTTCTGTTTCAATTCTCTGTGAAGAGGTAGGTACCAGGGGGCCTTTTGGGGGTAGGAGATGGTTTTGGTGGTTAATGGAGCAAGGGAGTGGTAGGTGGACTCGGAGAGGGCGGTCCAATTGTGCCAATGTGATTCGGGGTCTGTAGGTCTAGGGTTGGAGGAGAGTTTGTTGAGGAATTTGGACCAGAATAGGTTGCTCGAGGTTTTTTTGCGGAAGGTTATGGAATGAGAGGAGTGGGGTGGGGAGTCAAGATGTGACATGAAGATGGGGAGGCAGGTAGTCCCTAAGAAGTGGTCAGATCAAGGGACTTGTTCCCAGCGAGTGTTGTCGGTTGAGGTTTTGAAGGCGGTAAGATGAATGAAAGTGGTGAGGTCTAGAGTATGCCCTTTTTCGTGGGTTGGGGATGGGGTGGGTGAGGGAAAGCCTAGAGAGGTAAGGAAGTTGTTGAATTTGGATGTATCATTGTTATTTCTGTCGTCGAGGTGGAGATTGATATCACCAACGATCAGAAGTCTTTGAAATTTAAGGAAGGCATTTGTTATGGTCTCATAGACGAGATTGGAAGATTTAGTCCAAGGGGTGGGTGGTCGGTATAGTAACAGGATGCCCAATGGGTGGGTGCGGAGTTCGTCATTGACTGAGGCAAGCAAATATTCTAGAGAAGCATGGGTGCCCGTCTCAAGGAGCTGGACGTCAAAGAAAGATTTGTAGAGGAGTGCCAGGCCACCTCCTTTTCGATTGGGTCTGGGGGAGAAGAGGCCTTGGTAACCGTGGGGGAGGAGTTCGTTTTGTGTGAATAGATCGTCTTTGGCGATCCATGATTCTGTGATGCACAGGAATCCAGGGTCGAGCTCGTCTAGAAGGTCTTTCAAGATTTGGGTCTTATTGCACGCGGATCTGGCATTGCAATAAAGTGTCGGGACTGGGGTGAGAGTCCGGGACAGTGTTGGGAAGATTGGCAGGGGGCAGGGGCTTTAGAGATTTATGCAAATTTAACAATTTATAATATCAAATGATACCAAAGAAAAAGGATTCTTTCACAAAGTTTTACAATAATTATACATATAATACAAAATTCCTTTTCAAGCCCACAAAGTTGGGGAGCCAAACCTTAATATCAACTAACATAAGATATAAAGAAAACTAAGAATTGGTTCCTGATTCATCAAATCTTAACCATTCCTTATTTTTGGGACTGACATTCCTCCAATTTTCTCAGTAGTGAAACATTAAACCAACAAACCTCATTTCTGTTCTCGAGCCATTAAAAATTGTTGCAATTGAATGGGGTCCCAAAATACATAGGGGATGCAACTTTTGAAGCTGCCACACTATCCTGGGCTACCTTGATACAATGGACAATAGCCCTTGCTATTATTGTTTCAGCCACTACTGCTATTATTATTACCTTTCTTTCAAGAAGAACCATAAGGAATTATTTTAATGAAACAGAAATATTAGAATCTGAACAAGAGAACATATCTTAAAATGAGGAGCGTGAGGCTTCAGAAGGGTTAGAAGACTCCAAAGAAACAGAGATAGAAGATTCCAAAGGCACAGAAAATCAATTGTCACTGAGCAAGATGATGCATTCAGGCTACAGATGCCATGGACCATGCTAGATGTTTACATAAAATTTTGTAATTTTATGGATAAATACATCTAGAAAACAGTAGGCATAACAGTCTAAACAGCTCTGGTTAAGCTAGGCATAAGCAGATGAATATTTCCAAGTACAAGCTCCATGGTGATATTGTAGATAGTACTTGAAAAAGTAAAACCTTTTGGTGCATATATTTACTTTAAAAATGAAATTTTTTTTAAAGATTTTCATGGTTTTAACTGTTTCTCAAGTTGTATCTTACGCATGCCCACTATCTGATTTTCTTTATAGAATACATTTCTTTATAAAAGCTTTCTGAAAATCTAGATACACTATATTAACCGGCTCACCTTTATCCACATGTTTATTCACACCTTCAAAGAAGTCAAACAAATTTGTGAGGCAAGATCTTCCTCTGCTGAACCCATGCTGACTCTGTCTCATTAAATCATGTTTGTCTACATGTTCCACACAAAAAACAGTGGGAACGGACAATGAACACTCCACAATAGTAAAAAAAAAAATAAAAACCAAACTTGTTTATTCCAAAACAAAAGGACAAATATCAACTGTGGACCCAACACAGTACTGTGTTTCGGCGAATCAAAACGCTTACATCAGGAGTCACTGGTACAAAAACATAATAAAAACAAGTTATAAAATGCAACATGATACAAATAAATGGCTAAAATAACATTAGTAAAACAATCGAGATACGATGGGATCAAAAGAATGAGAATGTGAAAATGAATACAACAAGGTAAGTAAAAGAATAAAAACTGACCTGTAGTGTTGTAATACACAGGTGAACAAGTCCTTTGTTAACACAAGGCTAAATGGTAAAAACACAATGTGAACATCAGATGGCACCAACCAATCCAGTTTACAAACAAACAGCAATAGACGAGTCTATAGCAAACTTAATATCAAAACTAAACACACATGATGGATACTAAAATAATGCTGCAAGCTGCAGCAGACTAAGGAATAAAAAAAACCAAACTGAAAGAGATGAAAAAAATTAGAGAATTAAAATTAAAAACAGCAAAAACATAAATCAATTAAGTAATGGGCAAAACAAAAAACTAAAAGCAAAAGCGAGAAAACCAAAATTTTGTGAAAATAAAAAGTCAAAAAACCAAAGTCCCCAATACCTAAAACAAGTAATGCACACACAAGCGATAATACTGTTAAAACAGCTGGACTGGAAACTGAATCATCAAAGCCAGTTACTGCTGCCAGCATTATATAAAAGACGCCAACATTGTATAAAAGACAATCGGAACTTCCTCTCCAACGTCAAAATTGACTTCGGGGGGAAGGCTGCTGGCCTGTTGTGGCATCGGGAAACAGTGACAACTTGACGGCAGCAGCAGTAGTTTGGGGGCCTGTTTCCAGACGACAGCCCTGGTAGTGGCTTGGGGAGAAAGAAAGGGGAGACAGGTAGGCAGAACGGGGAGACAGAAAGTCAGGGAGGCAGAGCAGGGAGACAAAGACAGACAGGGAGACAGAATGAAAGGGGGTAGGGAGATAGAAAGAAAGGGGGGGCATTGAGACAGAAAGAAAGAAAGGGGGGGCATTGAGACAGAAAGAAAGAAAGGGGGGCATGGAGACAGAAAGAAAGGGGGCAGGGAGACAGAAAGAAAGACAGCAGAGAGAGAGAGAGAAAGTAAGAAAGGGGGCAGGGAGACAGAAAGAAAGGGGAGGGGCAGGGAGAGAGGAAGGAAAAGAGGGAGGGAATGGAGTGGGGCAGGGGGCAGACAGGGAGAGAGGAAGAAAAAGTTGAACTCATGGAAGGACAGAGATGTTGGTTGGGGAATGGAATGAGGGTTGGAGGAGAAGAAGCATGAGGAGGCAGAAAGGAGGGAAGAAATATTGGATGCACAGTCAGAAGAAGAAAGTGCAACCAGACAACAAAGGTAGGAAAAATGATTTTATTTTAAATTTAGTGATCAAAATGTGTCCATTTTGATAAATTTATATCTGCTGTCTATATTTTGCACTATGGCCTCCTTTTACTAAACCGTAGTAGCAGATTTTAGCACAGGGAGCCTATGAGCGTCGAGAACAGCGCGGAGCATTCATCGCAGCTCCCTGCACTAAAAACTGCTATCGCTGTTTAGTAAAATGGGCGGAGGTATATTTGTCTATTTTTGTATAGTTGTTACTGAGGTGACATTGCATATTTTAACCGCATAGAACGTCACGGTATTGCGTTATATAAGCTGTTATTATTATTATATTTTAAAGTCATCTGCCTTGACCTCATTGAAAAAAACCCACAAATATAAATAACATTTTCTCTGCATACAGTGTACTTTGTGGTTTTTTTAAATTTTATTGTTGGTAGATCATTTTGACTTCGTCATTATAAAAGTAGCTCGCAAGCCAAAAAAGTTTGGGCACCCCTGGTCTATGTGTTCCACAATTTTATTTTTTATAATCATTTCTACCATTTTGCTCCGCACCGAAGTGAGGCTTATCAGTCTGTAATTTCCCGGATCTCCCCTGGAGCCCTTTTTGGGCTGTATAGGCAGTATTGAAAGTTTTTAATAAACATAAACATGGCTTTGAAATAGAGAATGACACGGGGAAAAAATCTGTCCCCATCACTGCCCCGTCACCGGACCACCATCCCCTTCATTGCCCCTTCACCGTCACCGTCCCCTTCACTGCCACGTCCCCGCAGCATCCACCCTTCCCTCTTGCCACCTCACCACCCTCCCCCTTACCTTCTCGGCGCTTTAGTAAAGAAACTTACTGAAGCCGGCAGAGACTGCCTGCCTGCCTGCCTGCGATGGCAGGCTTTGCCAGCTTCAGTAAGTTTCTTTACTAAAGTGCTGCGAAGGTAAGAGGGAGGGAGATAGATTTGGCTGGAGGAAGGGAGGGGGCTGCGTGCCTTCCCTCCCTTAACTGCGGAGACAAGGCCATTCACCGCTCCAGGGGGTGGTGGATGGCCTTGTCCCCATGCCCACAGTGAGCACTTCCCCCCCTCCCCACCATTTCGGCGCGTTACTAACTGCTAAACTTACTAGCGTGAAAAACTGTTTACATCTGTCCAGGTAAATTGTTAAATATATATCGATGTTTTGGTTGTAGATTTACCGTATTTCCCCATATATAGGCCATAGCCTATACATAGATTTTGCAAACCAGCTTAGTGGGCGTGGCTTGCTTAAATGGGATGGCCTATATATGGAGCAATACATCATTCCAGAAGAAGGGCCAAAGGCTGCACAGCTTTGGGAACAGGTATCACTGAAAGTGCAGGTATATGGAACAGAAGCGGGAGCATTCGATACTATAGAAATTTCTGAGCTGCGACCTTAAAATTTGTGCGCTAGTACACGCCAGCGCAGCTTAGTGGGAACATTGTGAAGCCCTGCGGAAACAGATTTGTAAAATCTTATTAAAGAAAAGATGTTCACCAAATATTTGACCTAAGGAACAAATACCTGCTTGATGGTCGCACCTGCCTCCTCCAAACACGCTGTCTGCCTCACACTGTGCAGGGCAGGAGCGATGTTTGCGATCTCAAGCCCCACCCCATGCCGCTTCTTGATTGGCTGCCATCAGTTCTCGCGATGGCAGCCAATTAGGAAGGGCGCAAGGTGAGGCTTGAGATCACAAACATCGCTCCTGCCCTGCACAGCGTGTTTGAAGGTGGCAGCCAGCATGTTTGAAGGAGGTATTTAAGGGGGGGGATAATGTATAGGCCGATTTAGGTTTCTAAAACTCTTAGATAGGCCGGTGCTAGTAACATGGAACGGCTTATCTTAAGAGTTTTAGAAACCTAAATCGGCATTTCCTACAGCCTCTACATGGGGATGGCTTATACAAGGGGGTGGCCTTTATGTGGGGAAATACGGTAATGCCATTTACCCCATTGAAAACATATGCTTTTTTTTAACTTAAGAAAGAGAAAATGTCTTAGGTTTAAAAAACATCAAATATAATTGTATACTATGTTTCAGTTGAGCCAAAAACTTTTGGACAAAGTTTCTTTATAAAACTCTTTGGGGTTTTTGTTTTTTTAGGGTATTTGGTGCAAACTTGCTTATATTGAACCTCCTGAAAATGAAACAGAATGGAACATAGATACAATTAAGAAATTTCGAGAAATGACCTATGATAGACAAATGATATGTACAGTTATTAGTAAGTATTTGTGCATTTCAGGTTTGTTTTTTATTAATATTATTTGGAACTAAGAGCAGTATATATTAACATAAATATCAAACCATTGCAGAATCGCAGTGTATATATATCAGCATGAACAGAGAGGCAAAAAAGTGGGAACTCAGCAATAAAATCAAACCACTCAGATTTATAATTATTTCTCATATAGAATATACTCTGATCCCTTTGTTCTTTTCCCCATGTTCTTTTCTTCCAAAGAGTTGTATCCTACCCTGTCCCTCTGCACCAACTCCCTGCCTTGAAGCTTGTCAGTTCTGTTCCTTTAATAGACTGAACATTTTTTGTGATTTGTCAGTATCTTAGATTAAAAAATAGAGTATGAAATCATGCCTGTTAGAGTATTTTTCTTTGCAAAATGATGAATATAGTTTTATCCTAACTTTTTCTTGCTCTGATATCTAAAATTATGGAGGTTAACAAACTGGGTAGCACAATAATGGGAGATTACAACTAACCACCAATAAGAAGAAAGATGGAATGATAAACCAATATGCAAAAATAGTATCCCCCTTATTTTAATGTAATGAAGAGGTCTTAAAGAACCTAAACCAGACATGTGGGAAGAGAATATTTTTGTTCAAAAGGAGTCTTAACAGTACATTACATTACATTAGTGATTTCTATTCCGCCATTACCTTGCGGTTCAAGGCGGATTACATAAGAATTGTCATGATATTTAGAAGTGATGAAGCAGAGCTGAGCGGTGGCTTCTTACCCAGGCTCTGACCCTCACCATCCTAATTTTGCCTTTTTCGGTTTTCTTTTCTGCCTGAACCAATCTCTTTCGGCATCGACCTATGGTGTTAACCTAACTGCACTGCGAGGAGTAGTTTTTGTTTCTGCTCTTGGGCCAGGAACAGAGTTATGCCCCTAAAATCGGCACAGCAGGCCAAAACACCTAAGACCACCTGCGCTGGCAATATGGCATCCGCGCCTCCACCATCTGCAGGAGGCCACTGTCAAGGAGATGACGTGGACTATTTCAATGGTTATCGATGATCGCCTCTTCAAGCTACAGGCCACAGTGGAGGACATCTGCGACCGTATGAAATGCCACGAGCAGCGTTTGCTGACAGCTGAGTCCCGCATTGCGAACACGAGGACCGCATGACTACTATGGAGGCGTAGGTTCGCGTGCTGGAAACCCGTTACGCAACTTTCCACGCCAGGATCAAGGATCAGGAGAACCGGGGTCACAGGAACAACGTCCGACTGGTGGGCCTGGCAGAAACTATCAAAGAGGAGGAACTCTGGGGGATTGTTGAGCGCTGGCTCCCCGAGACTATTTAGTGGAGTTGGGACTAAAGAGGACTGCGAGGAATTACAAAAGGACCTGAACAAGCTAGAAAAGTGGGCGATGAGATGGCAGATGAAGTTTAATGTAGAGAAATGTAAAGTCTTGCATGTAGGGAACAGAAACCCGAAGTACAGCTATACAATGGGAGGGCTGGTAATGGGTGAAAGTGCCCAAAAATAAGGACTTGGGGGTAATAATGGACAATACAATGAAGCCGTTGGCACAGTGCGCAGCGGCCTCTAAGAAGGCAAATAGAATGCTGAGTATTATCAAAAAAAGGCATTACAACAAGATCGAAAGAGGTCATCCTGCCGTTGTATTGGACAATGGTGCACCCGCACCTGGAGTACTGCGTTCAGTATTGGTCGCCGTACCTTAAGAAGGATATGGCGATACTTGAGAGGGTTCAGAAAAGAGTGACATAATTGATAAAAGGTATGGAAAACCTTTCAAATGCTGAAAGATTATAGAAACTGGGGCTCTTTTCCCTGGAAAAGCGGAGACTTAGAAGGGAAAAGATAGAGACTTACAAGATCATGAAGGGCATAGAGAAAGTGGAGAGGGACAGATTCTTCAAACGTTCAAAAACTACAAGAACGAGAGGGCATTCAGAAAAATTAAGAGGGGACAGATTTAGAACCAATGCTAGGAAGTTCTTCTTCACCCAAAGGGTGGTGGATGCTTGGAATGCGCTTCCAGAGAGAGGGTGTGATAGGACAGGGTACGGTATCGGTTCAAGAAGGGATTGCATGAATTCCTGAAGAAAAAAGGGATAGAAGGGTATAGATAGAGATCACTATACAGGTCATGGACCTGATGGGCCGCCGCGTGAGCAGACTGCTGGGCAGGATGGACCCCTGGTCTGACCCAGCAGAGGCACTGCTTATGTTCTTTCCTCAAATTCACAGAGGCCGGAGTTTCTATGTGCACAATTTATTTATTTTTTTTGCCAAAGGTTGTTTCAGTCTTCCATGTCAATCAGGAAGTCAGATTACTGGTATTCTAGTCCACAGGTTCGAGGAAGAAGGACCAGATTCTGAAAAAGTTGGATAGGGGGAGGGTGCTTCTGCACTATCAAATCACCTTCAAGTTCAGGTTATCTGACCATCTTTTTGTACTCACTAGTCAGGCTAGATGCTGCGTACCATCTTCCAAGGCCATGATTTCCCAATGGATCCTTAAGGCCATTTCGTCTGTATATATCAGTGGTCTCAAACTCAAACCCTTTGCAGAGCCACATTTTGGATTTGTAGGTACTTGGAGGGTCTCAGAAAAATGTCTTATTAAAGAAATGACAATTTTGCATGAAGTAAAACTCTTCATAGCTTATAAATCTTTCCTTTTGGTTAAGTCTTAATAATAATATTGTCATTTATAGCTAAAGAGATATATGATCAAGAAACTTTTATTTTACTTTTGTGATTATGATAAAAATACTGAGGGCCTCAAAATAGTACCTGGCGGGCCGCGAGTTTGAGACCACTGGTATATATTGACTGTGGAAAATAAGTTACAAGTATCCATAAAGGTGTATTCTTCTAGAAGTGTAGATTCTTCGTGGGCAGAAGCTTGTAGGCCAATGACTAGTCTGCTCTAAATACATTTTTAAAGTTTTACAGAGCGGATGTAGCGGCAAGGTAGAACATCTTTGGGTCTTCAGTGTTACAAGCTGGCACAGTGATCCCACCCTAGATTTTTTGGACTGCTTTTGTATGTCCCGCCTGTCCAGAATGAGACATCTTGCACTAGAAAAAGATTAGATTTTTACCTTCTTTTCTAGTAGATAGGTATCTCATTCTGGAGCCCTACCCTGTCACTTGTGTCCTGCGCCTACCTACAGTCTCAATTAGAAAGTTCGAGTCCATACTAAAATTTGGATGGCAGTCGGACTTTAAGGGTATAAAAAATTATCTATTGCTATAATGTATTGGGGTAATACTTGAACTCCATAAATGTTTTTGTTTGGCATGATTGTTTGATTTGCCTTTTCAGTAGCAGTGTTTAAAGTTTGTTATATTTTCAAAGCAGAACAGAGTTGTTCATGGAGTTTCCCTGTACCCCTCCTTCACATGTGTTTTTATATTGGGCTATCACTTGCTTTGGTACGAAAAGGGGCAGCGGAGCCCTCTAGTGAATGAGGAGGGATTCAAAATCTTCTGCATGGCTCGTAAGCATGGGGATATTTCCAGTTACCTATCTACTAGAAAAGATATTAGCAAGGTAAAAACTTGGAAGGAAGAACTTCTGGATATTAAGGCCTCTCATAATTCCCATCTACAACAGGGAGTCCCTGGCACAAGAGTGACAAGTAGGTGTAATCCCCTTGACTCTATACAATGCACAGGGTCAGCCCTGGAACATGGAATCCAGAATATTCCTCTGTTACAACATAGAAGAATACATTACTTTGTTGTCCTACTTACTAAACCTGCCTAATATTTAAAAAGTTATTTTAGAATTACTGCTTATTTTTACATAGGCATTTTGCAGGACAGTATGCTGTCAATCGAGCTATTTGAGTATGAAGAACCTGGAAAACTGACACCTAGTGTTAATACGAAATTGGTAAAAGAGAGCATGGCATGCTATATACCAGGGTAAGTAAGTTTTAATTTAAAATTTATATAAATAAAGTTCAACAGAAAAGGGGAATAGGAAATGTAGAATCTGATTAATTTCCATGTAATTTTATTCTGCTCTTGTGTAAGACCAGGACACAGTTTTGCCAATTGCTGAAACACATTTGTTTGTACAGGCATTTTTTTCTGTTGTTTGTAAGATGGAATGCTTGTGATGAGCAATTTTGATGGAGGTTTTTGGTTGTTTTTATTATATATGTTTTATTTGTAATCCGCCTAGGTTTTATGTGGGAAAGAAGTTTTAAATTAAAAAATAAGCAAAATAACTATTTATTACTTACAGTGCTGATTTTGTGCTGTGTGATTTTGTGCTGTGTGATTTGTATTGTAGCATAGTTTATACACAAAACATGATTAGATTCCAGTCTAAACCCTGTTGAGCAAAACATACGGCCTCTTTTACAAAGCCGCGCAGCAACAGCCTCGAAGCCCTTTAAATCTCTATGGGCTTCGGGGCCGTTAGCGCAATGCAGCTGCTAGTGCGGCTTTGTAAAAGAGGCCGATACTTTATTAAACAATACTGACAAACAATACTGACAAAGTATACTTTTTGATTATTCAACAAAAAGTACCTTTGTGAAAGTTATTTTATTCAGCAGGTTGGAAATAACTTAAGGTAAAATTTTCTTGTAAATGTTAGTCATTCTCTTTCCCCTTTAGCCCATTTTCTATACAAAACTATTTCAACTCTGACATAAGAGATCTTTATTGCATAAATAAGGTTCATGTCTTGCCATGAAACAAGCAACAGCAGAGTAGACAGAGAACCAAGAGACGACAATTGTGTTAAAAAATGGAATAGCTGTGTCATGACGACTCAGCACTAATCATGTTTTGACCCAGAAGATCTTCAGGAGTTTAAATGCATATAAAAGTGTACATAAGACACTATGGATAAAACAAAATACAGTGGGGCTCATAATCAAAACTTAACACATCTAAAAATCCATCCAAGTCGGCACTTGGATGACCTAAAAGACAGGCCATCCAAGTGCCGCTAATTAAACAGAGTCTTTGGCCGTATCGAGGGACTTTTTATGCCTCTGAATACTGCTGTACGTCCAGAGCTGAAAGGGGCATATCTGGAGGAGTGGTTAGGGCAGTATGTGGGCCAACCTAGACTGATGTCCTGCAGGGATAATCTAATGTTTTACTAGACATCCTGGATGAAACTTAAAACGTGAGTTAGATGATGTAAAAACAGATATAAGTGTCAAAAAGGTATCCAAAGTAACCAGATAACCACTGCAAAGACCCCCACATACTCCTCCAGTGTTCACTGACCTCCTCACAGCCCCTGAAAGATCAGAATAAAAAAGTACATACCTGTTTCCAGAACATCAGCACCTGCTATAGGAAAGCCTAGTAGAGCTGCACACAGGTGTCTTAAATAGCCTAGGGGTGGGCTAGTGAACCATAAAGAGGAGGACTCAGGCCCATAAGTCACTCTACCACTACATTTAAGGTGGAACATGTGAGCCCACCAAAAACTTACCCTACTCTACTGCCATATAGGTGCCACCTGCAGCCATAAGGGCTCTTAGGGTTGTAGACAGGTGGGTATAGTGGATTTTGGGGGACTCACCATAACCTATAAGGGAGTTCTAGTGAGATGTTTTTCTGTCATCCTTTTTGTGAAGTTCACAGCAGTGCCCTGTAAGGTGCGCCACTGCACTGTTGCCATGTCTGGGTGGCCAGTCCATTATAAGATTGGCCCCTCCCACGTCAAAATGGTCTTGTTCTTTGGGACTTGGACATCATTTTGGTCGAAAATGATATAAAGATAGACGTCCTGGTGATCTGGACGAACAATAGCCTGGACGTCCAGCGTCCAGATAGAAGGTTTTTGTAAAAAAAATATTCTAGACGTATTTTTCTCAGTGCCGACTTTGGGCGTCTAATGTCATATACTCAAATCGAATATAGATGTATGTTTTGATTATACCCCTCAATGCATCTAAAAATGAAAAATTATCAAATAAAACATACAGTATATGTAAAACAATGATTAAAAATGAATACAAAAACAAAAAGCCATAAATAATATAAACTTATATGGAAGTGAGAAACAGTGATATAATACAAAGTGATCATCTAAAGCCCAAATAAAAATTGTGTTCTAGTGCAATGTGTCTAGTGGTCTTGAATGCTAGGGTCTTATATCTGAACCAGCAAGTTGCTTTCCAACTGCACCTCTTTCCCAGAAACCTGCTCCTGCCCTCTGTTTGTGTTCTGCAAGCAAGTTACTCAAAGTGTTTTTGATATGCTCTGTGGTTTTATTATTTTCGGGTATTTTTGCTCAGTGTTTGGAAGCTCGATGCTCAAAGGTTTTCACTTGTTGAGTCCTCTGCCTGAGAGAAAACACTCGCACAGTAGAAGTCTTTTAGCAAGATCAGCCACTTGGGGATTCCTAGCCAGCCATCCTCCTGGAATTTTTTTTTTTTTTAAATTTTTAGAGCTCAGGGACTGTAACCTGCATAATTGCTTGCTTCCCTGATTTAGTCAGGAGCTTGAGTGCAGGCTGTGTGGGCCCCCTTCCCCACTTGGCTGGGACTAGCAGTAGGATGGCTGCATGGTCCCTCTCTCCTTTCGTGGTGTGATTTTCTGGGGGTTGACATTGTCTGACCTTGGTTCGACCTGCAGCCAAAAGACCAGGTTCATACAGTGAATATGTAAGGCAGATTTCTCCCTTTGATTCCAGCTGAAATCCTATCCTGAAACAGGCAGACTATTGAAGCTTATAGGGAAAATCAGGGGGTCCCTAAAAGTTGAATTTGAGTGTTTCTGACCCTAGAGCCCAAGTCCCCACCTCCAAAAGCCTTTTCCCTGTGATTTATATTTTTCTTTCAGAGAGATCTCCACAGGCCATTTAAGGCATGAATTTTCTGGCAGTGGCCATCTTGGATTTTAAATGATCTTTTTTTTTCTTTTGTCTCTATCTGCATCAAGGCCCCTTGATTTTGCTCAAAATCGACTGGAATGGACACCTTGGGCCTTTTTGCCCCAATATCATGCCAGGTTTGTGCTGGATGGCCAGCTGAGGAACATCCCTATCCCATGTGCAATGGAGCGTGCAGGGAAGGGACGGAAGCCTTGGGCTCTGCTTCCTCCAAGTCCTCTAGGGAGACCCACAGGAGATGTGTTCTCAGGGGAAGAGAGCTCCTGGGATCCTCCAAATCTGTATTGGCCAAGCGCAGATGCATAGAGGCCTCAGATACCAGGAGGACTGACAAGGAGGTCCCTGCCAGGGTCGAAAAGACCCCCAATACAAGGCTTCAATTTTGTGAGCCTTATGTTGACTGCTTATTTGAATTACTATGGGTCCTCAGTGGCTGTTGGCAGTGCATATGTGGCAGTGGTGCAGGGGTTTTCCCCTAGACAGATGCCCCAACCAGACGAGGATGTAGACTTGGAAAATGAAGTTCAGTCTATCACGGTCTGAGAGGGATAGCAAGTCCAATTCCAGACTACTTTTAACCTAGGATAAAGTCTCCCTGGCAGTCTGCTTTCATGCAGGAGAACAGCCGTTAAGAGATGGTGGCGACAATGGATCAGGGGTAAGACCCCACAATGCGCTGATTGTTTAGGGCCTCTGCACTTTTGAGTGTTATTTCCACCTCTGCAAGAGTTAAAGCTGGAAGTTACATCAGCTTCTTCTCGGTGCTCAGTTATTAGCAGTTCTGTGGCTCCGACCGCGTTATTTTCCTCACATCTGGACATCAATAATCAGACCACTGTTTGTGTTGAAAGTGGCTCCGCTGGTGGTGCAGGTCACTAAATGAACCTCCCTCCCTAGCGAAAGATGAGTGGTGATAAAGGATCCTCAGTAGTACTGCCCAATTCACCGATTCAAATCGATTCATTCTCTGAAAAAAATCTGACTCGCAGATTGTGACAACACTCACCCCCCTCCCATCCTCTTGAGCAGCACTTCCTGACTGACCACTCCCCCACCCCATTGTGACACCTGACATACCTCTGGGCCTCCTAAAGCAGTGTCAGAGGCAGCTCTCTGAACAGGCTGCTTTCAACCTGCCCCACTGGGGCCTTCCCTCTGCCACATGACTGATGTAGCAGAGAAGCCTTGGTGGGGCAGGCTGCAAGAAGCCTGTTTACAGTGCTGCTGCTTCTGAAGGCCAGCTACCGCCTCTAGTTTAGGAGGCCCGGAGGTACATCAGATCTCATGCTGGAGGGGAGGAGGTCGGTCAGGAGGTGCTACTCGGAGGTGGGGGTGTAGATGGGAGCTATGGAAAGCTGCTGCTTAGGGAGATGGGAGCGAGCAATAGAAAGCTGCTGCTCATGGGGTGGGGGGGAAAGAAATGCAGAGATGCAACAAAGAGGGTGAGAGGGAGAAATCCTGTATATAGTGGAGGGGGAGGGATAAATATTAGAAATAGGATAGAGTGCAGGGAGAGATGGTGCATGGGGGGGAGAGAAAGAAATGTTGTACATGATAATGGAAGGGAAGAAGGGAGGGAGAGATGTTGCATGGAGGGAAATAGAGAGGTTTGATCATGTCACAAGGCAGGGAGACAGTGGGAAAGAAATAAAAATATTGGATTTGACAGTGGAAGGGAACTTACAGAAATGAAAGATGTATGGTGAGCACGGAGAAAAAAGAAAACGTCAAATGGGCAGGAGACTATGGCAAGTGAGTTAACCGAAGACCAACAAACCAGAGCCTGGGACCAACATAATTTAATAATAAAATGACCAGACAACAAAAAGTAGAAAAAATAGTTTCATTTTCTACTTTATGATTACAATATATCAGATTTGAAATGTGTATCCTGCCAGAGCTGGTGGTAAACAGCGAGCATGAGCTAGGACCTAACAGATAGATGAAAAGTATTTTTTTTAAATTTTGTTTATACCACATCGCTGGCATAGAGTTGGAGAGAGCAGAGGGGGATGGGGTGGGTGAAGAGGCTACAAAAAAACCAGCCTGATGGAAAGGAAAAACGAATCATCGAAAAATCGAATCAAAAATTTTTCCCCTGAATCAGGTAGCACTAATCTTCAAGACCGCAAAGTGGATGTGCTTAACAAGCATCAGTTTGAAGCTTTGGCTCTAAGGATTAAGGTAACAGCCACGTCTCCTTTGTGGCATGTACTTGTCACATTTTCCTGTCTTGGTCTTCTAACCGGAAGATGGGAAAGATCCCCCAAAAGCTTTCCTCTGGGGTGCATTATATTGTTTATGCTCTGTATGATCTTATCAGAGTTATGAGCAAAGTCTTGGCCTATGCTACTATCTTCTATAGTTTCACCGGCAGTGGACTCTAGTTAAGTCAAATCAGTTGCTCTGAGTTATGCCATATGCATGTTGAGAATCTCTAAACCACCTAACAAAAGTCTCTTTTCAACTCTTTCCAGTAGACCCTCCATCAAGAACTCTGTCCTACTCCAGCTAAATGCAATCAAATCTGTTCCTCTGCAGGAGAGGGGTCTGGGGGTTCTATTTTAAGTATGTCCTCATATCAAAAAAAACCCAGTGGCCTTCAACCAATTCAAAACCTTCAGGGCCTCAGCAAATACTTGTTGAAGGAGATCACTTCTGGAAACTCTTCTACCTCTCTTAGAAAAGGATGACCCAGTGGTCTCAGGTTATCAGATCTCTGTCTGCTCTGATACAAGTCGCCTCCGACGTCTTTCTCTCCAATGGTGAATGGTTCCTCGCTTCCTTTCTTGGTTTTCCCTTTTAGCCCTCTCACCATCAAAAACACCTCAGCACAGATGCTTCAGTGTTGAGCTGTTGCACTCATTTGTACAGCATCTACACTCAAGGAGTCTGGTTTCCTCTCAAGATCTCTTCATATACTGTAAATCTTCTCAGGTTCCAGCACTGGTTGCCGTACATGAAGAAGGACATGGTACTACTCGAAAGGGTCCAGAGAAGAGCGACTAAAATGGTTAAGGGGATGGAAGAGTTGCCGTACAGTGAGAGATTGGAGAAGCTGGGCCTCTTCTCCCTTGAAAAGAGGAGAGTGCGAGGGGATATGATTGAAACATTCAAAATACTGAAGGGAATAGACTACTTAGAGAAAGACAGACTGTTCACCCTCTCCAAGGAAGGGAGAACGAGATGACACTCTCTAAAGTTGAAAGGGGATAGATTCCGTACAAACGTAAGGGAATTATTCTTCACCCAGAGAGTGGTAGAAAACTGGAATGCTCTTCCGGAGTCTGTTATAGGGGAAAACACCCTCCAGGGTTTCAAGACAAAGTTGGACAAGTTCATGCTAAACTGGTGAGACTGGACTCATTTGGAGCACTGGTTTTGACCTTGGGGCCGCCGTGTGAGTGGACTGCTGGGCAGGATGGACCATTGGTCTGACCCAGTATAATAATATTACCCAACCATTCATTCAATTTACCTGGAAAGCAAGAGCCCTACCCCCAAAAATAAGCCCTAGTTATAGGCAGCCGCGCTTCCTCCCCGCCTCTCCTGCACAGCCGAACCCCCACTGACCCTCCATCCTTTCCTCCCAACTGATCCTTGCCAACCGCGACCATAAATACCTTCCGGCAGAGGAGCGTTGGACCAGCAGCACTCGCAGGCTGCTTTGCGACCTTCTCGCTAGAGCCTTCTGTGTACTGATAACATTATCAGTAACGTGGCATACTGAAGGCCCCAACGAGAAGGCCCCGAAGCAGCCTGTGAGTGCTACTGGCCCGACACTTCTCTGCCGGAAGATTTTTATGGTCGCGTTCGGCGGGGATCGGGAGGAAAGGATGAAGGGGCATCAGCAGTTGCTCAAGGGTTCTGCTGCATGAGGGATGGGAAACAGGGAAGGATGGAAGCTGAGCAAGGGTTCTGCTGCACAGGGGGATGGAGGGATAGAAAGATGCTGCAGAGGGAAGGCACTAGGGGTTGGGTGAGAAGGGACGAAAGATGTTGCACATGTAGGGAAAAGGAAAGAGTAAGAATTGGGGTGAATGAGAGGAAGGGAGAGATGATCATGTTCATCAAAAAAATAAGTTCTACCCGAAAATAAGATCTAGTACCTTTATTGGACCCCAAATGAATATAAGACACTGTCTTTTTTTCGGGGAAACACAGCATTTTCACACCTGTGGACTAGATTGTGGGTGGAGTCAAAAATGTTTAGAACATAAGAATAGCCTTACTGGGTCAGACCAATGATCCGTCTAGCCTAGTGTCCCATCTTCACAGAGGCCAATCCTGGTCACAAGTACTTGGCAAAAACTCAAATAGTAGTAGCATTCCATGCCACCAATCCAGGGCAAGCAGTGGCTTCCCCCATATCTGTCTCAACAGCAGACTATGGACTTTCCCTCTAGGAACTTGTCCAAATCTTTTTTAAAACTAGCTACATTAACCGCTCTTACCACATCCTCTAGCAGCACATTCCAGAGCTTAACTATTCTCTGAGTGAAAAAATATTTCCTCCTATTGGTTTTAAAAGTATTACTCTAACTTTGAGTGTCCCCTAGGCTTTGTAAATCTTGATGCAGTATAAAATTGATTTTGTAGACTTCAACATATCTCCCCTCAGCCTTCTCCTTTCTAAACTGAAGAGCCTTAAACTCTTTAGTCTTTCTTTATACGAGAGGAGTTCCATCCCCTTTATCATATTAGTCACTCTTCTTTTAACCTTTTCTAATGGCGCTATATCTTTTTTTGAGATAAGGAGACCAGAATTGAATGCAATACTCGAGGTGTTGCACCATTGAGCGATATATAGACATTATAGCATTCCTAGTTTTGCTTACCATCCCTTTTCTAATAATTTCTATCGTCTTGTTTGCTTTCTTAGCTGCTGCTGCACATTAGTAGACAGGGTCATATACAACCAAATCAATTCTGCTTACAATTTCCATTTCCTAAATCAACTAAGCTATCCCGTCAACTTAGGCTTCTTTTAGTTATCAAGCTCCGACTATTTGGAGTAAACATCCTCTCACTGTTTGATCAGAAACTAATAATTTAGTTTTTAGAAAGCTTTTAAAAAGTTTTATTCAAGAAATTTTTGAACTGATTGTTTTTATGATTTTTCAATATTGCCTTTTTAACCGGGTTTGTTTCTGGTTATCTGCTTTATTGTAGTCCACCTGGCACTCATAAGGGCTATGGTGGCATAGAAAAAGCTTTATAATAATGTAATTCTTAACAATGACACCCAGATCTTTTTCTTGTGTGCTGACCCTCATGGTGGACCCTAGCATCCGCTAACTTTGATTTTGGATTATTCTTCCTATTGTCCAACACTTTGCATTTGTCCACATTAAATTTCATCTGCCATTTGGACACCTAGTCTTTCTTGCAATTTTTCAGCCTGCATGTGTTTTAACAACTTTGAACAGTTTAGTGTCATCAGTCAATTTAATCACCTCACTCATAGTTCCAATTTCTAGATTATCTATAATAATAAAATGCTAAACGCACATGCGTATTCCTACCTGCATGATCCTTGATCCCTGGGCGGCAGGAGTGCGCATGCCCGCTTCGACTCCCCCCTCACTCACTAAGACAGTTATTTTGTTGGCCTCCCCTCCCCTCCGGCGCACCCCTCCTCGGCGCACTCCAACCCCCGTTGATCCTCCCTTCCAACCCTCCCACTGCTAGACGACCACAAACCTCCTGACTCCAGCAGCGTCTGCAGTACTCTAAACATGCTGCTTCGCGGCCTTCTACTGCCCTGATTTCCTCTGCCGCATCCATATGTACTAAAAGTACTTAGCTGTATAAACGACGCTTTTCAACGGGGGTAGAATCACCAACATGTTTCGCTCATATAATTCAGAGGGCTTTCTCAACGCTACCACTCCCTAAGAAGATAAAAAAGAAACCTAAGTCTCTATAGCCCATTGCTACATTTTAGTGCATATTTATACCCACAAACAGTCAATATTCTTTATAGAGTTTAAAAACCTCTTCATTCACCCCTGCTTACCTACCTACTTACATCATTCAAACCGACCATTGCGTCAGATAAGGAATGGCGGCCATGTTCTTAATCAACAAATTTAAAAGCTCCACATCCCCGACGTCAACGTCCCATACGTATTCGAGACGTCAACGACTGACGTCAGAACATACAGCCTTTAACAATTATATACTCTATTATTATATGAATTGACACTGGACGGAATCCCCCCGAAAAAGGCCCCTATAGCAGGGATGCCCATTCGAGTTCGTTGATTAACCCATTAGGGATAACAGTGTTCAAACGATAAGTCCACCGTTGCTCCAGTAAATTTAATCTCCCCTCCCAATCCCCCTCAGGCTTAGCCATTGGGCAGGCATTGAGGAAACATGATAAAAGGGTTGGCAAGGAGTGTGATTTGAAAGGTCATGTAAAATGTCATCAGTGTCAATGGTGTAATACCAGTATGGAGGGCCTACAATGGACTGACCCCCAATCGGGATATACAGTTAGGGCTAGGACTAATACTACGTGTAAAACATCAAAAGTTATTTATATAATAGTCTGCTCTTGTAATCTGGTATATGTTGGACGGACGAAGCGGGCGATCAATATACGCCTTAATGAACACAAATCACGTATTGTAACTAATGATTTGCAAGCCTCAATAGTCCAACATTAAATGGAAAAGGGTCATACAATAGAACAAATTAAGTGGAGAGTGATTGATTGTATCGAAGAGGCTAAGCCTGAGGGGGATTGGGAGGGGAGATTAAATTTACTGGAGCAATAAAAGTGAGATACTTGATCATATTTTTTCAAACCATAGATCACCTTTGTGTTCTGTATGAGCCATAGTCTGAAAATCCTGCTAGATAGACTATATTGCAATAGTCTAGATGTCCCAATATCAATGATTGAACTAGTGAAAAGAACGAGAGGGCACTCGCTAAAGTTAGAAGGGAAAAGATTCCGTACAAACGTAAGGAAGTTCTTCTTCACCCAGAAAGTGGTAAAAATCTGGAACGCTCTTCCGGAGGCTGTTATAGGGGAAAGCATCCTTCAGGGATTCAAGACAAGGTTGGATAAGTTTCTATGCAAGTAAGGCTAGACTCAAATAGAGCACTGGTCTTTGACCTAAGAGCCACCGCGTGAGTAGACTGCTGGGCACGATGGACCACTGGTCTGACCCAGCAGCGAAAATTCTTATGTTCTTATGTTCAGTGATATCAAAATAAGCTCTGACAGTTTGCAATTTCCTTAAAGTGTGGAAAGCCTTGCGAACTATCAGGTCAACTTGTTTCTGCATAGTCAATTTCTGATCTAAAGTAACTCCCAATGTTTTAACCAAAGAACAAACAGGATATTGCGCAGTCTTGATAGAAACAGAATCTTCATATAAGTTCTGACATGACGAAAAAAAAAATAATTTTGTTTTATCTGAATTCATTTTTAATCTGAATTCCGACATCCAACCCTTGATTAATTCAATTACTTCAGTAATGATGTGAGTGATATTGGAGGGTAAGGAAGGGGCATAGAATTATAACAGTGATGTCATCAGCATAACAAAAAGTTTCACTCTCAATTTTTTCAGTCTTTCCTAATGAAGAAAGATAGACATTAAATAGTAGTGAGGAGAGTGGAGAACCCTTTGGGACACCACAAGGATTTTTCCAACCAGAAGAACAGATATTATCCATTCGAACACAATAAGAGCGAGCAATCAAAAATCCTTGAAACCAGGCATACACCTTATCATGAGTGCCATATGCATCTAGACATTCTAATAATTTGGAATTATCCACCAAGTCAAAAGCACAACTTAAGTCAAATTGAAGGATAATGACATTGCTGCCTTTGTTAAATAGATGGTGTAAAAAATATCCCAAACTGCCGCAAGTACTATTTCAGTGCTATACTGAGAACGAAAGCATGATTGAGAATCATCTCACAGAGAATGATTGTTAAAAAATTTGATAACTGACCTCCAACAAATTCAGATTCTTTGCTATTACTTCACATTCATTTTAGTTGTTAATGTGTTCTAACTGCAAATCTTAACACACTTTAGTAAACATTACCCTTAGATTTCTAAGTAAGATTTTTTTTTATTTCACAGCTTTAGGCAAATGTGATGTTTTCTGATAACAAATGTTCTGTATTAGAGAAACTTCAAAATACTTCAGTATATCAGTGCATGTTTGTTTTTCAATTTTGTAAGAGAGTCACCATATTTGGCTTACAATGAAATATGGGATCCAGCTCTAGACATGACAATAGAACGAACACCTGATTTCTCAGATTCGAACTTTGAAGAGGATATGGATTTCACACACAGCAAAGAAGAGATACAAGTGCGAGTTAGCTGTGTATCATCCCCCTCCAAAATCTCTGTTCAGTGGTTGTCATCAGGGCATCTGCTTAAAAGGTATACATGGAGAATAACTTTTTCTAGCATATTTATTTTTATTAATATTATTGGCTGGAGAGATTTTTCTTCATAGCCATAGGCAATATTTTAAAGTGATGAGGACTCTGAAAATATTCAAGTAGTATAATAAGACAAAAATTGTATGATTGTGTTAAAGGGCACCTCCTTGAGCTAGAACAGTGGTCTCAAACTCAAACCTTTTGCAGGGCCACATTTTGGATTTATAGGTACTTGGAGGGCCGCAGAGAAAATAGTTAATGTCTTATTAAAGAAATGACAATTTTGCATAGTTTATAAATCTTTCCTTTTGGCTAAGTCTTAATAATAATATTATAATTTATAGCTAAAGAGACATATGATCAAGAAACTGTTTTATTTTACTTTTGTGATTATGATAAACATCTCAAAATAGTAACTGGCGGGCCGCATGTGGCCCCCGGGCCATAAGTTTGAGACCACTGAGCTAGAAGTACTTTGCATGACTGCAAGTTTATCATGTGTTCAATATCTAGTTTAGCACTTAATAGATAGTTAAATTAGCATAAGTTTAAACCTTTTGAAGTGCATTGTAAGCGTTAAGTTCTGTCAGATCAGTAAAAATTATGGTTATGTGAGACTTTATATGGCAAATGTTAATTTGTTTTGTTGACCCCTCTGTGATTAGCATGGATAATAGTTTGTGTTATATAGCTATTCTTATAACCCTATGATGCTTATAACCCTATAATGCTTATAACCCTTTAATCTCAAGATTTAGTACACTATTTTACACACACCAAAAGCGCCCTTCCCTACAGAATTGGTTTCTTGATCTTCACCCACTCAATAAGTATTTCTCTCCCTTCCCTTGTGCTGTGATTTGTCATCTGTCACTCATCCCACCCACCCCTAGTTGCTTTAAACTTACCCTAGATTGCCAGTGGCAGCAGTAATACTGAAAGCAGGCTGCCTTGGCCAGTTTATGGGTTTTTCCCTTGGCTGGTCCTGCCTCCTCTGGTGCTACTTCCTATTTCCAGAGGGAAACCCCCTGACTTGTCAGATCTAGCTTATTTTCAGCACTGTTGCTGCCAGCAATTAGAGTAAGTTTAAAGGACCCCAGGGAGAGGAAATAAGAGAGAGATGCTGTACCGCAAATGAGGGGGAAGAGGTACATGATGCTAGGACATAATGTGGGGGAAGAGGGAGAGATGTTGGATCTGCAAGTGGGGTGGGGGAGGCACTGAAGAAACATTTGCTGAATTCCTGGGGATGAGGTCAGAAGGAATGAAAAAGCAGGACCTAGGAGAGGGGAACAGGCAGGAGGGAAGAGCAAAATAGATGCTGTACATGGGTAGGGATTAATATACTGAGGGGAAGTAGAGACATGAGCGATGCTAGACATGGAGGGGAATAAAGATATGGGGGGATAAAGGACAGGGCAAGAATATGGACATAGAAAAAGGGTGCTCAGCATAGTCAGTGGATAGGGGCAGGGACAGAGGAGAAAATGCTGAGCAGGGTGGATTGTAACACAGAGGGAAGTTGGATGATGGACATAGAGAAGAAATGTTTCATGGAAAAGAGCTCCTGGCAAAAGTTAAGAGAAGATAAGCAGAAATTAGAGATTAGGACCAACATAATTAGAAAAATAAAATGACCAGACAAAAGTAGAAAAAGGAATTTTATTTTCTGTTGAACTGGTTTTAGACATGGCTGTGGCCCGCAAGAAAAACTTCTAGCATAGCAGTAATAAATCTCCAGCCTTTGGAATGGGCTACCCTTGGCATCTTTGCTTTATTACACTACTCTGACAGAACCAGTACTAACCATTCTATACTACAAATTCAGTTGTCACATCCCTTCTGTCATCCACAAGGGAGTAAAGGTTATGGGCTTGATGTACAACCAAAACAGTTTTACATATTCTTTTTCTGCTGAACTCTCAATCTAAGTTTTGTACCTAGAACAATGGAGGGTTAAGTGAAGCAACAGTGGGTATTGAATCCAGTTTCTCAGCCTACTGCACTAATCATTAGGCTACTTCTCTGCTTACTTTAATAATTTTATATATTGCATCTTAGTTGATTTATAATTTCAGTTCATGGAATTTAGTTTGCAGGACAAAATGTCTGATACATATAAAAAATTAAAGCCTGAACCAGTTGAGTGGAAACTGGAAATGCGCTGTGCTGTTGAAATACCCATCCTGAAACAGTGGCGCCGCGGACAAATTATCAAATTTGTTTCAGAAACGTTTGTAGAGGTATGCTTCAATTCATCAGTTTTTAAATTGTTATAGTATTTCTTTAATTTAATCTTTCAGCCATTATTTGAATCATTGATTAAATTGCAGTGCCTTAGATTAGTTTATCCATCCAAGTCTTTGGGATGCCAGCAAAATTTAGACCAGAGTCTGGTCCCTTTAGATCAGTGGTCTCAAACTCAAACCCTTTGCAGGGCCACATTTTGGATTTGTAGGTACTTGGAGGGCCTCAGAAAAAATAGTTAATGTCTTATTAAAGAAATGACAATTTTGCATGAGGTAAAACTCTTTATAGTTTATAAATCTTTCCTTTTGGCTAAGTCTTAATAATAATATTGTAATTTATAGTTAGAGACATATGATCAAGAAACTGTTTTATTTTACTTTTGTGATTATAATAAACATACTGAGGACCTCAAAATAGTACCTGGCGGGCCGCGAGTTTGAGACCACTGCTTTAGATGTATCTTCTGTTCTGGAGTCATCAGATACAGATTTAGCAACAGTGTCACTGTGGTATTGGTGCCAGATAAGAAATGGGTAATGAGAATGTTTAAGAATAGAGAAGACTTTTCTAGGATTTAGAATAAAATAAATTTCTGGATGTTTCTGGAGATACTCAAATGACATAGGCAGTCCTTATTAAAATCAGGGGTACTTCAGCCTGGTGCTACTTTTATTTGAGATATGCTTATAAATATACTATCAGATATCAATCTACTAAATATGTTTCCTTTAAACTTTCTCACCTTATAGCAGGGGTTTCATTGCCATGAATGCTATCCAGTCAGGTTTTCAGGATTTCCCCAATGAATATGCATAGATCTCATGCATATTCATTGGGGAAATCCTGAAAACCCAACTGGATTGCGGCCCTCGAGGAAGGAGTTTGACACCCCTGCTTTATAGCATTCATGGCAATGAATCATATGGTAGGAAACACAGGTGAAACCCTTCGGTTCATAGCTCTTGAATTAATTTCTGTATCCCAAAGCTACATAGGTGCTCTTTCCAAATTTATTTCTTTATAACTAAATCTCCGCTTATCATAGGCTTGGATCCTCTTTAGTGATTTGAGTGACATTTTTCCTGCAGTACTAAGTTTTTCCTTTCTACTAATATATTTCCATAGTATCCTATCAGACCAGTCCCTCTACCAGCAGATGGAGATTGAGGAAGAAAATAGTTCTTGTGACTTGGTCCTTAAAGAGTATAAACAGCAGGGTTGTCTATCATTGGTCCTCAAGAGCTGCAATCCAGTCAGGTTTTCAAAATTTCCCCAATGAATTTGAATGAGATCTATTTGTTTGCACTGTTTCCATTATATGCAAATAGATCTCGTGCATATTCATTTAGGAAATTGTGAAAACCTGACCTGGCAAGAGCCAAGGTTGGACATACCTGGCATACAGCATTGAATACTTGTATTCAGTATTTCTTCGTCTTCAAGCGGCTGATGACAGGCTAATAGCCCTGCTCCTGCTCAGTTGAACTTTAACTACCCTTTTGGGATTTTATGTTTCTGAGCCATTTTTATATTTTATTTTTTAAATTTTCTATACCGTTCTCCCAGGAGAGCTCAGAACAGTTTACATGAATTTATTCAGGTACTCAAGCATTTTTCTCTGTCTGTCCCAGTGGGCTCACAATCTATCTAATGTACCTGGGGCTTGGGGGGATTAAGTGACTTGCCCAGGGTCACAAGGAGCAGGGTTGGTTTGAACCCACAACCTCAGGGTGCTGAGGCTGTAGCTTTAACCACTGTGCCACACTCTCTCCCTTTTGGGGTGCCTATTTCGTTTTTTTCTCCTGGACCAACTGTGTTGCAGTTAAGTTAGGGAACTCTCCTGGGCTTGTTCTTCTAACACGATGTAAAGGCTGAAGTTCAGTTGAGAAGAGATGCCTTCTTTGGCATAAGCTCCTGTTTTTATTAAATAAAAAAGGGGGGGATCTGTTCTCTAGATCTGAGGTATATCTACCACACCTTCCCTTCCACCACCACTAGACCTTGGGGCCACCATTGTTTTTAAATAAGAGGACCCATGATGCTGCCCTGTTCTGCCCAAGCCCCGCCCCTACACAAACTATGCCTATTTCCCTGAGCTTGGAGCTGCGTCTGGAGGGCCTCCGTGCATGTTCAGATGCATCATAATGACATCACATTCATGCACACATCTATATGATGTGTTGCATTCGCACATGCTCCGAGGCCCTCCAGATGCGGCCCCAAGCTCTGGCAGAGCTGCGAGTCTTCCAAAACTCGGACAAAATGCCGGGTTTTTAAAATCTGTCTGGCTACCTGGATGATCCTCTTTAAAAAAAAAAAAAGACATATCTGGGTAATTCAGACATCTTGCAAACCTAGCTATAGACAAATGTACATTGGGATGGCAGATTGAATCCTTTTTACTTATGCTGAGGCAAGCCTGAACTTGGAAGTGCAGGTCACTACTCAGTGTCAAAGCCATGTGGACTGTGGTGTGGGCCATGTTGAGGTTAGTCTTTCTAGAGTTGATTTGTGAAACTGACGTGGACTTCTGTCCATAAATCCAGATTAGGCTGCTTTGGATGCAAAAGGAAGTTTGGATGGTTAGTCCAGAGAAAGAAATTGCATTCTGAACATGAAAATAATTCATCTTCCCTTTCCCATCACCCCTTTAAAAAATCTTATTTCTGCGTTGCTTTTGGTTTTTTTTAAAGGTAATTTGCTACCAAAAACACTGTTTTGTTATGTATTAGTATATAGTGTTTCACCCTTATTTTGCACCTTTTTTAAAAGGCAAATTGTATGTTCCGCAGTCAGCAGAATATATGATCCTCTTAAAACACACCACCTGCAGGGTTTGGGTACTTGCCTTATGTGATTACAAAATTCCTAGAACCACTATATATGCAGGGCTCACTTTAAAAGCCTACTATATTTTTTCATCATAGGTGCTAATTTTTCCTATTTATGAAAATTGTACACTTCTCCCTCCATATTTGTGGATTCAGCATTCGCGATTTCGATTACTCACAGTGTTTATCTTGCTGGCACCTCCCCCCAAATTACAACAGCTTGCATAGAGAAATCGCTGATTTCAAGCGTTTAAAGAGAGAATCGCTGAGTTCCAGCACTTTCTTCACCATGTTTTGACTCTCCTTCAGGAACAGGCTAGGTCTCCCACCATGTTATTCACGGTTTCACCATATTCACGAAGGTTTTTAATAGAAAGCAGTGAATAACATATGAAAAAGTTATTCGTGGTTTCTCTGTATTTGCGGTTCTGTTAATCCCCTGTCACAGCAAATACGGAGGGAGAAGTGTATAGCCTAATGATCCATCAAGGGCTATTCTCTTAGAATCACAAGAGAAAAAGCCTTAAAGTAACCCTTCCACCTCCCCCACCCCTTTTAGTTATTACTGCAAGCTGTTTTTAAAAGGTGTCTTTACTATTAACCCCTGTTAGTAATTAAGGTCTCATTACGTAAGATAGGACCTGTGGTAAAAAGGCATGATTTAATGTATTCTATGTTGACGAATACACCCCCTACATTTTCAAATGTAGCCAGAAAACTCTTGAGTCAAAAACACAGGTCTTGCCTTAATGCCTTCATTCTCCTCTGCTTTGTTTAGGCATATCTTACCAAAGAGCCATAAAAATGGCATTGTTTTTACAGGTGCTATGTTATGATTATGGCATTCAAGAAATAGTGAATGTATGTCAGTTGAGAACACTGAAGGACAGTCTGAACGTGATTGGAAAGCTATCTGTGGACTGCTCCTTGATGGATATAAGGTAACCCCTTCATCAGATACTAAAATAACAGGATTATGCTAATCATTATAAGTGTGGCTTTTTTATTGCATATATCTTGATTATTAAAAGAACTGGAAACTCATGTGCATACTTTTGATTTCATAGTCAATTTGAAGGAAACAGCTATGTAAATTTAAACTGCATGTCTGACTGGTTTTGTGAATCTAGTTGGCTCACTTATGCTTTCTATGACCATTTAGAGCAGGGGTAGGGAACTCCGGTCCTCGAGAGCTTCAGTCAGGTTTTCAGGATTTCTCCATTGAATATGCATTGAAAGCAGTGCATTCAAATAGATTTCCTGCATATTCATTGGGGAAATCCTGAAAACCCGACTGAAATACGGCTCTCGAGGACCGGAGTTCCCTACCCCTGATTTAGAGGGAATTTCATTGATGATGGCAGGAAAGGATCAACTGAGCCATCCATGTTTTCTGTTCACTCAGCCATTGATATATGCTAGCTGTAGATATCATTCCTTATTAAGGACAGTTTTTATCCATACCTCATCTTGAGTAGGTAAGCATAAAGATCCTTTGAAGTCAACTCTTAGCCATCCCTCCCTTCTCATTTTTGTATATTAAAGTTAATCAAAATATAAATACAATGGTACCTCGGTTTACGAGTGCACCGGTTTGCGAGTGTTTTGCAAGACGAGCAAAACATTTGCAAAATCAGCACCTCGGAAACTGAGCGTGGTTCGATTTACGAGTGTCTACCCCCGCGATCCAGCACCCTCACTCCCGCGATCCAGCATCCCTCCCCCGCAGCGACCTGAAGTCCCCCAGACCCACTCGAACCCGCTTCTTATTTTCAGCTCGGCACCGGCACTGGCACCAGCATGTCCTGTGCATTGTGCCGGTGCCTGAAGATCGACCTCCTCTTCTGTGCTGGGCCTTGAGCATCTGCGCATGCTCAAGGCCTGCGAGTTCACGTTCTCTCAGAGATATCCAAGAATCTCGGAGAGAGCATGAACTCGCAGGCTTTGAGCATGCGCAGATGCTCAAGGCCCAGTACAGAAGAGGAGGCCGATCTTCGGGCACCGGCACCAATGCACAGGACATGCCGGTACCAGTGACAAGGCTGAGCTGAAAGTAAGAAGCGGGTTCGGGTAGGTCTGGGGGATTTCAGGTCGCAGCGGGGGGGAGGTTGCCGGATTGCGGGGGGGGGGGGCGGCCTTTGGGGAGAGCAATGTCAGTTCTTGTGGGGGGGGGAATAGAGCAGCGCCGCTGGCCTCGGGGGGGGGGGGGAGGGGAAGTATCAAAGCGAGTTTCCATTATTTCCTATGAGGAAACTCGCTTTGATATACGAGTATTTTGGTTTATGAGCATGCTTCTGGAACGAATTATGCTCGTAAACCAAGGTACCACTATAGTTGTAATCATTGCTGTGATTGGTTTTGGAATGTTCATTTATCTTTTGGAGTTTCATACTGCCCCACTAACCTTGTGCACCTACCCTAGTAGTCTCTGGGGAGTTAATAGCTTTCTTTGCTTAATTGTTAATATTAGTCAATCAGGATTTTGGTTTATTGTCGATTCTACAGCTTTCACCTTTGTTTAGACAGACTTGACCATTCTCCTAATTAGTAGATATAACTTTTTATACCAATTTACTCTGCTTTGCCAGAAGTAAGGTTGGGAACATATGTCATGGACCTTCATTCACAACAAAAGATTTTTTTTGGCTAGTTCATATTTCTTCCTTGCTTTACTCTGCATGTTTTAATTAGTTTTTGAGCAAACAAAAACAGTACTGCAAGAAAATGTACAGGGTACAGGAATTTATTAAAATCACAAAAACAAAAATCTAAAAACAAAGTACATGTATCGCATCAAAAATGTGTCAAAAATAATTGGTCCTGATATTCCTATGGTTCGATAAGGATTACTACAATGTATATGCATGAAACTTTGTATACAATGAATCGTCTATATTGGCAAATCTTAATTATATGTGCTTTTGTTAATCTTGAAACCTGACTGGCTGGGTGTGTTTCCAGGAACTGCTGAGAAACACTGACTTCATTTTATTTTTAGTACTGATTAGAACAGGGATCTCAAAGTCCCTCCTTGAGAGCCGCAATCTAGTCAGGTTTTCAGGATTTCCCCAGTGAATATGCATTGAAAGCAGTGCATGCACATAGATCTCATGTAACACTTTAAGTACAACATTTCATTACAAATTCATATTCTATAATATTTTGAATATTATGTAATACACCTAATATTTAAACTATTCTTATTAAATAGAAAATCCTCCCATCCCATCCCCTCCCATCACAGTATTACATACAAGTACCATTACAATGAAACTATTGATATATTCATATATTATGAGATAATATAAATAAATAAAACCCACCCATTTCCCCTCTAATCAAATATCTTACCTTGGGAAAAATTTATCATTCATTACAAAAATCTGTTAATGGTCCCCAGATCTTCTGAAATTTACCAAAATAACCTTTTTGTGTTGCTATTGTATGTTCCATTTTGTATATATGGCATACAGAATTCCACCAAAAGTTGTAAAGTGTTATATGAGAGTTAATCAAGTGTGTATTTATAAGTTCATATGATTTTATCTACTACACTTAATGTAATATGCAAAAATGAATAAAGAATTCAAAAACAAAAAAACACATAGATCTCATTTCATTAGGGAAATCCTGAAAACCCAACTGGATTGCGGCTCTCAAAGAGGGACTTTGAGACCCCTGGATTAGAACATTCTCCGAAAAATTTTACTGTCTTCCACACCAGTTGAAAATATACTCTTACATTTCTTAACCTGAATTATAGCATTGAAGACTTTTTAAAATATCTTCATTTGAGATTGATTTGTTGATTGCAGACCAGCTGGAGGAAGTGAAAAATGGACAGCAACAGCTTGCGACTTTCTCTCATATTACCTCAATGGAACTGTGGTTAACATGGTTGTTGAGGTTTGTAATGAGAACATATACTTTTATATTAAATGCAAGCCTATTATATTCGATTACCTCTTTCTAATAGGGTCATTGCAAATACAATAACGTGAAAGTATTTCCCCTCTTCTTATTTCCTTTTATATTGAATATATGTCACACTGAATTATTTTTGGTATTTAAACAAAATGTAATATTAGACAACAGGAATCTGTGTCAATGCATAAGGATTTTTAATTTCAGCCTATGGCACTATTACAAAAGATTTAAATGAAGAGCTATCATATAACTTCAATCTAAAAACGTCAGAACTAGTCCAACATTTGTATTGCGCTTCATTAACAGTAATATAAATACTGTCTTACTGATCCTCAGCCGGGCCACCAGGCACTGAAGCTTCTTTCATAGTGCCTGGCTTTATGCTCCAAATTGTCATTGGATCATCGGGTTTTGAGGAGCCACGGTTGGCCAGGGATAGCCGGCCGGCCCCAACCGGCCGGTGAGCAGAGCCGCACGCCTCAGGACCAGAGCGTGGATAGAAGGGGGCTGCCTCTCTCCTGTAGTGCACTGCACGTTTGTGGTGAATCTACCCCCGCATGAAGCGTCACTTCACAGCTAAGTACTTTTAGTACATATTTATTTAAGAAATATACTAAAATATAAAAAAATAAAATTAATAAAAGTAAAACAAATTAACAAAACCCGATGATCCGATGATGATTTGGAGCATAAAGCCAGGCACTATGAAAGAAGCTTGAGTGCCTGGTGGCCCGGCTGAAGATCAGTAAGACAGTATTTATATTACTGTTAATGAAGCGCAATACAAATGTTGGGTTAGTTCTGATGTTTTTAGATTAAGGTTTTTTAATTGTCATTTATTTAAGTAACAAAGTTAACTATCATATCACACATGAGAAAAAGTAACTGCCCCTTTAGTTAACAAGTTACATTACATTACATTAGAGATTTCTATTCCGCCATTACCTTGCAGTTCAAGGCGGATTACAAAAGATTTATAAATGGGGGTTACAATGGAAGAACAAATGTCATTTCTAGAGTTGTAAAGAGTAGGTGAAGTTAGGACTGTTTCAGGATTGGATTTATTATTTTGATATGCCTCTGTGTTAATAAAAAATATTAAGCAGTTAATTAGAATCAGCTGATTGAACACAGCCAGCCTTGATTATGGCCAGCCCTGTTGAACCTTAACCTCACTATATATATTGAAACTTTACCATGAGATGTAGCACAAAGTTTCTACAAGAACTTTGTGCCATAATCCAAATTCGAGAAGATGTGAGAGAAGTCGTAGAGAGAGAGAGAGAGATAGACTGGAAATAGCTACAAAGTAATTTCTAAAGCTCTAGGACTCCACTGGAACATATTGAGAGACAATGTCTCCAAATGGAGATGACATGGAACAGTGGCAAATCTTCTTAGGAGTAGCTAGTTTTCCAAAATTACTTCATGAGCACAGTGACAACTCATTCAGGTAGTCACAAAATATCTTGGAACATCATCCAAAGAACTACAGATTAGAGAATGATACGGTGGCGGGTTACCCGCCGCTAGTTGCATTTAGCCGCGGTTAACCCGCCGAAACGGGGAAGAAAAATTAGTGGCCTCTGCGGGACGGGGACAAGGCCATTCACCCCCCCCCCCCCCCCCGTGGAGCGGTGAATGGACTTGTTCCTGCAGTGAGGCAATCAAGGATCGCGCGGTCCCCGCCATCTCCCTCCCTCCTTACCGCCGGTTGAATTTCTGCCGGTCAGCGAAAAAAAAAAAAAAAAGCCTCCTTCCTTTTCCCCTGCTCATGCTGCAGCTACTAAAGCCGACAGGAAGTCTTTCCGACGTCAATTCTGACGTCGGAGAGGACGTTCTGGGCCAGCCAATCGCTGCCTGGCTGGCCCAGAACATCCTCTCCGACGTCAGAATTGAGTCGGAAAGACTTCCTGTCGGCTTTAATAGCTGCAGCATGAGCATGGCGGTAAGAGCAGGGGAAAAGGAAGGAGGCTTTTTTTTTTTTTTTTTTGAGCGGCAGGGAGGCAGCAGGCTGGCTTTGGCTAGGGAGGGAGAAAGGTAGGCAGGCAGGATTCGGGGGGTGGGGGTGGGGGTGGGACAAAGTGTGGAAGGCAGTGAGAGGGAAATAGGAAGGAGGCACTAGGGGCACTAAAGACATGGGAAGGAGGCACTGGGGGCACTAAAGACAGAAAGGGGCACTAAAAACATGGGAAGGAGGCACTGGGGGCACTAAAGACAGGAAGGGGCACTAGACATGGGAAGGAGGCACTGGGGCACTAAAGACATGGGAAGGAAGCACTGGGGGCACTAAAGACAGGAAGAAGCACTAAGGACATGGGAAGGAGGCACTGGGGGCACTAAAGACATGGGAAGGAGGCACTGGGGGCACTAAAGACATGGGGAGGAGGCACTGGGGGCACTAAAGACAGGAAAGAGGCACTAAGGACATGGAAGGAGGCACTGGGGCACTAAAGACATGGGAAGGAGGCACCGGGGGCACTAAGGACATAGGAAGGAAAGAGGAAGGGAATAGAAAGGGACAATTCTTGGGCCTGAGTTCAGAAAGAAAGAAATGAAAGAAAGGATACACAGATAGAAGGAAACGCAATCAGAGATTCATGAAATCAATCACCAGACAGCAAAGGTAAGAAAAATGATTTTATTTTCAATTTAGTGATCAAAATGTGTCAGTTTTGAGAAGTTATATCTGCTGTCTATATTTTGCACTATATTTGTCTATTTATCCCAGGACAAGCAGGCAGCATATTCTTAACACATGGGTGACGTCACCGACGGAGCCCTCGGTACGGACCTTTTTAACTAGAAGTTTCTAGTTGGCCGCACCGCGCGTGCGCGAGTGCCTTCCCGCCCGACGGAGGAGTGCGTGGTCCCCAGTTTCTTCGTTTCCGCGGAGCGAAGAAGACGCGTGTGTTTTTTCAACGGCCGTTGAAACCACTTTTTTGCCTTCCCGCTCGCGCTTTTTTTCCTTATTTTTCTTTCTTTACCTTCGGGTTTATTTTACTTTGATTTGCAAAAAAAAAAAAAAAACTTTGCTTTTTTCCCCTTTTTTCCGTTTTTTGCCCCGGCGGGGCCTGTTGCCAGTATACAGGCCTCGGGCTTCGATTTTGCGGAGGCTATCTTCCCCTTCATGCCCCCGCAGGTCGGTTTTAAGAAGTGCCAGCGGTGTGCACGCCCGATCTCCATCACTGACCCACACAATTGGACTCCTGCACCCGCTGTGCCACTCTTCAAAAGAGAACCCTTAAAAACCGAAGAATTCAACAAACTCTTCTCTTCGGCACCGAGTCGGCGATGGACTCCTCATCTTCAACGGCGGTACCTCAAAAATCGGCACCGTCGACCTCGACACCGACCGACCCCACATCGGCGTCGCTGGCGCCAGGTAAGCCGGCTAAGAAGCCTTCCTCTTCCCTTGAGCGCCCTCCGGCTACGGTGGCGACACCAGCCCTACCGGCATCGCACCGGTCCCGCAAACGCTCCGCCCCGATCTCGGTGAGTGCCTCGTCATCGGCCTCCTCATCGCCGGGGCGTGGAGCGGCATCCAAGGAACCGAAGAAAAAGAAAGCGGTTCCGATGCCACCCCTGGATGACCGTATCTCGGCCATCTTAAAAGCTCAACTCCAGGAACAGTTAAAGCAACAACTTGAACACCTGTTGCCCACTATCCTGGCACCGCTCCTTCCGGTACCAGACCGGCCCGAGCCCCGTACCGAGCCCCCGGTGTCCACCCCTTCGGTACCGGTAAACACCTCCATGCCGATCCTTTCGGCCGAACAACTCCATGTCGATCCGGTGGTTCATTCCCATGCCACATTGGATCCTCCTCGGCACCAGGCGGTACGGCATTCTTCCCGGGACCGAGATCGACGCCGGTCGTCCTCTCCTGGTACCGTTTCGGTGCGCTCTGGAAAGTCTTTGTCCAAGACTCGCCATACCGCACCCTCCACCCCAGTGTCTCGACATGCACCAGAGGTCAGGGACCCTGACTTATGGGAGGAAACTCCTCTCGGTACCGAGGAGGATCCCTCCTCATCTGATGAGGAACCATCGGCACCCGATGCCACCTCTAAACCAGAGCAGTCCTCATTTTCTAAATTTCTGAGAGAAATGTCTGCTGCCCTATCCCTTCCCCTAGAATCTGACTCAAAGAAGTCTCAAGCCTTTCTAGAGGCTTTAGACTTTGAGCAACCTCCTAAGGAGTTCCTCAAGCTCCCCGTGCATGACATCCTGCGGGAAACATTTTACAAAAACTTGGAAAGTCCCCTCACGGTACCGGGAGCCCCCCGTAAACTGGACAACCTTTACCGTGTCATCCCTATTCCTGGATTCGACAAATCTCAATTGCCCCATGAGTCTCTTCTGGTTGAATCCACCTTAAAAAAGACTCAGGGCTCCAGTGTCTATGCCTCTACCCCTCCTGGCAGAGAAGGTAAGACCATGGACAAGTTTGACAAGAGGCTTTACCAGAATGCCATGCTTGCCAACAGGGCAAACAACTATTCTTTCCATTTTTCTTTCTATCTGAAACATTTGGTCCAACAACTGTCTGCCCTCCAAAAGTACCTTCCTGAGCGCAAGGTCCCGCTATTCCAACAACACATCTCTGGCCTTCTCCAAATGCGCAAGTATATGGTCCGCTCGATATACGACTCCTTCGAGCTCACCTCTCGGGCCTCTGCCATGGCCGTAGCCATGCGTCGCTTAGCCTGGCTCAGAGTCTCCGACCTGGACATCAACCACCAGGATCGTCTGGCCAACGCCCCCTGTCTCGGAGATGAACTTTTTGGAGAGTCACTGGATTCCACCACCCAGAAACTCTCTGCCCATGAGACCAGGTGGGACACCCTGATCAAGCCGAAAAAGAAGGCTCCGCCTGCCCGACCCTATCGACCTCAATCATCTTACCAGCGGAGGT
Organism: Geotrypetes seraphini; assembly: GCF_902459505.1. Classification (NCBI taxonomy): domain Eukaryota; kingdom Metazoa; phylum Chordata; class Amphibia; order Gymnophiona; family Dermophiidae; genus Geotrypetes; species Geotrypetes seraphini. The sequence continues at coordinate 40,286,266 of NC_047089.1, forward strand.
TCTCAGCCAGGCCACTCAATCCGCCTCCCCAACAATCTCGGCGACCCCGTCAACAGCAGCACCATGCCCAGGCTCGATCTCAGGCCACTCAACCCTCTAAGCCTCCTCAGCCTGCTAAACAATCTCAGCCCTTTTGACTCTTCTCTCCAGGGCATAGCCAGTCATCCACCCTTGCTACCTCTTCCACAGCCCATCGGGGGTCGTCTCACCATTTTCTCCAGCCGTTGGGAAGTCATCACGTCGGACCAGTGGGTCCTCAACATCATCCGCCACGGCTACTCTCTCAACTTCCAGACTCTTCCACCGGACAACCTTCCCGTAGAGTCTGCTTCACACTCATCTCAAACCCCCCTCCTCCTGAGGGAGGTTCAATCCCTCCTCCTTCTCAATGCCATCGAAGAAGTACCTCCAGATCAAAGGGGTCAGGGATTCTACTCCCGCTACTTCCTGGTTCCCAAAAAGACGGGAGACCTCCGTCCCATTCTCGATCTCAGGGACCTCAACAAGTGTCTGGTCAAGGAGAAGTTCAGAATGCTCTCCCTTGCCACGCTTTACCCTCTTCTTTCTCAACACGACTGGCTATGTTCCCTGGACCTCAAAGAGGCCTACACTCACATCTCCATCAATCAGAGTTCTCGCCGCTACCTGCGGTTCCAGGTACTGCACCACCACTATCAGTACAAGGTGCTACCGTTCGGCCTCGCTTCCTCCCCCAGGGTCTTCACCAAGTGCCTTATAGTGGTAGCGGCCTTCCTCAGGTCTCACAACCTCCAGGTGTTCCCCTACTTGGACGATTGGTTGGTGAAAGCACCTTCATCTCAACTCGTGCTACAAGCTACTCATCACACCATCTCTCTCCTCCACCTCCTGGGGTTCGAGATCAACTACCCCAAGTCGCATCTGCTTCCCACCCAGCGACTTCAATTCATTGGAGCAGTTCTGGACACCACGCTAATGAGGGCCTTTCTCCCCTCCGATCGCCAGCGGACCCTGCTCCATCTCTGCAATCAGGTGCTCATGCATCCCTCCATTCCTGCCCGACAGATGATGGTCCTCCTGGGTCACATGGCCTCGACGGTGCATGTCCTTCCTCTGGCACGTCTCCACCTTCGTACGCCTCAGTGGACTCTCGCCAACCAATGGTCACAGACTACGGATCTTCTTTCTCATCCCATCTCTGTGACATCATCTCTTCAGCAATCTCTCCAATGGTGGTTGAACTCCTCAAATCTTTCCAGGGGTCTACTTTTCCATCTGCCCCCCCACTCTATGATCATCACCACAGATGCGTCCCCCTACGCGTGGGGAGCTCACCTAGGAGATCTACGCACCCAGGGACTTTGGACCCCACAGGAGCGTCGTCATCACATCAATTTCCTGGAACTCAGAGCCATGTTCTACGCCCTCAAGGCTTTCCAACATCTTCTCTGTCCTCAAGTCCTCCTCCTGTGCACAGACAATCAAGTCGCCATGTACTACATAAACAAGCAAGGCGGCACCGGATCTCGCCCCCTTTGTTTGGAGGCTCTGCGCATCTGGACCTGGGCCACGGACCGCAATCTTTTTCTTAGGGCGGTCTATATCCAGGGCGAACAGAACTCTCTGGCCGACAATCTCAGCCGCATCCTTCAACCTCACGAGTGGACGTTGGACCCTCCGACTCTGCTATCCATCTTTGCTCGATGGGGCACTCCGCAGGTGGACCTCTTTGCAGCACCTCACAATCATCAGCTGCCCCAATTCTGCTCCAGACTCTTCTCTCCCCACCGTCTGGCTCCGGATGCATTCCTGCTCGATTGGAGGGATCGGTTCCTGTATGCCTTCCCTCCACTTCCTCTGATGTTGCGGACCTTGTCCAAACTCCGCAAGGACCACGCCACCATGATTCTTATCGCACCTCGGTGGCCTCGCCAACACTGGTTCTCACTCCTGCTCCAACTCAGCTCCAGGGAACCCATTCTACTTCCTGTGTTTCCTACTCTACTTACGCAGCAGCATCAGTCTCTACTGCATCCCAATCTGTCTTCGCTCCACCTGACAGCCTGGTTTCTCTCGGGCTGACCTCTCCAGAGAACCTATCTCAGCCGGTCCGCCTCATCTTGGACGCCTCCAGGAAGCCGGCCACCCTCCAATGTTACCATCAGAAATGGACCAGATTCTCCTCGTGGTGTCTCCGGCATCATCAGGAACCCACCTCCTTAGCGGTGGAAACCGTATTGGAATATTTGCTCTCGCTGTCCAATGCTGGCCTCAAAACTACCTCCATCAGAGTCCACCTCAGTGCCATCACTGCGTTTCATGAGCCCATTCTCGGAAAACCCCTCACGGCTCATCCTCTGATTTCCAGATTTATGCGAGGGCTCTTCAATATCAAACCACCCCTCAAGCCTCCTCCAGTCGTCTGGGACCTGAATGTGGTACTCTCAGCTCTCATGAAACCTCCATTCGAGCCTCTTGCCACAACTTCACTTAGACTCCTTACCTGGAAGGTGCTTTTCCTGATTGCCATCACCTCTGCCAGGAGGGTTAGCGAACTACATGCACTGGTTGCCGACCCACCGTTCACTGTTTTTCACCATGACAAGGTTGTTCTGCGTACCCACCCTAAATTCCTTCCCAAGGTGGTCTCAGCTTTTCACCTCAACCAGTCCATTGTGCTGCCCGTCTTCTTCCCTAAGCCTCACTGGCATCCTGGGGAACAGGCGTTGCACACGCTGGATTGTAAGCGTGCCCTTGCTTACTATCTTGATCGTACCAGAGCTCACCGAACATCCCCTCAGCTATTTTTGTCTTTCGATCCCAACCGTTTGGGTCGTCCTGTCTCCAAACGGACACTTTCCAATTGGCTTGCTGCCTGTATTGCTTTCTGCTATGCTCGGGCCGGTCTCTCATTGGAAGGAACTGTCACGGCCCACAGAGTCCGAGCTATGGCTGCTTCTGTAGCTTTCCTCCGCTCCACGCCCATCGAGGAAATCTGCAAGGCGGCCACTTGGTCCTCAGTTCACACATTCACTACTCACTACTGTCTGGATGCGTTCTCCAGACGGGATGGACACTTCGGCCAATCTGTGTTACAAAATTTATTTTCCTAATGGCCAACCATCCCACCTCCCTCTTTGTTAGCTTGGAGGTCACCCATGTGTTAAGAATATGCTGCCTGCTTGTCCTGGGATAAAGCACAGTTACTTACCGTAACAGGTGTTATCCAGGGACAGCAGGCAGATATTCTTACGTCCCACCCACCTCCCCGGGTTGGCTTCTTAGCTGGCTTATACTAACTGGGGACCACGCACTCCTCCGTCGGGCGGGAAGGCACTCGCGCACGCGCGGTGCGGCCAACTAGAAACTTCTAGTTAAAAAGGTCCGTACCGAGGGCTCCGTCGGTGACGTCACCCATGTGTTAAGAATATCTGCCTGCTGTCCCTGGATAACACCTGTTACGGTAAGTAACTGTGCTTTTTCTATAGTTACTGAGGTGACCGAGCTTGCGGAGATGGGGGGCGGAAACAGGGTTTTAAAATTTTAGTCCTAGTAGTTTGCCGGTCCACAAAATAATTATTTTATTTCTGCCGGTTCACGGGTGTAAAAAGTTTGAAAAACACTGATGTAGAGTATGCCGACTTTCTTTTTCGCCCAGCCGCACACATTCAAAAAGCCGCGCTTGCGCGGCTGCTCGAGTTGATCAATCTTCTCCTCTCTTACAACTTCCTGTTTCCGGTTGCGTCAGAGGAGAATATTGAACAAATGAGCAGCCGCACGTGCGGCTGGGCGAAAAAGAAAGCCGGCATACTCTACATCAGTGTTTTTCAAACTTTTTACACCCGTGAACCGGCAGAAATAAAATAATTATTTTGTGGACCGGCAAACTACTAGGACTAAAGTGAGATGGAGGGAGAGAGATGGCGGAACACTGCAATCGGTTGGGTGTCTGCTGTTTTTGTATCACCTTCCAGATCCTCCTGCATTTTTAGTGTGCACAATTGACCTGATTCGAGCTATAGGTGAACATGGGGGACACGTCATTGCAAAGGAGGACAAGTCAATTGATTTATTTTATGTTCTGTTTTTACTACAGGGCAGAGGCACTGAAACAGATTCTCAGTGCAGAAGTAGTAGTGGCAGGACTCTCTTCTGTCTTCATGGTGTTTCACAGTACTGAGGCTTATATGGATGCTGCGGGGACGGGGACGGGGCAGTGAATGGGATGGCAGTGGCGGTGACGGGGCGGTGAAAGGGATGGCGGTGACGTTGACGGGGCGGTGAAGGGAACGGCGTTGATGGGGCGGTGCAGAGGATGGTGGGCCGGGGACGGTGCAGTGACGGGGACAGATTTTTTTCCCCGTGTCATTCTCTACTACAGATCTCTCTAACCTCAGCTAGGATCAGTGTTCATGACTCCACAATAAGAAAGACTGGTTAAAAATACGATTCATTGCAGAGTAGCAAGGCAAAAACTGTTGCTAACCAAGAATAACATCAGTGCTTGATTTGTATTTGCAAAACCACACCTGGATGATCTCCAAGTCTTTTGTTAGTAGAACTTCTCACAAGGGTCAAAAGTGGAACTCTTTGGGCAATTTGGTTCCATTTTGTCAGATGTAAAGCAAATACAACATTCCACAATAAGAATATTATACCAACACTCATACTATAGTAATGGTAGTGTGATGATATGGGGAAGCTTGCTGCCACTAATACATATACTCTCAGGAAAAGGGTCAGTTAAACTCCAATAATATTACCTCTAAATCAGAACCCCATATGGACAACAAACCTCCCCTCTGCAACACTAACAGGCTTTAATTTCACACACACACAAGCCAATCACACAACAGGTAGTAACAGGGAAAAAGAAAGGAAAGAAAGGTGGAGAAAAAGCCTCAGTTCCTTTCTTTTTCCCTGTTACTACCTGTTGTGTGATTGGCTTGTGTGTGTGAAATTAAAGCCTGTTAGTGTTGCAGAGGGGAGGTTTGTTGTCCGTATGGGGTTCTGATTTAGAGGAAATATTATTGAAGCTTTGCTGCCCCAGGACCTGGAAAACTTGCTATTGTTGAAGGAACCAAGAATTCTGCACTATACGAAAAAGGAGAATGTCCGTTCATCTGAGGCAGGACTTGAAATAAGAAGTTGTCATTAAAACCTATGAATGTGTCTGAATTAAAGCAGTTCTTGTTAGATTTGGCACTTACAATTGGCACTATTCCATTAAACTTCTCAGACATTCTCAGCCTATTATGTATAATTTATGTTCATCATTCTATTAGGTTTGGTAGGAATAAAATCAGCATCATCACATCAATCAGAATAGATAATTGGTACTAGAACATAAGAATTGCCGCTGCTGGGTCAGACCAGTAGTCCATCGTGCCCAGTAGTCCGCTTACGCGGTGGCCCTCTGATCAAAGATCAGTGCCCTAACTGAGACTAGCCCTACCTGAGCATGTTCCGGTTCAGCAGGAACTTGTCTAACTTTGTTGTGAATCCCTGGAGGGTGTTTTCCCCTATGACAGATTCCAGAAGAGCGTTCCAGTTTTATACCACTCTCTGGGTGAAGAAGAACTTCCTTACGTTCGTACGGAATCTATTCCCTTTCAATTTTAGAGAGTGCCTTCTCGTTCTCCCTACCTTGGAGAGGGTGAACAACCTGTCTATCTACTAAGTCTATGCCCTTCAGTATCTTGAATGTTTTGATCATGTCCCCTCAATCTCCTCTGTTCGAGGAAGAAAAGGCCCAGTTTCTCTAATCTTTCACTGTACGGCAACTCCTCCATCCGCTTAACCATCTTAGTCACTCTTCTCTGGACCCTTTCGAGTAGTACCGTGTGCTTCATGTACGGCGACCAGTGCTGGACACATTATTCCAGGTGAGGGCGCACCTTGGCCCAGTATAGCGACATGATAACCTTCTCCGATCTGTTTGTGATCATTCCTAGCATTCTGTTCGCCACCGCCACACTTCATTGACTTGTCGATCATAACTCCCAATTCTCTTTCCTGAGAGGTCTCTCCAAGTACTGCCCCGGACATCCTGTATTCATGCATGAGATTTGTTACCTACATGCATCACTTTACACTTATCCACGTTGAACCTCATCTGCCATGTTGATACCCATTCCTCAAACCTGATTATGTCACATTGCAGATCTTTGCAATCCCCCTGTGTCTTCACTACTCTGAATAACTTCGTTTCATCCACAAATTTAATCACCTCACTCGTCGTACCAATGTCCAGATTGTTTATAAAGATGTTGAAGAGCACGGGTCTAAACACTGAGCTCTGCGGCACCCAACTGGTGATGCTCTTCCAGTCCGAGTATTGTCCATTTACCCCCACTCTCTGTTTCCTATGCTGCAGCCAGTTTTTAATCCATGTGAGTATTTCACCCTTGATTCTGTGGCTCGCAATTTTCTGAAGTAGTCATTCATGTGGAACCTTGTCAAACACCTTCTGAAAATCCAGATATACAATGTCGACCGGGTTGCCTTTGTCTGTCTGTCTGTCTGTTTACTCCCTCAAAGAAGTACAACAAGTTTGTCAAACATCATGTTTGCTAAAACCGCCTTTGCCAAAACCGTGCTGATTGGTCCTCATCAGCCCGTGTCCGTCAAGGTGATTAATGATGCGGTCCTTTATCAGCGACTCTACCATCTTTCCCGGTACCGAAGTCAGACTCACCGGTCTGTAGTTTCCCGGATCTAGAAATTATCCAACCGTCTCCATTGAAGAGCAGAATTAATTGGCAACACATGTGAATGATGTCATTTGACAACAACCAAACAATTGTAGAGTCCGATAGAAAAGCTCATAAGCATCACTTCATATAAGGTTTTTATTGCCCACTCTGCCAAATGATTATATATTCTGATGCACAAGGCACATCAATCTTAACCAGTGTGTTATTCTCCTCTAATCGCAAGTTGTGTAGAAGACATCATCTATCTTTTTCGGCTCCACCTCTTTTCTCGCTGTTCTGTGCTGTAGCTCCCCAGTTTTGTCTTGTCTTCTACAAATGAGCTGAAGGATATCTTTCTGCTCAGAGTGTACTTTATTTTCAGGTTTTTATCCAGATTGGAAACTTTTTGGTGTTCAAAAAGGTCCCCAGCAGCTCTGGGGCAACTCTGCTTGGGAGAAGGCACAGATTCACTGAGCAGAAACCTGTAGCTAATAGGGCAACACTTTTGCAGGGAACCTGTTTAGCCAACCTGGATTACATCTGTGGAGCTCAGGGACCTTTCCACTATTAGCAAGACTCATTCCTGGTCATTCTTAAGCTTGAGCACAGGCTCTTTGACCCCCATGCCAGTCTGGGCTTTAGCGGGGCTGGCTGTTTCCCTTCCCATGGCATGTATAGCGTTGTAGAGGTTCTGTGATCTCAGTCCAGCTTCGGTCCAACTTGCAGTCTGAAGATTACAGCACTTGGACCCTTCTACATGCATATCAGAAACAGCAGTCTTCTCCATTATCCAGCTTCAGTGTCCATTATCCAGCACCAGCACAGAACAATTATAGGCTTTTATAGCCTATGGGAGAACTGGGATTGGGGGGGGGGTTTGAAAAGTGTTGTTTTTGAGAGTTGCAGGGGCTTGGTTTAGAGTCCCCCACCTCCAAAAGCCCCTTCCCTGATTTTTTTTTTTTTTTTTGAATATTTATATTGCTCTCCTGGGCTATTTGGCCATCTTGGATTTCCTAATTTAAATTAAAAAGCCTCTATCTGCCTCAAAACACTTCAATTTAGCTTAAAATCGATTGAGATGAACTGATTCATGCTAGATTTGCACTAGCTGGCTGGTTGAGGAATGTCTGTGTGCCATGTGCTTTGTGGCATGTGAGGGGGGCGGGAGGAATGAGCTTAGCCCCCTCTGGTTCCTCTAGGGCTGGGGAGTTGCAGGTGGCGCATATTTCAGGGAATAAATCCCTCTTGAGCCCTTAGATAGCAACATGGCAAAGTGTAGATGCTTGGACACATCAGAGCCATAAGGAGACAAGGTGAGTCCCTGCATGGGTCCTTAGGATGTCTTGTTCAAGGCTTTACCTTGGAGTTTCTGAGTCTATTCTAGAAAGCCTATTTGATTTGTTGGGGTCTACCTACACCAGCTGGGGGCCACAAAGGTGATTGTGCAAACGTTACCATCACAGAATTCACTTTCCTCAAAGAAGGGCCATGGACAAGACCTTGAGGTCCAGTCTGAGATGGACTGAGAGGACAGGGGGTCAGAGTCAATTCCTTACTGAATCTTGGAAGATTCAGGGTCTCAGGCAGAGGCTAGTATTCAAGAAGCGGTGGTAGCCCTTGACCAGAGAGAAGATCTGATGGTACACCACCTTTTTTAAGCTGGCGGCTATGCTGGAATTTTGCAATCATGCTGCAGGAATTAAGTCTAGAACCCCCGCAGACGACAGCTGCATAGTGTTCTGGCATGAGCGGCTCTAATGCTCACATCACATTTGTCTCCTTCACATCTAGATATGATAATACTGCTCATGGAGGCCCTGGTTTGCTTATGATAAAGCTGTACTCGATGACTTCTGAATGTCAACAGCTGTTTTTCCTACCTAAGGTGGATTCATGGGTAGCTCAAGTTATCAATCGTACTTCTCTGCCTAGTGAAGGTGGAGTAATTTTAAAGCATGCCAGGATAACAGGGTAGATGTAGTCCTCAAAAGGCACTTTGGGGCCATGAATTTGGAACTAAAGGCAGCAATGGCAGTTTTATTCATTGCATGCGCCTGCCATACTAGATTATGTTGGATTCCCATAACGGATGACGGAATGTACCCCAGTTAATGTGGGTGGATTAAGTAGCAGATGCTCTATATGACATATTCAGAGGCATAAGCAAGTTTCTGCTTATTCTAACTCCACCCACAGAATGCTTTGGATCAGGAAGTGAGCAGAAGAGTCTGCTTCCAAAGACTGGGGTAGGCTTCCCTTCAAAGGTCAAATGCTCTTTGGTAAGAGATTGGACAATCTTATGGCCAGTGTGACAGATCATCATCCTAAACCCTTCCAGCCAGCCGACCACATGCCCTGAGGGGGTCAGTTCATGGTAATTTCAAGGCTCTTGGTGGTTTTGTGAGTACTCAAGAGAGTCCTTGGCCTAGAGCTCGGATTAGGGCTCTAGAAAGAGGTTTGGAAGCTTCAGGTGTGACCTCATTCCTCTAGTTCTCGTGCCCTGCAGCAAGCCTCCAAGAGAAGTCCCAATGACACCAGGTCAATAGCTGTACTTCAGCAGATAGAACGATGGTCTTCAGATTATTGGGAGACTTGAACACAGATTTGCTCTGACCACTGGGTACTGAACATCATTGAAGTGGGATACAAGCTTGAATTTTTTCATCCTCTGGTGGATTCTACATCCTGTCAGAGAGAGCAATCAAAGTCCAAGCGACGATGAAATGGGTCTTAGATATTTGAGCCTTAGAGCCCGTCCAACTAAAGAATCAGGTTTGGGCAGATACTCTATATCAGGGCTGCCCAAGTCTGGTCCTCGAGATCTACTGGCAGGTCAGGTTTTCAGGATATTCACAATGAATATGCATGAGAGAGATTTGCTTGCACTGCCTTCTTGGTATGCAAATCTCTCTCATGCATGTTCATTGTGGATATCCTGAAAACCTGGCCCACCAGTGGATCTCGAGGACCGGACTTGGGCAGCCCTGCTCTATATACTTCGTAGTACCCATAAAAGACTAAGATAACTAGAGACCAATTCTAGATCTGAAGTCATTCAATGCTGAAAGTGCCCCAATTCCGCTTGGAGATAGTTTGTTCAATCATTGAGGCAGTGGCACAGGGGGAATTTCTAGCCTCCTTGGATTTGACGGAGATCTACTTACATATTCCCATATTTCCAGATCACAGGAAACTTGAGATTCCATGTAATGGAGACATATTCCAGTCTTCATTACTTCCCTTCGGTCTGGAAACACCATCTCACACCTTCACCAAGGTGATGGATGTGGTAGTTCCGCATCACCACAAGGCGGAGATCCAGGTACCTGGATGATTAGCTGATCAGAGCTCCGCCAATGTCCAATGGAGAAAAAGCAGTGGCATGTTTGTACAGCCCACCTTCTTTTCATTTGGGCGGAACGTCGTCTCCTGGAGCTGATGGCAGCATATGTGGCAGGAGTGAACATAAGAATTGCCATCTCCGGATCAGACCCTGGGTCCATCAAGTCTGGTGATCTGCACACGCGGAGGCCCCGCCAGGTGTACCCTGGCATAGTTTTAGTCCCCATATCACTTTATGCTTCTCAAGGGAGATGTGCATCTAATTTACCCTTACCCGTTTCACTCTATGCCACTCTTAAAGAGATGATCAAACTAACTGCACCTTATTGATATAACCTTTGCTCAGAAATCATTCATCTACAACCATACATCAAACTTGTTCCCTTTTTGAAACAGGTCATAAAAGATTGCCAACTCGATCCTCATATGCACCACTCCACATTCAATTCAGTCTCATAACATTAAGCTTAATGTGCATTATCTTCACCGGATCCTATTTTATAATTACATCTTGTTACTTTATTTTTAGCTTTATAAATATTTAATTCAAATTTTAACTTATCTTTCAGTTCATGGTCTCTCTTTTTTAGGGACTTCCTTTTGCCAACATGTTTCGCTGGAGAGAGCTTTTTCAAGGCCAGGTCCATAAACAATTATACGCCATCCATCTAGACCACACTTCTCAATGAATTAAGCTTAATGTTATGAAACTGAATTGAACGTGGAGTGGTGCATCTGAGGATCGAGTTGGCAATCTTTTATGACCTGTTTCAAAAAGGGAACAAGTTTGATGTACTCTTAAGGAGATGTGCATCTAGTTTACCCTTAAATCCTAGAATGGTGGATTCTGCAATTACTTCCTCTGGGAGAGCATTTCAGGTATCCACCACTCGCTGCATGAAATAGAACTTCCTGATATTCGTCCAGGACCTGTCCCCCCTCAGCTTCAATCTATGTTCTCTTGTCCGTGTCACATTGGACATTGTAAATAACTGCTTTCCCTGCTCCATTTTGTCAAATCCTTTCAGTATTTTTTTTTTTTTTTTTTTTTTTTTTATAGTTTAAAATTTTATTAAACAAAATGAAAACAGTACACAGGCAGTATGCCAACAGCAAAAGTACATTGCCCATACGAAACAACAGAACCCCCCCACCCCCCCCCACCGAGTGATACAATATAAGCCTAAAACAAAGGAAGATGCAAAAGAAAAATAAGAAAAGTTTCAAAGTAGACCTCGCCAGGAGCTATAACGAGACCACTGTCGATGAAACGTTCCACAGGAATCATTATTTAAAGCAGTCAATTTGGACATCAAGTAAATTTGATCAACCTTATGTAACAGTTCAGTCCGAGAAGGCAAAGAGTCCCGCTTCCAATATGTAGCCACTAAAAGTCTGGCTGCCGTAGCAACCAGGGCCACAAAATGATTCTGATCCACATCCAAACTTCCCAAAGGATAGTTAAGTAAAAATGTGTCCATACGCAATATGATGGGTAAGCGTAACACATCAATCAGCAGTCGTTGAACCATCTTCCAAAAAGGTACAATCTTAATACAATCCCACCACACATGCCCAAAGGAGCCCAGACACCCACAATTGCGCCAACAGTGCCCGTTCCCACATTGATAGAAACGATGCACCTTTTCTGGCGTGAGGTACCACTGAAATAGCATCTTATACCCCTGCTCCACTAAGGGAGATGCCAAGGAGACTCTCAGCAGTGTACCATAAAGACAGTCCCATTGCCGATAATCCAAAACCCTTCCCAGCAAGAGTTCCCAACGATGTTCATATGTGTGGGCCTGTGGTCGAGTGTATAAAAGAGCCCTATAAAGACGGGAAATAAGGCCCACCCCAGATCCCATCCTAAAAACTTGTAAGAAAGCAGAGTCTGCCCCTTCCCACTCCGGGACCACCCTCTTCACCATAAAATCTCGAAGTTGGACATAGGCGAAAAAATCAGTCGAGGGGAGATCATATATAGATTGTAAGGCAGCAAAGGGTACCAGTTGTCCACCCACTACCAGCTGACCTAGGACCCTAAGACCCTCCATTTCCCAACGCCGAAAAATCCCAGTATCTTTAGCAGGCAGAAAATCAGGGGCAAATCTAATGGGAGTAGCATAAAAATAGCGCTGACGTGGGAACCAAGCTCGTCGAACCCGGCTCCACGCATGCAGAGTACATTCCATCCCATAAGATGTCTCAGTTTGCAGATCCCGAAGGATATCAAAAGACAGCCAGGGCACTGCTGCCAAAGGGTAAGTAGGTTGTAAGGCCTGTTCAAGTGAGACCCAGCGCTGGGAGGGATATGCCCAATGAAACAGTCCCTGCAGTTGGGATGCATAATAATATGTAGAAAAATCAGGAACACCCATTCCCCCATGTAATCTGTCCCAGTACATACGTTCCCTCCGCACCCTAGGGGGTTTACGTGTCCAGATATAAGCAAAGGCCCGCCTTTGTAGCCTAAGCAAGAACCGTTTAGGAATTGAGAGAGGTAGGCAGGAGAACAGATACAAAAAACGAGGCAATACATTCATACGCAACGCACTAATCCTACCCATCCAAGACAATCTCAATCCCTCCCATCGGTCCAGATCAGCAAATACAGTTCTTAGCAACGGGGGGTAATTCAATTCAAAAAGGTCAGAAAGTCTTCGAGATATACGCACACCAAGGTATTTAATGGATTTAGCCGCCCATCGAAACGAGAACCTAGCACGTAGGTCCGTCACCAACAAGTCCGGAAGGGAAACGTTAAGCAATTCAGATTTTTCGATGTTGATTTTAAAGCCAGCCACCGCCCCAAATGTAGCCATAACACGAAGCGCCTCTGTCAGAGAGCGAAGTGGGTGGGTCAAGGTAAACAAAATATCATCGGCATACAATAAAATCTTATGCTCTTCACCACCCACCACAATTCCCTGAATGGCAGCATTCGCACGTATAGAGGCTGCTAAAGGTTCCATGACCAGCGCGAAAATCAGTGGTGACAAAGGGCACCCTTGCCTAGTCCCTCTACGGATCATAAAATTAGCAGTATATCTTCCATTAACTCTTAAACAAGCCTCCGGGGCAGCATATAATAAAGTCACCCAGTGTAGAAAAGCACCCGAAATGCCCATTTTCTTCAAGGCCGCTAACATAAACGGCCAATAAACCCTATCAAAGGCTTTTTCAGCGTCAACTGATAACAGGACTGCCGGAACAGAATTTTGATGGGCCACTCCAATAAGATCTAACACTCTTCGGATGTTGTCACCAGGTTGCCTCCCTGAAATAAAGCCACATTGATCTCCATGCACTAGGTAAGGCAGAAAACGTTGCAACCGGACTGCCAAAATACGGGTAAACAGCTTATAATCCACTCCTAACAATGAAATAGGGCGGTAAGACCCACAAAGGAGGGGATCTTTCCCAGGTTTAGGAAGAAGGGAAACCGCTGCTTGACGAAACGAATACGGCAGACAATCCCCCTCCAAAAAAGAATTAAACAATCTAGTCAGAGGATTGACTATATGGGCCTCCATTTTCTTATAAAACAGGGGGGAAAAGCCATCAACACCCGGTGCCTTGGAAGCAGCCAGATGACGTATAGCCGCTACCACCTCAGCGGGTTGAATAGGGGAAGAAAGCCACTCCGCATCCACTTCCGCCAAACAAGGCAAGGTGACGTTAGATAGAAAAGCATCAATCTCCCCCTCCGTGGATTCAGTTTCCGGAGTGTACAGAGTCTGATAGAAGGATAAAAAAGCCTGATGGATGTCCCCATCATCTACACAAAGCTGACCCGAAGCATTACGAATCCGAGTTATGGAGTGTTGTGCTTGGATTTGCTTAATCTGTGCCGCTAACAAGCGGCCTGCCCTACCACCCCATTCAAAAAACCGCTGTTTCCGCCTCTGCAGGGCCCAAGCCATGCCCTCTAAATCAAGTTCTTGTAAATCTCTCCGGCACTCCGTCAACGCAACCCTCCCAGCCACCGACGGGGCTCTCTTGTGAGCATTCTCTAGGCGTCGAAGGCGAGACACCAGTTCTAATCTGCGTGCCACTCGACATTGATTTCTGTACGACCCTCTCGAAATACAACAACCCCTAAGGGTAGCTTTAAAACTTTCCCAAAGAATTGCAACATTAATGTCAGCTATGTCGTTGAATACAAAAAACTCCTCGACATCAGTCTCTAAAAGAGTCAAGGTATTGGGATCTTTTAACAAAGAGTCATTCATACGCCACAAGCGACGGCCGCCTCTAACCTGTCCAACCTGTAGCTCCAGAGTCAAAGGAGCATGATCCGACCACACCCGGGGCTCAATACTGGAGGCTAGGGCTCGAGGCAAAGCAATACGAGGTAGCATCCACATATCAATTCTAGTATATGAATTATGTTTTGATGAATAAAATGTGTAATCTCGCGTGTCTGGATGTAAATAACGCCACACATCTATCAAATCATGCCTACGCAGGAAGCGCAGCAATGCTCTTCTGTCGCTTCTAGCGTAGCGGATGGAAGAATTTGAATTATCCTCCTGAGGATAGCAAGTAAGGTTAAAATCCCCACCCACAAGGAGTGTACCTTCTACATGATCTAACAGCATACGCTCTAACAACGTAAAGAAGGCCCCCTGACCAGCGTTTGGGGCATAGACATTCAGCAAGCTATACAAATTCCCATCCAGCTCAGCCTTGACCAATATGTAGCGGCCCTCAACATCCCGCACCACCTCTCTCAATACCACCTGGACACGTTTATGTATTAAGATGCCCACCCCCTGGGTCTTTTTCCGGACCTTATTAGAAGAAAGGAAAACGTGTGGATAGTTGTGGTGTGTAAGCAATTTCTCATAGTGAGATTGAAAATGGGTCTCCTGAATAAATCCAACCGCACTATTCAGGCGGCTCAGTTCCTTAAATAACAAGCGTCGTTTTTGTGGAGAATTCAGACCATGTACATTATAAGATAGCAAAGTGAGTTTATCCATTTGTACCAGAAAAGAAAAAGCACATCATTACCAAATCAACCAATAGTTCCAAAGCAGCCAAATCATCCAACCCCTGCAATCGCAACCTGAAAAAAAACATTATACAAACACACTTCCATACAATCATACAAGAAAGCACTCGGTTACTACTTTTCCCAGCACCAACACCCCCCCCTCCCCCCAACCCCCCAACAATACCCCACATGGTCCAGCCACCAAAGCACCTGGTAACCACGGTACAGGAAGTGTAGAGAGACAGTTCACAAAGGGACCCCCAGAACAAGCCCTATAAACAGTCTTCGCGACAGATGCCGCTCAGCAAAGAGAAGAGAAAACAGCCACAGCACAAAATTTCTTAATCACATTGCACAAATACAAATGTTCAAGTGGGTGAGGGTGCGGCCGCCTCCAAAGGGCGACGAGCTGTAGCCGATCTAGCCACTCTCTGCCATCCCAGCCCTCTTCCTGATTTGGGCACAGGTGACCTCTGCGGAAGCGGAGCCATTTCTGAAGCTGCCATCAAACCTGCTTCCACCAGTCGAGCCTGAACATCCACCACAGTTATTGCAGTGTAGGTCTTGCCCGCATGTGTAAAAGCCAGTCCAATGGGATAAATCCATCTATATCGAACACTGTGCTCCTGCAGTATACGGGTGCAATCTCTATACGTGCGACGGCGGGCCAGGGTTGCTGGAGCTATATCAGGATAGATATCAATGTCCGCTTCTTCCCATTTAACGGTTCCTCCCGAGCGCCTCACCGCCCTAAGCACATGCTCCTTATCCATATAGCGATGGAAACAGGCCACAACATCACGAGGGCGGTTCACATCTCGAGGGCCAGGGATGCGATGAGCCCTATCAAGCAATGGCTTTCCCACTTCCACAGGTAAGCCAGCAGTCTCTAGTGCCTGAATACAGATATGATCAATCACCTCCATACAGCGAGAATCGGAGACAGTGTCCGGCACACCCCGAAAGCGAAGGTTGCATCTCCTGGAGCGATTCTCCAAGTCCTCCATTTTTAGGGTGCTCACTTCAGCTCTCTCCTCCAGCGTTGCAATCTTGCCCTTCAGCTGGGCCAATTCAGAGCTGTGAGCCTCCACAGTAACCTCAGTTTCTCCCACTCTACTTCCGATCTCACCCACCTCACGTTTCAGTTCAGCCACAACTGTGTGTATATCAGCCCGAACCGCTGCAATTTCCGTTTTTAGGTCTTGAAACCAGCCGCGCATCTCCTGATGAAATGTCGGCAACTCTGCCTCCGACAGCGAGACCTCCACAGCTGCAGTCGGGTCGGGCGCCATTTTGGAGCTAGCTTTAGTCGGCCCATGCGGGAGCGGCGAGGAAAATGTCTTGATGTCCGTTTGTTTCTTTCGAGTTGCCATCAGAGTGCAGCAGACAGCTTTACAAGTGTGCTGAAGGAAAGAAGAGGTGCAGGCACGCAAAATCGCGCGAAGGCAGCGAAAAACAGCACCGGGGTCCGCGGAGCTATCGCTCTAGGCTGCCATGAGCCACGATGACGTCACTTCCTCTAAATCCTTTCAGTATTTTGAAAGTCTCGATCAGATCCCCTCACAGTCTCCTCTTCTCAAGGGAGAACAACCCAAGTCTCCTAAGTCGTTCCTCGTAGTCCAGGTTCTCCATATCTTTCACTAGCTTCGTTGCTTTTCTCTGCATCCTCTCTAGCAGTTTTATATCCTCCTTTAGGTATGTAGACCAATGCTGGATGCAGTATTCCAAGTGCGGTCTGACCATGGCTCTGTAGAGCGGTATTATAACTTTCTCTGATCTACTCGTAATTCCCTTCTTTATCATGCCTAGCATTCTAATTTGCTTTCTTCGCCGCCGCCACACATTGCGCCGACATTTTCAGAGTCCTATATCAGTACACCCAGGTCCTTTTCCTGTTCAGTCTTTCCCGGAGTTACACCTGACATACTATACTTGTGATCTTTATTTTTTCTGCCTTAATCTAATCTAATCCTTAGGTTTGTATACCGCATCAACTCCACGTTCGTAGAGCTCGATGCGGTTTACAATAGGAGAAATAGGAAGGAACTACAACAGAGGGTTAGAAGTAGAAGTGTGAAGAAAATTTAGAGGACTTGGGATGCCAAGATATAAGAGTTTCCTTGATTCCTAAGTTGGAGGGAGACTTACATTTTTTGAGAAAAGCCAGGTTTTCAGATGTTTGTGGAAAACTTGGAGAGAGCTCAAGTTCCGAAGAAGGGGTGTAAGGTTGTTCCAGAGCTCAGTGATTTTGAAGTGGAGGGAGGTCCCTAGCTTTCCTGTGTGGGAAATGCCTTTTAGCGAGGGGAAGGATAGTTTTAATTTCTGGGAGGATCTGGTGGTATTAGGGTTTGAGGAATTTCAAGAAAGAGGGATAAAGGGAGGGAGGATACCATATAAGATTTTGAAAGTTAAACAGGCTCATTTATCGGAAGCCAGTGGAGCTTGGCCAGGAGCGGGGAGACATGGTCAAATTTACTTTTCGCAAAGATGAGCTTGGCCGCGGCATTCTGAATCCGTTGGAGTCTGTGGAGGTTTTTCTTAGTTAGGCTTAAGTAGATAGAGTTGCAATAGTCCAATCTGGAGAGGATGATGGATTGGACAAGGAGGGTAAAATGTTTTTGATGGAAGCAGGATCTAACTTTCCTCAGCATGTGAAGGCTGAAAAAGCATTTTTTTACCAAGGATTGGAGGTGGTCTTTGAAGGACAATGTGGAATCAATGATGATGCCCAAAACCTTGCTCGAGAACTCAAGCTGCAGAGAGGAGCCAGAGGGTAGTGAGATGGAGGTGGGTAGGTGATCTAGCTTTGGACCGAGCCAAAGAAGTCTTGTTTTGGACTCATTCAATTTCATTTGCACAGTGTGGGCCCAGGATTGTAGGTTCATTATACAAGAGGATATGTTCTTAGACAGGTCGGTGAGGTTCGAATCGGTCTCGAGGAGGACGAGGATGTCGTCTGCATAAGTGTAAATTGTTTCATTAAAATTCATCTGCCATTTATCTGCCCACTTCTCCAATTGATTCAAGTCGCTCTGGCGTTCCTTGCTGTCCTGCGATCTGATTGCCTGGCATAACTTTGTGTCGTCTGTTCACTGGATGTTCTTTCTTCCAGATCATTTATGAAAATATTAAATAAGATGGGTCCAAGTACCGAGCCCTGGGGTACACCGTTAGTCACTTTTCCCATTCTGAGAACTTTCCATTTATGCCCACTTTCTGTTTTCTGTTCTCTAGCCATTTGCCTATCCATATTAGTATATCTTCCTCTATTCCATGGCCTTGTAATTTCCTGAGAAGTCTTACATGTGGAACCTTGTCGAACGCTTTCTGAAAGTCCAAGTATACAATATCCACCGGTTCTCCACTATCATAAGAACATAAGAAGTGCCATCTCTGGAACAGACCCTAGGTCCATCAAGTCCGGCGATCCACACATGTGGAGGCCCCGCCAGGTGTACCCTGGCATAGTTTTAGTCCCCATATCACTCTAAGCTTCTCATAAGAGATGTGCATCTAGCTTACCATAAGGAGATGTACATTAGAGAATGACACGGGGAAAAAATCTGTCCCCGCCCCGTCCCCGGCCCACCATCCTCTGCACCGCTCCGTCACCGTCATTCCCTTCACCGCCCCGTCACCGTCACCGCCATCCCTTTCACCACCCCGTCACCGCCACTGCCATCCCATTCACCGCCTCGTCACCGTCCCCGCAGCATCCATATAAGCCTTAGTACTATAATATTTAGCTTATTCCTTTCTTATAAATCAAAGTTCCTACTGCTGAACTAGAGAAAGAGATGTTCAGCTGGCAGGGCTATGTTTATAAATTTTTATCAACGCAACTAATATACTACTTTATCCTAAAGCAAAAAATAAATATAAATTTTTTTCTACCTTTGTTGTCTGGTTTCTGCTTTCCACATCTTCTTATTCAATTCCTTCCATCCACTGTGTGTCTTCTCTCTGCGTCTTCCATTTGCTGTTATTGTGCCTCTCCCTTCACCCTCCCCCAATTGGTCTAGCACCCATCTTCTTCCCTCCGCTCCCCCATAGTCTGGCATCTGTCTTCTTCCCTTCCAGCATCTTCTCCCCACTCTGTCTTCCACATTTCCCTTCAGGGTCTGTTCCTCTCTACCCTCTTTCAATGTCTGTTCTATTCCTTTCCACCACCACCCTTCCCTCCCTCCTTTACAGTCTGTTCCTTTCTCCCACCCTTCAGCTCCTCTCGCGTGGCCTATCTATCTACCTCCCTCCCTCTTATTTTCGTGGCACGTTACAATGTAATTTGTGCAAGCCGCTGGAGCCTGCGAGCTCTGTCCCTGTCCCATTCCCACAAACTATCTCACTTCTGTGTTCCTATTTTCCCCATTTCTAATATCTCTCCTATGTATCTGCCCCTATGCCCCATGCACATAATTTCCCCTCTTTCTGTTATCTTCCTCTGTCCAGATTTCCCCTATCTTCCTCTTCCATACCAGCGTGTCTCTTCTTTTCAACCCCATCTAGCTTCTTTCCCTCTTTCTCCCCCCCCCCCTGCTTTCAGCATCTGGCTCACCTGCCTGTCTTCCCCTTTCTTTCCTGCTGTGGGTTTCTTTCTTTCCCTCTTCATCCCCTTGGCCCAGAATATTTTTTCCTTTCACTCCCTCCTTCCTAGTATGAGCTGGGAACAAACGCGATCTCATGGTCTAGCAGACCCCACCTACCCGATCGCAGCGTTTAGCCAGCTCCCTCCCTCCATCTCACCTTACATTCTTACACCTTACGGCTTCCTTTTTCCCCGAGCCGCCCGCGTTCAAAAAGCCGTGCACGCGCGGCTGCGCGAGTCCATCAAGCTTCTCCTCTCCTGCAACTTCCTGTTTCTGGTTGCATCAGAGGAGAAGCTTGATGGACTTGCGCAGCCGCGCATGCACGGCTTTTTGAACGCCTGCGGCTCAGGTAAATGGAAGCCGGCAAACTCAGAATTTAAGGTAAGGTAGGGGGAGGGAGCTGGCTAAACGCTACGGGCGGGCGGTGGCTGCGGGGACCGCGCGATCCTAAATGCCTCACTGCGGAGACAAGACCATTCACCACTCCACGGGCGGTGAATGGCCTTGTCTCCGTCCCCGCAGCGACTGTTATTTTTCATTCCCCGTTCCGGTGGGTTACCCGCGGCTAAACGCGGCTAGCCGCGGGTAACCTCCACCGTGTCATTCTCTAATGTACATCTAACTTACCCTTAAACTCTAGAACGGTGGATTCCGCAATTACCTCTTCTGGGAGAGCATTCCAGGTGTCCACCACTTGTTGCGTGAAGCAGAACTTCTTGATATTTGTCCTGAACTTGTCCTCACTTAGCTTCAGTCCATGTCCTCTTGTCTGTGTCACATTGGACATTGTAAATAATTTTTTATCCTGTTCTATTTGGTCGATTCTTTTCAGTATTTTGAAAGTCTCGATCATATCCCCTCAAAATCTCCTCTTCTCAAGGGAGAACAATCCCAGTCTCTTAAGTCGTTCCTCATATTCCAAGTTCTCCGTGCCCTTTATTAGCACCCTCTCGAGTATTTTTAAATCCTTCTTTAGGTATAGAGACCAATGTTGGACTCAATATTCCAAGTGTGGTCTGACCATCGCCTTATAAAGCGGTAGTATTACTTTCTCCGATCTACTCGTGATTCCCTTCTTTATCATGCCTAGCATTCTATTCGCATTCTTTGCTGCTGCCACGCATTGCACCAACGGCTTCAGGGTCCTATTGATTAATACGCCCAGGTCCCTTTCCTGTTCGGTTTTTTCCAGAGTTGCACCTGACATACTATACTTGTGTTCCTTATTTTTTTCTGCCTAAGAGCATCACTTTGCATTTTTCCACATTAAACTTCATCTGCCATTTATCTGCCCAATTCTCCAATCAGCTCAAGTCGCTCTGGAGTTCCTCACTGTCCTTCTGCGATTTGATTGCCCGGCATAGCTTTGTGTCATCTGCGAACTTGATGATGTCATTAGATATTCCATCCTCCAGCTCATTTATGAAGATATTAAATAAGATGGGCCCAAGTACCGAGCCCTGGGGCACACCGCTAGTCAGTCTCCCAGTCTGAGAATTTCCCATTTATAAGAACATAAGAAATGCCTTCACCGGAAATGCCTTGACCTTAGGTCCATCTAGACTGGTGACCCGCGCACACGGAGGCTAAGCTAAGTGTTCCCTGATGAATACCTTGTTTACCCGTATCCCTCAATGTGATTCGCAAGAAGGTGTGCATCCAACTTGCCCTTGAATCCCCGAATGGTGGTCTCCGTCACAACCTCCTCTGGGAGAGCATTCCAAGCGTCCACCACTCGCTGCGTGAAGTAGAACTTCCTGACATTTGTCCTGGGCCTGTTGCCCCTGTTTCAGTCCATGACCGCTTGTCCTTGTCACATTTGACAATGTGAATAATGATGTTTCTTGCTCTATTTTGTCAAATCCTTTTAGTATTTTAAAAGTCTCTATCATATCCCCTCGCAGTCTTCTCTTTTTGAGGGTGAACAATCCCATTTTTCCGAGCCGTTCCTTGTAGCTCAGATTCTCCATACCTTTTACTAGCTTCATGGCTCTCCTCTGCACCCTCTCCAGCAGGGTTATATCCTTCTTTAGATAGGGAGACCAGTGTTGGATACAGTATTCCAAGTGTGGTCTGACCATTGCTCTCTATGCCCACTCTCTGCCTTCTGTTCTCCAGCCATTTGCCTATCCATCTTAGTATGTCTCCTTCTATTCAATTTGTCTGTTCACTGTTTCAAAAAATTGAAGTAGGTTCATCAAACATGACTCCAGAAAGTACTTCTTCACCGAAAGAGTGGTGGATCATTGGAACAAACTCCCACTGCAGGTGATTAAGGCCAGCAGCGTGACAGATTTTAAGAGAAAATGGGATACTCACGTGGGATCGCTAAGGGAGTGAATTCAGGGGGGCAGATACTTGAAATGGGCAGACTTGGTGGGCTATAACTCTTTTCTGCCGTCATTTTCTATGTTTCTATGATTTCCCTTTCCTGAACCCATGTTGACTGGCTCTCATCAGGTCGTGTGTGTCTAGTGCCGGATTATGCTATCTTTGATCAGCGCCTCAACCATCTTTCCAGGGACAGACGTGAGACTCGCAGGTCTGTAGTTGCCTGGCACTCCTCTCGATCCTTCTTTAAATATCGGCATGACGTTCGTTATCTTCCAGTCGTCCGGTATCTGTCCTGTATTGATTGATAGATTGGCAAGTTTTTGCAATAGTTCTCCGATTTCAAATTTCAGTTCTTTTAGGACTCTCGGATGAATTCCGTTCGGTCCAAGAGATTTATGATCCGGGCGAGTGGGCCCTGTCCCTGGAAGCGTTCCAAGCGATTGGGGGTCACTGGTGGCAGCCCTGCTTCAACCTCATGGCCATGGCAAGAAAGCAAAGCTCTTTGACCAGCTGAAGGTAGACTCAATAAGTATACTGCCCTCCCAAACAAAGGTGGTGTTATGCTGAAGGATGCTCAGGATCACAGGGTAGACATTATTCTTAAGAGGCAGTTCAGTGTTCTTGCTCTTGGGATCAAGGCTGTGGCTGCATCTTCCTTTGCTGCTCGGGCCTGCCACACCAGACTGTGTCGGCAGCCCTATGCGGAGCAGGACACTTGCCCCCAGTTTGTGCTGGAAGGGGTACATTACATGGCAGACACCCTCTACAACCTTATTAGGATCATAAGCAAGGTGTTGGCTTTTGCAGTCTCAGCTTGCAGGATGCTCTGGAACTGGCAGTGGGCAGGTGACTCAGTATCCAAGGCTATCTTGAGCAGGCTCCTTTTTAAAGGGCAGATGTTCTTTGGTAAAGGCCTTGATGATTTCTTGGCCAATGTGGCCAATCACAGCCCTTAGACTGCGCCGTCCTCCTGGTGGGAGTAGAGTTAATTTTCGTCCCTTCTGCAGTTCTCAACAATACAGCCCTGGGTCCCTCTGCTCATAGATTCCTCCAGGATTATAGGCAGAGATTCAGCAGCTCCAGACAGAAGTCCTCTGGAGCTTGCCTTAACCTACCCTCCAAAAGCCCCAGTGCTGCCAGATTGGTGGCTGTGCTCCCACATATTAGGGGACAGCTGTCGGCATTTCGGGAGGAATGGTAGAAAATTTCTTCAGACCAGTGGGTGCTGGATGATATCCAAGTAAGTCACAAGATCAAGTTTTATCACTCTCCTAGACTGGGTGGATGGCCAGAGAAGGAGGTTAAGGTTCGAGCTACGCTTCAGAGAATTCTGAACATTCCCGATGATGACTTGGGCTCAGGCAGATATTTCAGATACTTCATCGTGCTCAAGAAAGGCACAGATGACTGGACACCCATTTTGAATCTCAAGGAGGTAAATGTCTTTCTGAAGGTCCCCCGTTTCCACATGGAGACAGTCGGTTCAGTCTTTGTAGCAGTGGCTCCGGGAGAGTTTCTGTGAGGTCCAGAGAGGCCAGAAACATATCTACATATTTCAATTTTTCCAGACCACAGAAGATATTTAAGGTTCAACATACTTCAGCTGAGTTTCAGTTTGCGGCTCTTCTGTTTGGACTAGCGACAGTCCCATGCACATTCACCAAAGTTATGGTGGTCATTGCAGTTCACTTCCAGAAGTTGGGGATTCATGTACTCCCCTATTTGGATGATTGGCTGATCAGAGGTGTATCACAAGTGGTGGAGTTCCTACAGTATTTGGGCTGGATTGCCTGCTTCAAGAAGAACCATCTGGAACCAAACCAGAATTTGGAGTATGGACATTCTTTTCGAAATGGCCTGCGGACACGTTTTTCTTCCAAAGCTACAAAGAGAAGCTCCGAAGACAAATTCTGTCTCTCCTGGCAATGCGGATTCCTACTACTTTGCAAAATCTTCAGGTGTTCGGATCTATGTCAGCCACTCTGGAGGCTATCCCCTGGGCCAGGGTTCACATATGATCTCTCCAGGACGCTCTTTTCAAATGCTGCTCCTTTGGACAGGGGCTACGAAGGTTAGCCTTAACTGGTGGCTTCAGGAGACGGTCTTGTCGAAGAGCATGCCTCTCCGGATCTCAGACTTAGTGACTATCATGACCAATGCTAGTTTATTTGGCTGGGGAACTCACTGTGGTTACAGCTCACTTCAGAGCCAGTGGACTCCCCATCAAAAGAAATAGTCCATAAACCATCTGTTTATGGGCCTTTCTGGAGCTACTTGACTAGCCCAAAAGCCTTTTGAAGATGCCTTAGAACAGGGGTGTCCAATACGTTGATCGGGAAGGCAACGCAAGTCTATCGCGGAGCCCATCCCGGTCTCTGTGATAGACTCGTGTTGCCATCCTGATCTACTGGGCCGATCAGCCTTCCTCTCCCAGACGTCTCCCACCGCCGCCCCAAGCTCTCCTTGCAGAAGCATCAGACCAACTAGCATTCTTCTCCCCAACGTCAATTCAGCCAATCGCTGCCTGGCTGGCCCGGAACTTCATCTCCGATGTCAGAATTGACGTCGGGAAGTGGAATGCTGGTCAGCACGACGCTTCTGCAGGGAGAACTTGGGGTGGTGGTGGCTTGTGGGCCTGTTCCCCAATGGCGGCGGCGGCAAACCTAGTGGCTTGGGGGAGGGCAGGGAGAAAGAAAGAAAGGGGCAGGCAGGGAGGCAAAAAGAAGGGGGGCAGGGAGACAGAAAGAAAGGGGGAACAGGGAGACAGAAAGAAAGGAGGAACAGGGAGACAGAAAGAAAGAAGGGGGCAGAGAGAAAGAAAGAGGAGAGAATGAGGTCTGGAGGAGAGGAAGCATACAGGAAGTCGAAAGAAGGGAAGAAATATTGGATGCACAGTCAGAAGAAGAAAGTACAACCAGAGACTCATGAAATCACCAGACAACAAAGGTAGGAAAAATGATTTTATTTTCAATTTAGTGATCAAAATTGTGTCCGTTTTGAGAATTATCTGCTGTTTATATTTTGCACTATGGCTCCCTTTTACTAAACCGCAATAGCGTTTTTTTAGCGCAGGGAGCCTATGAGTGTCGAGAGCAGCGCGGGGCATTCAGCGCAGCTCCCAGTGCTAAAAACTGCTATCGCGGTTTAGTAAAAAGGGAGGGGGTATATTTGTCTATTTTTGTATGGTTGTTACTGAGGTGACATTGCTTAGAGTCATCTGCCTTGACCTCTTTGAAAAAACCCCAGAATATGAATGATAATTAACATTTTCTCTGCCTTTCAGTGTGCTTTTGTGGTTTTTGTTTTTAAATTTTATTGTTGGTAGATCATTTTGACTTGGTCATTTTAAAAGTATTTTGCAGGCCCAAAAAGTAGCTTGCAGGCCCAAAAAGCCTTAGAAGGAAAGGCTGTAAGAGTATTCTCTGACAATGCCACCTCAGTGGTGTATGTGAACAGACAGGCACCAGAAGCGCTTCTTTACGCATGGTAGCTCAGATGCTCTTTCGGTGGGCGGAGACTCGCATTCAGGCTCTTTCCACGGCCCATGTGGCTGGAGTAGAAAACGTTCAGACCGACCTTTTGAGCCAGCAGTGCCTGGACCCAGAAGAATGGTCGTTGTCCTGCAGGACATTTGCTCTGGTTGTGTGGCGCTAGGGCAGATCACTGATTTGATGACTCCTGCCAAGAACTCAAAAGTCGAGCACTTCTTCAGTCGAAGAGAAGAACCAGGAAGCTCAGGGTTGGATACATTGGTCCAACCCTGGCTGCACAACAATCTCCATTTACGTCTTCTGACCTTGGCCCACTGTGGGCCAGATCATCCTGGCCTTGTAGATCTGGACTGGCCTTGCTAGCTGTGGTATGTGGGCCTAGTACATCTTCAGCAGGACAGGAGCCTCAAGCTGTCTCTTTATCAGTCTTCTCAGTCAGGGGCCAGTCAACATAGGGAATTTGCAGCATTTTGGTTTTATGACTTGGTTCTTGAGTGCTCTGCCCTAATTCGCAAGGGATAAGATTCCTTCTACCATGGCGTCCTATGCTAAACCTGAAAGGCCTTTCTGCATTGGTGTGAAATGGACCAGGTAGAGCCACATCAAGCTCCAATTCCGGTCATCCTGGCTTTCCTTCAAGCTGTGCTGGAGAAATGCCTTGCAGTGGCTTCCCTCAAGGTGCATGTAGCAGGCATTTCTTGCTTCCTGATACAAAATCGGAAGGCTTCTTTGATGGCTCATCCAGATGTGACTAGGTTCCTGAGGGAAGTGCTCCTACTAAGGCCTCCCTTTCTATCATGGAATTTTAACGTCATTCTGAAGGGCCTCGCTAAAACCCCATACAAGTCGCTTAATGAAGCTTTCTTTTTGGTCTGAAATTTGGCTGCTAAAATTTAATGCTAAGAAATGCAAGGTCATGCATTTGGACTGCAAAATCCCAAAGGAACGGTATAATTTAGGGGGTGAAGAACTTTTGTGCACAACAGAAGAGCGGGATTTGGGTGTGATTGTATGTGGTGATCTTAAGGTGACCGAACAGGTTGAAAAGGTGATGGCGAAATCTAGAAGGATGCTAGGGTGCATAGGAAGAGGTATAGCCTGTAGGAAAAAGGAAGTATTCATGCCTCTGTATAAGATTCTGGTGAGACCTCATTTAGAATATTGTGTACAATTCTTGAGGCCGCACCTTCAAAAAGATATAAAAAAGTCAGTCCATAGGAAGGCTACTAAAATGGTACGTGGTCTTCATCATAAGGCGTATAGGGATAGACTTAAAGATCTCAATATGTGTAGTTTAGAGGAAAAGGCAGGAGAGGGGAGATATGATAGATGTTTAAATACCTATTGCGCTTGAGTTGAGTCTCTTTCAATTGAAAGAAGCTCTGGAATGAGAGGGCTTAGGATGAAGTTAAGAGGTGATCGGCTCAGGAGTAATCAAAGGAAATACTTTTCTACAGAAAGGGTGGCAGATACATGGAATAGTCTCCCGGAAAAACTGGTGGAGACAGACTGTGTCTAAATTCAAGAAGGTGTGGGATAGGCATGTGGGTTCTCTCAGAGAGAGAAAGAGATGATTACTGTAGATGGGCAAACTAGATGGGCCACTTGGTCTTTATCTGCCATCATGTTTCTATGTTCTTCAGTTATGACTGTGTTTCTGGTGATGATTGTTTCAGTGTGGCAAATCTTAGAACTGCAGGCTCTCTCCTGTAGAGATCCCTTCCTTAGAATCATGGATGAGAAAGTCATTCTCCTTATAGTTCCCTTTTTTCTTTCAAAGATTGTGTTAGGCTTCTGCTGCCGAAATTTGGATCCATGTTGGGACTAGAGGGTTTGATATATTCTGTAATAAGGACTTATATATTCTGCAATAAAGCTTGATTTGATTTGGTTGTATTGGATATCACGCTTTCCGCCTTGCTGTATTTCTTATCATACTTCCACGTCAGCTAGGAGATTTGCCTTTATGCTTTCCAGTCTACAGGCTCTGACAAATAGGATAGAGTGTTGAGGAAGCTGAATGTACACATAGCATTTCTTTAGTACTTGGACAAGACCAATGATTTTCACCTTTCGGACCACCTTTTTTGTTCTCAATAGCCAGTCCTGGCTTGGCAGGTCGTCATCCAAGGCATCTATAGCTAGATGGATTTGCAAGCCATTTCTTTGGCATGCAATGTCTGCAGTAGGAAGCCACCAGTTTCTCTCAAGGCACGTTCAACTAGGGGTGTTGCCTCATGGGCAATTCTTCCTGCAGAAATTTGTAGAGAACCTACTTGGTCTACTCCGCATACTTTTTCCATATTTTACAGAGTGGATGTGGCAGCTCATGAGGACGCTGCTTTGGGGTCCTCAGTTCTATGGACAGATTCATATATCCCACCCTAGATGTCGGCCATTATTTTAGTATATCACCATATGTTCAAACTCTGAAGGAGATGTAACAGAGGTAATGTAAGATTAGGTTCTTACCTGTTTAATCTTTCTGTTAATCTCCTCCAGAGTCCATATGGCCCGCCCTCAGTATATTCTGTTGTCTACTTTTCTGCCTTGGATATTTGTAGATTCCAAGCTTGG